>NC_056686.1:172807165-174102999 GCF_018350215.1 Panthera leo
AACAGGAACAGAGATTAAGCAATTTGCCCAAGGTTACTAAACTGGCCATTGGCAGAGCCAGGATTTCAACCCTGTAGGTCTGGCTGCAGAGTCCTGTTAACCAGTGTGCTATACGACTTCTTTATAGTGAATCTTTTAACTTTCGTAACAATCCTAAGAGGTTAGAGTGAGACCCACTTTATAAATAAGAAAACTGTGGCAAAGAAGGTAATTTGCCCAGTTTTGTTTGAGATTAGAACTTTGGCAGTCTGACTCCAGAGCTCATAAATCGTCACACTATACAGTCTGACTTAAGAAGAATTATTGAAGATTTCTGAGCTTCAGTATCCACATTTACAGAGTGAGATAATAGTACATCATAGAATCGTTAAGAGGATTCAGTAAAATAATATTGAGGTGTTTAGGTTTCGTGAATGCTAAATGGATGTGTCCCCTGTCTCCGTAGAAAAAATAATTTCTGAGCTCCAACCTAATTAGAGACTTTAAAAAACACAACTCATTCATTATCTCTTTTAGGCTGGTTAATTATGTGCTAAAGCAGTGTAATTAAACCTGAAAAACTGTTTTTCTTCAGGGATCTGGAGCTTATATACCTCCACCAGAATCTGTTGTCATGAGTACTTCTTTCTAGCTGGTCAAGTCCCCTTAGAGGACTTTTGTTTTTCCTAAATCTTTATATGTCAGTATCTGCCTTGATATTTGGCCTTGTTTATTCATAGTTTGTTCATTTTCTGTCGTTAACGTTTGGGGCATGGTTTGAACTCCAGTTATGCTTTTCTCTGGCAAGGCATATGTAGATGCTGTTGCACTTTTGATACTGATTTCTTTTTATCTAGGGTTTTCCATCTTCCCTGCCCCCCATGAGAGCTCACTTTTTGTGAAAGGAAAGTATGGCATTTCACACTAGTTGATGTATGTCCTCACCTCTCTTCATATGTCACGTTATACTTGACCATCTTTTCTTCTTACTGAATTGAATGTTAAATTTTCTTACCTAAAAACAAGGAAAACCAGCCATAAAAAAAACTCAATTTCAGCTTGTATGTACCTTCTTTTTAAAAAAAAATTTTTTTTAATGTTTTTTATTTTTGCGACAATGCAAGAGACAGAGTGCAAGCTGCAGAGAGCAGGTAGAGGGAGACACAGAATCTGAAGCGGGCTCCAGGCTCCGAGCTGTCAGCACAGAGCCCGATGCGAGGCTTGAACTCAAGAACCATGAGATCATGACCTGAGCCGAAGTCGGACACTTAAGCAATTGAGCCACTCAGGCTCCCCACCTTCTATCTTTTTTTTATATATACATAGGTTATAGAAAATTCATGTAGAATTTTGTAATATGGGATATTAAAACACGAGAATAGAAATTTAAGTAGGGGAAAGTGAAATTTTGATATATGGATGGATATAGATGTGATGAATGAATAAAAAGAGAACTTTGTAGAGCTAAACCCCTCTTCAACTTGTAGTCTTAAGAACATTGATCTATTTTATTGATTCTGAGATTCTGCAAAGTTATGTTGTGTTGGAATGTCTTCACATACTAATCCTATCAATACTGTTGTTGTTTTCCAACTTGTCCACATAGGTATTCTTTACCTATAATACTTTCTTCCTATTATCTTGTCCCTTTCCTCAGAAATAATACCAAAGTAAAGGCTTCAAAATAGTCCCATTTATTTCAGACTAAATTCCTCTCAGAGGGTCTCAGGTCCCTTTCAAAAGTAAAGACCTTTTTGCCTCTTCTTCCTTTTTCAAACCCACCCATAACCGAGAATGAGAAAGAATGCAAACTCCATTTTAAAATTAAACATCTAGGGGTACCTGGGTGGCTCAATTGTTTAAGTGTTCAACTTTCGCTCAGGTCACGATCCTCATGGCTTGTGAGTTCAGGTCTGCTTCGGGCTCTCTGCCCTGAGTGTAGAGCCTGCTTGAGATCCTGTGTCTCCCTCTCTCTCTCTCTGCCCCTTCCCCACTTGCATGCGCTTTCTCACTCTCTCTCTCTCTAAAAAATAAACACTAAAACAAATTAAACTTCTGTTTCAACCTCAACCTACAAAGTTTGGTAGTGTATGGATAAGTGGGTAACTGGCTCAGTAGAACAGAGCATTCAGGCCTGACTGCCACCTAGGATTGTGTCATTAAGAACCAAGTGGATTTGCTCTGCAGAATTCTGGAAAAACTCAATAATGGGAGGCACTGGTTAATGCAGAAGATGAGAGGCTGGAAACTGAGGGTTACAAGTCTTAGAAGTAGCTGATGGTTCTTATCTACGAAGACTAAGCCAGATAATTTTCCCAGTGAGAAATCAGGGGTGGAATAAATCAAGAAGCCTCTGTTTCTGGAACTCTAGGCACAAAGGAGGTGGAGGGGAGAGTAGGAGTGGGGGTGGTTAAAATATGAGACTGAAAGGAGTCTGTGCAGTGAAATGAGCTAAGAGACACTCTCTCTCACCTGCTCTCTTCTCAAGATCTTTAGTCAGGCTTAATGCACTCCTAGGCAGAGGATCCTTCTGAGAAACAGAAAAGCCATTTAAAAAAAAAAGACTTCAGATACCAGTATTTGGTGATTTCCTGACAGCCTTGCCACCCATTCATCTAAGGATGGAACCCACACAGCAAGCCTCCTGTATTAGTTTCCTAGGGCTGCTGTGACAAATTGCCACAAACTGGGTGACTTAAAACAACAGAAACTTATTTTCTCACAGATGTGGAAGCTAGAAGTCTAAAATCAAGGTGTAAACAGGGTCATACTCCCTCTCAAAGCTCTAGGAAAACATCTTTTCTTGGGTCTTCCAAGATTCTGGTGGTTTCTGGCACTCCATGGCATTCCTTAGCTTATACCTACTCAAATACACACTCAAACTTGTAGAGTGGCTTCTGAATGTTTTTGTACTAGATGCTTATGAATAGATAGCCAAAGATCATTAGTGCCTTGCACATAATAAGCATTCCATATGTGATAGCTGCTATCATATTAATAGCTTTCACAAATTACTATATTAATATTCCAAATTTAAATAAGGTATCGCTTTTAGTTAGGTATACCTCAATTTTAGTATTTCCATATTAACAACAGCTAGGAATGTGTACGTTTCAGAAATTTGAGTTCTATAAATTTAACTGATTTGAAGGTCTCCTGGCTGGCTCAGCATGCAGCTCTTGATTGTGGGGTTGTTAGTTTGAGCCCCACATTGGGTGTAGAGATTACTAAAAATAAACTTAAAAAAAGTTGTTTTGAAAAGATAACTTACCAAAACAGAACAAAACAGTGCAGAACTTAATGTATCTTATGCAGTATTTCCCAAAATGTGTTCAGTACTACACAATCCTGTAGGATACTCTGAGAAGAATGCATTCTGAGGTAAAATAAGATGTGGAATTGCTCCTAACTATATCCCTTCTGGTAAAGGCTCTAAGATATTGTACGCTTAAGAATTAAAAATACTGTTAACCAAACATTTTCCTAAACTTACTTGACTGTAGGTCATCTTGTCATGTATCACAATTCTGCACATCCAGAATTTATATTCAGAAACAGACTTTGGAAAAAGCATCATAGAGTAACAGGTTTAGTAATGATAAGTATGTATTGAATTGTAAAGAATCCTGGGTCATATGTTGCCTTGACTTGATGTTTTAGCGTTTTGCATGTCTATATAGCATAAGAAGGAATAGTTTTCTTACCAGTAATTAAATGAAAGAATGACTTTTAGATATGACTGAAAAAAACAGATAAAAAATAATATAAATTGCTAAGTTATTTCTGTACTCTTTTTCATTCAGGATAAAACTTTTGGTCTAAAGAATAAGAAAGGAGCAAAGCAACAGAAATTTATCAAGGCTGTCACTCACCAAGTTAAGTTTGGTCAACAAAATCCACGTCAGGTAAATAACTTAAATTTCTGCATTTTCTTCATATGAATGTAATAAGGCGTCTGTTACAGATAAAAGTATTTGGCATGGTAATTGTATTTGAAAATGTAATCCTCCTCTAAAACTTTTCTGCATCTTCCCTTTGTTACTCAGCAATACCTCTTAGATATTCCTCCAAGCCATTTTGATATAGCTCTAATTTATTCTAATGGCTGCGTACTGTTCTAGGATGTGGATGTACTATATCCATCTGTTTCAGCTATTTATAAATGATCTCTTTGTTTCCAGCGTTTTGACACTAAGAACAATTCTGCGAGAAGTATCCTTGTACATGTGTTCTTATAGGCATTTGTGCTTTTTTTTCCTGTGCCGTAAATTATCTGTGACACATTTCTAGATCAAGGGAAATGGATTTCATTTTTTTTTCCAAAGGAAATGGATTTCTAATTTAATAAATTATGTCCCTTTCTGTAGAGATTGTAATACTTCACATTTTCATTTTCAGTACATGAGTTATAGATACTAAAGTTCTTTTTAAGGTTTTCCAATCTGGTAAGTATAAAATGAGATCTCATTTTTATTTTGTTTCCCTCACTACTAAGAGTTTGAGTATCTTTTGTTTTGGTTTGGTATGTTTTTGTTTTGTTTGAGTATCTTTTCATATGGTTGTTGACTGTCTGGGTTTGTACTTTTCTGACTTGTCTATTCATATCCTTTACTTTTCTGGATGTCTTTTTCTTGTCAGTTATGAGAGACACTTTATGTCTGCATTACAGATAATTTGTGATGTTTCTGTTATATTTGCTATACAACAATTTTCACTTTTTGTATTGTTAGATATGTCTGGATTTTTTAAATAATCTGCACTACTAGATCATGTATGTTTTCTTACAGTCTATAATTTGTCATAAATTTTTATGTCACAAAGTTAATTTTCTTTCAAATGAATAGCCACTCATACCAGCATCATTTACCACTGAATTGAGATACTACTATTGACATATAGTAAAGTCTCAAATATGTTAGGATCCATTTCTGGATTCTCTTTTATGTTCTATTTATTATATGTCCATAAACTAGTGTCACATTGATTTTGATTCTTGTGGCCTACTAACATTCTATTAGATATTAAAGGGAGTCCTTTCCCCCAGATGTTACTCCTTTTATATTTTTCTTGGCTACCTTAGGCATTTATTCTTCCATATGATTTTGAAATAATTTTATCTATTGGCAGTGCATTCAAAAAAAGTTAGTCCCTTTTCTTCAAGTTATTTAAATCTTTCACTTTCTTGAATTTAAGATTTTACAGACCTGCATCTATACTTTTAAAATGTACTTTTTTCACCACTCTGTCCTTTTTCTTAACTTTTGGAAATACTTTTCTTTTCATCTGTGATATCAGAATATATATTTGTGATCCCAATCTGAAACAAATTTCTGTCACTCAGATTATCTCTTTAAATTAGTGCCTCCAACATAGAGGCACAGCCAAAAACTATTAATCTTCCATGGTGCTAATTTAGTAGCCTGGTTTAATAAAAATTCATGCTGAGATCTTGGAGTCAGATCAATTTGGGTATGAATTCCCCTATCTTCTTTGTTATATGATCTCAAGTTATTTAGCAACACTGGTCTTAATGTGTACAGTGGAAGGGCACTTACCCTTGTAAGGTTCCTATGGTGGTTAAATGAGAACATAACATAAATCTTCTGGTGTAATACAGGTGTGTGGAAATAATTCACTTTTCTTCCCTTATCCCTTTTTTCAATCCTATTCTGCTCTCCATATTTTCACTTGTGGGAGGTATATTGACTGGTAATTTTATATTTCATAGACCTGAGAAAGTCATAGCATTCGTGGTGGTGGTAATTAGGATTCGTAGTACATTCAGGATTATATTTTTTGATAATTTCTTGGGTACCTGGGCTTTTATCTGTGAAATGAGCAGCAGTCCTGCTGTTAGAGCCAGGCAATAGGCACCCTACTGTAGGCCTTGTGTTGCAGAGGATGACCCTACTCTTTTGCCTCCAGACATAGCTCTCCCACAAGCAAGGAGTCAGTGAGGTCAAGGGAATTTGCACCATCTCTCTCCACAATAGTTCAGGGCCTACAGAGGTCATATTACCCATGTTTATCTTAGAGTATCCTGTGCTGCCAATATGCCTGAAGTAGTCAAAGGTAGGGTGTGTGTTCACTTCAGTGACACATGTATGACAAAAGAAGGGTGTGTGCTAGGAGTGTGGACAGAGCCTGAATCCACACCATATCCTACCCCATACCTTCCACCTTCATGCACTCACATGATGGGATGAAATTCAGGGTGGGAAGAGGAGGAGGAGGAAGGCGTTGACTGTTGCTTTACTGCCACGCTCCAGTGTAGAACTCCATGGAACCTGAGCATTTTAAATTTGAACCTGTCCTTCCAGGTCACAAGGTATATTTCTTAAACAGAGGTATAAACCATACTTTGTTTAGCATTAGCTTGATTTCTAACTTACAAATATTCTAACTTACAAAAATGGTTTATGAAGCCTCCATTGTACTCTTGCTCTAGGCCCCATAAATGTTAGACATGTGCCTAGTGAGCAAAAGATATTTTCATTAAGATAAAATGACTTAAATTTTTTCTTTTTAAAAAATGGTTTACAATTTTTCTGTTTAAACACATCCCATCACATCTTCAAAGTCAGGATTTGGGATGTCTTTAACCTAGCATTTAGTTATTCCCTTCCTAAAATTTCTTCTTCCATGAATACTTCTTTGCGCTGGATTTCTATCTATTTCTTTGATGTTTCTTGGACCCTTTTGTAGGCTTTTTAAGGTTCTGTTGCCTCATTTAATATTGGTATTCTTCAGGGAACTGTGCTCTTGTCACTTTTTTTTCCTTGTCACTTCTTTATGCTGTCCTATCTCATACACCCTAAAGTTTTAATTATCTATAAGCTGTTTCTAAAATTTTTATTTTAAAGCAGACCCTCTCCAGATACCAAGATCCATGTCCACTTGCCTTCTGAGTATTAGCTCTATCCAGATGCTCTGTAAGCATCTCGTACTCAGTATGTCTAAAACTGAGCTCATCTCTAATTTCTACCCAGAAACCTGTTCCTCTTGTATTCCCTGTCTCGTTTAACAGCACTAACCATAAATGTGATAATTCTAGACTCCGCCCTCTCGCTTACATTTTATATCTAGTCAGTCACTTAGTAGTGTCAGTTCTGCCTCTTTAAGAGTTCTCTCTCTCACTTCTCTCATCTTTTCTGCATCCTTGCTACTAATGTCTATGTTAAGCTCTTGTGTTTTCTTGCCTACAGCAGTTGCATTAGCCTCCTAATTTTCCTTGCCATTCTTTGGCTCCTTCTAGTCCACTTTTCACACAGTTGCCATTGTGATCTTTATAAAACACTGTCTGATTATGTCATTGACTTACTTTAAGCCTTTGAATTTTCCCTGTCACCTACTGATACAGTCCAAACTTTTCATTGATGTTTCTCATACCCTGTTCCTTCTGGTGCCTGTATCTTTGCATTGGCTGGCTCTCTCTGCATTCCTTTCCTTGCTCATCAGAAGAATTCATCCATAAAGTATTAGCTCAGTTTGATTTTTATAGGCATGTAGGTAGGCATTCCTTGTTCCCAGAGAACCACATATTATATTATAGTTGTTGACATGTCTGTCTTCCCACTAAATTCTGAGCTTCTTTAAATAAGCATCTTTATCTTTTCATCTTTGTATTCCCTGTCATCTAACATAGGACCTGACATATAAATATTTGGATGAATCCTCTAATCATATTAGGTATGTAAATCGTGTGCCTGGGACTGTGTCATATGTCATATTTGTTTTGTTTAATCTCCCACATTGACCTAGCTCAGTGTTTTCCCACAAGGGTACTGTAGGTATTTTGGGTGGTACAGTTCTTTATTGTGTGGGACTGCGCATTTCCTAATGTTGGCATTTCTGATCTTCAAAACGCACCCACATGTTTCTGGGGAGTGGGTGGTTGTCATAAGAAGAAAATCCCAGGTGAGAACCATTTACTAAAAAAGCTGGGCATGTAGCAAATGCTTAATAAATGCTTATTGCTGTAAGCTTTTGAATATGCTTTTTACTTGGCATGGTACCATTTATAAATTTTTTTAAAAGTCAACTGATATAAAATCTCACAGTTTCGTTTAAAAGTTTAACCACACTATTTAATATATACCGAAAAGCCATTGTAACACTGATACTAAGAGGTAAGGACTATGTACGTGTACATGTGTGAATGTTTTGTTATGTTAGTGATGCTATAATGTACTATTGTATAGTGAAAACAATTTTATTATATGAAGTCAAATTACATATTATACCTGGGAATATTATAGGTAGCACAAAGTGAAGCTGAAAAGAAGTTGAAGAAAGATGACAAGAAGAAAGAATTGCAAGAACTAAATGAGCTGTTCAAACCTGTAGTTGCTGCTCAAAAAATAAGTAAAGGTAAACTTTAAATGTGAGGGTATTATTTTTATCAAATAATATCAAATATGAATATCAATAATATCAAATCAAATATTCATGGTTAAAAACTCTTAATTTATTTTATGAATACACAGACCAAAAAAAAAAAATAGCAGAAACAGACCCATAAATTACAGAGAACAAACTGATGGTTGCTAGAGGGAAAGGGACTGGGGGGCGATGGGCAAAAGGGTGAAGGGGAGTGGGAGGTACAGGCTTCCACTTATGGAATGAATAAGTCATGGAGATAACAGGTACAACATAGGGAGTGTAGTCAGTGGTATTGTAATAGTGTTGCATGGTGACAGATGGCAGCTATACTTGTGGTGAGCATAGCATACAGACTTGTCAAATCGCTGGGTTGTACTCCTGAAACTAATGTAACATTGTGTTATCAACTATACTTCAATTAAAAAAAAAAGTCAATTTGTTTTAATGTCTATTTTCTTCAGATTATAAGCCAATGTGTCTGCTATGGAAATGATCCTTCCTTTGTCAAAATCTGTATCAGTGACTTTTTTATGAGCCCTTTGTTTATCTGCTCAGCTATGTGATTGTACAACTATAACTCCAGCTACTAGCCTCCCACTTAAGGCAAAATTAAGGATTAGACCGTCCACTAATTGATTTATAATATCCATTCTTTGGTGGTGGCCAAGGCAAACCTATGGTTCTATAAATTGTAAGTTCTGAACTCTTGGCAGTATACCTCTGTGTATATTTCTCTTTTGCCTCTGCTTCATTGACTCCAACTAGACAATGACTGTGGAATGTGTAGGAGTTTGTTTGGTTTCCCACCCCTGGAAATGAGAGTAAGAATGGTAAGAATAAAAGAAACAAATGCAGATATGAAATGCTGTAGAAGGGACTTTAAAGAAATGTCTTAACAGTCACTTGTAAGTGGTATTTTCCTCTCACATCAGTGAATAGAAAAATAACCAGTTCACCAACAGTAATTATATCTCAGATAGAAGCTATACTTTGTGATCTGGCAGATTGTAATACAAATATCGTGTGCCATTTGACATAGGTGCAGATCCCAAGTCTGTGGTGTGTGCATTTTTTAAGCAAGGACAGTGTACTAAAGGAGATAAATGTAAGTTCTCTCATGACTTGACTCTGGAGAGAAAGTGTGAGAAGCGAAGTGTTTACATTGATGCAAGAGATGAAGAACTTGAAAAAGGTATTTTTTTAAGACCTTTTCTTAAAACTATCTTTTGGTTGTTACCAAGATATTTAGTACTTGAAGAATATTTTGGTCTTTATGAGGGCTGTGTTTGGATGGATGGATGGATGGGTGGATGGATGGATAGATAGATAGATAGATAGATAGATAAAATTGTTTTCCATAAAGTCTGAATTTATAGCATTATGTCCTTGATTAAATGAATTTTGAATTTTTCTCACCCTCTCTTCCAGTACCACCTTCTTACTTGTCTAAACTACGTAGGATTTTGGTGAATAATTTCATAACACTGTTTATTCCTACCTATGGCATAATTTAAAGAAAATGTGTTAGGTCATAAGTCTTATGATACAGTTTTCCTGTTTAAGGAGATATGCAATATGTTTTGGAAACAGTAGATAAAATTATAGTATTTAGTTTTCATATCTCTTTTTATTTAGATACTATGGATAATTGGGATGAGAAAAAACTGGAAGAAGTAGTGAACAAGAAGCACGGTGAGGCGGAAAAGAAAAAACCAAAAACTCAAATAGTATGTCCTTTTCTTGAATTGAGTTGCTGTGATATTTATCATTAGGGAGAATTATGTGGCAAGGTATTTGCTGCCATTTTCTACTGGATTATTTTTTAAATTATTGGATCTTTTGATAAAGATAAAGTGCATCAAGCTTTGTTTTTGGAATTTACAAGTGTAAGTTCTATAAAATTAGATTCTTAATTCAAAAGTAACCTTTGAAAACCATGTGACTAAAGTCTTCAAATACCATTTTTTGAGGTGATTTTACTTTCTATCAAATATGGATGAATACAATTACATATTCAGATAAGAATTCTTTCCTTATTTTTTGTGCAAAATGAATGGAAGGAGAATTAATAAACACTCTGTTTTAGTGGTAGGTAGACTTTAAATCAAGAAGGTTGAAAATATTGTGACATGAATTGCAAAATGAGCTTTGGGTAGGTAATGGCTCTAGTATTCCAGGAAATGTACTTTTAAAAATCGGTGCCTGTTTCTCAGACCTTCCATTCATGTCCACATATTTATCTGTAGGGAGGTTATGGTGAAAAACTGTGGTGTGCTAGAAAATTTCTGAATACTAGTTTAACTTATATCTGTTGTATTTTTTCGGGAAAAGAGTATTGTTTGTTAGTCAGTTTTTCTTATTTCTGAAGTTTATTACATGAGGCTTCAATGCAGTTGTATCCTTTGTTGTTCCTTTTGTACTTTGCTTCCTTTCTCTCTTCATAGATGTGAGAAATTGCCTATAATTTCAGATAATTCAAATAATGTATCATTATTGCACGTAATTAGTTTTTAAGAAGGATCAAGCCAAAACAAAATCATTGGTTTTAGTTTTTTATAACCATTTATATTTTTTCACTTCTT
Source organism: Panthera leo (assembly GCF_018350215.1). Taxonomy (NCBI): domain Eukaryota; kingdom Metazoa; phylum Chordata; class Mammalia; order Carnivora; family Felidae; genus Panthera; species Panthera leo. The sequence continues at coordinate 172,818,109 of NC_056686.1, forward strand.
TAAAAATCAGACTGGGTGTATATTTACAAAGGCTAAACTGAGACATGTCCTTTTGTATAATTCAGAATTTGGAACAGTGTTGAAAATTTTATGTAGATCCTCTCTAAAGGGAGTTTGCCATTGTATTAAAAATTTTAAGATTATATGTACATTTCTGCACAAAGTGTGCTCTGTACATAAGTGAGTAGCATAAGGATGTGAATAAGAATGTACTTGTTCCATAAACTTCAGCATTTACCTTGGAAATGGACTACACTGAGCCACTACTTGTGAATATTATTGTCTCTATAGGTGTGCAAGCATTTCCTTGAAGCTATTGAAAACAACAAATATGGCTGGTTTTGGGTATGCCCTGGAGGTGGTGATATTTGCATGTATCGTCATGCACTTCCTCCTGGATTTGTATTGAAAAAAGATAAAAAAAAAGAAGAGAAAGAAGATGAAATTTCATTAGAAGATCTAATTGAAAGAGAGGTAACTAGAATTTTCTCATGCTATGAAACTAAAGCAGTATTTATTGGGAAATTATAATATTTACCACTTGGGGGCATTAGCATGTTATGAAAGGGGAAGAGACCTTTTCCCAAAGTTGCCTTACTTTTTATTTCGTTTTTTTTGTATGTCTAAAATGTAAACCTAGCCATAATCGTTAGCCCATCATGACATTAATTTTGGGATTATAAAATAACTTCTAATGCTATTGGCTTATCAAATAAATTCTTTCTGTAAGATTGATATACTAGTATATTCATTAAAATAATATTCAGATTGAACTTGAAGTTTTAGATGTTTTTCCTGATGTCTTATTCTTTAGCTATTTTACTAATCAAATGTGTTAAAGGAGACAACTTCTACAGTTTTTCAGTTCATGTTTTTTCATCATTCCTGGACTCAAAGCACTCACTCTGTTGATAGAGGGGAATATGTCTCATTGAAGAGAATCTTCCGCTATTCATTTCTGGGTCAGCACAAAAGAGGTTTACTCCATGAAATAGTAGACACGGCTACTGAGTTAGATATGGCTTTTGGGAGTGACAGGAAAATGTTGAGATTATTGGAAATTCTAGATTTAGGGTTGGATATTTCAAATTATATCCAGTTTTCCCTTCTTTTGGATAACCTAAATAAGTTGTATAAATGTCTAAGGTTGGGATTATATATATTTGTTCTTAAATGGTCATATTGTTTAGTGTCTCACAGGAGGCAATATGCTATAATAGAAAATACAGACTTCAGAGTCAGGTATATTTGAGAATGTTTGTATCCTAGTTCTACAACATATTAGCTGTTAACCTTTGGTAAATTTCCAATCTCTTTCTGTTCGCTTATTTGTGGGGATCAATGTGGTAGCATATGTGTATAAAGCATTCAGTACCAAATACCTGGCAGATGGTCAGCAAGTATTATTTTTCCATACATTTATTACTTGATTATTGGCTCTGAGGAGATGATGTTTTTGCTTAGTTTTTTTCCTCATCTCCTGAGGAACACAAATGAAACCTGGGTATTGTCATAGTGTTTTTCATATTTTTTTGTTTTCATCAGTTAACTTACGTTAAAACAATTTCTCCTGACAAGTTTTCCTCACTTTCAATTTTGAAAAGAAATCCAGCTCAGGATAATATATTTTACTGCATATAGAAGTGTTTGTTTTTCTGGGGCACCTGGGTGGCTCAGTCGGCTGAGCATCCAGCTCTTGGTTTCAGCTTAGGTCGTGATCTTAGAGTTTGTGAGATCAAGCCCTGCATCAGACTCTGCGTTTACAGCATGGAGCCTTCTTGAGATTCTGTCTTCCTCTCTTTGTTCCTCCCTCGCCCGCACGCACGCTTGTGCTTTCTCAAAATAAACGTTAAAAAAAATAAACATTAATGTTTCTCAAAATAAACATTAAAAAAATGTCTCTCTGGACACTCGTTTTGCTCATTGCTACATAAAATGAAAATGAATCAATTTATTCTAAATTTGATGTCTTAGTCACAGGTAAAGACTTACTTGCATTAAGAGAAAACTCTTAAATACTATTAAAGGTGATTTGGTGGGGGAATAAAAAACAACTCTTTTCTCTTTGCAGCGTTCTGCCCTAGGTCCAAATGTTACCAAAATCACTCTAGAATCTTTTCTTGCATGGAAGAAAAGAAAAAGACAAGAAAAGATTGATAAACTTGAGCAAGATATGGAAAGACGAAAAGCAGACTTCAAAGCAGGGAAAGCATTAGTGGTATGTCCCAAACTCACCCGAATAGATTCTTTATTCTTTCTTTCATTTTATAATTTCTGTGCCATGCAAGAATTTATTGTAACTTAATCATGTGTATGTCTGAAATCAGTAACCAAGAAATGTTTGAAATTTGCCCTGAGTCGATATGTTTGTGTACCTGAATAGATTAGTGGTCGTGAAGTGTTTGAATTTCGTCCTGAACTGGTTGATGATGATGATGAGGAAGCAGATGATACCCGTTACACCCAGGGAACAGGTGGTGATGAGGTAAGAGGAAGCTTTGGCACTTCTGCTCATGTTGATGGAGAGAGCCAATAGAAAGTAACAGAGTAACATGGTTAAGAGTAGCAACGCTGGGACATTGGTTCAGATCCTGACTCTAACCTGAGAAATCACCTATACTATAGGTCTCCACACTCTTCTATAGAGACATGCAAGGTACTTGTAGAATTAAATGGATTAATAAGATTATAATTCTTAATAAATTAGAACAGTGACTGGTATAGTTAAGTACTTGTATATATTAGCTGTAAAAAGTATGTGTTTTATTTTCCCTCTAAAAGAAAAAAAAGATTTGTTTTCTAATATTTTATACTGAAAAAGAAAGTACAGAGTAGGAAGCAGGAGACAACAGCAGAATCATTTAGTTATAGGCAAACGTAGCTGACTATTCATTCTTGGTATGGTATAAAATTCTGACTTCTGTCTTTGAGTTGAAAATAAAAACATCATATTCTATATGTCAGAGGAAGAAGCTTGAAATATGGCATTGTTTTTCTTTTTCTCAAGTTTAGAAAAAGGAATGAATTTTGACAGTTGTCAGTCATTTGTTTTCACTTGGCATTAGTGAAAATTTTGTTTCACTAAGATAAATGTCAGAGGTGAAAGGCAAGTAATTTATGAAAACTGTCCTCCTAAGTAACAACTTTCTTTTCTGTGTTTTTAAGGTTGATGATTCAGTGAGTGTAAATGACATAGATTTAAGCCTGTATATCCCAAGAGATGTAGATGAGACAGGTATTACTGTAGCCAGTCTTGAAAGATTCAGCACGTATACTTCAGAAAAGGATGGTAAGTATGCTAACTTGTGTGTAATTTGAAGAACTAGGATTCTGTCTAAAGAGGGAAGGGGGTAGTTTAGACCACACTGGCAAACTTGGATGCCTGCAGGGACCAGACTGGCAACATAAATGTGTGATTTGACTGTATATAGAAATAGTGAATAGTGGAAGCTGTAGAAATGGGTGACTGGGTGGATATTGAAGCCATTAACTGAAACTAGAAGGGGACAGAAATGGGTTTGGAGATGTAGGTAATCAGTTTGGGATTTCATGATATGAGAACATTCTAGAACACACTGCAGACCTCAGTGTTCTGGAGTAGTCAAAAGAGGGAAAGCTTAGGAAAGACACTGAGAAGGACAGAGGAAAATTAAGAAAGAAGTTTCAGAAAAATCAAGTAGGATGAGAACTGGAAATAATTCTTCAGTTGCTGTTAGGGAAGAAGTTGTAGGAACAGGGTGCCAGTTTTCATCAGGACTGCGATGATAAGAGGAATGAGGAGAAAAATAAGCACATATGTAATAGTGCCATGACTGAAGAGTTTGAAGAGAAGTGAAAGTTCAGCATGGTTAGTATGAGAGAAAAAGGTAGGAAGAATACTAATCAAGGCAAAGGTTGAGAGAGCAAAACTAAAACTTATTTTTACAATAAAGGAATACAAGTTATAACTTGAAAAACTGGCTTGCCTTCCTGAGATCCAAGTGCTGTAAGACAATATTATCTTAATGCCAGTATGGAGACCGATTTGCTCCTTTTACAAGTAGGACTTTGGTGACAGTAGGTATGATTGTAAGAACTTCCGAGGCTATAATCCCTAAGATTTTTGTGATCAGAGATGTTTGAAATAGCTAAAATCTACATTAGGCTATTAAAAATTATCTTTGTGTAAATATTGGTGTCACGAACACAAAAAGACTGCATTTTTGTTTTCTCAGTCTTTTCGAGCCTGTAAGGAAAAGTAGCTGCATAGCCCTAGTCTAGGTTCTTTTTTCACAGCTTGATGACAGGATGAAATGTTTTTGGATTCACATGTATTTGCACCGTTACAACTGGTGTGATTTAACTACTGTTACCCCAACCAAAAGCTAAGTAGCTGCTTAAAACATTTTTTGATTCCATAATTATTTATTCAAATAAAATATGTGGAAGTTGACCGTTTTAAAACCTAATTGCTAGGTCAGGTAGGAAACAAAATTGTATAAGGTAAATCTTGTTCTCAAATGTATAGACTGTTAAGCAGTTAAATGTCTATAGTACAAGACATACCTTACACTAGGTCTAGGTAATTGTCACAAATAAGCTTAGAAAAAGAAAGATCAGGTCTTGGTGGAGTAATCTTAGGGAAGGCTTTCATGAAAAAAGGAAAAGAAATGTAGTATCAAGTCTGTGACTGTCAATTGCTAATGGAATAGTGTTTTTTGTTTCTGGGCCTTATTGATTTCAATATTTATTTTTAGAAAACAAATTAAGTGAAGCTTCCGGAGGTAGGGCTGAAAATGGTGAAAGAAGTGATTTGGAAGAGGACAACGAAGGGGAGGGACAGGAAAATGGAGCCATTGATGCTGTTCCTGTTGATGAAAATCTTTTTACTGGGGAAGATTTGGATGAACTAGAAGAAGAATTAAACACACTTGATTTAGAAGAATGACACCAAACAAGTCTGAAAAAATTAAGCCAGCTCGGCATGAGTTGAAATTGACTACAGTAATTTTTTTCCACCTAGAATTCTTCAACAGGATGTTTATTTCCCATGCTGATTCTGGAGGGCTTACTCTCCTCCCAAAAAGGAATATTCTCCCTACGTCTTGTCTTCTGACTTTGGCTACATCTCATAGTAAGTTCAGAGTAGTTCATGATAAATTGAAAATATAATGGTCATTGCAGAAAATGATTGTTGTAACTGTCCATTCAAGTAGGAAGTGTAACTGCTTTTCCAGCTTTTGATTTTCATTGGGCATGTATTATAAGAACAACATAAATTTAAATTTAAAATACCTTTCATTTAATGCAGTTTTTAATGAGTGATTTCGTTTTCTTTGTATTTATATGTTTTGAAGACTGCCTTTAAAATATGAGCACTGTATTTCATAAAGGAAACTGCATATGCAGATTCAGTATTGTATATCTTGGGACAATTAGATGGACATATAAAAGGAAACTTCTTTAACCTGACAGAATCAGCTGCAATGCCCTGTGTTAAACTGTTTTAAATGTTTCCCTCTTCTTTTTTGCCAATAAAGTTGTAAATAAAGACCATCATACATTAAAATCCAAATATGGTCCTTTTTTTTTTAAGTTTTTATATGAATATTTTCTTAAAACCTCTAGCTTAAGGATTTTAATTAAATATTATCTCGTATAGTTACCACAGAAGGAACAGACATTTAAGGATTCTCTTAACTGGATATGGACTTGTATAGAATACTGACAGTACTACTATGAGTTTAGTAAACTGTTATGAATTTGGCCTTAAGAAGAGACTGTAGGTAATGCTACAGGAAAGTCTAATTTCCTGAATTGATAGATACCAGCCTAATTAAATATCACCCTACAGTTGAACTAAAAACTGCTTAGCATCATTGTGGAGATGGCTGATATTACAGTAGTATATACTGAAGTTTGATTACTATGAAAGCATGTAAACAAATCCACCAAAAAACTGAGCTGAGGTTCTTTGTCATTGAGTTCCCATGAAAAATTAGGGTGATACTTTAAAATAATTTTTTTTGATGTTTATTTTTGAGAGACAGAGTGTGAGTGGGGGGAGGAGCAGAGAGACAGGGAGACACAGAATCTGAAGCAGGTTCCAGGCTCTGAGTTGTCCAGACTCTGAGTTGTCCCTATGCAGGGCTCAAACCCACAAACCATGAGATCATGACCTGAGCCGAAGTTGAACCACCCAGGCGCCCCAAGGGTGATACATTTTAAATGGACATAATTTGCAAATGACAGATTTGTACTAGTTAACACCTTTCTGTCACTTTATTTTCAAATATTAATACAGTGCTGCTTTTGTTATCTGCAAGTATAAATGGATTTTAAAGCAATCAAGATAACATAGTATTAACATGTCGGGTGACCTGAGCCCTAATCTCATTTTTGCCTCAGATAAATTGTATGATTTTTAAATCGGAATCTTAGTTTCTTCATCTGCCTATAGCAGTTAAAGTGCTTCTTAATTGTAAAACCTAAGAAAAGATTATTATAAATCTTGTCAAATGATATAAAAGTTGATAATGAAATAGACTTTCTATCAATTCAGTACTAGTACTGACACTTTTCAGATGTAGAACATGAGCCAAGTTTATTTTCCATATGCAATGAAAGTATACTGAAATACTCTGCATATGAAAAGACTGCTTGAGTTTTAAAGTTTTTATCTATGAAAGATTTGTTTCATTCTTTATACAAAAGTTTTAAATGTTAGTAATTACTATTTTAATAATGAAACATTTTCAAAATAATCCAAAGAGCTTAAATCTTTCTAAAGCTATAACCCAAGCAATCTTTTTTTTTTTTTTTTAACCCATCTAACACTTTTCTGAATAATTATATTTACCTTAGACCCTACCTTTGGTCCATTTACTTTAGACTGTAAGGCATTTGTGTGTATGTTTAATGTATATGGTATAAAGTATTACTAGCTTGGGGCACCTGGGTGGCTCAGTCTAAGTGTACGGACTCTTGGTTTTGGCTCAGGTCATGATCTCATGATCTCACAGTTCAGCAAGGTCAAGCGCTGCATCAGGCTTTGCTCTGACAGCTCAGAGCCTGCTTAGGATTCCCTCTCTCGCTCTCTGCCCCACCCCCGATCGTGCATGCACACACACACTTTCTCTCAAAATAAATAAATAAACATTAAATAAATACTGTTTTACAGCAAACGTGATTTTGAAAACCCACATTTTCTTTAATAAGTGAGTCAAAGAGATGATGCTACAGTGGAGGCAATTTTTGATATCTACAGTTCCTTAAATCTAAGGTGGTCTTCATCTATCTTGCCCTTAGGTTTCTTCCATTATAAATACAATAAAAAATGTTCAGAGAACGCAAAAGTATTTTAATATGAGAAAAAGTACAAAATTAAATCCGCTTCTAAAATAACATATTTCAGAGGCCAGTAGGTAGAGTTTTGTATTGTTCACAGTACAGTTACCTTATATTGGTACAGTAAATGTGAAAATGGCTCCTCTTTTCAAACCCATTTGCACATAACTTTAAGTAGTTTTTTCTTACAAATCGTTATGTATATCCCATGATTAACAGTACATCTCTGTAATCTAATTTCAGTTATATGACGAAGCTTCATTTTAAAAGTTTGTGGTTTATGGGACTCCTGGGTGGCTCAGTCAGTTGAGCTTCTGACTTTGGCTCAGGTCATGATCTCACGGTTCACGAGTTCAGGCTCACTTTGGGTTCTCTGCTGTCAGCGTGGAGCCCACTTTGGATCCTCTGTCTACCTCCCCTCCCCAACTCGTGCTCTCTGTCTCTCTCTCAAAAATAAATAAATAAATAAATAAATAAAAGATTTGTGGTTTAAACATTCAGAACTTAACAATGTTAAGCCTTCCTCAGAAGGGGAACTATGGCTTTGCACTTATTTCCTTATAGTCTATAAAGTGAGATTCTTTTCCCAAATGTAACAACTTCTCATTTTCTCCTTAACCTAGGAGATTTCATCAGCCCTCACTCTTTTTATCCTATTTACCATTTCTTTGGTAGTTAATCTCTAGGGAATACTAATGTTTTCAAAGGAACATACATCAGTTTCATTCTACATGTGCAGATTTCTACCTGTGAATCCTTGAAATTATCTCTTTTTTTATCTTAGTCTTAAGGATCTGTATTTCAGTGACAAAGGTCATCTTACCACCTTTACTACTCTACATATTTTAAGAATTTTATGGTGTTTCCATATTTAATAATTATTCATTTTGAGTAAATTTGTCTGTAGCATGTATAGAAATGTAGTATCAAAGAATGCATCATTGAAAGTACTTGAGTAATGGAGACCCCTCAATTTAAAAGTACAGTGTATAAGGGCACCTGGGTGGCTCGGTCGGTTAAGCGTCCAACTTCAACTCAGGTCGTGATCTCATGGTTTATGAGTTCGAGCCCTGCGTCAGGCTCTGTGCTGACAGCTCAGAGTCTGGAGCCTGCTTCAGATTCTGTGTCTCCCTCTCTGCCCCCCCCCCACCCTCCTGTCTCTCAAAAATGAAAAAAAAGTTTAAAAATTTTAAAAAGTGTAGCGTATAATACACTAATTGTGTAGATCACTTCATGTTTGTGCATTATTGTATATATTGTGTGTATTTCACTTAGAAAAGTTCTGTGTAGAAGAAGTAGAATCCATTGCATTAGTAGGAATGTTCATCCTTGAAATTTTACTCAGTATTGAATAGATAATGAAAATAAAGACTTAAAAAGAAAGAAAGACTGTAGTAACTATATCCATTTCATAATTTTGTGAATTAACATGAGTGAGAAGCCAGTTAATTTGTGGAGACAATGTATAACTATACCAGCTGTCACCCATTCAGTTGTATTCAAGCTAGATTAGCCAACTACATTGGTGGCTCACTCCATGGATCATTTTCTTCTAATATGCTAAGAATTATTAGCTATTTCTATATCTCTTGCACTGATTACCCATCATGGGAGGAAAAGTAAATATTTAATTAACCTCTTTTATACTCCAGATCTATCTTCCACCCCTGGAGGGGTGGAAATTAATTGCTAATAGCTGCAGCCTATTTATCTTCAATAAAAAAGTAGGACCAAAAAGAATTATGATATAATCTAGTTTGAGCTAATCATTGCCATTTGTTAATTACTTGCTTGGTCTTCTACATTTTTTTCCCCAGCTCAGTCTTTTAATGGGAAGGGTAAAGCCTCAACTATTTAATATGCAGCCTTCAAGAACCCTTAGATGTGTGAAATGGCTTAAATACAGGAGACCCCATTCATCCCTGACACCCATCTTACCCCTCCCCTCTCCCAAGAAGATTTTTGGCAGCAAAGAATTCTTTTTAATTATTGATCATTCAACATTAGAGGTAACTAAAAAATTATTTAATTTGTAGGTTTATTACCCATGTGGTTTCAGATTGATGATATGTATAAAAGTCAACACCATATGAAGGATAAAAGTAGATACACTTTATTTAAAAAGCCAGTAGAATCACTATTAAAATTGATAAGGAACTATCAACACAGGTGACTTATCTATAAGAAAATAGTATTTAGAAGACTGGGAAGACATTCACTGGAACAAGTAGTCTTATAACTTGCTAGTCATAGAATTCTATGGGGGTGCCTGGGTGGCTCAGTCGGTTGGTTAAGTGCCTGACTTGGCTCAAGTCATGATCTCGTAGTTGGGTGGGTTCGAGCTTAGAGCCTGGAGCCTCCTTCAGATTCTATGTCTCTCCCTCTCTCTGCTGCTCCCCAACTTGCACTCCATCTCTCTCTCAAAAATAAATAAACACTTAAAAAAAAGAACCGTATATCCATATATAGCATGTTACTGTACAAACAATATTCTTTAAAAACAAGGGAAATGGTTTAGGATCAGTTTTCTTAATTCATTTGCATGAAGTCAAAAGGTTTCATCTGGGCAAGAGCATAAATACACTTGATCTTTTACATGTGTCATGTGCATGTAAAAGGAAGAAAGAAATCGTTTAAGTTTCTAAAACTGGGTATGAGAACATCGTACTTGATTATTACAAACAAGCATGATGAATTCCACCTGATAAATTCACTTTAAATGAAATACATTAATGCTAACTATAACATTTGAAAAAGCACAGTTCCATGCCCCCATATTTCAAATTTGAAGAATATCACCAGACACTTAGCAATTAATTTCAGTCAGCTATTTCTATTAAGGAGTAAACTATGATAAAATTCCCAAAATTAGAAGAACCAAACTTACCCTGTTCACATGTCTTTGTCCCCTCACACCCCACCCCACAGTTTATGTAAACACAATTATTCAAAGAAATACAAGATGAAATAAGGTAAACATTTGTTGAAGAGAAGAATATCAGATAGTATTCCGTTGTTTGCAAATAATTGAGTTTGAATTTTCAAAGGCTTGAATATCAATATAATAATAATAATAACATAATAATAATAAATAAGCCATACCAAAATGCTGTGTGGTTTTAGCAAGCACTCTGAAATTTTTCATGGAAAATTGGAAGTGCTACAGAAATGCACTCTAGAATTTTTTTTATTATGTTTGAAAAAACATTTCTTCAAATCATTTTTTTGATAGTATTTGAATCTTCAAAAGACAGTTTTCAGGTCATTTCTGAAGATTAATGTTTATTTTTGAGAGAGAGAGAAATATGAGCGGGGGAGGGGCAGAGAGAGAGGGAGACAGAATCTGAAGCAGGCTCCAGGCTCTGAGCTGTCAGGACAGAGCCTGATGTGGCGTTTGAACTCACAAACTGTGAGATCATGACCTGAGCCAAAGTTAGATGCTTAACTGACTGAGCCACCCAGGTGCTCCCATATCTGGAAATTTTAATTAGAAGAAACCTAGTATGTGGAGGAGATAGTGACAACGGTAAATATTTATCACTACCCCTTCCCCCCCACCCAGAAACATGCCATTCAAAGAGTAGAAACAGCAAAATTGTAATTTAAGTTTTCCTGAATGAATTTAGCCAATTAACATTTTAAAGTTAAGAGATATGATTGACAACAATAAAGCCTGTTACTTAAGCATCATTAGTCTTTATTTTGTCTACCTTTACTTAGCTGTATGTAATTGGAAATTGAACCTATTCAAATTTTTTTAGGTTTATTTTTTTTTAATCTTGTTTAATTTACATTCAAGTTAGTTAGCATTTGTCACCCTATTGAAATTTAATAGGAGCTTTCTATGCTGTCTAGAACTCTGCCAGTTTATTTGAATTCAAATGAAAATAACATTTTTTTTTAAGTTTCAGATTCTTAAATGCATAATGTGAGATATCACTTACTGCTCATACTTCCTGAACAGAGTTGAGTGGTGCTAACAGTTTTCAAAAGCCTGTCCATCTTTTCATCTTCTCTTCCCTTTGATAGTTGAAGATCAGAAGAGTGAATGCAAAATTGACTCTCAGAACTTATCCAGAGGCAAAAATAAAAGCATAGGAAAAAATTAAAGTGAGCCAATAGTATTTCAATAATATTTCAGAGGCTTTGACAAGAAACTTAGGCTGCCAACAGGTTTATTCTTGTACTTCTATTTTTGTATCTAATTCAATTGCATACATAAGTAAGAGTCATCATACTTGTGTGTAGAACTGAAACTGAGCTTTTCTATGAGAAATAGAATAATATGTTGGAATTTGCTGCGCAGTAGCTGTGACATGGAGATTTTTGCCCCAGGTTTTATATTCTTTTTAAACTTTTATTTAAATTCTGGTTATTTAACATATAGTGCAATATTGGTTTCAGGAATAGAAGTCAGTGATTTATCACTTACAACACCCAGTGCTTGTCATAACAAGTGCCCTCTTTTTTTTTTTTTTTTTTTTTGTTAATGCAGAAAAGTAATTTTATTAAAGCACAGAGACTGGAACCATGGGCAAGAAGACATTCCTTTTTTTTGGACAAGTGCCCTCCTTAATATGTATCACCTATCTAGCCCATCCCCCACCCACCTCCCTCCATCAACCCTCAGTTCTCTCGTGGTTCATTTCTCTTTTTTTCCCCATCCCGTATGTTCATTTGTCCTGTTTCTTAAATTCCACATGATGAGTGAAATCATATGGTGTTTGTCTTTCTCTGACTTATTTCGTTTAGCATAATACACTCTAGCTCCATCCACGTAGTAGCAAATTTGCCAGTTTTATAGGAGACTGATTCTTTGAAATGTGAGCTTATAGAGTTATTAACATTTAAAGGTGTAAAATAAGCCAAATTTCAGAGGTAAATTGATAGAAATGTCTGAATTAATTTCTTTGATAAAACTAAATGGCTTTCTTTTCATAAGTCTTCAAAACAGATTTATTGAAGTATAATTGACATAATAAGCTATACATATTTAAACTATACAATTTGGGGCACCTGGGTGGCTCAGTCGGTTAAGTGTCCAACTTTGGCTCAGGTCATGATCTTGCAGTTTGTGAGGTCAAGCCCCACATTGGGCTCTGTGCTGACACCTCAGCCTGTATGGAGCCTGCTACTAATTCTGTGTCTCCCTCTCTCTCTGCCACTCCCTTGCTTGCTCTCTGTCTCTCTCTCTCTCAAAAATAAAATAAACATTAAAAAAATTTTTGACTTTACATTTTATGTTTGATAAATGTATGTACCTGTGAAATAATCACAATCAGGATATATTGTATATATTCATCTCCACCAGAATATTTCTCATGGTCTTTGGTAGTCCTTACCTCTGCAAATAAGACCTCAACACATGGTTTAGTTTGCATTTTTCATAATTTTATTTCAATAAAATCATATGTACTCTTTTTTTAAAAAATGTTTTTTAAGTTTATTTTTGACAGACACTGTGAGCGGAGGAGGGGCAGAGAGGTAGAGGGAGAGAATCCCAAGCAGGCTCTGCACTGTCAGCACAGAGCCTGATGTGGGGCTTGAACCCACCAACCGTGAGATCATGACCTGAGCCAAAACCAAGAGTCAGACCTAGATGCTTAACCGACTGAGCTACTCACGTGCCCCCTCTTTTTTAAATTTTAACTCAGCATGATTATTTGGAGATATATCCATGTTACGGGAGGTATCAATAGTGTATTGGTTTTTTGTTGCTAAGTAGTATTTTCTTGTATGGATATAACACAACTTGTTTATTCATTAATCTGTTGGTAGATTTTAGGTTTATCTCCTAGGACTATTATAGTTACTGTGAACATTTACATACAAGTCTTTGTATGAATATATGGTTTCATTTCTTTTGGGTAAATACATAAAAGAGGAATGTGTAGTTCGTATTTTTAACTTTTTAAGAAATTTCCACAATGTTTTTTTTTTTTAATGTTTGTTTATTTTTGAGAGGGCGACAGAGCATGAACAGGGGAGGGACAGAGAGAGGGAGACACAGAACCTGAAACAGGCTCTAGGCTCCGAGCTGTGAGTACAGAGCCCAATGCGGGGCTTGAACTCAAGAACCACAAGATCATGATCCGAGTTGAGGTCAGACACTTAACCCAGGCACCCCTCTACAATGTTTCCTAAAGTGGTTAATACTGTTTTATACTTCCACCAGCAGTTTATAAGAGTTCTGTTTGCCTCACATTCTCACTAACACTTGTGGTCTGTTTTAATATAGATCTATTACCCATTTGGGGTTAATTTTTTTATCTTGTCCAAAGTATAGGTATAAGTTAAATTTTTTGCACATGGTGAACAACCTAATTGTTCCGGCACGATTTATTGGAGGACTGTTCTACACTGAATTGCCTTTATACCTTTGTTGACCATCATTGACAATTCAGCTGTTTTTTTTTTTTAACTGTATTTTGATTCATGTATCTGTCATTACATCAATACCATACTTTCTTCATGACTGTAGCTTTATACTAATAAAGTCTTGAAATCAGAATAATTCCTCCAACTTTGTTAATCTTTTACAAAGTTGCTTTGGCTATTCTAGATTCTGTGCATTTCCATGTGCATTTTAGAATAATGAGCTTGTCAATTTTTACCAAAAACTATGGAATTTTGATCAGGCTTGCATTAAATCTGTAGATCGATTTGACATCTCAGTATTGAATCTTCTGATCCATGAATATGGTATCTATCTCCATTTTATTTAAGTCTTTTTTAATATTAGTGTTTTGTAGTTTTCAGTATGTAGTTCTTACATATCTTTTGTCATATTCTTCAGTATTTCATATATTTTGATATTACTGTACATGGTACTTTTTAAAATTTTTTTTAATGTTTATTCTTGAGAGAGACAGACTGTGTGGGGGAGGGGCAGAGAGAGGGATACACAGAATCTGCATCAGGCTCCAGGCTCTGAGCTGTCAGCACAGAGCCCAATGCAGGGCTTGAACTTATGAACCATGAGATCATGACCTGAGCTAAAATCAGATGCTTAACTGACTGAGCCACCCAGGCGCCCCTGTACGTGGTACTTTTTAAAATTTCAGTCTGCAACTGTTGATGGTTAGTATACAGAAATACAATTGATTTTTGCATTTTGATTGTATTCTGTAACCTTGCTAAACTCACTTATTCTAGTAACTCTTTTTGTAGATTTCATGTCTTCTACATAGATGATCATCTGAGAGTCATATGTGAATAAACACAGTGTTCTTCCTTTCCAATCTGGATATGTTTTGTTTCTTTTTCTTGCATAATTGCATTATTGTGCATGAATCAAGAAACCTGTTTTTGTAAATGAAGTTTTATGCAGAAACACTTGTTTGTGTATTATCTTGCCTGCTTTCATGCTACAAGGATAGTTCAGTAGTTGCCACAAAGATCAAATGGCCCCACAAAGCTTGACTTATTTACTACTTGACCCTTTATAAAACATTTTTAAGAGGCCAAACTGCCTTACTGTACTGGCTAGAACTTTTATTAAGTATTGAATAGAAGTGTAAAAGCAAACCATTTTTACTGTGTTCATGATCTTAGGTGAAAAGCATTCAGTCTTTCACCATGAAGTAATGTTAAGTGTAGATTTCTCATGGATTCCTTATATAGATTGAGCAAGTTATCTTCTTAACTTACTAAAAGTTGGAGGAGTTTGTTTTGTTTTAATGAAGAACAGGTGTTGGCTTTTGCATCTACTGAAGTGATCATATGGCTTTTTCTTATTGTAACATGTTATGTGGTGAAACCAGCTTGATTCCTGAAATAAACTATACTTGATTCTAATGTAATTTTTAAAATACACTGTTAAATTTGATTTGATAAAATTGTATTTAGAGGACTTATGGCTATGTTCATAACTGATGAGTTAGTCTATAGTTTTCTTGTAATGTCTTTGGTTTGGAGATCAGAATAATATTGTTCCTGCATTATGGAATGAGTTGTGAAATATCTTGTGAAATATCTCCTTGTCTTCCTTTCTGGAAGATTCAGTGTATTATGTCTTCCTTAAATATGTATGGTGGAATTCACCAGTGAAACCACCTTGTGGAGAAAGGGTTTTTTTGTTTGTTTGTTTGTTTGTTTGTTTGTTTATCTAGAGTACCACTTGTGCGAGTGGTGGAGGGAGGGGGCAGAGGCATAGAAAAAAAATCTTAAGCAGGCTCAGGAGCCCAGTGCAGGGCTTGATCCCAATCCCATGACCTGGAATCATGACCTGAGCTGAAATCAATAGTCTACACTCAACTGACCGAGACACCAGGAGCCCCTATGGAAAAGGTTTTAATTACAAATTCATTATCTTTAATAGATATTGGGATGCTTACATTATTTCTTCTTGTGTGAGCTTTGTTAGTTTGTGTCTTTCAAGGGGTTTGGCCATTTCATAATTTTTTTTTAGTATCTTAGCATACATTTATTTTTTTCCTTCTAATTACTGCTTTAGCTGAATTTCATAAGTATTGATATACTATATCTTATAAATTTGCATTTTTATCCAGATTAAAAATACTTCCTAATTTCTCTTGGCCAGTGAGTTATTTAGAAATGTGTTATTTCAAAATATTTGGAAAACTTCCAAGAATCTTCTGTTACTTATTCCTAGTTCTGTCGTGACTGGAGAACATACTTTTTAAATTTGGATCCTTTTAAAATCATTGGGACTTATTTTATGACCCAGAGTATGGCTAATCTTGGTGACTATCCCATGTGCATTTCTGCTTGGTTGTTGGTTGGTGTTCTATAAATGTTTATTAGGTCAAGTTGGTCGATAGGGTTTTTCAGCCCTTTTGTGTCATAACTGATAAGTGCTAGCATTTATCCTATTTGTGTCTTTATATATACTTTTAAAGTTCATTTATTTTGAGAGAGAGAGAGAGCGCACTGTGCACACACACACATACGCATGCATGAGTGGGGGAGGGACAGAGAGAGGGGGTGGGAGAGAGAGAGAGAGAGAGAGAGAGAGAGAATCCCAAGCTGACAGCACCAAGCCTGATGTGAAGCTCGATCCCACGAAACATGAGATCATAACCTGAGCAGAAATCAAGAGCCAGACGCTTAACTGACTGAGCCATCCAGGTGCCCCTGTGTCTTTATATTTAAAGTGGGTTTATTTTAAGACAACAAGTAGTTGGGTCTTACTTTTTTATCTAATCTAATAATCCCTGCCTATTAACTGAGGTGCTTAGACCATTTACATGTAATGTGATTACACATACAATTGGGTTAAAGTCTACCATCTCGCTATTGTTTCTGTTTGTTCTTTGTGTCCTTTTTTCCTTTTACTACCTTGTTTTTAGGTTGAATGTTATGTATGATTTCATTTTATTTCTTCTCCCTTCTTAGCTATAATCTGTGTTAAGTTTGATTAAGTTTTCTTCTCATTATGGGTTATATTTTCCTTCTTTTTTCACCTGAGAATTTTTTATTAGATATTAGACATTTTGAACTTTTCCTTGTTGAGGGCTGGATATTTTTGTATTTCTGTAAATATACTTGAGTTTTGTATGTAGTTAAGTTACTAGGCACAGATTTAGTCTAGGTCTAATTTTCCCCACAAGTGAGGCAAAAACTTTATGAGTACTGTGCCAGATGCCCCATGAATTATGAGATTTTCCTCTCTGATTGTTGAGAGCAGGAACTATTCTGGCTCTATATCAACTCTGGGTATTATTCTTTCTAAAACTTTTAGGTGGTTTTTCCCTCCAGCCTTGTATCCTGAAATGCTTGGGCTTGTCAGTACTACTTAGTTGAAGACACAAGGGGGACCCTCTGTATATCTCTAGAGTGGCTTTGTGTGTGGCTTTCTTCTCTCTGGTACTCTGTCTTGCAAATTGTAGCTGCCTTCGCCTTCCTGGACTCCCATCTCCTCCTGGGTTTCCCGTTCCTGCCCTATGGCCTGGAAATTTCAGGCAATAAGCTGGGAGCAATCAAGGGACTCACCTTTGTTTTCCATCTATTAGGGATCACTACCTATTGTCTGATGTTCAGTGTCTTGAAAACCATTGTTTTATATATGATATCTTACTTTTTAATTGTTTCAAACAGGAGGTAAATCTAATTCATTGTCACATCTTGGCCAGATATGGAAGTGAAGTCTAAACTTAGATTTGCACTACTTCTTTGATACAGAATATATTTGATTGAACCTTGCTGATGAATTTTCTCTTCAAAACCTGACAGAACTGGGGGGATTCATAAAGTACCAAATCCATCCTCTCCCCCCCCCACATTAATTCTTCACCACAGATCCTTATGTTTACCCAGGTAGCTTATGTTTCTAGGCAGTACTACTTGTAAAATCTACTTGACAGAAATAGTTTTGTAAATATAAGAGTGTTCATATTCAAAAAAAACAATTTGCTTTATTCTATTAAGATTCTTTTTTTAATAGCTAAACATTTAGTAGGAAAAGTCTGTATGTGAATATAGTATGAAATATTAAAATCTCATGAAAACAACTCAGGTGTAATATAAGTAAATGTCAAGAACTTAAGGGGAAATTAACAAAAGGGTCTACAGAGTGGCTGAAAGTATGATCTTGTTACAGTACATAATTGCTTTGAACTCACTGTTAGAAAGATCTATCTGTACTTAAAGTGATTCTGTGAAACTGGGGCGCCTGGGTGGCTCAGTCAGTTGAGCGTCTGTCTTCAGCTCAGGTCATGATCTCACACTCCATGAGTTCAAGCCCCACATCGGGTTCTGTGCTGACAGCTCAGAGCTGGATGGATCCTGCTTCAGATTCTGTGTCTCTCTCTCTCTCTCTCTGCCCCTCCCCTGCTCATGCTCTGTCTCTCTCTTGTCTCAAAAATAAATAAAAACATTTAAAAAAAAAAAGTGATTCTGTGAAACAGAAAAGTTTCCCCCCCAAATTACTGCTTTATCTTTCCCAAGACTTTTCAGGTAAAAGCCATAGTAACTACCAACAAATTATTTAAAACTATAGAAATTTATAGAAACTGAAATACTTAGTGGATTGCCTTCTCAGAGAAGACACATACATATTTTTATGTTTTGTTTTTATTTCCATATATTTGGATTAAAAGCTGTTGGTTAATTTATTTTTTTTTATTTTATTATTTTTTTGTTTTGAGAGAAAGAAAGAGAACAGAGGAGGGACAGAGGGAGAGAAAGAATCTTCAGCAGGCTCAATCTCACAACCAACCATGAGATCATGACCTGAGCCAAAATCAAGAGTCAGATGCTTAACTGACTGAGCCACCCAGGCACCCCAGAAGTTGTGGCACCCCAAGAGCTGTTGCTTTAAATTGGATCTTAAGAAATATTTTGGCACATTTGACCACTTTTGGTTTCTTGGTTCATTTACTTGCCTATACGTTAATGATGAAAACTGAAGTTAATGCCATCCTAAAAATGGAGAAAACATTTGAAGTGAACAGTGAAGTCTGTTCAAGATCTCCACCTTAAAAATTAGGTTCTGGAATGCCTGGGTGGCTCAATTGGTTAGGTGTCTGACTTCAGCTCAGGTCATGATCTCACTGTTCGTGAGTTTGGGCCCCACGTTGGGCTTCTACGCTGACAGCTCAGAGCCTGGAGCCTGCTTCGGATTCTGTGTCTCCCTCTCTCTCTCTGCCTCTCCCTTGCTTGCACTCTGTCTCTCTCAAAAATAAACATTAAAAAAAAAATTAGGTTCTAGAAAGTCAGGGAACATATAGGATGGCAGTTTATTTTGCCTTATTCTCTGAACATATCATTGACATAATCATTTAGGTGTTTAATCCTGGAAAAGAGAAAACTTCTCAGTATCTGTGTAGGCAATTCTTTACTAAGCACATTGCCAAAAATGGTTTACAGAATTTTTGTTAATAACATGAATATTGTAGTCCATTTTCAAAAAAAACAAAGATGAGGCCATTAATGTCAAACAACATAGTGACTGGCTAGAGCTATTTGTTGACTGTTGACAACTTATTACTGTATGTGTTTTTTACCATCAGGAATAAGCTTCCCATGGTGACCATACTACAAATTTTCAGTTTTACATGTGAAAAATCCCAGTGCCAACCTGGAAAGATTGGTTGCGTTAATGAGTAATGAGCTCTGCATATTGCAGATTACCATGTTACCTAAACCCATCTCACAATATTGGTAAAGACTCTGAATTCTTGACACATATATTTTTTTTCCAAGCAGGTATTAAAAGCACATCGTCTGCTATTCAGAGAGTCTTAGCAGAGTTGCTGTGCAATTTGTCTTTTTGACGGTAGGTTAAGGTTTGGAATGTATTGAAATTGCTTGGAAAGATTCATTATACTGCTCTTTTTTCTCCTTCGTAAATTAATTCCTAGTGGGCTGTCATTTGTTTTCAGATAGATGGAAAAATATGTTGTCTACTTTAAACTGTTTTGACTCCCAAAAGTGAATTTTGTTAAATGGAGGGGAAAGATAGCATAGAAGTTGCAAAGTCACTGTTTTCAGACTTGTAGTTAATTACAAATGTTGGTATTTACTGAAACATCCAAAGTTTTTTTTTTAAAAAGAGATAAGTTTAGGTCGCCTGGCTGGCTCAGTTGGTAGAGCATGCAACTCTTGATTGTGGCATCATGAGTTCAAGCCACACATTGGGTGCAGAGATTACTTAAATACATACATATGTACATAAACACATAAAAGACAAGTTTAAAAACCATGCGGGAACTCCTGCTATTTAATTTCAACTTTCTGCACAGTTAAATGAAGTTTTGCATTTGAAATGCTTTCATGGCTTTGTTTTAAGGCCAAAAGAATATGAATTTGTCTTCTAAATTGTAACATTTTAAGTGTACTTTTTTCTCATTTATCAAAACAGCCTTAAGATTATTTTCTCATTTATCAAAGCAGCCTTAAAATTAAATTCAAATGTCTTTTTATAAATGTGTATCAATTTCATATAGTAATTTTAGGGTGTACCTGGTCTTCTGTGGGTGAGACTTTCATCTCTATATAAATCAAACAGTGAGTCATGGGCTTTCACATATGAAGGCTAAACAGTTTGTCAATATACCATGTAGTTCTGAATGCGCTGGTAATACAGACCTAATTCTGTTCTTTAGTGTTCATGTCATCACTGATAAATTGTGGGCAAACCCTCAACTTGACAGTCTATGGCAAGTTATGTGGGAAACAGTATTATTATCCTTATACATATGTTAATGTACAGGAAAGTGAGTGACAGAGAATGTATATACGTAGGTGGTCCACATCATCTACTGTGATATTTACCTTCTATCTGGGGCGGAGCAGAATATGCCACCCCAAACTATGCCACGTCAGCATTTTGATTGTTTTGAATTAAAGTTACTTAACAAGGACACTCTGATCCTCTTGTGTCCCTCTGAAAACAAGAAATAAATCTCCCACGTGAAGGTATCCTCCCTATACCAAGAAGGTAGAATGTATTCTTATCATCAGAGATAGGGAATTCAAGGCCAGGAAGGCTGCACGCACACATTTTGTTACTTCTTCATTAGTTTGTTACCTCAAGCCCAAACCTCTTTGTTTTGTCAAATCTTCACAAATATTGTTTCTTTGTCTGAAAGATATACTGCCTGCTTTGGTCACTTTTTGAAGTTTCTTATCTTTGGGGCTCCCATGAGTACAAAATTAAATTTATTTTTCTCCTGCTAATCTGTTTTATGCCAATTTAATTATTAGACCAGCCAAAGAATCTAGAAGGGAGAAAGGGAAATTCACCTACATATCAATCACTTCTAGTCATGGGCTAAGAATATGTGTATAACCTAACACTTGGGAGGAATTCACATTCAAAAGAAAAATGTTGATGCAAATGTCATGAAATGATAACAAGCAGGGAAGTTTATGAAGTTGCCCTTTGGTTTCTTGACCAGCTACTTTCAGACTCATTCCACATAGGCAGTTGTTGATAATTTTGACTGGGCTCAAGATGATCAGGTAATTGTAGAATTATCTATTAACTATCTATTAACTTAGTATTTACAATTTGAGAAATCTTCTAGATAGGCCTTCCTTGAGGTCCTCTAGGCCTCTTTGCCATCTTAAATTATTCCCTATTCTTTGGAAATCTCATTCACTTTCATGATTTCAATAATCACTTCCATATGGGCAACTGTATCTTCAGCCTCACGTTTCCAATAAGCTACCACACAGCTCAACTTGAATATCCTGCTGGAGCATCAGATTCCAAGCTAAAGTCAGCATTTTCTCTCCTAAATCTTCATTCTTATTTTCTTTCTTTTGTCCTCCTTGTTATTGAGATTTCACTATCCAGCTACTTGAATTAAAAAATACCTATTGGTTATTCTACCACACCAAGATTTCTCTCATACCCATCCTCCTATATTACTACCCTGTATTACTCAGGCTCTCAACTCTCTTCATAATTAATCATATTATTTATTTTCCAAACTGGTACATTTTTGAGTGTGAAAGAGATACCATGGAGAGTGAAGAGACTCTTTTAATACTTATACTAGGACAACTGATATACATTGAAACTGCCCGTTACAGTAGTAATAATGATGATGATGATAGCACTTTATTGAGCACTTACTGTGTACCAGTAAGCATCATGCTTTATTTAGCATCATGCTAAATTCTTTGCATGCTAGTCTCCATGTATTCCTTACAAGAACACTGTGATCTGAGTACTATTATCCCTATGTTCCATTAAAAGCAAATGAGTCCCAGAAGGTTAAGAAAATGTCCCAAGGCCAAATAGCTACTAAGTGTCAGAAGCAGAATCAAATCTCAGTTCAGTCTTTTGGGCATATTTTATGAATAGCTCTTTATTTTCAACCTTAGCTGGTGTACTGTGGGGGTATTGTGGTTATCAATACAAAAATCAAAATTACTATGATTTAATTAGAAGACTATCTGAGTATTCAACTGCTCACTTCTGGGCAGTGGATCTGCAAGATGAATTAACTGGGCAAAGGCACAGCAGGTTCATTCAGAATGAATGAACCCTGGGACCCAAATGATTATGCACTGATACCAGTGAACTCCCAAGGCAAAAACTTAGCCATTTAATGAATCCATTTGTTCCATTTTTTGTGATCTACTCATTTCCTTCTTTTCAGTGTAACATTATCCTCACAATAGTCTTTATAACTAGAACTTTATAGTTAGAATGACCAAAATGTGCTGTGATTATATATAGCTTTAATTAGGTGCTGTCATTATATATAGCATTAACTGCAGAGTATTTCACCTGAAATCATTATAGGAGAAGGAATCAGCATAGAAACTGACCACTGTTTACTTACCAATGACTAGTTCAGTCAAGCATGGAGGAGAAAAAAAATAGTCAAATGCCCACAGTTTTGTTCCTTTGTTAAGCATCTTAACTTTTTCATTTATTCAACAAACACTTGTGCAGGTATCATGTACAAGCACTGTGCTAGGTATTGGGGATAACAGAGGTTAAATTAAAAAAAAAAAAAAAAAAAAAAAAAACCTCTTCACGAGGCCCCAGTCCAATGGGGAAGATGGAAAAATAAATGGGTGAATTTAATACAGTGTCATAGATACGTACGTGTGCTATGAGTGGATGTGAGATGAGTGCCTAACTCAAACGGGGAGGACCTGAAGATACCCAACAAGAAATAATACTTTAACCAAATCTTGACATGCAGAGGGAAAGAAATGTGAGCAGTTATGGCCTGTAGTTCAGTATAATCAGAGGAGAGGAGGAGTCATGAGCGATTTCTGATTTCATGGTTGAAAACATTGTAAGCATAAGGAAACCATAACAGATTCTGGATCATAAAAATCCAAAAGCAAGTTTGCATGGTCAAATGACATTGCTGAAGGAATATTGTAAAGGAACATTGCAAAGGAATATTCTAGGCTTGGTATTTTTTCCAAAATGATCCAATTCTTGGATTCTTCTAAGCCTTTTTACCGACTTAAGTAAATCAAGTACTGCTGGCCTTTAGATAAGGCCAGAGTAAGATTTGAAGTCCTGAGGTGGTCTGTGCAGGAGAATGAAGACTACAGTAAGGCTCATTCCTGAGATGGTTCAAGAAAAGAGCCCACACAGCAGAGTTCATCAGCTCCTGTTTCTTAAAATGGCTAAAAAGGCCTTGCTGCCTACTGAGTCCTGAATGTTACCAGATATGGTGATCTTATTTAGCAGTCAATTCCCAAACCCAAGAAGCAGCCAAGTTAATTCTATTGACTATGTTGCACCATCAGAAAGGGTCAGATTTTGATCTCTAATATGTGGATTTTCTCCCTTACCTGCATATCCCATGCACTCCATCTTCCTCCAATTCTTAATAAATTACTCAGCTGTTGTTAGTGTTTCAGTCGAATATACTAAAATTGATAGACATTAGTCCATGTACAGAGCATAAATTAGATTTGCTTTAACTACATTGATCAAATTTTCTTGTATTTATTGAGTTAGATAACCCAGGAAAAAAAAGAATTAAACAGTACTATCTAATTAACCTGTTAAATAAAAATTTTGAAACAATGGATTAAGTTATACATATCCAGTGTAAAAATACAAAATTTATTCTTGAGTTATTTCACATATTCAACATTAAATGAAAAAAAAAAATCTTATTTCCAGAGTTGACCCCAATTCAAGTTAATTTCTAGCAACTTTGAAGGTCTTTAAAACATTTTACTTTAGGTTTTTCTTTCTATAAAAATAGTAAAATGACGTGTTAGAACTTAATATTTCCCATTAAATTGGAAGGTGTTATTATAAATATGTTTTGGAGTCTCATGTTTGAACATAGAAGAAATGTTGCTTTCTCCTTACATTCTTCCACACTGCCCCCCATACTTACGCAAGGACCACAAATTGACAAAGTTGTGTATTCCATAACTGGATAAAGAAGAAAGATTAAAATTATTTTTATATCATGGTAACTATTTTAAATCTTGGTAGCCATGGTTTCTCGCTTCTTCGGGTCCCTGAAAATTGCATCATACCCAAACACATTCACAACAATCATAGGTGCCTCACCCAGTCTCCAGAAACCATATAAGCCATATAAGCAAGGCATGGCTCCCAGCACTAATAAGGGTTTCTTGAATCTGGACCGTCAGAAGCCCAGAGTGGATTGAAGAGTGCAAAAGCGCAGGCCTAAGAGCCCTCTTGGCTTCAGAAGCGAAAATTCATTGCCAGGGTGTCATCCCTCTCCTCCCTGAGCCGTGTTGTCGTCTTGTTTGCCAAGTGGTTTTCCCACCCATGTACAGATACTGCTGTATATGTGTGTTGAAAGGTGTGGCTAATTTGGACTTGAATACGCTTTTTCTTGGAATCTTTCAACTGTATGATATAACACCATGAACAACTTCCTTGTTATATGAAAGGAAAGCATGTAACACACTGGTGGTCCTAAATGGAGATTGGCTGCTATTACAAATTCTTGAGAGGGCAGAAACAAACAAACAAAAATGTTATATGGATTAAAAACTTGTTTTAATCGGCACGGCACAAAATGTTAACGGAGGTGAGGACATTTTCAGCAACAAATGAACGAAACGTTGGATCTAAAAGGAAAAGTAGGTATCAAACTAACATGGCTAGAATATCAACAATAAATCTTGCTATGGCACCAGCCCAATGAAAACCCCAAATGATGACTTTTTAAATATATATGTTTTTCATAAGAATTACTGGAAAATTTTTGTGTCCATTTGTATCTCAGTACTGAGAATATATAAAGTATTTTGGCATTGATTCAAAGAATAGCAATGAAAGTAATTAATATGCAAGACATTTTAATTTAGAAGACATTTAAAGGATTAATTGTACATTGGTTGTGCAAAGGATTTTGAAAGCATACCCTGCCCTTATTTCAGTTCTCTTATTCCACGAAGGAGGTAAGCTGGCCCACTTAAATGCCTGCTTTGTGCCCAGGATATATAGCTCATCCCAAATAGCTTTTGCATTGCCTGGGAACTCACAAAAGAAGGGGCCCCTCAAGGATTTCTAGGGGCTATGGACTAGTTTGAGTACACCATAATCTCTTTGTACATAGTATCCAACTGAGTGCAAAGCCCAAATAGACACTTAATGAGTAATGTTACTTGAATGAACTAACCTGGTTTTTTACCATAATTTGAAGTGAATCTCTCTTGGGACAGATATCAAATTATCCTTCTTTAAATGTCTCTAATATAATATACTTTAAACCACAATGTAACGGGAATAATCATAATTTCTTAGACATATACTGTTCGAAAATTTTTGCTCACTAAAAAGAAAGTTCAGGGAGGCTCTTAAACCAACACTTACCCTAGATACTAAATTTCACTGCATCTGATAAAAACTGATGAGTTGATTTTTCTGTTTGTAGTTGATTCATATCCTTCTCCATCATAGAATGGGTTCCAAGAAATAGGTGGGTTATTGTCCCCGTAAGCAGTAACATTTTATCACTCTTTAATTAGTTAAAAGTGCTGATGGAAAATTTCTTCTGTTCCTCATATTTTCACAAAAGCCTGAGTTGCAAGATTTTAAGCTCAATGGTAAGAACACAGCTACATATTATCACCCTTGACATTTGCAGACTGAAAAGAATTTTTTTTCCCCCCGCTTGGTTTCTGGCTTCACTCGCTGACTCAATAAATAGTACTTATTTATTGTAGAAAGATTTAAAGACCAAACCCAGCATGGTGAAAATGGCTTGTTTTGAAGTAACACAGCCCTAGTCACAAGTGCTGACTACTCCCGTGAATAGCTCGATGACCTTAACCTTCTGACCTTCCTCATCTGTAACTTGTGGAGGAAAAGTCTGCCCTGGGGTTGCTGAATTTTAAAGAAGAAAATGCATGTGAAGCACTTAGCACAAAACCCAACAGTTTATAACTGTCAGCTCCCTTCCCTTTGTCTCCTTCCCCTGTCTTTTCTCTTTTCATGTTGTACAACATAATAATGTCTTTAGAAGAAAAGATTAAACAATATATTTCTCCATTCTTTGTTTACACAAATTACAGTTTTCTTTTTGCTAATATTCATCATTATACAATTCTACCACATTAGAATATGAACAATAACACATTATGATTAAAATATACTAGTACTAATGATATTTTTCACATACCATGCATTCCAAGTTGTTTGCCAGATATTGTAATAAGTTCTAAAGGGCATGATTGCCTCATGTAACAGTCCGAGGGTACGGCTGTCATTAGGCAAGGCTTAATCTAGATGCTCAAAAGATGTCATCAAGAACCTGGTTTTGAAGTTTTAACTTTGTCTACAGACTAAGTCCTCTCCTGGTGGCCGTGATGCTGTAAAAGAGAAGAAAATTCTTTGAGATACTGGAGAAGGCAAGAAGGGATGAGCAGAAACATTTGAGCAAATTATCTGGAGGAAGGACATTCTAGACAGAGGGAAATGAAATGCAAAAGTAACGGAAGGAGGAATATATTTGGTATATTTGAGAAACAGCAAGGAGGCTAATGTGCTGAAGTAGAGTGGACTACACAAAGAATGAGGAGAGATGAAATCCGAGGAGCACAAAGCCAGTTGATGTAAGGCCTTGTAGGCCATCATTGCACAGATACTGACTGTTGCCCTGAATAAGATGCACAGCCCTTGGAGGATTTAGAACAAAAGAGTGACATGATTTGACTTACATTTTAAGAGGATCACTTTGGTTGCTGTGCTGAACTAGACGAGAGGGAGATGAGAGAAAGTGGGGAGACTGGTCAGTAAATTTACAAAAGAGTGGGTGGAAGGTCCTTGGACAAAGAGATAGTGACGAGAATGGGAAGTGTTGAGTCTTGAATATATTTTGAAGGTAGAACCACCAGGGTTTTCTCATAGACTAGATGGTAAATATGATAGGAAGTAAAGAGTTAGGGATATTTGGAGAAGTCTACAGGAGCGGGAACCCAAGGGAGAAAAATTGGAAATTTTATTTTGAACATGTAACATTTGTGATGCCTATTAGGTAGCAAGTTTCTGGCTGATTATGTAAAGTGCCTTATTCTGTTCCAGATGCAGATTTAAGTGCTTATATATATTAGCTCAGTCAACTCTCCCCAAAACCCAATAAATTGGGGGTTTTGAATCGAGGCATCATTATTAGTTATCAATATTAATTAAAACCACAAGTCTGGATGAGATCACCAAAGAAAGAGAGTATAGATACAGAAAAGAAGACCAAAGATTGAGTTCAGTCCATTCCAGTGCTTGGCATTTAGGGACGTGAGGGGGAAACTAGTAAACGGAGATTAAGAGTGGCCCATTAAGGGAGGGGGAGAATATTAAAAATGGGTGGCCACAGGAACCAAGTGAAGTAAGTCTATCAAAAAAACTGAAATATCACTGTGTCAAAAGCTGCTCACATTTCAGGTAAGATGAGGACTTTCACATTTTTGGTGAAAGAGGGCAAACCCTTGGTGCAAATAGATTCGAGAGATGGGAAACAGGGAAATAGAAGTGGCTAGTGACTATAGGCAGCTCTTTTAAGGAGTTTGTCTCTAAAAGGGAGCAGATAAATGAGGTTGTGGTTGGAAGGGAATGTGAGATCCAGGGAGGTTCTTTGTTTTGTTTTTGCTTTTGTTTTGCTTTGCTTTTAAATTAACTATTTTTTTAGATCAGTTTCAGTTTATAGGAAAATTGAGAAGGTACGAAGTTTCCCATACACCCACTGAGCGCACATACACATAGCCCTCTCCACCATCAAAATCTCACATTAGATTGGTACATTTATTACAATTGATGAACCTATATTGACATTTCATCATTCTAAATTCATAGTTTACACTGGGGTTCACTCTTGGTGATATACGTTATACAGGCCTAGACAAACGTACAATGGCATGTATCCACCGTTAAAGCATCCCACCTAATGTTTTGATGGACCTAAACACCCTATGCTCCATCTATTCATCCTCCTCCTCTTCCTCCCCCAAACCCTAGCAACCATCAATCCTTTGGCCTTCTCCATAGACTGGCTTTCCCAGAACCAAATTCCCTAAAAATCCTCTGCACTCTGCTTATTCGTATCTTCACCCCCACCCCACCCTTGAAACAGCTGATCTTTTTATCGCCTCTGCAGTTTTACCTTTTCTTAGAATGCCACATATTTAGAATCATACAGTATAGCCTTTCCCAGTTGGCTTCTTTCACTTAGTAATATGCATTTAAATTCCCTCCATGTCTTCTCATGGCTCAATAACTCATTTCTTTTTAGTGCTGACTAATATACCATTGTCTGGATGTGCCACAGTTTATCCATTCAACTACTGAAGGACCTCTTGATTGCTTCCACATTTTGGCCATCATGAATCAAGCTGCTAGAAACATCTTCATGTGCAAGTTTTTGTGTGGGCATAACTTTTCAGCTTCTTTGAGTAAATACCAAGGAGTGCAACTGCTGGATCCCATGGTAAGATATGTTTACTTTGGTAAGAAATGGTCAGACTGTCTTCCAAAGTACCATTTTGCATTCGCAGCAGCAATGACAGTTCCCGTTGCTCCACAGTCTCGCTAGCTTTTGGTATTGTTAGTGTTTTGGATTTTGACCATTCGAAGAGGTGTATAGTGGTATCTCATTATTTTAATTTGCAATTTCCTAATGATAAATGATGTTGAGCATCTTTTTATATGCTTACTTTGCCATCTATGTTTTCTTTGATAGAGTCTCTGTTCAGGTCTTTGACTCAGTTTTTAATGCAGTTGTTGATTTTCTTATTGTTGAGTTTTCAGAGTTCTTTGTATATTTTGGAAAACAGTCCTTTATCAGATATGTTTTGGAAATATTTTCTCCTACCCTGACACTTGTTTTCTCATTCTCTTGACATTATTTTTTGCAAAGAAGTGTTTACCTTTAATGAAGTCCACCTTATCATTTTTGTCTTTCATGGGTCATGCCTTCAGTGTTGTATCTAAAGAGTCATCACCATACCTAAGGTCACCCAGGTTTTCTCCTATATTATCTTCTAGGAGATTTATGATTGTGTTTTACATTTTGGCCTATAATCCACTTTGAGTTAGTTTTCGTGAACAGTGTAATTATCCTTTAAATGTCCTTGGAAACTGTGGTGATATTCCCTCTTTCATTTCTCTCTTTCTTCCCCTTCTGTTATTCCCATTATGTATATATCCCACCTTTTATAGCTGTCCTACAGTTCTTGGTTATTCTATTCTCTGTTTTCCTCAGCCCCATCTTTTTTTCTCTTTGCTTTTCAGTTTTGGAGGTTTCCATTAAGAGATCACCAAGCTCAGAGATTCTTTTCTCATCTGTGTTCAGTGTACCAAGAAGTACACTGAAGGCATTCTTCATTTCTGTTACAGCTGTTTTGATCTATAGCATTGCTTTTTTTATTCTTTCTTAGAATTTCCACCTCCCTGCTTATATTGCCCATCTATTCTTGCATGCTATTTACCTTATCCATTAGAGTCCTGAGCATATTAAACATAGTTATTTTAAGTTCCTGATCTGATATTTCCAACATCCCTAAGATATCTGAGTCTAGTTCTAATGCATGCTGTCTCTTAAGACTGTTTTTATTTTTTATTTTTTTGCCTTTTAGTACGCTTTTTAATTTTTACTTGTTAGCCAGACATGATGTATGGGTTAAAAGTAAATGTGGTAAATTAAATAGGCTTTTAGTAATGTGGTGGTGAGGTGTGGGGGGAGAGAAAGTGTTCTAAAGTGCACGATTAGGTCGTAGTCTTTTAGTAAGTACTCTAAACTGTGAACTTCACAAATGCTTCTCAGTGTCTGCCCCCCAGGTGGGACAAGATGGCTAGTGGGAGCTGGAGGGGGCTACTTCCCTTCCCCATGTGTAAGGCTAGAAGGGATTGGGGTTGGGTATTTCCCTTCTCCCATATGGAAGTCTAGAGCTGGCTGGAATTGGGTATTTCCCTTCTGCTAAAATCTCAATAGCTTAGGCTCTATAATATAGTTTCTCTTGTGGGCAGGCCTTGTTAAGAAGAGAATGCTCTTGTGTAATTCAGAATAGTTTCTTTTCTCTCCCCACCCCCTGCCAGAAGCATAAGCAGATTCTTTTCTGATATTCACTGTGAGAACCAAGTCAAGTTCCTAGAGATAAAACTCACAAATTTGGGGGGGGGGGGTGGAGTTCCCAATGCTTGAGTCGCCCTGGAGTTTTTAACTCTCAGCCTTGTCCACACTGAGCTCCCAGTAATTTATCAAGTCCAGTTCAGGTTTTCCTATTGCAACAATTGTCCTTATGCAGGTTTCTGCTCCAGTAAGATGTTACTCTCTATATTTGCCTGTCTGTCTCTCCAATTTGGAGGTAGTGGTTTGCCAGTGACCTCACTTCTCAGATGGATCTAAGAAAAGTTGTTGATTTTTCAATGTGTTCAGCTTTTTACTTATTGTTAGGACAGACTGACAATTGCTTACCTCTTTATGTGACAGACCAGAAACCCAGAAAGTCTGGTTTTGTTTTTAATATAGGAGAGAGTACAGAATATTTGTATACTGATGGCAATGATTTAGTAGACGTAGGAGAATTGATGATACAGTAAAGAGGATAGATTTGGGGGCGCCTGGGTGGCTCAGTCGGTTGGGTGGCCGACTTCGGCTCAGGTCATGATCTCGCAGTCTGTGAGTTCGAGCCCCGCGTCAGGCTCTGTGCTGACCTGCTCAGAGCCTGGAGCCTGTTTCGGATTCTGTGTTTCCCTCTCTCTCTGACTCTCCCCCGTTCATGCTCTGTCTCTCTCTGTCTCAAAAATAAATAAATGTTAAAAAAAAAATTAAAAAAAAAAAAAAGAGGATAGATTTGAAAGACACTAATCCTGGAGAAGGTAAGGTAATGAGATGCAGTGCATAATAAGAAGCTATTGGATTTAGACAGGAGCATAGACATTCACCCATGGTAAGAGGTCAGGCAGCAAACACTGGGCCCAATGCAAGTAGATCTGCAGATGTGTTGGTGGGAACATGTGGAGGTTCCCTTCTGATTGTTTCTATCTTCTCAGTGAAATGGGAACTTAGTCCTCAGCAGAGTGAAGATTGGAGAAGCACAGCAGAGGTTTGAAGAGAGAAGAGGCATGCAATAATGCACAAATGAGCTGACTTGGAAAGTAGAGTAGGCTTTCAGGGCTCTGCCAAGCCATGCATTTGAAGGTGAACAATCAGCATGATCATTTTGTTCCATTCTGTTCATCTTCCCAAGGACAGGCAGAGGGGAGTACAGAGTTGAATTCAACCAAGGAGGAGTTTTGCAGTAGCGTTTGAAGGCTAGGAGTACGGTCTCTGCAATCAGACTGCTCACAGTTGAATCATGGTTCTATCACTTTGCAGCTATGTGGTTGCCAACCAACAGCTTACTCTCTCTGTGCTTTAGCTTCCTCATCTGTAAAATGAATAGAGCCTGTTTCTCACTTACAGAGAGACTAGAAGCATTTATATGGATCTCTTTATGCTTTTTTATGCTCTGTCTACCAACCTACCTGCATCTTACTCTGCCATATATTCACAGGATGTTGTTGAGTTACTAGGTGTACTACGTTTAGAACAGTGATTGGCAAGTAGAAAATACAGTAAAGGGCTTTATTATCTGCTAAGAGAGTAAGATGGAGAAAGAGAGGGGCAAGAAAGTGATTAAAGTGACAAGAGGAACTGAAATCCTGCCTCTTTAGATCTCCATAAAAGTGGAGGAAACTCTCTTTAATTTCGGGGAAACCCCTTCTTCCAAAAGAACACTGTGGAATTTGATTTGAACCCAAATGAGAGTGAGGCTGACTTGAAACATGTGATCTCTCCTACAGTTCAGTGATGAAAGGAGAAACATATGCCAAGAAAGTGACAAATGCTTAGTGCAAATTAGAGAAATTCTGCAACTTTGTTGAAAATGGTCCTTCTTTTTTCTACTGTAATTACTTTCCTGGTGTAGGATTGACCATAATCCCTGCTCAAAAGCAGCTTTAGAGCTGTTTTCATACTACCAATTTCAGGAATCTAGAGTTACTTGGTGGCTTGGTGCATATCTTAAGTGTTTCGTGTTCATTGGCCACAAAATTATTTCCATATTCTCATTTGTTGAAGAAAAGGCAGTTTCTGCAGTTGTCCTGACAGAGGTCCACAAAAGTTTCTGTGTTTTCCTGCCAATTCAGTGACTCTATCATGTTTGTTGTGAGGACCTTTCTCTTTACTGTAAATAAGGAAGTCTGTTAGAGAAGGAAGAAGAGAATAATTTCAGGATGTAACAAGGCTTGGGCAGTCATGCAAATGAGCAAGTGATGCCTAGTGCTTAAGAGCGTAGCCTTAGAGGGCAGGCCGCCTCATGGTGGGATCAGTTCCCACTTCCCATCACTGCTAATAGCGACATATCTTTGGAGACTTCTCTTGGTTTTCTCATCTGTAAAACAGATGTAATAGTAGGGTTAGGTGTGAAGATTAAATAAACTAATATTTGAAAATGTTCAGAACAGTACCTGGCACAATAAATATTATTCATCACAAATAAATTAATTGCACTCAATAAATATTATATGTCACAATTAAATGGATACCACATGAATGGATTGTGGTTTTCAGTAGTTTTCTTCCTAAGTCCCATGCCTTGAGACTCGGCATGAACAAAACACATTTGCATACCCCCATCTTTTTCTTCTTTTCTCAAATAACCCTGGGCTTGTCCCTACAAAAACTTTGTATAGCTATCTGAAGGATAGCTCAGTATGTGAGGGGCAGAAAATGGTCAAAGAGGAGATTTTCAGGTAGGATTGTGAGTTCATATATTCTACCATATACTCACTGGGTTATTGTCAAGTTAATGCATATAAAGTGCTTAAAACAATGCCTCGCTGAAGTGTTAGCTGCTAGGAGAGAAAAAATGAGGAAGAGAGTAGCAAGTAATCTGAGAGAACTATCTCCAGTTATCCAAGTGATTACCAAGTCCTGTCTGTTATCTCCTAACGACCTTGGGGGATGTCTCTATCCCCTTGCCTCCAAGCTCCTGAGCACACAGTGCTTCCTCCTGCCACAGGACCCCTGTGAATGCTTACTGCTCTGCCCGAAATGCCGCTGCCCACCCACTCACTCTTTCACTTTGTCACGCCTCTCCCTCCTCCAGATCTCAGTTTAGGTGTTGGTTCTTCCTGAGAGAAGCTTGATTTGACTCCTCAGCCAAGTCTTCAGAGGAGAAAAGGGGGTGGGGGAGATATCATCTGGTAGCTACATAACCAGGGCAAAAGCGAGAAAGGCACGAAGCTCATAAAAAAGTGTAGGATATTAAGAGTTGAGAGTGTTCTTAGAGATCATCTGGTTCCGACTTCTTCGGTATTGACAGCACAGGAAATCCACCATTTAGGCTTTTAATTAAGGACTTCAGCCAACCGCCTTCCAAACAATAACTCTACATTCAAATAAACCATGTTTTCCAAACTAGAAGAGCCTAAATGTGACTCATCAACATCTGCTTTGTTTAAATATTTTCTCTCTCAGAGACTAAAACCACTTACAGGGATGGAGCAAGTTCTTGCAACTTACACGGCCAAAGACAAGGCTTTTATGCCACTTTTTTTTTTTAGTCCCCTCATTTTCAATCTCAAATGATTTTCCCTATTAGAATTCTTTTGTGAGCAATATTCAAAAGCATCTATTGAATCGTAGCTGTAGAACTGCTTGTCTAAGGTTGCTTTAATAAGAGAATAAACGAAGTATTGTCTAATTTCAGTGGAAACCTATCACATGTTGATGGACCTAGCAAGTAGCCCAAGTGTTCGAAGACAAAAAGAATTTTGGCTAAAGGGAGAAAAAAAATCACAGTTTGCTTTGAGAACATTCCCTTTGTCTTTCTCCTTTCTTCCTATCTGACAAAGAGAAAATGTGCCTTGAAGCTCCCTCTCGCTATCTAAGCTCTCCACAAAAGTTCTTCAATAACACAGGCCAGGCTCTGTGTGTCAGCAGTTCTTTGCTTTACCTGTACACCTCATTTCCTCCAATAAAAATTGATGGCAAAAACATTTAATCAGAGAACACAATCATTGTCAATACGGGAATCAGCTAATATGCCTGAGCAGGATAATGACATCCTTTGCCCAGTTAAAATCCAAGTTCCCAGAAAGTCCCTTGAGAGTGACTCATGTGGGGAACTTCAATGGCATCAGATTCCGGGGTTGAACTACATTTGAGCAGTTGGGTCTTTTTCTCCTTATCTTTTAAGTAACACTGTGTAGAGGGCTTCCTGTAATTGACTTTGGGCAGGGTTCACCCTAAAGATGAACCAACTAGTTACTGGAGTGAGTGGCTCAGTCAGTTGAGTGTCTGACTCTTGCTTTCAGCTCTGGTCATGATCCCAGGGTTGTGAGATAGAGCCCGACATCAGGCTCCTCAACTGAGTGTGGAGCCTGCTTAAGATTTTCTTTCTCTTTCCCTCTGCCCTTCTCCCCCACTCATGTGCGCTCTCTCTCTCTCTCTCTCTCTAAAATTAAAAAAAAATTAACTTAAGAAAATAAATAACTAGTTACTGCCAGTAAAACAGCCTAAGAACCTAAGAGTGCCAAAAGTTCTGTGGAAATGAAAAGTTGTTTCCTACCATAGATGCCTTCAACAAAGCTAAAAGACAAAATATAGAAATAGCAATCAAAGATTGCCATGTAGTATCCAGACTATATAAAGAATTTCTGTAAATTAAGAAAACATGAACAACCCAATAGAAAAGCAAGCAAAAGTTATGAACAGGAAACTCAAAGAAAAGTAAGTGCAAATGACCCAGAACCATTTATTTGAAAGGGTGGTCAACATCATTTTTTTTTTTTTAAATATATAAAATTTATTGTCAAATTGGTTTCCATACTGGTCAACGTCATTTGTAACCAGGAAAATGCACACTGAAAGAGCCATGAAATACTTTTTTCATCCGCCAGATTAGCAAATATTTAAAAGTTGGATTTTATCAAAATTTGGAGAAGTATGGAAAGTTTTACTTTTATATACCACCAATGAGAGTGAAGAGCAAAGCAGTAATGCCATTTGTGAGATTCGACATTAAAATGTGCTTCTTTGGAATGCTACATCTCCCTATTCGTCCTGGAAAATACTTCACATAACGTTTAATGAGGCATCTATAGGGTTGCTCATTGCAGTGTCATGTGTATGACAAAATATGAGATGGTACTTCTCTGTTGTCTTATTCCCGAAACTGAAATCAAGAGGTGCTAACCCCCTCACATCCTAAAGAGGTCCTCTAATGATCCCTCAAATTCATTTCCTGAGGATACCTGAAACTGATGCTGCCACAGTACCGGAGCCGTGATGGGGAACAGCCTAAGCCAACAAGCAGAGACGGCATCTAGGTCTATCTAGGATATCATTAAGCCAGTGGCTCTAAGCTTTGGCATAGTTCTATCTGAGAATTTCTTGTTTTGCCTATTGTTGAGGGCATTTTTAGCTAGGCTTTCTAACGTTCTTTATCCAATTATCCACCTATCTCTCAAACCGGATATTTTTCTCATCGACTTTCATACTCAACCCACAGTCTTCCTCTCCACCTTAAACCCTGCCATCCTCCCAAGTATAGACACTGATGTGTGATTCATGACAATACAGCAAAGTAACACTAAATTTTAATAAAAATTATACTTTGAGCCCTTATTGGGTGTCAAATGTGAGACACGTTATGTTATCCCATTTAGTCTTCACAACAATTCTAAAAGTTGGGCACTAATATGATCCCCATTTTCCAATGAGAAAACAGATGTGGAAAGGCTTAGTAACTCCCATGGGGTCACCTAACTACAGAGTAGGTTGGGCTGGGGTTTGGGGCCACTCTCACTGACCCACTGGTTCATATTCCTACACTGCCTTTCCTCACTGCTTTCTGGACTTCCTGCAATAGAGTTCTACTCCACTAGGGCTACCTTCTGACAAGGCCTCCCTGGAATTCATCTTACTTGATGTTGCTCCATTTCTAAGGTCTTTAGCCCTGGAAATTCATATTCTAACCTCAAGTCCTTCCATTCCTTCATGATCTTAACTTTTTTTTACTCCTCATCATATCCATTTGTGTCTTGAACTCTCTCTTTTCTTCAATTTATCCTCTTTTTTCTGGGCTCATTTGTTAGGCCAGGAATATACCACATCATGTCAGGAATATACTATTAACCACTCCATGGCATGCTTGCCATTTTTATCTTCTCATTCCTGCCTCAGCATGGTCAATATTAATATAACGCAAAATAAGCTTTCTCTGCTCAAACTACCTGGACATTAAACATTTCTAGGGAAAGTCAGTAGGCTGGGTCTACAACAATTTAATGTATCTAATTTTAACTAAGCTCTCATTGCTGCCCAGAAATAACTATATTCAGCTACAGTCAAGTCTCAACAATAGATCTCCCATATGGCTCCCCATGCCCTTCAGCTCCTACCTCATTCCTGGCCATCTCTCATAATATACTAGTCACTTTCTTGTTTATCAGTATGATAAATCCAAGATATCTGATATAGACTTCGTGGAATTCTATTTGCTTTATCTCAATATTACTTGGCAATTTTAATTGTACCCACTCTTCTTCTTTACTCTTTCCTCCAGGAAAGATATGTCTGCCTTTATAAAGCTCTATTTCCATTCCTCCCTGTTTCTTCTAGGATCTTATTTCATCAAGGACCTTTCTTTTTTTTTTTTTTTAATTTTTTTTTTTAATGTTTATTTATTTTTGAGACAGAGAGAGACAGAGCATGAATGGGGGAGGGTCAGAGAGAGAGGGAGACACAGAATCTGAAGCAGGCTCCAGGCTCTGAGCTGTCAGCACAGAGCCTGACGCGGGGCTTGAACTCACGGACCGCGAGATCATGCCCTGAGCCGAAGTTGGACGCTTAACCGACTGAGCCACCCAGGCGCCCCTCATCAAGGACCTTTCTTGATGGTGTTTTCATTTACTTTTCCTATTTGAATTCTTACAAAAATTGTCCCTCCTTATAAAGATCTTTCTCTTGAAGCACCTGGGTGGCTCATTCGGCTGAGCATCCAACTTCGGCTCAGGTCATGATCTCACAGTTTGTGTGTTCAAGCCCTGCATCAGACTCTGTGCCTACAGCTCAGAACATGGAACCTGCTTTGGCGTCTGTGTTCTCCCTCTCTCTCTCTTCCCTTCCCCACTTGCACTCTCTGTCTCTCAAAAATAAATAAACAAAAAAATTTTTTTTAAAAAACACATTTAATGGAGAGGTGACACTCAGGTATTTACCTAATGCAATTATGGTAGTAGTGATAGGAGTAGGAGTAGTATAGTGATAGCTAATACGTAGAGTCCTGACTGTATGACAGTTATCATGCTGAATGCTTTACATTAAAAACATATTAAATCTTCACAAAAATTCTGGGAGCTACTGGTACTATCATCTTGAGAGTCCTAGGTATAGATCATCATAAATTTTTACAACCATAGTTGTAGTTACTTTATTATATTATTTTTATCTTATTTTTTTTATTTTATTAATTTTAGAGAGCACAAGCAGGGGAGAGGGGCAGAGGGAGAGAGAGAGAGAGAGAGAGAGAGAGAGGGGGAGAATTTTAAGTAGGCTCCATGCTCAGAGCAGAACCCAATGTGGAACTGGATCCCAGGACACTGAGATCATGACCTGACTCAGGTACCCCATTATTATCACCATTTTAAAGATGAGCAAATCAGGGTTTAAAAGGCTAAATGAGCACACAGCTAATAAATGAGAGAACCAGTATTTGAACCTGATTGTAAGGATGATAACAATGGTGGTCACTCTCATTTCTTAACACCTACTCATGCCAGGACCTGTGCAAGATAGGTCCATGTATTATATTCTCTTACTTCCAGAAGTCAATGAGGTTTTTCTTTGATATATTAGGAAATTAAGGCTGAGAAAGTTTTAAAAGGCCTAGGATAAAAAGCTAATAAATTTCAGAATTCATGTAATTGATTAAAAGTGGCATAAGGGGTGTCTGGGTGGCTCAGTCAATTAAGGGTCCAACTCTTATTTTCAGCTCAAGCTGTGATCTCACAGTTCGTGAGTTTGAGCCCTGTGTGGGCTCTGCGCTGACAACATGGAGCCTGCTTAGGATTCTCCCTCTCCCACTGCTCCTCCCCCACTCACACACGTGCTCTCTCTCTCCCTCTGTCTCAAAAATAAATAAACATTTAAAAGTGGCAATAAATCCTTTTCAGTTGCTGCCATAACAAGGTGAAGTCTATTTTTCTACCCCTTGGAGGATAGAATGGAGCCAGGAGTGACTGGAGTTATTCACCTGAGTGTTCATTCCAGTGGCATCTCAAGCTAATATCCAAGTCTGAGCTAAGTGTCTTATCCCTGTGACAAAAATCTTTGTTATATGCTTTATTCTGAAAAACCAAGGCTTAGAATCGAACAAATAGGGATTCAGCTCCACCCAATTACTCCTATTCCTCAACCTCTGAATTAAATCTGCCTATGTATCATTGCCTGATTAATCTTCACTAAATGCACCTCTAAAGTTACTGTCCCGTTGAAAAACTTCCCATGGGTTTCCACTATATGGCCCATGCATGCCCAGACTCTTCCCCTGCTTCCTTACTTATACTCTAAATTTCAGCCAGAGTAAACTATGTGTTCT
Source organism: Panthera leo (assembly GCF_018350215.1). NCBI lineage: Eukaryota > Metazoa > Chordata > Mammalia > Carnivora > Felidae > Panthera > Panthera leo. Next base: position 172,856,953 of record NC_056686.1, read on the forward strand.
TTATCCACATATGTCTCCTCACCACCCTCCTTCTCAACGACATACATACTCACAATTTTCTGCCTTCATGGCACTGCTGTTTGCTTAAAATTCTCTCCCCTTTTCCAGTACATTCTGGAGTAATAATCACATTAAATACTATCTCTTCCTTTTTTTTTTTTTTTTTTGATGTCTCTGGATGGAAGTGATTTCTCCCTCCTTTGAATTTCCCATATAAATTGCTTTTATTATTTTAAGTGTTCTAGTTATTTATGAAAAGTTGTCATTACTTTTACTAGATTTCAAGCTCCTGAGGAAGTGAAGGTATCTTAGTCATCAATGTGTTACGTACAGTAACCTCCTAGCACCTTCCACATAATTGGTTTTGAGAATTTGGGGACCCAATAAATAACATTTTATTCTCCCTCTGAGTCAAAGCCAAATGAGAAAAAGACATTGAAGTGATACTGGTGGGGAAGCATCAGCTTCATTATTGACAAAAACTATATCAGAAAATATGACCAAATGATTTGATAGGATACCTCTAAAATGGTAGGCTCATCATCTGACCTCTCATGGAAGAGCTAAACATGCTCGAATCTTCCCCACAAGGCCAACCCTGACTGTTTGGTGGAGAGCCAGACCGGAATGTACCAAGTCAGCACATGACAGATCCAAGGAGCACACAGCCTAGACCCTTCTCCCAAACCCTGCAGAGAAGCAAATGATAAGGCAGAGACCTCAGGTATTTGAGACCAGCTGAAGTCCCTCCACTGGGCAACATGAGGATTGGCCTTAATGAAGACGGTGAAGTCTATCTTCAACTAATAATCAGATCTGTGAAACAAGGAATGGAAGAAAAATGATTGACATACAGGAGTTTAGAGATGTATGTGAATGTAATAATAATGACAGTACTCGTGGCAATATACATTGAATTTTACCATGAGTTAAGGCATTGTTGCAAGATTTTTCATTGTATTAATTCAGTTATCATCCCAATAACTCTATGAAGCATTAATTAATGTCATTTCCACTTTACAAACAAAGAAAAATGGGATACAGGGAATTTTAAAAATTCATCCAAACTCATAGAGCTAATAAGTAACAGCCAGAATTCACACTCAGGCTCCCTGTAGAACCCAGATATTCATAAGCTGAAACATATTAATGACCCTTCTTGTATTGCTTTGCTATCCAGACCTCCCCCGTTCACACGCCACTTCTCCACCCCTAGCAATTTCAACAACTCGAGGTTTCTCGTGGTCACAAAAAGGTTATTACTGGCTTGGTAGCCTGAAAATGAAAACTACTATTGTGTGATCAAACCATTATATGGTCACATCAATAATGAAATCCCAGATTGCTTTCCAGAATCTAGATGGCCTTCTGCAGTTGGGAAGAGCATCCTTCAATTGCTTCATTTTCCATTGACTTGTTTTTCCATTGTAAAAATTGTATTTAAGTGATAGTCTTTTGTCTAGAGATGCCTCTTTTTCCTCATGCCAATCCCCAACCGTTGAACATGTTGTATTTTCTTCAAAAAGTTCAGTTTACTACTAAGACACCTTGCTTAGCTAAGAAAACATGACAGGCTGTGCGACCTGAAGACATTAGTATGGAAATGAAAAGTTCCTTGCTGATTAAATGCAGGCCTGGCAGACTAAACTGATTTTCTCTTGGGACGTGCTGAGTTAGCACTAATCAAGAGCAATGTGGTACGAAAACAAGTAGGTATATACACCACTCAGTTATTGAGGACAGTTGCTTCCATTGCTGCTACCAGCATGAAGCTCCAGAAAGATACCTACACACAAGCCTACCACCAGATGACAAGCTCCATCCAGAGTTCCTGCAAGCTGAGATGTATTGCATCCACTTTAGAATTCCCAGAATATGTACGAGTAGGTTAGGGGAGGTTAGCGAGAGGAAGCAAGAGCGTAAAGAAAGCAACACACACACAGACTGATTTTCATAATGCCACAGACATTCAGTTAGTTACCTTTTGGTGGCTGCTTTAATAAAAATCAAGGTTTATATTTGGGCACCTGGGTGGCTCAGTCAGTTAAGTGTCTGACTTCGACTCAGGTCACGATCTCACAGTTCGTGGGTTCGAGCCCTGTGTCAGGCTTTGTGCTGACAGCTCAGAGCCTGGAGCCTGCATCAGATTCTGTGTCTCCCTCTGTCTCTACTCCTCCCCCACTCATGCTCTGTCTCTCTCTCTCTCTCAAAAGTAAATAAACATTTTAAAAAATGTAAATTATCTTTGGAACCTGGACAAAATCTGGGTAGAGTCTGATAGGCTGTAACACACTTGAACAGCCCCTCCTTAGCCACAACCAAGGCCTGGGACACCCTGAAGGAGGAGTCAGAAATTTCATTTAGCTGCTTAGGCAATGTCCCTGTATCTGACCCTGACTTTCCATGCCTTATCCCACTTGTTTGTTTTTCGTAAATCCAGTGTCATTTTATTCAACAATACTTATTGAGCAAGGGGCCTACATAAGATAAACACATTCTCTACCCTCATTAAACCTGTAGCCTAGAATATAGAATATACATTCCTGCATGAAGCACTTAGGTAGTTCTTACCTCATAGCATGGTATCATATAGATATTATTATTAATATATTATGTATGATATTGTAGCAGGATTCTTGCACAGAGAGTAGTGACACCAAGGCTTTTCTTTCCAGGAAGCAACTTTATTCCTGCCGCACTGTTCAGTTGGGTTTGTACCCCGAAGAACTGAGCCCCGAAGACCATATGGCGTAGTTTTTTATATATTTTCTACTTCTTTGTCTCCCATATATGGTAACACACAGAAACATGCAGTCTGATTAAGTGATCTCATGTTAGAAGGTCATGAGGCATGTTGTCATGTACGCACATAGCCTGGTTACCCTGAGGGTTTTTTGAGGTTTTTTTCCCCTTAGGGAGGGGACGCTACCACAATATTGTTTGTAACAGTATTTGTATTAATCTTGCTTCCAATTGCCTCTTGCTTGGACTCAGCCTCTCTGCTTATTCCTCTTAGATTCCCATGTTCATCAGACTTTGATTTTGCTTGTTAGCATTTTCTTGTATCACCCTGAACTCCACGTTCCTCAGACAACTCATCAATCTTGATCATTCTCTGCCTCTGTCTCTCTGTCTCTATCTCTCTGTCTCTCACACATGCTCCTCCAATGCCAGGATCAAAGCTTAGGCTCAGTGCCTTAGATTTGAATAGATGCTTCTTAAGCTATAAATTGATTAATTCATACCTTAGTTACAGCTGAAAGAAAAGTTTGTTATCCTCCAGAAAGAAAGGTAGCATGGACCTAACTGCTAAAAGCAGCTGGTAAATGATCCAAATTAATTACTTGAAACTTTGTTTCCATTTAAAATGTAACTTGTTGAATGAGCAATTGCTCTGTTGAGGGATTGTATATATCTTTCCAGTCAGCAGGATGTAGCTCAAAATGTGTTTCCAAAGAACATGAGTTACAATGATTTCACACTTGCCAAAAATACTTATAATTCCTGTTTTAAAGCCAACGAAAGCTCAGATGCTTCTGACTGTCATATCTGACTGGAAACAGAACCCTTAAGCCAATGAATCATTGAACAAAATCACGTACAATACTGACATTACGTGGGGCACTGGGTAGACCCCTGCCTTCTAGCAGCTTGCAGTAAAACAGGGAGACAAACCCGTTGATGAGGAACAATGGCATCGACTTGAAAAAACAGCCTGAATTATATGCCAGTGAGGAGGATAGCCCAGTACGGCTAAGAACTCTAGGGTGTGAATTAGTACCCTTTAGCCCCTAAGGGTGTTGCATATGTAATGCCAGAGCAAGGGTGTGTTTTCTCAGGATTCCCACTGTATATAATACAATAAGTAGCATTTTACCAGTGTCTACAGTACATGGCAATGGGTAGTGTGGTAAATATTTTTTCTGGCTGCCCAACATCTACTTAACTACTTCTGGTGACCACCCACAATTTATGTCTGGGGATTGACCCTTCCCCACTCTCAATCCATGTGGTTGCCAGACAGCTACTTCTACTTGCAGCTCTGGAGTGTGTTATATTCACCAGACTTCACCAGAGCACCATTTTATATGGTGTCCATTATTATTAATTCACAGGCACATCAATCATGCTGAGGCTGCTAGACTTGAAGCCATCAAGGTGGCAGTCTTCTTTCATGCTGGACTCTAACCAGAAATGTTGTGAGGCTGGGGGCTATTGCAACTCTTTTGTCACTATGAGGAGACCTAGAATAAAGCATGAGCATGTCACACATGGATCTTCATATAGATTAAAGAGATAGATATCAAGAGCTTCTTACCCCTGGATTTTTCAGTTAGGTTGTGGTAGGGTCCCCTCCCTAAGGAAAGAAAAACAAAACAAAAAAACAAAAAAAACAAAAAAACAAAAAAAAAAAGCAAAACACAATACCTCAAGGCAACCTGGCTATACGTGTATGTGACACTATCCCTCACAAGCTTGTAACATCAGACTACTTAATCAGACTGCATGTTTGTGTGTGTTACCATATATGGGAGACAAAGAAGTAGAAAATATACAAAAAACTAGGCCACGTGGCATTTGGGGTAGGAACCCAACTGAGCCATACCAGTACAAGTAAACTTCCTTCCTAAAAAACAAAGCCCCGGCATCAGGACTCTGTGTGAGAATCCTGCTACGATGTGAGTCAGTGAATTCCTTTCTTAAACTAGCTTGTGTTTGAGAGTTTTATGTTTTGTTTTTGCCTACCACGACTTGCAGGTAGTGTATATTTTATCTTAGGCAAACAATGGTTGATTCAGGAGCTAGTCCTTAAGGAAACTCCCTTTCTCTCTAATCCATTGAGTCAGTGCTGATTTTTCTCCAGAACCCATGACTCACGTGGCTGCAGCTGGGGTTGTTGCTCCCTTTATGAGGAAATTTGTAAATCAAGTTTTTTCTACCATCCACTTTGCCCTGGAAGTTCCCCAAGAGCCATATGGGTGGGACTCCATCCCCTCTCTCTCCTTCCCACCTCATGGCACTGCCACTTACTGGCTGTGGCACCTTGGAAAACCCTGTCCCTGCCGCCCCCCTCTCCTCTGTTCTTACTGCCCCCTCTGCTGGGGTCCTTTCTCTCAGCAGTGTTCTTGTGAGGCCATGATTGAAGAGGGTCTTGCTTACCCATGGAAAATGTGAGCATCACATCCTAACATTCTGTTCTGTGCCCAAGTAATAATTGTTAACATACGCTGAATGCAAGTGAGGAGACAGTTACTGCCAAGAGCTTTATGTGGATTACCTTGTATAATCCTTCAACAATCTGATGTGTGGGTATATTATTCCTACTTTACAGCTCAGGAAACAGAGACGTAGATCAGTTAAATAAATTTCCCATGGTCATACATTCCATAAGTAGCAGTATTGTAAGATGGGAAGGAACATTATATCCTTCTGTGAATCTTGGCAATACTTTTTTGGACTCCAAATAATGGCAATTTATATATGTCACAGGACTGAGAAGGGGTAGGAGAGAATGAGCTCGAGGTCTGACAGAGACAAGATGATTCAATTAAGTAGAGATAAATTAAAATGATATATGTAAGATCTATCTTTTGGTGGTAAAGAACAGAATAATGTGTAATTACAAGGAAGCTTGTATCTCCCAATTTGCAACTGCTCATAGCAAAGACTGTTCTGGAAAGATATGCATGCCTCACAAATTCATGTGTTTTTTTATCTTTGAAAGGCACCATTGTAGACCTTGTCTTGTTATGTGTTCTATCAGCATCCTTTTCCTGTCGCTGTGTCTTCTACATACTCATTTCATTAATTCAGTTGTCGCTGTGTCTTCTACATACTCATTTCATTAATTCAGTAGGGTTTTTTTGCTTGTTTATTATGTACCAGGCACTCTGCTGGACATGGGCTATAGGTATTGGCAAAAAAGTTCATTGTGCCTGCTTTAATGAAGCTTATGCTGTTGATCTGTATATTACACAAATAAGTGCTAACTCACAATTGAGATACATGTTTCAAAAGAGAGATGATGGTCACCTCTGTGAGAGTCTACAATGGGAGAAGTGTCCAGTGAGGGACGCTAAACAAAATAGAAAAAAAAGATACATATTTGGAGCACATTTGTTCAGACCCTCAGTGTCCATGTTTTTTCCAGTTGAGACATTTCCCTTTATCCCTTCTTTTCTTATCCTTAACTTCTCAGCACTTGTATGAAGTCCCATAATGCACACAGCATACTGCCTAAGCCTGTCTGTCCTTCCTTGCTCTTTCCCAAGTTCTGGGTCATTCTCCAGCCCTCGGTTCCAATCAACATGTACATGTCTTTATGTCTCTGTCTCATTGTTCTGTTTTAAAATCATACAATTGTGGGGCACCTGGGTGGCTCAGTCAGTTGGGCGTCAGACTTCAGCTCAGGTCATGATCTCACAGTTTGTGAGTTTGAGCCCCGGGTTGGGCTCTATGGTGACAGCTTGGGGGCCGGAGCCTGGTTCAGATTCTGTGTCTCCCCCCTCTCTCTGCCCCTCCCCTGCTCATGCTCTGTCTCTCTCTATCTCTCAATAATGAATAAACATTAAAAAAATTTTAAATCAGATAAGTGTGATCATATGGTATCGATGTGGCAAAAACTGCCAATTGCCTAGCCGATATGCATGGTCCATAGTATTTGAATCCTGATTTTATTTGATTTATTAATGCACTAAGCTAAAAATGCTATATTTATCCTCCTCTGTTTAAGCTAGGTGTGGCCAAATGACTAAGCTCTAAGAAATGAAATATAAGCAGAAAGGTTGTATGGAAGCTTCCAGAAAACTTCCTGAAAAGGCAGGTATTATGGGCTGTTTGCCTCTTATTCTTCTATATCTCTTCTCTTTTCCACTGGCCGCTTTATAGATATGGTTATGTAAAGGGAAAAACACTTCTGTCACTTTTTCTGTGTGTCTATCTGCTCTCAATACTCTACTTACAGTCAGAACTCTCTACTTCAAAACACTTCTGATACCAGATGTGTGGGCTTTCCACATACCAAGCAATTCTGTGATACGAGCTGAGTGTCCTACAATTTAACTCAACTCTGAGACTATCTACCTGGAGATAGTGCCGGATCCCACAAGTTATGGTCTCTGTCCCATGAGAATGCCCCCCAACCCATCCACTTCAGATGGCAGTTGAAAGCCCAAGTTGTCACCTGTGCTTCTGACAGATGGCTATAAATCAGAGGTTCACACAATGCCCTCCTTGGGCTCTGTTAATTTGCTAGAGTGGCTCACAGAACTCAGGAAAACAGTGTACGTACTAGATTACTAGTTTATTATAAGAGGATATAACGCAGGAACAGCCAAATGGAAGAGATGCCTAGGGCGAGGTGTATGGGAAGGAGTGCACAGCTTTCATGCTTTCTCTGGGCCACCACTCTCCCAGCACTTATGGTTGGTTCCTCTGACAAAAAGCCCCCATATTTATGAGTTTTCCAAAAATCACCTCATTACATAAACTCTGATGTGGTTGAAAGGTGATTTTTAAGAAAAACAAAAGATACCTATATTGCTCTGAACACTTTGGAATTTCCAAGGGTTTCAAGGAGCTCTGTCCTAGAAACGTTGAAGACCAAATATATATTTCTTACTATAAATCACAATATCACATGGTGGCCGGAGCTAGAGCAGCTATTTTGATCCATGAGGTGATCCTGGAATGGAAGTTGTCAAGAAATACCCAACAAGACAGGAGGAGCCTGAGTTCCCAAGGGTGTTTTGGAGGAGAGTCACCATGTCGACCCTAGGCTGCTCAATTCCTCAAGGAATAAACTTTGGCCATACTGAAGCCGCTGTTGTTCTGATCATCTGTTACTTTTTGCTTAATTTAATTCTAAGTAAAACAGGAGACTTCTGGGAGCACCCCTTCAAAAGAGGACATGCCCTTAGCATGATCCCTTTGGGCTCTTATTTGCTTCTGCTTTTTGCCCGTAACATGGACACTAGGGCCAGAGCATTGGCAACGTTTTAGCCGACTTTGAAGATTCAAAAAAGAGAAGGTGTGCCTGATGACCGTGGAACTGCCTTGCCAGCTCTGGACTTATTTTGTGTGAGGAAAAATAAGGATTTTCATTTTCTCTTGTTTAAGGACTGGCATTTTGTTTCATTCATTTTTAGTACTAGCAGCTGAACACAAGTTATAACTGACGAAATCTGAAATTCTGTAACAAATCTCTTTTATCCACTCAACATAGTGAAAGCTTCTTATAAGTAGCTTTATAATTTTAGTTGACAGTCAGCTGTTCATTCTCATGTGCACTAGCTGTCGGCAGATTTTTGACTGTGGTGGCAGCATGTAGGACACCAGCGCCCAGAGCTTTCTGTGTGGTGCATCTTCACCTTCATTACATTTCTGGAAAACTGCATTTGGATGGGGTGTGGAACATTCTTCATCCCTTTATCCCAGATAGTTTTGCCAAGCCTTGTGTCTACAGGGGAACTCTGGAGCTCCCCATCTCCTTCATGTGAAATCTCTGAATCTCTTTGAGTGCCCACAGGGCACGCCTCCTGAAACCCACTTTATGGATGTGCTCGTGAATGTTGATGATGGATTCTCCAGTCACTACCTCCTTGATCGCAGAATGGCCCTTCTTTTCTCACCACCCTTATTTTTCAGGGCCATTCACCTGGGCTCAGGTTGGAAAGGAAGAACTCAAGGTATTGTGGGAGAGGGAAAGCATCATCACCCAAGAGCACTTTGAAGTTATGGAAACTTTTTTATGATTATCCTGTTAATGCCAGCATCATATTTCACTGCATAGGGAAGCCACAATTTTACCACACAGGCCTGGTTTTCAGATGTTTACAACCTTTCTTTCGTTTAATTGCCATTCTAATCCATACTTAGAAAGTATTCCGCACTCAAGTATGATTATTTTGTGTGTCATTTTCTACCAAGACTCACACATCTCAGGTTTCTAGTCTCCTCATGCCATGCTATTTTATGAAGAACGTTAAATTGGGCCTGAATAAACTCAGTGCCCATAGAGGTACCCTCTGCAGTCCTTAAGGGGAGAGCCTGGTAGCCTCTACGAAACAAATCCATTCTATTCCAATCGCAGTGCAGTGTGACCCTCCATGATCTACCGCCTGTGTGCAATTTCAAACCCTCTGCTCTGGCATTCTGGGCTTCAGACTTTTGCTTGATGCCTAAACTTTGTCAATTTGCTAGCTTTCTTCCGAATGACACTTCAATTGTACTGTCTGCCTGGATTTTCATTCTCCTTTAGGCCCTGTATCTCTGCTACACTTCCTGTAGCCTGGGTGCCAGTCCCAGCCCACTGTTGCGTCCAACCTGGGCCATTCCAGGTATAACATCAAGTAATCTCCCTGAGGGCTTATGTGATATGCTTTACTTACTTGGATGAATTTTGCTTGGGTTTCTCAGGTGCTTGAAGTTTCCACACTCCCAGGCCTCTAATTCCAGGCATGACCTTCTACAGAGAGTTCTACTATTGGCTGGAGATCCGTAGTCCACTTGCCCTGGCTGACCAAAACTGCTTTCCAGCAGATGGCCTCTTTTCACATTCTACTTTGCCTTATTTCTAGATGAAACTCCTGGAATATTTGGGCTATGTGGCAATAATTTATGCTATACTTTGATAGCTTCTTCCCGTGCCTCCAAAGTATGACCCTACTTTGATTTTAGATTTTGGATAAATGGCCTTCAGTAAACTAAATTTTCAATATCCACATTTAGTCTTGGATACCTGGCCCTTTATCATGGCAGCTAAAAACCTGTCCTAGTTTACCACTAATCTTACTGACTTTTTACTAATTCTCCCCCCTCCCTTCGTGTTAGTTTTTCTTACTTTCAACTTGCCACCTTACCGGGACGGAGATACTGGTAGATCCCAACCCTTCTGTTCTCTCTAGTTTGCTAGGAGCCAAGCATGACAACCAAAGATGCTGTTGCATCTAGCAGAGAGAGAACCACCAACTTAATTTGGTGAATTGCAATAGACGTATCAAATTGTTGATCTCATCAAGTGTCAACAGTCATATCACAGATCAATCCCTGGTGAATACTGACAATACCAGCAACAGCATTCAGCCACTAAAGGCTTACATTTATTATACAGTCAACTATGCGTGGCACATCCCTAGGAACGTTAATCCTTATCTCATTTAATCTTTACCCAAACCACTCAGGGTATATGCCATCATTATCCCTATTTCACATATGCAGATATCCAGCTTTCAAGAGGTAAGAAAACAGTTCTGGTGTCATGGAGGACTAAATAATAAGAGCCATTCCTGCTAACAGTGTTAGACAAAATAAAATAAATTATATTGCAAAGAACAATGGGAAACTACCAGGCATTAGGAGCGAACTAAAACTTGGTGTAGTAAAGTGAGCTGACATGATGTCTGTGCTGGGTGGTTCTAAGTTTGAAACAGGCCTTAAAGGCCAGAGATTTGGATCTACCATTCAACAGAAACAAGAGATTTGTTTCTCTAGAGATTTCTCTAGAAGATTTGTTTCTCTAGAGATTTCAAATCTCTAAGGCAGAGATTTGAAACTGAGATTTCTACATGGACCAAGACCTGCAAAGGTCTCTCATCCTTGGAAGGAGAACGAGAAAAAACTTGTATGGGAGCCCCCAAAAGGACACTTATCTCTGTCCAAACAATTCGGTTCTGGGCCAGGGAGGTCAGTGATGTCTGGTAGAAACAAATGAAACAGCATTATGAGGAACATATCCATAAGAAAAGCCACAGGAAGTTTCCATAGCAAAAACCATCCCTGATGAATTCTAGGATACATAAAAAAATGATTTGTCATGAATGAGAGTCAGCAGATACTGTAATTAGGGAGATTAGCACCTCCATGAACCTGGGAAAACAGAATAATAAGAAATAGGCTACCAAGCGCCTGGGTGGCTCAGTCGGTTAAACGTCCGACTCTTCCTTTCCGCTCCGATCCGTGATCTTGTGGTTCATAGGTTAGAGCCCTGCACTGGGCTCTGTGCTTAGAGTGCAGAGCTTGCTTGGGATTTTCTCTCTCTCCTCCCCTCTCTCTCTCACTTCTGCTCTCTCTCTCTCTAAAAATAAATAAATAAACTTAAAAAAATCTTTAAAAATTAAAAAAAAAAAAAAAAGAAACAGGCTATGAAATAAGTTTCTTGAAAATAAGTAAACAGACAAAAAAAGGACAGGTGGATTTGGAAAAGGACCAGATAGAACAACTGGAAAAGAAAAAGTCACTGAAAGGTTAAGTAACTTGCCTGAGGTCACTCAGCTAAAATGTGGCAGAACTGGAGCTCAAAACATAGCTTTACAGGTCCCACACCATGTTCCAAACATCAGGCCACCCTAGTTTCCTACAGGGCAAAATAGAAGCTATTGAATTCCATAGGAAAACCTCAGTCTGAAGGCAAAATCTCTTTAGAGTAAACTTATTACCAAAAATCACATGCAAGGACTTGAGGCAAAACAAAACTAAACCCTTGCTTCTCTATAGGGATTTAACAAGTTACAACAAAAAAAGCTTTTGAGATTGGTGAGAACCGTGGGAAGATTTTTATAAATCACATTGTGAAGAGACCCATCAGTTGCTTTAACCATAAATGACAAAACTCACATCTTTTCAAGTTTCTAAGCTGCTTGTGATTTGTTATATATGGTTGTTTGAATGAGCAGGGGAGGAGTCCAGGTGAGAGTGCCCAGTGGAGGTGATGAATAAAAGAGATGTGGGTATATAATGTTTTGAAAAATTCAGATTCTGCTCAAGTTAGCTCTTTTCTCCTCCCCAACTATTCCACCAATCCTGACAAACTGGAAATTTACTGATGTTTACTCCAAACTGAACAATGTCAACTGAGAGTTTGCTCAGGTTGATTGCTCTAGAGTTCTGGCAATAACCAAAACTACAGAAACACTGTTACCCTGTGTCATATCCAGGTCATGGGGCTAGATATTTTTTTTTAATGCTTTAATGTTTATTTATTTTTGTGAGAGACAGAGGGGGGTGGGGAGAGAGGAGGGGCAGATCCCGATGCAGGGCTCAAACCCATCATGAACTGCGAGATCATGACCTGAGCCAAAGTCGGATGCTTAACCGACTGAGCCACCCAGACACCCCGCTAGGTTTTTTTTTTTAATGTTTATTTATTTATTTTGAGAGAGAGTGAGAGAGACCGCGAGGGAGGAAGGGTTAGAGAGAGATTGGCAAAGGGAGATTTCCAAGCAGGCTCCACGCTCAACCAACTGAGTCACCCAGGCACCACAGAGCTAGATTTTTTTATATAAAACTTTTCTTAGGAGGTTTGTTGTATGGGACATTTTACAAATACATTATTATTTTCAAGTAAAATGGACTCCAATGCAGGAACTGTAATGGTTATTGTTAATGGGAAAGTCATTATTTTGCAGGTGTTTATCTCTGCATTCCCACGATCTCAATGCAGTTAAGTCTCACTCTTTCCACACTTTCCATTTTGTCTTATGAGAGCCATCTCATGCATAAAGTGCTCAAGATGTTGTGAACATAAAAAAGAGCAGAATGGGAGAATTATGTGGTTGATGCCAGGTGGTAAACTGGAATGAAATAAACATAACGTATCCCTCTTTCTAACGAATGCCTGATTATGGAGTAGATTGTGTCTCTTCTCTTCCAACTATGCTATAACCTTTGAAAAGGTGTTTATTAAAATCTGCATTGTACAACTTGGGGTTTATGATCTCATACAGCCAACAAGGACCGGTCTTGGGTTTCTGCCTTTTTGTATTTTCAATATATAATTTGATTTTAGTTTTTATCAGGCAACCCGAACCTTGCAGGTTTACGGGCACTGACTAAAATTGGGCCATCGCATCCAGAACATGGTCAACAACTCGCTGAGCTGATCACGTAGATGAGCAGCTCTGGACAAGTGTCTCTCTGCAGTTAGTCATTCTGAAAGAGGCAGCTTGGTCATCCTTTCAGGCCATAATTACGTTCTATTCCAGTGACCAGTGGTAATTAATTGTACTTTGTGCCCCACGTAAGAATAAACACAGGGAAAAGTGCAGTGTCTGGTAAGTGCTGCTGGCATTCTTGGAATTTAGGCTACTTTCTTTGAACCGTGTAAAGGAAGTGAAAGCCTCCCTTCCTCCCAGAATAATATGGGTTGTAACAGGCAGCTGACCCGTAAGAGTACGCTCCTCATACCCCCAAATGAATCTTTAAGTTTAGTGACTTTTGACAAAAACCGAGCCTTGACAAAATAAAGCATTAATTTGTTTATATCCTCTCAATAAACATAAGTTATTTGTGCAGACCTACACAAAGATCCATCTAGATAAGCATTTTGAAACTGTTAACCTTAAAAATAAAAGTTATTTTACCAGCAAAAAAAAAAAAAAAAGGTTTTATTTGGGAATAGTATAGAATGGCAATTTGGGACGTGAAAGCTATGGCAAAACCATAAGCAAGCCCAACACACAAAGGAGAGGATTGTTAGGGAGAAGGAAGAAGTTGGGAGGGGTTGTTGTGAATGAAAGTCGGTTGGTGGTTTCTTGTTATCTGAATTGCTGAACTGGTGGATTTCTTGTAGAAGATTCAATGTGTACATTTGCCTGTTTGGGTGTAATTGGTGATTCTTCCCTGTCCACGAGTCTGCAACTGACAATTCTAACTGTAATTGACAGTTGGGTAGAATAGCTCCCCTTCTCACCTCACTTTAGTGAGGTTTCCCTTGATTTTCACAGTGTGCGGAGCACTGAAAACTCCTTGACTTGCAGCGTCACAGATTAAAAGGTTAGAAGAAACAATTCAATTTGGGCCTTTATTTCTTGATGGAGAAACTGATTTCAAAGAAGGTATGAGGACCTACCTAAGGTTAGTGGCAGAGCTTGGATCCAACCTGTAGCCTCTGAAAGTGAGTCAAAAGCTCTTTTCCTACTCCAACGCCACGTAGTAGGGAATGAAGAATAATTGATTTTTTTTTTTTTTTTTTTTTTTGTAGTTTAGAGCCAACCCTAAAGTCTAGAGATTAGGGGAATTCAAAGCCAGATAACATTCTGTCTTCTTTAAGTCTAGGAATTAACAAACATTTTCATGTAGCTAGTGGAAATAAGACTGCAGAATGTATTTGTGTATTTTTTTTTCTTATTTTGTTTAGATATTCCAGACTTCAGCCATTGAAGTACCAATGGTGTGATTTTTCACACATTTGCATATCTACTCTATGATGTACTTTTTTAAAAAAAGGTATTTAAGTTTTAAGAGCATATACATTCCTGCCATAAACAAAACAAAATAGAATCATTTGCCATAGATTGAAGGTAACCTTAGAATGAATATAAAACAATGTTACTAACTTTTCAGTAGATAGTATTGTCTGCTAAATATCCCTACTCCAAGGCCTGCCCTTCTTTGTTAAAAAGGAAGATCAGCAAATGTGAGTGGGGATGTTAATACACGTTAGCACCAATCTGAGATTTCATTTTTGTTATAATCAGAAAAACTAAAAGAAAATTGAAAAGGGAAGAAAATTATTACTGTGATTCACTTCTTTAACACTTCTAGTAACCTCTTTAACCACTGGTTCAGTTTGGAGAAAACTACTACAGTTAATGCATTTACTACCATAAATATTTAAAGTCCTTTAGGATCCTGTTATTTCCTGCAAGAACTGAAAGAGGTGGTATAGCATAGCTGAAGGCTTGGACATACGCATGGTAGCTAAACTATACTTGGGGTTTCACCAATAACTTGATTTTTTTGGATTCACGTCGTGGGTACACTACAAATTATCTGTGTGACTGTGGGGAAAGTCATCATTGTCTAAGCTTCAGTTCCTTCTCCCCTCCTTCCTTCCTTCTTTCCCTTCTTCCCTCCTTCCTTCCTTCTATTTATTGCCTCCACCTCCCCCCCCATGAGCCTCTTTTTTTTCTTCCTCCAAGTCCTAATTTAAATTCCAGATAGTTAACATACAGTGCAATATTAATTTCAGGTGTGGAATTTAGTGATTCATCACTCACATACAGCACCAGTGCTCATCCTTAATATCCATCACCTGTTTAACCCATCCCCCTGCCCATCTTCCCTCCTGGAACCATCAGTTTGTTCTCTATAGTTAAGAGTCTGTTTCTTGGTTTTCTTCTCTTTTGTTTTTCTTTTCTATGTTCATTTGTTTTGTTTCTTAAATTACACATATGAGTGAAATCATATGGTATTTGTCTTTCTCTGACTAACTTACTTCGCTTAGTATCATACGCTCTAACTCCATCCATGTTGCTGCAAATGACAAGATTCCATTCCTTCTGATGACTAATCTGTGTATGTGTGTGTGTGTGTGTGTGTGTGTATGCCAATCTTTTTGTTGTTGTTGTTAATGTTTATTTATTTTTGAGACAGAGAGAGACACAGCATGAGCAGGGAAGGGGCAGAGACACAGAATGTGAAGCAGGCTCCAGGCTCTGAGCTGTCAGCACAGAGCCCGACACGGGGCTCGAACTCACGAACTGTGAGATCATGACCTGAGCCGAAGTCGGACGCTTAACCGACTGAGCCACCCAGGCACCCCTATGCCAATCTTCTTAATCCATTTGTCAGTTGATGAATATTTGGGCTCTTTCCATAATTTGGCTATTGTTGATAATGCTGCTATGAACATCGGGGTGTATGTATCCCTACGAATCAGTATTTTTGTATCCTTTGGGTAAACACCTAGGAGTGCAATTTTGCTGGATCATAGGGTAGTTCCAATTTTTAACTTTTTTTAAAAAAAAGTTTGTGTATTTATTTTTGGAGAGACAGAGAGAGTCAGAGAGAGAGGGAGACAGAGAATCCAAAGCAGGCTCCGTGCCATCAGTGCAGAGCTGGACTTGGGGCCTGAATTCACAAACCGTGAGATCCTGACCTGAGATGAAACCAAGAGTCAGCCCCTCAACTGACTGAGCCACCCAGGTGCTCCTGATTTGTATCTCTTTGATGTTCAGTTATGTTGAGTATTTTTTCATGTGTCTGTTAGCCATCTGGGTGTCTTTTGCCCATTTTTAACTGGATCATTTTGGGTTTTGGGTGTTGAGTTCTGTTAGTTCTTCATGTATTTTGGATAAATATACTAACCCTTTATCAGACATGTCATTTGCAAATATCACCTTTTAGTTTTGTTGATTGTTTTCTTCTCTAATAAAGAATAGTTCATTTTTATTTTTCTTTCCCTTGCCTCAGAAGACATATCTAGTAAGAAGTTGCTGTGGCCAGTGTCAAAGAGGTTACTGCCTGCGTTCTCCTTCAGGATTTTAATGGTTTCCTGTCTCACATTTAGGTCTTTCATCCATTTTGAGTTTGTTTTTGTGTATGGTATAAGAAAGTGGTCCAGTTTCACTCTTTTGCATGTTGCTGTCCAGTTTTCCCAATACCATTTGTTGAAAAGACTGTCTTTTCTCCACTGATATTCTTTCCTGTTTTGTCAGAGATTATTTGGCCATATAGTTTGGATTCATTTCTGGGTTTTTTCTTCTGTTGCCTTGATCTGTGTCTGTTTTTGTGCCTTACTGTCTTGATCACTACAGCTTTGTAATAGAACTTGAAGTCTAGAATTGTGATGCCTCCCACTTTGCTTTTCTTTTTCAAGATGCTTTGGCTATTCAGGGTCTTTTGTGGTTCCATATCTATTTATGTATTTAAAGTAGGCTCCACGCCCAGCCAGGGACTTGAATTCACAACCCTGAGATCAAGAGTCACGTGCTCTACTAACTGAGCCAGTCAGGCAGCCCTTCAGTTTTTTCATCTTTAAAATCACAGTAACTGGGGCACCTGCGGCTCAGTTGGTTAAGTGTCTGACTTTGGCTCAGGTCATGATCTCACGGTTCATGAGTTCAAGCCCCGAGTTGTCTGCACTGACAGCACAGTGCCCACTTTGGATCCTCTGTCCCCCTCTCTCTCTGCCCCTCCTCTACTGACACGTGTGCTCTCTCTCTCTCCTTCCCTCCACCCTCAAAAATAAATAAACATAAAAAAATTTAAAAAAATTCAGAGTAGCCATAGTAATTGGTGTTGTTACAAAGATTTAAAGGTCTAATACATATCAAAACACATAATGCTTCATAAATATTAGCTTAGTTACTGTTTTATTTTATTGTACACTGCTATACTGTGGGCTAAGTTTTAAGCCTCTCATGACAGGAAGAGTAAACTACCATTATTTAGAACAAACACATTTCTAGGTGACTACTTTGTATGCAGGATGGATCAGGTTAACTTCCTCCTCCAGAAGTGGGAAACTTCTGTTGCCTAAGTGCTACTTTCCACTCTGCTCTCCCCTGGGCAAAAGTTCTCTGAAAGGGCACACCAAGGAGAGAAGCCACAGTTAAATGTTTGCAGAACAATTTGCCATCCACCCCCTAATGGTCTTGTTGTGCCTCTTCTGAGCCAACTGTTCATGTTGGCAGCCTTTCAACCTGCTGCTGGGGCCACCCAGGGTCCGGGGCATGTGTGAGCTTCTTAGGGTTGTTTCCCAGGGTATGGTAACTCCTGGAGCTGGTGAGGGAAGTTGGTGAGTGAAAAGTCTAGTCATCGATTCTAGAATGTTTGGACACAAGGTAGGGAATTGAGCAAGGAAGTGATGGAGGCTAGGCACGAGCATGAGAAGAGAATGCATGATGAATGACACGGACAAAAACAAAACAAAGCAAAAAACAAGATAAAGTTTAAAAAGAAGAAAATAAATCTGTAAGATAACACACGAGTGCAAAGTACAGGAAACCCAGAAAGCATTCTTTGAGCTAAACAATACTACAGAAAAGATTGTGATTTAAGGGGAGATGGCACTAAAATGGATGACACTAAAGTGACAAAACTAGAAGAAAAAGGAGGAACGTATTTGGCTAAGAGGGCTTTTGTCGAGCTTTTCCACAGCTAACTTTATGTTAGCACTTGTTTTGTGTGAACATGGGTTATAAACATGCTATATTTTTACCAGTAGCTTTGGAGACACACTTTTATTTTTGTTGACATATCTTTATGTGAAAAACAATAAGACCTTAAAGATTTGAATGTCTTCCATAAGTCACATTCCTTGACTCTAGCCAAGCTTCACAAAGAGTAACAGATGATACATTCCAGGGTTTTCCAAGCCAGACTCACTCTGAGGTGGTGGCTTGGTTTCTATTAGAAACGTTAAGAGAAATAAATTATTTGAGACTCACGGGAAAATGTGTGTTACAGACATAAAGTTTCCAAATTTGGACAATATTTAGTTATCTAACGGTTAAAATAATAAAATCTATTGCTGTCCTCAATTACTTAGAAAGTATAACTGGAAGTGGACACATTGAAAAGACAGTGGTGGCAATTCTCCCCATTTCAATCTCTCAAGATTGCAGTTCATGTGGAATGACTGCCCTGCCAATTTTTTTGAAAGGCTTTGCTTCCCAGCCAAGTGATAGCAAACATTAACCAGCACAAAGTGGATTCCTCAAAGACAGCAGTTCTCCACATTAATTGTACACTGGAAGCAACTGAGGAGCTTTTTACAGTGCTGACACCCGGCTCCCCCCTCTAGCAATTTGGATTTAATTTGGATGGGTTGCAGTTTGGGCATCAAGAGTCTTCAGAGCTCCCCAGGTGATTCTAATATGCAACCAAGATTGAGAAACACTAACCTTGTTACTGAAAAGGGTGGTCCACGGTCCAGCAGCATCGCTATCATCCGGGAGCTTGTTAGAAAAGCATAATCTCGGGCCCCACCCCAGGGTGCTTATTAGAGTGTCAGTTTTGCCGAGAACCCAATGCATCACATGTGTACAATTAAAGTCTGGGAATCACTGCTCTACAGAATTCTTGTCTTTGATGAGTTTGTCTTTCTCTGATGTTGGACTGTAATTACATGATTAATAAAAGATGAAAGAAAAAATAGCTCAACTTTTGTTCTCTGAAATTCAGGAAACAGACTTCCACCTCTGTGACATTCCACAGAGTAATAAATGGTGGATGATATGAAGTAAGATCCTTATATTCAGGGGTACCAGATAGAATATAGGATGCCTAGTTAAATGGGAATTTCAGATAAGCGGCGATTGTTTTTTTAAGTAAAAGAGTGTCAGAAATATTGCATGGAGCATATGTATGCTAAAAATAGTTCATTGTTTGTCTGAAATCCAAATTTAACCAGGCATCCTGTACTTTTATTTGTGAAATCTAGTAACCCTGGTTATATTCCCAGGAGTGTCTCTTTGCTCTCTAGGCTGTCCCAGTAAAAAAGAGGAAATGATACCATAAATGGCCAAGTGGCTGTCCCCTAATCTGTCTAGACTGATTGACTGTAAAGTTTCTCATCCGGCACAGACAGCCAGGCCTCTGTGACTTTCCTAAACCAGGCTGGTGACTCACCCAACTGGGAGAGTAATGGGAAATTTACTTGCTGACTCAGGAAGACATAAACCTTGGTAAACTTTTCCTTCAGTCTAAACCAAAAGAAAGAAAATTCCAAAGCAAATGTTAGATATAATACAATATATAAAATGCTATAACCTTAGGCTGCAGGCAAACACAAGGGCTTATAATCACATGTTTTCTATTAGTCGACTAAAAGATGTTTTCACGGTTTGTTCCACATTGCACGCAGAGGCATTTTTCTTAAGAATTACTGCTATTTAAGTTCTTCAGAGGCCACTTTCCAAAAATACATTTTAGATCCATTTTCTCAATACTGCATGTAGTTTGCAATAAAGTAGTACATTTTTTAGCAGAGATGTGGGTGCAGATTGGACGGCCACCCTCCCTTTGTCACTGACTCACAGCAGGCTTTGCAACAACAAGCAATCTGATCTCTCAGTCCTTTCTCCTAGAATGTTTGTTTAATCTTAAACTTTCTACCTCGCTTCTCAGGCTGGCTTCAATCCTTTACTCTGTCCTACAGTTTCACCATTTTATCAAAATCACTAAAGCATAAAGCTATGGTAAAAGAGGAAAACAAATTTACATTAGCCAATTCTGAACTTTTTTAACTTGGAAAATTTTATCAGAAAAATCTGGGGGTGCCTGGGTGGTTCAGTTGATTAAGTGTCCGATTTTGGTTCAGATCATGATCCCATGGTTTGTGAGTTCCAGCCCCACTTTGGGCTCTGTGCTGACGTGTGGAGTCTGCTTGGGATTCTGTGTCCTTCTCTCTCTTCTCCTCCCCTGCTCACACTCGCTCTCTTTCTTAAAAATAAATTTAAAAACTTAAAAAAGAGAGAAAAATCTGAGTAAAATAGTTGCGAAAAATTTTCAATTTTGTATATTAATGACTTTCCTTAAATAATTCCATAGTTGCTTTTGAGTAGGTTGAAAATGGAAGTGTAGATAGATACCAACTCTTTTTCTGAGCTTCTACATCTTGTCTGCTGAGGTCAGGCCCTTTTATTTAAAAAATCATGATACTGGCAATCCTGTTTTCAGGACCTGAAAATAAATTAGCTTGTTTCTAGCAAATACAGGCAGAAACTTCCATTTAAAAGCAAAGCCCACAAGGGACGCTTGGCTGGCTTAGTTGGTAGAACATGCAGCTCTTGGTCTTGGGGTCATGAGTTCAAGCCCCACGTTGGGCATGAAAAAATAAAAGCCCACAAATCCCATATTCCAGGAGATTCATAACCACTTCAATCCCTGCAGACATGATGATGAAGTCTAAAAGTATTAAGTACCTAATATATACTTAGAAATGCTCTATGGTGTGTTGGGGAATACAGCCACAAAGGCTTTGCCACTGACTATCCAGAAATGCAGTCTATTTCACATACTTTGGACCTGGTCTGTCCTTGTAACTTGCTATTGATCAATAGAATGTGGCAGAAATGACGTTGTGCCAGGAAAGCCTAGGCCTCAGGAGAACTTGCAGCTTCCACCTTTGTGGAACATTGCCTTGAGAATGCCATGTAAGGAAGCTGCTCTTAGTTTCAGGGGTCAAATGGAAGGTGAGAAGTCACAGAAAGGAGAACTGAGGCACCCCACTGAGAGCTGACAGCCAGCGCTAATGGTCAAATATGTGAGTGAGACCACTTGGGACCTTCCATTCCAGCTGTGCGTCCACCAGAGTGGTGCTGCCTGAGTGAGACCAGGAGAAACGGCTAGTCAACCCACATAGAATCATGAGAAATAATCGCTTTAAGTCACTCGATTTAGGGGTGGGGGGAGGACTGTTATTTAGCAATAGGTAACTAAAACTCCCCAGAGGAAATTGTTTGTTTGTTTGTTTGTTTGTTTGTTTGTTTTAGAAAAGCAGGTCTGGGGCACCTGGGTGGCTCAATCAGTTTAGGATCTGACTCTTAGTTTCAGCTCAGGTCATGATCTTGCTGTTCATGAGTTTGAGCCCCCCCATCGGGCTCTGTGCTGGCAGCACTGAGCCTTCTTGGGATCCTGTCTCTCTCTCTCTCTCTCTCTCCGTCTCTCTCGCTCTCTCCCTCTCTCTCTGCCCCTTCCCCACTTGTGCTCTCTCTCTCTCTCTCTCTCTCTCAAAATAAATAAACTTAAAAAATTATTTAAAAAAATAAATAAAGCAGATCCCAGGTCCCTATTCCTCCTCTTCCTCTAATATGGGTTCACTGGGGAGGGGGTTGAATGAAGTAACAGTAACCGTCCTCCTGGGGAAACAAAGATTTAGAAACATGATATGGCTAGAGTCTTGAAGTAAGAGGTCAGGTATAAGAAATGTGGCAGAGTTGAGGCAGAAGCAGAAAAAGAGTGTGTGGATTGTCTTGAACATCATGAAAGGAGGAGAAGGGCCAACAGGGAAGGCAGATTCCCCGGGAAGGTTTAGCTGAGTGGAGAGCAATATGAACTGCAGGTGAATATCCTGAAGTCATGATAGAAAGATTAAGGGGAATCTGCTAGAAAGAAATGACTCGGGCTTTTACTCATGTGTCCACCTTGCTCCTATCCCCGTGCTGGGGCGTCATAACTAATCCAGTTTGAGAATGTAACACCGTGGCTCTTGGCTGTGCTGTGTGGTGATACTTACTTGAAGTGTCTGGGTCCTGCTTTTGTCTGTTTTATTTATGTGAATTCTGCTAATATGCCATTGGAAGAAAAGGTTCCATTCATTGCCAAGAGACATTTGAACGAGAGGGAGTTAAAGCATGAAGGAAGTGTTACTTAAGAGAAAGATAAAGTGGTATTTTAGAAGCAGAGATGGCCGCTTCCCAGTGGCAGATGACAAGTTAAACTTAGTCTTCTCGTGGTTCCTGTTTGCTCTCAGGAGGAGATGAGAACCCAGAAAACTCTCAATAGTTGCCTCTCCCCAAGTAGTTTGGGGAGGTCAATTCTCTTTGCCACAGTGAAAGTGAAATAACTTATAAAAACCCTGATTTCTCGTGTAGTAGTATAACTTCTACCCAGAAACCTTCCTTTTCAGGAGCTGTTTGTGGAAGTTTAGTTGCTGAAATAGAGTAAGAAAAAAAACCATCGGTATGCACAGATAGTTGGCATTGAAGAATCTCTGACACTCCCCCAATTATGATTTTTTCCCCTTCTCTGGGGAAAAAGGTGGAAATAATTCCCTGTTAGGGGAATCATTCAAATGTATGTGTGTTTTTGCCTAGAATATAAACTGTACATAATGCAATAAGGGAAAAGTTACAATATTTACAGAATTATGGTGAGAATCTTTTCATTTATAAATTATGATAACTTACCACTGAACACATCTATATTTGTCAGGATTACTTAGGATTATATTAGAGTATAAAATTAACTCAAAAATCTAAGTGGCTTAGGGCAACAAAAGCTTGTATTTCACTCAATTGCATGTGAGACACATTTAGTAAAAATATATGATGCAAACATCAGGTTTTTAAAATTCTTTCTATATACCATGACAGCATGAGTAGAAAATAACACAAATTATACTTTCTACCCAATAAAATTCCTATAAAAATAATAGCTTTTTCTGTCAACCCTAAAATAAATTGTCTCTAAATATGGTAGCAACCAAAGTATGGTTAAACCAAGGAACAATTTTCAAACCATTATAGCCACAAAACCAGAGTTAACTGAGGAAATGACTTATTAGATTTGACATAGTTTTCACAATATTTAAAGATAAATTTATCATTCAGAAAAAGTTCTAAGCCAACATAGCATTTCAACCACAAAAATATTATGCTAATGATCAAATAGTTTTCACACTTAGTTTAAAATTAATAAAACCAGATTTACATAATAGTAAGAAGGATGCTGGGGATATTTAAATGTTTTATAATGGAGACAACTGGTTTATACTGAAATTAGAAATTTTGGGCACATATGGGGCATTTTTTGTCCTCCATAACTACTAAGATTTATATAAGAAAAAGTCCTTGAGGACAAGGCATGTTACTTATCAATTCACAGTGGGCATATATTATGTTTGTATGTCTGGCTTCATCTTTACTCCATCCTGAATTGTTAAGAGCATCCTATTTACTACAGTAATGTGCCACAGGAGTGATCACCTGACTGAGGTATGACCAATCAAAATATCTCACTCCTCTGAACATAGTAATTGGTTCAACGGTAAGCAATTATTATAAATAGAGCCAGTAAGAATCATTGCCTGGAATTGATATATTGATTTGAGAGGAAGACAGATTTTTCAGCTAGGATGGAATTGCCAAACTATGACAAATAACCTGAGATTGTAGATAACTATCTTCCCTGTTCAACTGAGGAATCTGAAGCAGTAGGAGAGGGTGAGACTAAACCAGAGAAGGAAACAGAGCTGGAAAAGACAGGAAAATGAGGATGAGGGTGGGAACTATATTCCTTGGGTATTGGGCTGTGTTTGAAGCCAGAAGCAGCCCGAGTTTCCTGGTTATGTGAAACCAGGAAATTCTCTTTTTAGTTACGCTAATGTGAGTTGGGTTATTGTCATTTGCTTTTGAAAGAGTCCTAACAAACGCTCCATTCTTGAAAGCCCTGTAGGATCTGCCACAGTGCCATGGTATCTTACCCGTAGTACTGACTCAGTAAGTGTTTTCACTTAGTGAAAGTATACATGGACCTATCTTATGCATTGTTGAAAGGTGTTATAGGTGACACGGCATAGTTTTGTCAAAATAATTATTATTGCCCACTTGCTTCTGTAAGTCAACTCTAAGAAAAAAAATAATTCATTTTCATGATTTGTTTTTCAAGTATCTGTCATGCCATTTTCTAGTGCTCATGAAATATTTCCTATTGAAGACAATATTGTAAGTAGGTTGTAAGATTCTCAGACATGTTTACGAAATCTTATGTAATCCATATTGGTTGTGGCTATACTAAAATAGAAACATAAATAAATGCCTGTTCTGCCTTCCAGTCTCCATAACACTTTATTAATTTTATAACAAGCCTTCTCTGAAACTACTTTAGAGTAATATGTAGTTATATAGCATATATAGTTATATGAAAAACAGACAATTTTATTTCAAAATTTGGAACCAGAATGTTTTTTAGGGTAAGAAGATACATTTTACTTAGTTTTTTATTTGAAAAATGGAGTCTGACAATGTAAGTCCCATGGTTTTGAGGGCTAAACAAAGAGAAGCCTGAATTGCTCAGGTTATAAAAGTTAGAGAGATTTAGACACAGTCTCAGCCCAGAGAGGAGAAATGGGGGCTTGAGAGTGAGGATAAGAGACAAGAGTGTCTGCTGGAGGTGGATGCGACGCGATGGGCAGTTAGGAGTCTGAGAAGGAGTCACAAGCAGGGGAGGTTCCCACAGAGGGAATGGGGAGGGCTTTATTTATTTATTTTATTTATTTATTTATTTTTTAACGTTTATTTATTTTTGAGACAGAGAGAGACAGAGCATGAATAGGGGAGGGGCAGAGAGAGAGGGAGACACAGAATCCGAAACAGGCTCCAGGCTCTGAACTGTCAGCACAGAGCCCGACGTGGGGCTTGAACTCACGGACTGTGAGATCACGACCTGAGCCGAAGTTGGACGCTTAACCGACTGAGCCACCCAGGCGCCCCTGGGGAGGGCTTTAAAGAGCAGGTCAATTGGAGCACCTGGGTGGCTCAGCTAAGCATCTGACTCTTGGTTTTGCTCAGGTCATGATCCCACGGTTTGTGAGACCAAGCCCTAAGTCAAGCTCTGTGTTGACGGCATGGAGTCTGCTTTGGATTCTGTCTCTCCCTCTCTCTGCCTCTCTCCCACTCATTCTCTCTCTCTCTCTCTGTCTCTCTCAAAATAAACAAACAAACTTAAAAAAAAAAAAAAGAATAGGTCTAATATTCACCTGCAACATACCGTATCCACCACTGCCCTCAGACTTTCTGCAGAATTCTGTTACATGTGACTACCTTGCATTTAGGTTGCTTTGTAGATTCTATGTAAAAGGGACCATGTTCCATGTTGGGTTGAGCTAGGGTACGTGCAGTGTTGAGTGAACAGACCAGGTGCAGAAATGAGGTGCAAGTGAGATGGAGAGCTCCATGTAGGCTGAAGCCCCTTTGAGAATCCTGAGAATCATCAGGAAGGTTGCTGGCAGGAGTGGGAATTCCAACCCACCAGAAGCACATCTCAGATGTGCAACTAAATCATATTATTTACTTTAAAAGCAACTGGAATCTGACTCAGAACCCTTAGTGCTCCTGCAGGAGCCCATCAATTGCTATGGCTTTGCTCTACCCAAGCAGAGAGATCTCTGGTGAACCTGAAAGTTCCAGTATTTGGGTATGGTCTTCACAGCCTGCTACCTAGTTATCACAGTTGAAGATGAGAAATCTGTCCCAGAGAGGAAGGGCTAATGAAGGCAGGAAGAGGGAAAATCAGAAAGGTTAGAAATGTTAACGCCAGAACAGATTTTGATTTTTTACTGTGCTTGACACATTGTGGTTCTGTGATGACTAAATTAATGAGTGATTTAATTATAGGTATTAGAAACAGGGAAAATGTGCAGAATAGAGAACATGGGAAAATAAAGTTTAACCACTCATTTTTGTAGCTGTGGTAATGTAATATGAAGTTGGGAAAGACTGTAGAATCCCAGCAAATCTCATTCTTTCATCTCTGTATGAATACCATCTAGCCACTAGCCACACATGGCAATTAAAATTAAGTAGAATTTGAAATTTAATTTCTGAGTCACACTAGCCACATTTCAAGTGCTCCATAGCCACATGTGGCTGATACAAGTATTTGAGACAGTATAGATACAGAATATTTCCATTGTTGCAGAAAGTTCTATTTGACAACATGGATCTATCATATCTCTATCAAATCATCTCTATCATTCAGCCTTAGTTTAAATTCCTTTTTTAAAAAAGTTTATTTATTTTGAGAGAGGGGTGGGGGAGACAGAGAATCCCAAGCAGGCTCCCCACTCTCAGCGCAGAGCCCAACATGGGGCTTGAACTCATGAACTGTGAGATCATGACATGAGCCAAAATCAAGAGTTGGACTCTTAACTGACTGAGCTTCCCAGGAGCCCCAGTTTAAATTACTTTTTTTTTTAAGGTTTATTTTTGAGACAGAGTGAGACAGAGCATGAATGGGGGAGGGTCAAAGAGAGAGGGAGACACAGAATCCAAAGAAGGCTCCAGGCTCCGAGCTGTCAGCAAACAGCCTGACGCGGGGCTCGAACTCACAGACCGTGAGATCATGACCTGAGCCGAAGTCAGAAGCTCAACCGACTGAGCCACCCAGGTGCCCCTAAATTACTTTTAATAAATGTCATTCACCATTATGTTTTGGGTCAGACATAATTGTTAGATGGTTCTTGAAGTTTTCTTCTATATCCTTATCCTAGATTTTTTAGATGTATGAAACGATTTATTCTCTATAGGAAGCACATTATTACAATAACTGTTTAAAAATATTGTTAATGATAAGTGTATTCTAAACTGAAATAGATTAACTAATTTGAAATAATTAGAGTAAAAAAGTTAACTTGGTTTCTTAAAGGATCTCACTTATGCCTAAAGAGTAGCATTAGTGTAAACATCCCATAATGTAATTATCTTTTTAAAACTCAAAAGAAAAAGAAAACTAACTGTAGAAATACCTTTAAGCTTCACAAAAATGCTGAACATGAACCAAGCCTTTTATTTAATTATTTTATGTTCCTATGAGCTAGACCTAATGCAATTATGTGATTAAGAGCTCTGTATCTAACACCTTTATGAATGTAATCATTTTCTATTAAATCCAAATATTTAACATTTCATGAAAATCCCCTGGCACATTTCCATAATGACTGAAAGGTGGAAATCCTTAATTAGTGTTCAAGCTTTTAGAGGAAGTAAGAGTGGAGAGTTTAGAAAACCCCCCAAATGAATCATTTAAAAGGAACAAAATTGATGAAGGCACCAGCTGATCTAAAAGAGTATGGCTCATAAGAACTTAACTCATATTTGTTTCTTTAACACCAACAACTGAAACAGCTTCCATAGAGCAAATTAAACTCTATTAGACACTAAAAAGTGAACTGATTCTGCTTTCTGTAAATAAGAACTTTATATCATTAAGAAAACTGTCATACAATGCTTCTGTTCTAGCTACTTGAAAAAGTAGGAAGAGTGGTCAATATATCTAGAATAATTTCTATTAAAATAGGGTAGAAATATAAATGTTTGGTACTAAAAATTTAAAACTATTGTTTGAGGAATTAAGGTGGGTATATCAGTTAGGATTAGGGTAGTCAAGGTGTAACTGAAAATTCTAGCAATAGCTGATTAAACAAAGAGGTATATTTTCTTCTGATAGAATATAATCTGCATGTTTATTATCCAAGACCAGAATGATAGGTCCATGGTTTTCAGAAACCCAGACTTTCTGCTCTGTAATTCTTAGACCATGCCCTCTTTTGCCAAGTATACTTCTTTATGTTCTCACAGAGGCTGCTTCAGCTCTAACCATCACATCTGTGTCCCAGGCATCAGCTGTAGAGACATTGCTGAGGAAAAAGGGCTCCTGATAGTTAAACTAGCCCTCTTCTAAGAGGCTGGTAGCTCTACCTGACAATGTCTACCAACACCTTCTCGTCATCTGTAAGGGAGCTGGGAAATGCAGGGGTTTTTGTTTTTGTTTTCCATCTAGACATATTATTGCCACCACACAATATAAGGATTTTATTACCAAACAAGAAGGGGACAATGAATATTGGGTAGGTAGCTAGCAGTCTCTGTGAGAGCAGATGGATTATCCTTTCCTTGTACTTTTATTTCCAGTGTTGGACTAGTCACGTTGTATACACTTACTTATATAGGAGACAGAGTAGTGCAACAATAAAAAGCAGGGTGTAATTAGAGTGATCCTATGCCCCAGTTTCCCCTAGATGGTTCCTGCATATACTGTTGTATCAGTATAATTATTATCCACATCCCTGTTACTCGCTACAGTGCCCCAATTGGACGATAAATTATATGGTCACTTTAGCTATATAGACTGTGTGTAAAAATCTCTAACACTTTCTAGCTCTGTGACCCTAATGAAAAATGACATAACTTCTCTAAACTCATTGTGTTAGTTATCTGTTACTCAATAACAAATTATCCCCAGAATGTATTGGCTCAAAGCAACAAATATTTATTATGTCACAGTTTCAGTGCATTAGTAGTTAAAGGGCAGCTTAAAGGGATGGTTTCTAGCTCAGACTCTCTCTTGAGTTTAAATGTTGGCAAGAGTTGCAATCATCTGAAGGCCAGAGTGGGAAGAAGAATCCACTTTGAAGAATCCACTCACTCAGGTGGCTGTTAGAAGGAGACCTCAGGTTTTTGTCATTTGGGCCTCTCCCTGGGCACCTTGTATGTTCTTACCAGATGGCATCTGGCTTCCCATGTGATAGAGCAAAAGGAAGCCCTGTGGCTTTTATGTCCTCGTCAACAAAATTGCACAGTCACTTCTTCTATTCATTAAAAGTCATTCATGAAATCCAGTCCAAGCTCAAGAGGTGAGGGATTTAGCTCCACATCTTGAAGGGAGAATACTTTAAACATTTTCTTAAAAGTAGGCTTCATACATAACATGGGGTTTGAACTCATGATCCTGAGATCAAGAGTCACATGCTCTACCAACTGAACCAGCCAGGCACCCCCCCAAAGGGGACGTATCTTAACAGTACCACACTTATTGTTCTCATCTGTAAAATGGGTTAAAATTACCCACATGCAGTAATTGTATTTTATGAAGAGGCATAATCCATATACAGCATTTTAATAGAGCACTTGGTAATAGTAAAATATGTCCCTTAATAAATGTAAATGAGCACTATTTACTTACGTATTTGTCTAATTAAACTTTAAGCTCCTGGCAGGGATCATATCTGATTTGTCTTGGTAATTCAAGCTCTAATTGCAGTGTTGGGCATATAAAGGACACTTAATAATAAATATCCAATGAATAAATGAATGAGTAACATATTCTTTAATAAGACCAGTTTAGGAGGAGTGAGTGGAAAGAAAAACAATTCAATAGTCATGTGAATAAATTTATGTTTTATTTGTGTTAAAAGTAGGTTTACATAGCTCTTTTTATATGATAGAGCATGAAAAAGTGAATACATATGTAATGTACACTAAGTTATATAACTTCAATACCATCCACTGGTATATAATACTATAAGGTATTATATAGTAGCACAGTATAATAGTATTATATAGCTACAATAATATCACCTTCTTATGTTCTTGATATTAAAATTTCTCCGAAAAATTGTGTTCTGTAGACATGTCTAGCTATGTATTTTTGAAATATGGAGTTTATTTTTATTGACTAAAAAAATTTCAATAATAATATAGATGGCATATTACTAAACAATAGTAGGATTAAAGCATGTATCTAAGGGAAAGATTTCAAGAACTATACACATATAATATACATACATGTACAATATAAAAATGGTGTGTTTTGTCATTAATGACACATTTTCTTCAGGGAAAAAATAAATATATGTAAAACATTGCAGATTATAGTTCTTAAAGATCTTCTGATTATGACTTTATGTTTATCATAATCTGAAGGAAAAAGGAATTAGAAGTTTGGGTTATAGTCTCCAGTTACAGCAAGGCTACATTTATACAAAATGATTAGTAGGAGGAAAGTATTAGCAATCATTTATCAAGTGCCAGGGACATTTTAAATTATACCGTGCTTCCTTTTATGACTCATGATATAAATAAAACATAGTGTTCTTTTGAAATTCCATTTTTTTCAATGGATTATTTTTAAAAATGTGTTTGCTAATTCTGTACATACCACAAACACTTTGCTTTCTTTACCTAAGCCTCTAATTTGACTTTTCAGTGATAGAACAGTAATTTGGACAGCATTACCCTCTTTCAAACATGGATTTTTTTTTTTTGTATGATAAGTGCTGTACTGAGAAATGCGGTCTATGTCTTGGCACACATCAACACTCCAAGCCTTTAAAACAAATTAAATCCTCTTAAGTAGTTGCAGTGTAAGAGGATGCTGTAATTTTTAATTACTTTAAATAAAATAATATACACGATTTCCCTTTTACATTTTTACAACATGTTGGTTATTTGAAGGGAAATTCTGAAAACTACCAGACATGTCCTTGAAGTAACGGATACCTAGGGGCACCTGGCTGGCTCAGTTGGAAGAACATGCAACTCTTGATCGCAGGGTTGTGAGTTCAAGCCCCACGTCGGGTGTAGAGCTTAACTTAAATAAATAACTTAAAACAAAAAAATGCCTATCTTGAGAGCAGAGTGGTTTTTCACAATGAGATGCAGAGAACTCCAGGAATGCACAGGACATTTCTTGCCATTTGTGATTAATTTTTATCTCCTTCATTCCCAAAACCTAATCCCAAATTACAACCAGGAATGAAAAACAGCTACAAAACTTAGAAACACTATTCTAGATAAAGTGAGTAGTTTGATCCTATTTCTTTGCTAGTTATAAAATGAATTTACTAGATATTCTTGGGCTTTTCTACTTCTTGAAAAATATATATTCATTCATTCATTTATGTAAGAATGTTTTTTGAGTTACTGACTTCATGTGTTCAATTTATAAAAGTAACAATTGCTTTTTTATTCATACATTCATCCATTTATCCTTCAGCAAATACTTCTTAGTTTCTTGATATTCAGTAAGAACTGTGCTGGGCACTGAACATTTAATTATGAGTAAGAGCAACATGTTCACTACAGTTTTGTCAGTTATGACTCAATAAAGCTGGGGGCCTCGAGATCAACATGTTTGCTTCTCTCATGAGTTTATTTATTTAGAGAGACACAGTGACAGAGTGAGCTGGGGTGGGGCAGAGAGAGAAGGAGAGAGAAGGAGAGAGAAATAATCCCAAGCAGCTCCGTGCTGCCAGCGCAGAGCCTGATGATGCTCAAACTGAGAAAACTGTGAGATCATGACCGGAGCCCAAACCAAGAGTCGGACACTTAACTGACTAAGCCACCCAAGCACCCCATTCTTCAATAAGTTATTAGTGATTTTTTGAAATATAAATTCAGCACTGTATTCAATGCTATGGGAGAATATATAAATTAGAAAACATAGCTCCTATTTATAAGGAACTGATAATTTCACTAGGAAAAAAATCCTGAGATGCCTGGGAATACCAAGAATTAATATTAAATAAAATTTTATTCAAATACTGTCAAAAACTCCAGGAAATAAATACAACAATTAAATGTTGAGTTGTGAGTGGATTAGACTTGGAAACACAAGTCATTTTAAAGAGAAGGGAGAAACTGAAACTATGTAACATTTTCTGGAAAAGAGGAGTCTTGAACTGAATGCTAAAGTTTGGGTGGAATTGGGGTGGGAGACCAGGTGAAAGAAGATATTACATATTGAAAAAAAAATGAAGAAAGAAAGAAGAAGGAAAGAAAGAAAGAAAGAAAGAAAGAAAGAAAGAAAGGAAGGAAGGAAAGAAAGAGAGAGAAAGAAAGAGAGAAAGAGAGAAAGAGAGAAAGAGAGAAAGAAAGAAAAGAAAGAAAGCGAACCTCAGGAACAGAGGAAGTGGTGAGCACAGCAGATTTGCAGACGTGAGGAGACCACACAGACACTTTTACCTGCCCACTGTGCTCTCTGCTCCCTTGAGGCACAGAATTCCAAGTGCTTGTTTTTTCTATTCATGGCTATTAAAGTTACTCTGTGTTGTGATTTCTAATTTGGTCTTTGAATCTCAGTTTTCTAGGATATCTTCTATCATGGGTTATCCAAACCCTGAAAGACTGTTTAAAAAAGGACTCATGGCAATAGGACCACAAGGAAGGTGCTCAATAATCGTACATCTCCAGGAGGAAATATGGCTCGATATTTAAAATCTAAGTTTGACTTAATGGAAGCAATATGTTTTATATATAATTTCTTAATCCACTCACTTTCTCTTCACCCTTGAAGTTATGTAGTGATATCATTATTAAGTTTCAATATTTACATGTATACATGTCATGTTCTTAGGATTTTTATACAAAAGTAATCAATATGGTTATTTCCGTTTGGACCATTAAGTCCATTGGTATTAAAGAGAAAAGATGAACATTTAAAAACCAGGTGAAATGAGTAAACTGAAAGCGTTTTGGAGAGAAAAGAGATATTTAGATGGTGAAATATTATCTATGCATCAAGCTAGAGAAGAAAAGACAGTATATATTTTCTTTGGCTTATCAACATATTCAGTCCTCAGGGGAAAAATCGAAAGGAACTACCTTCATAGCAAATATTTCAATTTAACAGTAATGTATATAAGTTAAACCCGTTTAAAGACAAAAACAAAAACAAGTCAGGAGAGTTGCATATTTGTTTTTGAAACTTCGAAAGACTAGTTACCTTGTCTTGTTCTTTTAACAAGGGAACTAAGATATTTCCACATTTTCCCCAGCATTTATCTGAACCTTAAGTTTGTAACTAACTTTTCCTATTATATGGAAGGAGTGTCTGATCTAAAGGCAACAAATGATTGAGTTCCTGCTGTTATGAAAATTTTACGATGAGGGTTAGACGTATAGATGAGGACAAGACACATTTCCCCTTTTCATTTTCAGTGTTCGTGGATACGAGCCAGTTTATCCTCAGTAGGCATCTTTATTCTGCCTAGTGTAGGGGGAAAGTATTTGAGCAAGACCAGATGGGTTCATTTCATGGGTGTTATGAACAACCATCCTAGTTAGCCTGGGGAGGTCACTGAAGCCTCAGGTTCTCAGGAATGGGGAAGGCCTTGGAGATCATTACTAGCTCCCTTCCTTACCCACAGGGATATGTGACCTTGGAAAAATTATTCAATCTCCTAGAGAATCAGTTTCTTCACCTTTAAATTTGGGCTACTAATAGAATCTATCTGATAGGATTTTATGATTACTAAATGACTTAATACACATCAAAATGCTCCACACAGAGTCTAGCACATAATGAGTAAGCTTAATAAAATTGTTAGTTATTAGTAAGTCTCTGGGGAGTAGAATTAATTCCATTGTTGAGCTCAGTGGTGAGCACAAAGGATACAAAAACAAGAAGGCATGGTTCTTTATAGAAGGCTTCATGGAGGATGTAAATGATGCCTGATACACATTTTGAAAGAAGGGTAGGAAATAGCTAGATAGAGGACCTTGTGTATGTTTGCATGTGGCAGAAGGAAGAAGACTGGGGGAAGTGGTCGAAGAGAAAGGCTAGTGTTTTCTAGGAAGACAGAGCCCTGTGAACCAAGATGTCATTCTGTAGAAACTGTAAGTAATTAATTTAATATGGCTAAAGCCACTTTGGGAGGTGGGGCGTGGCAAGAATGTGGTGATGAATAAGATCATGCAGGGGATGTGTAGAACAAGAAGTGCAGTGAACCAAGGCAGAGACTTGAATAATCCTAACATTGTAGGGGTAGATTAGGAAGCAAACCTAAAAAGGAGGTAAGTTTTCTACTTTTGTTGCCTTCCCAGCCACCCAAGGAGCACCGGGTGCTGGCTTGGCATCTTTTCATATCTTTTCAGATAGGAAAAGACAGCACTGGGGTTGGGAATGGGGATGAAGCCTGAGAGGCCAAGTAAATCTCCCTCGTTAATACTTGGGAGAGGAGAGGCAGGAGAGAGTCAGACAAAAAAAGCAACAGCAACATTGTAGGGTTGAGTTTAGTGGATTAAAGTCTCTAGAGAAATGGAGAGTAGAAGAAGGGGGTTGCAGAAGGGCTTCCATGAGTTATGAACTGAATCCACCTTGATATTGAGAGATAAAAATTTGAAATTTTTTAAAAATTATTTTGGAGTAACTGGACTGTGCTTTTGTGTGTGCAGAGACAAAGCCAAGTGGAGTTCTAGTTTGATTGTGGTTATTGAAGGAATTGTTGGATAGGTACTAGAACTAAGAGAGTATAATAATACAAATTTCATGTCATACAAATTTACTATTACCACTGTACTAAACTAACAGTAGTAAAAGTATTGATGGCAACAGGTACTGTTCAATTCTAGAAGTAGGTGTTATCATCCTTCCCATTTTATAGATAAGAAAATCGAGGCACAGAATGGTTGAAGTAATATGACCAGGGTCATTAACTAGTACTGGGTGAACTGAGCAATTGAACTCAGGCATTTGAATTTATAGAAACCAATGGAATCAAGATTCTAATTAAAGGACAGCCTTGGCAGAGGATAAAATTCAAAGTCAAAATTCCTTTT
This sequence comes from Panthera leo, assembly GCF_018350215.1. Taxonomy (NCBI): domain Eukaryota; kingdom Metazoa; phylum Chordata; class Mammalia; order Carnivora; family Felidae; genus Panthera; species Panthera leo. The sequence continues at coordinate 172,891,515 of NC_056686.1, forward strand.
ACTACCTAATATTTTATTTCCTCTGTAAGAAAGTGATTGTACTTAATGTAGATATATTATTATCCAGCTCTTTGAAGTGGGGAAATTGTTAGGATGTGAAGAGTAGCGTCATTGGACTGGGTGAGAGGCACAGCTTTTCTTCCATAGAATAAAATATGCTTCTCCCTCTCCCATGGACACAATGCCTTGGTACACTGTGGATTCCGAATAAGTGCTGGCTGAATTGATACGTACTATAATAAACTCCCTGAATTTGCAAGGTGTTGGGTAGGTGACTGCTCAAGCATGATAACTCTGTTACAAAGATGCCTGCATTTATTATTCAAGAGTGCCTTAAGATACTGGGTTAGTTTGGTTCACGGTCTCCTAACAGAAATGGGGACCTGAGTTCACTCAATTTCGGTGGGCACATACGTGTTGCCATTGCTTTGTATTCTTCCTTTTCCTGGTGTTCTTCCCTCCTCTGGCCTACTGGATCTCTGTCCTGGATCAGAAGTTGGGGAGTGGGAAGGCTTACTGATTTCAGCTAGAGTTTAAATCTCCATATAATCTTCTGCTATTCCTGGCTGGACAGATTTCCAAAGGGATTGGTTATCAGGCTTTTAAGGAATAAAAGACCCTTCGAGTTTTTGCCTCTTCAGTGCATCTGGAACAGAGTGAGGGGAAAGATAACATTTGTATTTCTACGTATTTGTCCAGGATCACCTGCCTCACGAGGTAATTTCCTTCAGACAAGTGCTGGGCCATGGTGTGTGAAAGATGGCCAAGGTTTGGGGACATATCTTGGAGTCAAATTTAAGAATCAAAATATATAATGCAACTAAGTACTAAAAATTCAAATTAGACATTTTATTTCCACTTAAATACATGCTCCTTCACAAGATTAATTAAAAGCTAGGAGATTAGTGTGCATTGTGATTCAGTTTTAATACCTACTTTGGGAAAACAATCCAAAATTACTGTTCCAGTACTTGTAGGTTTTTAAGGTCTATGCAGTGCATTTATACTCTCAGTCTTGTTCACCAAATTCCTTCACACATGATACACAATATAGGAAAGTCCCCTCTCTGGACAAAGTTTACTCATCATTTCATCTCCAACATTTTAACGATTTCTCACTATCTGCCTGGCCAGGTGGTAAGACTACAGAATATAAAGAAAGAGGTCAAGGTTCCAGTTCTCAAGTAAGTCCGGGGAACTGTCAGGAGCCTGGAGGCCGTGGAAACCCTAACAGCAACAGGTTCACAGAGGCCTTACTTCAATGGTGTATATTCCTTCTTCCAACTCTAAAATTCTATTTCTACTCACGCGTCCTAAATCAATGCGTTAGTTATTCGCAATCACCCAACTTCAGCTAATAAACTAGGAATAAGGTTTCTACTAGTCTGACTTGATTTGAAACGATTACTGCCAATTCTTTGCCCTGCCAATCCTTCAAGTTCAGCTTTAACACGACTCCTGGAAGGGGCTGTGCTAGCATTCTGAAAGTTTATAATTAAGTTCAGTGTGTGTGTGGGATAGAGTGGGGGAGGAAAACGACCATTAATTACAGAGTTTCGTTTGTGAGAGCCTGCCAGGGTTTTAGGAGTAGAAACCGAGAGGCGGATAAAGCTGTCCTCATTTTTAAACAAAAGTAGCACAGGAGTTCCTGGCGGGACCCGGGAGCGTGGGGTGCCCCTGGACGCGGGCGGGTTGGGACCCTTGGCCATCCCTACGTGCACCACTGTCCCCCTGGAGCTGGGTCCGAGGCCCTCGTCCAACAGCGCTGCCGCGGCCCGGGGCTCTGAGGGACTGGGGCTTCGGCATTGGCACCTCGCTCTCGGGACGGGAGGCGACCGCGCGCACGGAAGTGCACCCGGCTCTCTCCAGTCGGAGGACGGCTCTCCTCCTCCTTCACTTCCTCCAGCGCCGCTGCCAGGCCTCCCGGGCCGGCTCCTCCCCCTTCTCTACCTCCTTCCACCGCCCGCGGCAGCACTCAGGCGGGGGGTGCGGCGCTCACCCGCGCAGTCCCGAGCGGGAGCCCAGGCGCGGGGCGGCCGAGCGGGAGGGAGGTCGGGGGCCGCCGGCGCCGCTGTCCCCGCCCCGCGCGCCCTGCGCCCCACTTCCCGGGCGGCCGCTCGGTGGTTCAGCCCTCCCGCCTCCCCGGGCGCTGTCGGGGACTCGCCGCGAAGCGAGCGGCCGGCCAGTTTCGGCGCGCGCAGGCGGCGGCGGGCCGCGGGCACCGTGCGCTCCGGGAGGGGTGGCCGCGGCTCCGGCCTCGGCGCCCCGCGCGCGCTCCGGCGATGGCTTCTCCGCCGCGGCGGCGGCTGCGCCTTCGCCCGCGCCGCCTCCTGCTCCTTCTTCCCGGATTCCTGCTGCCTCTTTGCGGCGCCTTCAACCTCGACGTGGACAGTCCTGCCGAGTACTCCGGCCCCGAAGGAAGTTACTTCGGCTTCGCGGTGGATTTCTTCGTGCCCAGCGCGTCTTCGTAAGTGGCCGCACTTGGAAGGGGAGTCAGCCCCCTCCCCCACCGCGCGCGCCCACCCTGCGTTCCCCGGGGGAGACTGTCCGTCCCCCCACCCCCACCGGGGGTTTAGGTTCTGGGCGGATGGACGGTCTGGGGAGGCGAACCCCCGCGGCACCCACCGCCTCCTCTCAGTGCCCCCCTCGCCTCTCCCCGGACGGACAGCTTTGAAGCAGACGTGCGCTTCAAATTCGGGGCAAGTGGGAAAGCAACAAAGGCTGGTCCCGCCGGACTCCGCGCCGCCCCTGCTAGCGTCTCGGGCTAGGTCAGGCTCATTCCCGAACTTCTTTTTTCTCCGGTACCAGTTCGCCTTCCCCGTAGCCTGCTTCGCAGACTTAAAAAGCCCTCCCCCACACTTTCCGCCTCGCGGGCTGATTCCGTTTCTCGTTCGCTCCTTTTCCAGACATTCTGATGACTAAAATGACCATACCGTCGTAGTAAACTCATTGTGTCTTATCTCTGATACTGTCAGACCTTTGCACATTTGAGGGCGAACGGACGAACTGAATGTATCATGTGTTCTTTTTATAGTGATTCATTATTTAGGTCATTGTTCACAAAGAACAAGGGTGTTTGCTGACTTTTCATTCACTGCGGGTCATTTGAATACTGCGGTATTTAAGAATTCAGTTATGTTTTCAAACTGCTAACGTTTTCGCGTTGCAAAGGCCGTCAGGATTTGTAACAGAGTTAATGTCACTATTGGATTCAAAGTTGTCTCTGACTTGACCGAACCTGACATCATCGTTCTCACCACCTCACCCCCATATTAGCGTTAGAAATGCTGATTTGATAGGTGTTCACTGGATGCCTTCTGACGTTTAAGTCCTGTTTTCAAGAAGGAAGACTATTCTTAGGGCTCTTGGAAATTCTAACATTTTTTCCCTTCTCTTTTTTCTGTATTGAAGGTACTATTTTTGAGGCGGTAGAAGGGGAATAATTTTGATGGCCAGTACTTTGATAGGACCATTTTTCCAACTCGTGTGTGCCTAATTTGAGGGTGATCTAAATATTTTTCAATGATTTATTCATACTGTCTGAGCGTTGATCATCAAAGGTGTTGATGATTGTCTGAGTGTTGATTCATCAAAGGTGACGACCTTGCAGCAGTAAATAGTATGGAAGCAATTAGTGGAAACTAGGCATTGTTTTATGTGGCGAACTCAGTTTTGTTTGTTGTCTTCTGTTTCAGCGCTTTCTATCTATCCAGACCTAAGCACAGATTTTCCAAAATGATAAAAAAATGATCACTAAGTTTGGGCAACATTTACTCCCTCCTCATTTGATTTAATCATTCTGCCAGCCTTATCTGTTATTTGAAAGTTCTTTTGTTTCCAGATAGCTTCAAGGGTATGCCTTGATAGTACAGATTTTAGTTGTCATCAGAGGTGCTCTTTTAGCTTTAATTGGTGCAGAAATTCTAGTAGTTTTGAGAAAATATATTGTCTTTTGACAAGAGTAGGTACTTAAATTAGCAAGAGTTAGCGCTTAAATACTTCAGAGCTGATGGAATGTTTTGTAAATGGTATAAGTTGAAACCCTCTGAGTTTAGCAGTGTAAAGATAATGACAAGATGATAAACTTTAAGTGTTGTTACTATGGAAAATGCAGTAATATCGAACTGTTGTCATGAGAGGTTTACCATCTTTGATTGCCAGCCTGGATGGCTTATCTTTGACTAATCATTGTAGTTATTGAATATATTATGAATACACAGGTTGCATGACCTCTCATGTGGGCCTTCAATGGTAAGGTAAAATTGAACTTGCTTTGATTCCATATAATATTTTGAAATCTTCATCAGTGACTTTGTTACTGATAGACTAGTGAGTTCTAGATGTAGTCTACCGTAAACAGACATCAATTTTGAGATTAAAAAAAAAAAAACACATACAAACAAAGGCTTCTTCTTAGCTGTTCAGATTTAACAAAGCTTAGTGTAAAATTATGCTTAATTTTGTAAAAGATACTTTTAAATTTAACAAGCATTGGATCCAAGGTACATGAGGATGTGATTTATATTAACAGCTGCACTTATTGTTGTTGTTATTTGGTGTGATTATAAACTTCTAAAATAAAAAAAAATCCACAAATAACAAAGTGTTTATTAAAGACTCCTTTCTCCTAAAAGAAGAATCCCTTGATCAACGAGGAAGCAACAGTAATGAAGTCTCTTTCCGTTGCTTCAGTTTCTTTTGGTATCTAAATACTCCTAGCAAGCTGTAGAATTATTTTATGTTTCATTTTTGTTGTTATAAAAAATTGTTACTGAGTTAATTTCCATATTGTTGTGAAAACTAATGAGTCACTATTAAAGAAAAGGAAAAATACTAAGGACAAATATTAAGGTGACTCCTCAAGAAATCCCTTCAATCATGAGTCCTAGGTTTAAAGTGAAAGGTCAAAAAAATTGTGATTTAAAATTGTGAAAAATAATAAGTCAGCATTCTGCATTTTTCCCCCTATATACATTAATTTACAGTGACTATATTGCCAAACTTACGTAAAATTTAAAGATCATATACAGGCCATGAAGTAAAGTCACATTTTTCTTGGGGGAATAATTGGAGAAATTGAAAATTGCACCTTAGGTTTAATTAGGATAATGATATCTTGTGTTGATTAGCCTATTTTATAACTCACAAAGCACTTTTACTTATGGTATCTCACTTCACTCTATAGCACAAAGCACCAGGAGAAGTAGGGAAGCAATGAGTTACAGATGAGGACACTGAGGCCAGAAAGGTTTTCAGTCTTTATTTGTTGCTACAGATGCTACATTGCTACAGATGAGGACACTGAGGCCAGAAAGGTTTTCAGTCTTTATTTGTTAGAGTGGATTAGTGTGAGGTCAGGGGCAAGTTGGGATCAAAAGACAGGGTATGAAATTAAAGTCCATTTAATTTTAGGATTCAAATTAAAAAAAAAAAAATTTTAAGTTTACTTATTTTTGAGAGAAAGTGCTAGTGGGGGAGGACCAGAGAGAGGGAGACAGAGGATCTGAAGGTGGCTGTGCACTGACAGCAGAGAGCCTCATGTGGAGCTTGAACCTGTGGACCCTGAGATCATGACCTGAGCTGAAGTCAGACCCGTAACCAACTGAGCCACCTAGGTGTCCCACAAATTTTAAATTTTTAAGAAGAAAGTAACTGGACAATTTTCTTATTTATTCTTCAAATATAAGGTATACAGTTCTCACATCTCTCACATCTCTTAAATACTAATGAAGCCTTGTTTACAGTTGCTTCATGTTCCTGTGACCCCAAGAAGAGGTGTGGGTGAGTTTGCCCTGGTCACAGAAGGTCCTACAGCACATTCAGTAGTTCTCAATTCTGACTTCCTGTTTGCAGCACCTGGAAAACTTTTAAAATAAAACTGCTGCCCTGGCAGCATCTTGGATTTAAAAATAGAGCTTCAACTTCATAATCCCACAGCCTGTGGATCTCTCCTCCTTGACCAGCCCATCTTACCTCCACTCATTTTCACCAAGTGGTGATGTCAGTTGCACCTTTGTTTCTAATAATGGCGCCATCATTTTCTCTGTTGCCCTGGAAATAATTTCATATTCCTCCCTCTCATTTTCTATTTTTCTTTGTCTCTCCTACTGTAGTCCCCTAATATTAGTCAGTGATTAGTCACCAGACAGAAGGTCCTAGAAATTCTTCCTTGTTAATATTTCTTGCATTCATCTCTGCTCTGCACCTGACTTCAGCTTCCTTGATTTCAGCTTAGTCAGAAGGGTGGTCTGTGGCACTCAGATCCTCATCCCTCTCCCCATCCTTTGGCTCTTAGATCTTACACGTTTCTAATAGTTTTATCTTTCTGAAGCATCTTTTTGATCTGGTACTCTACTAAAATTTCCTCAACAGTACGTCCATGGCCAGAGAGAAAGTCCAGACTGCTTAACCTGGATGAAGCCCCTTTTCCTGACACAACTTGCATGTACTTTTCAATGTTGACGCACAGTTTCTCACCTCAGCGTTGTAACCATGTTCATAACCCTTCTCATAGTGATGCCAGCTCATTTTTGTGAACTTTGTGTGGCTCTGGCTATATTGGTTGTTTATTCTTGTCATAAATAATATACATATATAGACTATACCCTTATAATTTAAAAGGCAAGCTCTGTGTTGATTACTCCTGATTAAGCCCCCCGGGGTTTATAGGACATTATAAAAGAAAAGAGAAAATATCTAGAATTTACAGTTACTGTGCTTGTTTCATGTCATATAAATATTGACCCTGCAGCACTTTTTTTAAAATGAAAAGTAAATCTGAGACTGGAATTACCTCTCTGAAAAAACATTCATGCTATTTTATACACATTTTTTTCTATATACGGGTGTGGTAATTTTTCGAAAGTTGCTTTTGATGAAGGCTCATTCACTGGTCAGCCCGGAGTCAGCCAGATATATTAGACATGCTTTATCTTGGAGAAGTCAGTGCTGAAACAGCCAAATAACTTAGTTCATTTGGAGGGTTTAAAAAATGTACTTGTCATTGTTTGGCTGGTTGCCTCTCCTTGGTAGTGAAGGTCACATTCCCTGAAGCAACTGCCCTTAAAGTCCACTTTGGATAGGAAGTGCATCCGAAAGGCATCCTCCTGGTTGGTTTCTCTGATCCTCTTGTCTCCCTCTCTCTTCCTCTTCCTTCTCCCTCCCCATCTATTCTTTTTTTCTCCTCCCCACTCCTCCTGTACCTCTCCTCCCCCTTTTTTGTTTTCCATCCTGTCTTCCCCCACCCCCCTTCTCCTGCACTTTCTCTTCACTCCCTGTTTCTTCTACCCCTCCTACCCCACCAACACACTCTGCTCTTTATCTTTCAGAATTTCTTGTGGCATGATGTTGATTAATAGTCTGCCCGTGTATGTAAACCATAATGATGGACATGTCTTGAGTCATTTGACCAGAATAGTGAGGATAAGGATCCTGATTCTGTTCTTGGGTAAACTTTTGGGAGGAGATGGAGTCTGCCAGCAGAAGGCGGCAGGCATGTGAAACAGAGTTGCTCAGCTTCAGATTTTCACTGCTAATCAGCGAAATCTCTGTCAGCTCCAGCTAACCCCAAGTGTCTTCCCCAGCTCCCCACTCTTGTCAGGAAGTGTTGCAAGTCCCCTACTTTGTACCCTTCTTCCTTTTTTTTCCTCTTGAGGTCTTGCATTTAAGTTAATTAATGATCCTTTGAGGAAACTGAGGAAAGGAAAGCCTTTTTGAAAATAGCTTTTTTCTACTTTATTAGAGAGAATAGTTTATTAATTGTTTTTAATTCTGGGGCCATCATCTTATATTTTTATGATGCCTTCAGATTTTCTAAGTTTGTTTTTGTCTACTGTCCACATTCAGAAATCTTTTTAGAAGTAATCACAGTGGGCATTGTTATACAGGAAGCTGAGGCTCAAATATTGAACAAGTGACTTTCCCAGTTGATTTATATCGGGTAATTGTAACCTATAGTATCAAACTGCTTATTAGACAGTGCTGTTTATATTGCCAAATTTTTTCAGCTCTGTCACTTCTCTTACCCTAATTAAGCTGTTACAGACATTAGTTAGACATTCTTAGATGAACTTCAATAATTACTTAATTCTTATAAAGCATTTCATTAGCAGGCTATTTTGTTATTCTAGTAAAAAAATACGTGATGTAAAATTCATCTTCCTAATACATCAACGGGGCTTTTGTTTTCTGTTTTCTGTCTGTTTTTGTTTTTGTTTTCTGTCTGTGTTGCTTTTATATTCCTTAATTTTCTCAAATATCATCTTTTATCATCCTTTACTTTTTATTCTCTATAAATATTTAATTTCTCTTTATATAGCTCCTTCTTAGGACTTAACATTTGTCTAAGGCAGTTTACTGTCTCCATCTCCCCATTTTTCTTTTTTAAAAACTTTCTGTAATATTCTTTAAAAGTAAATATCATGTTGACACTTTGGACAAAGTACTTTTATTCCTCAGCTTTTTTTTCTCCCCCATTAACCTAGCATTTAGAAATTAACAGTGTTCACACATTCCTTTTATATTATTCTACCATTTCTGTGGCATTTCACCAATGTGCAAGACTGCACATGAAAGTATGCTTAGGAAAACCTAACGAACACCCATGTTAGTACATCTAATTACCCATCATTTCATGCCTACAATGTGCAAATGGCCGGATGAAAAGCAGCAGCCATGTTCATGGTCTTATCCAAGGAATGCGAACTTTGTGCTGCCAGTGGAGTACAGTTTTCTTTCAGAACCCTCCTACCACGTCCTTTTTTGTGTCTTTGCTGAAGTCCCTTACTGCGGGTAACTTTCCAGCCCTCTCTCATAGTGCCCAAGTAAAGAAAGTGTCTGAAATCCAAAATTAAGAAGAAATATGTATGTAAAGAAATTGTTGTAAGGGTAATTTAAATAATTGGATGTTTAATAGAGGATGATTTTTGGTGGTAGTGGAAATGGCTATTTACATAGGGCTTTCTTAAGATTGAAACCTGTAACTATCGAATTTACTTGCTACCTACCTGTCAATTAAAAAAACTTTTCTTGAGTGCTTGTTATGTGCCAGGCCCAAAGATAAATTAGAGTCTCCTACTTTCAAGAAAGCAATTTATTTATTTATTTTTATTATTTTTAATATTTATTTACCTTTGAGAGAGAAAGAGAGAGAGAGACAGAAAGAGAGAGACAGGGAGTGTGTGAGCTGGGGGAGGGGCAGAGAGAGAGAGGGAGACACACAATCTATCAGCACAGAGCCGGATGAGGGGCTCTAACTGAGATCATGACCTGAGCTGAAGTCGGACACTTAACCGACTGAGTCACCCAGGTACCCCTCAAGGAAGCAATTTATTATAAGGTAGGAAGAATAGCTTTGATTAAAAATAATTATAAAAGATTCTATAATGTGCAATGTGGTGATGGTCAGGAAATGAGTTTTTCTTGGAAATTTCTAGGCAAATTCTGAGAACCACCTCCTTGGTCCTCATCTGGAACCTGGCTGTTACCCAGCACTGAAATCATATGTATACCTGTGATTGTATTATGGTTATTAGGACTATTGCAGGACTTGACCCCAGCCTTTTCAGGTGTAGACCCTGAAAAGTATACTTGTCTGAAATGTTCTTTTCCCTATCACGCACTCAAAACTCATTGCATCCAGGGGCACCTGGGTGGCTTAGTCGGTTAAGTGTCTGACACTTGAATTCAGCTCAGATCATGGTCTCACAGTTTGGTCACATGAGATGGAGCCCCGCGTGGGGCTCTGTGCTGACAGTGTGGAGCCTGCTTGGGATTCCCTCTCTCCTGCCTCTGCCCCGCTCATGCTCTCTCTCTCTCTCTCAAAATAAATAAACATTGAAAGAAAATTTAAAAAAAAAGCATTTAATCCAGATGAATAGGGGAAGTTTTATGATGTGTATGGCCAAATTTTTGACCTTTTGAAATGGAAAATTCTTTATATTTATAATATAAAATTATATTTATTTACATAAATATTTTAGCTATTAACCAGCTCCCCTGCAGTAAAGGAGTCTGGATGACATTGAGTGCCCTCTTATTCATGGGGGTACGGCCTCTCCTACTCATAGCCTTTTTTTTTTTTCCTGCTGAGTGAAAACTAAGTTGGTTGTGATGAGAAGGAGCCAGCATTGAGGTTTTACTGATGCCAAATATGACTGCATAAAGCTTTATTAAACAGGGTGTGGTTCGGTTGGGAGTTTTGCCTTTATTTTGAGTATGGAGTGTTTATTTATTTTTTTTTTTTTATTGAGTATGGAGTTTTTTGTTTTTTTTTAATTTTTTTTTTTAACGTTTTTATTTATTTTTGAGACAGAGAGAGACAGAGCATGAACGGGGGAGGGGCAGAGAGAGAGGGAGACACAGAATCCGAAGCAGGCTCCAGGCTCTGAGCCATCAGCCCAGAGCCCGACGCGGGGCTCGAACTCACAGACCCCGAGATCGTGACCTGAGCTGAAGTCGGACGCTTAACCGACTGAGCCACCCAGGCGCCCCGAGTATGGAGTTTTAAGATGAATATCAGAAAGCAGGATTCCTGTAAACCAGCCAGTCAGTGATGCAGCCAGCTCTTGACGAGTCTAAGTATGATTTAGCAGATACCACCGGGAAGAAATGAAATTGAAATTGATAAGTAAAAGTTAAAATGAGCACATTTCATATTAAAATGTAGCTTTGTTCATAACTTTAAAAAAAAGGAAAGGCAGTGAAGTATTTTCTATGCTACAATTTAAGTGACTAAATGTTTAATGAGGAAGTGAAATAATAATGGTGGTAGCATTTATTGAGGGCCTTCCGTGTATAACTATATCCTGTTTTCTTTTATACTTCAATCAGTTTCTTTTCATTCTCTTTTACTATATCCTCTTTCTTTACCTGACTCCTAAAGGCTCTTGCTCCCCAGAGCTCACTGTTTGCCTCTCTTCTTTCTGAAGCTTCCCGGCATGAACCCATCTACTCTAAGTTGACATTCTCAATACATGATCTCTGAAGCAAAACTCTCCTCAGAGCTCCGGACTACCAATTGGTGTCTAACAGATACTTCAGAGTAACATTGAGAACTGAATTCTTGGTTTTCCTGTAAATATTTAATCTGCCTTCTGCTTCCTTACTCTTCAGGCTTTTTTCTTTTTGTGCAGTAAATTGTTGTCCCATCCATGCACTTCAGAATGAAACCTGGGTGACATTTTTTAATCTTCGCTTTCCCCCATATTACAGCCACCAGCTATTCCTGTTCATTCTATTCCAGATTATTTCCAAAGTCTGCCCACCCATCTCCTTCTCCACCCGCCTTCCCAATCTAGGTCACTATTATCTCCTCCCTTCCCTGCTGAAAGTCTCTTACTTTCCTTGTTCCATTTTGTTCCCCTCCCTCCTTAATCCTTTCCCCAGAAGGCACCAAATATAGTTTTCTCTATTAGATCGTGTCATTCTTTTGCTTAAAAAAAATGCAAAGGCTTCACATGGACCTTATGATAAAATCCAAGAGTATTACATTAGTTGAACGGCCCTGCTTGATTTAGTTCTTGCCAAGCTCCCCACCTTTATCATGTGTCACTCTTAGCTTGCTCTTTTGCCTCAGCCACACCTTTTTCTTCAAACTCTCCAACACTGATCTTTTTCTTGCTGAGGGTCTTTGTCCCTCTGCCCGGGGTGCTCCCATCTACTTCTTCATGCCACACCCTTATCCCACCTTTCTCACCTTGCCTTCCCCCCCAACCCCTCCCCCCCACCCCAACACACAAACACTCCTTGGTGACCATCTAATCCTGTACATCTCGGTTTATTTAAAAATAAGTTTCCTTGCTACTTTATCTAAATGAGGTCTTTCCTCTTCCTTCTTTACAGAAAACTTCCTTTGACTTCTCCTTATGTAAAGTAAGTCTTTCCCCTCCATTCCTTCAAGATTACTTTCCTTTATGTAAAGAAGTTTTTCCTTCACAGCATTTGTAAGCATGACTGATTTTCTTGGTCAGGTTCTCTATTTCTTCCCAAAGGGAATGTAAACACCACCGAGAGCAGGAAACGAGGTTGTTTTATTCATGGTGTTGTCCCCAGTGCCCAGCACTGTGCTCTATGTAGACAAGACACTCAAGCTGTTTCTTTTTCTGAATGAATAGAAAAAACTAATGAAAAGGTCTCTTTTGCTTAAAAACTGGACTCTGTATTATTTTGTCTCCTGCTTATTTTATCCTGATAAGAAATTGAATAGCGATCCTATTCTTTGGCCAGGATTGACTAGATTAATCCTCTGAAAAGATAAATTTATTAGTCATTAAAAAAAAAATTACTGAAGTACAGTAGTTCCAAAACAAGATATGTTTTCAAAAAGAAAAAAATGATAGTATGTAGAATTACAATACTTTAGAATTATTTATTTATTCATTTTTGCTTAGCGTTCAGGATATAGAAAGTCTATGGCAGACCACACACAAAAAACCATTCAAAAAACCCTAAATCAAAACATCTGTCCCAGATTCTAGCCAGCACACATTTTTAACAGCTTTTTTGAGATGCAGTTGATATATAATAAACTGTATATGTTTAAAGTGTACAGTTTGACCAGCACAGATTTTTAAATGACATGTCACTCTGAAGTTGCCTTATAAGATGTTATTAGCATGGATAAACTGTATTGAATAATGTATGTATGTAAGAGCATCAAATGAATATAGAAGATAGATTATGCCCTCAGTGAATGGTTAAAAATAATTGTGTATAATAGCAAAAGAATGATTGTTCTTTCTAAATCATAGGTTACTGTTTATGCTTTGTGCCATTTAAAATCTTATCTTCCCTTTTGTATTTTATCAGGATGTTTCTTCTGGTGGGAGCACCCAAAGCAAACACTACCCAGCCTGGGATTGTGGAAGGAGGGCAAGTCCTCAAGTGTGACTGGTCTTCTCACCGCGGGTGCCAGCCAATCGAATTCGATGCCACAGGTAAATATTGCAACAGTGGCCCCTTTTCCTTTACCCTCTCTTCCCTTCCCTCCTGTTGGGGAGCAAGAATTTCTGTTTCCATTAAAGGCCCTTCTAGCTGGGCTAAGAATCAAGTTGACAGGAGACAGATTAACAGTAGAAAATCAAAATTAATAGGTGCATGTATGCATGGGGAATCCATATAGACATGAAAATTCTGAAGACAGGCAGAATGAGGTATAATATGTCATCCTGAACTAAGGAGAAAGGTGTTAGGGGTCTGGGATTTCAGAGGAAAGAAATGCATTTCATGGAGTGATAATAAGAGAAGCAGATGTTTGATAATTAGATGTTTGCCCTGCCATACAGATGGGTCACTCAGATAAAGTTTGTCTCTGTTAATAACCCGTATTCTGAGAAAAATACTCAATTTAGTTTCATCTGTGTGGTTAAGGGAGTGACAAAAGTCTCTTGAGTCCACAGGATCTCAAGTGCCTTCAGCTCAAAATAATCCATATGCCAAAATGGCACATTGGGGGGGGGGGGGTGTGGGTGCTGTCCCGAAACCCCTTCATTCCCCCCATTAGATATTTATTTAGTATCATTTAATTTTTAAAAGAACTTACTTTAGCTTAAATGTAACAACTTAATAAAACAATTTATATAAGCACTTCAGATCCCTAGGAAGGTTACATGAAGACAAAAGACTTAACATTTTTCCTACAATTTTGTCATATATGTATAAAAGTCTTAAAAATACATTGTATTTTCACTGCTTTGGATGTCTTCAGTTTCAAACTGTGTGAATTTGCAGAAATCTGGGGAAGTATATTAAAGTGTTTTTCTGTCTCTTCTGAGAAGAAGGAACAAGGCTTTTTGTCTTTTTCTTTGTCAGCAAAATTGAAGTGCGACTTATTGACAATTATACATCAAGTCCCTAATCATGAAATAATCTAAAACCTTGAGTGGTGCTACCAAAACCAGTTGAGGAATTTTTGTATTCAAGTAGATTTGGTTGACTTAAAAAAAAAATTCTTACCCAAAATTTCTTGGATAAATTATGCATTATGGTTTGGATAACATTAAAATCTTCTCTATAGGGACAAATTTCTGTGTCAGACAAGACTGTGGTGGAAAGGAGAAAAATAGCATGAGGAAGATGGGAAGAAAAAAGTTGAGTTTTACATTTACATCAGTGAAATAAAATATATAGAATCCTGTACACATTTGTGTTGGTATATTTGTCTACATTTGGGCAAACTTAGAGAATCTTCAAAGAAATAATGTGGCATTCTTTTGGTAAAATAGTTTTACAAAATTTTTTTTAACAATTTTGATTTTCTGGCTTTGAGAGAATATTTTAAGATAAGCCTAAAGACAACTAATTTTTTTTCCATATTGTTGTTTCCTGCTAGTTCTAAAATATATTAGTTCTGGGAATTATAATATTAGTGAAACAGGAATCATGGTGTAGGCTGTTCCATTTGGCATTCTGGTCAGTGCCAAAATGAGTGTCTGTCATTAAGTTAACTCTTAATAGAAATCAGGTCACATATTTGTTTTTTTCCATTTGAAATCATCTACATTAAGCCCTGTTGTATTTTCCATATATGGCTGACATTTGGAAAACCCCAACAGTATGTCAATAGGCTCTATTTGACTACAAATGGAGAAACACCAGTGATTCAAAATAATACGGGTCAGGGCATTTATATCTTCTAACAAAATAAGAAAATAATAAAATGAAACCATACTTTAGTTTTGATAGGTTGTACTTTTCAGATATATTTCTGTACTCAACACCATAGGTTTTTATGGAACACAAGATTATTTATTGCTTTTTTTAAATTTAGCTTTATATACTGTTCTGTTTATTAACAAATTAGTATATGCACTTGGTAAAAAAAAAATTTCAAACAGTCCAAAAAGGGTATACAATGAAAAAAAGGAGTCTCTCACATCAACCTGCTTAGAGGCAGTTGTTCTAAACAATTTCTTTGATCGCTTTAGAATTTTCTTACTCCCACATATGTGTATATCCTTAAAAGACTCACAAATAAGAATATACTCAATATTTCTGTTAAGCACTTGACTCCTCCCCACCCCTCCCAACAATATAAATCTTTTGTAGAGTTTTCCTTTCCATATGTGTATATAAGCAAGAGTTTATCTTGTTCTTTGCAAAATACTGATGGTATTTATTCTTTAGTGTATATAGCCTAATTTATTTAACTTGTATTTCCTGTTGCTGGACATTTAGATTGTTTCTAATCTTTTGTAATTATAAACACTGCAGTAGTGAAAAATCTTATATGTATGTATTTATGCAAATGTGTGAGTATGTGTGTAGGATAAAGTCCTAGCAGAGCATTTTTAAATATGTACATTTGAAGTTTTGATAGGTGTGGCAAATTATTCTTCACAGAGGTTTACATTCCCCCAATTTTACAATGGGAAGAATTTTACAATTCCTCCTTTTCTGACATCCATGACAACACCATTTATCATCATACATTTACCTTTGTCAACTTTATATTGTAATTATCCTATCCATATTATGTATTTATTTATGTATATTTTATATGATTATGTTAATTTACATTCCTTTAATGGTAAGATTAATCATCTTTGCATTTGTTTGTAAGCCATAGCATTCCTTTTCTTGTGCACCACTATTTACTATATTTACTTATATTTTCTATTGATTTGTGATTTTAAGAAATGAATTTCAGTTGATGGCATTCTATCCTTTTAGTTGCTTATGCCAAAATCTGGAGTTATGCGTGACATTACATCTATGAGAAAATCAAAATCTAACTGCTTCTTGTCATTCTGCTGCTAACATCCTGGTCTAAGCCACCATTGTCTCCCACCTGCACTGTTGCCCTGGACTCCTGAGTTAGCAAGGGTACTGCCAGGAAAGAGATGGTATGCTTAAATTGGGATAGTTTGAGGAGCTTTTAGTAAAAGAACTATTTTAAAAGAGTACTGTGCAAGGTCTCATTACAATTGGACCCCTTGGCCTGAAGGTAGATCGGGAAGGGAGTGGGTACTAGAATTCAGAGGATTAGGTGGAGAAAGCCACAGGACAGGAGCTGTGGCTTTTGTCCAAGGGCAGTAGCCAGTCCAGAGTAACTGGAAGGGAGGAGCAGGGGAAAAAAACCACCCTGACTCACTCTCTTCCCTCCCTTTGATCCTGTGTGTGCTCCCCACTGGTGGAATCCACATGGGAGCCAGGGGACACGGCAGTCCGTGAGTTCATCCTGGTCAACATCCTGGGCCAAGAGCAGGGTGGATAGGAAACCTGGAGGAGCAGTTGGAAGAGAGCTGGTATGTGTCACTGTTTTCCCCACTTCTGCCCTGGATACTCCCAGACTGTTCTCTACAGCAGCCAGAGTGATTCTTTTAAAACATTCCGATTATAACACTCCTGTTCAGATTTCACTAATACCTTACCATCTGTCTTATAGTAGCCGAGAGGTCCCTGAGTTTCAGTCCACTATTTTTATAGATTTTTTTTTTTTTTTTTAATTTATTTTTGGGACAGAGAGAGACAGAGCATGAACGGGGGAGGGGCAGAGAGAGAGGGAGACACAGAATCGGAAACAGGCTCCAGGCTCTGAGCCATCAGCCCAGAGCCTGACGCGCGGCTCGAACTCACGGACCGCGAGATCGTGACCTGGCTGAAGTCGGACGCTTAACCGACTGCGCCACCCAGGCGCCCCTCAGTCCACTATTTTTATCTTTAACTTCATCTTCTGCTATTCTCCTCTCCATTCTTTTCCAGCCTCATTGGGTCTCTTTGCAGTGGCTCATAAACAAAAGACACATTTCCACCTCACCCTTGCTTGGGCTCTTCTCTCTGCCTGGAACATTGTTTTCTCAAATGTCCATTGGGTGCCCCCTCCACCCCTACCTTCAAGAATAGCTCAAATACCATCTTCTCAGTCATTCCCTGACCATTTGTTTAAAATTGCAATTGCCCCTTTCCCACTTTGTGCTCTGTCCTCTTTTCTGCTTTATTTTTCCCTGGAATACTCACATTGCTACATAAGGTATTTATGTAAGGTAGTTAATGTCTCCTTCTTTCAATTAGTTTGTATGTTCTATGAGAACAGTTGCGTGTGTGTGTGTGTTTTAATCTGTTTTGTTCACTGCTGTAGCCCTAGGGCCTACAGCAATGCCTGGTGCCTAGTACAAGTTGGTGCTCAGCAGATTGAATAGGTGAGTGAATGAATGGATCATAAGAGCCTTTCCTATAGTGAAGAAATAAAGTTTTAGTTATAGGTGTACAGATAAGTATTTTTTGGTCTGTTCTTTTTTCCTGATGATATTTTTGTAATCATGTTGTATAACTTCTGAGACTTCCCTCATAAAAGGAATATATAAATTAAGACTTCATTTTTTACAATTAGAATTTTTGTCCAAATAGGTTTTGTTTTGTTTTGTTAAGAAAAGACGATAATATAGATTGCAATAAGCTAGTCAGAATAACGTGTATCTAGAAAGACACTGTCAGACTGTGTCTTGACTGTGGAAGAAATGCTTACGTTTAAGCATCCCCCAAACTTGCCTTACACCTCTCCTGAGGAGCTCATTCCATCCAAGCCCAAACATATAAACATCTCTGCACCACAAATATCTTTTTTATCTTTTTCAGCATCTCAAGGGAGGTAGTGGCTTTTCTGTCTATCTTTCCCTCATCTCAGTCGCATGTCAAGGGAGACAATAGCCGAGCATATTAGTGTGGTTTGTGGAGGCGAACTACCTGGGCTCAAACCCTGGTTCTGCATTTACAGCTATTTAACTTGCACTGTCTGTTACTGCCAGCTGCCCGATGCATTGTCCTCATCAGACTTGCTCCTGGGTATGTGTTCAGCTGAATGAGTTAATGTGTGTGTGAGTTCAGACATGTAATGTGCTTAGTACAGGGACTGGCACATTGCGGTGGCTCAGTAAATACAAGCTGCTTTGTATTGTTACCACTTACTCCCTCTGCTTTCTCATGGACACTGCCTGTTCTTTCATTTCTCTCTGTCCCTGCTCCGCATTTGCCCTTTTTCTTTCATTCTCTCTCTCTTTCCCTTTTTATTTTTTAATATTTACTTGAGAGAGAGAATGAGGGAGAAAGTACGAGCTGGGGAGGGACAGAGAGAGAGAGAAAGAATCCTAAGGAGGGTCCTTGCTGTCAACACAGAGCCCAACGCAGGGCTTAATCTCATGAACCTGAACTGTGAGATCATGACCTGAGCCTAAGAATCAGATGCGTAACCGACCTAGCCACCCGCGCGCCCCTATTTTTTTCTTTTTTCCTTTCCTTTTCTTTCATTTCCTTTTCTTTTCTTTCCTTCTCTTTTCTCCCTTCTGTTCCCTTCCCTTCCTCTGACTTTTCCTTTCCTGACTTTCAAACATGTTTAAATTGTTTCTACCTGAAAAACTAATCAAAACAGCTTCCCCTTGAACATTATCTCCTCTCAGTCATTTTCCTTTCTCTGTCTCTTCACATCCAGGATAATTGAATCCACTTCATCACTTTCCATGTTTAGTCACTTCAGTCTGGCAACTCAGCAGTGGCTCTAAATGAAATCGTTAGTAGCCACCTGCTTCAGTGGACACTTTGGACCCCTCATCTTACTGGACTTTTTACAGTTTGCTCCACTGACCATTCCTTCCTTATTTTAAAGTGTCTGCTCTTTGACTGGAACTCTCATGTCCCCTTATTGTTCCTAACCTTCTTAATGCTGTGGTACATTTTGCCCTGTGACTCTTCTTTCTTCACTGACTTTATATTTGCTGTACATTGTGATGTCTTGAAAAGGAAATAGGCCTTGGAGTCAGACAAGCTTGTCTAGCTTTGTCATTTTTCCAATGTTAGTTGGGAAAATTACCTACCTTTCTACATTTTGTAATACATTGCTGGGGTGATCATGAAGAATTTAAATTAGGTAGTTTATCTGCTACTTTATTGTGTTTCTGGGTGCAGAAGAGACTTTAATGCTTAAAAGGGCTCCATGCTGATTCTAATACTTTGGAAATAAAATTCATAAAATCATTTTTTTAAATTATATCTGGTTTATATGATGTGGTAGATATCACGACTGTCCATCAGTATCGTGTTTCTAAAACTGTGGCAAAACCTTGAATTTAAATATGCCCATGTGACTTTTTTCTAGCCAATTAAACATGAGTAGAAGTGTATCAATTGTGAGTAGAAGGATTAGGAGTTATTCTTCCTCTCCTCTTACCAGATGCCATAGTAAGTAGTGATAGTTTAAATGATAGAGCCTCCATCAGCCTGGGTCACTGAGTGAGGAAGACGTGAAGCATAGACGCTTTACTAATCTATGATGTACATGTACAAAATAATTCTTTGTTATTTTTAACTAATGGATTTTAGGGACGCTTGTTATTACAGCATAATGCAGCCTAACTGAATTAATACATACAGGGACAGTGACATTGAATGTTATCAGTAGTTGGCTGTTGGAAAATGGTTACTGAAACCCTTTCCTATCTGCATGCCAATTTGATCTTGTCTTTTTGTTCTATTTTACTGGATCCTGAGTGGTTAAGTGACTAGATATCATTGCTTATGCTAAAAATGGTCCTGGGTCAGTAACTGCATTTAGACTGGGAGAAATTGTAAATAGACTGAAAATACATGATAGGGATGCTGTACGCAGCTCTAGGGTTCCCTGAGTACAATGATTTATAAATGGCAGTCCTTTGTGGGAATTCTGAAAGCAATGGCTGTGAAGTATAAGAGGTACCATTCCTTTGGGGCATGAAGCTTTGAAGCTGGGGTAGGTCCTTTCTGCCCACCATATCTTGTTTCTTCCTGTGTGAGCTGTTACCTAGTGAGGCGAAGAGAAGAGCTCTAAATATCCGTATGTATGCACTACTGCACGGGGAAAGTCACGTAAGCACTCTGATCAGGGAGGGATGTCTGCTTCTGTCCTATATCCTCTAAATAGACTGGTGCTGTGTGTGGCCTTTGGCAGTTTTGTGAGTCTGAAACTTCAGTTGAGCCTTGAGAAGGCTCCCTGATGATTTTTGCCACAACGTTTGACATTGGTAACTAACTGCATGAAGTATTTTAGGCTCCTTTGTTTCATGGACTGTTTAAGAAAACAATAGTGACTTTTAGCCCTTCCTGTAAAAAGAACAGACCTCAGCCAGCTCCACAATAGGGTGCTTTTTGCCGATCTAGAAATGCTTGGTGTTAAATAGTATATTGTGAACAGCCTTTACCAATTTCCCTCCTCCTCTGTTCCATCAGGTTCTGCTATACAGACAGTCTTAGTGCCCTAACTGAAGCTCTTTTTCTTCATTGAGCTAAAATTTACATTGATTTTTTTTCCTGGTTATGTTATGATGTGTTTGTTTTCCTGGCTAGACTAAGCTCTTCAAAGCAGGGAACAAATTTGTTTCTGCTCACCATTGTATGCTAGTAGTGTATGGAGAGGTAGGGTATATAGATACAGGTATATATGGTAGAATGCATGTGTGTGTATTTTGCATATAGGTTTGGGTTCTTTGTGAAAAGCAATAAAAATTGACTTTGGCTAAATTTAGCTGAACAGGAAGTTATTAGAAGGATATTGATAACTCACTAGTTTTCTAAAAAATGGGCCACAGAAGCTAGCAGAGGAACCATTGATCCTGTGTTTCACTGCTGCTGGAATCACTGTTGCTGAGCATGGAACAGCAGCAGGAGAATAATTTCTTACACATCCCTGTCTCTATGCATCACTTGCTAGAGATTCAAAGCTTTTGTGGTAGTATCTGAAGGCCTGAGTCTATGTCTCCTGCCTGTGAAAGTCAGGAAAAGCCTGGCTTCTCTCACACAACTAAGAAAAGATAGATTATAAGCTTGTGTCAGGAAACAAAACTTAGCGTCCTTCAAAAGAAGAAAAAGTATAGAAGCAAGAGGGTGCCTTTTTTTCTTTTTGGTTGGAAAATAAGGTAATAGAAAGAAAACATCGTTTAAGAATAAATAGTGTATCTTCACAAAACTAAACTCAAAATGGATGAAAGACCTAAACGTGAGACAGGAAACCATGAAAATCCTTGAGGAGAAAGCAGGCAGAAACCTCTTTGACGTTGGCCACAGCAACTTCTTACTCAACACCTCTTCGGAGGCAAGGAAACAAAAGCAAAAATGAACTGTTGGGATCTCATCAAGATGAAAAGCTTCTACACAGTGAAGGAAACAATCAGCAAAACTAAAAGGCAACCGACAGAATGGGAGAAGATACTTGCAAATGACATATCAGATAAAAGGTTAGTATCCAAAATCTATAAAGAACTTACAAAACTCAACACCCAAAAAACAAATCATCCAGTGAAGAAATGGGCAAAAGACGTGAATAGACACTTCTCCAAAGAAGACATCCAAATGGCCAGCTGACACATGAAAAAATGTTCAACATCACTCATCATCAGGGAAATGCAAATCAATACCATCTCACACCTGTCAGAATGGCTAACAGTAACAACTCAGGCAACAACAGATGTTGGCGAGGATGTGGAGAAAGAGGATCTCTTTTGCACTGCTGGTGGGAATGCAAACTGGTGCAGCCACTCTGGAAAATAGTATGGAGGTTCCTCAAAAAATTAAAAATAGAACTACCCTACAAACCAGCAATTGCACTACTAGGTATTTATCTAAGGGATACCAGTATGCTGTTTTGAAGGAGCACATACACCCCAATGTTTGTAGCAGCACTATCAACAATAGCCAAAGTATGGAAAGAGCCCAAATGTCCATCAATGGATGAATGGATAAAGAAGATGTGGTGTGTGTGTGTGTGTGTGTGTGTGTGTGTGTGTGTGTGTGTGTACATATTACTCGGCAATCAAAAGAATGAAATCTTGCCATTTACAACTACATGGATGGAACTAGAGGGTATTATGCTAAGTGAAATTAGTCAGAGAAAGACAAATATCATATGACTTCACTCATATGAGGACTTTAAGATACAAAACAGATGGATATAAGGGAAGGAAAGCAGAAATAATATAAAAACAGGGAGGGGGACAAAAATCTAAGAGACTCTTAAATATGGAGAGCAAACAGGGTGGTTGGTGGGGTTGTGGGAGGGGGAGGGGCTAAATGGGTAAGGGGCATTAAGGAATCTACTTCCGAAATCACTGTTGCACTATATTCAAACTAACTTGGATGTAAATTAAAAAATAAGTAAATTAAAGAATACATGGTGTATCTATTACTGAGTGATAATTTATGGGCTAATTTTATTTTGTGTTTACCAAAGATGTAACTGGATGCTTAGACAGTGTATAAATTTGTTGGAAGGTGATTTCACTGTAGCTGGTCACATACATTAAGACACATAGTAGTAGCTAAGGAAGGAAGTCTGGATTTTGTCTTAAAGACAGCATAGCACTTAAAGAAACTAAAGAAGCTCTTAAACAAAAAGATAAATATGCTTAGTGTGCTTTCCTTCCTACTCCAGGGCATGATTTTGGGTAGGTGGAGAGGAGGGAAGATTTCAAAAATATTTTTGGAAGACCAATCTACATTTATTTTATTTGAATTCTGAGTGGTAGACACAAATACATTTATACCGAAATAAAGAAGGCATAACTGGGAAGTATCGAACTCTGCCTGGTGCCTTTGAGGAAGGCTTCCCAGGTCACTTGGTGACATATGATCTAGCTAATGAAAAAGGAAATGGAATTCACTACATATAGAAGAGGGTTCCAAGTAGAGGAAACAGTATGTGCATAGATTAGTAAAAGATGTTTATGAATGAAAAGTAATTCTGTGTGACCCACATACGTGGAATCTGTATGTGAGTATAAAGTTTCTATGTGTAGTGTGAGGGCATTGAGGGCATGATGAGAAATGAAAGTGGAAGTAAGCTGAGGAGACATCTAAATGAAGGCACTCTAGGGGCACCTGGGTGTCTCAGTCAGTTAAACATCTGATTTTGGTTCAGGTCATGATCTCATGGTTCTTGAGTTCAAGCACTGCATTGTGCTCCACACTGACTGTGTGGAGCTTGCTTGGGATTCTCTCTCTCCCATGCTCTCTGTCCCTCCCCCTCGCTCCCTCTCTCTCTCAAAATAAATACAAAAACTTTTAAAAAGTACCCTAGCAGTCAACCCAAATCCATTGACTGTAAAGCCTAACACACGTAGAACACTGTATTAAAAATGAAAATATCTAGATCTCAGTGGGTAGACCTTGGTTCCTTGCCCAACTAAGTACACTTGACATGAACGTTACCTAGAAAATAACACTTTCAGCAATTTTACTAGTCATTATTTTCAGTAGAATTTTATGTTATATGAAATAATGAATATTGCCCTGAATATCTTCAAAATATTATACATATGCCTTTCAAACAATAAGGGAAAATGGAGGGTTCTGTGATTAAAAGTTTAATTTAGTAGAAAACTCAGTGCAAGGTGGCAAGCTTAATTGATTTTTGAATGATATTTATGTATTACAGAGCCTGCAGGAACAAAAGGAAACCTCAGTCTAAAATTTCTTATTTCTTAGATTTGTGAAGTTTTGCTCTCACATATGTTGTTGAGGACTTTCTTTCAAGCTATTGACTTCTGCTTCTCATCTTTTTGTTGTTGTTGTTAACTTTAAACATAACCTTTATTTCATTTCTAGTTGTATTTTTTTGTGTGACTTTTTATTTTTCTTTTTCCTGCTGGTTTTCTTGACTTTATATGTAAATGGAGCCAAAGCTAGAATGTAAAAGGGAAAGCCTAGTGTCTTTCAAATATTTTACATACTTTTGTAGTGATTGAAATAGTACAATTGGATTTTTTTAAACTAATTTTTTTGTTTGTTTTTTTGAGACAGAACACAAGCGGGGGAGAGGGGTAGAGGGAGAGAGAGAGCGAATCTTAAGCAGGGTTTAAGATCAATGTGGGGCTCCATCCCCCAACCCTGGGTCTGAGCTAAAATCAAGAGTCAGATGCTCAACCAACTAAGCCGCCCAGGCGCCCTGCCCTCTTGAATTTTTTAAACCCTTTGATCTAGTGACTGCACATCATTAGTAGGTTTTAACCAAGGTCTGCATAATGGCTGAAACTGATTTTTCCCTATTTGACAGAATAGTATGAACTTTGAACCATTGTGGAATTAATGAAACAAAAGGTCATTTAGGGTATGAAGATGACTGATAACGTAGAAAACACAGTTAATTTATCTGAATAAGGATGTGGAAAACTAAGACTTAAGAAAAAATTAACGTATACTTTAATATATTTTAGAAGTAAAAATATTCTAAAATGTATTATATTGAGATGCAAAACAACATCAAGAATATTCATGTAGCAGGATAGATGTGGTCTGTTTTCTCTATTTTGTCTTCATGCCTGAATTGATTTCTTGTTGTCGTAACAACTTACATTAAACTTGGTGGCTTAAAATAGCACAATTTTATTATCTTTAGTTCTGGAGGTCAGATGTCCAAATGGGATTTGCGTTAAATCAGTGTTTTTATCAGTGCTGCGTTCCTTCTAGAGGCTCTAGGGAAGAATCTGTTTTGGTACCTTTCTAGCTTCTAGAGGCCTCCTGCATCCTTGGTTTGTGGTTCCTTCCTCCATCGTAAATGCCAGCAGTGGCTAATCTGGTCTTTCTCAGGCTACATCATCTGACACTGACTCTTCTGCCTCCTCTTGTGATTACATTGGGCCTGCTAAAATAATCCAGGGTAATCTTCCACTTCCGAGTTCCTTAATCTAATCACATCTGCAAAGTCACTTTTGCCATGCAAGGACACGTTCACATGTAAAGTTCTGGGGATTAGGACACGGACATCTTTGGGCATGGGAGCATTATTCTGTTACCACAGTGCCCTTTTATATATTTTGTTGTTTGATACTGGTTACACTGCAAGCTACTTTGGGGCAAGGGGCATGCTTACATAAGTAGGTCTTGTTCCCTCTTATCCTTTTTTGCGTTGGCTCTGTGGGTATAAGGAATGCAAATTTGACTTAGAAGAGGTAAGCCCAGGGTCTGGCTCTGACACTCATTAGATACGACCTTGGGCAAGTGACTTAAGTTTGCCAGGGGTAATACCTACCCCTAAGGGTTGTCATGGAGAGCAAGTGAGATGCCTGAAGGTATTTTAAAGAAAGAAGAGGTATACAAGTAAAGAAAAGGTTGTTTATATCGTGCCCAGACAACAGTTGTGGGGAAGTGAGTAATTATGGAAAATGAAAGAAATAAAGATAATTGTAGATATTCTTAAGTGGGTTATATCTGGGTTTGCATTTTAACCTGTTATGGTGACATTTGGGAAAATCCTCTTCTTGCTTTCCTTTTCTATGAAGCGGATGTTATGAACAGACTGACTACTGCCCCGTTTCCTCAGTGATGAGTCTTTTCCGAAAAGATTGCACTGATGATCAGCACTGACAGGAAAACCTGGCCAAAGTCTCTTTAGAAATACGGCTTCCCTGCATGATTGTTAAACATGTCTCTTAAAAACAGGAGAAGCTTCTACATTTGTGTTCCAAATTCAGTGAATGAGTGTCACCTCTCATTAACAGTATCTGTCCTAGAGAAGGTCACAAGTCAGGTTACTCCCCTGTCTACCCAAAACAGTTTGCTGGAACACTCAGCACTTATTCCCAGAAGGGCCTGGCTGTAGGCTGTGGGCAAACCCACAAACTGGCCTTGCTGGTTCTCTGGTAAAGAAAACGCTGTGGAATATTTTCTAGATGTTATTACTACACTTTGTATTTAATAGCAAATAGAAAACTTTCAGCTGCTCTCTGGCCTCTGTGCCATTCAATTTCGCATTCATTGCAATAAAAATAATCAGGCCGTCTCAAAAACAGCTTAAGTTTGACTTTGTACATTTTCTTTCAGTGTTGCGTCTAGGTCTTTCTACAGTTGTGACAGGACTACAGATTTGGAAGTTAAAAACACAAAGAAAAATAGAGTCCCTATCCTTGTTAATACAAAATAAATCTAAGGAATTTTTTTTTTCAAAGTAGGCTCTAGGCCCAACGTGGGGCTTGAACTCATGACCCCAATATTAAGGGTCGCATGCTGTGCCCACTGAGCCAGCCAGACACCCCCAGGAATTTGTGTTTCGTGAATGAAACTGTTTCTCTTGGTATAACCTGTCATCCCTTGGTGCAGAATTCTATTAACGGGACAGCTGGGAGGCAACCTAAAAATCAATTAATCTAATTCTTTTATTACTAGTCAACTAATACTCATGCAGTTAGTAACACTTTAAGTGTTTCACCAAAAGTAGATTCATAGGGTCCCTTAAAATCCATCTTTTCCCTGGCTCTCTTTGACCTGACTCATTATTTTAAGACTTAACTTGACTCGGCTTTTTTTTTTTTTTTTTTTAAATCTTCAGTAAAGACTTGGTGTTTAAAACTGTTAAATGCTTTCAGGATCATTCCTTCTCATCTCTAGGAAAAAACAAACCAGCATTGATAAAGCAATGGATGTTTTCAAAGGGCCTGTATTCTTTGTGCTGGCTCCAGCAGAGCCATCAGAATTACTCATGGAAGGAGAAGGAGATTTTGATTCTTTGTTCCTTGTGGTAGTCATAACTCAGTAAATAAATAAATACCAACCCCAGAGAAACAAGCTTCATCATGTTTTCTTCTGGCTCTACTTTTGACTCTCTTCTTGTTTGCTTTTGGAAAACAATTACATTTAATTTTATGCAAAAGATGTTTCTTGACACCTCTGTGTTAGAATTAGTAACAGTTTCTCATGTTCATAGATTGTGATTTCAGAACTTATTTTTATGTTCACAAATAATTAGTTTTTCAGTTGTCTGTAACTCCAAACACTTTGAGGTTAGGGATTTTTCTCTCGTGTTTTGAGTCAATACAATTATGCTTCTAGAGACTTTTAAAGACATTTTGAAGTTTATAAAGCAAATCACCCTTCCATTAATACTAATATCTAACTGCTGCATATTATCTATCAGAATTTCTTAAATTAAGAAACTGTAGGGACACCTGGGTAGCTCAGTTGGTTAAGCACCTGACTTTGACTCAGGTCATGATTTTGCAGTTCTTGAGTTCGAGCCCCATGTCAGGCTCTGTGCTGACAGATCGACGCCTGGAGCCTGCTTTGGATTCTGTGTCTCCCTCTCTCTCTGCCCTCCTCCACTCGCACTCTGTCTCTTTCTCTCTCTCTCAAAAATAAATAAGCATTAAAAAAAAAAAAAAAGAAACTGTATTTTGTTACTAAGTCAAATCATTAACCTCCATTTTGGTCTTCAGTAATTTCTAGAATTTTGATTTTTATTTTTTTTGATGAATTATATTTTGCAATATTCTGCTCTATAGTTTGACTCTAAAACAGAATAGAGGAATAAGAATAGTAAGGTTTATTCAGTTTACTAAATTTTCTTGAATTTTGTGAGCTAAAACTGCTTTAATGTGTGGGAGATGAAAGTGTGACCATAATAAAGTCGATTAGGAGGGGATGTAGAAGCTCATAACTAAAGCTTTATATGTGAAGATTAGTGGATATATATCCACACTACTTTTTTCGTCACCTTTGAAACATACAAATAATTCATATTCATTGATTGAATAATTAAGAAAACATCAAGAGGTAAAAAAATCCCAACCACCCAGGAAACTAGTGTCCATAAGATATATTTGTATGTGTGTGTATAGCATGTTTGTGTATGTATCTTGTGGCCTATGTATATACTTTGTGTGTGTGTGTATGTGTGTGTGTGTACACAAATACATAAAATTATAACTTGGTCAGTCTACTATTGGACATTTTGCTGCTTTTGAAAACTATTGTTAACAAAGCAAACATGCTTATTAAGGCTTGTTGGTATTTTTATTTAGGATTTTTAGAAATGAGACTTAGAAGCCAATGAAATAAATGTGTTTTTTAACATACTTCTGATACATATTTGCTAAGTAGGAAAAAAATGATAACAACCTATCCCTGAACCAGATGTTCCTAGGCTTTCTTAGTCCCACAGGTGAAACATTTGTTTTAATTTATATTTCTGATTTCTAGTGAGGTTAAGTCTTTCCTCATGTTTATTAGCTCTTGGTATTTTTTTTTTTTTTTGTATTATCTGTTCTTACTCTTTTTTTAAATAATTTTTTTAATGTTTTTTTTTTTAATTTTTGTGAGAGAGAGAGTATGAGTCGGGGAAGAGCAAAGAGAAGGAGATACAGAATCCAAAGCAGGCTCCAGGCTGTGAGCTGTCAGCACAGCCCGATGTGGTGCTCAAATCCACAAGCCATGAGATCATGACCTAAGCCGAGGTCTGTAGCTCAACTGACTGAACCACCCAGTCTCCCCTGTTCTTATTCTTGATCTGTTACCCGACTAATGCATCTGTTTATTTCTGTCCATTTTGAAAAGAGGTCTTTATTATATATACATTTTTGCTTAGTGTTGCAGCTGTCTTTGCACTTGACAAGTTTGTCATTTGCTTTTTTAAAAAAATTTTTTTAAATGTTTTTATTTATTTTTGAAGGGGATAGAGAGAGAGAGAGACAGAGCATGAATGGGGTAGGAGCAGAGAGAGAAGGAGACACAGAATTCGAAGCAGGCTCCAGGCTCTAAGCTGTCAGCACAGAGCCTGATGCAGGGCTCGAACTCACAAACTGTGAGATCATGACCTGAGCCGAAGCCGGATGCTTAACCAACTGAGCCACCCAGGTGCCCCTGTCATTGCTTTTTAAAACAGCTTTATTGAGATATAATTTACCATAAAATTCACCTGTGTACCATTTTTAAGTGTACAATTCAATGAATTTTACTATATAGTTTTATAGATACAATGTAATTCCAGAGCATGTATCTCACCTTGAAAAGAAACACCTCATGTTCATTATCAGCCACTCTCGCATTTGCACCCCTAACCCTAAGTAGTCACAAATCTACTTTCTGTGTCTGTATATATCCCTTCTCTGGATATTTCATATAAATAGAATGATACACTATGTGGTCTTTTGCGTCTGGCGGTTCATCCACATGTGTAAATGCTCGTTTCCTGTTCTATTGCCCAGAAGCATTCCTTGATCCCTTCCTTGTTTATCCTGTCACCAGTAAATGTACATTTGGGTTGTTTCTACTTTTTGGTTCCTGTAAACAATGCTGCTATGAACATTCACGTACGAGTCTTTGGGCATATGTTTTTGTTTCTCTTGGATGAATACGTATGAGTGGAATTGTTAGGTCATATAGTAACTCTGTGTTTAACTTTTCAAGAAGCTGCCAAACTATTTCAAAAATTGACCACACCAATTTTACATTCCTGCTAGCAGTGTGTGAGGATTCCAGTTTCTCCACATTGGTATGGACGTGTTATTTTATCTTTTTTTAATTCCAGCCATCCTAGTGAGTATGAAAGTGGCATTTCATTGTGATTTTGATTTGTGTTGGCCTGACAGCTAATGATGTAGAACATCTTTTCAGGTACTTGATGGGCATCTGTTTATCTCCTTTGGAGAAATATCTATTCAGGTTGCTTGTCTATTTTTAACTGGGTTTTAAAAAAAACCTTTAGTTGCAAGGAGAAGGGGTTTGTGTGTGTGTGTGTGTGTGTGTGTGTGTGTGTGTGTGTGTGTATGAGTGTTCATTGTGGATACAAGTCTCCTTTTGAAAATAGGCTTTGTTGATATTTTCTCATTCTGTGGGTTGTCTTTTCACTTTTCTGTATGATATTTTTTGAAGGTCAAAAGTTTAAAATTTTGTTAAGTCTAATTTATCAACCTTTTATCTCTTGGACTTTGGTTTTCTAGATCTTGCCTTATGTAAATTTGAAGGTTTATTCCTGTTTTCTTATAGCATTTTATAGGTTTAGCTCTCTTACTTTAAGTCTGTGATCTATTTGTGTTTGTTTTGCTTTGGTAAGGTTTAAGATAGGGTTCCTCATGAATCTTTTTGCCTATATAAGGCTATCCAATTGTCCCAGCACCATTTGTTGAAAAATACTATTTCTTTCCCATTGAATTTTCTTGGCACCTTTAAAAAAATCAGTTGACTATAAATGTAATAGTGCCATTGATGTTAAACGGTGCTATATGTATTATTAAAACACGCTGCTCATTTTAAGTCACCATTGGCTATAATACACACTCAGATTTCAAAGATGTTAATCGTATCTTAATATTTGCAGTTCCAAATCAGTACAATACATTATTTTACAATAGCATTAGGTTACAAATACCAGCACTGTCTGACCACCTCTTCATTGTTTTCTCTCAGATTTCTTTTATAGCATTTGTGACTTTCTGGAAGTATCTTATATAATTATTTGTTTATTATGTCTCTCCTTGAAAGCAGGGACCTTATCTGTCTCATTTACTGCTATATTCCTTGCATGTATACATAAGAGGTACATGATCTATTTCTTTAAATGAATGATCAAAGAGATTTCCTCCGGCCTGTTGATTTTCACATAAATAAGCAAACAATATTGGCAGAGTTTTCTTTGAGGCAAATTTGTTGCATGAAGTACAACTGAGCAAAAAGTGATGGTTGAGGTAAAAAGCTGCTTAAAGAAGCCTGTAAATTGTCTATTTTATTAAAGGATGGCAGTGGGGTGGCACTGTTTCATTTTGTTTTTATTGAAGTATAATTGATATATTAGTTTCAGGTATACAATATAATGATATATGCAACATAATGTATATATTGCAAAATGATCACTGCAATAGGATTAATTAACATCTGTCACCATACATAGTTACAGAACCTTTTTTTCTTATTCTGAGAGCTTTTAAGATCTACTCTCTGAGTAACTTTAAAATACACAATACAGTATTATTTTATTTTTATTTTTATTTTTATTTTTATTTTTATTTTTATTTTATTTATTTATTTATTTATTTATTTATTATTTTAATGTAAGTTAGCTAACATGCAGTGTATACAATGTGCTCCTAGCTTTGGGAGTAGATTCCCATGATTTGCCGCTTACATATAACACCCAGTGCTCATCCCAACAAGTGCCCTCCTCAGTGCCCATCACCCATTTTCCCCTCTCCCCGCCCCTCATCAACCCTCAGTTTGTTCTCTGTATTTAGGAGCCTGTTAACGGTTTTGCCTCCCTCCCTCTCTGTTTAAAACTATTTTTTTCCCCTTCCCTTCCTCCATGGTCTTCTGTTAAGTTTCTCAAGATCCACATATGAATGAAAACATATGATATCTGTGTTTCTCTGCTGACTTATTTCACTCAGCATAATACCCTCCAGTTCCATCCACGTTGCCGCAAATGGCCAGATCTCATTCTTTCTCATTGCCAAGTAGTATTCCATTGTATATATAAACCACATCTTCTTTATCTATTCATCAGTTGATGGACATTTTGGCTCTTTCCATAATTTGGTTATTGTTGATAGTGCTGCTATAAATATTGGGGTACATGTGCCCCTATGGATTAGCACTTCTGTACACTACAGTATTATTAACTATAGGTATCATGATGCTATATGTTACATTGTGTTCATAGTCACTTTCTTGAGCAAAGAATAAGCTCTCTGAGGGACCTAAATAATTTCATTATTCATAGAGTCCTATAATTATAAATAGGAACCAAATGATTAAAAACAGAAGTAACTTCCAAATAGAGGTTTATTGCCTTGCTTTTCTTATGCTTTGGCTTTATTTTTCACTTTGGCCTTTTCACAAAAGATGACATAATCTTGTTGCTCCAAAGGGTATTCTTTAGGTGTGAAAGGAAGAAACAAAAAACAAAATTGACTCTAGGGTGATAAGGTAACTTTGTCTTAAAAAAGCATCCCCTCCAGAGCAAGCTGAATGTTGACAGTGTCTTCTGAAACACCCTGAGGGAATGAGAGGAAATGAGAAGAGCTGACCATTAAGCAGGGGACAGAGTCTAAAGTTTGCTCTGCTCAATATGCTTCTGTCCTCAAGTCTTCAATCACGGGAGTCTGATAAAATGCCATTGACAGATTTAAAAGCTGGCACAAAAAGATATTAAATTTTCAAGCCTCTACTGATTTACTTGCTAAATAATGTCAAGTTTCTCTGCAACATTTTCCCCTGTGTATTTTTGAAAGTGACTAATAGAGAGTTAGTTTCATGCCACTTTTTTTAATTCAGGGTGGTTTCTTCTCATTTTCACTATGTGTGAGACACTCTTTTCCCCTTTGATTTACTTGGGAGAGCAAGCTAGTCTTCCAAGGTATTTCACAGAACTATGGGTAGAAATCTTTGTGCTTTCTTAACTGTTGCCTGAGGAGACATTTCTTTCATCACTGCAGTATCTATAGTTCTCTGGGTCTAATTTCCCTTCTGAGGTTGGTGGCATGGGCCAAGCAGCCTGTGATGTTCCAGCATCACTTGAAATGGTGACTTCAGGGCTGTGACTCAAAATGTTTACTTCACTGAGGCCCCAGAATAGCTGCCAGTTTTAGCCAGATTATGAATGAACTCCTTGTCAGTTCAGAGAGCACACTTTTCTTTTTTTTCTCCTCACCCCCTTCTTTGTTCACACTTCCTCTGAGCAAAACTTC
Organism: Panthera leo; assembly: GCF_018350215.1. Lineage (NCBI taxonomy): Eukaryota > Metazoa > Chordata > Mammalia > Carnivora > Felidae > Panthera > Panthera leo. The sequence continues at coordinate 172,923,920 of NC_056686.1, forward strand.
TGCCTGAGTCAAGCATTTTAAGACTTGGTCTCTGGGAAAAGAGTTAAGATTGATAAAGGAATACTTCCTGTTTAGGAAACTTCTCAAAAATTGGGTAATCGGAGGTTGTGACCCTGTTGAAACTCAAGACACTTAAAGCAACGGGTAATACATGTTTCCTTGAGGACTCTTGCCTAAGTTTTGGATGCCGATGTATGCCAATGCATTATAACCAAATATATTTTACTCCTTTTGTTTGGTAATATAATTGAAAACACATTTAATCATATGTTACTTAAGACATGGCTGTTTGGTTTTTGGCCGTACCAAAGTTTTAGTAAAGCTCCAGGTGTTTCAAATGCATTTTGTGTTATCAAAAAAAGCCGCATTGCCTGATTTTTTTTCACATTTGATTGGTGGTCCTTCACTCTCATTAAAAACTTTTGGGGGAAATAGCTTGCCAAATGGAGAGAGCTATGGATTTTTGTGCTCCACAATATGTGATGATGAAAACAAAACAGAAAATTGTAAAATTTGTAATTCTGTTTCATGACCTTTTCTAGCTTAAGCTAAACCTGTTTATCTGCAAAGGCAGGTATCCTAATCATTATAGCAGTGAATGTTTTTGATTGTTTAAAATAAGAAATAAAACGTGGTAGCGAATGAGAAGCACATGGTGTTAGCGCAGAGCAGTATCCTACCATGTTGCTACCACATGCAGATTTGGAGAAGAGTCTATTTCTTCAGAAAAAAAGGAATCATGGTGACAGTTTTTCAATGGAAAACTGGATAATACTATATAAAGAGGAAACTTCTCTTCAGCCTTCAGGAATACAGTTAAAGAACAATTGCTGGGCATAGAGGGCAATTCAAAAACCCCATGCAGCCCGTTCTTAGCATGGCAGCAAAGCTCTTGACAACCACTCCCCTCCTGATCCTTCTTTCTGGTCATAGCCAACAACTCACAGTTTTGTAAAAAATCCAAGTATATCCACTCTTTAATCTCTGGCCACAAGATTTTCCCTTGGCCCAGAAAGCTTTCTCTTCCTTGTACTCTGCCACCCTCCTCCCGTAACATTTCACACATTCCTCTGCCATTGTTCTACCATAAGGGCTTGTTCCTATGATTGTCTCCTTGTTAGGTATTTCCTTAGGGTCAGACTCCCTGTTTCATCATGCCTTAGCATCATGAATAGACAGCTACAACTGAAGGTTTTTTTTTTTTTTAATTTTAAATTTTAAATTTTTAATGTTTATTTGTGTTTGACAGAGAGACAGAGCACTACTAGCGGGGAGGGGCAGAGAGAGAGAGGGAGACACAGAATCCAAAGTAGGTTCCAGGCTCGAAGCTGTCAGCACAGAGCCCGATATAGGGCTTGAACTCATGAACCGTGAGATCATGACCTAAGCTGAAGTTGGATGCTCAACCACTGAGCCACGCAGGAGCCCTACAACTGAAGGGTTTGAATCAATAGTGAAAGGAATAAAAGTTTTTAAGGTTAGGGGCCCATGGTAACAAAGGCTTGCAAATGGGAATGAATGTGACTTGTTCAAGAGACTGGGGGCTGAGGGGAAGGGAACTCTTACATAAAAAATAAATATATCTTAGGGGTCCCTGGGTGGTTCAGTTGATTAAGCATCTGGTTCTTGATCTCAGCATAGGTCTTGATCTCAGGATCATGATTACCAACTAACTAAATAATCAATATATATATTACACACCATTTTCTGGAGGGTTCATCAGTTAATTTAGCAATTAGCCCCTCATTGTTCTCTTTTAATATTGAATCTTCCCTACTATTTTGTTTTTTATGACATTGACATTTTTGAGGAATCTGTATTAGGTCTTGTAGGCAGGAAAAATTGCATTAAGAATATCATGATTTTGGTTCTGCATCATTTTGTTTTTGTAAATGTCAGTTTTAAAGATTATGAGAAATTATATGGAGCCTTAATTTGAATCTTTCTGATGTGGTACAGCCTAAGATTTCCTCTAATAAAGGAAAGCTTTGTGGGGTGCCTGCGTAGCTCAGTTGGTTAAGCATCCAACTTTAGCTCAGGTCATGATCTCCCACTTCATGGGTTTGAGCCCTGTGTCTGGCTCTGTGCTGACAGCTCAGAGCCTGGAGCCTGCTTTGGATTCTGTGTCTTCTTCTCTCTCTGCCTCTCCCCTGCTCAAGTGCTCTCTCTCTCTCTCTCAAAAATAAACATTAACAAAATATATAAAAAAAGAAAAGCTTTGGTTCTAGTTGGACATAGTTTAGGGTCTTGCTGAAAAGGCTTTGTCTTACCTGAAAGCAGAAGCAGGAAGTAGCAGTTCTGAGAATGTTGCACTTTTCAGTTCACATGCATTATTAGCTCATAAACTCAATTCCCTTAGGCTAAGATTACCTGAGTTTATCTGTGGCCTCAAGGGACAGTGAGTGGAAGTGAATCTTTCTGAGCACCAGCTGTTTCTTTCACAGTTGTAGTGTATTTCTCCTGCTGCATTAATATAAGGAGGAAAATAACTTCATTTTCCTTTGTAGAAAGGAATAGAATAGAGTCTGCAGCACAGTAAGAGAACAGGTAGCTTGCAGTGGAATAAAAAGTTTATATTAAGTAACTTGTAACCATACATTTTATGGTTTAAATCCTTGAAAAATTATCAGGTGAACCCAGTCTGCCTAGCGGCTAAGCTTTGTAGTTTTTGGTCAGGCCCTTTTGGAAATAGCAGAATGTATATTACTCAAGCTGTGCTAGGCTATATACTTCAGTAACAACATGCTTTATAAACAAAATCCCACATCTCACTCACTTAAAAAGAAGACTATTTCTTGCTCATGTCATCATTGAGTATGGGGAATTTGGCTGTTCTTACATTTTAAAACCCTTGGCTGAGGGGCGCCTGGGTGGCTCAGTCGGTTAAGCGTCCGACTTCGGCTCAGGTCACGATCTCGGGGTCCGTGAGTTCAAGCCCCGCGTCGGGCTCTGGGCTGATGGCTCAGAGCCTGGAGCCTGCTTCTGATTCTGTGTCTCCCTCTCTCTCTGCCCCTCCCCCATTCATGCTCTGTCTCTCTCTGTCTCAAAAATAAATAAACTTAAAAAAAAAAACCAAAAAAAACCTTTGGCTGAAGTTTTTTGTACCATGTGATTCCACCATCTATTACAGACTTACGGATGAGAGAGAGAAAACACAAAGTATTCATATCTATTTTTTTTGTTTTGTTTTTTAATGAGTTGATTATTTTAGATTGCACAAATAAGTGATATAATGAAGTATTTGTCTTTCTGTGTCTTAACTTATTTTACTTAGCCTAAGTCTCTAGATCCATCCATGTTGTCTCAACTGGCAGGATCTTCTTCTTTTTTATGGCTGAATAATCTATTGTATGAATATGCCACATTTTCTTTTTTATTCATCTTTTTTTTTTTTTTAAGTTTTTTTTTAATGTTTATTTATTTTTGACAGAGAGAGAGGGAGAGAGACAGATCACGAGCCGGGGAGGGGCAGAGAGAGAGGGAGACACAGAATCCGAAGTAGGCTCCAGGCTCTGAGCTGTCAGCACAGAGTCCAATGCGGGGCTCGAACTCACAGAACATGAGATCATGACCTGAGCCGAAGTCACGCTCAACCGACTGAGCCACCCAGGCGCCCCTTTTTTTATTCATCTTTCAATAGATATTTAGGTTGCTTTCATGTCTTGACTATTATGAGTAATGCTACAGTGAACATGGGAGTGCAGATACCCCTTAGAGGATAATAATTTCATTCCTTTGGATATATACCCAGAAGTTGGATTCCTGGGTCATGCAGTGGTTCCACATTTAATTTCTTGAGTAACCTCCATAGTGTTTAATAGCTGTATCAATTACATTTCTACCCACAGTGTACAGGGATTCCCTTTTCTCCACATCCTTACCAACACTTGTTATCTTAGGGGTTTTGTTTTGTTTTGTTTGGATAATTGCCATCCTAACTGGTGTGAGATGATATCTTATTGTGGTTTTGATTTGCATTTGCTTAGTGATTAGTGAGCTCATATCCACTTTTACTTGAACAGGAAGCAACATCTGCCACTTTTGCTCTTAGCTTCGTGGCAAGAACTAGTTATGTGGCTTTAACGTAACTGTGGGAGGATGGGAAATGTAAGTGAGTCCATGGACTGATTAGTGACCTGTGTGTCACTGACATGTAGTGTTCCCAGTGATGATGGCTTGGTGAACACAGGCTTCAGAGGCAAGCCAACCATACCGTTGGGAAACTTTGGTTTTCATGGTGAAGGGCATATACTGGCTAAGTTCCATTTCTCCTTCCCCCTACTTATAAAAATGTGTTTTTGTGACCACTGACAAAAATCAGCTGTATTAAGAGTACAGAAAGAGGCCTTTGGAGATTCACACATTAAAGAAAACTTTTTTAAAATAATGAAAAAGAAGAATAGTATAGTGAACAGTATTATATCCTTTACCTTGTCTGTATTACATCTAGAATTATTGAAATTCTCAATTAATCTCAAGGTTAATCTCAATCTTCAGTTGGTTTTAAGTCTCCAGAATGGAACTGAATAACCATAAGTACTACCTTAGATGAGTGAGATTTAGGAAATAGATTTAACATGAACCTTGTGATGACTATTTACATATTGGCTGGCAGTCTTAAAATTGATCCTTGTCTGCTATATTTTGTCCAGTATAGTTCTTGAAATATATGTTTGTAAAGAATGATTATTATAAATAGATTTTAAGAGGAACATACTAGACTTTAGTCTCTCAAGAAAAATAGTCTCTCCTTCCCCAAATGCTTTATGGATATGTTTCCATAATTCTTTCCTTGATCAATTTAAGAGCTTTTCCATGGAAAGGATTTTTTTTTAATGTTTATTTATTTATTTTTGAGAGAGAGACAGAGAGAGAGAGAGAGAGAGAGATGTGCATGTGAAAGAGAGTGTGAGCAGGGAGAGGCAGAGAGAGAGGTAGAGAGAGAATCCCAAGCAGGCTCTGTGCTGTCAGCATGGAGCTGGATGTGGGACTCAATGTTGTGGACAGTGAGATCATGACCTGAGCCAACATCAAGAGTCAGACGTTTAACTGACTGAGCTACCCAGGCACCCCTCATGGAAAGGATTTTTCTTTTCTTTCCTTTTCTTTCCTTTTCTTTTCTTTTCTTTTTTTTCTTTTCTTTTCTTTTCTTTTCTTTTCTTTTCTTTTCTTTTCTTTTCTTTTCTTTTCTTTTCTTTTTTTTCTCTTTTCTTTTCTTCTTTCTTTCTTTCTTTCTTTCTTTTTAATTTGCAATACTTTACGTGGGTGGCTAGTACATTGGGAATCATTTTCTCGAAAGTGTAAACTGAAAATAAATATTTGCATGTAGTGTACCAAATCTGATTCTTTTTCCCACCAGCCAGATCATGTCTCCTAGATTCTAACCCCTGTGTTATAATGCCACTTGCGCTATCTTTGTCTTTTACTTTAGTCTTTTACTACTCGTGTTTTACAAAGGCCTTTTGTTTTCATAAATACATTTATATCATAGAACTTTCAGGAGCACAGTAGGTAATTATAAGTGTTTAATAGTTATCTTATAATTTAGCCACTGGGAAACTTTACTTAGTATTACCTTTTCACATCTGCATTACAGTTAATGGGGGTTAATAACAACCCTGGGACACTTCTAGTCATCCTGTATTTTATTTATTTGGTTAGTTGAAAGTTCCTGATATTCATCAAGTACACGAGATAAATAGCTAATGTGGCATTTGATTAATCAAATTTGGTTAATCAAAGGCATACTCTTTGTGTGTCTGGATTGAAATAAACTCTGTTATACTAAGAATATATTTTTTTCTTAGGCAACAGAGATTATGCCAAGGATGATCCATTGGAGTTTAAGTCCCACCAGTGGTTTGGAGCATCTGTGAGATCAAAACAGGATAAAATTTTGGTAAGTCTTTTGGATATTTACTTGTAGGTGAGTTTTGTCAATTTATGTGGAAACACAGAAAAGTTTCTGCTTGAAAGCTAGTAGTAAAACTCAGTGTGCTCAGGAGTACAGGACAAGATGAGATAAGATAGCCCTGATCAAAGGCCGTCCTATCAAAGATCTTCTCTGTCCTGCCCTTCACAGACTTGCTTTCTGATACTTTCCACCTTCATTCCTGCCTTGTTACCTTCTCCACTCTTGTTGATCCTTCCCCTCAGGGTGTTTCTGTCCAGCCGGGTTCAGGATGAGTGTGCCTGTGATTAATCACAGGCACTAATACCTCTTTTTAAAAACACAGCAGCCTTCCCTTTGCCTCTTTCCCCTGCTATGCCACATTCCTTGCTCCTCTTTTCAGAAACTTTTTCAGTGTTTTCTTCAGTTATCCCCTCTACTTCTTCACTGCCTGTTCTTTTCCCAACCACAGTCAAGCTCAGGTAGGCATGGCTAAAGTCACCCTTGGCTTTCAGGTCACTGAAATCACTGGTACTTGTTGAATGTTTCTTGCCACTCAGCACCATTCAACGAGGTCAGTTAGCCCATTCTTTTTGAACTGCTTTTCTTCCCTTGGCTTCTGGAACACTGTACTTTCTTGGTTTTCTCCCATCTCCCTGCCTGATCCTCACTGTCTTTTTGAGCAGCTCCTCTTCGCTCAGTTTCTAAGCGTTGAGTGTCCTAGGCTGGGTTCTGGGCCACCATCTTCTCTAACTACACCTTTTACCTGGCTGTTCCTATCCTGTCCCATGGCTGTAAATACAGTCTATATGTCATAATCCCTAAAGCTATATCTCTATTTCTTAATTCTCCCTGGATTTTCAGAGTGTTTCCAAACTAGCTATATGGCATTTCCATTTGGATATCTCCTGTGTTACTCAAAATGAACATAGCCAAAATAGAACTCTTGTTACCCTTCATCAGAAAGGAAAAAACACAAAGTTAATGCTCTCCATATGAAACTTCCCCAGCCTGTTTACAGCCGTGACTCTCTATCCCCTCCACCAGCAAGCCCTATCAGTTCTGCCTCCAGAATGTATCCCACATCCATCTAGAAATCATCACCTGCACTGTTTCCACCCTGTACCCAGCCACTATTGTAACCTCCCCGGGTTCCTGCAGTGGCGCATCTCCTCTTTCTGCTTCCTCTCCTGCAGTCCATCCTCTGTGGTTCCTCCTCTGCAATCCTTTTTCCAGAGGAGGCCCAGAGTGAACCAGAGCATTTCATCTTCTTAATTAAAACCGTCAGGTGGTTTTCCATCACTCATAGAGTTCAAATCCCTGCTTATCCTGGCTTATAAGCATCCCCACAACCAGGTCACTGGCTCTTGTCTCTTTGGCATCATCTCACTCCGTCTTGCAGCCTTTAACCACACTAATCTTCATCCCTTCCATGTGCCAGGTCACTGCAGTTAGTACCTTAGTGTGTTTGTTCCCTGTCCCTGATTTATGCTCACCTTGTTGATTTTCACTTGGCTAGCTCCTTGTCATTCTGACTTCAGCTTTCATTTCTTTTCCCCAGAAAGCCCTTCCCTGTTGTAATTACCTGCATAGTATTTATTGCTGTTTTTTAAAATATGATGGTGGGGCATTAGAGATGAATTTGTTTAGGAGCTGAAATTTCAAAGGAACTCTACAGGATGTGTCTAATTGGAGGTCAAGGATGGGGTTGAGAGTGGGTCATTCTAGGCACAAAGCAAAGAAGCAGAAGTAAGCAGGTGCAAATAGTCCTTGTACACGAAACATCAAGTACATATAGAGAAGTAGCAACAATCATCTCCTTTCACTTTTTTCAGGGTAAATATAGAGTAACCCACTGTTGAAGTCTGCAACATTTGTGTTAATGTTTTGCTTCAAAAAGTATTACAGAAAGTTCATTGAACTTTTTTGCCAGCAAGTTAAACTGTTACATTTTGGTAGATTACTATGTTATTAAAGCATACATTATTCTACTGCTCGTGCATGGCGTTAAAATCCATAACTCTGAAAACAGAAGGGTCACAATTTATTTGGAAAGTAGATCAAATGAGCACTGCAAAGTCTTTTACTTTTTTCTTAATAATAAATTATTTGCTTTATAATTTGGGGTGTAGTCTACGTGTGTAAGAATGTTATTTAGTTACAATGTTGATTCGATCAGCTTAGTGCTGATCAAAAAAGTGCTACATGAAATAATTTTGCCATTTTGAAAATGAAATATGTGAAAAAGGTACTTATCACTGTTGTGATATGGAATTCATAGTATAGGATAGGTGTGGTTACTTTCTATTAATGCTTAGAAAGTGTTGTTCAATTCTGGGGTAGTGTAGATTGTCTGAAACACTAATCTTTTCAGGGAATTTTTATGTTGTGGACCACCACCTTTGATTTCAGGCCTGTGCCCCACTGTACCACTGGAGGACTGAAATGAAACAGGAGAGAGAGCCAGTTGGAACATGCTTTCTTCAGGATGGAGCAAAGACTGTAGAGTATGCTCCATGCAGATCAAGTATGTATAAGAAGCGTACCAACTTTTAAATGAGGGTTGGGAAGCCTAATTTGTTAAAAGTGTGTGTGTGTGTGCGCGCGCACACGCGCGCGTGTGTGTCTAAAAATTGTAGACATGTTGTGTTAGTCAAAAGATGTTCCATTGACCTTCTCTAACACAGATGCGGGACTTCCTAAAACAAAAGAAGCTGATGCAGTGGGTCTACCTCAGGCCTGTGTACCCGCATTTTTAGGAAAACTCCTCAAGGCGATTTGATGGATACCAGAGTTTAAGAACTAGAGCTTTATATTAATAATGTTTAAAAAAAAAAAAATATATATATATATATACACATATATATGTATATATATATATATACATATATATGTGTATATATATATGTATGTATGTATAATGTTTAAAATATATATATATACACACACACACACACACATATTATATATATATGTATGTATGTCTTTAAGACATATATATGTCTTAAACAGCCAGAGTTTATATAGGAAGGTAAAACATTGAGCTCAGGACTCTGAGTCTGAATTTGCCTCCTTTTATTATTTTTTTAATTAAAAAAATTTTGTTTTAAGATTTTATTTTGAAGTAATCTCCACACCCAACATGAGGCTTGAACTCACAGCTTTGAAATCAAGAGTCACACACTCCACCAACTGAGCCAGCCAGGCACTCCTCTTAAGTCAGTTTCTTTGTCGGTCTATTATCAACCTTACTCTTCTTTTGATGATCCAAAAGATCTCACTTTGTTGTCTCACACTATTTGAAATTTCAAATGAAATTCATGTGGTGACTACAGGTGATTTTGAGTCCTTACAGTTTTGATCGTGCTTTTCCAAAGGAGATTCCAGTTCTTTTGCCTTCCCGTCTTTGGTCAGTGGCCACCACTCCAGATCCTCTTTCTACAAGAAATGTAAAAATAGCTTACTGAAGTGCCTTATGGTATTTATATCTAGAGCACTTTTTAGGCTGTTTCTTTTTTTATGTTCCATTGGTCACCAGATACTTTAGTAGAGAGAATCAGGAACAGAAGTCTAACATGTAAGACTGTTAACTGCTAGATTCTTTCCATCTGTGTTAGGTGACTTGGGACACCAGGCCAAAGGAACTGTTCAGTCCTTAAAATTTTAAGCAGTTGAACTTCCAAGAAGCTGCAGATGGTTTTATTAACACTTATTTCTTCACCCACCAACTTGACCCTGCATGTTGTGAGAAGTAAACATCAAAAGAATGGTACCTCCCTAGAAGTGCATTGTTTATTTGGGTTGGTCAGAAAGCACAACGCATCACAGCACAGAGGAGGCTGGCAGGTTTATACTCCGTGTTTGACGCCAGCTGTATCACCACCTTTATGTTGCTGTTTGGGTTAGAGTCCTGTCGTCTTTTTGGTATGTGGAAAATGTGAGGATTAAATTTGTGTTTGCAATTTCTGTATTGCAAAAATGTTGCTATTGTGAGAAGGTAATTTTATAGCTATGAGGAATGAGCTAACTCTTGCCCGCCAGGTTTGTAACTTACCATTTATGTGATGGACATAAAGGTAAAAATCACCCTATTCTCACATGATAGATGTGGGAACTGAGATTCAGATTGTTGGAAGTAATTTTTTCCTACATCTTTTAGTAGTGAATGATCTGATGAGGACTTGAACCCAGTTCTGTCTTATTCCAAACGAGCCCTTCCCTTGTAAATACTAACAATGGAATATGTTTTCCATTTCAATTGCCTCAGGGTTAACCACAGCTTTTCCTTAAAGAATACGTTGTGCTTTCACGAATACAGGTTTGGATAATTCTGGGTATGTGAAATACTTGGTACCCTTCTGAAAGCAAGCATTCTAGAAATGATCCATTCATGTGGATATACTGTTAGATTAGGCTAGTGTTGTTTTTTCATTTTGACTTTTCTATAATGACCATTTTTTTTTTCTCAACATGTATTTAAAGGATGAAGGCAGTATTTGCATGATGTATCTGTTACATAATGCTTTTGCTTATTTGGTTTAGGCACAGAAATTGTAAATATAGGCACAAAAATTATAAACTCATTTTAACCCTTATTTTCTAAATTATTTAACATCCAAATCAGGTCAGCAAACTGGTTTGTGAGCCTCTTTTTGTAAATAAAATTTTATTGGAAAGCAGCCACACCCATTTGTTTACATGTTGTTTATAAAGGGAGAATTAAATAGTTGCCACAGAGACTGGCTGGCCCCTAAGTCTGAAATATTTGCCATATGGTCCTTCACAGAAAGTTTGCTGATCGTTAATCAAATAATAAAACCTAAAATCTTAGAAAAAGCAAAAGAATAACCTTAAAACATCAAAGTGAGTGCCTTTCATCCTAATAAATCTGGCTTTCAGTATCCATTGACCACTGTACATGTTTTTTGGCTCAAACTTTGAAATATGAAGCTATGTACAGACCCAAATTACAAAGAGCAACTTGACGAGAGGTGAAGAAATGCTCAGGAGTGGGAATCTGAGAACCTGGGTTTATTCTAGCATTTTGTCAGCAACCTGGCGATAGCTATTGGTGGTACACTTAACCACTCTGGGCCTTTGTTTTCACTATTAGTAAAACACTAATTTGGTTAAAAGACTTCAGAGATAGAGTTTTTGTATTTTGTATCTTCTTCGTGTTTCCATAGATTGTTCAACCAGTGATTGATTTTGCATGGGGGTGCCAGTTTTGAAGGGCTAAGTTGCTAACTTCTTGGTAACTTTGCTTGTTTTGGTAGTGGTAGTTTGTGGGGGGGTTGTTGTTTGTTTGCTTTTGTTTTCAACATGACCTGTGTGGGCACGCTGGACATGAAACTTCATTGTCTGTGAAAAATTTTCCTTGTTCCTGATTATGTTTGCTTTTGGCTTTTCATAACTATCTGTGACCTAATGGCTTTATACAATAGGCCAGATGACTTTCTGTTCCAAAAGTGCCTGACCCACAAATCATTTAACTTACATGCTCTTAATTCCGTGATCGGACTGAGTCCTTTGTTCCTTCTGCTTTCTGATGACATGTGTACATAGATTTTTCTCAGTAATGATAATGAGCTGGCTTTTCTTTCCCCTTGATTGTTAACTCAGGAAATTACAAGCACATTGCTGATTTGAGATAGTGCAGTTTAGTGGTGTGGACACACCTGGGCTCAGATCCTTGCTTTCTTATTTACTAGCTGGTTGACTGGGGTCAAGTTACTTAAGTTTCTGTAAGTCTTAGTTTCCTTATCTGTAAATTGTGCATAATACTAGTATCTCTCATAGGATTGCTGTAGGATTTAAACAATCATACCTTGGAAAATGCTTTCATACAGTACCTGGCTCACAGAAGGGGCTTTGTGAACATTAACTGCTCTTACTGTCATAATCAGTAATATTATTTATAATGCTGTCAGGCTTGATGAATGGGAGAAATATTATTCATCTGTAGAAATAAAAACAAAAGCCTTCACGGAAATAGTTGTAGTTAACATAAAATTCTTCACATTGTCATAAACATTCAGTTTAATATGTACCTGTTAATAAAATTTTAAAGGACAGTCATGTTTTCTTGCTGGGATGTTCTGAGAAACCAAATAAAGGAGATAACTGTACAGTATGATAATCAAAAAGGGATGTCTCTAAAAATAGCCTGAAATAGTTCCCTAAATACAACTTGAAGAAAGGAAATAAAGAGCCAACTTGAGGTCGGAGCAGACTTCCTCAGTATGATTCACTAGACACTGGAAACCCCAGCCCCACATTCTCCCATTCCCTCCTGTTAAAAAAAATTCACATTGGGGCAGCATTACACTCTTGAGGCCTTTAATAAAACAACTTCTAAATTTAGTTATTAAGTGTGTAATCTTGGGGCAGTTCCCAGGTTTTAAAATGGGTTCAAAAATTTTGATGGGAATATTTGGAAATTGTCCTTTCAGTTATACTGAAAATAGACATTTTTGGTTCCTGTGTTTGGGTGGCAAGTTTAGTAATACGAAAGCATAATTATTTACATATTGTAATTGTCTATAGGAAATGCTTGATAACTAAAGAGCAGTATTTTTGTTCCTTGTTATCCTCGAAATAAAACAAGGGAGAGCCTTCAGATTCATCCTTACCTGTGCTCTAGGTCCAGTTTTACTCATGATTAGAGTTAATCTAAATGAACTGGCTACTTGTCCAGAAATTGTCCCCTTGTGAGAACTACAAAATAAAGGGTAACTACAAAAGAGTCAAACTGTTGAATCTGTTGTCATTTGGAAAATAATCAGTGTCGTGTTTAAAGATGTTCACTTTCATTAGACTGCAGTTCTAAATATGTTGTGAAGATAGTTTTGTATTTTGCTCTTTGCTGAATATTAAGTTAGGGTCTGGCCCTCTCCCAAAATCCTGAAGTACGTTTTTAATAGATTTGTTGTTGTTGTTGTTGTTGTTGTTGTTGTTGCCTGTAAAATGTATGTGTAGTCAGTATGTATTAGGAGTGTATGTATCTCTTTACTGGTATTCATAATAAATTTCTAGAGTGTTAACTGGAATTTCAAATTCAAACTGGAATTTTACTTGTAGATCACAACTCATCTTTGTTTCATGAAATCAGAATAGTGGATCATAACCAGTAATTCTTTTTTAAAAGGAATGAAATAAAATAGAAAGTATTAGAATATATTGTCCATGGTAATAGTGATAGTTTTATGGAATTTGGTCTGATTCATGTATCTGTTATACACACATACAATAACATATATGTTGGGTTATATGGACTGTGGTATAAAATACAGTCTTGCTGTGGGTTATGGTTAAAAATAAGTTTGAAACCTACCATCTTAGGTGATGTTTCTATTTCCTGGTGACCATTCCAGATACATTGATCTCTCTCTGTTGCCATTATCTGAGAAAATGGTGCTGATAAAAATGCATAGTAACTTTTTTAGAGTGTGATAACTCATTAAATGCCACATTGAATGAACACTCCCAGTTCAACAATACATTATCTTATGATTACAGTGATACAGATTTTTCTCATGTTTTGTTTTATGTCATTTGTTTGTTTTTGGGTTTGTGTATATTTCCAATCTTTTTATTTTAGAAAATATTGATGCTGATGGACAGGGATTTTGTCAAGGAGGATTCAGCATTGATTTTACCAAAGTAAGTTCTCATTTAAGATTGAATGAGATTCAGATCTACCTCATTATCTAAACCACTGTTAAAAATTACTTGCTCAATACTTCAGCTTCTTTATAATTATTACCTGTTCTATGAAAACACCTAATAAAAATGTCCCATGCATTTTGATATTCTTTGCCTCATATTCTCTCCCTAGTGGACGTTGCCTATTTGAAATAGACATCAAAATGAGAGTGGGGGACACTTAAAAGATCTCAGTAGATGACAGATAACTATTACGACTTTATATTAAAATTTCTAATTAGATAAATTTATATAGTACTAAAGTTTTGTCTTTTTGATTGAAATTCACAAAAGCTGTCACTGGGAGCTTGATTACAGAATTAGAGTTTAGTTACATAAAAGCTCAGAAACATGCATGCTTGCCATCTATTATGTGCCTACAGGCACCAAGTAAAGCTGAAGCAGCTTAATTATTGTGAAACATCTCAGATGCGTGACTCTGTATTTTTAACTAAGCGAGCATGCTCTCCAGAGTTGACAGTTTTTATCTGTTTTCCTGAAATAACAATTCAGTTTATGTTTTCAAAGGAAATTTTTCTTAAATACTTTTCCTTATGTCATTTTCTTTTGTGTATGTGGGGAATTTTTTGGTGAGATATGTGAAAATATTGAATATCAAATTGAGAATATTAATTTCTCTATTTGAGATAGAAGTCTCAAATATATTAATTAAAAATAGAGCTGCCTTAGAAACCTTAATATGGCTTTCTTAGAAAGTGTGAGCAACAAATGCCATAAATTTATTAAAATGATATAAACTACAATCGTGTAATTCAGAAAATTAGTAAAGCATTTTCTTGTTTTTTTAATTTATATTTTATCTTTATTTAAAAAAATTTTTTTTCTAGACTGGGACTATAATTATAGTTAACTTTCCTTATTACATAATTGATTTAAGTCATTCAATTTGAAACTCATAATTCAAAATTTACTCATAATTACTCATAATTCAAAATTTGAGGAAGCAAAACAAAGAGAGGTAAAGTATATTAATAATATTAGGTGAAACTTCCATGATATATTTTCAAAGAGGTGTTATATTTTAAAAAGTCCCTATGTTTTCTGTACCTATGCTTATGCAACTATAACCCCAGAAATACTCTCATATAGCAACCATTCACTACTAAATTAGTTATTTACTTTCTTTAACTCATTTCTGGAAAAAAGGTGTCATTTTACAACAGACAACTTAGAAGTACCTTTTACATAGCCAGGACAGAAAATTGTCTGTTGAAAGCTTGAAAGGACTATATGTATGTTTGGAGGGGAAGAATTAGTTTTTTGTCTGCAGGGGGGAAGAAATGTCCAAAACATTATGCTCAAACACTAAATACAGTTATTTTGAATTAGATACTTATAGTTGGTTACAGATACAAGAAATGCTAGTCAAGTGTAAACTGTATATATTGTATACCCTGAAAAATTTACCTTCTAACTTCATTCCTGTTTAGATCTGCAAGACACTAAAAAGAATTTTTCATTAGCCAAAGAATTTAAAATTTTTTTCTTTTATTTATTTTTATTTTTTTTAAGTTTATTTATTTTGAGAGAAGGGGCAGAGAGAGAGTGAGAGAGAGAGAATCCCAAGCAGGGTCCACACTGTCAGCACAGAGCTGGATGCGAGGCTCAAACTCATGAACTGTGAGATCATGACCTGAACCGAAATCAAGAGTCAGATGCCTAACTGACTGAGCCACTCAGGTGCTCTCAAAGCATTAAAAAAAAATTTTTTTTTAATTTTATTTTAGAGAGAGAGAGTGTGTGAGCAGGGGAGGGCAGAGGAAGAGAGAGAGAGAGAGATTGAGAATCCCAAGCAGGCTCCATCCCCAGCACAGAGCCCAACATGGTGCTCGATCCCACAACCCTGGGATCATGACCCGAGCCAAAACCAAGTGTCACATACTTGACCGAGCTTCCCGAGGCATCTCTAGCCAAAAAAATTTTAATGATTACTAGAAAGAAAATTTGCCTATATAGTCACAAATGTAATATACAAAATTAATGACTTTTTGTTTTACTATAACTCAAAAATATTTTATAGTAGTACTTCCTAACAAGTTGCGAACCAGCCAGATCTATAGAACCAATGTGTGTATATATTTGTATATTTTCATATATTAATAGTCATAACTTTTAAAACATTTTTATTGTATTTTAGAAAAGTACAATGAAAATTTACTGAAAATGAGTTAGGAGAGTTTGAGATTTGTGATTTTGTTTTATGTTTATATAGCTTTTGTGTGTATTAAATATCATATATATATATATATATATATGGCTTTTGTGGGTATTACATTGCTTTCAGTTTTTAAATCTACCTATTTTTAAATATGTATTTTTTTGTTGTTTGATTTAATCTAGGCTGACAGAGTACTTCTTGGTGGTCCTGGTAGCTTTTATTGGCAAGGTAGGTTGATATATTTTTTAAAAGTTATTTATTTATTTTGAGAGAGAGAGGGAGAGAGAGAGAAAGAGAGCGAGAGAGAGAGGGAGCGAGCATGAGTAGGGAGAGGGGCAGAGAGAGAGGAGAGAGAACATCCCAAGCAGGCTCCATATGGTCAGTGCAGAGCCCTACATGGGACTCGATCTCACTAACCATGAGATCATGACCTGAGCAGAAATCAGTAGTGAAGAGTCATATGCTTAGTCGACTGAGCCACCCAAGCACCCCTAGGATAATATTTTTTAAATTACTCAGTAATGATTGTGTTTAATGCTTGCTTGGCTTACCATGTGCCTATACGATTTTTCGAATTATTTTAAAGAAAGAAATTGAGAAATACAATTTAAATGTGTAATTGCTATCTGTTTCACAGTATTTTTTTTAAAAAAAGCACTGTAACATCCTATATATAATATAATATATAGAAAATTTGTGGCATATTATAATACATAATATATATTATATATATTTTTAGTAGAAAGTAAACAATATTTTTAAAGTAAATTATAAAGTAAATCTACAAAGTAATTTAAAACAATTTATTTTTATTGTTTGTGATACATGCTTTCTTGTCTCTGTACTCTAGCGTCTATGGTGTAAACATTAGGAAGTGTGTGGAACTGATCTATGCAGGCAAATTGTGGTATTCTGAAAGCTCATGGTTTTAAAGTATTTCCAATTTGTTCATTAGAATATTTAAATGGTTATTTTCTCATTAACCATTGACATCATGAATGACTTCTTCGTTTTGGGGAGCTTTTAAAATAGTGGGTCTTAGGAAGTTTCAAAAGAATGTAATTAAACTGGTGTCAATACATAGATAAAACACTGCATTCTTCAGTCATTCTGGGAGGCCCAATAAAATTACTATTTGAACAAATGCATAACATCATTATTTGCTGGAAGTTTGAAAACAGGTACCTAAATTTGCTTACTTGCTTTATGTTTCATTTATGATTATATACACACAATTATATATTTAATTTATTCACGTTTGTTTTCTGCTAACAAATGCTATTCACAGAGTCAGAACTTTTGTTTCTTGGCATTCTGACATTTAAGCATTATCAGTATTTGGAAGAACTGGAAAAACCTGTGACTGCATGGATGTGCAAGTTACTTTCTAATTCTGAATTTTACTTCTGTATTCTACACTGTGCTTTCCTTACTTGCTTTTCCATAGGAAAACCCACACTTGCTTTTGTTTCACAGAAAGGGAAACTCAAGAAAGAGATTTACTGAAGGGGAAAATAGGATAGAAAAACAATAAGAAGGAATGAGAAATAGGAATAAATGAAAAGTTGAAAGGGATGACAAAGGAGGGAATGAAGAAAAGAGAAAAATCGGGGAAAGATGGATCAGCATGTGAGACACACTAAATGAAAGAATTTGGATTCCTGTGAACTGTATGCATTTATTGAAAAATGAAATGATTTAGGAAGATTCTAATTGAGTTTTAGAGGTTTAAAGTGAACACAGAAATAATTCTAATCGCATATGAGATTAAAACAGAGTTTTTGAGTTTTAAAATGAACACAAAAATAACTCTAATCGCATATGAGATTAATACTTTCTAGTAAGAGAAAAAACATGGAATTATTTTTCTTCTCCATTGCTAGTTATGTAATTCGGTGGAGGGGAGGGAAGTGTCTGCTGGGATGCCTGGGAACCAGAGACTGATTTTGTAATTCTCAGTCAGGACTGATAGTTATCTCTGCCTTTTTAAGAGACACAGCTGTGAACATGTTTAAATGACGACTTTTTTTAATACCTTGAGTATTATACAGGGTCTGTATTCATTCCTATTTAAAAATTAGGACAGATACAATCAATACCATGTTGATTTGAGTTTTATTAGTAAATGGTCTAGGAAATGTGACTGAAAGACTCAGTAGCTGGGCAGAGAATATTTTGTTCTAATGAGATTAAAATCATCCAGTTTTACCCTGAATTAATAGGTATGTCAGAATGAATTTTTCCACAGATCTCAGAATTATCTCTATACGAATAGAGAAAATTGTAATGTTTTACTCAAAAGAGATGATAGAATTTTCCTGTGTTCTTTGATTCAAGAAATATTTATTGAATTCCTGCTATGTGTTAGGTCTGTTTAGGCACAGAGGATAAATTATTGACCCAAACAGAAAGTGTTCCTACCTTTAAACTAAACCTTTGTGACTGGACAGATTGGAACAGACTGATAAATGTTGGCTATGAGGTTTTTTTCTGAAACAGCAGAAATGAGGAGATTATGTTCTTCATGTATGGAGATGGCATTTTGATAAGTCAGCCAACTTTTCTTGGGGTCAGGAACAATCTGAGTTTTGTGTAGTGCTTTAGATTTCTTGTCTACCTTAAGGTTGTGAAGAAAAGTGAACTCACCCATTCACGCCTCTTCATAAAGGTATCCAAATAATTTGTGGAAAAAAACAATCGATTCATTCTTCTTATAACAGTAAAGGTAATTATTTCAGTAGATTTTCAAACTCTTTTTTTAAAATTTTTTTAATGTTTATTTATTTTTGAGAGAGAGACAGAGGGTGAGTGAGGGAGGGGCAGAGAGAGGGAGACAGAATCTGAAGTGAAGTAGGCTCCGAGTTCTGAGCTGTCAGCATAGAGCCTGACGCTGAGCTTGAACTCTCAGACCTTGAGATTATGACCTGAACTGAAGTTGGATGCTTAACCCACTGAGCCACCCAGGCACTCCTAGCAGTGACTAATTTTAAGAACTAGCTTGAACAGAACATCAACTTTCAGATTGAGCATTATGGAGAGTTATTTAAGGCTAATAATTAGAAATACCAATCTCTCTTTTTTTAAAGATTTTATATTTGTTTTTAAGTAATCTCTACACCCAGTGTGGGGCTCAAACTCACGATGCTGAGGCCAAGGGTCACATGCTCCACCGACTGAGCCAGCTGGGCACCCCTTGAATGCTATTTACTCTTGTGCTGGTGCCATCCATCATCTGCATCATAAATTCCCATTAGAAAGTTATTATATATATATTTTTCAGGTCAGCTCATTTCGGATCAAGTGGCAGAAATTGTATCTAAATATGACCCCAAAGTTTACAGCATCCAGTATAATAACCAGTTGGCAACTCGGACTGCTCAAGCTATTTTTGATGACAGTTACTTGGGTAAGTAAAACCAAAATATGGATTCATTATATGGAGTTGCAGTGTATTTGCCCTGTATTTGCATATGCTGCTTTAAGCAGGACAATCTTTTATGTTGAATTTTTTTTAAATATAAGGAACAGGAACATAACTTCAAATTGTTAATGAATACTTAGGTTATGTTATATTTCAGTAGTTGAAATTTAAGAGTGATTATTTATACAACAATTAATAGTAATAGATAACTTTTAAAGTATGCTTATGTATTCTAGGCATTGTTCTAAGTATGCTTTATCTGTATTAATTTATTTAATCCTTACAACAGGTCTGTGACAGTGTACTGCTATTATCCCTATTTTGTAGGTAAAGAAATTCAGGCACTTTGTGGGTAAAGAAAAAAAGGCAAAATAACTTGCCTGAAGTCACTCACTTAGTAACTTGCTGTTCTAATATTCAAACCCAGGCAGTCTGACTCCTAAGCTTCTATTCTCTGTGTTATTCACTGTGTTAAACTTTGGTCTTTAAAGTTTATTAAGTTTTGTTTTCTCCCTTTAGGTTTCTCTTACTCTTTAAACCAAGGACTTAGGACAGCAGTAGTAGTTTGCTGATTAAAAAAAATATGTTATTTTTTGCTCCTTTAAGATAAATTACAGATTTACCCTGTTTTTCTAAAATTGAGATACAGTTGACTTGTAATATTATATTACTTTTAGGTATACAACATAATGATTTGATACTTTTATATACTGTGAAATGATGCTCACAATAAGTGTAGTTAATATTCATTATCACACACAGCTACAGATGTTTTTCTTGTAATGGGAACGTTTAAATTCTACTCTTTCAATATACAACATAGTTGTATTAGTTACAGTCACCATCCTCTAGGTTATATCACATGACTTATTTATAAGTGCACGTTTGTACCTTTTGCCCACCTTTTATCCCCTGCCTCTGCTAACCTCCAATCTCTACTCTGTATCTATGAGAAATTTACCATTTTTAACTGACTCCTTTGTAAAGTTGATTAACGTCTTATTTTTCTAATAGAAAAATACTATTTTAGGGTTTAACTATTTCCTTTAGATTCATTTAGCATGTACATATGCATCTATTACCTCTAGAGAACAAAATACTGCATAACTAAAGGAATTGTGTTGACCCTTGAACACTGTATGACTTAGGTGCACCAATCCCTTGCACAGTCGAAAATCTGCATGTAACTTTTTTTTTTTTTTTTATAATTTTTTTTTCAACGTTTTTTATTGATTTTTGGGACAGAGAGAGACAGAGCATGAACGGGGGAGGGGCAGAGAGAGAGGGAGACACAGAATCGGAAACAGGCTCCAGGCTCCGAGCCATCAGCCCAGAGCCTGACGCGGGGCTCGAACTCACGGACCGCGAGATCGTGACCTGGCTGAAGTCGGACGCTTAACCGACTGCGCCACCCAGGCGCCCTGCATGTAACTTTTTAAAAAATGTTTATGTATTTATTTATTTTGAGAGTGAGACCGAGCAAGGGAGGAGCGTGGGGCGGGGGAGGAGAGAATCCCAAGCAGGCTCCGTGTTGTCAGCACAGAGCTTGGTGTGGAGCTTGATCTCACAAATCATGAGATCATGACCTGAGCCGAAACCAAGAGTCAGACGCTTAACCAACTGAGCCATTCAGGAGCCCCACATATAACTTTTGACTCCCCCCAAATCTAATAGCCTACTGTTGACTGGAAGCCTTAGTAATGACATAGTGAATTAAGACGTATTTTGTATGTCATGTGTATTATATACTGTATTCTTACAACAAAGTAAGCTAGAGAAAAGAAAATGTTAAGAAAACCATAAGGAAAAGAATATACATTTACAGTACTGCACTATATTTATTGAAAAAAACCTGTGTATTAGTGTACCTGTGTAGCTCAAACCCATTGTTCAAGGGTCAATCCTTCTTGAAAATATTTTCAAGGGAAGCCTACTCAGCAAGTATGCCGTAGGTGACTGTGCCTTGATGGAGTTTCACATTTTGTTCTTCCTATTCAGGTTATTCCGTGGCTGTCGGAGATTTCAATGGTGATGGCATCGATGGTATGATGCACTTGAATTATATTTACCCCTTCTTAAAAAATATAGACTAAACATTCAAAACAGGTGACATTGAAAAACCTCAGCAGTTAAAGGGTTTTGAAACCATTGTTATAGAATGTAACAGAAATGGGGAGATGTTAGTACATTGATGTAAGGTTGGTCTACATTAAACTTTCTCTGCAGCTGCTGAAAGTTGAACCAGCCAGTTGCTGAGTGCCCCTGTGTTTTCCCCCATCCACTCCTTTCCCGCCCTTGGCGTTTCAGTTTTTCTTCAGCTCCTTCCTTCTTGCATTTCAGCAGATTTGGTCCTCTTGGAGGGTCTTAGTTCCTTCTTCCTGTAGACATAACTTGTAACTTTCTGGGCTCTGTATATAAGATTGTTACCTCATCCTCTGTCTGTCCATCCATCTCCCTTCAGAGCTCAATTTATGAATCACAGACTTCACCTGATTTTGACCACATTTCGGTGTCACTGCCTTTCCTTTGTTCTTAGGTCACTTGATCTTAGCTGTTCTCTTTTTAATAAGATTACAAATTCCTGAGGGCCCACATGCATTTCTTTGAGGGTTCTCAAGAATCTTTCTGTATTTTGTAAGGATTTGATCTTGTTAAAAAATACTATGGTCATTTATTATGGAGTACCATTAAAGAATTTTTGTTGTTGTTGTTTTCTACTGAAATAACAAGACAGAACTTAAAGCTTTCTGAGATATCCATTTCCTCCTGCAGTTTTCAGTATTGGTCTTAAATATGAGTTATTATGTTTTGTTTTGTTTTGTTTTGTTTCAGACTTTGTTTCAGGCGTTCCAAGAGCAGCAAGGACTTTGGGAATGGTAGGAAAATTAAAAGGAATCTAAAAAAAAAAAATCTCTAGGTTATCTTATATTTTACTATATTTCATATGCTTTTGTTTTTCCTCCACAGGTTTATATTTATGATGGGAAAAACATGTCCTCCTTACACAATTTTACTGGTGAGCAGGTATGCTTTTAAAATGTTTTTTTTTTTTTTCCCCACATCAGCATTTTGTAACAATGTCTTAAAACTTTTCTTGTAAGTATCGTAATGGTTTACATTGAATATGTAATGAATATTGGTTTAATATTCAATGTTGTAAATGTAAAATAGGCTTTAAAGAATTCACCTTTGTTTCAACCAGAGTAATTTGTGTATACAAAGCCTTTTGTAATTGCACATGATGGCTTGTTTTTGTTTTTTTTTTTTTAATTAGAGTTTATTTATTTATTTATTTATTTTTTTATTTATTTTTTTTTTTTAATATATGAAATTTACTGTCAAATTGGTTTCCATACAACACCCAGTGCTCATCCCAAAAGGTGCCCTCCTCAATACCCATCACCCACCCTGCCCTCCCTCCCACCCTGCCCTCCCTCCCACCCCCCATCAACCCTCAGTTTGTTCTCAGTTTTTAACAGTCTCTAATGCTTTGGCTCTCTCCCACTCTAACCTCTTTTTTTTTTTTTTTTTTTTCCTTCCCCTCCCCCATGGGCTTCTGTTATGTTTCTCAGGATCCACATAAGAGTGAAACCATATGGTATCTGTCTTTCTCTGTATGGCTTATTTCACTTAGCATCACACTCTCCAGTTCCATCCATGTTGCTACAAAAGGCCATATTTCATTTTTTCTCATTGCCACGTAGTATTCCATTGTGTATATAAACCACAATTTCTTTATCCATTCATCAGTTGATGGACATTTAGGCTCTTTCCATAATTTGGCTATTGTTGAGAGTGCCGCTATAAACATTGGGGTACAGGTGCCCCTATGCATCAGTACTCCTGTATCCCTTGGATAAATTCCTAGCAGTGCTATTGCTGGGTCATAGGGTAGGTCTATTTTTAATTTTCTGAGGAACCTCCACACTGCTTTCCAGAGCGGCTGTACCAATTTGCATTCCCACCAACAGTGCAAGAGGGTTCCTGTTTCTCCACATCCTCTCCAGCATCTATAGTCTCCTGATTTCTTCATTTTGGCCACTCTGACTGGCGTGAGGTGGTATCTGAGTGTGGTTTTGATTTGTATTTCCCTGATAAGGAGCGACGTTGAACATCTTTTCATGTGCCTGTTGGCCATCCGGATGTCTTCTTTAGAGAAGTGTCTATTCATGTTTTCTGCCCATTTCTTCACTGGGTTATTTGTTTTTCGGGTGTGGAGTTTGATGAGCTCTTTATAGATTTTGGATACTAGCCCTTTGTCCGATGTGTCATTTGCAAATATCTTTTCCCATTCCGTTGGTTGCCTTTTAGTTTTGTTGGTTGTTTCCTTTGCTGTGCAGAAGCTTTTTATCTTCATAAGGTCCCAGTAATTCACTTTTGCTTTTAATTCCCTTGCCTTTGGGGATGTGCCGAGTAAGAGATTGCTACGGCTGAGGTCAGAGAGGTCTTTTCCTGCTTTCTCCTCTAAGGTTTTGATGGTTTCCTGTCTCACATTCAGGTCCTTTATCCATTTTGAGTTTATTTTTGTGAATGGTGTGAGAAAGTGGTCTAGTTTCAACCTTCTGCATGTTGCTGTCCAGTTCTCCCAGCACCATTTGTTAAAGAGACTGTCTTTTTTCCATTGGATGTTCTTTCCTGCTTTGTCAAAGATGAGTTGGCCATACGTTTGTGGGTCTAGTTCTGGGGTTTCTATTCTATTCCATTGGTCTATGTGTCTGTGATGGCTTGTTTTTTAAGGAAATCCACAAACTGCACACATACATGTCAAAAACACAAAACCACAAAAACTTCCTTTTTCTTTGCTGATGACATTAAATTCTCCTTTAAGGAATGATCTATGCCCTTTCATTTTTTTTTTTTTTTCGATGCAAAACGAAGCATGGCACAGATGTGTATATTATAGATGTCATCAGTAAACTTCATTTGTAGTTCAAGAAATAAAACATTCTTCAGTTAAAAAGTAGTACTATTAGGCACTAGACATTCTCTGCAGGTACAGGCATTTTATAACATTTTGTTTCGTATATCTCAGAGAATTCAATGCCCAGTTAGTAATGGCAAGGGAAAAATCAGTAGCTACAGAAAAAATAATTATATCCCAGGTGGCAGATCTGGGATTCAAGCCCACTTCTTATTCAGTAGAGATTTTTGGGCTTTGCAAGAGGATTGATAGGATGAGGAAGTAGACTTTCAGCCCCCAGAAACCTCATCCCACGTGTAGCGGTCAGTGTTGGTTCACAGCACGGAACAAACGGCCCGCAGTTGACAGCCCGTTAGAGTCGTGGCAGGGGGTGGTTATCCCTTTGTGAGGTTTTGACTTCTTGACCTCAAGCACCTTCTCCTGTTAGATGCCTGTGTATGTCTCTGGATCACGTACGCAGTCCATGATGCTTTCTTTATTGCTGTGGGGCGGGAGGAACATGGGCTTTGCTTTAGGACAGACCTGGGCTCTTCATTCTCAGTCTTAACTGCATTGGACAAGGTATATGCCACTGTAAATCTGGTGGGTCATTTGTAAAAATAGGGGTACTGGTAACTTTCTTATGGGGTTGTAGTAACAAATCAAATGAAAACATTTTAATCCTAGTGCCCAGGAAAAAACTTGTCTAAGTAAATGCCCTTTCTTTACACTTTCAGGCCAAGCGCCTTGCAAGGTTAAGACCCCAAAATAGTATTCTCTTAAATTGCACTGTAAATACAATACATTTTATTACACATGCTCTGGTCTTGCAATTGGATACAGACTGCACCTTTCATTTTCTTCACTTATACTCTGTCAACCCAAAATAGATGATGCAGGAATCTCCCATATCATTCCTTCCTGATATCTCCACCAGTCAAAATTTGGAAGCTTTTGCTAACTTTCCTGTCTGTGGTTTGTTGACTCATTCCTCACCTTAGTTCATCTTTAAAATGTCATCTCTCCTAGTTTTGCTTTGCATGTTGGGCTGTGTTTAGAACTTTTCTTTTCAGGTTTATTTCCAGCCAGTCTGCTCTGTCTGTGATGTCTAGCAGTCTTCTGTAGTAGAGGAAAGGACATTCCTTCTCCCTTCACATAATCCTGTAATAAACCCAAAACTAGTTGTACTGTGTATAACTCAAAAGCAAAGCTATTGGCAAGTAATCAGATGAGATGTGAGACAAGAACAAAGTCATTCCAATATCTTTCTAAACAGTAATTTCTTGAGAGTAGCAGTGGTCACATAGGGAGAGCCAGTTATGATCTATTAATAATTATTATCTATTATCTTTACTGCATAGACTCCCACTGATAACTTCTTGGGCTCAATTAAAACTTCTGTCTGTGACTATCTTTCTGATGGTGTATGTATGACATTTTTGGGGCAGTGGAGAAGAAGGGTGATAATAGGTTAGGCCTGGGAAGGAGCATTAGTTATGCTTAGACTTAGGGTAGAATAAACAAAAGAGAAGAAATTTATTTATTTACTTATTTATTTTTTAATTTTAATGTTTACTTTTGAGAGAGAGAGAGAGAGTGCGTGCATGTGCACGCATGAGCAGAGGAGGGGCAGAGAGAGGAAGACACAGAATCCGAAGCAGGCTCCAGGCTCCACGCTGTCAGCACAGAGCCTGACACTGGGCTCAAACTCACAAACTGTGAGGTCATGACCTGAGCCAAAGTCAGACGCTTAACCGACTGAGCCACCCAGGTGCCCCCAAAAGAGAAGAAATTTAGATTGAAACTATGTGCAGAGAGAAAAAAAAAAAAACCTTTTCCGTTTGATTAAATATACAATAAATATTAACTGTCAAAGCTAGTTGGATGAAAGTAAACATTTCATTTTCTTTTTGTTATCCAGATGGCTGCATATTTTGGATTTTCTGTCGCTGCCACTGACATTAATGGGGATGAGTAAGTTTAAAAAGATGTTTCCAGAAACAGTTTTCCTCTCATGTTTATGAATGCTTTGCCAAAATTAAACATTTTTTCTTCTGTTTCTCTGTCCCCTTTCTAATCTGTTTCTCGTGAATATGAGAAAACCTCCATGATGTTCATAATTTCTTTCAGTAGCTTTTATGATATGAAGGAATAAAGTAATTTTTATGAATTACTCATAGTTTCTTAAAAGAGTTGAAGGAAGATTTGAATTTGAAATGATTTTTTGCTTCAGTTTGGTTATGAGAGATGTGGAAAGAGGGAAATTGAGTTTTTTATTAACAGGTGGAATTTGATCTTGCGTTGGTGAAAGAGGTTCTGCTCTTTTAGTTACGCAGATGTGTTTATTGGAGCCCCTCTCTTCATGGATCGTGGCTCAGATGGCAAACTCCAAGAGGTGGGACAGGTTTCAGTGTCCCTGCAAAGACCTTCAGGAGACTTCCAGACGACCAAGCTGAATGGGTTTGAGGTCTTTGCGAGGTTCGGCAGTGCCATAGCACCTTTGGGGGATCTGGACCAGGATGGCTTCAATGGTAAGATCAACAAAGTTCAGTAATTGTGGGTCCATAATTTTCTGTGTCTACCTGGAAAAGTCTTGTACCTTCCTCTGTGGTTGTTCATACGAGCAAACCTCCTTCCTGGAAGGAAGCACTGGATTGATAGTGACTCCAGGTTAAACGACAGTTGCTCTTCTTCCTTAAAAATCTGAGCAAACTTTAAAAAAAATTATTCTCATAAGTTATTATTCATACAGCCTCAAATTAGAATTTTGGAATGGTTAAATTCTGAAGGAAATTTGCATTCCCAGGGAGCCCAGAGTAAGCTGGTGATTTGTTGTCTCTGTCCTGCTTAGCAGCAGTGCCCTCTACTGTCCATTTGGATACAAATGTAAAAAACGCACCCAGGCACATTGTCAAGGCAATGTGGATTCTAATTGCATCCCTTAGAGGTACGATTTGCCTTTAATATTTTTAAAGCCATAACTTTGTTGTGGCTATCTGAGAAGTTCTGAGAGTTCTGAAGGATGTTATAACTCCCTTCTTGAGGGCAAGTAAAAAATATAAGCTCATTGTTTTATAATAGTCCCATTTAATAATTTCTTTATTTTTTTTTAAGTTTATTTATATATAGAGAGAGAACATGTGTGCACATGGGCATGTGTGAGAATGGGACAGGGGAAGAGGGAGAGGGAGAAAGAATCCCAAGCAGGCTCCACGCCGTCAGCTCCGAGCCCAAAATAAGGCTCTATCTCACAAACCGTGAGATCATGACCCGAGCTGAAATCAAGAGTTGGTTGCTTAACCAACTGAGCCATCCAGGCACTCCAATATCTGTAGATATCTTTAAAAATCAAAGTGGCTTTGAACCTAGAGTAAAATATAGATTATAAATTATCAAGATTTAAAAAAAAATTTTTTTTAATGTTTATTTATTTTTGAGACAATGCGAGAGACAGAGTGCAAGCAGCAGAGGGGCAGACAGAGAGAGACCCAGAATCTGAAGCGGACTCCAGCCTCTGAGCTGTCAGCCCAGAGTCCGACATGGGGCTCAAACTCACAAACCGTGAGATCATGACCTGAGCTGAAATTGGACGCTTAACTGACTAAGTCACTCAGGCGCCCCTTAAAAAAAGAAATACTGGTACAAAACTCTCAGATTAGAAAGTTGAACTTTTGGTTTTTTGAATAATCGATCATATATAGGGATATGCCCCTTAAAATTTAAAGTTATAAGTTAAAGAGAAAACTTCGAAAATACAGTTGAATTTTATATCTTCCAAGTTGTGGTGGAAAAAGAAAACACCTTTTAGGCTTCAAGACTACTCTACTCCTACCTCATGGGTAGTTCTGTGTCATGACTGGGAGTGTCATTTCTAACCTTAGCTCTAGATGTTTTCAGTGTTAGTAAGAACTGTTCACAGAAACATCTTGCTGCCTAAAATAGAGTCCTAAAGATTTGTACTACCAAGAGAACTTAAATCAAAGGAACTCTGGTATAAAGTTTAAAATAGAACTTGAAAAGAATACTGTAGAACAGAGCAAGCTATTACTTATTGATAGCAAAACGACTTAGAAAACACAGGGCCAAATTTGAGGTTCTGCCTTGCTATAGCAGGGCCGCTGTCTCTGGGGTTTCGGGGAGAGCCTGGCATGTTTGCCATCACCTTGTCTTAAGGGTAATCCAGCCACTTAAAAGGAAGTTTCCTCAGTATTATGATCTGGCCAACAGCTCATTCCATTTTCTATATTTTTATCAAACTGTTACCAGTGAATACAATAATTATAAACAACAGATAAAAAATAATGAAGTTTTACAGAGATTTGACAAACAGATTTTACTTCTAGAAATGGATACCAGAAAGGATGATTTTGTTCTCCCCAAGTTTCTCCTGGAGTCTTATTGCCTCAAATAGTGGCTTGTGAATGATGGTATCTTGAGTGGAAAATGATCTGATCTGTATTTATGCAACTATTTATATATACTTACAGTTTATATGTATCTATATTTTATATATATAATATGAACTGTTAGTTATAACCTGGATCTTTTCTTTGTGTAAGCCTGATGACATTAACCCTTTGTTAAGCTGTTCATCCTATATTCCCCCATTTCTACCTACACCCACTGTGAAAACCTTAGGTATCATTAAGAGGGACACTGAAAACAAAACAGTGAAGTTATGTTTTGTATACGTTATGTATAAGGTGCAGTTTTTGTCAATACTCCTCCAGAAAGAGGGGAAGAAAACACAGAAAAGAGCAACTAAAATGATTAAAGGAAGAAATCAGTTGTGTGAAAAAGTAGGGCTTTCCAGACTGGACAGATGCCAGCCAAGAAAACAAGAAGATAATTAGGATATATAAAATAATGAGAAGTTTGGAAAAGTTAAAGATAATTTTTGTTAAATGGTTTTTCAACACTAGAGTTGTCTTCTGTTGGGAAATTATATTTTGATAAATATATATTTAAAAAAAATTTTTTTGAACGTTTACTCATTTTTGAGAGACAGAGACAGAGCATGTGTGGGGAGGGGCAGAGAGAGAGGGAGACACAGAATCTGAAGCAGGCTTCAGGCTCCGAGTTGTCAGCACAGAGCCCAACACGGGGCTCGAACTTACAAGCCATGAGATCATGACCTGAGCTAAAGTCGGACGCTCAACCAACTGAGCCACCCAGGTGCTTTGATAAATGCGTTCTTAATGCCTGTGTCAATTTAGAAGTTATGCCTACCTTTGAAACTTAAAAAAGAGAAAAGAAGGACTCTTATATAATTTAAATACTACTGTTTTTTTGAAGAATAACAAATTCTTAGTTGGTCCTTACTGCACACCATGCCCTATTCCAAGTGCTAAAAATGACAGGATAAATTAGAGCCCATCCATGTCCTTAAGGAATTTAGCATCAATAGGGGCAACTTTTATGTAAACATTAGAAGGCAATCATCACCGTGTTTGGGATAATGCTGGGCATAATGCTCTTACATTAAAGATAAATGATCAAGGTCTCTGGTGTCTCAGGAGATGCAGCATCACGGAGGCTGGAAGCAGTTTGTGTATGGGAAGGTATAACCGAGGCAGTTTGGAATGACTGGCGCATAGTGGCTGTGACAGGCAAGATGGACACATCCTTGCTCTTGTGAAGCCTATGTTTCATGGAAGACCCACAAAGTAAATACATAATGGGGGGAATTCAGGTAGTGATAAAGGCTGTGGGTTAAAACAAAAAAAGGCAGGTTAACGTGATAGTGCCTAGACAGTGTCAGTGAGAAGGGAGAGTGCATGACTTTGTTGTCAGGGAAAAAGAACCTCTCTGATACGATGACATTTGATCTATGATTTGGATAAACAGAAGGAGCAGAGCTTGAAAACCCTGGAGCAAGAGCTGTTAAGGCACAGGGAGCAGCAAGTGTAAATGCAAAGATGGGTACTAGCTTGGTGTGTTTAAGGAACAGAGGAAAAGGTCAGGATTGATAGGAAGGGTGAGTGAGGGCTAGAACTGGGGTGGTAGGGGAGGGTGGGGAGCACTGGTGGAATGACTACACAAATCAGGTAGTGTTTAAATGCTTTGGGAAATGAAGGATTTTAAGAACGAAGGTGGCATATTAACCTTTGGCCGTTTTGAGGAGAGTAGATTTTAGGGGCAAGAACAGAAGTGGGAGCCACTCAGGCTGCTTTAGGGCTCCAGGGAAAGGATGAGAATGGCTTGTCTAGGATGCTACCAGCAGAGACAGGGAAGTGAGCATATTTGTAATGTATTTCAGAGTTTCAAAAGGTGATAGTGACCATTTTTCTCTCTGTTTTCTTTTTTGGAAGAATTTCAAACTTCTTATTTGCTTGTGTTATCTTAATATAAGTTGAGCAAGGTGGAGATGAAGTCATAAGTTTCAAATTTCTGAGCCAGACTGCAGTTTCAAAAAACAAAAACCATGCCCACCTAAATTAGAGTCTTGAGAGCTGGAATGAACCTTAGATGAATCTTTTGACGTGTCCCCTCCCTTCCATTTTAAGGATGAAGTATTTTGAGGTCCAGAAAGGTTAAGTGATTTGTTCAAGGTCATACCCAGAATATCTGGCTCCAAGTTAATGTCATTTTGACATAGTTTTGCTTGAATCTCCTTGAATTAGATCATTGCTTTGGAATAAAGAGTATTCTGCTAAACTTTGAATCAGTATTTATTGTGGTAAGTGGGTTGTATGAATACAGGTTTCGCCCTGCTGTCCGAAAGTGGAGCCTTCCCATGAAAACTTTCATTAGCAGAAGTGGTATTCAAGCAAAGAAGCAATTATCATTAATGTGATGTATATGGAAAATTTTTCCAAACCCCCCAAATTTCCCAGACCCAAAAAGTAACCACTCTCAGGGTTTTGTGATACCTTAGGACACATCTTGCTAATGGATGCAAAGAATAAGTTGAGATAAAGCATAGATGCTCATAGGCACCATTGAGCACTACGGGCAGCTTGATGCTGAGAAGTGGGCTGTGGTTCCCAGGGAAGGAGCTCAGGGTGCGCCTCCTGCTGCTCGGGGAGCAGGCAACTCTTAGAACGGTTCATTGTAAAACAAACGCTGAATGCTAGTTTTGCTTTTCTTTGTAAAAGCGAATCCTCTTCAGATTTTTTTCAGTTGGCAAAAACAGGTACTAATGTAGGTCTTCCCTAAAAGCAAAGTGCTGTAAGGGGAACTTTTGAAAGGAAGATAACTGCATTAAGATCTTTGCCATATAAATAGTAACACTAAGACTTCCCTCTCTCTGCCCTTGTTCTCCTCCTCTCCTTTCCTTCTCCCTTCCTCCTCCTCCTCCTTCTCTTCCTTCTTGTTTCTCTCCAAACTCCCCCCTCCCTTCCTTCCTCCCCACAGATATTGCCATTGCTGCTCCCTATGGGGGCGAAGATAAAAAAGGAATTGTTTATATTTTCAATGGAAGATTAACAGGCTTGAATGCAGTACCGTCTCAAATCCTTGAAGGGAAGTGGGCTGCCCGAAGCATGCCACCAAGCTTTGGCTATTCAATGAAAGGAGCCACGGATATAGACAGAAATGGATATCCAGGTGCTTTCCTAGAAATACATACAATTTCTTAGGTTGTTCAGTCCTAATAGCGAATAGTTTGTTACTGCTCTCTTGATTTATGTCATAAGTTATTTCAGTTCAGTACTTCAGTTATTGTTCATACCCCTGCTATGTACTTTAAGGCACTGTTCTCATCACCGAAGGGGATATGAGACAAAGACAGCTGTATTTCCTGGGAGCTTCCAATATAAAACATATACTCTGAGTTTCTTCTTTTGTTGTCCTGAACT
This sequence comes from Panthera leo, assembly GCF_018350215.1. Lineage (NCBI taxonomy): Eukaryota > Metazoa > Chordata > Mammalia > Carnivora > Felidae > Panthera > Panthera leo. The sequence continues at coordinate 172,955,813 of NC_056686.1, forward strand.
CTGTAATGAAATGTCAGACAAAACTTTGAATGTTCATTCTAGCATTTTAAATGTCTCCTGTATTTTTTAATCATCTAACATTTTTATGGACTTGACTAATCATTGTGATTGTTAAAAGATACATTATCTCATTTAATTCTCCCAGTAAGGCTGGTGAAGCATATAGGCTAGCTTAGGTTGTTATTATGCCATTTTTATGGATGAGAAAAGATTGAGAAAGGTAATTTGCCTGAGGTCGCCTTTTGGTTTGAACCAGGACAGGAACAGAGGCCTTTTTCTAGCAGTTATATACTTGGAGTATTATAATGGATCTGGTCATAATGGGTCCATTCTTTAAATGAGACATAATGCAGAAGACTTGGTTTACCTTTATTATTGAAACAGTTCGTATGAGCCCAATATACAAGTGTGTTGAAGTGCTTTTGGAAATAGGACAGGAATGTGATTCTTGTCTGTTACTGTTATTTCAGGAGATTTTTTGGTTATAAATGCAATATATTTGTTATAGAACTTTTAGAAAATACAGCAAAGCATATCTTTCAATCATTTTTCCAATGCGTTCATATATAGTTCTTTAACAAAACAGAATTATACTTTAGGCACTGTTAATAGCATATTTTTTTATTCACTCAAAGTATCAGAAATGTTTCCCCATATTACTAATTATTCTTCTAAATATGAATTATATTTTTCCCATTCTATCAAATGTCTGTATCAGATCTTACTTAAGTTTATTTTGCGGCATTTATATCCTTGCATATAATTCTGGTGCATACCTCTGATTATTTCCTTAGGACAAAATTCTTTTTTTTTTTTTTTCTCTTTATTTTTTTTATTTTTATTTTTATTTTTTTTTTAATTTTTAACGTTTATTTATTTTTGAGGCAGAGAGAGACAGAGCATGAACGGGGGAGGGTCAGAGAGAGGGAGACACAGAATCTGAAACAGGCTCCAGGCTCCGAGCTGTCAGCACAGAGCCCAACGCGGGGCTTGAACTCACTGACCGTGAGATCATGACCTGAGCCGAAGTTGGCCACTTAACCGACCAAGCCACCAGGCGCCCCAGGACAAAATTCTATAATTGCTGTGTCAAAGATACGGCACTTTAAAAAAAAAGAAATCTGTTGATACATGTCATCAAATTATAATCCCATGCCCTCAAAAAGAAGGTTTTGCAGCTCTTTTTAAGCATTCACCAGAATGAGCAATCATTTACCCACATGGGTGCCTACACTGAGGGTCATCTGTTGTTTTTGTAAAAATAATATTAAACTATATGATAGGTAGAAATGTTACTTTGTTCTACTTTATAGTTTTTAATTATCAGGGAGGGTAAGCATTTTTGTTTATATGTATTTACTTTTGTGAATTCCCTTTTTACTTTTTTTTTTTTTTTTGCTCTGTTTCTATTGGGATGTTGTTTTCCTTTCTTTTTTTTTTTTCCTTAGGACAGTGTCTTAAATATTGTGGATAGTAACCCCTTAACACACACACACACACACACACACACACACACACACACACACACACACACACATCTCAGTTTGTCGTATTTGCTTTTTGGGCATAAAGAAGTTCTTAATTTTTAGGTAATCCAATCTACCCATCTTTCTGGTTCCTTATGTACTTGTCTGCTTAGAAAGGGTTTCCTCAGATTTACCTTGGATATATTGTGAAATAGAGCTCTTATTTCATATTTTCTTAATCACGAACCCATTGTACCAGCTGCATATAAAAATTAATGCATTCTGTTCTTGTTAATTTGAATGCTATCTGCTGTCCTTCTAAGTATTCTATGTATATGTAATGTGCTTTGTTTTGTTTTGTTTTTGTAACAAAGGGGAAAATTTATAATGAAATTTAGACTTGTAATGAAACTTTGCAATGAAATTGTAAAATCCACAGGCACTTATAAAACTTTTTCCTTTGAGGGGTATATGCATTTGGGTGATATACACTTCCTTATTATTGCTAATTTTTATAAAGTACCCTTTAAAAAGATTCTCATCTTTACAAAGTATCCATTAAAAATATGCTTGTCTCCCTGGATGAAAGATTAGTTTCATGTGGAGTGTATGCCATTTGATACCTTATTTAGAGTTTTCATATGTTTTTGCCTTTGAGATACTATCTTACAACCATTTAATGAAGAATAGTTTTGAGACTATGTCTAAATCTTTATCACATGCACTGAAAGTTTTATAGAATGGTATATGAGTTAAAAATATTATTATTATTATTATTTACATGTTTTTCTACTCTCTTTTAAGACTTAATTGTAGGAGCTTTTGGTGTAGATAGAGCTGTATTATACAGGTGAGCACGTTTCCATATCCTGTAATATAGGAATATTACCACTGTTTGAATTTCAGTTTAATTTTCTTGAAGTAATGATAAAATTTGTTCTTTCTAGTCAAGCCTTGCTCAGTCAGCATTTATACAAGGAAATCCCAAAGCAGAAGAAGGTGTAGATTTTTTTATTTAGAAACGCATTCAGAATTTTCTCTCTTTGTTGTTTAAATTATGTTCAAAGATGTTCTTCTGTGTTTTAAATCTCTCTTTAAAATTTATGTGAGTTTACATTTTCCTCTAAAAGGCAAGAAGTTAACTTGATGTTTATGCCACAGCATTCTGTGACCACAGGGCAGTATGTAATGACTTCCCAAATCAATATTTTTATTAGAGCAATATATGTAAATCCACATAATCTGTATTTCTCAGCTTCATCCATATTCTCAGTTATTCTCTATATTTAATCAACTCCTCATGCTTTAGACTATCATCTGGCATCCCAAGTAGATGAAGATGCTTACACTTTTATGGGCTATGTTTATACATGCCAGAATAACTAACCTGAGTTCTGTGTAATGGAATTTATGTTGGGTCAACTTGATTGTGGCTCTTGGGGCCACGTGTGCCCAATCATTTATCATGACTGAGTAGGCACAGTGCCGTGAGCCTACTATATTTTTATACAGGGCTTAAACCTGTACATCTGAACTTTGGAAAACTATTTATTTTAATTTATTATTTCAGTTTTTAAAATTGCTATTAAAAGGTAATACATATAGTAAAATGCATGTAGTAAAAACTCAATCAGAAAGGACATAAACAAAAATAACATACTTCCTTTCACGCCAGTTACTTGTTTGAGTATACCCTACCAGAATTATTCTGTGCATTAAAAAATTATGTGTATGTGTTTGCGTATGCATCCTTTGTACATGGTGGGTTTTTTTCCTGTCATATAAAAATTATATTGGATATATCATAGAGATCATCTCGTATCCACACAGATGGATTTATGTCACTCATTTCCCCTACTGTATTGCATTGCGTTAGGTAGATACCCCACAACGTGGTTAACCATTCTGCTTTCGTGGACTGAGTTCAGATAGGATGGCCACTTGTCCCGCTTTGCCTGGAACTGCGGGATTTACCAGGATGTGGGACTGTCAGTGCTAAAGTCAGGATGGTCTTCAGCAAACAGGGACAGTTTGTCATTCTGTGTTTAGATTGTTTTTATTCCTTTTGCTGTTATAAACAATGCTTTAGAAAATGTTATATATACAAAAAATGTAAACCTAAAATGCTTAGATCAATCTAATATTGTAAATAACTTTTTGCTTTCTTTTCTTTTTCTTTCTTTCTTCTTTTTTTTTTAAACCAGGGCCAGACCAGTTATAACTGTAAATGCTGGCCTTGAAGTGTACCCTAGCATTTTAAATCAAGACAATAAAACCTGCCCATTGCCTGGGACAGATCTCAAAGTTTCCTGGTAAGGGCATTAGTTTAATAATATTTACTATTGTGATTATTGGTACAGTCATTATGAAAACAATTGAAAATGAAGGGGGGGCTGAAATATTGCAGAACAGTTTCTATGTGTATTACTCTCTTTTCATAGATTGGATTATAGAAATGTTGTTCCAGAGTAGATATGTAGAAGGCTCTAAAAATATGCTACAAACTACTATAAACTTCATTAAAAAAAATGATGCATGCTCAATGAATATATTCAAAAAGACGAAAAAGCTAATTAGATCTCAGAACTCATTATTTGATTCTAAACAGACCCATGAACATTTTTATTTTTAAAGGAGATGATCTTTTCCAGATTTAATATCTGTGAATAGTTGTATGAAAAATACATTATTTAATTATTATTATGAAATATTATTAAATGTTAAATAATATTAAATCTATAAGTAGTATATTACCAATATAATATTCTTCTTGTTCTTCTTGTTCTTCTACTTGTCCCCTAACTAGTTTCTAAAGAAAAATATAATTTTTTGTAAGTTTAATATCGGAATTCTTCTCTAGTCCAGTGTTTCTCAAGTCTTCATTATTTGTACGCTATTTTCTGCTAGTGTATGATTTTTGCTATACTTTCATTCTACCTGTATTTATAATTAAAAGAATTTTTTTCTTTAAATCAATTCATGTTTTACTTAAAAATATTTAAAAATAATATGGAGAAACCCCAGTACCTTTCTCATACATGTCAAAATAAATATAAAATTAAGAAAAACCTTGGCCCATATACTAGTAAAATCACCAAGAGTACCTCACTTTGGGGAACACTGTTCTTTAAGTTCCTTGGTTACTCAAAAATCAAAGAACTTTTACAGATGCGGTGAGGAATGATTAGAAGCTGGGAAAATTTTACTTCTAAGAGGCTAATGAAAAAATCATTCTGATTTTGTTTTCAAATTATTATAGTTATTAGAAAACATTTTTCAAAATTTTATTTCTTTCATTGGATTGCATTAAAAATTTAGTAACATTTTATCTTATATTGATTGGCAGTGAAGTTTTCAAGATTTTAGCTTTAAGTTTTATGGCCTTCCCTTCACTCACCCTGCCTGCCCCTGTGAAATTGCTAGTAATATATTTAAAAGTATGCTGATAACTGTAAAGCTTTGAATATACTAACCAGAGCAGTAGCTTTTGTATCTTTTTGGTTATGGCACATTGTATGAAATACATTTTGCATCATAATCCAGTAAATACATGTGTGTAATTAAAACAAAAGTTCCATGAAATCTTACCCTTCAGTCAGTTTTATTTATTTGATTTATTTTTTTAAGATATTGGTTGACACAACCCACTGAACTGATTTCATGACCCATTAAGAAATCATGAAGAACACTGTTCTAGAGGAGCTTTCTAATTAAAGGAAGCTTGGTGGGGGCTTTTTAAAAAAAAAATGAGATTATTTTATGTCTGGCCCATCCTTTCTCTCACTTAGATTTATCAACAGGTTCTATAAACTTGAGAGGAGGTTCGGAGATTCTTTTTTTTTTTTTTTTTTTGAAATGAAGATACCATGAAAGGAAAGGTACTTAAATTACTGAAGGATGAGTTAGGACATTCTGTGTATTTTGTGTTTCATGTTTCAAGAATGTTATTATGACATGAAGAAAGATATAAAAGGCTTCACTATATAAACTGTGCATTAGAAATATGAGATTTGGGGGCGATACTCAGCAATGTGTTTAAACTGGATTACAGGATTTGTATATATTTTTATTTCTCTACAGTTTTAATGTCAAGTTCTGCTTAAAGGCAGATGGCAAAGGAGCACTTCCCACGAAAATTAGTAAGTATTCTATGGAAAAATTACAGAATGATTCTGCATATACAGCACTTAAAAATGTTTCAGGATATTTGAATAGTTACTCAAATAGTTGTTATCTTTGTTCTTTATTTGAATATGTATGCTTAAAGGCACCTAGCATTGCAACATGATTACCTTGTTGACTCTTAATTCAGATATAAATACATATTTATTTGTTGACATTGTGAACAGAATAGCCCATTGAATGGTAAAGATGGCCTTCAGAAAGTTAAACACTTACCAATGAGAGATAAATGAATTCTAGGGGAAATAGGTATCATTGTATATAAGTAGATGATCTACTGAAAAGTTCGTATTTTATGTCTCAGAGAAACCCCCAGCAATCTAAGCAGCAGAAATGCTTTAGATACAGTGGAAGACGGAGAAAAAGTTTGGGCCATCCAATTTACCCACACGGCAAATTCCTAACTTGACTCTTCCTTTCCAACATATGGTTTATATGGTCTGGAGAGCAAGGCAGGAGAGCTAAGTAATTGTAGCCAAGATTGGTCATTGTTAGTGACAAGTGCTGAGAAGCCACCGCAAAGCAGAGGAAGAGGACTGAGTTTGCTGGGTGTGTGTGTGTGCATGGAAGTTCACATAGAGTGGCAAGGTGGGGTCCCTGGAAGATGACTAAAGACCTGTAGGGAATGTCTGGAGGGGTATTTTGCACAGAGGAAATGGCAATTTCAAGAGGCCTGAGGCAAGAGCATGCTTAGTGTGTTTGAGAGACACAAGGAGAGTGGTGTGGGTGGGTAGAACAGAATTGGAAGCAAAATCACCTTGCGTTTTAACCCAAAGTTAACATGAGGTTCAACATTTAGAGAAACTTAGAAACTTGGTTTTGACGTTGAAGAAACTACTTAAAGAAGAGCTGAATCTTAGAAGGAAGTCACCCTAATACCGTGCTTCAGGCTATTGGTTGCATGTTTGCTTTAATAGAATTCTTGATCTAGTTAACTATATTAGGTCACCTGCTTCACGAGGGACATATTTATCTGACAGTCTGATATGGTAGCTTCATTAAAAGTAGTAGTTGCAGGTGATTCAAACTGTTTATTTGTCATAGTGTTTAATAGAATAATATGGGTGCATATTAGTAAATATTAATCGCAGTCAGTGGGAAATTGCTGCTACTTGTGTTAATGGCGGGAGTCGTAATTCACATATATTTCGTGCTCTGAACTTCTTCCTCTCTGCCTAAATTAAAAGAAAAAATTCCCCTTGCATCTGATAGTTATTTTACTACCATCATTATCTATTGTATGAATTAATATGTGGCTTTACTTTGGGGATAGTTGGATTAATTATTAATTAGCAAATATTCAGGATTAATATGTTGTAGTCTCACTACAATGTATACACATTTTTAGTGAATTACAAGGAAATTGCTTCTTAAGGAATAAATATCTTTGTTTACATGAAAACTCTATCTAGGACAGATAGGTGTTCATAACGATTATATTAGTTATAAATCCTTTGTATAGATTTCCAGGTGGAGCTTCTTTTGGATAAACTCAAGCAAAAAGGAGCAATTCGACGAGCACTATTTCTCCATAACCGGTCCCCAGGTCACTCCAAGAACATGACTATTTCAAGGGGGGGACAGATGCAGTGTGAGGAACTAATAGCATATCTGCGGGTAAGAGATACTTTTCTCCTTCATCGTCTTTTACTTTTTACTAATTTTTTTCCTTTTCATCTAAATGATTCTCACTTTGTGTGAATTTTTGGGTATTAAATCGAAAGGAAAACACAGAAGAATACACTTGAGGAAGTTTAGCTTTTTAATGTATCAAACCTGAGTAATGGATTTTTGTTCCTGACAAACTGGATATTTCAACTGGTCTTTCTGCGACATTGCTACTGAATAAATTATAACAAACCTATTTCTTAAATGTTGCTAGACTCTCAAAACATAAAATAAATCTCCACGGTCCAAAAAAAAAAAAAATAAAAAATCAGTTAAAAAACTACATTGGCAAAATTTGACTTGTGACTTGTGTGCAGATACGTGAGCCAGAGTGTCTGGGGAAGGATGAACAGTAATTGCGGATACCGCTGGCACAGGAATTCAGACTCATCTGGGACTTTTGCAAGCCAGGGGTCTGACTTGAGCCTCCTACTTGCCATTATATAGAAGAACACACACACACACACACACACACACACACACACACACACACACACACACGTATATGTGACTATATCTATATATATTCATTGTTTTTTTGGTAAAAGCAAAAACAAAAACAATCCAAATAACCTTTGATAGGAGAATAGATAAATACATTATGGTTTTATTATCATATGATGAATATTACTCAACAGTAAAAATTAACCTCAGCTACTTGCAACAGGATGGATAAACCTTAACAAGAATGTTGAATAGAAAGCACATTACAGAGGGGCGCCTGGGTGGCTCAGTCGGTTAAATGTCCGACTTCGGCCCAGGTCATGATCTCGCGGTTCGTGAGTTCAAGCCCCGTGTCGGGCTCTGTGCTGACAGCTCAGAGCCTGGAGCCTGCCTTGAATTCTGTGTCTCCTTCTCTCTCTGCTCCTCCCCCAGTCATGCTCTGTCTCTCTCTGTGTCTCTCTCTCTGTGTCAAAAATAAATAAAAACATTTAAAAAATTTATTAAAAAGAAAGCAAGTTACAGAAAAATGCATATGACCTCACTTTTAAGTGAACAAAAAAGGAAAAGCAAACAGAAGAACATATTGTTTAAGGACATATACAGTGTAGTAAAACTACTGAAAATAAATGAGAATGGTGTACTTAAAATTTAGAATGGTGGTTACCTCTGAGAAGAAAGGCCGAGGGAAGAAATGAGAAGGGAGTACATGGGTAACTTAAAAATTATTGGTAATATTTGGGGCACCTTGAGTGGCCCAGGCAGTTAAGCATGCGACCCTTCGTTTCGGCTCAGGTCACGATCTCCTGGTTTATGGATTCGATCCCTGTGTTGGGCTCTGCACTGGCCATGTGGAGCCTGCCTGGGATTCTCTCCCTCCTTTCTCATCCTCTCTGTCTCAAAATAAATAAATAAACTTAGAAAAATTATTAGTAATGTTCTAATTCTATTGGCTGTGGAGTGCCTGTTTTATTAACATGCCCTTGTATATTTTTGTATGAATCAAGTATTATAAACAAAAATTGATTAAGCGTCCTTGCTGAATAACCAGTCTTTTTGGACATTCTATTCTTACTCTTATATATTTGTAGTTTTTCAGAGTTTTGGTAGAATTGGATCAAGGTCGGACATGGCTGCCTTTGTACTGTGCACTTAACAGATTTTTCCAGATACTTTGATGTTGTAGACTGATGTTATCGTTGATTGGAAGCTTTTCTGTTTCTAGGATGAATCTGAATTTAGAGACAAACTCACTCCGATTACTGTTTTTATGGAGTATCGGTTGGATTACAGAACAGCTGCTGATGTGACAGGCTTGCAACCTATCCTTAACCAGTTCACTCCTGCCAACATTAGTCGACAGGTACTGTATGTACTGTCTCCACTTATCACTAATTTTATACTTTAATTTTTTTAAAGTCTTACACTTCATATTTTTAAATATCATAAGGGATGGCTTTTTAAATGTTGGTTTCTAGTCAGAGTCAGAGGGGAAGGTATCTGAATTTTCAGGTCAGAGATATTTGAAGCCACTCAGAACTTAGTTATATGCAGAGAAAGACAGGGTCATATTCATAAAACAGTAAAATAGTTCAAGGAAAACAAAGTGCCAATGTATTTACATACTCTTTTAGCATTTTGCTGAGTAAGTTTTATATATATGTTTTCTCTGATTTACATTTTAATTGTAAAAAATAGCATATGTATACACATATGTATATGTAGTATGGAAGTCATTCTTTTCATCAAATCAAACAAAATTTCTTAAAAACTATATTACAATATTTTTAAGAAAGTCCTGTGTAAAACCCATGTATTCAGATATTGCATTTCCTATTTCTTCCGCTTTTTTATTGCATATTTATACTGTTAGATTAATAGTTCTACTCCCACAGAATACTTTACCCTAAATTTAGGTTGTTATATCTTCTTTGTCTAAGTTACTAAGGTCTCATGCTTTTTTTTTATTTGTAATTTGAGAAGACTGTGTAAGGCAACATAAAGCGAATTAAAATATATTTTAAGTCTTTATTATTTAACAATTTTTATATATTTATATTTATTTTTTATTATATTTTATATTTTAACAATTATTTTTATATTTTAACAATTTATATTTTTTACTTTGTACACATTGTATCATATATAATGTATATATATACTTTCTGCCACCAGCAATATAGAACTTGAAAATGTAGTTCTTTATTAGTTCATATTGTGTATATTTCTTATTTTTAATGGATATACAGTATTTTGTTAATTAACAATTTAATAATGAACATCTCAGCCTTTTAGGATCTGTCATTCAGTTTTATACTTTTTGAAAAAGTTGTGACTTGACCTTTTACATTATGTGTTTTGATATAGGAGTTATGATTATTTTCTCTTTATAATTATAGAATTGTTAGCATTAACATTACTTTTGAGTAGCTTACTGAGATCACCAGTCTCTTTAATACCAATCCAGTTTTAAAGTTACCTAAGTAAGTAGGATAACTTTTGAAAACCCTTGGAGAGAAATAATAACTTTAATAATATTTAGCTTCCTTTCCTTCTCTTCCTGCTCTCCTTCATTGTTGTGTCCTTTGCGTCCTACGTATGTTTCAGCAGTGCCTGTGTACACAAGAGAGGCATGCTCTCTATGCATGCTTAGCTTTATTATATAATCTTGTTTCTATGTTAATTATCCATCCTTTGTTCCCATTATTTACTTCTTTCTAAGATGGGTCCTTCATTTCACTGGTCATATTACAGACTTGTTTTACCACACTTTCTCCATAGAGTACTACTGTTCCATACAAATACTAACATGAGCCACATTTGTGGTTTTAAATTTGTTAGTTGGCAACATTTTCTTAAGGTAGAAAACAGATGAAATTAAACTTAATAATATAAAGTTTGCTAGCACTGCTGTCATGAAAAACCACAGATTGGGTGGCTTGTTTTAAACAATAGAAATTTATTTTCTGATGGTTCTAGAGGCTTAAAGTCTGAGACCAAGGTGTCTGGCAGGGTTGGTTTCTTCTGAGGTCTCTCTCATCAGCTTATAAATGGTTACCTTCTCCTTTCGTCTTTACACGGTCTTCCCTCTGCGTGTGTCTTGTCCCAATCTCCTTATACATTGTGTTGCATTAGGGTCCACCCTGATGGTATCATTTTACGTTAATTACCTCTTTAAATACCGTATCTCCAGGTAAAATCACACTCAGGACTTCAGCATGTGAATTTTTGGGGGGGGACACAGATCAGCCCGTAACAATATCCAAGTTATTGTCATTCGAGCACATAATCCATTTAAAAATTGTTAGTGAAATATTTTATATTCTATTTTTTGCTGTCTTCAAAATCCAGAATGTATTATATGATTATAGCACATCTCAATTCAGATGCTAAATATTTTTTCTGTATTTGGAATTCATATGGTTTATAGTTGAAGAAGTAGATTCACATACCCAAGTTGTTTTAACATACTAACAGTTTTCCAGTAATGGAATCAAGTATCAGTTTTTAAATTTAAATTTAAATTAATTAAAATTGAATAAAATTTGAAAATCAATTCTCAGCTCCCCCGAGACCCCTTTCAAGTGCTCAGAGGCCACATGTGGCTCACTGGTGGCTATTGTAATGGACAGGGCAGCTGCTGAGTTTCCCTTTCTGTAGCCTAATCCTTTGCAGTTAAGAGACCAGAGTGCTTTCTGTAGGAAGAGTGGCTTTTTTTTTTTTTCCTGCCCTCCATTTATTTGTGCAATTGTAGATTACGTTCTTACCCTGTGCAAGATGTTAAATATAGAGAGATTTAGTTCTCTATGAATGGAAGGCATTGCTGTGTGCTTTTCCATTTCTGAAACTTATTTTTCTAATAGCTTTAATACTGTGGTTACACCAATGCCAGCTAAATCCTTTCTCTTCAGTGTATGGTAGCAGTTAGGCAAATATCCCTTTGCCACAGTATTATTAATATTTCATACATATTTCTTATTCCAGACCTAACATACTCATCATTTTGACTGGGTCTCTTAATACTCACCATATCACTAGTTACTGTTATTATCTACAAAATCTACTTTTTATTCCTAAACGAGTTTGGCAATGACTGTATCTGGTATGACTTATGGAATCACCACAAAGTTCTTGTAATAGTCCCAGCCCTTCCCCCTTTTCCCCTTTGTTGAAGCGCATAGCAGTTGCTTACGTCTGTGTCATTTAATTAATTCACGTATATTGTTGTTTCATTCCAATTAAATTGGCAGTTAAGATCTGTATCATGTAATTTTATTCTGTGTGGCTGTTTATCCCTTGTGACTTGGAAGAGGAAGCCTCTCATTATTTTCCCCCTTTAAGTCATTTTCTCTCTTCTTTTTGTCTGCCCCTGGGCTTGAAGCTCTTTGAATATTAACACTAGACAAACCAAGAATGGCTTCATCTTTTTCTCTTTCTTCTTTTTACAGTTTTTATATTTCCTTCATTCACACTCTACCCAGTCTCTTCTGCTACTTCCCACTGTTTTTGTGTTTTGGGTGTTCCGTGCCGTTCCGTACAGCTCTAGCCTCCACACTCTCACAGCCAGATCTGAAAGGAGAAAATTCAGTTTTTGCTTATGTCACCCCTCCTGGATTGGCTTCAGTGCTTCTAGTCCCTTCTCCTTCACCTCCTTCCAAGTGGCCACATATATTCTGGCCTCATTTTGTCCAGTTTCTGTTCCCTTTGATCTGCCTGTCAGAATTGCTGCCATGCACCCGTAGCTCCTTATTCTTTGACACTCTGCCCCCATATTTCCAGGATGCTGGCAGAGGCATAGTCTGCAACAAGAAGTTCTAAAAGGGAAATTTGTTTTGCCCACGATCACACAAGTTAGCTAGTAGCAGCAGGTTCACGCTGAATCTTCATTTCTTTCTCATTTTTTTGAATCCTCACTTCTTGACTGTTACTTTCTCTCTACACGACACTTCCTTCCCACACCATAACAGCTTCAGTTGAGATAGAACTGAAAGGTTCCAGCTAATTGTATTATATCCTATGAATGTTTTTCTTCTTTTTCATTTTTGACTACCTACACCAACCTGTTTAAAAATAAGCAGCCATGACACCTTTTATGCAAATAACTTGATGAGTGTATATAAATATATGTGTGTATGTGTATATTCACATACATCCACGTATATTGATCTACACTGCAGATGTATCCTGTATTGGTGTTTTTTCACATAGAAAAAATAAAATGCTTTTTTCTAGGCCCATATTTTGCTTGACTGTGGGGAAGACAATGTCTGCAAACCCAAGTTGGAAGTTTCTGTAGATAGGTAAGTGTTACTCCAAACAATAAAGAGCCTAACAAGAAATTTAAATGGACGAACACACTCTTCTATCCAAATATAGAATATCCTATTCTATATTTTAACATGAACTAGTTATGTTGAAGGATAATTCACGATTTTCTTTAATAGTAAAACTATCAGTATTGAACTTTAAAAAGATATGCACTGTTTTCACTACTTGCCTTGGTTGACAGATCTATTTCCATTCAGCATGAGAAGTGTTACAAGGTAGCAGTATATCTTCTTAAAGATATATTTCATTGTAAATACCCTGTTAACTAAAGGATTCTGATTATTAGTAAAAAAAATTATTATTACGTTTCTAAATGTTTTATTTTATTTTGGGGGCACCTGGGTGGCTCAGTAGGTTAAGCATCTGACTTCAACTCAGGTCATGATCTCTCAGTTCATACTGACAGCTCAGAGCCTGGAGCCTGTTTCAGATTCTGTATCTCCTTCCCTCTCTCTGCCCCTCCCCCACTTGCACTCTGTGTATCTCTCTCAAAAGTAAACAAACATTAAAAAAACGTTTTATTTTATTTTTGAGAGAGAGAAAGAAAGAGAGTGAGAGTGTGAGCAGGGGAGGGGTAGAGAGAGAGGAGGACAGAGGATCTGAGGAGGCTCTGCACTGACAGCAGTGAGCCCAATTGATGCGGGGTTCGAACTCACGAACCGTGAGATCTATCTGAGCCGAAGTCAGATGCTCAACTAACTGAGCCACCAGATGCCCCTCTGATTAGTATTTTAAATGATATATACATTTTATTTTTTTATTATTATATTTTAATTTTTTAATGTTTATTTTTGAGAGAGACAGAGTGCAAGTGGGAGAGGGGCAGAGAGAGAGGGAGACACGGAATCTGAAGCAGCTCCAGGCCCTGAGCCATCAGCACAGAGCCTGATGCGGGGCTCAAACTCATAAGCTATGAGATCATGACCTGAGCAGAAGTCGGATGGCCAACTGAATGAACCACCCAGGCACCCCAATGATATATAAATTTTATTTTTTTTAATTTTTTTTTAATGTTTATTTATTTTTGAGACAGAGAGAGACAGAGCATGAACGGGGGAGGGTCAGAGAGAGGGAGACACAGAATCTGAAACAGGCTCCAGGCTCTGAGCTGTCAGCACAGAGCCCGACACGGGGCTCGAACTCACGGACCGCGAGATCGCGACCTGAGCCGAAGTCGGACGTTTAACCGACTGAGCCACCCAGGCGCCCCAGAATTTTAAAGAATATTGTGAGAATCATGACAGTGATTAATTCGGCTTTATTTATTTATTTATTTATTAAGTTTATTTATTTTGAGAGAGTGTGTGTGAGTGAGCTGAGGAGGGGCAGAGAGAGAGGAAGAGAATCCCAGACAGGCTTTGTGCTGTCACCTCAGGCCCAACACAGGGTTCAACCTCATGAACCGTGAGATCATGACCTGGGTGGAGATCAAGAATTGGATGCTTAGCTGACTGAGCCATCCAAGTGGCCCTTATTCAGCTTTTAAGGAAAAAAAATCAGGGAATTAAAAAGTACTACAAAGAGATACAAAGTTACCTCAGTAATAGATATGACTGGTAGCAATATGCTAGTGACATTAATGCTTTCTTTTACTGAGAGAAGCATTGGATTTGCACCCAATGTGCTATTTCCAGTTTCCTATTGAGCTGTGAAAGAGTCTTAAAATATCTTGAGACACTGTTGAACATGTCAGTGCTGTCTTGTGTTTCTCTTGTTTCTTGGAACAATCATATTCTCCCCGTGCAGTCTTTTTTCATTGTCTATATTTGTATTAACTTGTAGTGATCAAAAGAAGATCTATATTGGAGACGACAATCCTCTGACATTGATTGTTAAGGCTCAGAATCAAGGAGAAGGTGCCTATGAAGCTGAGCTCATCGTTTCCATCCCACCCCAGGCTGATTTCATCGGGGTTGTCCGTAATAGTGAAGTAAGCAAACTGCCTCTTTAAAAATCGAAATGCACTCATAGGTCTCATTAACATTAATAAGTTACTCTCCTGTTTAGTGTAGTATGAGCTTAGCCATTCTACTTAAGGCTACATTGCTAGGCAATAGAGTGCCTGTCTTACATAATTCCTTTCAAGCCCAGTACTTTGCATAAGGCACTGATAGGACATTTTTAGAATTGCTAGCGAAAGGCCTGAAACAAGGTCAGATAGATAAAGTATCTAAGACTGTTCATCAAATAATTTGCTAGGGGTAATAAGGTTATGTATCTAAATCCTCTAGGGATCCTTCAGAAACATCTTTACATGCATCTGTGGCAATTGTACACAATACCTACCCCCCATTTGCTCAAATGGATATATTTTTGAAACAAGAAACTTAACTATCCAATTGTATGATGTCATCTAGGAACTCCATAGTCTATGGCTTCTGCTTTTTTTGTTGTTTGTTTTGGTCACTAATTTATAATCTTTCCAATCTTTTTTTTTTTTTTTTCTTTGACCTATCAAAGGCCTTAGCTAGACTTTCCTGTGCATTTAAAACAGAAAACCAAACCCGCCAGGTGGTATGTGACCTTGGAAACCCAATGAAGGCTGGAACTCAAGTAAGATGATTTAGCTAAATGGATTTTATTTTTCTTTAAAGAAAATAGCAAAATGGGTTTGTTCATAGTACATTTTTAATAAATATTTCAGAATAATATCTTTAAACTGGTTTTGATTTAGAATGTAATGATTAGCAGAGTTTTGTCGGGTTTTGAGCAAGATAATAAAATAATGGATTGTGCTGCTACACTGTAGTCAGTAAGCCGTGTTTACAGTGCCTTCAGTTTGCTAAATGGATGAGAACATGGGTTAATAACTAAGGACTCAAATTGTAACTCTGGTGTTTTAACCTAACGGATCTTTAATTTTTTTTTTTTTAATGTTTATTTATTTTTGAGACCATGCAAGAGACAGAGTGCAAGCAACGGAGGGGCGGACAGAGGGAGACACAAAATCTGAAGCAGGCTCCAGGCTCTGAGCTGTCAGCCCAGAGCCCGATGCGGGGCTCAAACTCATGAACTGTCAGATCATGACTTGAGCTGAAGTCGGATGCTTAACCGACTGAGCCACTCAGGCGCCCCCATAACCTAACGAATCTTTAGAACTACTCTGACAAATACTAAGACTGTCATTATTACGTGAGATAGAATTATCTCATGAATTTGGAAGCCTATATCTTTGAACTGAATAGAATCAAAGAAGCCCTTAGTGTTGGATCAGGCTCCCCTTGAGGTGGTAGAGAAGGGAGCCCAGGAGCTTGAAAAGATGCGCTCAATGGGTCGCTTCCCAAATGCTGTAAAAAGTAAACAAAAATGTGTCTTGTAGAATTCTTAGTATCAAAGGAAAATGGGAATGTATTTCATGTTACTTTTTCAATAGGATTTACTTTAATAGCACGAAGACTTTGGTAATTTGAAGAGCTCTGATAATATGGGGCTACATATTCCATATTTATCCTTAAACAACATCTAACAGGAGAGATGTTGTATAAGGGTACAGACTTGCATCTAGTGGTAAATAAGTCTTAGAGATCTAATGCACAGCATAGTGAATATAAACAATATTGTATAAACAATGCTGGGTGGCTCAGTCAGTTAAGTATTCAACTTTGGGTCAGGTCTTGATCTTGCAGGTTCATGAGTTCGAGCCCCGCATGGGGCTCTCTGCTGTCAGTGCAGAGCTTGCTTCCAGTCCTTTGTCTCCCTCTCTCTGTCCCTCCCCAACTCGTGCACTCACTCTCTTTCTCAAAAATAAATAAACATTAAAAAAAAAAAAAAAAAAAAAAAAACCCAATATTGTATTATAATCATCAACCTTGCTAAGAGACTAGATCCTTATAACCATAAAATAGGAATGGGAATTATGGGACATGGAGAGATGCTAACTATAGCTACAGTGGCAATCATATTACAGTTTATAAATGTATCAAGTCAACATGTTGTACACCTTACACTTACACAATGTTATATGTCAAATATATTTTAATAAAAGTTCCACATTTCTTTAAGAATATTTAACATTAAAAGTCATTATTATTTCTAAATATATGGTCTCTTAGGGAAGACGCCTCGAACAAAGTACCCTGAGTTGCGTTTTTCCACATGTATATAATGATGTTTAACAAGTGAAATGCTTTTTATTTTTCTTTGCTTATTTTTCTGTGTTTATTTCTGTGCTTTCTGTGTTTATTTTTCTATGTTCTCACTCTCTCTGGCCTTCTCACTCACAGCTCATGCAGTGTGGATAAGTTCAGGTTATTTCAGGTGGCCAGCATCAGGCTTTGTAAAGTGAAAGGCAGCTTGATGGAAGTCCCCCAGTCTTGTTTTTATGTATGATAAATGATTCCCTAAGAAGTCTGCTTTCTCTTACCTTATTAGCTCCGTTGTTTTCTTTAAGGTAACAGCTTCCCCCCTGCGAAACTTAGGATAATTGTTGCAATGGAGTTGTGAGAGAGGTGGGGAAATTCTGGGTCCGGCCCCGCCCCTCATGCCTTTGGTGGCCAGGTTTTCTTGCTCTTTAAAACCCATTCACTTCTTGCTTCCTGATCCATTACAAGTTCAGTTGTTAACTTCCTGTCACCAAGTCAGTGTATTTTCATTGAATCAACAGATATTTACTTTGGCATTTTTATGAAGTTAATATCAGGTATTATGAGGAGATAGAATTATGTTAGTAATTGTTTAATAGGCTCCTTTGTGGATTGGCCCATGTATATGAAATAAAAGGTTTAATAGAAGATCAGATTTAATTATCTTTGTTAGAGTACTTTCAGTTTTATTATAAGCTCAGAAAAACCCTATTTTAGAAAAACTCGTTGATTTGGACATTGGAATTTAAATTTCACTGATGAGACATTGTTTTGATTAACGTTACTATCCCTTCCTCCCCCTCCAGCTCCTAGCTGGTCTTCGTTTCAATGTACACCAGCAATCAGAGATGGATACTTCCGTGAAATTTGATTTACAAATCCAAAGGTATGAAAACAACTTGTTTTCAGTTCATATTAACTATTGAGGAAATATTCTTTGTCATAAATATGTTATGTAAGATATTCTAAATGTTATGGAATAAAACTGGCTAAAATTCCAGTACTTGACTATACCATTTTTTAAATAAATATTCCTATCACAACAATAATTTTGTTAGTTTTGAGCTTGTGAAACAGAAGTAAAAGAAGTAAAATTTGATCATCTTTTTGGAATTAAATGCTAATGAAAATTATTTTTGTACGTTTTTTTCTTTCTTACTTTTAATATGTTCATTTTTAGTTTCACTGCATTTGCCCCTGTACGTCTTAGATGAAAATTATGCTCAGTTCAGGCCTAAATATATCTATATTTTTTTCTTTTTCAGCTCCAATCTCTTTGACAAAGTAAGCCCAGTTGTATCTTACAAGGTTGACCTCGCTGTCTTAGCTGCTGTTGAGATAAGAGGGTCAGTATGATTACCAAGTTGAGTGTCATATTTTTACGAGATTTAAACTGCCTTAAATTTTTTTTTATGTTTATTTATTTTTTGAGAGAGAGAGAGAGAGAGAGAGAGAGAGACAGAGCACAGCAGGGGAGGGGCAGAGAGAGTGAGAGACACAGAATCTGAAGAAGGCTCCCGGCTCTGAGCTCTCAGCACAGAGCCCTATGCGGGGCTCAAACCCCCAAACTGTGGGATCATGACCTGAGCTGAAGTCAGACACTTAAGCGACTTAGCCACCCAGGTGCCCCTAAACTGCTTTAAAATGCAGTTACTTTTAAAAAGCAACTAATAGGCCCAGTAACTTCTTTTGGGGAGTAGCACTCATATTTCATGATACTTTTACTAGAGCTGGAGCTTCTGTAGAAAGAAGGACCTAGCTGTATTATTCCAAAGCTCCAAATATTTACTTGGTAACCCTCTGGAAATAAATCAGACATGGCAATAGCAGGCGCAAAATAAGTGTATTGAACTTGCATGCAGATTGACTTATCAATACACCTGTTACATTAGATTCAATACAGAGAAGTTTATGTGTAGGTGGATGTGTGTGTTCACATACATACAGCTTTTTCTTCCTTTTAAATATATATATTTTGTTGATTCTGATTTTATTCACGTGGATACAGGGTACTTTTGAAAATGAACTGACCATATCATTTTGGTATTCATGGTAGGTTTTCTTTGGTCATTGTTTAGAGTCTCAAGTCCCGATCATATCTTTCTTCCAATTCCAAACTGGGAGCATAAGGAGAACCCAGAGACTGAAGAAGATGTTGGGCCAGTTGTCCAGCACATCTATGAGGTTTGCGGTTGTTGACTTTAACTGATACCTGGTGGAGAGCCTTTAAAGAGAAGAACAGATAGGCTACTTGTTAAAACAAAACAAAACAAAACAAGTTTGTTTACTGTTTATGTAAACTCTGCATAGTTTAAGGATGTACCAGAGATTTATTTGAATTTGTTCCCTATTCAGAAGTTCCTCTTTTTAAGACAAGTAGCTTCAAGTGATTAAAGAATGCACTTCATACAAATTGTTGTCCAAAACCAATTATTTTCTACTTGAATAACAGCCGTTAGGTCATTGCTGAGTATTTGCATATGGACAGTTTGCAGCTCTACCTAAAAATTGAAAGTGCCTGTAGCAGATCATCAAGATTTTCTATGCCATCTTTCATCAAAAACTTTTCCATACGTTCCTCTTTTGTTTATATTTTCATTCTGACACATACTGCACTACACTAGAGGTAAATGTTGAGTTTGATCTCCTTTGCCTCGTAATGATCATGTTGTAACGTCAGAATAACTGGAAACTCTGCCGTTATTCAAATCCTATCACTAATGATTTCTAAGGTTGATGTAGGAGGGGGATTATGGAATTGATTTTTGCTCAAAGTATTTACATTTTCTTTTCCCCATTAGCTGAGAAACAATGGTCCAAGTTCATTCAGCAAGGCAATGCTAAATCTTCAGTGGCCTTACAAATATAACAATAACACTCTGTTATACATCCTTCAATACGATATTGATGGACCTATGAACTGTACTTCAGATATGGAGATCAACCCTTTGAGAATTAAGGTAATGTGCTTAATAGCAACTCTTTATTATGATGATATTTAAAGCTTTCCTTTCTAAATCTGTGAAAGAAATGCATGAAATAAAACAACCATTTTAATACACACACCTACTCCACAGAAATAATTTACCTCATAACCAGTATACTAAGGATTAAATTGTTTATTTGTATAATGAGAAAGGATTGATTCATTCCTCTGTGAAGTCCTAATGAGTCATCTATTTATGTAGTGACCTAATTTGACTGTGGTTCCATTGCACTGTGGTTTATCCACATACAATATTGTGTCAGGGGTGTTTTGTTGTTGAAATTTTTGTCTTTGGAGAAAGATCTAACATTTTAATTACCCTGGCTCTTTTCTTAACTAGAAAACAGAACAAAAAAAATATATACTCATGATTGACACTTATCACAGATATGTACCGTGACATTTCAGGCTGTTTCCATGTGTCTTATCAGTTTCCCCTCTAGCTGTGCAAGGGAGAAAATCACTGCTCGGTGGAGATAACGTTTTCCCACATATTAGGGAATCTCTGGTCTTTATTCTTTGTGCTTACTTTCCACCATATATTAAGTGGTGAATTTGTCATGCCACATTTTTAGTCATCATGTTTTAATCACATGTAGCAGTTTATGCCAAAATGTCAGTGCAGAATGTTTTCCAATATTATGTACCACCAGTTTCTCTGTAACCCTAGATCTCAAGTTCACAAACTGAAAAGAATGACACAATTGCTGGGCAAGGTGACCGGAACCATCTCATCACTAAGCGGGATCTCACCCTCAGTGAAGGAGATGTTCACACTTTGGTAAGCGCCATTTCAACAACAAGCACTTTAAACATTTAAAAATATGTGATTATAGAACTGATGCCAAAGAACATTTCAAAAATAACAACAGCTGTGCTTGGAAGAACTACATATATTTTTATACTATTCACTCCTCTTACTTTCCATGTTCCTATTCAAATTAACACCAGAGTTTCTTCAAATGATCTATCTTTATAAATTGCTAATAAAAATATTTCATGTTCCAGCTTATTTTTCTGGCTTACTCCTTTAACTGACCTCCTTCTTGACCTCATCCTGATCTTGGAGGCTTTCATGCAATATTGGAAGAAGAACCCAGGAGGCATCAACAAAAATATATTACAAGAATAATTAGCGCTATGATTAACTTTTGTTGAGTCAGCCAGTATAATGACTATAAGGTTATAAAGGGCTAATCATTTAAATTTTTGAAGTTTAACAGATCTTCAAACCATCCACTAGCAGAGAACCTTGTATAGTGTTTATGTTCAATAGCGAACACCAGTTACTTTTACATCAGCAAATTCCATAGTTCTTCTTAGTTCTCATCCGCCTCAACTGTTCAGTGGCTTTTGGCATAATTTATCACTTCCTCCTTTGTGGAACACTCCTCATTCTCTTCTAGGACTCTGCTCTCTTAGTACTTCACCTACATCAACTGGCTACTTCCTAATCTCTGTTTCCAGACCTTTACCTCTGTAGAGTATTCCAGGGCTTACACCTCAGATTTCTTGTCTGCTCTGCATGTATTCATTGATTAGATCTGTGCTGTCTAATATTATAGACATCAGCCACATTTTACTCTACTTTGGGACGTAGAGATATGTCCATTACTGCTCATTTCTATCATCGTAGGAAGTTCGAATCAGATAGTGCTATACGAGAGATGTTATTCACTCTTGTGGCTATAAATACTATCTCTGGATGACTTTGATTTACATTTCAAAGCTGATCCTATGCATTGAACTCCAAGCTCCATTATCTAACTGCCTACTGGAATTTCTCTTAAATAGTTAGTAAGAATCTTAAACTTAATTCTAAGAATGTTTTCCCAACTCTACTCTTTCTACAGTGTGTCAACTCCCTTCTTTGTCCCAAACCTGGACACCTTGACTCCTCTTTTTCTCTCAAACCTCACATCCTGGGTATCAGCAAATTCTTTCAGTATCTGTTATCAAAAGACCCTGAATTTGGTCCTTTCTCAGCAACTTTACCTCTGCCACAGCCTCACCTAGGCCACCTTTGTGTCTCACATGGACTGTTGCCAAACCTCTAGCTGGACTCCATATTTCTGCCTTTTCCCCCACTACAGTTAGCCACACAGGAGCCATAGTGATCCTTTTAAATGGAGATCAGGTCATGTTACTCCAGTGCCTTCCCAGCTAAGTCAGAGAGGAAGCCTGAGCATGTAAAGCCTTTAGGCCCAACAAAATGTAGGCCCTTCTGCCTTGCTATTTGCATTTCCTCTCCTAATTCTCTACCTCCTGTTTTTGCTACCTTGCTTTTCATTGAATAGACATCCCCAAGCATGTTTCTACATCCAAGCTTTGAAAATTGTTCTCCCATCTTCCTGGAATGCTCCTTGTCCAGATTTCCCTGTGGCTTATTTCCCCATCTCCTTCTATGTCTTTAAATGTCAGATTATGACAGGACTTCCCTGACCAACCCATGTGAAATAGAAATTACTTTTAACCCCCACCCTACTTTTGATCCTGTGTGTTCTATCCTCCTACAGAACGACATTAAAAAACTTTATGATAAAACTTACATAAAAGTCACCATTTTAACCATTTTAAAGTATGCAACAGAGTGATTTTTGGTATACTCACAACATTGTGCAACCACCACCATTATCTAATTCCAGAATATTTTCATCACTTTCAGAAAGAAATACTGTACCCATTATACAGTCACTACGTATTCTTCCCTGCTATCAGTCTCTGGAAACCACTAATCTGCTTTGTGTGTCTAAAGATTTGTCTGTTCTGGACAGTCATAAAATATGTGGCCTTGGTGTCTGGCTTCTTTGACTCAGCATAATGTTTTTAAGGTTCGCCATGGTACAGCATGCAGTAATACTTCAGTCATTTTTTATGCCTGAATAATACTCCGTTCTATGGGTATAGGGCATTTTGTTTGTTTCCTCATTAGTTGATGAACATTTAGATTATTTCTGCCTTTTGTTTATTTTGAATAGTGCCATTGTGCACATTCTTGTACACATTTTTGTGTGAACATATATTTTTAGTTCTCTTGGGAGTAAATCTAGAGATGCCATTACTGGGTCATACGGGGACTCTGTTTAACTTTTCAGAAACTACCAAACTTTTCCAAAGTCGTTGTGCCATTTTACATTCCCAACCAGCAACATATGAATTTTTCAACTTCTCCACGTTTGCCATCACTTACTATTGCCTTAATTTTTTTTTTTTTTTTTTTTTTTTTATGGTCATCCTTGTCAATGTGAAGTGGTATCTCATCGTGGTTTTATTTGTACTTCCCAATAATCACTAATGATGTCAAGCATCTTTTCTGTTGTATATCTTCTTTCGAGAGATGTCTATTCAAATCCTTTGCCCATTTTTAAATTGGGTTGTTTGCCTTTGTTGTTAGGTCATGAAGAGTTCGTTATATATTCAGGATACTTCCCTTTTCAGAGCTGTTATTGCACATATTTTCTCGTTCTGTTAGTTGTCTTTTCACTTTCTTGATAGTATCCCTGTGATGTGAAAAGTATTCAAATTTGAAGAAGTTCAGATTTGTCAAGTCTTTCTTCTTTTATTACCTGTACTTTTGCTGTCACAGTCAAGAAACCATTGCCAAACCTGACATCCTGAAAATTTACACCTAAGTTTTTTGGTTTTCTAAATTTTATACTCTCGACTCTTAATATTGGTCTGTATACATATTCTTATGCCGGTACCAAATTGTTTATTATAGCTCTTCAGTAAGTTTTGAAATTGGAAGTGTGAGCCCTCCAACAGTTTCTTCTTTTTGAAGATTGTTTTAGCTATGTAGGGTCCTCTATAATTTCATATGAATTTTAAGATCAGTTTGATGATTTCTACAGAAAAGGTAGTTGGAATTTTGATAGCAATTTTATTGGATCTGTATCAATATAGGAGTATTGCCATGTTAATAATATTAAGTCTCTCAGTTCTTGGACATGAGATATCTTTCCATTTAGTTAAATGTTTAATTTCTTTCAAAATACTTTGTACTTGTAAGTGTTTAAGTGTTGCACTTTCCTGGTTAAATTACTTTTGTGTATTCTATTCTTTCGGGGTGGTCTTTTGAATAAAATTGTTCTCTTCATTTCATTTTAAGATTTTTCATTACTGGTATATAGAAATGCAACTTAATTGTCAATCTTGTATTCTGTTCTTTTTCTGTACTTGTTTATTAGCTATAATCATTTTATTGTCGATTCTTTAGTGTTTTCTGTATACAAGATCCTGTCATCTTGAAAAGAGAGAGGTTTACTTCTTTTTTTCCAATTTGGATGCCTTTTATTTGATTGTTTTCTTGCTTAATTATACTGGCTAGAACCTTCTGAACAACTTTCATAAAAGTGTCAATGAGTGGGCATTGTTGTCTTATTTGTCACCTTAAGGGGAAAGCATTTGTTCTTTCCCCATTAAGTGTGATGTGAGTTACAGGCTTTTCACGGATGTCCTTCCTCAGATCAAAGAAGCTATTCCTTGTCATAGACTGCAAGTTCACTTGCTGGGTAGCGTTGTGACTATGCGTGTGACATGTCTAATGCAATTTGACCAGCACATGGAAGGTGGTGAATATTTGCTATCTTTGACTGCCTGCCTTCAAGTTACTGATAAAAACACTGAATGTAGCAGAAACGTGGAATAGCTGCTCAAGATTCATTCCGTTTCTTTTTCTTTTCTACAGGTGTATTGTTAATCTGATTTTCATGTCTTACTAAAATGATCATGCTCTGGGTTTACCTAAAGGATGTTGAATACTAGCCATAAAAAATATATATTTTAATAATATTGTAGGTCTTATCCTTTTATACCACATTGCACTAAAACCAACCCCTGTATTTGTTTGTTTGTTTGTGTTTGTTTGTTTGTTATTTATTTTTGAGAAGGAGGGAGAGAGCGAGAAGGAGCAGGGGAGGAACAGACAGAGAGGGAGAGGGAGAATCCCAAGCAGGCTCCATGCTGTCAGCGCAGAAACCGATGCAGGGCTTAGACTCACAAACCATGAGATCATGACCTGAGCTGAAATCAAGAGTTGGTCGCTTAACTGACGAAGCCACCCAGGTGTCCTGTAAACCAACCCCTTTAGCAAAAGCATTCATAGACTCCACTATTAGCCTATGCATTTTAAACATTTTTCTTATAATGCAAAAGAATCTGGATTATCTCTTTGGCTTTCACATAAAACAACTAAAATGTCCAATTTTCATATGCTGAAGAAATGATAGGCATTTTTTTATAAGTAAAGAATTTGTTTTGGCAGGGCTGTGGAATTGCTGAGTGCTTGAAGATTGTCTGCCAGGTTGGACGACTAGACAGAGGAAAGAGTGCAATCCTGTATGTAAAGTCCCTGCTGTGGACTGAGACCTTTATGAATGTAAGTGGACAGATGCAGCATTCAGCCAGTTTATCCATTTTCTCAAAGACATGAAAAAGGCCTCCCATCTAGGAAATCATTTCATTGTTATTTCCATACAGAAAGAAAACCAGAATCATTCATACTCTCTGAAGTCATCTGCTTCTTTTAATGTCATTGAGTTTCCTTATAAGAACCTTCCAATTGAGGATATCTTCAACTCCACATTAGTAAGTCATCGATTTGGGGAAATGCAATTAAGTGCACCCAGTCCAATGCCATAGATATTTTTTATTTTATTTTAAATATTGGCACCTTCACTGTTTTGGTGATTTAAAAGTTGGTTGATAGGTCTATAACCTAGTTAAATATTATTTTACTCCCTCACCCCAGAACATTAAAGGTTGACCTTTTACTTTAGCATCTTGTCCTGTGTAAGAGATTCTTACCTTATACAAATCTCATGGGTGGAAATTTGGGGAATTTTTCCCCACAAAGTTAGAAAGTCGGAAATTAACTATAATAGGTGAAGGCTAAATATTATAAAGATCTTTAATTTAAGGATTAAAAATGGGACTAATATATCAAAGATGGATTTAACTATTTAAAAATCACTTTATCACTTCTGAAGTTAACCTGTTGTTGGGAATTTTATGTGTGTATGTGCATGCTACTGATACCAAATATGTAATCAATCACAAATTATCATATACAACAAAAGAAAATAATGTGAGTATCATTAAAACAAAATGTAGTAGGCATTTAGACATTTGTTGAATGATTCGGTGAATTATTTTTAAAACTCAAAACCTCTTTGCCCCCACCAGGTTACCACTAACGTCACGTGGGGCATTCAGCCCGCACCCATGCCCGTGCCTGTGTGGGTGATCATTTTAGCAGTGTTAGCAGGATTGCTGTTGCTGGCTGTTTTGGTGTTTGTAATGTACAGGGTAAGTAATGGACTTAGGAAGAGCAGGAGCGGGGAGAAGCAGAAGAAAAGGGCAAGGGAGAAGGGAAAGAAGGAAGAATAGAGAAGGAACTTTAATGATACATAAGGAGCACCGCATATCTTTTTTTTTTTTTTCAGTATATGAAATTTATTGTCAAATTGGTTTCCATACAACACCCAGTGCTCATCCCAAAAGGTGCCCTCCTCAATACCCATCACCCACCCTCCCCGCCCTCCCACCCCCCATCAACCCTCAGTTTGTTCTCAGTTTTTAAGAGTCTCTTGTGCTTTGGCTCTCTCCCACTCTAACCTCTTTTTTTTTTTTTCCCCTTCCCCTCCCCCATGGGTTTCTGTTAAGTTTCTCAGGATCCACATAAGAGTGAAAACATATGGTATCTGTCTTTCTCGGTATGGCTTATTTCCCTTAGCATCACACTCTCCAGTTCCATCCACGTTGCTACAAAGGGCCATATTTCATTCTTTCTCATTGCCATGTAGTACTCCATTGTGTATATAAACCACAATTTCTTTATCCATTCATCAGTTGATGGGACATTTAGGCTCTTTCCATAATTTGGCTATTGTTGAGAGGAGCACCGCATATCTTAAGGAAGTTGTACGACGTGCCATTTAAGTTTTCTTGGTGATAATATAGTCACTCAGAATACTTGTAATATTCTTCACTGATGTGGCAGTAATGTTAGTTTTTCCTCAATTGACAGATGGGCTTTTTTAAACGTGTCCGGCCACCTCAGGAAGAGCAAGAAAGGGAACAGCTTCAACCTCATGAAAATGGTGAAGGAAACTCAGAAACTTAACTGTGATTTTTAAGTTATGCTACATCCTGACCCATGAGAATTACCACCTTCATCATAGGTTTCAGTTTCCTTCACAAGGAATAAAATTCCAAGACTGTACTGCTGATGGTGCCTGTTGGTATTAACCACAAAACAAGAGCAATATTTGTCAACCTTTTTCTAATAATTAAGTTCAGACATACATTTAATGCACATCCACTGACTTGTGTTTTTTAGGTATTTAAATAATAAAATTTCAAGTGATAGTTCTTCTTCTGTGTACATAAGACAGGTAGTGCCTGAGTTACCACTTTATACAAAATAGTACCTCCTACAATTACTGTTTCTGATTTTGTATGTTGGGTTTTGTTTGTTGTTGTTTTTGTTGTTTCAAAGCAATCCATATTTGGACCTTCGGATCCACATCTTTTGTGCAGGAACTTAATGTTAATATACATTACACTACAGTTGAGTTTTTAAGCTTCTAACTTTATAACTGCATGAACTTGGATTTTAAAATATTAAACCTACATGATAAACTTTAATAAAAAAAAAGCAGATCCATCAAAATTCTTTCCTGGAATAGCAAAAGTGTAGTATTTTAATATGACAGTTGGGTAGATGCTATTACATTTTTATTTTTGTTTTATTCCACAGTCCATTTCAGTACATTTGAATTTGTTGAAGTTTAGGTTCTATTTCAGATCCTTTAAGCCAATCTGTACTAAAAAGTTTATAATCAAAAATGCCTCTTTTGTGTAATAGTTTAATTGTCCCTGATCTTATGATGCTTAAAGCCATATGCAGTTGGGAATCCTTTCCAAAGTACATGTGTTCCAATGTATATGCCTGGATATTTACAATACAACAACAAAAGAAAGCATTTAAATTATAAGATTCTGTTTGTAGTTCTCTGGTAGAGTTACTTATTAATGGTACGCTTTTAGAGCAAGAATTTTTAGTTGGGATTAATTTATTTTCTTCCTATATATGTATTTTTCCTTATATTTCCCAAACTGTTACTAAGAATAGGTTGAGATTAATGAGGGATTTTTACAGTTTGCAGGAACCTGCATCTAAACTCCCAACCCCGTGAGAAATGTTTGGAGTTGAAATTCTTAAAGTAGCTTACTAGTTTGCTTTTAGCAACAGCATGATTCTACTCCTGTGGATACTACCTTATGTAAGCAAGGTATCACGGGTAAAAGCAGTCTCCGCTATTGAAATGACTTCTAAAAGTTACTTTTATAAGCAATTCAAATTATTGGGAGCCTTTTAAAACTTTTGTAGTTTTATTAACATAAATTACTTTTCTAGGAATTTTTATATAAAAGCTGCACAGGTGGCATGTTATAGTTTTATATGCCTCTAGGGTGATGATTTCTTCTAGAGGAATGTGTGATTTATTCACAGTTCCTCAAGGTCTGGGAATGACTCTTAATTTTACCTATTTTTGTGCAATTACATCATGTTGTGCTTTAGAAATTGTGAGTTTAATAAGTTTTTAACTGCTGTCTTCATTAGGCAATGATAAATATTTCCCTTAAATAATTGAATATTTTTCTATGCTTTAAATATAATTGAGGTTTACTTTGCCCTATCTTGTGTTCAATTCCCTACACAAGTGGCTAAGCCAGAATATATTCATAAAACAGAGGTACGTGAGTTATATATGTTAGAACATGACAAGACCCTGTATTTAGCTTTAATGAATTTCAAAATTAATAGGTTTTGTAGTATAGATTTCATTAGTAGCTTAAAAGGTCATAGTCATATTCAGTAAGTATTTTTATTGCCAGTAAGTCTAAAGTTTTTTAAGAAAAAAATATTTTTATCCTAGGGTCTGCCACCAGGCACTAAGTTGGTCTGTGACAACTTTCACTTTACCTGTTTTCCCACCTTATAATAGTCATCCTTGAAAGTATATGTTGGATAGGAATTCACTCTTAAAAAAAAAAAATGTTACTGTTTACTTTTGCACATTCTGTTCCTTTTATGGCCTCTTTCTCAAGGTATAATCTTGTATGGGAGCTTGAAGGATGTTGTTGTTGGAAGTATGATGTTTTAAATTCCCTTTATGAATTGTAGTTTTAAGCAATAGTATTTTAAAAAATGAAAATGTATATCTTTACAAACATATGGTAGAAGTATAATTTGGAAGCTTACTCTTCGAGGAAAATGTTTGGGAAAATGTTGGGATTCTTTTTACCCTAAAGCAGCATGTGAATGTATTTGGTTAAAGTGTCAAACAATAGTTCTATGAAAGCTGTTTTAATTTGCAAACATTTTAAATACTGCTATGTTTGTGATTTCCATCTTGAGTGTAAATTTTTTATAATCTGATCAGTTTTTTAAAACATGAGTGAGGTAGAGGATATTTAAAGCATTTCATATTGGTGAGAAATATTGATACTGTTGTTGATTTCTTATTTAGGCATTTATTTTAGAACTGATACTTTGAGAAACATTTTGCGTGGGGGACATTCTTTCCTTTTTTCTTTTCCCCTTTCCTTTTTTCCCCTTTCCCTTTCTCTTGTGCTGAATCATTATGGTAATAATTCTGATACATTTCTTAATAATTCTGAAGTGTAAAACAATTAAAACATTAGTGCCACAATTTTACCTGTGTTATGAAACTACTACTTCATAGTAAATTCTCATCAATACTTCATATAAAGAGAAAATTAAAGTGTTAGGAAAAGAGACTATACTTATAATGGCTTCCTTAAGAGAACTGTGGACGATTTTTCATGGTTAATGATGACCCTAAGAGAGATGTAAGTGGCAAAAGTACAGTATGTAATTCCTCAGCTGCTTTTTATAAAGCAAATGATCTGTAAGTTGATAGAGATTTCTGTGTTGCAGAGTGTAACACCAAGCTTGAAGAAGAATAAGTCATTCTTGGAATATGTGTGTAGGACCATTGCCGATCTTAATGCCACTTTGTAAGTGCTCTTAGGTAGTGTGTATATGGGGTAGTTTGGTAAATTAAAAAATGTAAAATTCAGAAATTGAATAAAGGATCAAAATTGGCCAATGAAATAACTCAATGCTCTGGTTTTTGGAGAGTATCCCTTTTAACTTGTTGGTAGGCTAGGTTGAACAATGAACCTATCGACATGTAGCATGCGTATATGCATATATTTCATTGTAATTTCTGATTGATAATGAACTTCTTGGGAGAGGTACCAAGTCCTGGATTTTTGAATTATTGATCTCAAGTGCAATATAACAATGTAACCAAACCTAGATAATTTCAGAGTCATTGTTAATTTAGTGAACCTAATCTAAATAGAGACTTAGTAATTTTTTGATTAGTGGGAAGGAGTGATTCTGCTATGGATATACAAATGAAGTTATTTACCCCTAAAAGGTACATTCTACATTTTATTTCAAGCTGGGCATGAACTATTCCCTACTAGTTTTGAAATTCTTTGAAATATCTCAAAGTAACTTGGAAGCTATGTATATCAAATTAACTTGCTATCTAATAACATAGAATGTAATTTTCTTTGTTAAGCTTCTCTTATGATCACCCACATTGGGTGAGACATAAAATGAGCGTCTTCTAAAATTTGTCATTTGCTGACTTGACTTGAGTTAGTGAAAACTGGTACAGTGTTCTGCTTAGTTTCCAATGTGTAACTTGTGTCTGTTCAATAAACTTGAGCATATGGTGCCACTTTTGTGTATGGACTTTATATTTTCCTTCTGTGATGTTTTGTTTTTTAATCACATAAGCCAGTAATAATGCACTAAAAAGATGACGTCAAAGAGGTACATCTCTAAAAGTCTGAATTCTATAAGAGTGCTATTTATTTGAAGAAAAGTAACACAAAAGAGCAAAAGGAACTGAATGTTAAAAGACACCTATTACAGATCACAGAATCATAGACCTTGAACATTTAAAATGGGTTTCAAATTCCAATAATGGCAGGGTGGCTTTTATCAGATAACAATGGTAAACGATGAACAAAGGAAAAAGGAAAAAAAAAAACTTTTTGAAAACACTGAAGTTACCAAATGCTGGCAGAAAGTGAAGGGGATTTGACTTTTAAAGTGGGGAACCACCTTTTTCCTGGAAGTTACTTTCTGTTGTGTGGGTAGAATGCAAGCAGAAAAGGGCCCTCTCATTTCCTGCAATTATGGTATTGCCATCATGGCTAAAAGGTGCAGGGGGAAATCCAGGAAAAGAAGGAGCCACGCTTCAAATCCTTTTCCGACCCTGATTCTGACCCTGCTCTAGTGAAACTCCAAGGAGCCCAAAAGGAAACAACAAACAAAAGGTTGAAAGAGCTACACAGTTATTTTAGCTCTGTCTGCTGTAGGAGAAACAAGATTGGAGTTCATGTCTTACCCAGTGACAGGAGCTTTGAAACACCCATTCTTTCCATTGAAAACTCCTATGCCTTAGGAATAAATACTACATCCCAAGTTTGATTAATTGGCCCTAGGAGGAAGAGCAAAGCCAATGGCCGACCCTAACAAAGCATAAAAATCAAGCTTCCACAAATCTGAGGTGACTCATTTGTGAGTTATTTGCTTATTTAGGCAGTTTCTTTGAGAGGAAGATAACCTATAAAGACTGCCATGTCTTATCTGCAATGTCACATGTGTGTGTAAATGAGAAGAAAGGAAAATGTACCCATGGTTTGAAGGAAAAAAAAATGGGTCGGTAGAAAGAGACCCACAAACAGTTTAGCAGACATGACTAAATAACTATAAAAAATATGTTAAAGACTCTAGAAAAACGTGAAAGTTTATGGGCATTTCAAAATAGATTTGGAAATTAACGAGAGATTCAAGTGGAAATCTTAGGACTAAAAAATGCAATATCTGAAATCAGAATTTCAGGGGGATTTTTTAATCAGGGGGATTAAAAGTGGACAAAAGAGAAGAAAGACTCCTTGAATTTGGAGATGAATAGGATTCATCTAAACTGAAGCACTGCAGGTGGACAGTGGGTGGGAGGAGGGATTATAAAATAAATAGCCTTCCTGATCCATGAGTCAATCTAGGCATGAAAGAAAAGGAGTCAGGAGAGCAAATGGGGTAGACTAACTTGAAACCAAAAAGCTGCTAAATTTGATGAAATGTAGCAACCTACAGTCTGGAAGCTCAATGAACCCCAAACAGTACAATCACAAAAAAACACTATGTGCATCATGGTCAAACAGCTAAAAATCACAAGCTGGAGTGGGTTTACCTCACCCTTTCGTACTGTTAACGATGCCCAGAGTTGATTTCATGTCCAAATTTTTACTGGCAGGATTGGGGCTACAGTTTATATATTCAAACTCCTAGTTCCCTATGCTTTCTGCTATGCCACAATGCCTAGATTACTAGTCACCACTTATAAATAGATTTGTTACTATCTAGTGAATAGGCTGAGATGCCTGCACATTAGTTGGTGCGACACCAATACTTTTCCAAGTAATATTTTTATTCACTTTCTCAACTTTCTGAATTGCCTAGAGAGTTATATGGTTAGATTTCCTTTTGCACCCTGCTTCACTTCCCTTATCAGCCCTATTTCCTGAAAAGTAACAAATATATATTGGTGTTGTTTTAATAAAAGGAGCATTTAGATTTTGGACTTGAGCTTTACTCAGTAATTTACCTTCATGTTACTAAAAAAACAAAACAAAACCCTAATTTCTTTCAAAGTTCTGTTCCAGTTCTCAGAAATTAGGGTATCAAAATGGAATCTTTAGGGATTACTTTTTAGCCAATTTTGTAGTTAGAATATTAATTAGTTACTACAAAGTTATTCATAAAAAGTACTAAATGCTGTATATAATTATTAGTACTTAATTTGGAGAATTATGGTCTCCACCTGGGTAATAGAAATTATTCTTGATCTTGTGTAGGATACGTGTTAAATTTCCCATGAGCGATAAAAAGTTGATGGTTTATAAATTTTCTCATCTTTGAGCAGTGCAAAGTTGTTTTTGAGATTAAAAGTGACACAAACACCTTCAAAATTCAGAGAGATTATCACCTAATTAGAAGACAAGTAAATGAGTTTGAACTTCTCAGTGTACTTTAGTGAGGGAACGAAAGGGAAGAGTTTATTAAAGAATATGCAAATTTCCTACTTTGTAGTAATACCAAATTACTTGGAGTAATACTCAAAATACTCCAAGTTACTTTGAGATATTTCAAAGAATTTCAAAACTAGTAGGGAATAGTTCATGCCCAGCTTGAAATAAAATGTAGAATGTACCTTTTAGGGGTAAATAACTTCATTTGTATATCCATAATTAATCTCTTCAAAGAAAACTTTCTGAGATACTAGCAGAAGTTTGCACAATCTCTGTGTTCTCCTTACTGCAAACTCTTTTGACAGTGAATCTCTTAATTTTTGCATCAAACCATAATACTCAGTACAATACTGAGTACTGTATTTGGCTTTGACTTTTTGATTTTGACTTTACCCCTGAACCAAAGCCAAGCATTTCACCACAAAGTGGTGTTAAATTACTAGCAAAAAATGAACTTTTTTCTCAATCATCTCACAGGTACTCAGTGACTCCTAGGAACAGACATGACATAGCAGTAACTAAATTCACCTTATTCCCATTGGACAGTCCTAGTCTCTCGAGAGAACCGTAAAGCAGCTGCATGCAGTATAGCAGTGGTTCAATAACAGACCTGTGAATCTGGTTTGCACACCATGGGAGAGACGGTCTCTTCTTCTCACCTCTAATTTTCCAAATCTAGTTCTTCACCCTACCCACTCCGTATCCTCTCATAGGTCTATGCAATCTTGGTCATTGGATGAACATCAATCCTTTATCATGCCCTAGACAATAAATTAGCTTTAAATTACTGTGAAGCCCTTCTGCCATGAAGGGTAATATATACACAGCATCCAAGGATTAGGCCACGGACATCTTTCGTGGGTGGTGGGGAGGAGTGCTGCATTATGTGTACAACAGTCCACCTCTGGCCTCAAAGATTTACTTCAGTCTCACATGCAAAATACATTAAACCCATCTCAAAGTCACCCAAAGCCAAACTGGCACAGCAGCAACTCAAAGTCCCCAATCCCTCCTTAATCTCATTAGCCTGAATGTCCGGAATCTTGTCATCTAAATCATCTAAATTAGGTATGAATGAGGCTTGAGTTATGGTCCATCCTGGGATACAATTTCTCCCTATGTGTGGGCCTGTGAAACTAAGGAAATAAAGTTATCTGTTCCCAACATATCATGGTGGAACAAGCATCTAACAGAGATATTTTGGTTCAAAAAAGAAAAAAAGTAGAAGGAAAAACAAGAAGTCACTGGTCCCAAGCAACTTAAAAATCCAGCTGGGAAACTCCATTTGGTTTCAAAGTCTGTGAATAATTCTCTGTGGCTCATGGCCCCAACACCCTGAGTGGTCCTTACCGTCCCCTGCCCCACCCTCCAACCACCACCATGAAATGTAGCACATGTTTGCAGCTGAGTACTGTATTGTTATCAGCCTATTTCTTCTGGGAACACTTTGTGGGCCCCATATGTTTTTTCACTCTGAACTTCAGCCCTTTTAGACAAATCTGGCAGTGCTTCTGCTGATGTAAAATTTTCAAGAACCTTGTGGATCTCCTGTGTACATCAAGAAGACTCCATCATACCAGATGCTACTCTACATATCTTCGCTGAATGATCCTATCTCTATTTTTGGCTACTTTTGAGATGTTTGAGGGGATCAATGAGTCACATGCTTAATCTCTTCAAAGAAAACTTTCTGAGATACTAGCAGAAGTTTGCACAATCTCTGTGTTCTCCTTACTGCAAACTCTTTTGACAGTGAATCTCTTAATTTTTGCATCTTTTGCAATCTAGATATGTTAAGAATTTTCCAAACCATAAAGTCCTAGTTTCCTGGGTTCTCTTTTTTAAAAATGTGTACCTATTTAATGGAATTTATATAATTAAGGTCAAGGTTGGAGCGCTTTCACATAGATGGCCCGGTAATGCTCTTCAACAGGTTTGCCCCTAAAACAATGCAGGCTTTTGAAAATCTGGACCCGGTCTTTTAACAAACTCCATATCTTAAGACTTTGGTCTATATTTATCTGGCTCCATCACTTCCTACTACACATTGGGCCATCCTAGCTAGAATGGCTAATGAATTCTCTTCTACCTAGCCACCAGACTTGGGAAAACTTGTGGGTGGAGAGGGTTACCTGAAATTCCATAGATGAAATTGCCCACTCTTTGACCTACAGCAGGTAATCTACATATTCTGACTATAATCTCAGTGACTTACATGCCTGTTACCTAAGGAGACCTCTAAAACTGGGATTTAGTAACTGTTTGAATCATATGATCCGCTTTGGTTAATAATCCCAAACTGTCCTTATCTCCAGGAGTGTGGATAGACCTACCTGAGTAAATGATGTTTGTTCAAAGAAATACAAATGTTAACCTTGTTCAGCCCTCTTCAACAGTTGGTCCCTTGGTTTTAAAACTCAAATGAAATGGTTCACCGTCAAATGAAGACAGCAGTATTGCAGGAATATTCATAATATAAGGAAATAGTTGGTTACTAAATCTTAAAAATCGTATTTCCAAAAGTAAAAGTTCTTGCAATAATTTGTTTAAAAGGGATTCTGTCTTTTTTAACTAAAAATTTTTAAAAGTTTATTTATTTATTTTGAGAGAGAGAGAGAGATCACATGCATAAGTGAGCAAGAGAGGAGCAGAGAGAGAAACAGAGAGAATCTCAAGCAGGCTCCGTGTTGTTAGCATAGAGCCAGATGTAGGTCTCAAACTCATGAACCGTGAGATCATGACCTGAGCTGAAACCAAGAGTCAGACACTTAACTGACTGAGCCACACAGGTACCCAAGGATTCTTTCTGAATCAAAGAATCGATCCCATTTATAATTGCACCAAAAACCATAAGATACCTAGGAATAAACCTAACCAAAGAAGTAAAAGATCTGTACTCCGAAAACGGTAGAACACTTATGAAGGAGATTGAAAATGACACAAAGAAAAGGAAAGACATTCTATGCTCATGGATTGGAAGAACAAATATTGTTAAAATGTCTATACCACCCAAAGCAACCTACACATTTAATGCAATCCCTATCAAAATATCACCAGCATTCTTCACAGAGCCAGGACAAACAATTCTAAAATTTGTATGGAACCAGAAAAGACCCTGAATAGCCAAAGCAATCTTGAAAAAGAACAGCAAACCTGTAGTCATCCGGACTTCAAACTATTTTAAAAGTCTATAGTCATTGAGACAGTTTGGTACTGACACAAAAACAGTCACATAGAATAATGGAACAGAATGGAAAACCCAGAAATGAATCCACATCTACAACTAATCTTTGACAAAGCAGGAAAGAATATCCAATGGAAAAAGTCTCTTCAATAAATGGTGTTGGGAAAACTGGATGGCAACATGCAGAGAAATGAAACTGAACCACTTTTTTACAACATACACAAAAATAAACTTAAAATGGAGGAATGACTGAAATGTGAGACAGGAAACCATCAAAATTCCTAGAGGAGAACACAGAAACAACTTATTCGACCTTGGCTGTAGCAACTTCTTACTAGACACGTCTAGTAAACACAAGCAAACATGAACTATTGGGACTTCATCAAAATAAAAAACTTCTGGGGCGCCTGGATGGCGCAGTCGGTTAAGCTTCCGACTTCAGCCAGGTCACGATCTCGCGGTCCGTGAGTTCGAGCCCCGCGTCAGGCTCTGGGCTGATGGCTCAGAGCCTGGAGCCTGTTTCCGATTCTGTGTCTCCCTCTCTCTCTGCCCCTCCCCCGTTCATGGTCTGTCTCTCTCTGTCCCAAAAATAAATAAAAAACGTTGAAAAAAAAAAATTAAAAAAAAAAAAATAAAAAACTTCTGCACAGCAAAGGAAACAATCAACAAAACTAAAAAACACCTTAGGGAACAGGAGAAGATATTTGTAAATGACATATCAGATCAGGGGTTAGTATCCAGAATTTATAAAGAACTTCTCAAACTCAACACCAAAAAAATAATCCAGTTAAGAAGAAATGGACAGAAGACATAAACAGACATTTCTCCAAAGAAAACATACAAAAGGCCAACAGACATATGAAAAAATGCTCAACTTCACTCAATATCAGTGAAATACAAATCAAAACCACAATGAGATACCATTTCACACCCATCAGAATGACTAAAATTAACAACTCAGGAAACAACAGATGTTGGTGAGGATGAGAAGAAAGGGGAACACTCTTACAATGTTGATAGAAATGCAAACTGGTACAGCCACTCTGGAAAAACAATATGGAGGTTCCTCAGAAAGTTGAAACTAGAACTACCCTATGATCCAGCAATTGTACTAGTAGGCATTTATCTAAAGGATACAAAAATACTGATTTGAAGGGGCATATACACCCTAACGTATATAGCCACACTATTAACAACAGCCAAATTATGGAAAGAGCCCAAATGTTCATCGATTGATGAATGGATAAAGAAGTGATATATATATATATATATATATATATATATATATATATATATATATTACTCAGCCATCAAAAACAATGAAATCTTGCCTTTTACAGTGATGTGGATGGAACTAGAGTGCATTATGCTAAATGAAATAAGTCAGAGAAAGACAAATACCATATGATTTCACTCCTATGTGGAATTTAAGAAACACAAGACATGAACATAGGGGAAGGGAAGGAAAATTAAAATAAGATAAAAACAGAGAGGAAGGCAAGCCATGAGAGACTCATAACTACAGAGAACACACTGAGGGTTGCTGGAGAGGAGGTGGATGGGGGCTAAAATGGGTGATGGGCATTAAGAAGGGCACTTGTTGGGATGAGCACTGGGTGTTATATATAAGCGATGAATCACTAAATTCTGCTCCTGAAACCAGTACTACACTATATGTTAACTAACTTGAATTTAAATAAAATCTTGGAAGAAAAAAAAAATAAGCAAAATATTCTGTCTTCTCCCTCACATAGTTCATTCTGGCTATTCCTTTGTCTTGGCTGTGTCATGGGGCGGGGGGGGGGGGGGTCTCTGAAGACACCATGTACAGAGGTTGCCAGTGACAGTTCATTAGTGCATCATACAGCTCCTTCCTCTGTTCCATGAACTCCTTGTTGGCCTTAGTCACATCCAGCTATGGCAAGGGATCATTCAGTGCACTATCTCCAACTTCTTCATAGGTCTATGTGGTGCTCTGGGTGTAGCCATATTGGGAGTAACTATAGCTGTTGCTGCCTGTGTTCTCTGGTCATAGCTCCACTAGGCATGGTAATTCTGGTACTGCTAGTAACACTGGCTGTAGCTATGAAGACACATCTGATTATATTCCACTGGCTTCATATGGCTCACTTTAGCCATTGTCATGCTCAAAAGCACTGGTTTAGACCCCAGTCTCACTGCTCCCTGGCATTCTATCAGGGTTTGCTTCTGTTCCAGTTCATCTGTGAATTCCATAAAACCAAAACCCTTAGTCACACCTGCCTGCCTGGTCCAAAACCACCTTGCCTCCTCAACAGGAGGGGCAGATGTTGACAGTCAACCATATACATACAACTTGCCAAAATCAACATCTGGAGTCAGCCCTCCCCCCTCAAAAAAGGGAGTACTCAGGGCTATTATCTGGTTATTTCCCATAAGTGGCATAGTTTAGTTTAAAACGTTTTGCAAGTGTGGCTCCTGGAGAAGTATCCCATTAAGTTTATGCAAACCCTTCTTAGCTGTGGCCAAATCTGTGCTTTCTACAGAGAAGTAGCCAGCTGGGATACCAGTGAGCGCCATCTACTTTGTTCTTATTTTTCAAGA
Source organism: Panthera leo (assembly GCF_018350215.1). NCBI lineage: Eukaryota > Metazoa > Chordata > Mammalia > Carnivora > Felidae > Panthera > Panthera leo. Next base: position 172,994,879 of record NC_056686.1, read on the forward strand.
TTGTTTTGGCTATATGCGGTCCCATGCAATTTCATATGAATTTTAGAATCAGTGTGTCAATTTCTACAAAGTAGTCATCTGTACTGACCCTTCAGAGCCTGGAGCCTGCTTCAGATTCTGTGTCTCCCTCTCTGCCCTTCTCTCTCTCTCTCTCTCAAAAATAAATAAACATTCAAAAATATATTTTTTAAATTATGGTGTAATTAACATTTAACATTATATTAGTTTCAGGTGTAAAACATAATGATTGGATATTTGTATATATTGCAAAATGATCATCATGCTAAGTCTAGTTAACTTCTGTCACCATACACAGTTACTATATGTGTATATATATATATATATATATATATATATATATAATTTACATAGATATTATATATTTACATAAATATATATATTTTACTTACATAAATATATATATTTTAAGGACTTTTAAGGTCTCTTCAGCAACTTTTAAATATACAATACAGCATTTCATATTAGTTACCATGCTGCACATTGTATCTTATTTATTTTATAACTGGAGGTTTATAACTTTTGACACCCTTTGCCTATTTCTACCACCCTCCACTCCCTGCCTCTGGCAAACCACCGATCCATTCTCTGTATCTGAGCTTGGTTTGTTGTTATTGTTGTTGTTTAATTTCACATATAAATGAGATCATAGGTATTTTTTTTCTCTGTGTGACTTATTTCATTTAGCATAGTGTCCTCAATTCCATCCGTGTTGTCACTAATGGCAAGATTTCATTCTTTTTTGCGGCTAAATAGTATTCCATTGTGTGTATATGTGTGTGTGTGTGTGTGTGTGTGTGTCTGTGTAACACATTTTCTTTGTCCATTCATCCACTGAAGGACACTTATGTTGTTTTTATATCTTAGCTATTTAAAAAATCACTTCAAAGAACATGGGAGTACAGATACCTTTTTAAATTAGTTTATTCATTTTCTTTGGATAAATATCCAGAAGAAGAATTGTTAAATTGTATGGAATTTATATTTTTTATTATTTGAAGAACCTCCATACTGTTTTCCTTGCTGGAGAGTTACATTCCCACCACAGGACTCAAGGGTTCCCTTTTCTCCACATCTTCATCGACATTTGTTATTTCTTGTTTTTGGATTCTGGTCATTGTAACAGGTGTGAGTGAGGTGGTATCTCATTGTGGTTTTGATTTGCATTTCCCTGATGATGAGTGATGTTGAGCATCTTTTCATGTGTCTGTTGACCATTGGCATGTCTTCTTTGGAAAAATGTCTATTTCAGATCCTCTGCCCAATTTTTTAAAAAAGTTTATTTAAAAAATAAGCTTAGCTATTTAGAGAGAGAGAAAGGGAGCATGAACAGAGAGGGGCAGAGAGAGAGAGGGGCAGAGAGAGAGGGGGAGAGAGAATCCCAAATAGGTTCCATGCTCTCAGCACGGAGCCAGACTTGGGGCTCAATCTCATGAATTATGAGGTCATGACCTTAGTCAAAACCAAAAGTCGAATGGTTAACTGACTGAACCAATCAGATGCCCACCAAAGTCCTTTGCCCAGTTTTTAATCAGATTGTCCAGTTGTGTGAGTTCTTTATATATTTTGGATATTAACCTCTTGTCAGATATATTATTTACAAATATGTTCTCCCATTCCATGGATTGCCTTTTCATTTTTTTTGAAAAAAAAATTTTTTAATGTTTATTTATTTTTGAGAGAAGGAGACAGAGCACAAGCAGGGGAGGGGCAGAGAGAGAGACAGAGAGGGAGACAGAGAATCTGAAGCAGGCTCCAAGCTCCAGGTTCTGAGCTGTCAACCCAGAGCCCCATGCGGGGCTGGAACCCACAAACCAAACAGTGACATCGTGACCTGAGCTGAAGTCGGACACTTAACTGACTGAGCCGCCCAGATGCGCTGGCTTGCCTTTTCATCTTGCTGATGGTTTCCTTTGTTTTGCTGATGCTCTTTAATTTGATGTAGTTGCACTTCTTTGTTTTTGCTTTTGTCGCCTTTGCTTTTAGAGTCTGATCTAAGAACTCACTGTCTTTAAGAGTCTATTATGGGAAATTAATAATCAGGCAAATGTACAAAAGTAAAAAATTCTAGAGAAAAATAAATAAAAATAAAAACTCACTGTCCAGGTGGATGTCAAGGAGTTTATTGCTTATGTTTTCTTCTAAAAGTTTATAGCTTAAATCTTCCACTCATGTTTTTAATCCATTTTTTTTTTATTTTAGATTTTATTTTTAAGGAATCTCTACACCCAATGTGGGGCTTGAACTCACAGCCCCGAGGTCAGGAGTTGTATGCTTCGCCTACTGAGTCAGCCAGCTGCTCCTCAGGCCTTTAATCCATTTTGAGTTATTTTTTGTATTTGGTGTAAAATAGTAGTTGTTTCATTTCTTTTGCATGTGGCTGTTCAGTTCTCCCAGCACCGTTTATTGAAGAGACTGTCATTTCCCCATTGTATATTCTTGCCTCTTTGTCATAAATAGTTTTTGCATGGGTTTATTCCTGGGCTCTCTATTCTACTTGCCAATTTTAAAATTGGTTTATTTGTTTTCTTGCGATTGAGTTGCTTAAATTCCTTATAAGATGTATGGTTTGTAAATATTTGCTCCCATTCCATAGGTTGTCTCTGTTGGTTGTTTCCTTTGTTGTGCAGAAGCTTTTACGAATGATGTAGTCTCACTCTTTTCTGCTCCTAATGATGGTGCTGAGCAGAAGCTTTTTATCTTGATGAGGTCCCAATAGTTCATTTTTGCTTTTGTTTCCCTTGCCTCCGGAGACATGTCAAGTAAGAAGTTGTTGTGGCCAAGGTCAAAGAGGTTGTTGCCTGTGTTCTCCTCTAGGATGTTGATGGTTTCTTGTCTTCTATTTAGGTCTTTCATCCATTTTGGGTTTATTTTTATGTATGGAATAAGAAAGGGTCCAGATTCATTCTTCTGCATGTCACTGTCCAGTTTTCCCAACACTATTTGCTAAAGAGTCTGTCTTTTTTCCATTGGATATTCTTTCCTTCTTTGTCAAAGATCAGGTTGACCATATACATGTGGGTTCATTTCTGGGTTCATTATTCTGTTCCATTGACCTATGTTTCTGTTTTTGTGCCAGTACCATATTGTCTTGATGATTATAACTTTTAATAAAGCTTGAAGTTTGAATTGTGATGCCTCCAGCTTTGCTTTTCCTTTTCAGGATTGCTTTGGCTATTCAGGGTCTTTTCCGGTTCCATACAGATTTTAGGATTGTTTGTTCTAGCTCTGTGAAGAATACTGGTGTTATTTTGATAGGAGTTGCATTGGATATGTAGATTGCTTTGGGTGGTATCAACATTTTAACAATATTTGTTCTTTCAATCCATGAACATGGATTGTTTTTTCCATTTTTTTTTGTGTCGTTTTCAATTTTTGTCATAAGGTTCCTATGGTTTTCAGCATATAGATTTTTCACCTCTTTGTTTAGGTTTATTCCGAGGTATTTCATGGTTTTTGGTGCAATTGTAAATGGGATCGATTCCTTGATTTCTCTTTCTGCTGCTTCATTATTGGTGTATAGAAATGTGACCGATTTCTGTACATTGATTTATATCCTGCTATTTCACTGAAATCATGGATCAATTCTACAATTTTTTGATGGAGTCTTTTGGGTTTTCCACATAGAGTAGCATGTCATCTGCTAACAGTGAAAGTTTGACCTCCTCCTTGCCAATTTGGATGCCTTTTATTTATGTTGTCTTATTTTTTCTATTTCTGTGAAAAATGCCACTAGAATTTTGATAGGTATTGCATTGAATTATAGATGGCTATAGGGAGTTGGACATTTTAACAATATTATTTTTTCAATTCATGAACAAGGGATTTCTATTCATTAATTCTGTGTCTTAATTTATCAGTGTTTTACAGTTTTCAGTGTACAGGTCTTTCACCTCCTTGGTTAAATTTATTCCTAAGGTTTTTTTGTTTGCTTTTGTTTTTGATGCTATTGTAAAGGGAATTGTTTTCTTAATTTTTTTTTTGAATCGTGCATTATTAGTGTATAGAAATGCAACTGATTTTTGTATGTTAATTTAGTATCCTACAACCTTACTAAATTTGTTAATAGTCCTAATAGGTTTGATGGAGTCTTAAGGATTTTCTATATATAAGATCACGTCATCTGCAATTTTACTTCTTACTCTATGGCTTCGATGCTTTTTATTTCTTTTTCTTCTCTATTTGCTTTGGCTAGAACTTCTAGTACTATATTTATTAAAAGTGGTAACAGTGGGAATCTTTGTTTTTTCCTGATCTTGGAGGAAAAGCTTTCAGTTTTCCCTCTTTTTAAAAAAGATTTTTTTAAGTTTATTTACTTTTGAGAGAGAGAGAGAGAGAGAGAGCGCGAGAGCACGAGCTGGGGAGGGGCAGAGAGAGATAGAGACACAGAATCTGAAGCAGGCTCCAGGCTCCGAGCTGTCAGCACAGAGCCTAAAGCAGAGCTTGAAACCCACAAACTGTGAGGTCATGACCTGAGCCGAAGTCGGATGCTCCACTGACTGAGCCACCCCGGTGCTCCTCAGTTTTCACTATTGAGCATGATGTTAGCTGTGGTCTTGTCATATCTGCCTTCATGTTGAGGTACATTTCTTCAACCTGATTTGTTGAGAATGTTTTTTATCATGAAAGGGTGTTAAGTTTTGTCAAATGCTTTTTCTGAAACTATTGAGAACTTTTAAACTATTAAACTTTTATCCTTCATTTTGTTACTGTGGTGTATCACAACTGATTTCTGGATGTTGATGGATGTTGATGGAGGCAAGCGTGGTGCCTGAATCGAGGAGGAAGTCCTGGACACAGAGTCCACTTGAGCCTGGGTGCATGGGTGCTGGTCTAGTGCTGTGGTGGGCTAGAGACTGGGGCCATAGGGGCCATTCAGGCAGTGGAGCAGGCCTGGAATTTGGGGCCATAGGAGCTAGACTGGACGCTGAGTCTGAAGGTGTTGGCCTGGTATATAGGGGGCTAGCCTTGCATTAGGGCATGCCTGGATTCTGGGACTGCAGGGGCAGATTCTTTCTTAATTCTTGATAGCATTCATCTTTTTTTCAGAATCATTTGACTTCCCTATAATTTCTTTTATCCAATCTTTCTTACTTACACCAAAAGAAATGTATTATATAGATTACACACACACAGGAGTAGTTCCTCCTCATTCATGATTCCATATTTCTGAATTTGCCTGTTTGCTGAAATGTATTTGTCGCCCCCAAATCAGTACTTTCATGGTTATTCACGGAAATGTGCAGATCAGTGAAAAATTTGAGTTACACAGCATTCACATTCCCAGCTGAAGTCAAGCAAGGTGATGCTCTTCCTTCTTCCTTCTGCTCTCATAATAAGTGTCCTTTTGGTGGTCTACTCAGTGCCAATTTTTTTTTTCAGTTTTGTACTTTCCATTATTTATTCTGTTGTTTAAAATGGCCCTTAATTACAGTGCTGAAGTGCTGTCTAGTGTTCCTAAGCCCAAGAAGGCTGTGATGTTTCTTACAGAGAAAGTACATGTGTTAGAAAAACTTCTTTCAGGCATGAGTTATAGTATTATTGGCTGTGAGCTCAATGTTAATGAACTAACAAAATGTAATAAATAAGGTGTCTTTAAACAAAGACACACATAAAACAAGTTATGCATTGATCAGTTGATAAAAATGTGAACCAGAGACTCACAGGAATCTAACCCTATTCTTAGGAGCAATCCATTTTAAATAATAGAATTCTAAGGGGAAATATGAGGTGATGTGAAAGCTCATATGAGGGGCACCTAATCAAAGCTAAGGGTGTTAGGAAATGTATTCTGGAGGAAGGAATATCTAAACTAACCTTTTGGGCCCTATGGGAGCTTACCAATTAAAGATGTGAAGGACTAGAGTTCCAGGCAGAAGAAATCAACATGTGAAGGTCTAGGGGCAACTCAAATAAGTCTAATTTCAGGGAGTAAAAGAAATGCTTTGTCTCTTCGCTGGTGCTATCTGTCTCTCTCTGTACACGCTCTGTGTGTGTGTGTGCGTGTGTGTGTGTCTGTGTGTGTATGCACGTGTGCCTAGCAAAGTGTGTTTATGTAGCAAATATTCAGAGATGAGCCTAGGTAGTCAGAGGATAGATTGTAAATGGCTTTGTAAGTCTATTAGGGATTATGGACTTTATGCTAAGAGCAATTGGGAGGTACCAGTAGATCTTAGGCAGTGAAAAGTTATATAATATATGTATGGTAGTATAATTTGCTTTTTGATGGCTCTGGCAGTATTTTTTTTAAATAAAAATGAAGAATTTCTAACACTAATAGTTACATTGTATCAAGCATGAACAGTATCCTAGATTATGAACTTGAAAATAACTTCCTACATCAGTTGGCAGCTTCCATTCCTCTGTAAAACACACTGACTGACAAGTAACCCACATGGAGTTAGCAGGATTCACCTTCCGGAAAGTCTGCTTGGTTTTGCTTTCTGCATGTGTGCCAAAAATTCAGTTATGTCTCTTCTGAAACTTATTTTTGCTATGTATTTTAAGGAATGGATGAAATATAAATTTGAGCAAAGTGTATTTTTCTATGAAAACAAAGTTTAACACGAAGTAGGTGAAAAAATTGTAAAAAATTGGGAAAAAATTAAATAGAATGAATTGGCACTCAGCTTGCTTGTCAGGAGTCTTTAAGAGCTCCTTCCACTTAAACTCAAACTGCAAATCATAGAGGTTCATTATAATTGTGGTTTATGACTTCAAACCCTAGGTTGTGGTTAGATACTTAAAAAATATCTTGGCCCTATATCAAAAGAGTGGTAAATAAATGTACATTTACTTATTTTAAGATAAAACAGTTTAAAACATATTTAAGATCTATTGATTTGTCTCTTGACCAACTTTTTTTGATTCGCTAAATACTAGCCCTGATCGCATGAGATAATATGGTTTTTGTATATTACGCAGAAATTAGGCATAAATTATGAGTATTGGAACATTTAAAAATCCTCTAAAAACCATCTTGATAGGCAAAGCTTTTCTTTAAACACTCCGCAGTATTGAAGGATTTGATGTCCACCCTCTACTGGGGCCATGAAATCAGTGGCTTTGCCTCTGGAAGGTCAGCTTTTAACATATTAAAGAAGATCTGGCCACCATAAGGCAGATGACAGAAATCCTGGCAGTCTTCCTTCCCTTCTGATCTGCCAGTCAGGTTTTTGGAGCCGTTTCCATTTTCTCCTTTCCTCTCTCCAGGAGCAGAGGTAACTTGGAAGAAAATGCAACAAAAACAGCTTGATGAGGCTGATAAAGGCTCCCTGCATTCCACCCCCCACCCTGCCCCCCACCAGTAGCTCCTGCTCACACAGGCAGGGCAAAGCAGGGGTGGAACAATAGTGTTTAATGTGAGGGACCTCACTTTGACATCTGTTTTCCAAAACTTACATAGCTCACATAGTTTATTTTTGTCTAGAAATCACTAAACAGCTCATGTAGCTTCAAAAAGTGCAGAAAGACAAAGTCACATATTATTAGTACAGCCTTGAGCAAGACGGTAAGTAGCCTCTCTGATCTTCAGTGTTTCCATTTGATAAACAGGATAAGGAAAACTAATTCGTAGGATTGCTCTAAAGATACAGTGAGATAATATATATAACATGCCTATTATTATTATTATTATTATTATTATCTTTGTGGTTAAACAGGTATTATTTTCATGCCCTTGGGCAAAGAATAATTTTCCACTACCAAGGAGTTTGTTTTTTTTTTTTTTCCAGGAAGTTGGAAACATTAGGAGGAAGACACATAAAAATGGTGAGGGTGGAAAGGGACATCCAATCAACCAAAACAGCTGAATCAACTATGATGGAAAATGATATGATGTCACGATCAAATAACATTTGTATTATATTAGGAGATCTCCAAATGCAAAGAGACCACAGCTGAACACACAGCCTATCATCTATTCTGTAGCCTATATTACCAGTCAATCTTGATGATGACATAAGCAGCCACTCAAGATCCTCAGTCTGACAATCTGGGTGTCATACTGAACATATCTCCCTTCCCCACCCAATCAACTAACTCTGTTGATTCTAGCCCTAAGAACTGAATCTCCCATGCCTTTCCTCTCCCTTCCAGTGTCACAAGACTTCTGCATCTCCTCACCGGCTTTTGGAAACACCTCTGAACTGGCCTCTTCTCCTTCAATCTATCCTTCAGTAATCCTACTTTCATACTGATACCAAAGTGACCCTGCTAGATAGACTGGTGTCAAGTCCCTTCCCTGATTAATTTCTTTCACTACTTCCTAATCACTTGCAGTGTATGTCAATGTCCTTATGTACATCTGGAGGGTTATTACAGGAGTTAGCACATATGAAGTGCTTAAACAGTGCATGGGACACAGTAAATATTATAGAGGTGTCTGCTATTATTTTTTTTAATGACCTGATCTTCACTCTCCTTTTCAATCTAAAACACTGCGACTCTGTCACAATCATTGCTCAAATTTCCAAACACATGGTACTATTACACATCTCTGGGCGTCACACACGTAGATGGTGCTCCATTAAAAAAAATTTTTTTAACGTTTATTTATTTTTGAGAGACAGAGACAGAGCATGAACGGGGGAGAGGCAGAGAGTGAGGGAGACACAGAATCCGAAGCAGGCTTCAGGTTCTGAGCTGTCAGCACAGAGCCGGGTGGGGTCTCAGACTCACAAGCCATGAGATCAAGACCTGACCCGAAGCCCAACACTTAACAGACTGAGCCACCCAGGCGCCTCTGCCCCGTTGTTTTTAAGACTTCCTGGTTGTACCCATCTACGTATGGAACTCTTATTCTTCTTAAAACCCCAGGTCCTCTGGTGTTTCATAGCCGACTTCCATATACCACATAGTTAATTTCTTCCAAACTCAGCGCAACCTTCTGCACGTCCGTCTCCAGTGGTAACCACCACCTTGGATTATAATTTGCTTGTATTTTCCCCTGCCCTAACAGGTAGCGAACCTTAGAATGCAAGGAAGACTGTATCTTGCTTATTTCAAGCACCTGAGTGAATGCTGACACATAGTAAGCACCTAGTGCGCATTTATTTAATAAATGTTTTTTTAGTAAGCGAGAAGTGTAGGCTACAATCACACAAAATGTAATCAGGAATATTTTGTAATAAAGAAAGAAATTCCCACTTGAGCAGAAAGAGGAAGTTCAGTTAAAATTGGTAGAACTGTAGTTTAAGTGTTGGATAACCAATGATGGCTGTGATGCGGCAAAGCCCGAATGGCCACAGATCCTGGCTAATTGATGGGTGGGTGCTGCGTTAAGTGTTTTAGGAGAGTAATCAATACACCACCTTTTCCTCTACTTTGGGTCCAGGTGGGGGCAATTTTATTCCCATTTCTGCAAAATTCCCCGGTGTTTCCGTAAGGCTGGAGGATCTGAAGGCCGACCAGCCCCCCAAAAGGCTCTTCTCGCTCCTTTCCCCTCGGAGGCCGCCGCCCGGCCCCGAGCCCCAGCGCTGCGCGCGGCCCCGGCCCTCCGAGCTGCTCCGCCGCCGGTGACAGCTGAGCCGCGGCCGCCGGCTCCCGGCTCGCCCCGCCCTGCGCATCACGTGCGCGAGGATGCTAACTTCCCCTCCTCCTCCACCCCCGTCCCCTCCGCCTCCCAGGCCTCCTCCTCCCGGCGAGGGCGTGCGAGGCAGACCGCGCGAGCGGGAGCGAGCGAGCGGGCGCCGCCGGAGCCCGCAGCCCTGGCGTCCGTCGCCGCCGGGAGCCCCGCAATATGCCGCCGCTGCCCTCTGGCTCTCGGCCATGGCGAGGCTCAGCCGGCGCGTCTCTTGTACCCTGCTGCTCGGCCTGGCCGCGGTGCTGCTGAAGGCGCGGCTGGTCCCCGCGGCCGCTCGAGCCGAGCTCGGCCGATCCGACCTCAGCCTCATCCAGCAGCAGCAGCAGCAAAGGCAGCGGGAGGAGGCTGAGGAGGAGAGGCCAGAGGTGCCGGGGGCATCCTCCACCCTCACTGTTCCAGGTAGGTCCCGGTAGCCCGGCCCTGCCTTTCCATCGCCGCGGGGGATCTCAGCTGGCGTCGCTGGCCTCCTCGCTTCTCCCGTGGCCGGCTCACTTCCAATCGCTTGTCCCTACCCATCCCCACCTCCCCGATCTCCCCAGACTGTCTGTCCAGGACTCGAGCTGTGCTCCGGTTTCGGGAAACTGCCCTTTGGGGTGCTGAGCTTTCTGGGAAGCGCAGAGCACTGCAGTAGGGTGGGGAGGGGTCGGGAGGGGGTAGGGGTGAATGACTGCCTCGATTGATTTTTTTCTTTTCTCTTCCTTCTTCCTGAATTCTTCCTTTTGCCCTGAGAATGACTGCACGCGCGCGCGCACACACACACACACACACACACACACACACTCCGTTCCCAAATCCATTTAGCATTCTGTTCTTTATTCTTTTCTTTCCTAGAGACGGGAAAATCTTGCAATAGACACCCACACGGCTTTTCATCATCTCGCCCCGCCTGGTTTATTTAAATTTAGATCTGGAGAAAGAAATCTTGATTTATTTTATTATTTCTGTCTCTTCTTAGCCCAGGAATGGTTTAAGTCAGTTTGCAAGAATGCCTTCAATATACTAGGATGAAATAAAACAAAATGGAATAGGAGTTTGTAGTTGAAGGAAAAGGGTAAAGGGGAGGTGGAACGATACGATAAGTCAGTAGTGATGTGATTACAGCAAAGCCTGCCTCCAGAGAGGGGAATCTCCTTACTTGTTAGTGGAACTTAAGGAGGCAGATTCTTGACACTATTCATGAGGGTGAGGAAATGCACTCTAGTTTGTGTGGCTCTAACAATCCCTCAGTTCCTGGCTGGTTTCCCCCCATTAAAGCTCGATGGGTAAACAGAAAGCTGGATTATCCATTTTAATAGCCTCTCCCCACCCCCCACCCCAGTGCTCTTCCCTGCTGTAGATGCTGCCTGCTATTTAGAAAGGAAAAAAGCTATCGATATTTTTGGCAAGTGGGCCTAGGTTCCCACAAAACCAAAGTGAACCGTATTTTGACATTTGTTTTTGTTTTTAAAATCCTGCTTGGTAACCTATGAAATGCTGAAAATGAGATTTTGAAGAGTGGAATCAGCATCTTATTTTGTACTGCTTGCTCATCATCAAAGAGCAATACTCAGGCATGCCAGCTGCGATTCATGACAGACAGGATGATTTAATTTATCAGAGTGCTGGGAACATAGGATGAAATCACCGAAGTGTGCAGGAAAGCTTGTGTTTCTCACACCCTCTTAAACCAATTAATAACACTCAAGCGTGGCTAGAAGTCCTGAAGGGTATGCATTGTATGATGGTTTTCCTACCTAGCTTTTTATAACTGAAAGTGCCACCAACAGGGTTTGGGCGAGGCTGTTAAACATGCTGTTTGCTAAACTTACAGAAATTAGACGTAGAAGCACAGTTGAGAGCTTGTCTTCATTATGAGGGTCATTTCACAAACTAACCACCAAACAATTCTGAGAAAGCGTTGATGGACTCCGTGGTTTGACACGTATTTTTATTTCAATATATTTATTGAAATTATATATTTATTTCAGGAATATTAATTAGTTAAAGGGGGTTTTGACTACTATGATATATGTTGTGATAAAGGTTATGAAAAACTGCAATAATATGAGAACTTTTGTGTGTAGCTGCAAATTAAAATCTGTTTCCTGATATTTTTGAAAATATTTTTGAAAAAGGTTATTTTGCAAACTAGCAGTTTTTGTCTTACTTACCTATTGTTAGGTCCATTGAAATAAAGGAATCACTAGTAGGTCAAATGAGAGCCTGAAAAGTAGTCTCTTTTAACTTTTGCTTTTCCCTCAAAAACTAACTCCTCAAAGCCAGTGGCAAACAAGAGAGCAGTCCAGTTGATTGCAGTTTTAGTTACTGGAATATTGAGTATAACGAAATACAACCAAAAAACAAATGAGTTAAAATATTCCTCTGAGCGCGTTGTGATCTCTGGATCGAACTGGTCTTCCTGTTTCAACCTTTGTTCCGCTACTGCCTGTTCTCCTCTCGCAACTCCTGATCTTTTTAAAAACATTAAATAGGACTGTTTTCTGCTCACAGTGCTCCAGTGGCTTCCCATCTCTTTCACACTAGATGCCCAGACCCTGAAAATGGCCCAGGAAGGCTTAGATCGTCTCGGTGCCCCTCCCCCTCCTATCTCTCACATCTCTGACCCTAACTCACTCCACTGTAGCCACACCGGCTCTCTGTTTCTTCATTTTCCAAGTGCCACTCTGGGATAGGGCCTTTGCACTTGCCATTTTCTCTGCCCGGAATTCTGGAACTTCACATTCCTCAGGTTTGCTGCACATCGCTGTAACAAAGAAGCCTTTCCTAACCAGCTATATTAAGTAGTAATCTGCATGCCCTGTTGTATTGATCCTTCTCCGTGCACTTATTACCCTCAACCCTTCTTATAAGCTTGCCTCCTCTTACTAGAACATAAGTTCTGTGAGGGCATCAACCTTGTTTTGTTTGCTATTAAATTATTATACACGTTTCTAGTACCTGGAAGAGCATCTGTTGCCCACAGGCATAGATAAATTTGTTAAATGAATGAATGAATGAATGAATTAATGAATAAACAAAAATGCTGGCATCAAGGATCTTTTGAGTGTTTTGCTATTTAATTTCCTTGTGAAATTCTTCACTGGAATTTAACAGGGGATATGTAAAAATAAAGGAATGTTAGGTAGAAATATTTGTAAGTAGAGGTTATGAAATTTAGATCTTTAGCTAATTTCAGTGTTTATCTTATTCTGACCATAGAGAACTGTTTGATACTAATACTTGACAAGACATAATAAGAGGACTCAAGATTCTTTACCCAAGTGCACTTATAATCCTCTTATGACCTAGGAGGGTATTTATATACCTTTATATAGCTGTGATTGAGCTTGAGTTTATTCTTTGCCTCTGGTGCTTCTGATTCTTGGGACTATAGAACTTGTTACAGGCAACATTTGGAAATCTAATAAGGCATAGTTAGTGACTGGTATATGACTGAGCCTTGTCAGTCCATAATAGAGAAATTAAGCATTGTCCTTGATTAGTATTCTCTGGATTTTGTTATTCTGAAAATTTATGTCTCTTTGTGTTGCTGAGAAATTAGGAAGTAAGGTTAAAGAAGTTGAATATGAGATTGAAATAATCAGGATGTAAAAAACCTGAACTTTCATTTTCTCATTGACTTCTGAAACACCATCTTCAGAGAGTAGTGAGAATAAAGACTGAGGTCGAGGTCTGTCACATCCATTGTTTTCTCCAGTGTATGCAGCAGCTCGAATTTCTCCATCTGCACCAGTATTTGTTAGAAATAAATATTTGAGAGACCAGTGGAGAATTAATTTGGGGGCTGGTGGTAGCTGAGAAACCATATCATATTCACTCTGATGGTCCATTAGATGGGAGACATGCTGGGGGTGGGGACGAGGTGAGCTGGAGAAAATAATGAGCTCCATTTCAAATTCTCCACGTGAAGCACAGACACAGGGCACCTCTGTGAATTTTTATAAATGTCTTCTGCATACAGAAAAAGCTTCTTGAGAGATATATTTTCATGGTATAAAATTTTGATTGTACATTTCACTGATATATATTTCTAGCATTTTTTTTTATTTTGGAAAGTGTTAAATATATAGAAAGTAAACAGACTAGCATTAAAAAAAAGCCCATACCTGTCTCCTAGCTTTAACAGTGATTGAATTCTGCTGTTATTGTTTCACCCACACCTCCACCCATTTCCACTATGTGGGATTTTTTTTTTGGGGGGGGGGATGTACATACATTGAAATGTACATACCTTAACTGTACTATTTTGTATTTTTGGTATATGGATAGGCCCATGTAACCATCATCACCCCTGTGAAGATATAGAACCTTGACATCACCATAGAAAGTTCCCTCCTGCCCACCTCCCAGGCAATCCCTGCCCCTTATCCAGAGACAATTACTGTTCTTTTTTTGTTTGTTTGCTTATTTATTTAGAGAATACGAGTGGGGAGAGTGGGAGAGAGAGAGGGAGAGGGAGAGAATTCCAAGCAGATTCCACACCCTCAGTGCAGAGCCCTAGAGGGGCTCAAATCCATGAATCAGGAGATCATGACCTGAGCCAAAACCAAGAGTCAGACGCTTAACTAACTGCACCACCCAGGCACCCCAAGACAACTACTGTTCTAATTATTTTTATAGATCAATTCTGCATTTTCTAGAGCTTCATAAAACAGAGTCATATAGCAGGCACTCTTTTGTATCTGGCTTTTTTAGCTCAGTCTAATTTCCATCGGTTTCATCCATATTGTTGAATGTTCAATAGCTTATTTCTTTTTACTGCTGGGCCTTATTCCATTGTATGAATTACTCCATTTTGGTTTATTGCTTCTTTCTATTGATGGCTATTTGGGTTATTTCCAGTTTTAGCCATTGTAAATGAAGCTGCTACATTCTTGGACAAATCTTTGTATGGGTATGTCTTCATATCACTTATGTAAATGCCTCAGAGTGGAATTGCTGAAACCCAGCACACTTCTGTATAGCTGGAACCCACCACACTTAACCTTTTTTTAATGTTTGTTTATTTTTGAGGGAGAGAGAGAGAGAGAGCAAGCAAGCAGGGGAGGGTCAGAGAGAGGGGGAAACACAGAATCCAAAGCAGGCTCCAGGCTCTGAGCTGTCAGCACAGAGCCCGATGCAGGGCTCAAACCCACAAATCGCGAGATCATGACCTGACCTGAAGTCAGATGCTTAACCGACTGAGCCACCCAGGCACTCTCACACTTAATAACAATCAACTTAAAAATGTTGAACTTTGATATAGACTATTACTATATACTTTCTATTAAATTCAATAACTTGATTTAAAACTTATTGACTTAAGCAACCTGATGGAAATCTATCCGTGAAAGCATTTATTTACTTTTTTCTCTTCCAATGAATTTAAAAATCAGTAGGAGAAATGGGATTAGAAATTGACTGTTCTATCTAAAGTACTCATGCCTTAAAGGCCATGTTCCCAGATGGGGTAATTATGATTTCTTTCCAGGATTTTAGTAAACCAAAGGGTTTAGTAACCAAGGCTATATCTTGGTGTTGATTACTGGTTGAAAAACACAGGCCATTGTGTTGAATTTGAGTCCAGTTTGTTTTAGTGGTGGTTTTCTAATGTTTTTAATGTGACTGAACAAAAACTACCAAATATTTTTCTGAAACGAAACTCTCTTCCCGCCACACCTCCACAGCCAAGTGTATAAATAGTGAACTGGATTCTCTTTCAATGTTCTGTCTGACTAGGTTAGCTACAGTATTGTCATTCATTCACTTGGCTTAGTGTAATGTGCCTTAATTTCTTTTTGTCCAAATTGCCTTAGCTTGGAAATGGATACAATATGTTCCATCTGCTATTGTTAAAAAGTATACTTTATAGTAGTTACCTGGAAAATTCTAAAACTTTGAAAACTATGTGTTGTAATGCAATACATCATAAGCTTAAGAAATAGCTTCTGTTTGCTCTGAAGATTGTTTGGAGAGGTCTCTTTAATTGGCCTTTGTGTACACATAATCCATATGTCTAAAACATACAAGATTCTTTGCGTTTTAAATTCTCTTATGACTGTTTGTGTCATCGGGACCAGACAGTATTCTTAAAGTACTTGCCGATGATGTCTGTGAGTATAAAGGCCACTTTACTTGGGCCTGAAATGTGTGATTTCTTTTCTTTTTTTTAAAATTTTTTCTTTAACGTTTATTTATTTGTGAGACAGAGAGAGACAGAGCATGAACAGGGGAGGGTCAGAGAGAGAGGGAGACACAGAATCTGAAACAGGCTCCAGGCTCTGAGCTGTCAGCACAGAGCCCGATGCAGGGCTCGAACTCATGGACCGTGAGATCAGGACCTGAGCCGAAGTCGGACGCCCAACCGACTGAGCCACCCAGGCGCCCCTGAAATGTGTGATTTCATTTCATGTAGGGTAGAGTGTGTCAAGGAAGTGGTAATCATTTGCCGCCATTACTAACATGTCGAATCTGCTTCTTTGGTCTAGTGAACCCAGACTGTATCATGCCTTGATACTGTATTACGCTTCTCGAAAGCTTCAGTTGATGATGCCTGTTAAGATCTCCTTGTTAGGGCTCTATGTCTTGCACAGAAATTAAGATTTAAAATGAATTTCGTTTATATATGACTGAGATTTCAATTTCCATTTAGTGTGCTTTCTTTCTGAAGTAAGTTTCTATATCATAACAAGTTAGAAAATAATTGAAAAATTAAACATTCATTCGCATTATCAGTTATTGTACTTAGTCCAGTTTTGTTTCTGTTCAGTAGAGAATTACTTAAAAAGTATGTAGTTTTAATTCACTTGTTAGCTCTGTTGAAATGTAAAACACTTCTATAGCCAAGCCAATACCGATTCATATCTATGGACCTAAATGCTAGTTGGGTTTTAGGTGACCAGTTAGTTGGAAGCTGGTAGAATGTCCAGCTCAAACCAGACAGAGCTCATGCGTTGAGGTCCCTGGGTTATCTCTGGGGTAAGTCCTCTAGGGATATTGTATAATCCTATATCGATTGGCTTTTCTAAACTAAAATAAAGCCACCATCCATAGTTTTATTCCCACCTACCTATTCCTCTCTTTTATTACAACAGAAATAGAAACAGGATGGATAGATGGATGATTTGTTTTTCCTACCAGGTTAACTATAACCAGGAATTGAATAGAAGTGTCTCGGGGTTTGTGACTTACTGGATTTTGTCACCCATTCCGCTCATGCTTGCTCTCATGTTTTTGGAAAGGGTAGAAATTAAGTTGTCAAAATATGACTCTATATAGTTAAATGGATTATGTTTCTTCAGAACTTTAAACATGCTGCATGTTTGTATGAGTAGAGTTTGTTTGTAAATGTCTGGGTGACTGAGACAAGATTACCAAAGGTACCACAAGAATTTAAAATGATTACAATAACACTTTACAATTAAAAGAATTGTAAAATGAATTTATTGTAAAAATAAAATACAGGGAGGCTGTGCTTTTTATGTAAGGGGGAAAAATGCCTCCAAGAGTAATGGGTATAGTTGTATTTTTAAAAAATATTTCACTAAGTAAAAGGAACTAGGCATGGATCAGTGATGAGAGTGTGTCATGAAACACGGATGATATTCAATTCAATTTATATACCTGAAGTTAAAAAAAAGTCCACCTACTTATTTATATTAAATGAATTAGTGTATTCCAAGTATTTACATTTAAAGACAGATAACTTCTCTTCATAAAACAAGTACCTTCCAAAGTACAGTGTATGATATATATCTATTAGACTCTGGACTTTTAGCAGAAAAGCTTTGTCTTAATACTTCCTAAATCAGAGTTTAACTCTCATTCATGATCACAAACAAGAAAAATATTTGATAGTAATGTATGAAACAACTAATCTGATCTTCCAGTGCTGTTTATAATGGAGCAGTGTCTAATATCTATGAAAATATGTAATAATTAAAAATTAAAAATTTTTCACTTTGTAGATTATAATAAGTCTTCTTGAAATCCCATGCTCTTAGAACTAGAATGGTAGAAATGACCTTGCCCTAAGTGCTTTGCCCTGGCAATGTTTGAAAAGTATATGACATAAGCTAGAAGACTTCCACATCTTAGATGTTGTGGTACCACCTGGCAGTTACAAAGTCTGATAAAAACTGATAGTTAATGATTTGATGATTTCTTTCATAGTAAATATGACTAAGTCGAGTGATCCTTGTTATAATCTAAACTTTCTCTATCAATTGACTCAAGTTTGTGAATGAGAAGAATCAAAAGGATGTGTATTTTAAAATTGCTTCTGAATCATAGTATTTCAAGTAGGGAAGAAGTCTTGTGAATTAATAAAGCTTGGTAGGTGTGGGATGTAAAAATGTAGGAAGTGAAGCCTGGAGGCTGAGGCTGAAGAGAAAAGAAGTCAGAAGTAATAGAGCTCACTGTGATGAGTAGGAGAGGGGGTCAAGTAAGCAATTTCATGGGAGTGAAAAGCACTTACAAGTTGTGAATGTTTTTTCCTTCCTGTATGTATAAGGGACTCACTGTCCTTTTTACCTTTTAAGATAGAGGTTCTAGGCAGCCAGTGGAAGGGTGTGGGGTGTTTATGAACACCCTGAAACTAGTTATGTAGTTTGCAATTATCTTGTATTCGGAGTATCTGTAAGATTTTCAAAGGAATCCTTGACCCCAGAAATGTTAAGAAAACCTGCTATGGTTAATTAGGCCTTTGTAAGTGGACTCAAGAAAAGAACAAAGGCAACATTCATACTCAAATAACAGTTTTGTATGTTCTTAACATGTGGAGTTTCTCTGTTATTGTGCACACGTGATGGGTAAAATTAGTAAGTGTGACCGCAGCATAACTAATCCTGACAAAAGGCTTTAACCCTTAAAGAACTGGTTGCTTAGGATGCATGTGCCTTGGTCAATTCTTTCATTCTCTGGGTTTTCAATTCCATTTGAGGAATGGCTGCCATTCCATTTGTAGAATGACTACCAATATGCAACATATATCTTTTGGTAAATCACATGACTTCGAATTGTTTTATATCCAGTTTTCATTATATAATGAACTGGTAGGATACCTTATACCTGAAAATACCCTCTGTTCAGAATTCTTTGGCAGTCAACACAGAAACTCTCTGCGTCTTGGCTCTTGGCTCTTCCACTGAGGGGTAGGGTCACTGAGATTCAGTTAACAAGGGCTCTGATGATTTTGTGAGTCATCTAATCCCTCCAGGTCTGATTATATACCTCAATCAGTTTTAGCAGATGAGGATGTACACTGGTTGTTATTAATTCCCCAAGAAGGCATTTATAAAAACCTAAGCCTTTCCTCACCCACTGAAACATGCATTAATATTTGGTCTTTAAACAGTTTTGGGGTCAAAATAGTAATTTCAGCTTACAGTGATTTAAATCTGCTAGCAATTAAACTTGCTGTTTTCATTACCAGTGCTGTTCTGGGCTTTGAAAATTAATATTGTTTCTAAACTCACTGAAACCCATATTTTTCTACTCACTTTTTTGATTCATGCCTTTCCCAGTTTCATTAATAACTGATTACATTGGAAGAGTTAGATGCTATGAAGATGAATGGCAGAGTGAAGAATTGTCTTTGTTTTGAGGAATAACTTTGTATTGCAGAATTCTTTCATTTGAAAATCCAAATGGAGAAATTTGTATTTCAACACATTCTGATGTTCCAAAGATAAATAATAGCATGTGTTGTGACTTGGAATGTTGTAGCTTCAGAAAACAGCATGGGGCACAGACATGGAGGTAGAAAAGGAATAGGCGCCCCTGACAAATCCAAGTCTTACTGTGATCATTGTGCTTCATGTACATAAGGACTGGTTCACAGTCCGGAACTCTATGCAGGGACTGTACATGGGGCCCATCATGGATCCAGCAGCTTAAAGATAGAGATCTAACAAAGGCAGATGAAAATCTGCTGGCCCAATGTACTCCCCTTTCTTCCTTCTCAATATTTCTTAATTTTTTAAAAATGTTTTTATTTGTTATTTTTGAGAGACAGAGACAGAGCATGAGCAGGGGAGGGACAGAGAAGAGAGGGAGACACAGAATCT
Source organism: Panthera leo (assembly GCF_018350215.1). NCBI lineage: Eukaryota > Metazoa > Chordata > Mammalia > Carnivora > Felidae > Panthera > Panthera leo. The sequence continues at coordinate 173,014,526 of NC_056686.1, forward strand.
GAAGCAGGCTCCAGGCTCTGGGCTGTCAGCACAGAGCCTGACCCAGGGCTCAAATTCACGAACTGCGAGATCATGACCTGAGCCAAAGTCGGATGCTTAACTGACTGAGCCACCCAGGTGCCTTTCAGTATTTCTTATAAATAATACAATCTCAAGTCTGTAGATTTGAATAGTTTGCTATGCAATAATTATGTTATTTTTTAAAAAGTTATGCTTAAGTATTAATATTCCAACCATCAAATGTTTGATACTGTAATATATAGGTAGCTAAAATATCTTTATATTCTAAAACATAAAAATTGAAAAATAGTTTATTCTTTCGTTTAATTTAACATTCTCTGACTCTCTTCCCACTCTTGCCTCTCATGAGGTGATCTCATCCACTTAAGATGCTTTAAATACCATCTATATGCTAAGACTCCCTAGAGCTCGCTCCTGAATATATCCACCAATTATTTTGACATCTTTATGTGGATATATCATAGGTATTTCAGTTTAAGCATGTCTAAAACCAGACTCTTGATTTTTCACCACAACTTCCAGAATAGAAAAATCTCCTTTATTCTTTTGTTCTTTTTAACTATAATCCTCAGGGGTGCCTGGGTGGCTCAGTCAGTTGGTCGTGATCTCACGGTTTGTGTGTGGGTTCAGGCTCTGCGCTGACAGCTTAGGGCTTGGAGACTGCTCTATAGTCTGTGTCTCCCTGTCTCTCCACCCCTCCCCCCCTTTCAAAAATGAATAAAATATTTTTAAAAATTTTCAAAACCAATGAAATATAATCCTCAGAATTTATGTGTCTTATCACTGGGAGTTTTTACCTTTTGACCACCTTCTTCAAACTTCCTTCCATTCCTTATTGTTACTAAGAACCAGTGAAGTGTCTCACTAGCCTACGAAGGAAAGATGAAGGGAAGGAAAGCTTGCCATTTTCTCCACCTTCCCCTTCCTCTAGTCAGTCACCAAATCCCGAGTCGATCTCCCAAGTATTCCTCATCTGTTAAGTTTTCTCCATCTTCACTGCCCCTGCTCTGGCTGAGGGTATTCTTATACTCTGGTTCAGGTTAGCATAGTAATGGCCACCTTCAGTCTGTTCTCAGTGCTTGAAAATCCATATTTCCTGGAGCAACCATGGATATCATTTCCTCCCCCACAATAGTAGTTATTTTATTTATTTGTTTGTTTATTTATTTATTTATTTATTGAGAGAGAGAGAGAGAGAGAGAGCGAGAAAGTGCTTGCGAACAAGGGAGGGGTAGAGAGTGAGCGAGAGAGAATCTTAGGCAGGCTCCAAGCTCAGCACGGAGCCTGAAGCTGGGCTCGATCCCATGAACCCTGAGATCATGACCTGAGCCAAAATCAAGAGTAGGACACTTAACCGACTGAGCCACCCAGGCACCCCTGGTTATTTTATTTTTAAGGAGAGATCTGATCAAGCTTCCCATGACCTTTAGAACCAAGTCAAAGGTCTTAACCTCACCTCTAAGGCTTTGCAGGATGTATGATTCCAGTCTTCGCTTCGTTTTCTCTTTATTACTATGCTTCAGTTCTCTGTGCCTTCAGTGTGATAGGTTTTGTACCTCATGATCTTTGATACACACACACACACACACACACACACACACACACACACAATTCACCTGGGTTATTGCATTCAAACTTTAGATATTAGCTTAAATGCTACTTCTTTTAAACAGGTTTTCTTTGGCTTTTCAAACTGAGCTAGGTTCCTCTGTTATGTGCTCTCATAAGCACCTCCTACTTGTTCAAGGTATGTAATTGATTTGTAGCTAGGCACCCAGTCCATATTTCCATATTTGTCTTCTCTAGATTAGAGGCCAGATGAGGCCAGGTGCAATAATTATTTTGGTTGGGGTTGTATCCTGTATAAATATTTATTGAATAAGTGAATGACTCCAAATAGAGAAATAGCTTATTGAATACCTTCTTTCATACCCATGCTTGAGTTGGCTTTTCTAGAGAGTGTATATAGAAAAAGGATATAATATAGAGAAAAGGCTGTAGGACTTTCAGAATGAAGTGGCCAAAGTATATATGTTTTGGGTCAAGAGTATGCTTGGTTTGAAAGAAATACATGGGAAGAGGGATGTATTTACTTGAATTCAATATAACATATGCTCATTTATATATGGGGCCAGAGATAACATATAAGATTCCTACAGTGACTGATTTCATTCATCTTTTTTTTACTTATTTTTTTTAAACAAAACTCGCTGAATTTCTACTATTTGCCAGGCACTGCATCATGACTGATTACAGAGTACACCCGGTGGGGACGTAGATAAAGAGACCATAAATGATAATAGAGTATGGTAAGAGCTATGGTGCCGGAGTGTATAGGATACTGTGGAGATACACAGGTTGGGGGGAAATAATTGGGCCTGTTTCCTGGAAGATAGCACACGTAAGGTGAGTTTCAAAGTGATGTAAAAAACAAAAGAAGGAAATTGTTTTCTTATTTTTGATTTAGATTTTTTCCACTTCTTTGATAACAACATAATAATAGAACAATATAATATGTAATAATATAACAATACAATAATTCTATTCCCTTTTATCTTTGGTATTCTCTAGAATTTTTTTATTTCTTTTATGGCTCATTGTTTTGAGGCTTTTAGAAAAGAAAAAAAAATAACGTAGCTTCTTCCACAGTGCCCACATTTCTTGAAGACACCAGATTGATGATGCATACTCTTCTCTTAAAGGAATTCAAACATAAGCCATTTCTTTCAGTGTAGATCTGCTGTGACCTAGCAATCAGTACCTTTTGCGTTTATAGTGAAATATTTTGCCATTAAACCAGTTGGGGTATCATGACCAAACTGTGCTGTTCTCTTTTTACATTTTTTTAATGCTTGTTTATTTTTGAGAGTGAGAGAGTGAGTGGGGAAAGGGGCAGAGAGAGGGAGACAGAGGATCTGAAGTAGGCTCCTTGCTGAGAGTGGAAAGCCCAACATGGGGGGCTCGAACCCACAGATCACGAGATTATGACCTGAGCTGAAGTCAGACGCTTAACCGACTGAGCTACCCAGGCTCTCCTGTGCTGTTTTCTTCATATGTTAGTCCTCAACATGAACACAACACAGACCAGTTGTTTCTTGATGTCTCCTACCTCTTTCTCTTTCATCTGTACCAGCCCGGTGGCCATAACCCAAATCTGTCATGAAAACAACTTGGCTTCTCTTCTTTCCCCTTCAGTGACCCTAAATTTCATATCCACACCCCACCAGAAAAAAGTGAGTGATTTAAAGTATATTTTGTTAATGATTGTGGTTGACCATCTGAAATGAGACTTTTAAGAAAGGTAATTGTACAAAGCAGTTACCTGGTTTTTTGCTAAATCAGAAAGTTTATGAAACCTAATAGGTAGGGATATTATGTATTCATGAAGTTTTTCTCCATGAAACTTAATCTAGAGACATACTCCTAGCAAGAGGCCATTTAGCTGAAAATTACCAAAGCAAGAGAAAGGGCATCACACTTACTTTCAGCTATATACATTGATATATTTTTTGTGGATATAATTGAAGTTTGCTCTTACCACTTAAAACATTCTATAATGCAGTTTTTAAATTTCTTTAAACTCCTGAAGTCTTGTAAGTCTTCCAAGCTAGGGGAATTGAGACCCTGAAGCAGGTGGCTTACCAGGGAAAGCATATGGGCTGCCTGTGGCTGTTCTCCCTTGGGCTCTAGCCCCAGTGTGTTTGTTTCTCAGGGTACTTGTGTGTTGTGTTGTCTTTCATGGCTTTCAGAGACTAAGGAAGAGACTACCTCATACCCCACCATTCAAAATGTGAACTGTATTTACATGGAAGAGGCAGTATATAAATCTGTTTAATGGAAGACATTGTCTTAACCCAGCAGATCTGCCCTCTGCCCATTATATTTACTCAATCCTTTCTCTAACTATCTGACCTGCAGAACCTGGAATCATCATTGATTCTGCCTTCTCCCTCTCTTACCATTACCGGTCGGTCACTCAGTGAGTTCTGTTAAGTATCTATCACCATGTCTTCAGTGTCCATTCCTTCTGTTTTATTTTTACAGCCACGTTCTCTGTCCGAGCCCACACTCCATTTGTTTGGTCTGTTACAATAATCTGTTAGGTCTCCCTATTTTTCCTCCCTCTAAGTCAGACCATATGCCCTTACTGCATACGTCTTCCTGCAACATTGCTTTCTTTTCTTAAGCTTTCATTATATTGTCATTAAAATTTGAAGTCTTCTGTCAGCCTTCTGCTTCCCAACTTTTTATAATGAATGTTTTGAAATATACTGAAAAATTGAAAAAAATAATACAATGACTATCCACATATCCTTCACCAGGATGCAGCAGTTGTCAAAATTTTGTTGTATTTGTTTTATCTCTATTACGATCTATCTTTCTACACACACACACACACACACACACACACCCAAACACTCAATGTTGCAGAACCAGTCCTGTGCATCCTGACTTTTCATCCCTGAAAGCTTTAGCATGCCTCTCTTAACAGCTAGGTAACTTTCTGTGGGTAAGTAATAATTCTTTTGAAATGGTAAAATAATTATTAAGAACTTTTTAGTGAGCTGTATAAAAAATAAGGAAAAGGTGGAGATTCAAGTAACAAATGAATAAAGAAATCTTATAGATTGTATGTGACAAATTCTTAAGGTTTCACTTTGGCTTCTATATTTATGCAAATAACATTTTATTTATATTACACGTATACCATGTTGTGGTAGGACTGTGCTTTGTATAAAGGGAGCATTTTAGTCAGTTATGTGGCTCTCCAAAATGAGATGTTCTGCTAGGCTTCGAATTTATTTTGTTCTTTGGTCATTTTCCACCAATCTAGGTCAGCTGTTTTACGTATAACTTCTATGCGGTCATATGCAGAATGTCTGGACCCTTAGTTACCCTTTCCTTTGCTGCCCCCATCCATCCATGTTTGGTGGTTGGAAATGGTAACCTATAAAACCTGAGAGTTATCATCAGCCTTGCTTGCTACTATGTGGACAGAGCCAGTCGCCTGTGAATGGGAAGGAAGAAGCCAGTATACAGAGAGAGATGGGGTTACTGGTTTCAGTCATTCCCAAGATCCAGTCAGATAATTGTTATCCTCATGTTTTGCTCGTACAGCCTTTCCTTGAATGAGTTGATAAATTCTCATTCTTACCTCAGCAAATTCTGGTTGGATTTCTGTTAACTAAAAAGCCCCATAGCTAGCTCAATATGTTATTTCCTGCACTAAGTTCTAACTCCAGGAAAAATTTAAAATTGTAGATATTTTCTTTCCTCACTGGCACTGGCCTACCTCTGTCTTACCCCTAACTCCAGCAGAACCCAACTTTGTTCTACTTTCTCTGTGAAGCTTTCCCAGGCCATAATTATTTCTGTCTTACTAGACCACTTACAATCTCTATCTGGTGATTCTGTATTTGATAACATGGTGTTTTAAATTAGTGTCTAATTTTAGCTTTCTGGTGTGTTTTTGTCTTTCTCTTGAGCTTCTGAATTCCTTCAGATCATAGATCTATTCATTTACTCATTTTACATCTGGATGCCTAATATCCAGTAAGTTCTCAATAAAAATGTGTTGATTCATAGCATGTTATGACCATATCCTTAGAAATATCTATGGAACTCTCAGTATCTTTTATTATTTATGTATTTACTCCTCATGCCTATCACAGTGCTGGGCATATTCTACGTACTCCAAACACATGGTAATTAAAAAAAAAATATGTGTTCTTAGATTTATGAGTTTGCGACAGATGCTGACAGTATTGAAATGAATTTAAGAAACAGAACAGATGAACATAGGAGAGGGGAAACAGAAAATAAGATAAAAACAGAGAGGGAGATAAACCATAAAAGACTCCTAAATACAGACAACAAAGTGTGGGTTACTGGAAGGGTGTTGGGTGCGGGGGATGGGCTAAATTCATGATGGGCATTAAGGAGGGCACTTGGGATGAGCACTGGGTGTTGTATGTAAGTGATCATTATTACGCTATATGTTAACCAACTTGGATTTAAATTAAAAAATAACATAAAATCTTAAAATTCATTTTTTTAAGTTTTTTTTAAAGATGATGAATTGAATAATACTATATGGTGCTTTAAGATTGAGAACTGTCAGTCAGTCATGATGTTATACCAGAGTTGATGGCTTAAACCTGGAGTGCTTTTCAGAGTCCTTCCCTTTCCCTGCCCTACATTTTTGTTTCATTCCATTTTTACTTTTATTTATTTATTTTTGTCTCTTATCAACACTTAGTTTTGTCACTTTTTGGTCCATGATGATAAGCTCATGCCTCTCACTCTCTGCTCCCCTCCTTTTCCCACCTTCATTTTCCTATCACTTCAAGGTGCTAATTTAGATGTGGAATTGCTGACGACAACCTTTTTATCTTCTCAAAATCCTGCCCTAGGGCCTCTGATTTATAAGAACAAATTTCTAAATCTACATTGCAAACAAGTACATTTAATTAATCAGTCTTCAATAATTATTAAACAAAAGTCCTCTTTCTCACAGAAAGCATAATAAAAGAGGGCAAACTTTTTTACTGGCACTGTCAAGAACTGGATGCTTAGCTGAATATTAGCTTATGGTTGTAATGTTGGGAGGAAGGGGCCTTCGTGAATTTGAGACCTATGAGAGGGCCAGTATGGCTGCCCCGGAGAGCGTGAGATGAAGCACGGTTTAGGTGTTGTTGGGTAGGGCAGAGTATAGGGTTCTCTGTATTCACCCCTGTATCTGTGGTTAATTTCCTTACCAAGAGAGGCATCATTCTAGGGCTGCATGGCTTGGTGGTTAGACCATGGGCTTGGGGGTTCAGGCAACTGGACTTCAGAAATCTGCTCTGTCTCCTTAGGTATGCTCTTGGGAACTGGGGTACCTTGTGGAATTGTTATTAAGCATTAAGTTGATATATGTGAAATACCTGGAACTTAACAGATGCTTGCCAATTACTGTTATTAATAGAGATTATTTTTAGGAAATGAAATATTTCAGTACAAATATTCTGTCTTGGTTCATGTTCTTGATAGTATGTTCGTAAGGGTTTTGACTAGGTAGACAGGAAAGGTAAATGTGCCAGTTTTACAACTTTCTAGTAAATGAGGCTGAATCTGTTTTCATTGTTTTATTATGTTTCTTTGTAAATTAGACTCTAAAAGTGCATATGTGTTTCTGTAATAAGAAATATTAAAGTATATTTGGAATAAAATTACTCTTTTTCTTTTAAAACAATCTAGAAACAACATTGTTTTTGGAATGTTACCTCAAGCAAACAAAATCTACCTGAAAGCCAAAAAACAGTGAGGTATTCATCCCTGAGCTTCAAGTTTTCACTATTATATTGATTCCTTTTGTTTTGCTAAGAAGACAAATTGGCTTTTAAGAAAGACTGAATTCAAACAGTAGTTCTTATTATTCTTTTTCTGTCCAGAAAATCTTAACATGAGCGGGAATATCCTCAGCATGCAAATGAGCCAAGGAATACTGGCTCTGGTCCTTTGGAAGACTTTGTATTCAAAGGATAGTGTTTCTTTTTTATGGAAGAAACAAGAATGTTTTGCAGTTCGGGGCGCCTGGGTGGCGCAGTCGGTTAAGCGTCCGACTTCAGCCAGGTCACGATCTCGCGGTCCGTGAGTTCGAGCCCCGCGTCGGGCTCTGGGCTGATGGCTTGGAGCCTGGAGCCTGTTTCCGATTCTGTGTCTCCCTCTCTCTCTGACCCTCCCCCGTTCATGCTCTGTCTCTCTCTGTCCCAAAAAATAAATGAAAAACGTTGAAAAAAAAAAAAAAAAAAAAAAAAAAAAGAATGTTTTGCAGTTCTCCCTTCTTTTTGCTAGCCTTGGCATTATGCTGGGGAGTATTATTTGTCCATTACAATAGTGCGTCTTGAAACACTCTCCTTAGAAAAGAATTCTGCAAAACAGATGAAATCTTATTTATTTTTGAATGCATACCTCAGAGGAGCAGTAAATCATGTTTGTCTCCAGTACTCAGTTACTGCTCCACAGCAGAGAGGGACATTCACATCCTAATGGAGGCAGCTGATTGATTAACATATTGATTAGATCTAGAGGATTGTGTTCTGTGAAATTCCAGGCTGATTGAATTCTCAAATTGGTATGGCATTTGCACCTAACCAGTTTAAAAATTTTCTAATGTTAACAGTATTCGCAAACAAAACAAATTTCAGCAGTTTTCATTAAAAGATGGGATGAAAGAATGGGATAGAATTATAAACTATACGTTATGAGAAAAGTGTTCAGAAATGATTTGCTATTCTTATTTCTCTAAGTAGGAAGCAGGAGAAAGTCATGAATTATAAAGGCCAAATAGAATTAATCAGGAATTTATTAAAAATTCCTAGCCATGATATATATATATATATATATATATATATATATATATATATATATATCATGATACATAATTTAGACACACACACACACATATATATATATATGGTTTGTGTCTAAATTAAAGTAATAAACCAGACAAAGGTTTGGAAAGCTGATAGGACAAAAATAAACCAGAGCAAGTAGTGTAGGAATTATTTTTTGTCCTCTTTGAATATAACTGAAAACAAAGCAATGAGCCATGTCAAACTGATCTCTTTTTCTCTAAACTACCAGAGCCTGGCAAATGGCAGGAATGCAGTATTAACCTTGGGCTTGTGTGGGGTTCACAGTAATAGCTTCCTGAATGGTTGGATCAATGAATAAATGTGTGCTTCTTGATTGGTTAGATGAAACTGATTGACAGGTGTGGCAAAGGCTAATAAGAGAGCTATGTCTAAACTGATGGCTGGCTAACTATAAGATTTTATCACTCATTAAAAAAATTTTTTTTTATTTTAGATAGAGCACAAGTGAGAAGATGCGAGCCTGGGAGAGGTGCAGATGGGGAGAGAGAGAGAATCTTAAGCAGTGAGCATGGAGCCCTGATGTTGGGCTAGATCTCACAACCCCTGGGATCATGACCTAAGCTGAAATCAAGAGTTGGTCACTCAACCAACTGAGCCACCCAGGTGGCCCCACCTCTATCACTCAATTTTTAACATACAGCAGCTTATGCTATTCTCTTAGTCTTTGTCATAAGAGAAAGAATTAGAAAACTTTAGAGATGGTAATTTCTTAGTCTATAAAGTCCAATAGTGAAAAATTAAATATGATATATGGAGATTCTAAGATGGAAAATTATTCAAACAGTCAAATAAAGATGGGCATATAGTAGAACATTGGAGAGCAAGTTTTCTACTCTCAAGATATCTAATGTTTATAAGGGGAGAGGACATAAGCATATATAAATACAATACAAGGCAGGATGTTATAATATGCCCATTAGAGTTTAAAAAAAATTGTTTTTTGCATTTATTTATTTTTGAGAGACAGAGAGAAACAGGATGAGCAGGGGAGGGGCAGAGAAAGAGGAGGACACAGAATCAGAAGCAGGCTCCAGGCTCCGAGCTGTCAGCACAGAGCCCCATGAGGGGCTCAAACCCACGAACTGTGAGATCATGACCTGAGCCGAAGTCGGACGCTCAACCGACTGAGCCACCCAGGCGCCCCAAGAGTTTTAAAGTGCTGTGGGAACAGGAGGATGAGGAGACAGACTTTCAATTATTAAGGGGCTGATTTTCTGATTGTTTATAGCTTAATTACCTGCTTTTTGAACACCACAGCTTTAGAACTTATGTAAGGCAGGGTGGCTGGAAAGAAATAGAATTTTTTTTCCCATTGTGTCTAAAAAGAAGACTAGCTGGTAGAACTTAAGGCAGGAAATAGAAACTAAGATTTTGGTTTGTATTTTTAGAATTACTCGTATCTTCACTGTAGGAATAAATTCCTGTACTTCTGCTTTTATTTAAAACATTTTCATCTTAATTATGAAATATTTCAAACATAAAAATATGATCTCTATATATTGGACATCCATGTACTCACCACTGAAGTTAATCAAATATTAGCTTTTTGCTGTATTTGCTTCAGATTTCTCATTCCCTCTTTAGGAAATAAAGATTGAAGATTCATTCCTTTACCCTACATTATCCAGAATTATTATATTATTATATGTTATATAATAATTATTCTGAAGTGGGTGTCAATCTTTTTGTTTGAAAATCTATAAGAAATGTATGTACATATTATACATATTGCAGTTTGATGTTTTTCATTCAACATCGTGTTTGGGGGACTTGTTGATACATTCGCATTTCATTAATTTGGTTTAATTACTGCATAGTATTCCATGATATAAATAAGGCACATTGATGTACAATTAGGTTTTAACTAGCAATTTGCTATTATGTAGTGGATAGTGGTCAATCTAGCAGGTGTCTCCTTCTAGATGACTCTAAGAATTTATATGGTGTTCATACAGAGAAATGGAATTGCCAAATCATATGCTGTGTACATTTTTAATGTTTCTGGGTCTGTCCAATTAAGTAATTGTATAACTTGCATTTTCCTGGTTATAGATAGGTGCCAAACATTTTTTTTTCAAAATTTTCTACTTTTATTCTCTGTGAGTTGTCTTTCTTATATGCATTGTCTCTTTGTGTCTTCTTTTTTCTTATTGATTTTGTAGTTTTCGGTATCTTTTGAATAGTAGTCTTTATAGTTTATATATATTTTTTGAAGATTCCTTTTTCCAGTGTCTAGCTTGTCTTTTAACAGTGTTTTTTAGAGTCTTTTGTGGAAATTTTTAAACATTTTGATGTAGCAAAATTTCTTAATCATATTTATGTATCCAGCTTAAGAATTCTTTCCCTAATCTGATGTAATTTAAAAAACCCTCTGTATTTAATTCTAAAGGCTTTTCAGTTCATATTTAAGTGTTTAATCCATCTGGAATTTATTTTTGTGTACAGGCGTAAGATGAAATAATTTAAATCTTTCAAGTTCTTCAAAACCCGTATGTATTACATACTTTATTCTGTTTTTAGTTCCCAGTAAGCTTCAAGAAATATTAGAATTACATATGTATTTTCTCCTAAATTACTTTATTTATGAAGTAATCTTGCTTTCAAAGTTTTCAAAGTGAAAATGATACTTATGGAAAATGATCTCATGTCATACCTAGTACTGGTGTGAAAGATGCAGCAAGCAGTATTAGGCTTCGAAGAATGTTAGCGAAATTATTTTTTCACGTGGGAAATATTGTGTTTAGTGTCTGCTAAGGCCTGAAACAGCATCTATGTGTCAATGGATGAGGCTACCCTTTGATGTCTGAAACAAACAAACAAAAAGTGCTAAATTTATTGCTTACTGAGAGAGGGAGCCATGCTAGTCAGGCACAGATTTTCTCAGCAAAGCAAGAAACTGAACTCACATAATGTTCCTGGGGAAATATTGGATTCAGAGGTTGGGGAACTTTCAGAGGTGGTGATGGGATAACGTCAGTAGAAGCTGGCTTCTTTGAGATTTTTGCTGTTTGGTTGGCATACAGAGGCACTGTTATCGGAGTGAGTCCTTTCCTCATTGGCTGATGTTTGAGACCGTTGGTTATTGATTGGTTGCCTTACAGGAATAAGTTCAGTGAGCCAAGTTGTCAATGATTTGTTGGTTAAAGGAGCTTCAAACCCGTTCTGTGGTTCTAAGGCTATATAGAACTCTATATTGATTAAGGAAATTTAATGCTTGTTCTTGTGGCTACCTATTACCATGGTTGCAGAACAGTCTGTTGTAGGAGTGAGGGTGCCTTCTTTTATTCTTGCATATATGATTTGTTTCTAGAGTTGACTGCTTCAGAAATTGAATTATATAGCTTGTATAGAGAAACCTGTATTCAGATTTGGGAGTGGAAAAAAGGAGTGTATCTTGTTCAGTAATAAATATGTCTCTCTATATATACAGTTTGGCATTGCTTGAGATGGGGAAAAGAATTATATAGAAGTTCATCTAATGTTCTACAATATTCCATAATGGCTGACATCACCTTTTGGATGCCTGAATTTTCTGCTTGAGAAAGAATAATGTCTTTAATTGAGCAACACACTAACTTCACTACTTTTGTAGCAATGAGATGTGAGTGGTTTACTTTTTGAATCCTGTTTCCTCATTTGTAAATTGGGTTTATGAGACTTGAGATGAGTTAATAGATACAAGACAATGAAAACAATGTAACTCCCTGGGCAAAGTGTTCTTATCCACCCAGTGTTAACCTTTCTTGCTTAATAAATGTTTGTTGAATACATAACATTTCTTATTTGAACTAGACTTCTTTTTTATCCAGTTCATTCCAGATAGATTAAATGAAGGTTAAAATGTATGATTAATACCTTTGCCTAACAGAAGTAATAAAGACAAATGAAGTCTTTTTCTCATTGGTAATTCACAATTGTGAATCATTTATCAAAATTGACTTAATATTTTTGTAAATACTAATTATTCTATTGCATTATACTTATATAATTTGTCTTTCATGCAAAAGTATCTTATTGAGGTTGTTTAGTTTCACAGAAGTAAATAGCCTTACCAATTTCTTAAAGTAAAAGAAAAATGTCCAGAAATGCCAAATTATACAAGCTAAAATGTGTATAAAATATGTGTTAGCTTTTCTGGGGAGGTTTTAGTGAAGTCAGAGCATTCCTTAGAGATATTTTCAGAAGCTTAAAAAAATATTTACAAGTATGGACAAATAATACTAAACACTAGTATAATGTTCATGGTCAGGTGCTGTCTTAAGTACTGTATATTATTTCATTTAATCCCCCATTAACCCAATGAGGCATATCTATAGTCAGGTGCTGTTATTGTTCTCATTTCACAGATGAGATTGGCACAGATTGGCTGTGTAACTTGTCACAATCACTTTAAGTAGTAAGAGATGGAGCTGGGATTGGTACTCTGGCTGTTTGGCTTTTAAAATAGACCATACTGGGGCACCTGGGTAGCTCAGTCGGGTAAGTGTCTTAACTCTTGATTTCAGCTCAGGTCATGATCTCATGGTTTGTGAGTTTGAGCCCTGCATCAGGTTCTGTGCTGACAGCATGGAGCCTGCTTGGATTCTCTCTCTCCCTTCTCTCTCTGTCTCTACCCCACATGTGCGCTCGCTCTCTCTCTCTCTCTCTCTCTCTCTCTCTCCAAATAAAAAACTTAAAATGAACTGTACTATCTCTGTGGGAAAAATGACCCATGTGTATCCATAAAGTTAAAGCACAGTTTTGAAGTTAGCAGTGATAGTTCTAACAGTCATTTCTGTTTTCAAAAAATGTGACACAGGGAACCTGTTGATGTCCTTAGCAACATTTAGAAATTTAATTTATGGGAAATCACAAGCAACATTTTTGTGTATTTATGGGTACATGTATTTGTGTATGTGTGTGTTGTGGGGGTGGTAGTAAAGAGAGATCATAGATCCATCAGATTGTCAAAGGGATTAAAAAATCGCTGCTCTGGTATAAAGAGGGGGAAATCTCTTAAGTGGAGTTAGATCATAATGACCAGGATGGGCAAATTTGAAAGCTCATTTAATTTATATTTCTTTCCAGAAGGACAGTAGATGAATCTACTGTAATGGGTGCTTCTGTTCAAATGCCACTCTTTCTTCTCCATCCCCTTTTGGTTCCATTCTATGCTCTCTTGTCTGTAGTTCCTGCCCTCTGCTGGCTTATGACTCAGCATTTTGGCCCAGTCCATCTAGAATTTTCTCCCGTCTGCATGGTTTCTTTTGTTAAGGTCACAGGTGCTTTCTGATATCAGCTTAACTCTCACTTCTGTCAGGAACCATAATGGACCCTCGGGATCTGGCATGGTGTCCCTGCTCTTTGTTTCCATAGCATTTGAGGTATTGGAACACTTTGGGTGCTCAGTTGAAATGGCCTGTCGGCTTGCCTGTGGCCTCCTACTGAACTTCCTGGCACACTGTCAAGATCTTGTGCTATTTGGCTAAACATCAATGCCTATCACCTTGATCAACAAGTATCAGCTACTCAATAATTGTTGAATAAAAGAGTATTTTTTCTGTTCCCTTAGTCATTGAAACTCAAAAGTTTATTATTCTAAGTTGACCTCAATTGCAATATCGTATCAGTTGCCAGATGATGTTTTTGCTTCTGATCCTTCTTTATACTGCCTCTACTCTAATTTTGACTTTCTTCATTTGATCCTAAAGTATTTCAATAGCTACCTCCGGTTTCTCACTATCCAAGTCCATTTTACAGATTGCTCCCAGGGAGATCGTGCATGTCTCTCCTGATCTTGTCACATGCTTCTCAACCTGTCATTACACAGAGAATAGAATGAGATTCAGTCATTTCCCATTGTTTCCAGATTCCTTTTTTCTTACTTGCTACAACTGACTGTTATTCCCTTAACATTGTTGCATTTATTTACTTTTTTTTTTTTTTTTTTTTTTTTTTTTTTTGGAAACTTGGGTGCCCTTTCTCACGCTGTTCCATGTTACTTACATGTCCATACTTCAACTCTGTACTTCAAAATTTATCTCTTCCGGGATGCCTTGTTGGCTCATTTCGTTAAGCGTCTGACTTGGTTTTGGCTCAGGTCACAATCTCATAGTTTGTGGGATTGAGCCCTGCATCGAGCTCTGCACTGAGAGTGCAGAGCCTGCTTGGGATTCTCTGTCTCCCTCTGTCTGCATGCTTGCTCATGCTCTGTAAATAAATAAATAAATACAACATTAAAAAAATAAAATTTATCTCTTCCTTCAAGTTCAGCCTCAATTCATTCCTACTTGAAAACATCCCTCATTTAGAATTCATATTTCCCTTTTCTGTATATAATTTGTTTATATTATTTTTGTATACTTTTCCCACTGGATTTTCAACTACCTCAGACTTGAAACTGTGTAATATTAAATATAATAACATACATAAAAATTTGGCACAGTTTCTGCACAAAGAAGGTGTTGAATAAATAGAAGTTATGGTATATTCTCCCTCTGGACTTGGCACTTCATCTGATGCCTGGTCAGGATGCAATGAATGTTTACTCAAGTGAGTTTAATTGATATCTGAAGTTCAAAAATATTGCCATGCTACCTATAGGCCTTTCTTTCACACAAAATACATACTGCATGTGCATTGTCATATCTGCTTTGTCTTTTAAGATCTTTCAATTTCATGTTAGTTTTTCACTGAAAAAATAAATTAATGAATGATTCGTTTTGCTTAAAATTTCCAGGTCTGGCAGTATATTGGCTATCTACTAATACTAGGCTGCATCTTGTATATGTTGTAGAATTCATGCTGGGCTAATGCTTTAGGCACTCGATGTTTTTGGTGTAGCACCTGAATTTCCATTTACTGGTCAGTATTCCTCTCAGATGTCTAATTACCAGGAAAAGGCTACTAGAGTGTCAGAGAAGCATTGGAGAAAATGCTGGACTCATTCTGTTTAAATCTAACCACTCTCCCAGCAGGGTGGGTCTCATCTGCTTTAACGAAATGCTGATAGTAGGTTTCAAACCCTTTCTAAAAGACACGCTGAAGCATGTGTCTGGCAGGTTCTAAATAAATTCCATTTTCTCTTTATTGATTTCAACATTCTTTGCATATAGAAAGAAGAAAGAAAGACTCTGTAAAAGGGAAAATGGATGTTTTATTAAATCCTTTTCATTTGATTTTACTGTGAATAAAGTCCATGAATTCACCAATGCAATCCCAAAACAACCAAAGAGGGTATGATGGGCTCCTGTTATTCTTACGCTGTTGTTCGTATATTTAATTTTCTTCATAAGAGGCTCTCTCACCCTACCAAGAGGTATGAAGAAAAAACAGGACAAAGCAACTAACAATGTTGGGAATAAAAGGTAAACTTAAAGGACAATAGAATGATTTTGAAACTTTACTGAATGTTGGTTTTCACCTTAACTCCCTGGGGTAAGGGAGCAGTCATGTTGATGATATATCAACTATGGTAAAATGAAATATGAATACTCTACATTTACAGTATAAATGGATGTAACTTTCTGGAAAGCATTTTAGTAATACAAATCAAGAAGCTTTAAACAGTTTATACTTTGACCTATTATTTCTCCTACCAAGGCAATAATTGAAAATTCAGATGAACATTTATGTACATGGATTTTTAATTAAAACATTATTTGCAAATGTGAAAAATAGAAATGACTGAACATACACTAATAGAAGAAAGTTAAATGAATAATAACCTATAGAATGTTCTTCAGTAGTGAAATGTGGTAATTTTGAAAAATATTTAATACTATTGATACATGTTCACAATACAATCTTAACTGAAAAACCCAGCTTATAACATTCTTTATTGGCTTATTTTTTTTTTCTTTCCTACGTATAATGCAAGCTCACTGTAGTAAGTCATGTCACATGTTGTAGCAAGTGAAATGGTATTCTGTTCCCTCAGCGACCCAATTGATATAGTTAATATTAATGTGGTGAGTTTTTTTCATACCTTACTTCATGCTTATATAACCATATACACAGTTACACACATATACACAATGTAATCTTAATTTTGTAAATCTATTTTTTTAAGTACTGGATTAAGTATTTTCAAAGTACTGGATGGAATCCAAGTTACTTCTGAGAGGTTGAATTAGGAAATAACTTATTTTCCTCTGTTTTTTCTGTATTTTCTATATACAACATTAAAAAAGAAGAAAACTAATGGAAAATATTGAGTGGTGCCAAACCCTTTTAAATAATGAGGACACAGAGGTGACTCAATCAGTTAAGCAGCTTACTCTTGATAGCAGCTCAGGTCTTGATCTCAGGGTCGTGAGTTCAAGACCCATGTTGTGTTCCATGATGCACATGGAGTCTACTTAAATAAATAAATATGAGGACCCAGAGATAAGGGATTAGAAAATGGCAGCTATCGGTGATTAAAAAACACACACACACAAAACCTAAACAACTAACAATAACTATCAGCAGACGCAGCCACTAAGGTTAGGTTTTTTTCACATCTGTGTCCTATATCTCCGATTCTCTGGGGTGCTCACGCCTTTAGGCGTGTGCAACAGGAACCACCAGCAAGCCCTGGAGTAAATGGGCATGCCCATTTCAATCCCAGATAAGTAATTTAAATTCTTTTATATTAAAAGAGACAGAACAATTGAACTGAAGAGGATGGCTTTAGGTCATATCCCTGCCCCTTTGGGATATACTTATCCTTTATCCTAGGTCAGTGGTTTCAACCTTGGCTATGCATTAGAATCATCTGGGACCTTTTAAAACTGTGACTCCCTGGACCCCATCTGCAATGATTCTGACTTAATTGGACTAGAGTGGGGCCTGGGAATACAGCAAAAGTTCCCCCAGATGATTTTAATGTTTACCCAGGTTGAGAAACCATGTCCTAGGTCAAGGGAGTCGAGTGTACTAGAAACGGTAACAATAGTGACACTTTATGCAAACTGATAATCTTGAGGTTTTGTAAGATTTTCATTTAATATTTCACTTATTTGTTCATTTAAACAATTAGGCATTCAAAAAAGAGTTAAGTAGACACATATGTGTTTACAATAACACATGTGTTTTCAAAGAACAGTTGTTTCCTGGAATATTTATAGTAAGACAATAAAGTGTGAACAGGCACTTTGTAGAAAGATGTACATTCAGAATTCACATATGACTCATTTCTTGCTTCATAACATTGTTAACCAGAATAGTGTAATTCTACAGTTCTCTGAACTCAAACACTCTGCATGCACTTTTCTTGGTACCCTCACTCTTTCCATTTGACTCTTTCATGTACTTATTTGAGGGCAACTAATTTCCTTTTACCTCTCACAGTGACCAGTATAGACCTTACATATAGTAGGTACTTAATAAAACTGTGTAGCAAACAAATACAAAGACTCCTAAATTTTCTTTGTTCACAGATCCTTTAGTGTCTCAGTAATTTTTTGTGTGTGTGACCTAACAACTTAGTAGTCATTTCAAGAAAAAAATACTTGCTAATTACTTAATGGGATGTATTTGTTAGACATGGCACAACTTCTCAGACTTTGGAATGAGATTGAACACTGCATTCTTCATTTCCTGTTTGTCATTCATTTTCATGCAGTATTTGCATTTTATCAGAGCAGTCACTGAACACCCAACTTCACAAAATGGAATGGCCTTGATTTGAGTGTAGTACATTGAATCGTGGGCGGTCTCCAGTTTCTGCGATGTCCAGAGGATGTTATTATCGTGCCTGCGTGGAATTTTACCCCTCTGAATTTATGTCCCCTCTGTTGGCTTTGAGCACAGTTTGGGAACTGTGGCCCCAAATCTTGGGCTTTTGATGTTTTTGTTTTGTTTTAGGTATCACGGAAGATTTGTTTCCTAAATATTTGTTGATTATGTCATTGGCTTTAGATATTCAGTTGCTAAACCTCTGCATACATTCTAAGAGAGGAGATTAATCACACTATTTCTTTGTAGCATTAAGATATGGAACCATTAAAAAGAGGTACTTAAAAAAAGTGCTTAACTAGATTCAAGGCACTGTACTAATAAGTACTTTACAGTACTGTATTCTTTGATTCTGAGTTGTCTTTAAAGTTTTAATTCATTTTATACACAATGGTAAAGAAAATTTTCCTGTTTGCAGGAGGGATAGATAGGCCGGTCTTTGGGCAGTACTGGACAGATCCCCTGGCAGGAGATGAAGGCTGCTGGCTGTCCCAGTTGGTACAGACAGTTGACCTACCTTAAAGCCCAGTCTAGAGAAAGGTGTTAACAGGGATTTTAGCGATGAGTTCTCTCTTACTCCAGGTCTCCTGAGTCAGAGTTGTGCAGCTGAAAATAATAATCACACTCTACAATTATTTAGTTTGGAGATTTTACATCCTTTCTAGAAACTTGGTGGGGGGGGTAATTTTGGGGGGACATTGTCGGTTTGGTATACTAAATCCTTTTTCAGGATGGTATATAAATAGCAATAATTTGATTTCTTTTTGGCATGCATGACATAGTCTTCTCTAGATTTCATAAATTATACTAATTGGGAGTACTGAAGAACACTGCATCATTAAATTGCAAAGGAGGCTATAGTACTTTGTGTTCAATTTAAGCAATTTATACTTAGATCATCCCCAGCAGGGTATTGTACCCAAGCTAACACATCCAACCCGATTTCCATTGTTTCATCACTCTTCCCTCTCATGAATGTTTCTCTAAAGTTGTTCTTGTCTCTCCCATATATTTGAAACACCTAGGGGAAAACATGAGCTACTCAAAGATTCCTAACGGTTATTCCTTTTAAGTAGCAATGTATTAAGAAACATAAGTCATTGTGAAATATATACAATAAAAACTTTATATTAAAAATATTCTTATTTATTTTATTATTTTCCCAAATGGGGTTTTTCTAGTAGTCTTTTTTTTTTCACGTAAATTACTTTGTTCCATTTTTACTTCCAACTTCAATTCTGGTTTCTTGGTAATCTACTGGAGTATTATCCTACAAATTAAAGTTGAATAATAATTGGTGGAAACTGATCCTCATATAATTGCTTAAAGCAACAATGGTTGCCCTAACAAAAAACTTGTGTTTTGAAGTTCTTTCTCAATATCATGAGAATGAATGTATCTGTTGAAAGAAATTACCGAAGGAAGAAGTGGTAATGAATCAAAGACCGTGCACTTAGCTTGAAGTACATCACTTACAAATAGTCTGTGTGCAGAAATGATTGCTTACCCATCTCCTTGTCCTGCCCTCTACTTCAAGGCTTATCTACCTCAGTGGACACATTTGCATCCTCCCTTGCAGTTAAGTAGTTCTGAGCCAGTGATCTTACTTAGTGGTATCAGAGGAAGGAATTCATTCACTAACTCAATCATTCATTCAAAAGTAAGGATTGTTATTTGAGGATACAGGAGTAAATAAAATGAAAAAGTCCATGTTATAGAGCTAATGTTCTAAATTTATTTTTGAGAGAGAGAGTTAGAGTGCAAGTTGGGGAGGGGCAGAGAGAGAGGGAGACACAGAATCCGAAGCAGGCTCCAGGCTCTGAGCTGTCAACACAGAGTCTGATGCAGGGCTTGAACTCACAAACTGTGAGATCATGACCTGAGCCGAAGTCGGGTGCTTAACCAACTGAGCCACCCAGGCACCCCTCATAGAGCTAACAGTCTGGTAGGGGAAACAAAATGAACATAATGAGTAAATTATATAGTATGTAAAGAAGGTATTATGGAAAAATAGGGTGTGAGGAGAGTGTTAACACAGCAGAGTTGGTTGCTCAGTCCTTGCATGTGTCCAGTGGGGCCTGCGACCACGATTGCTCCTTGGCTAGATTCTGGGAATGCGGCCCTTGTGATGTTGTTTGTGTTACTGATGAATGCTCCTGTATATGCCTGGAGCAATGGGGCATGCTCTTTTAGCTTGTCAGGCAAGCCCCTTTCTCCACCTCAGTCTGTGTTAGGTACCCAGTACTTCTGTGGCAGCTGGGACCAATGCCTTTTCAAACAAGTGAAAAACTGATCCCTAACCTTTCCTCTCTGGATTCTAGGTTCTGTTGCTCCACATTTAGTGCCTCCATATATGGCATACTTTATTTAAAAATTTTTTTTAACTGTTTATTTATTTTGAGAGAGAGAGAGCAAGAGGGACACAGCATGTGTGAGCAGGGGAGGGGCAGAGAGCAAGAGGGAGAGAGAGAATCCCAAGCAGGCTACACACTTAGCCCAATGTGAGGCTCGATCTCACGGCTGCAAGATCATGACCTGAGCTGATCTCCAGTAAGAGGCTTAACTAACTGAGCCACGCAGGCACCCCTGTATACCATAGTTTGAGTGAATTTGTGAGTGAGTGAGGGAGTAATTGTAAGTGATTAAGAAGCAGGATGAAAAATTGGGAAGAAAAGATCAAAGTCAGGATGAGAAATACCTGTGGAGTGAGTTGGACAGTATGTTTTAGGAGCTGGAGTCAGACTGACTTATTTGCCTTGAGGAAAAGGTCTTTTGCATGATAAGAAGGAACAGAGTCCAAGTGCTAATGGCCCAGCCCTCTCATTTGTTCCCTATTGAGTCGTCTGCAATGTGCTTATTCTTAAATTATAAGGATTCTTTTTATGTCATTCTTTTCATTAGTTTTGGTGAATCATACTCATTGAAGCCCCTGATTGAAATGAAGAAAATATGTATTTTATTTGCTTTATAGCATGTTTCACCTTTGGAGATAATGTTCTTAATCTAACTCTTTGATTTCTTTTTAGATTTGACATTTCCTCTGTAATATTAATTTACTGCAAATAAATTTGTTTCTGTTTCAAACAGGAACAGATTTTTGTTTGTTTGTTAAACTCCAGAGCCAGTTAGAATTTTGGATCTAATCTGGTACTTAAGCAATCAGTGAAAAGGAGACTTTTTTATTTTAGCGAGTTTTGTTTTTTTTTTAATTCAGCACCCTTTTGTTCCTTTAAAAGAAGGCTATGTGTCCACATTTGAAATGCCAGAAAGCGTAAACTGTTGCAGCCCTTTCCACTCTGCATTACAGAATGTGGAATCATATGCTCCTTTCTCTTTACGAGCTTCTTTGTTGTCCTTGCTTTTTTGCTGAACTTTCAACCCTCCTTCCAACTCAAATAGGGAAATTGTGCTGGTACCCTGGGAGAAAGAGTTGTCAAACTATGTTGGTATTATTCTGTAACAGAAGTAAAAATTTTAATTTTAATCTTTGCTGTAATACAGTTGCATTATATTTATTAAGCAAGTTTTGCTACTTCTATATTATTCTCTAGTCAAAATTTCCCAGTCAAATATTCTTTTGAAAAAGAAGGAAAAATATTAGTTTCCAAAAGGAAAAGGAAAAGGAATCTTAATATTTATTTGTTGCTGTGATCGTTGCAATAATATATTTCTCACTGGGTAACTGAGATTAAACTCAAAATTTTACCAAATAGTGGGGTTAGAAAGCTGGCTGTAACTTCAGGTGGCCTCTGTGGAAATTCTACAGTTATCATTCTTTCCCTGGTGTTTGGCCACTTTTGATCTTCTGTGTCCTCCTCCCTCTACCTCTCTTCCTTTATTTCTCCTCTTTCTCCTACTCTCCTTCTCCCCACTTTTCCTCCTGACCTTTATTCCATTCAGAATACATATTCTAAATCCCTTACTAAACTCCAGCAAAACACAAGGCTGAGTTTGAAATGCATTGATTGTGGAGAAACTTATTCTCACAGAGAAGACAAATAAACAGAAAGCAAAGCAAAGGCCAGAATATATCATGTGCCATTAGACTAGCAGGTACAGAAGAGAAGTTCCCATCTGACTGAAATAAGAGTAAATTTATTTGAAGAGGGGGTGTTTGAGCTAAATGTTAAAGAATGGAGTAGGATTTTGGCAGGGAGAGATGGAAAAAAAAAAGGGAGACTTTTCAGTAGAAAGAAAGAAATGAATAATGTAGCAAGAAAGTGGGTTGGTCTTGGATAGTGACCCTTGACCCATTTATGTGACAGTAGAGCAGAGGTCTGCAAAGTTTTTCTGTAATGTGCCAGATAGATCATTTTAGGCCATATGGCCTCTGGTGCAACTATCAACTCAGCTGTTGTAGCGAAAGCAGCTGTAGGCAATACATAAATGAATACTGTGGCAGTATTCCAAGAAAACTTTATTTACAGTAGTAAGTGGTGGGTCAGAGTTGGCCTGTAGGCTGTCATTTGTCAACCCCTAATTAGATAAGGCTCGAAAGGAAGGTGATGGCCAGATCTTAGATTTTGAATGCCAGGCTAAAGAGTTGGGAATTAATTTATATTCTTTTTAGTGAAATCATGATTGTTACGTCTCTACTAAAGGTTTCAAATACCCAGACATTGGAATTTGGGGCCAGATGTTTTCTGTGTACATTTTAAGATATTTATATAGTTAGCGCTAAATTAAAATTTCTGTGACTGGATATCTTGTATGAAAATGGCAAAGTACAAATAAAGCCTGATTTGGGTCATAGCCAGAAGTTTGTCATCTTTTGGGTTCTCACCACAAAGTCTCTATTATAATGGACCAAAAAGTCAGATTATGGAAAACAAGCAAGAATGAATGGGCAGGCCCTTTAGAGATCTGAACTCAAAATATCAACATTCTCCCTGTTCAAAAAATGATAGTGTGAACTGATTCTAAAGTAAATACTAAATCCACAGTTTTCGATACTTTTTAAAACTACTTTATCAATGTATGATTGACATGTAAAAAGTTGTACATATTTAATGTGTATATACTCCATGAGTTTGGAGTTATACTCATGAAACCATCATCAAAAAATGATAGTGTGAACTGATTCTAAAGTAAATACTAAATCCACAGTTTTCGATACTTTTTAAAACTACTTTATCAATGTATGATTGACATGTAAAAAGTTGTACATATTTAATGTATATATACTCCATGAGTTTGGAGTTCTACTCATGAAACCATCATCACCATCAAGGCATCAAGACCATAGATGTACTCATCACCTTGCAAAGTTTCCTCCCATCCCTATTAACAATGAATTTTTTTTGTGGTAAGCACTTAAAGATTTACCCTTTTAGCAATTTTTAAATATATAATACATATTATTAGCAATAGGCGCTATGCTGTATAGATCTTCAGAACTTATTTATCTTATAATTGAAGCTTAGTACACTTTGACCATCACCTCTCCCTCCACTCACCCCGTGGCAATCACCATTCTATTCTCTGCTTCTATGAGTTTGATTACTCTGGATTCCACACATAAGTGAGATCATAACATTTGTCTTTATGTGTCTGGCTTATTTCACTTAGCATAATGTCTTCCAGGTCCATCCATATTGTTGCAAATGGCAGGATTTCCTTCTTTCTTTCAGGTTGAGTAGTAGCCCACTGTATGTATATACCACATTTTCTTTATCCATTTATGCAGTGATGTGCATTTAGGTTGTTTCCATATCTTGGCTGTTGTGAATAATGCAGTGAACCTGGGAATGAAGGTATCTCTTTGAGGTGGATACTTATCATACAGATTGTCATCTACATAGATTCTAAATTAATCCTCAAGGCAAGACTGTTTCTTAATGTTTTTATCCCTAATACCTAGCTACTGCAGATCTGGCCCAAAGTGAGCAGTCAATAAACATTTGATGAATTTATGTAGGTGAATATTTCTAATTGTTCCCAACCATTTTATTCCACTATATTTTTGTGCTCTTCATTTTTAGTCTAGTTCTCATCTGAATGCTTAAACCTCAGTAAAGTTTTAACATTTATTTTATTGTCAGAGTATCTTATACTTAAAATTTGATCTGTGATCTATTTATAAAAGCTTTATAAACCTACTGTGTTTTTAGCATTACATTCATAGAGAGAAAAATGTTGCATATTAAATGAAATTATTGTAGATGTTTGAAATAGAAAAGAAGGGGGCTAGTTTTTGTACAGTAGAAATCTGAAAATAAGGTACAACTCTATGGATACAGTTGTAACCTACATAATGGTAACAACATAATAAGATGATGTCAAGTTCTTTTGAAAAGAAGTGGGGTTATAATTTATCAGCTCACCCACTTCAAGCTCTAGATGTCACCCAAACAAATAGCTAGCTTTATTTTTCTAAAACCCCTATTAGACTGACTCACTCATCTATATCTTATAGCAAAATCATAATATAGTGTTGGTTCTAATATGCTTTTTCAAGAGCACTTCTTTATGTATAGAGTACTCTTTTGAATTTTAGTTATTCTCATTACTTAACAATGCTTTTAATTATATGATAGTTAATTTTTTCCCCAGCAACCTTAGGACTGTGCTCATTGATGTGTATTTTATTTTTACTTGTTTCTCTCAACATCTAGATTATATGTTTTCTAAGGGTGCAGTTGAAATCATTTGATATTGAACCATTTTTAAACTAATCGTGACATATTGAAAAGAAGATTATGTGGGCAAGACATAATGATTATAATTAAGTGACAGAGAAAATAATAAGTGCATGAAAAGCTGAAAAATGCAACGGAGAAGAGTGGATAGATTATGGAGACAAAAGCACCTGTGGTTGAAAATTATATGTTTAATCGCGGAATCTGTCCCATTTAAATGCCAAAGTATTTTTGTTGGATAATTAGTAGGGGGATTGTTATGGAGATTATATATACATCTATAACATCTGGTTGCCAGCCCTGTTTGCTTAATCAAAATGTTAACACCATGGAAATCAGAAGTGTCCTATTTAAGTCTTGGGCAGGCAATTCTTTATTCTTGTCCTTTTATTTGTAGGAGAAAGAATTGTTTATGCCCCTTTAATAGCAGCAAGCAGGCTTCCAGCTGAGACTTTTTGTTTTTTTTTTTTTAATGCTATTTTTGCTGTTGCTTATGCTGGGGCCACACAAACCCAGCCTAGGGATGGGGTGAAAGACTCATAGGACCAGCAAATTCTTCTCTGCACTTTCTTCTCTGCACTAGTTGGAAGGAAACAAGTAAGCTACTGAATATGGTAAAAACCAAATCCCTACTGGTTTTCAAGAAGAGATGTGGGGAGTAGAATGCATAGAACTCGGAATCAGATGAAACTGTCTGTGAATCCTGCCTTAATTGTGCAATTCTAGCCTTAGATTCCTTGCCTTAAAATGGGGGGAAAGTCTTGCAGATTTGTATCAGGATGAAATTGGACAACACGGATAAAGTTTCTCGCACTCAGCTTGGTGTGTGTGTGTGTGTGTGTGTGTGTGTGTGTGTGTGTGTGTGTATGTGCATGTCATAAATAGCATTAGTTTTTTTTCCAAATTAAGCTAGAGAGGACCCTGCTGGTCAGGGCTACATTATGTCCTGAGTCTAATAGATCTAAGGAGCAGAAATACGGGATCTCTTCAGAGGAACACTGATTTTGATCGGCAATATTTGACCTTTGCAAATCATTTTTTTCCTGAACTTGATAATCATTTTCTCATCAAATTTATTCTTTAACATAATTATTACATGTGGAAAAATAAAACCATCCATTCTGGATTAAAAAATGTTTTGGAAAACATTAAGAATCAAATCCAGCCTCAGAATGTCAGGAGCCTTTAGTGTGTCTTATTTTGACAACTGTCCTTTTACAGGAGGAGACAGAAGACACAGGTTTGGTTTTTTTATGAATTTCACTTAAGATCTTACTACACACTGGAGTTTGTCTATAAATCAAAGACTCTCAGAATTTCTGAAATTAATCATTATGGCAAAGGAATTAATCAGAATTCCTACTCCTGAAGATGCTGTTGAAGGAGCCATTGTGGGTACATTTGATTTGAATAAGACCCATTATTAAATTTTATTAGCGAATCTTAATTCCCTTTTAGTTATGTGCAGTCTCCCTCTTATATGCTTTATCCTGTTTTTGGTACATAACATTATCCTTCCTTCCTGTACCTTCTCTTACGAAAGATAGAGTTGCCCATTAAATAACACATGCTGCGTTTACAGTTGTATCCTATATCATCCAAGGTGCTTGCTTTGGAAGCAACAGAATCTGCCTCTGGCTACAAGGAATAAAGGGCCTCTGGGGAGGGATGATGCTACAGCTCACAGATCAGCAGGAGGAGCTGTACAACCCACCTCTGGAAGGACAAAGGGCAGGGAGACTTTGGAAAGCTCAGTGGGTAGGTGCTCCTAGACTTTCTAAGATGTTTCAGCTTCCGCAACCATTTGCTTCTGTGTATCTTCAGCCACATTTTGAGGTCCTGACAGAATCTTTCTGGCCCCCGTTAGTGAGGTACTTTGTGCCAGCGGCTCAGTAAATTTCATCTAGGGGATTAGGAGCTGGGCAGTTGGAGAAATTATTTTGAATGGGGCAACTATTTGTCTTCTACACATAGCTTTTATTCTAGGTGGACCTGTTCAAGGACGTTTAGTTTAGGAGGCCATCATGTCACATGTCTTACTTGTTTTTTATACAAGAGTTATATTTCCCATATGAGTTTAAGGCCATGGTTTAATGTGTGTGTCTGTTGGGGAGCTCCCTTTTTTCCTTTTCCTTTTTTTTTTTTTTTTTTAATATTGATTGATTGATTTTTGAGACCAAGAGAGTGCAAGTGGGGGAGAGGCAGAAAGGGAAGGAGACAGAGAATCCCAAGCAGGCTTTGCACTGTCAGCACAGAGCCTGATGCAGGGCATGAATTCATGAGTCATGAGATCATGACCTGGATGGAAGCCAAGAGTTGGACGCTTAACCGACTGAGCCACTCAGACGCCCCCCCCCCCCCGCCTTTTTTTCTTTTTAGTTCATGTTATATAAGCATTTCTCAGTAATTGCAACAATATATTCCTTGAATTAATTTTAGTAGCATGATCCCAAGACTCCCTGTTACATGGTGTAAAGATGGCTTTGCAGTCATTCACAGGGACGTGTTTCAGCTAACAAGACCTCTTAAAATGAGCGAGAATTGGAGCAGTTCACATTACTTACCTGAATTCTCATTTTTTCATTGGTAAAGTAGACTTGATATCACATATTTTATAAAAGTATATTGAGATTTTTGTGATAATATACATTCAAGGCTTGGCATTAGGAACATGTGTTTATCCACAGCCCTTCTTCATATTTTGATTTTAAATGTTACATGATTTTTTTTTTAATTTTAGAGTAATGCGCTGAACTTATAAAATGATGGGAAAATAAATAATTTGAGGAACAGTAGGTGCTAAAAACCAAGGCTTCGTTGACCTTTTAGTACCTGATGCTCCTGAATTTATTAAAAGCAATGATAGTAATGACTAGTCACAAATAATTTAACCTCCCACAAAGCTGCCTATTATTAAAAATGCTGAGAGGGCATAGGTATGGATAAATATCAGTAATATATATTTTGCTTTGTTTTCTATTCTCCATATATACATTTGAATGTATAGAGATTGTTGTCCTGGAAATTAACAGCTTTTTAGACAGACTAATGGAACCTCATTTTAAGGTATAGCTATCCAGAATATAATCCTCCCTTTTCTTTCCTTTTTCCCAATTCATTCTTCCCATCTCTTCACTCTAAACTGGGGTTAGGATTGCTTTTAAGAGTTGAATCAGGCAGGGTGCCTGGGTGGCTCAGTCGGTTAAGCATCGGACTCTTGGTTTTGGCTCATGATCTCTAGCTTTGTGAGTTCGAGCCCTGCATCAGGCTCCACACTGCACTGCTGTGCAGAGCCTGCTTGGGAATCTCTCTCTGTCTGTCTCCCCCCCTCTCTCTCGGCACCTCCCCTGCTTGTGCTCTCTCTCACACTTAATAAATAAACTTAAAAAGAAAAGAGTTAAATCAGGCAGTTGTAATGCAGTGGCTTAAGAGCACACATTTTGAGGAGAGATGGTCCCAAGTTTGTGTCCTGTTACTTCCATCTACTGAGGGTTGGCCATGGATGATTTACAAACCTAGCCCACAGTTACCAATATATATGATGAAGGAAACAATAATGTCTCTGTAATTAGGATTTTGAAGAGTAAATGGAATGATGCACTTAAAAATGAACACAATGCCTGACTCATTAACCCTCAACACATTTTAGTTCTTGTGGTTATAATTATTATTCCATATATTATTAACATTTTATTATCATACAGAAGAGGAAATATACTAAAAAATCTTTGTGTCTAAATAGATAATAGTGTTTGAATAACATTTAACTTGAATTTTAGAGTCTTGAAAGGATCAGAGCTCTTTTCTAGCCTGCTAGATTGCATCTTTTCTAGGACTGGGTGATTACTGCAGTAGTTCGATTTGTATTTAAAATGTCTTTGTTATGGTCCAAAAGCAATTTAAAATCTAGTTTATTTTTAACAAAGTTAGAGTATATAAGGTGTAAGAATAGTTTGGTAGTAATATTGCAGCTCAGGCAATGGTGACAAGGATTTTTTACCTGACGTGCTATTCTTGTGAAAAAATATTTGGAGTGAAATGGGTTTTTGCAAATGTATACCCGCAACATCAGTCCTCATGAGTTATTTCTTACAGATGACTCTAATGTTTGTGAAATGGTCTCCAACTGTGGAGAAATAATTTTTATTATTAATGATATTAAGTGATAGCTAACCTCTGTGCTGAACACATTATTTGCATTATTTCATTTTATTACCTCAAAGTAGTTACTATTCTAATTTTACAGATGAGCAAATGGACTTTGAGAGGTAACTTCCCCAAAGTCACACATCTAGGGAACGGCAGAGATGGGCGTCGACTGACTCCAAAGCCCATTAATAGTGGAAGAGAAGGCATCTTTGGCAAAGGTGGTAAAGTTGTGATACAGGCTTTACAAAGGCATTTCCATGGTGATACAAGTTTTGTTTATGAGACATTAACATTGGTATATCCATGAACATATTGTCAAAGATCTATAAAGCTGTAGGTTTAAGTTAGAAACCAGTTAATTCTTATTTTCCTCAATTTATTATCTTACTGTGCTTTCTTACATATTTAACAGATAATATACTTCTTGGTATTTTAAAGATTTTATTTTGATATTTGGTAATTTGGAACTGAAACACATCCCATGCTTTCCAGACAATGGAACAAAATAAAGGAGCTAGTCATGCACTAAGGTTTAGTGAGATTGCATTTTATTCTAGGAACTTTGACTATATTTTGAATTAGTTACTTGATAGCATTAGAATTAGTGAGGCCAAGTGAAAATGGGTTTTTCTGAAGACAGAACCTCTGTCTTCCCCTTATTCACTGCTTCATTTTCTTCTCCTTTTTACTGGCATAAAAAAAATTGGGATAATAACACTGTGCCTTATTAATAATAAAAATTTATTCAGTATTAGAAAGAATAATGAATTTGTTGGAATGTTTCTCCCCCTGTGTCAATGCATCCATACATATGCATTTCCAGATTTTATCAGTTTTGTACGGTTATTCAGATGTCTTGAATGACATTTTAAGGTATAGTGACATATGCACCCTAGGATCTGACATGCTGTTATTTCTGGCTTCTTTCTCTTCCAGCGTCTGTATTTATGCTGAAAGTACAGGTGAATGACATCATCAGTCGTCAGTACCTGAGTCAAGCAGTTGTAGAAGTGTTTGTAAACTACACGAAAACAAATTCCACAGTAACTAAGAACAATGGAGCAGTGTTGATAAAAGTACCCTATAAATTAGGGCTCAGCTTAACCATTGTTGCTTACAAGGATGGCTACGTGTTGACACCTCTGCCTTGGAAGACTGGAAAAATGCCAAGTAAGCACTTAACAACAGTGTAAAAGCCTTTACTTAAATGTACATGACTTTTTTTTTTTTTTCCTGCTTTGGGAATCTCTTGTTCTGGTAAACTGACAATGAGACAACCCATGTGAAGTCAATACAGAGAGGTTAGAAAGGAGTGCCAGTTGGAAGAAAACATGAAAGTCTTTTTTTTTTTCTTTTCCTCACAGAGGCTTGAAAGAGTCCTGAGCAAGAGCTCTGCTCTGGTACAGAGCTTGTCTGCAGGTGGCGGTGAGAGGCTTGGCATGCCCAGAGGATTAGTGAGGAGCAGGGTGGGCCAGATGGTGCAAGGACATTCTTGAAAGCAGAGGCAAAAAGTTTAGATTTATGTGAATCATAAGGCAGTGCAGATTCTTGAGTACAATAACTGTAAGTTGTTTGGAAACTGAATTTACTTAACAGTGTATGATGTTTAGGCCAAAAACAGGGCTAGAATGGATTCAGGGAGCCTTGCTACAAAGCTGTGGTTGTGCTCCTGGTGGACAGTAACAGTCTGATGTAAGCGAGGGAATGAAAGGGAGGAGGTAAATATAAGAGGCATACTGAAGGAAGAATTGGTAATTACTGTGCCAATCATCATATAAACCTTAAAATTACAGTTATATCAGGTATAGCTCAATAAATCTGAGGAAAAAAAATAAGTGGATAAGACTTAGTGTGACTAATTGGATATTGAGAAGTACAAGCCATAGAAGATACTAGAATGCAAGTCTCATTGGAAGGATGATACTTGGGTAATCAATCTTTTTTTTGTGTGTGATGGTTATTAGAATTTAGATACTTAATTTGGTTTCATACTGGAAACATTTGAATTCTTGAACTCTTATTCAAGTTTAGAATGAGAAAGAAAATGAAAAATGAATTAGATAAATAAGGACTCATGTGAATGAGATTTAATAAAATCATGACTCAAAAATCTGACTAGGGATATAAAAGTCTGAGGTGAATTCTTGGTCTTATATACTTTAGTTTTTTTTATAAAAAAATTTTTTTTAACGTTTATTTATTTTTGAGACAGAGCATGAACAGGGGAGGGTCAGAGAGAGGGAGACACAGAATCCGAAGCAGGCTCCAGGCTCTGAGCTGTCAGCACAGAGCCCGACGCGGGGCTCGAACTCACGGACCACAAAATCATGACCTGAGCCGAAGTCGGCCGCTTAACCGACTGAGCCACCAAGGCGCCCCACTTTAGTTTTTTTTAGAAGACGGAGATGAAGCACACTTATTAATTAAATTAGAATTAGAAAAATAATGAAAGAAACTAAAAGATGGGAAAAAGGAAATAAAGATGAAAGTAGATGGACATTAATTAGAAAATGTAGAGAGAATTGACAAAATGCTAATTCTTCAAAATAAATTATACATGCATCTGTAATCTAAACAAATAAGGAAATAAAAGATAAGAAAAAAATATATAAAATCTTTAAAAAATCAAATGTTCTGTATCAAAGCAATAATCTTAAAAAATCTAATAATTTTGTGATAATATAAATGACTATATTGATTTTAGATGAGGTAGACCATAACCATGGATAAATGTTCTGAATAAAAATAGCTTGATTCAAAGGCTATTTAAAATTTTTTTAATGTTTAGTTTTGAGAGAGTCAGGGTGTGAGCAGCGAGGGGCAGAGAGAGGGAGACACAGAATCTGAAACAGGCTCCGGGCTATGAGTTGTCAGCACAGAGCCCGATGCAGGGCCTGAACCTATGAACTGTAAGATTGTGACCTGAGCCTGTCAGACGCCCAACTGGCTGAGTCACCCAAGTGCCCCCGCAAAAGGCTTTTTAAAAAAAGATACTCCAAATCATCTTATAAAACCAGTGCAGCCTTGATTATGAGATCTAACAAAGGTAATGAAAAATTAAATGCCTTCATATGTGCTCTCTCTCATATACACATGTACTCCTTTATAGACCAATCTTACTTATAACTCTAAATACAAAAATCCTAAACAGAATAATACAAAAGAGTTTCACCATTGTTTAAATATAGCATTCTGTTAAGACCAAGTAGGATTTTTCTTCTTTGCAGGATTATAAGGATGTGAAATGTGTCACTCTGTCAATTTTACATATCATATTAGTGGAACACTTTAGAAGTATCAGCATCAATAATTTTCTGAAATGCATGTTACAAGTTGACCATCCATGCCCAACTAAGAACAAGCTCTTTAAAAACTAGGACCATAAAGATATCCTTAACATGGTAAATATCTCGAATTCATACCTGACTATAAAATAGTAGAGGTGATCCTATGAAAATAAGAAACAGAACACAGATGTCCATATTATTTTACATTATAGATTCTTATCAGAGCAAAAATATATCAACAGACCAAAAAGGAGGATAAGTATAAGAAAGAATCAAAGACATTACTATTTCCGGTTATCATATCCCTGGAAAATTACAAAGCATGAATCTTAAAAATCTCAAAATTAATGGAATTAATGGAATTTGACAGAACTACTAAGTATAGAATTAGCATTGGTACAAGTCAATACATATTCTTATATACCAGAAGTAGTGACCAGTTATGAAAAATAATGAAACAACATTATTCAAAACAAGGACAAACAAAATATGCAGGAAACCTACAAAAAGTGTGAAATAACCATATATTGGGGAAAACAGAACTACAAATGTTACTGATTGACCTTAAAAAAGAAAAAACTAAAACCCTGGATAAATGGAATGCATTGTATTTCTTTAGAAAGCCTGAATATTGTAAAGATTTCACTTCTTCCTAATTTATAGATTTAATGCATTAAAAAACTGGGCAAAATAATTCTTGGAGAATAAAAACCTGGAAATCATTTTAAAAGAAGATTTACTAGAGGTGATTTGCCATTTCATATAACTAAAATAATATGTAGCCACACAATTAAAATTTTGTAATACTGTGATACAAATTAGATACTAAGTAGCATGTATAAGAAAATGTAATCTATGATAAGGTACCAGTATAAATCATTAAGAAAAGGCTGAAAAAAAGTAGTATTAGGATATTTTGGATTCATATTCCAGATATATTGCTCATAGAGTTCAAATGTGGAAAATCAAATTATGTTAAATACATAAGAAAATAAAAATGATTAAAAAAATTTTTTAATGTTTATTTTTGAGAGAGAGAGAGACAGTGTGTGGGGGGGGGAGGGGAAGAGAGAGAGGGATACACAGAATCCAAAGCAGGCTCCAGGCTCTGAGCTGTCAGCACAGAGCCTGACATGGGGCTCGAACCCACAAGCTGTGAGATCATGACCTGAGCTGAAGTCAGACGTTTGACTGAGCCACCCAGGTGCCCCAAAAATGATTTTTTTTTATAAGGAAGGTCTGTTTAAACCTAAAAGCAATGAAAGATGTCGTAAAAGGTAGATTGCACTATTTTTAACAAAGGTATTATACAGCATGTGACTATAGGTAATAATACTGTATTCTATATTTGAAAGTTGCTAAGAGAGTATATCTTAAAAGTTCTT
Source organism: Panthera leo (assembly GCF_018350215.1). Lineage (NCBI taxonomy): Eukaryota > Metazoa > Chordata > Mammalia > Carnivora > Felidae > Panthera > Panthera leo. The sequence continues at coordinate 173,048,125 of NC_056686.1, forward strand.
ATCACAGGGGGAAAAATGTATGTAAGGTGGTGGATATTCACCAGACTTACTGTGGTAATCATTTTGCAATATATATAAATATTGAATCATGATGTTGACACCTGCAGTTAATAAGTCATACATCAATTATATTTCAAAAAATGTCTAAAAATAGGAAAATATTAGACAATAAAGAGTAATAGCCTCAATATGTAAATAATTCATACAAATTAGTTAGAAAACATTCAGGTCCTAACTAAATAAGGTAAATGGGCAAAATCCTTACCTGGAATTTTTCAAAACCAGAAAAACAAAAAGATTACTAGATGTGACAAACTGTTCTATTTTCCTGATAGTCTCAGATTTGCTGTACCAAAGACATACACATTTCTTAGATTTTTCACCTTAGAACTAAGTTTTTTAAAAGTGAACATAGTACTGAGAGAGTGAGGTATAGTGAGCTTTCTCGAACATGGTTGGTGGGTGTACAAGTCAGCAAAATTATCTGGTTAGCAATTTTGAAATATGTGTGTCAAAAGTCTTCAAAATCTTCACCTTTGACCCAGTATTCCACTGCTAAGAGTCCATCCTAAAAATAGATATATAAATAACTAAAGTTGACAGATCTTTGTACATAAGAATGTTGATTCAAATGTTATTTTTTGCAATAATGGTAAAAATGAAAACTAAATATGTGATACTAGTACAGTGGTTAAGTCTTGATATTTCAAGAAAGGACATAAGTGACCTTGACAATGTTAGGAAGAGTTTCTAATGAGGGATGGAAATGCTTATTTTATCTTAAATGAAAAAAACAGGGTAAAAATATTCCACATATAATATTGTGCTCCCTATTTTATTTTAGTTTTCTTAACGTTTATTTATTTTTGAGACAGAGAGAGACAGAGCATGAATGGGGGAGGGTCAGAGAGAGAGGGAGACACAGAATCTGAAACAGGCTCCAGGCTCTGAGCGGTCAGCACAGAGCCTGACGCGGGGCTCAAACTCACGGACCGAGAGATTGTGACCTGAGCCGAAGTCAGCCGCTTAACCGGCTGAGCCACCCAGGCGCCCCTGTACTCCCTATTTTAAAAAAAATCACAGGAAAAAGCCAGGAAGAATATACTGAAATATTGGTAGTGATTGTCTTTGTCATGGGATTGGGAGGGCTATCACTTTATTCTTTTTTTCTGTATTTCTCAACTTTTCTAGAGTGGATATTCATCCCTTTTATAATGAGAAACCTTTTTTTTAAGTGAAAGGAAATCCACATATAAGTTTTCGTGAAGTTCAAAAGATTCTCCTCGGGTTTAATAACCTTCAGTTGTGAGGGCTGCCCCCCCTTTTAACAAAGTATCCAAATGTGGGAAAGTGCTCTACTTATAATCATCTCAAGGTCCAAGCTACTACCCTGACACTTTCTAATTTCATAAAGCCACTAATTAGTCTAGCTATCAATGTATTCTGAATTGAAATTGTACTTTTGTTTGGTATTTCTTTTCCTATTGTAGGAAAATGGTGTATTTCATTTTATACCCATTCATATATTTTTGTGTTTTATCCTCTTATCAGTCTTTACAGCTCTTTGAAATATCTTAAAACATATTTCCATGCAAATGTATTTTATCCTGTCCTAAGTGATTTAGGATTTTGTTATTTCTTTTAAGTGCTTGTATCGAATAGAAGAGAGCTATCAAATGAGAACTCATTTTTAGTAAGTTTATTTGATCTTTTCTTGCTTATAAAATGGTCTCCCCTCCCCCACACACTTCTGATCTTGAAATAATTTTGTTATCTTTCAGGCCATCTGCACTTACTGATCCCACCCGTTATTTAAGGTACCTACTCTTGTAGGCAGATTTGGCCTCATCCTGCATTGCTACCAATGACTGTGGATAATTTGTTCTGTAATGCATTAAACTGTTTCCTCTTCTGCCAACTTAGAGCTGGCAAACCATACTCTGTGGTGAAGAGAGTTGTGCCCTTATGCAGGAAGTGAAAAAAACATCAGTGCATGTAGTCTCTATCTTAGAGAACCTTGAATTGTGGAGCCAAAGTTTTATTTATTTATTTTAATCATAAGGAAATAACAAGTAACAATTGTATAGAGAAAACAGAGGATTATTCAAGCATTTAATCTGACAATACATGTCTGGGGTTATAGAACATCATTAGCAATTTTGGTACAAACTATTGGAAATAGAAAGGATTAGTAAAATAGTGATGCCTGACCTTTTCCCCCCTGACTTTACTGTGATACTCTTTTTTCCCCCTTCATCGTATTTTACATTTATTTTTCCTTTTTTTCCACAGTCCCCCCCCCGCTTCCCACTTTTTAGGGCCTGCTGGAACAGACTATATTTAACCTAGTTTTTCCCCACGTTTAATAAAATATTTTAATTGTTCTATATTTCACAGTATATTCATCAGTTACACTTTCGCTGTTCCCGCAAAGCCAAGCAAATATATGGCTATTTGAAGACACTGTTTTAATTACTGGAAAATTAGCTGGTAAGTACAACACTTCTTCTCAACTTGTAGGTAAAAACTTAGTGATAATCACTTTAATTATGTTACTGTAGTTCTTCACTGATGAATTCATGTTAGTTGTAACTTGGAGAAAAGTCTAAATTGCTCAAGGATGATTAGTACTGCTGTAAGTTGATCTTAACTGATTCTTATTTCACTGTCAAACAACAATATGGGGGTTTGTATAGTGGGAATCATTCTCTACTATTTTAGCATCCTGGCCCCAGTAGGAACATTTGAGTTTCCGAAAGACTGCACTGAGATTCTGAGCTTCTTTCCAAATCACATCTCTCACTGAGCTTTAGTGGTCAGTGAAATTAGGAAAAGGTTTGAACTTTGGGACTCTCTAATTTGCAGGCACTTCCATCCCTGAGTGGGAAGGGCCTGAGAGTGGGTAAGGTCTTTCCATAGCAGGCAGGATTTACCCCACTTGCATATCCCATGGGCCAGAATACAGGAAGCTTTATTTGGAGTCTGATTTAAACTATGACCTCTAGTTCTGCTTTACCAACCCTGAGAATGACAGTTCCAGCATGACCTTTACCCCCCTGCCATCTTCCTTAACTAGTTCTTAGGGGAACCCCCACATTTTGCACTCTTTTACTGCATGTTATATAAAACCTCTATCGATGACAAAAAAATTATTTTTTTGTATTGGGGAATCAATGTTTAAGACTAAAGCATAATAGTAATGACTGATTGGTAAAGGCAGAAAATCCTCAAAGTAAGAGTCCAATAAGAGTCATGGTAAAAAGAAATTGTTTGTGAAAGTTCATTTTCAGAAGCTATCTTTTTTTTTAATGTTTATTTTTGACAGGAGGAGGGGCACAGAGAGAGAGATTGAGAGAGAGTACAAGTGGGAGAGGGAACAGAAAGAGAGAGAGAAAGAGAATCCAAATCAGGCTCCAGGCTCTGAGCTGTCCGCACACAGCCCAATGTGGGGCTTGAACTCACCGTGAGATCACAACCTGAGCCAAAGTCTGCTAATGGACTGAGCCACCCAGGCGCCCCTCAGAAGTTACCTTATTTCAAAAATATTAAAGAAAATATTTGGAAAAAAAATTAAACCAGGGTGTGATTAATTTACTGAGGAAATTACCAGAATCTTACTCTTGAAATCTAATAGATTTAATAGAATTTTGAGTTGCAAGTTTGCTCTGCCTGGCAGGATGGGTGCATGTGGCATGGTGTGCAGAAGGATAAAAAGTAAATAGGAACCATTTACCATAGAGAAAGGGTACACGTTATGCTGCTGGGACCTTAGTAAAAACAGTCCCTCTTCAGCAGCACCTTCTTGTTAAGGTTGTGTTTTGACCAATTCCTACTTCATACTGTCTTCTTCAAACCCCATTACAAATTGTAATTTCCTCCAGAATATATGAAATAGATTAGTGTGAACATGTCCATATGCCACTCCTTTGCATTTTACCAAGCAATGGTGAGCACTCATTTATCTGGGAGATACTGTCTATATCTCCATGAGAATACTGTGGGCTCTCTTGAGTTCTCAGATAGCTTCCTTTTACTACCTCAGTGTCCTAAGAGTTGACCCATTGAAAAGCTAAGCAGGAAAGGAGGGGTGTTTCTGCAGATGATAAATCCTTCCTTGGAAGATACACATCCTCACTTCTCAACTTCCATAAAACATTGATATTTTTTCTTCCAGGATTTGATCAGAAAGGTGTTCAGTTTGTACAATGAAAATGTGTTAGGTTTGTGTGTGTTTGTGATAAAAAGGGAGCAGGAGAAATTAGAAACTTCAGGAATGTACAAAACCTTAGAGAGGCTCAGACAGACATTTTACTTAGTGTACATGTTTGCAGTTATAAGAAATTTGGGTTTCAGCATAATTAAAGCACATGTATATTTTTAACTTTATATTTGAAAATAACTTCAAATGCAGAAATAATTTCAAAATATAGAAAAGTTGCAAGGATAAGAGACAACTCCTGTATACCCTCTACTCAAATTTAGCTATTGATAACATTTTATTCCATTTGCTTTACTATATGTGTATTTGTGCTCTGGGTATGCATACTTTTTTTCTGAACCATTTGAAGGTAAGTTACATGCATCGTGGCCTTTTACCTCTAAATACTTAAGCATGCACTTCCTAAGATTTGGGATATTAAGTGGCCGCAACACAGTTCAGCCAATTTAATGTTGATAGGATAACTTACCATCCAAATTCCAATTTTGTCCACTGGCGCCTTTTTTTTTTTTTTTGTCACTCCGGTTTAGGGTCAAATATTACATTCGGTTTTCATGTCTCAGCCTCTATTAATGTGAAATATTTCCACAGCACTTTTTTAAGGCAGGTATTTTAACAGAGTAAGGTGTAGATAGTACTTGTAAAGTGATCAGAAGGTATTAGATTATACCCTCAATTTAACCAAATAAGAATAATATAAATGTGTTGTTTTTAGTTATATCTCTTACTTTCCAGGTATTAGTTTTTCTAGCTTCATATGTAAACAATACACTGATTTTGAAAATTATGTTACATCTTTGTCATGTTTTGTGATGTAACTATTTAGAAACTGACACTTTAAAAATTCTAATAATTGAACTGATTGCTTTTGTCTTTGTCAGCAACCTTAAAGTCCAAAGCAATAGCTGATATTTCTGATAAGTTTCAAGGATTTAAGAGTTGACCCTTAAATTGTTAAAAATACATTGATTACAGAAATATCAATACTATCACTGAATTTTCACTTTGTAAGTTATATTAAAGGATAGTCAATTCAAAGTTATTAACATGAGATAACATTTATCAATTGAATACTTGACATTTGGATTGGTTCCAGCCCATTCTGGCAGGCACCATTAGCTTGTGTTACAGAAATGAAACCCCAAGTGAATCAAATGGGCTAAAATGGTCGGTATGTGGTTTCCTAGAGTAAAACCCAAAAAGGATGAAGAAATTCTGGGCAGCAGAATCAAGTGGTCTCCAGGATAAAGGTGCCTTGTGTGACCTAAAGAAAGGAAGATTTCTTATTTCAATTCAGAATTTAAAATATTAATTATAAGGAGATGTTAACGTAAAATGTCCTGAGTAATGATGTTATGCCTAATATGCATTTGTTTTGTTCATTTGTTAATGAAGTTTCCTTTTTCCAGATGCCAAATCTCAACCAAGTGTTCAGTTTTCAAAAGCCTTAATTAAACTACCTGACAACCATCATATTAGCAACGTAACAGGCTATCTTACAGTTCTACAACAATTTTTGAAAGTGGACAATTTCCTGTATACAACTGGAATTATGCTCAATAAATCAGGTACTATCTAGCTTTTATATAAATAATACTTAAAAGAAACAGTATATAAAACTAGTTATTAAAATGTTATAAGGCAATTTCCTTTTATCCAGTGAAAGAAAAATTATACCATAATCTTCTGCATACATTATATTAAATTAATGAAAAATTTAATGTACAGGATATTTCTATCCGAAGAAAATAGTAATGATACTGTATAACTTTGCAGGTTAAAAAAATACATAAAAATGAAAATTTGACTTAAAGAAGTTTATACGTATTTTTAGAATTTGACCTTCAATTATTGTTATCAAATTAATCAGAACTGTCAATAATTGTTAGACATAAAAAGTTTATAGATGGGAGTAACCAACTGGAAGTTTTTCTTAAGTAAATTTGATATTCTAAGTTAGTAAAATTATAACTTTTTAAAAAACATATACAGTTGACCCTTGAACAATGTAGAGATTGCCTCCCCCCAGTTAAAAAACTCATATAACTTTTTGATTTTCCAGAAATGTAACTACTGATTGCCTACTGTTGACCAGAAGCCTTACCAATAACTGTCAATTAACACATATTTTGTATATTATATGTGTTATTTACTGTATTCTTACAATAAGCTAGAGGAAGGAAAGTGTTAAGAAAATCCTAAGAAAGAGAAAATACATTTATGGTACTGCATTTATCAAAAACAATGCACGTAAGTGCACCTGTGCAGTTCAAACCCATGTTATTCAAGGGTCAGCTGTATTCCAGATTCAGCAGCATATATATATATATTTCTCTCTCTATATATATACACACACAGTATAGGGCTGTCACAACCTAACAGGTAAGAGGATGATGGGCTTTTACATTTTATTTAATATACCCGTGAATAAACCCCGTAAAATCTCTCTTCTCTGTACATCCACCTTTGTTCCACTATTTCTACCACCTGTGGCAACATATAACTGAAACTCCACTGTTTTTAAAAATCACCTCAGTCTATAATTTTTATGATTTCATTTAGGTCAAATTTTGTTCCATTTCATTTGGGGAACAACCAGAAATTAGAGTAATAAGCATATAGATGTTTTGGTTAGTTTTGTTTTTTTTTTCTTACCTATTGTAGCCGATGCTATTGGTGCTCCAGCAAGATGACTGTCCCTCCTCTGTTATGGGCCTGTGTTTCCTGCTGCACACATCTGTGACTCTGCCTAAAGGCATTCCGTGGTCCAGCAAGCAGGCGAGGCTCTCACTAGGGCAGGCTCTCAACTAATAGACAAGAGTACAAAGAGAGTACATATCTATTCCTTAATAATCTTTTTTTGTCTTCTTCTTCTTTATATGTCTCCACTCCCTCAATGGTGGGTACTTCCTCCCAAATTGATATCTCAGGCTTAGCTTCTTGAAGAAGCCAATCTAAGACACCTGCCAAAATTTTCCAGATGGAAGTTATAGGATGCTCAAAATAAAAACATTTACAAGGATGGGACCAGTCTACCATATCACAAATGAAGCTCATGTGGTCCTGAGGAGTTTTTATGGTCAAGACTCATTAGGCCCAGTGGGAAGGGTACATAATGGGTGCTTCCTTCCAGCATTCCTCTACCACCTGCTTTTGAGACTATTCACTCACTGTTTCAGTTATCCTGAGAGTGCTGCTAACATTTTAAAAGTTCTACAGCAGTGCCGCCAATGGCAATGTTCTTCTGCTCTATCCAATATGGTAGCTACTAGCCACATGTGTCTGTTGAGCTCTTGAAATATAACTAGTACACTGAGGAACTAAAGCACTAACGTCCTTTAAATTGCAGCATGTTGCTGGTGGCTACTGTATTGGATTGGCTATTGTATTGTATAGTTCTAGTGGTCTGTGAGTAAAAGTTTTTTTCAAGTTGTGTCCTTATCATTATCTTTTAGTCTCTTTTTCTCTTGTACCATTCTCTTTTCCTTCTTTTTTGAGTTGAGTTGGCCTTATCTCACATGGTGGGGAGTTGATCTCATAATTTCAGCTTCATTTAGGATGTAAAGCCACCGATGCACAGAACCAAGGGGTGGGAGTGGAGTGAAGAGCAGGCACCTCAGAAAGCCAGCTGGCTTTACTAAACAGTTTGACATAAGAAATTATAACTACTTACAGATTACATAGTAATTTATTTGTGCTTACATTGGATTTGTACTAGTGTAACTGGTCTACAAAATATGTATGCCATTACTTTGCTTATCTTATATTAGTGTTTCAGGAAGTTTACCAAGGCTAATTGTCTTCTATTTCATTGAAGTTTTTCATTAAGCCAGTAATTGCTCTGACAGGTGAAGATACACACCAGATATAGTAGTAGTGATAATGAGAATTCCTTTCTGGGGCCTGGAAGGCCCTCTGTTATTTCTACCTCTCTGCCCTCCAACCTTCTTTCATTCTTAAACATGCCAAGATCACCTCTGATTTGGGGGTTTTTCACTTGTTTCTTCTTCCTGGAAAGCTCTTCTCTGAGGTCTTTGTATGGATGGCATCTTATCATTTGGCCGCAGCTCAAACATCCCCTCCTTAGAGAGGCAACTTTTATGACCATGCAATTACATTGCCTTTCCAGATTTTCCTTAAAGCACTGATAAAGCAGCTTCTACCATACATTTACATTCCGGTGGAGGAAAAGTTGACAATGAGCAAAGAAATGGAAAAAAGCATTCTTGATGGTAATGCAGATTGTGAAAAACATATCTCAAGAGATCATGTACTCACTGTGTCTTTGGAACCAAGATGAGTAGGTGGTGCCAATAGGGGCTCTGTTGTAACTATTTGTTAAATGATGAACAAAACTCTAGCTTTTAATTCAAAGATTCAGGTTTATCTACAAAGAGCAAATTATATGTAATAAATACACTAGAGTCAACTCTTTCTAATGTGTTAGTAAATTACTTGGAAAATCTAAAATTATCAAATTATTTGTAGAAAATTTATATTAAATTTTAACATCTGTAACCATATTACTTTATTCATTATAAATATTCTGGTATAGATTATTTTTGGCATCGCTAATATTTAAAAAGAAAACAAAGGCATTTTCTACTCTTTTCCTGTCAGTAATAGAGAAATATAGGTAGCTCCTGATGTTTAAGAAGGCATATTATAAATTGTATGTATAATTATACTTTAAAACCTTAGGCAAAACACTATAACCAATTCTTCTCTTAATCTCATTTCCCTACTTTCAAGCTTTGAAGTCTAGGTAATATTGTATTATTAATATTTAGTCTGTTTATATTCCTTCAGTTATGCTATTAATCAAATATATATTAAAGCTTATTACTTTTATCAGCAAACAATATTGCTGATTTTGTTTCATGTTTGTCAAACCTGTGAAAATTTGCATTTTGAATCAGAATGTTTTTTCCACGAGGTAACTTCAAGGAACACAGCTCAGTCTGTTGGTTCTTGTACTTGAAACAGACACTCTTGGGGACAGGAGAGACTGGCTTATAGACCCAAATCTGCATTGATGACTTGAGGTGGCAGAACCTTTATTTGGGTAGGACACTTGTGAACTGTATTTTTTTGCTGTTGTTTTGTAGGTTTTTAAAACATTGAATTAGGTTCTGGTGACCTTAAATCACATGACTCTGAAAGAATTAGATCTCTGGGCTCATGTTGATTTGTCAAGTTACATGAGTATAACCTATATTTATGATATATTTTACAATTCTTTCATGAGGACCCAGTATCTATTTAATATTAAAGTGGATAACCATAGGTGAAATAAATGAATTAGATATTTTAGGCCCATATTACTTTGTTATTAATATGTAACTACAACGTGTATTTTACAAATGGTTTTAATAAACTGTCTTCTTTTTTAGGTTTTGAAAGTACTGAATTGACTCCTCTTGCTGCAATATGCGTGAAAATATATTCTGGAGGAAAAGAATTAAAGGTGGATGGCTCTATTCAAGTTTCTCTTCCCCTTATACATACAAATGATGTAAGTGCAGGGGATCAGATACCTGCCTGGACATTTGATATGAACATAGGTATGTGAGCTATGTGAAAATACTCTGAATATTTTCCTTTTGGTGTTTGAATGTTTGATCTTAAAGATAGGTTTCCATATTACTATTAAAGATTTTTTCAGCTTTATTGAGGTATAATTGGCAAATTTTTATATGCTGACTATAGAATAATTAAAAATTAATGTGTCTTATTTAAAACATTAAAATATATCATTTATATTTGAATGATTTATCTTTAGTAGAGCACTAAATCAGTAATGTTACAATTTTAAGCACTTTATCAATGACCAGAATTTGGCCCCACTTTGATTAATATAATACAATTGTGGGGAAAATGATGCCAATATGTTACATGTAAAGAATAGTATTGTTTATTCACATTCCTTTTTTATTAAAGTAAGCACTATGCCCAACATAGGGCTTGAACTCATAACCGAGATCAAGAGTCGTGTGCTCTACTGGCTGAACCACCCAGTCACCCCTCCCTTGCCTTTTATATTTCCCAAGATCTTTAACAGAAAAGTATAAATAAATTTTTAAAAAACTATTTCTACTCTTCTAGGTTTTTGTTTTGATAAGCAATATGAACTTATATCTAAAAGGTTGGTTAAGGCAATTAAGAAATGTATGTTAATTTCATGAAAATAAACGACATTGTGCTATTAAGATACAGAGTGGTTATTAAAAAAAAAAAAAAAATCTCAGGTACCAGTTTTGGTCCTGAGTTTAGTCTCCTAAGTAGAAGTACTTTTTCCTTCTCTGCTTCCCTTGGTTTTGTTCTTGTGTTTCCATGTAAATAAGAGGAGTGTCTTTAAATTACTAAAAAAGGGGGGAGGGGGCGGGGGATATGATCCACAATTGTTTTGGATGAGTCAAGATACAGAGCCTAGACAGTTTCACAGGATTTGATTTCTCTCATGTTTTCTCTGTGTTAATACCTTTCTGGGATAAGATTTACCTTCAGAGTGGCAAGAAGAGAGTAGGTGCTCTGACTTGACACACAGGTTGAAGTCCAATGGAAAGAGATTCTTTTCCCAGTAGCAATTGTGCAAGCTCTTGGATTCACTGCAATTATAGAATTTTCATGCCCATCTCTGAACCAGCCTTTGTGGTCTGCAAATAGAATGTACAGATTTATTTAGGCTTAAGATTCTGTGTTGGAGGCCCAAACTAATCATGTGGACTGAGAATATGGAGCAGTTAACCTTCAAAAGAGATTTGGAATGAGATTTCACTGCAGTTGGATTGGAAGGGTAGTTAGGCAAAAAAAAAAAAAAAAAAAAAAAAAAAAAAATCCAAATACCTGTTTACTACAAAATGTAAACAATAATATATAGTTGCCACTGTTTTTAAAAACATGTATATAAGTAAAAAGGATAGTTGTAAGAGAAAGTCTCTCAATGTGATTCTATACTCAGTACTGCACTTCTGTCACCAAATGTGGGGGTGTTTTTCTCACACCAAGCAGTTCTCTACCAGCTGGGTATCCTAAAATTCAATTCAGACACTACCTACCTAGAATTAGCATCAGATTCCACAGGTTAAAGGCTCAGTCTTCCAAGAGTGTCCCCTAACCCCCACCTCAGAGGCCAATTACAAGTCCAGTTTATCATCTGTGCTTCTGACCAACTGGCTATAAACTGGAGGTTCCCATGATCTTCTCCTCAACCTTGATAGTTGCTAGAACAGCTCACAGGAAAACAGTTTACTTGCTATATTATCAGTTTATTATAGAAGAATATCCTCTCCTCTGGGTGCATCCCCTCCCACCACCTCCATGTGTTCACCAGCTCTGTTCTTCGAACCCTGTAGTTCAGGTATTTTTATGTAGGCATGATTGTCATTGACCATTGGTGATTGAACTTAATCTTCAGCCCATCTCCCCTTTCTGCAGGAGTAGGGTGAAGCTGAAAATTCCAACCTTCTAATCACTTGGTGGGTTTCCCTGGCAACCAGCCCAATCCACAGGGACTTTCCAAAAATCACCTTATTAACATGAACTCAGGTGTGGTTGAAAGTGGCTTGTTAGTAACTACAAGAGGTACTCTTTCCATAGGTAACATTGCATTTTATTACATAGATAACTCCAAGGATTTCCAAAGCTCTGTGTAAGGACTGGGGACTAAAACCAAATATAATATATTGTAATCATTGGATTAAGAGCTCTAAGCCCTAGATTCTAGTCCATTCACCAGCAGTGTGATTTTTTAAAAAAATGTTTATTATGAGAGCGAGAGAGATTTATTTACTATGAGCGTGAGCGAGAGAAAGAGAGCACAAGCAGGGGAGGGGTAGAGAGAGAGAATCCCAAGCAGACTCTGTACGTCAGCACAGAGCCTAAGGCGGGGCTCGATCACGAACCCATGAGATAATGACCTGAGCCGAAATCAAGAGTCCAGTGCTTAACCATCTGAGCCACCCAGGCACCCCACCAGCCGTGTGATTTTGAACTAATCACTTATTTGGGCCTGAATTTCCTAATTTGTTGAATGAAAGAATTGTTTTAAAACAACATTTTAAAGAGTATCTGTTTTGAGTTCTGATTTCTGATTATTCGTCCTGACAGAGGCTTTGTACCCTCCAGTAACAAAACTTTTAAATTCATATATTCGATATATAATGCTTAATTGTATGACTATTTAAAAACCAGTAAGTTGATCCATTTCTGTCATTTCAAGTTTGTCTACCTTATTAAATACTGTTTTACATGCTGTAGGTATATCATTACAGTGAATTAATAAACCAAGTACAAATATACACTGAACTTACAAAAAACTTTGTTATGCTGAACTTTATAAAAGATCTGGGTTTTACTGAATTTTTTTCTATGGATGGCATTTTATTAGATAGTATTTTTAAAAACATTCTTAAAAATTTCATTCTAAAAGAGCTATGCCAACAGTAATAGACCAAAACAGTATTTAATAAAAAAATTAATGAGGCCATAAAACATATATTACAAGTGTTTAATCAGAATCCTGGAACAGGTGACAAATAGCCACCTATTGATAAATTTGAATTTCACTATTCACATCCTTAAAACCTATCTCAATATGTACAATTTAAACATTATTCGGAGAGTTGTGATTTCTCTAAATATGTGTACATTCTTAGTTTATTTATAATGATTTTCTTTCCTTTAGTCATAACAATCATTCAAATCATCCTATTGTATATATTATAATGTAAACTATATTTTGATATAATATGTATTATCTCATGATAATATATTGCCAGAGTCTTCATAATTTTTGAAAGAGTTCTGCAAAAACAGTCTATACATGACTATCAGCAAACTCCTATCAGCCTTAAAGATCTATACACTAACTGATTGGGATTTTTTACTTACCTTTTTAGGTGCTTGGGTAAATCATGGCCAGGGAATGGTCAAGGAACATAACAATCACTTCGTCTGGACATATGATGCACCACGTTTGGGCTACTGGATAGCTGCTCCACTTCCAGGAACTAGAGGTATTGTAAAAATGAAACAAAAGGCATTTGAAAAAATCCAAATAGTCAAACTGGAATTGATATCACTAGATCTCAATTTTATTCTAAAGTTTGCCACTTACAGACTGTATGATGTTGGAAAAAGCTTCTAGTCTGTTGATCTCCGCTTTCTTTTAATTTTTTTCATGTGTATAAGAAAAGATTAAGCTCTGTGAACTCTGAGGTTTTTATAGCATGATGTCTGATGAATCTGTAAAGTGTAAAGTTTGTTCAATAAAGCGTTTACTTTTCACTAATAAATTTTACCCAGATCAGTTAAAGCGTTGGGTTGCAAGCAACAGGAACAGATCTTAGATAATTACATAAGATGTATTAGGATGCAGGGAGTTCATAGGATCCCAGGGAAGGCTGAAGAACTAGGTTCTAAAAGGCAGGAATCCTAGGGCACCCGGTTACCAGGCCTACTTGACTGTCTTTGCAGAATTGCTGCTCCACGTACAGCTGACTCCAACCCTTTGTGATCTTTTCCTCACACTGTTCCTTCATTCTAGAGATAAAGAGTTTGGTTTGCCCGGACATGGGTCATGAGCACACCCCTGGGGTGAGGCTATTGAAAAATAGTGTCCCCAGATTTTCTCAATATAAGACATGTGATACCCCAAATGAAGGTTGGCCTGACATAGGAGCTGAGGGTGGACAAAAACTAAGTCTTGTCCACTAGGAATGATCTATTCATGTTCTAGGTCAAATGAGTATTTTATTTTTCCTAGATTGGACATGCTATCAGATTATTTATATGATTTAAAGTAAGGAAATCCTATACATGCATCTTGAGTTGTGTAAATCTCTCAAAATACTCAAACATTGCATGTTTTATCCATGAAATCTTCTTAAAGTCTTCTAACCTGCTGTAGTGTAGTCTGATTGCACCACGGGCTTAGTATCATTTTCTGGGCCTTTTGGGTGCTCACCGTATCAATTGAATTGCTTCGTGGCTTTGCCTGTCGCCAGCTTTGCTAAGTCAGCTTCCAGCCTTCATCATCTTCTTGCTCTGGTCTCTTACGACATTCTCCTTTAACCTGTGGGTTTGTTTATAAAAACAAAACCAAGCAAAACCATCAGGGTCATTTTAGTGAAGCTTTGGGGGAGTGTGAAGGTTGAATGCATATGTCGTTCCTACATCTTTAATCATGTGTCAGAGAATTCTTTTGGTTTGTTGAGTGTTTTGGCTCCCAGCTGAGAGGCAGCTGCAACCTGGCTATTTCACGCTAGTCAGGCACAGCCCCAGTGCACACCCTGACCCAGGATGTGGATGACATTGTACATACATTTCTCTGCAGCCTTCTATCACCTAACTTTGTTATGGCGGCCTGTTAATAATTCGAAGGCTCTCAGTTCTTTCTGAAGATGTCTTTTTCGATAGTTTAATTTTTATCATTTTATATTGACAGCCTTTGAATTTTAAACCATGCAAGGTAACAAGACTTTTTTTTTTTTCAATGAAGCTAACATGTAATATTCCAATAGAAGAAATATGAGCCATTTAACCATTATGATCAAGGGGGATGTTCTCTCTGTTTTTGTTTGAACTTAGTACTTATGAGATTATTTATTCAGAAACCAGAGGGTGGTTACTTTTGTTCTTCATGATGCAAAATATCCTGCAGTCTTGCCAGCTGTCTGGCCATATTTCATTCTAGATTTGCAACTATAATGAAATATTGATGAAAAAGAACAATTAATATTTAATACTCAGCTCAACTAAATCCCAGTTATTTCATTTCCAATAAAAATAACCCAGGGAACACTTGAGTTTTATAGAGAAGTGTACCTTCCATTAAAAATATACCTGAAATCAATTTATAGAAGATGACTATGAATTACAAAAGCCAAATTTTCCAAAGTAGGTGGCAGTTTTGTTTTAGCTTATAGTTCAGAGAAGATTTTGTGTGAATCAGAGTATGAAAATAGAAATGTGGGATTCCCATTTAGTTTGAATTAGATACCTTCTAGTGATGCTTTTGAAAAATCCATTCTGCGAGCCTATCACAGAGGAACACTCTACTAGAAATATGGATAGCTTGATTGTAGCTCTGGCTTTGCTGATAATTTATCCGGCTGAGTTTGAAATACGTACTTGCCTGAGTGTTTTCTTATTTCTAAATGGTAGGAGTTGGATATGATGATCCTTAATGCCCCCTAAAATTTTAGATTGTGAGTAAAATCACATTTTGTAAAATCAACATTGGTCTTCTGATGGACTAGGTGCTGGAGCTACTTAAAGTTTAGCCAATAACATACTAAATCTGTTTTTTAAATACATTTTGAATGGAATTCTAGAATTCCTTGGAAAATAAGTGCAAGAAATTAAAATCAAGTGATTGCTACAGGCAAGTAGACAGCTGAGTAGAGTTTAATAAACAAGTACTTATGACAGTTTTTAAATATGCAGTTTCAAATATATTTAAATGAAAATATAATTTCCTGCCTTTTTGACTCTTTTTAGGCATACACACAAACACACAGATGCATACTTTTTGGTGTTGTCATGTATATAAAATTTGGGAGAAACCCAAAAGTATCAGCCTCGTGTGCCCAAAAGGGAGTTCTGTTGGAATTGTGTGCTATGAAAAGTGTTACTGTATTGTGGAAACATAGACTTTTAGAGAAGTTGAATTTCACCCAGTTATAATCAAACTTTACTCCATTGCAACCCTGGATCCTAAATAAGAATCTGCAGATAGAAATGTTACTTTTATTTCTTTTCTTTCTGAAGAAATTTCATGTTGTGAGTGCTGTACTTGGTTGTCTATCAGATATGATAAATACTTTGTTAACACTTACCATATATATAGGAAAGTGTGGCTAATACTGGAGTGCCAGTGAAGTTTCATTTAATAACAATGATGTTGTACACTGAGTGCTTATCATGTGCCAAGCACTAAGTGTTTTAATAAGTACTTACTCTTTTTTTTTTAAAGTTTATTTATTTATTCTGAGAGAAAGGGCAAGTGGGGGAGGGGCAGAGAGAGAGAGGGAGAGAGAGAATCCCTAGCAGGTTCCGTGCTGTCAGCATAGAGCCCGACTCAGGGCTCAAACCCAGGAACCATGAGATCATGACCTGAACCCAAATCAAGAGTCGGATACTTAACCAGATGCCCCTAATAAGTATTAACTCTCTTAATTCTCATAACAAGCCATATAGGTGAGATCTTATAGATATGAAATGAGACACAAAGTAATGAAACTTGCCCCAAAACTAAATGAGAATGTTACAAAGAAATAAGTGATGATGTTGGGTTTGAGTCCTCCTCTAGAGGAAGGGCTTATTCTACACTCAAATCTAAAGGAGCAAAAGGGGCATGTGGTAATGCGGGCTGGGGGTTTCTGAAGGTTAAGGTAGCAACAGGTACCTTCTTCCCTTTTGTTAATAGTATTTTTATACTTCATCCTCACCATATAAGACTTTATACATGGAATCTCCTGGGGATATTCTGTTCCTCCCCAGAGAGGGTAGAGGGTGGGAGAAGGGTATATATTTAAAGAAATTACATTAATAAAGTTTTTTTTATGTTTATTTTATTTTTGAGAGAAAGAGACAGGGCGTGAGTGGGGGAGAGGCAGAGAGAGAGAGAGGGAGACACAGTATCCAAAGCAGGCTCCAGGCTCTGAGCTGTCAGCACAGAATCATTGAACCCATGAACCGTGAGATCTTGACCTGAGCTGAACTGGGATGCTTAACTGACTGAGCCACCCAAGCGCCCCAAGAAATTACATTTTGATAATAAGTTTCCCTGAAAAGAAAAAAGAAATAGTGAGACTGGGATTCTAATTGAGGCACTCTGGCTCCAAAGTTTGTATGCATAACCACAATACTGCTTCTCCAAAACCTTTCTTACTACCATTATTATTATTTTATTTTTATCAAATAAGATGATGCAAAAGTTAAAGGATCTAAAGTCTGTCATCCTCAGTCTTTTCTAGGGTCCTTGGTGAAGCTGAAAGCCTCATTCTGGATGTTTCTCGCGGTAGAGATTGCCAGAGAACCACCTGTCTGACCAGTCTTATCACTTTATCACTCTGAATTCATATTAGACTCTAGTTGATAATGATCAGTAGACTTGTTATATGTATTTAAAAAAGTTTTCTTAACATTTTGTTTATTTTTGAGAGAGACAGAGACAGAGTACTAGCAGGGGAAGGGCAGAGAGAGAGGGAGACACAGAATCCAAAGCAGGCTCCAGGATCTGAGCTGGCAGCACAGAGCCTGATGAGGGGCTCAAACTCTTGAACCATGAGATCGTGACCTGAGCCATAGTCGGACGATTAACCAACTGAGCCACCTAGGTGCCCCTATATGCATTTTTTAACAAAGTGAAATCTTAGTGGTATTAAAACAGATTACCTCAAAATTAATTGCATTTATGCTCATGCAGAATCTTTTTTTTCCTTTTTTCCTTTTTTTTTTTTTTTTTTTGAGAGAGAGTACATGCAGGGGAGAGAGAGAGAATCTTCAGCGGGCTCCATGCTCAGTGTGGAGCCCAGTGTGGGGTTTAATCCCACAACCGTGGGATCATGACCTGAGCTGAAGTCAAGAGTTGGGGGCTCAACCAACTGAGCCACCCAGGCACCCCTCATGTAGAATCTTAATAGCCTACACTGATCATCCTAGTACATTAATCTACTTTTACTGCAGTTAAGGTGATTACAACAGCAGTGTATATCTGTGCTCTCATAAAGAAAGACGGTGGGTATCTTGTGCCTCTGCAGGGTGTCTTATTCTAAAGGCCAGATTGAAAGTTGCAACTCTGAATCCTTCGAGTGCCCAATTTTTAGATTCTCTCTAGAAAACCTTTCATACCTATTTACCTTGGCAAATTCCTTTTTGAATTTATCTTTAGATTTTCGTTTATAATTGAATATAGCTACTAAGTCAACCCTCGCTACCAACATTCTATCCCCAAACCTCTCTGCACAGAAATATTTTCCCCTAGTTTATTCCACTACATATCTTGCTACCACACAACAGGAGTCAGTTTTACTGCCTCTTGAAGCAGATTTCCTCACTGGCCCAGCAGCAGGGCCTCATGACTTTTGGGCCTGGCTTGGTTCAGCTCAGCATTTGTTTTCATTCCAGAACCTAGGTTGAAGGAATAGCAGCACTTTTGGATATTCTGTCTGGATACTAGAAAATCTTAGCAAGAGGGTAGGGCCATTTCATGCCACTTCATTTAAGGTGCTCACATTTCATTGAACAGAACAAGAACTGATTAAGCCCAACACATAGGAGTTATGTTCTACCCACAGGGAAGCCGCCATTGGATGGGAGCAAACAAGTATAGCTGTGTACACACACTTAATCTGCTTTACCCAGGATAGGACATGATTGAAAATCTGATCTACCTAAGATAATAAATTCTCTGTTTTACTTGTTTCTGTTGAACCATTTAGGTTCAGGTATAAATGGAGACTCAAGGGATATAACTGCCTACCACACAGTGTTTCTTACAGCCATATTAGGAGGAACAATAGTCATTGTCATTGGATTTTTTGCTGTGCTTCTTTGTTATTGCAGGTAAGAAGAATATTAACATGTATAAACACAGAAAACTATCTGATCATAGTATCATGTCAGTGTGTTCTGGGTATGACAGTTTATAAAAATCAGTGTGACCTTTAAAATATGTTGATTAAAATAAAACTGGATACAGTCTAAGAGCACTGCATATATAATATATATAATTATATATATATAATATATCATGGAATGGTTTTTAAAAATGAATTTTCTAGGTCATAAGTTTTGAACACTTTCTGCTATCTCTTCTCCTTTAGGGACAAGTGTGGTACTCCGCAGAAGAGAGAAAGAAATATCACTAAACTCGAGGTCCTCAAGAGAGACCAGACAACTTCAACAACACACATAAACCACATCAGTACAGTCAAAGTTGCATTAAAAGCCGAGGACAAGTCACAGTTATTTAATGCCAAAAACTCCTCATATAGCCCTCAGAAAAAGGAACCATCAAAGGCAGAAGCAGAAGAAAGAGTTTCCATGGTAAAAACTCGGGACAATTTTAAAGTCTACAATGAAGAGGTTTCATTTCTATCAGCCAATCCAAATAATTACTCAAGAAACCCAACACAGTCTTTGGAGCCCAATGTAGGGTCCAAACAACCTAAACACATTAACAACAAACCATCTTCATCTCTAGGTGATGCACAAGAGGAAAAGAGGTATCTCACAGGTAACGAAGAGGTATATGGACATTCCCACATTCCTGAACAGCTTATGCACATCTATAGCCAGCCCATCGCCATCCTTCAAACATCTGACCTTTTCTCCACTCCAGAGCAGTTACATGCTGCTAAGTCAGCTACTTTGCCAAGAAAGGGACAGTTAGTCTATGGCCAATTGATGGAACCAGTTAGTAGAGAGAACTTTACACAGACGTTGCCCAAAATGCCAGTGCATTCTCACACACAGCCCCCAGATGCGAGGGAAGAGAATATTCCACTCGAAGGTCAACAGAGCCTGCCATCCCAAACTTCAGACTGGAGCCGGTATTCAAACAGCTTACTAGAATCTGTTTCTGTTCCTGGAACACTAAATGAAGCTGTTGTAATGACTCCCTTTTCATCAGAGCTTCAAGGAATTTCAGAACAGACCCTCCTGGAGTTGTCCAAAGGAAAGCCTTCCCCCCATCCCAGAGCATGGTTTGTATCTCTTGATGGAAAACCAGTCGCACAAGTGAGACATTCCTTCATAGACCTGAAAAAGGGCAAGAGAGCCCAGAGCAATGACACGAGTTTGGACTCTGGGGTGGACATGAATGAGCACCACTCAAGTAGAAAACTCGAGAGGGAGAAAACTTTCATCAAAAGCATGCATCAGCCTAAGATCCTTTACTTAGAAGATTTAGACCTGAGCAGCAGTGAGAGTGGAACCACTGTCTGCTCCCCCGAGGACCCAGCTTTAAGACACATTCTAGATGGAGGGAGTGGAGCTATCATGGAACACCCTGGGGAAGAGTCTCCAGGGAGAAAAAGCACTGTTGAAGATTTTGAAGCCAATATGTCCCCCACTAAAAAAAGGGGCAGACCACCACTAGCCAAAAAAGATAGCAAGACTAATATCTGGAAGAAGCGAGAGGAACGTCCACTGATTCCCATAAATTAACATCAAGGGTGGTTGTGTCTCTGCTCTCTCGTGTTGTTTATTCTTGCTTCGTGTAAATTGCTGTATGAACTTTCTAAGAAGTTGAGACTGAGCAATCTCATGGTCCCTGGACATGTCTCAAGCAGAGTAAATAGTAAAATGGCAATTCACTAACAAAAGAGAAAGATACCAAGGAATGCTTTTTCTGGCCTATTCTTTTCATTTATTTTTGGGTGATGAATTTGAAGTATCCAAGAGTTCAAAATGTAAAATAGTTTCAAGATGTAATTTATCTGAAAATGTTCAGCCACTTTAGTCCTCTCTAAAGAACAACTGTGAAATGTGTACTCCTAAAGTTGCTTTCAAAAAATGTTGCTTCTGCTTTGATGACTGCCCCTGTGAAACATTTAGGAATGAAACTGTATTCTTCAGGCATCATAGTCTTGTGAAATGTTACTATTATGTTCTCCTCTGCCTGTCCCTGAAAATAAGGACAAATATTGGGAATTGATGTTATTCTAGAACATAAAGGCCAAACAATATTTTCTTTTTTTGCAGTCAACAGCATGTGTACTGTGTCAACCCAAAAATAAATCTTACTTTTAAGATGGGCAAGAAGCTACTTGGTGGTTAGAGAGGAAAATGCCAGCTCTTTGGTTGTTTTTAGATGTAACCTCACAGAATAATAAGGTGTTAATTTGTTATTTAGAAATATGGAAAATGAATGCTCTGATACTTTCATTTTTATTTAAAAAAATTTCCCCCTGTTTCTAAAGAGAAATGAGCTTAGCTGTCAAGGAAAACTTCTTACCAGTCTGAACATAAAACAAAACAAAACAAAAAAACAACCCATATCTTTAGTTTAAGACTCATTGATACATGTAGGCAGCTTTAAGATATTTTTTAATTCATTCACTTAAACCTTTTAAACTTGGTTAAAAAATTAAGTTTCTTATGAACACCTAAATATTAACTTATTAAAATATTTCATTTTTTTCTGAAATGTTGATAAACAGGAGAAGAAATTCTATTTCCCTAAGACTCAAAATATCTCCAGAATTTAGGTATATATCCATATGGTCTCTTCTTAAATCACTTATAGAATTTACAATTCTTTCTCTAGTTTTGGAAGTAATATATCCATATTATTTTCATCATAGCAAAGAGTTCAGTATGAACACACTCAACAGCTGTTTTTAATTATAAGTGTCTTCAACTCTGAATTGTCATTCATATGTCCTAAAAATAAAGCTCCTTGTTAATTAAAATCAACTCATCCAATTTTCTAAAAATCCCCATGAAGGCAAATGTCTGAAGCAGCTTCCCCTGTCCCTTGGGGGAAAAATAAAACTAAATTGCTTTATTTCTCATTCGCGTCTACTCAACATGGGAGCAACATAGACACGCAAGGCACATAAACAAGTTGAAAGAAGCAAAATTAGCCATATTAGCTGTAGTCAAATTACAGATGGATATCCAGTGAAAGACAACAGCTTTTTTTTCCCCAAGATAGACTTCAGCCAGTTTTTTCCTACAATTACTTCAGTTTTTCCTGTAACACCTAACCTATCAGATCACACTCCTCCCATTCTGTATTAACCCAAAGAACTTAAAAACCCATTTTTACCCAATCCACAGAAGAGCTAAATATTTGGGGTAATACCTAGGTCTAGTTTTTTGAGGAGGAGGTTTCTTGGTCTACAGAAAGATGCATTAAAAGCGGCATAAATGAAAAGGACTTGGAAAAGGTTAAGGAGTTAGTGCTCTGCTGAAGTGCCTTTGATATAGACTTGCTTTATTGGAAGGATATGAGAACATCTTTCTTTAATGTGCATTTTCTTTGTTAGCCAAATTAAACAGATGTGCAGGTTTTAATTAAAAAATATAGACCTAGTGTTTCATGTTGGAACAATGAATTTTGCATGCAAGTAACATTTCTCTCTTTTGTGTGTTTCTTTGAATCCAGGTTATATTGATAAATTATGTTGTGCTGGAATGAAGTTAGAAACTATATAGTAAGATGTTGCACTTCAATATCTTAAGTTTATATTTTCTCTACCTTTAAATAAAAATATTTCATCTTTTAGTTTGGTAATGGAATACACATGTTGACATAATGGTACACCATTGAAGTATGCCACTTATTCATTCTTATGTAAAGGAAATGAGAAGACGTATCCCCAGGGGCTTTTCTAGAAATACCTTTTCTTTGGTTTCAGAATAAAACCTTATTTTTTTTAACACACTGCACATTCTGTTCTCAGTGGGGAAGTATAGGCAATTTACCTTTTCTAATGATCAAAAATGTGTAACTTCTCATTTTGAGTAGTTCACAAATTTCCTGTTAAAAAAGCTGAAGCCATCTACTTTTTCTTAACCCAAGTAATAATAAGCCTACAATATTCACATTTCTTAAATTTTTAAATTGAAAACCAACACAGTTTTTTGCAAATGTAACTCTAGAGAATTTTGATCACAAATTGTTAACATTTGTGTATCCTTTGTATATACTTTGGCTATATCTTAAAAGCAAAATTATCCCTCAATTAACTGATGGATTCGTTTATGAAAGCACAGCTGTGTGTATTTTTGAATACATATTATGATCTTGAGACTTTATAAAATCAATTTTTACGACATTTATGCAGTTTAGGGTTTATGCCCTTTTATATAATACACAGTATACCACGAAGGTCACAAATGTTGAGGAATAAAAGCACTTCTTTGCTTTGGCAATCGTTTTCAGATCACTCTCTGTGTTTGAATCCTCTGATATCAATACATATAGAATTTTAGGAATCTGTGGGTCAAATAATGTCCCTCAAAATGTATTGACATTGTAAAGAATTTGACCATTTTAATTTCCATCTCGAATCTTAAGTTGACATTTTGCCCTCTTGTTTCCAAGTATTTCTATCTTTTGTATTTCAACAGAGAAATCTCACATTTCACTGTGTTTATTGCCATTATTACTATATTTACTGCTGAAAACTGTAACAATCTGAAGATTTGCAAAATGTTAAACATAGTTCATTAAAGATAATAAATATAAAAATGTACTTGATTCATTCTTTAATTTTGGGTAAACTACAAAACATTTCTCCCTAAACTGTCATTTAATAATGAATAATAATTCAGTTATTACTTCACCCATTATTACACTCCCTATGGAACAATAAATATTATATATTTGAATACCATTTGGTTATATAATGAACTTGATTTCTCTTTATATTTCATGTTTTCCAAAGTTCACGTTTTTACTGTTAAAGCTAAGTATAGAGAAATTATTTTTCCATTCAATGAGAAGAGTTCTTAAGATTGTGTGATAGAATATAAACTAAATTGCAGTACCCAAAATTCCTAAGTGAGAACAAGATACAATATCACCTCTCCACTTAAAAAAGTATTTGGACTTTAAACATAAGAGCAGATACAAGATACTAACACAAAGGTTGTTCACAATTAAGAGTGTTAGAACTTCAAGAGGTCTTCTGCTCACCTAGTTGAACCATACTTAAGTTCAGGCAGTTTGCACTTCGGGGTTTTAGTATGTATGATTTTTTTATATAACCTCTATACCCAGCATGGGGCTCAAATTTACAACCCTGAGATCAAGAGGCAAATTCTCTACTTACTGAGCCAGCCAGGGACACCTAGAATATCTTTTAGAATCCTTATCTTGGCTGCCATGTTTTCAGACATTTTGTATAACTTATATAAGTTAATATTGTAGTAGAAATACCTTTGGTTAGTTCTAATGGGAATTGGGCTCTGAATCCATTTACATTTATAGTGGAGATTATGACCCAGCACTATTGTTTGAGACAGACACTTCCATTTGGATCCCTGCAGAGTATAAGCCAGGCTGTGGTTACCTTTTTTCCAAGGCCTGATCTCCCACTGGATAGTATAGAGTCTTAACAGAAATAATGCAGTTTCTGGAGGAGTCATGGAAGACCCAAGCTCACAGGGAATGGATTGTAATAGAAAATAGATTTCATAAATCACAAACATAGCTGCCAAACAGATGATGTTCATGAGCTGGTCATCACAGGCTCATCTCAGAAGGGAAATTAATATGGGACGACTAGTATGTAAGAACTATAGGAGAGGTAGTTGGATGAAGTTAGGTTAATCACTTCTGATAAATTCACTAAAAAAATCTCCTATCACAGGTGCCCGGGTGGCTCAGTCGGTTGAGAGTCCGACTTTGGCTCAGGTCATGATCTCGCTGTCTGTGAGTTCGAGCCCTGCATTGGGCTCTGTGCTGACAGCTCAGAGCCTGGAGCCTGCTTCGGATTCTGTGTCTCTGTCTCTCTTTCTCTCTGCTCCTCCCCCACTCACGCTCTGTCTTTCTCAAAAAGTAAATAAACACTGGGGTGCCTGGGTGGCTCAGTTGGTTAAGCCTCGGACTTCGGCTCAGGTCATGATCTCGCGGTTTGTGAGTTCGAGCCCTGCGTTGGGCTCTGTGCTGACAGCTCAGAGCCTGGAGACTGCTTCGGATTCTGTGTTTCCCTCTCTCTCTGCCTCTCCCCTGCTAATGCTCTCTCTCTGTCAAAAATAAATAAACATTAAAAAAAAAATCTATTAGTACTTGATAATCGTGACAGTTAATTAAGGACATTTCCCTAAACTACATGCTGTTAATATAGTGCCCATTAAAATTATACCACAGTGTTCTTTTATCCAGACTGCTTAAAATCACTTTTTGGCCTTCTTTTTATAGGTAGATTTCTCTATTATGGTTTACAGTGAAATAAACTAATTCTATCAGTTAGCTCTCTCTGAATCAATTGTGGGGTTAATTCAAGAACTCTGCTCTATTGTCCCTAGATTTGGATTTATTTGCTCCATCAAAATCCTTGATTTGCTTACTTTCTTTATCCTTTATTTTGAACCTCTGCTTATTTTAGGATTATGGACTTATGTCCATTGTTTTTTTTTTTATAAAAACATTTTCAGAATTTGACTAGAAAAAAGTCATCTAGAAATAAACCATATTGATTTTAATCAATTTATAATGTTAAATACCAAAAAGGTAATAAAATCAATTCAAATGATAGAAAAACATTTTCACTTAATATATATGGCAATTTTCTTAGGGAAAAAGTTGTGATAATTATTTTCTTTCTAAATTAGATAAACTTAAGGATCATATTTTAAAATTACTTGAGTTGTTTATCAAAACATTGCAATAACACTTCTTTTCACTTTGTTAGCTATAGTAGATAAATACCTACCTGCTTCTGTTGGGAAAGTTTACATGTTGAGAAATATATGATATTTTTTTTCCCTTTGACAAAACCTTTCTTGATTGAAGTTTTTATTTCCTGGTTTTCAAACCTATACTTGCTATGGTTGCAAATAATACTTCATAGTCCTGTAGGGATACCCAATTTCCCACATGATTTAGGTTTTTTTTGTCTGTACTTCAGCCTGAAACTAGAAGTTTCATAATTCATATGTTGACTGATTCTAATCCTTATAGACCTTATTAAAACACTCGACTAACCGCAGACAGTCTGATTCAAAACAAACCAGATAATTACATTCCCAGGAGTCTCTGGGCTTATTACACTTGAACAGCTTTGTTAAAAACCTTTCCTAAATACTGTATTGAAAAGCATAATTGTGGCTATTAAGCAACATAGAGTATTTGGCTGAAAATAATTTTTATTTTATATATTTCTATAGTTCAGTCCAGAAAATGTAGATTTTTGTTTTACGTAGGAAATATTTCTTTCAAGTATATTTATTCAGCTTAAATTTGCCTCCAATATCCAGCTTTCTGTTATAAATGCTATTTTGAAACCCTGGCTTCTAATTTAGATAACTTCTGAAAGATTTGTGTAAATTAGATACAGAAATGTTTCATTATTAACATGTACTTTTATAGATACTTAGTTCTTGTTACTAATTTTTTTTCATTTAGTGTTTATTACGGATTTTTGGGGGTGTCTGGGGGGAGATTAGTCCTTTTCTTTCAGATGTTCTGAGTTATAAGGTTTGGTGGGGCATCTAGATTTCCACTGCATCTTTGAATCCATCTTGGGTTAGCTACTCAGGTAACATCAGATGTTAGTTCTTATGCAGATAGTAGAGATTTGGAAAATTCCAGATGATTGTTTGGAATTAAAGGTGAAGGGGAGATGTCTCAGAAAGAGTGTGTAAGGTGAGAAAAGATTTCCACTGAAATCATTAAATTATTTGTGTAATAAATAACTTAAAAATATAAATAAAATATCAATAATATTAACTTTTATAAATATGTATTTAAGTTGGAAAAAAGAGTGACTTCAGTGTCTCCTCTTAAATTTTATGAATGTGACTTTCACTTTATATCTCATTGGGTATAAATTCAATTTTTGTAAGTAGAATTTTATTTAAAAATAAGTGGCGGGGAGCTTAGGTGGCTCAGTCAGTTAAGTGTCTGACTCTTGGTCTTGGCTCAGGTCATGGTCCCATGGTTTGTGAGACTGAGCCACACATTGAGCTCGTTCCTCACTGACAGTGTAGGGCTCTCTTTCTCCCTTACTTTCTGTCCCTCTCCCACTCATGTGCACGCTCTCTTTCTCTCTCTCTCTCTGAAAATAAACTTTAAGAAAAAGTGATGAATAACTATTTTTATGTTAATTTCTATCCTCTTCACTGAAATTTTTTTCTGTATAGCATTTTCACAATGTAGATTTTCAGTAAACATTTGACAAACATAGGAACAAAAGTCAGGAGGATCTGGGTTCAAATCATGGTGATTCACATTTCTAGTAAATTTCAATTTCCTCATGTTATAGCCATCTAGCTACGCCCACAACGGTAATACCTCCTTTACATGGCTGATGGAAAACTTAAATAAGGTGGTATAGAGGAAAAGCACAGGCTAGGCAAATATTAGTTATTGTTTGTTTGTTTTGCAAGAGAGCAAGGACATGTGCACGTGGTGGGGGATGGGACAGAGGAGAGGGAGAGAGAATCTTAAGCAGGCTCTATGCCCAGCACGGAGCCCAACATGGGGCTCTATTTCATGAACTGTGAGATCATGACCTGAGCCGAAATCAAGAGCCTGACCCTTACCTGACTGAGCCACCTAGGTACTCTTGGTTATTGTTTTTTGACACTACATTTGATGAATTCAAATTATAAGGGGTTGCTTTTTGTGGTTCAACCTTGTTAACCAACATTATCTTATTTAAGGTTTCATTAGCATCACTGCAAACTAATTGGTATTTGAAGGCTACACTTTGATAATTGACTGAGTTCTTATAGCCATTATTGTGTTTTCCATCAGGACCACTAGATATTGGGGGGAAAAAAGAGAATCACTAAAATTAGGGGGAAGGGGATCCAAGATGGTGGTGTAGGAAGACCCTCCTCTCAGGAACACAACAAACTTACAGCTATATATAGAATAATTTTCCTCTGAAAGGGAGGAACCAGAAAGTTAGATGAACAATGTATTCACAACAATTCAACATATTCACAACAAAGAGATGCACTGAGAAGAATAAAAGAGGCAAAGACATGACCTTGTTATGGATCCCACTGAAGATGTGGTGACCCCACAATCAGGAAGGATCTCCAAAATATGGGACTCTCTTTTGAGAAGTGAAGGGACTATTCCCACACTAGGCATCACAACACTTGGAGCTGGCACTGGAAAGATGAACTCCCAAAATATCTGGCATTGAAAATCAGGGCAATAAAAATCAGTAGAATCGTAGAGCTATAGGGAACAGAAATCCCACTCTCATAGGGCTTGCACACAAACTCATTTGCCCTGATCTCTAAGACTAAGCCATAAGCAAGGGAGACACACTTACTAATTTTATTTTATTTAAAAAATTTTTTTAATGTTTATTAATTTTTGACAGAGAGTCAGAGCATGAGCAGGTGAGGGGCAGAGAAAGAGGGAGACACAGAATCTGAAGCAGGCTCCAGGCTCCAAGCTGTCAGCCCAGAGCCTGACGCAGGGCTCGAACTCATGGAGTGTGAGATCATGACCTGAGCTGAAGTCGGACGCTCAGCTGACTGAGCCACCCAGGCACCCCTACACACTTACTAATTTTAAAGCAGTTTCTGGAGAGGCAGAAATCTTCAGGGACTTTATTCAGGGATGGAAGTCCTCACAGACACTATTTTTACAATCTCATTCTTAACGTGCTAGTAACAGAGCCAAAGGGCACAATTTTTGGTGCCCTCCCTCTAACCTGCGAGCACCAGAGGGAATGATCTGCCTACCCTGTGCCATAACTGAACTGGGTGAGAATCAAGACCCCACTCATAAATCATAACACCCAACCCCCAACAGGGCCAAGTCAGAGTTCTGAGCCCCATGTTCCTTGCTCAGCAGTGGAGAGACAGACTGAGTTAGAGCATCAGGTCCTGTCCAGCCCTCACAGATACGAAGCTACAACTGGCCAAGGGAGTACCCTGAGCCCTTCCCTCCCTATTCAGCACCTAAGATACAACTGGGTTAGGTGAGCACCCTGAACCATGGCTATTCTGCACAGAAGTGGGTTGGATGAGTGCCCTGGGCTTTGCACAGCAGCTGTAGCCCTATCACAGCTGCTGGGCAATAGCCTATATGAGGGATGCTCATATAGTTCCTGGCTCTGGTGACCAAGCCTAGTTCTGGTTACCAAGGGAGATTGTACTTATGGCCCACATGGAACAGCTCCTATACAAGACCAGTCCTTCAAGACTAAGGGAGGTAGCTGTTTTGCCTAATACACATAGACAAACAGAAACAGGCAAAATGAGACAGAGGAAAATGTTCCCAGATAAAAACATGGCAAGTCCCCAGAAAAAGACTGTAATAAAATGGAGACAAGCAACCTATGTAATACAGAATTCAAAGTAATGGTCATGAAGACACTCACTGAACTTGGGAGAATTAGATGAACACAAACAGCAAGAACTTCAACAACGCGTTAGAAAATAAAAGAAAGTACCAAACAAAAGTCATAACTGGACTGAAAAATACACTATTGGGGTACAGCAGCATTATTGATGAAATAGAAGCACAAATCAAGAAGCTGGAAGACAAAGCAACAGAAAATATCCACACAGAGCAGCAGAATGAAAAAAAAGAGTTAAAAAAAAGTGAGGATAACTTAAGGGAGCTCAGGGACAACATCAAAGGGAAATAACTTTCACATTATAGATATCTCAGAAGGAAGAGAGAAAAAAAGTGCCAGAAAAATTATTTGAAGAAATAATACCTGAAAATTTCCCTAACCTGGGGAAGGAAACAGACATCCAGATCCAGGAAGCCCAGAGAATTCCAAACAAGATGAACCCAAAGAGAAACACATTGAAACACATTGTAGTTAAAATGATAAAATTTAAGGATAAAGAGAATCTTAAAATCAGCAAGAGATAAGCAACATATGGATAAAAGAATTTTCATATGGGTGTCAGCAGATGTCTCAGAAAATTTACAGGCCAGAAGGTAGTGGCATGAGATATCCAAAGTGTTGAGAGGGAATAACCACCAACCAAGAAATCTCTACGGAGGCAAGGTTATCATTTAGAATTGAAGGAGAGATTAAGAATTCTCCAGACAAGCAAAAGCCAAAGTTCTTCACCACTAAACCAGCCTTGCAAGAAATGTTAAAGGGACCTCTCTGAGCTAAAAAGAAAAGGCACTAATTAATAATAAGAAAATATAGGAGAGTAGATGTGTCACCAGAAGAGGTTTATAAATAAAGGTGGTAGATCAACTACTTATAAAAGTATGAAGGATAAAAGATAGTAGTAAAATTAATTTTAAAAAAATGCAGTAAAAGCTAAAAAGTTGGCTTGCAAGCATAATTTGTTCTGGAAACATGCTTGAAATTCAAAGGACTCATATATCAAAGCAAATTTCAGAACCATTGGCTTACTTGTGATCATGTGACATTCAGTGTCACGTTCTACTTGTATTGCAAGACATCACTCGTTTATCATGTTAAAATTTATTAGAAATGTTTGTCTTGTAGAACATTTGCAGAACAAGTTACTCACAATCCAAGGTTTTACTGTATAATAATTAAGGAATACATGAAGTCCATAAAATAAAAGATGCAAGATGTGGGTTCCAATCCAAGATGGTGATGTAGGAAGACCCTGAACTCACCTCCCCACTGGACATACCAAATCTACACCTGTTTATAGAATAATTCCTCTTGAAGAAGAACTGAGGACTGACTGGACAGTTTCTGCACAACAAAATACAGACCACACAGAGATAGAGAATGGCAAGAAAGACAAAGACACAGTAAGGAAAAAAACCAACCTCCTGCTGTGAACTACAGTGGGGAGAAATAGTACTATAGGACCATGAACAGATTCATTTGCTCTGGAGCACAGAAAAAAAGCAATAGTCTAAAAAGGCAACTAGAATATAAAGAAACCAGCTCTAAAACCCTGCCAAACAGTGGGGTTGCTGCTAGAATTCTCCAGGTTCAAGGGGCTGGTGAGCCATGGTTTATACGCCCCCTCCATCTTGATAGCACAGATGGGAACCATAGCTGGCCTGGTGCCTCAGTGAGCCTTGGGACCCTAGTCTACTCTGGCCCTGGATGCCCTGGCTACAGGAAAAAAAAAGCCATGGTTTAAACACCTAGAATATAAAGGAACTAGCCCCTAGAACCCTCTCAAATAGCAAGGGAGTTGCTGGAACTCTTTCCAGGTCAGAGAGGTTGGCAAATACCATAGTTTATGTTCCCTCTCTACCTTGATAGTATGGACAGGAACAGGGTCCAGATGTTCGAGCTGGCTTGCTGCCTTGGTGAGCCCCACAAGGTGACTTCAGCATGGCATGCACCGGGACAATACAGCTCCAGGCATCTTGCCAAGGTGACACGGGTGCCAATCACCCTGGAACACTCCAGGCCCACCCCAATTTGGCTCCTAGGGCACCCCCAGTGCAGAGTCCTTTGAGCCCTTCTAGTTCATGCCTGTTTGGGATCCAGCTACCTTGCCAGGGTGCTTCTTGCATGGATCACCCCATGAACCACAGCCTGTGCTCTGTTCCAACTGTCCCACCAGAGCATGCCCTGCATAGAGCATTTTGGGACACCCTGGTCCACACTCCACCTTGGCTCCAGCTGCTGTGTCAAGGCACGCCCTGCACAGCGTACCCCGGGATACCCTGCCTTGCACCCACTTCAGCTAGAGCTGTCTTACGAGAGCCCCACCTAGGCTCCAGCTACCATACCAGAGCAACCCCTGCACAGGGCACTCTGTCACCCCCTGGCCTGCACCCCAGCTTGGCTCCCGCCACTCTGCCAGTCTACTCCCTGTGTGGAACACCCTAAGGCCCTCTGGCTTGCACCAAAATTTTGCCCCCAAATTTAGCTTTAGCTGTACTAATAGGGCATTTTCTATGCAAAGAGCCCCAGCATCACCTGGGACATGTCTACTTCAGCTCCAGCCATCCTGCCACAGCAACCCCAGCATGGAGTGCTCTGGGACCTCCTGTCCACATCAGCCACAGCACCAGCCAGCCAGCCAGCCAAAGTCCCCAGGCACACACTCTACACACAGGGTGACCATACAGGAAAACATTTCTTCAAATTTAGGAGAAGTAGCTGTTTTACCTAATTGATAGAAATAAACACAGAAAGTCAAGAAAAATGAGACAGAGGAATATGCTGCAAATAAAAGAACAAGATAAAATGTTAGAAAAGTAACTAAATGAAATGGAGATAAGAAATATGCCTGATAGATAGTTTAAAGTAATGATCATAATGATGCTTACTGGGCTGGAGAGAAGAATAGAAGAACTCAGTGAGAACTTCAACAGAGAGATAGAAAATATAAAAAAGAAGCAATTAGAGTTGAAGAACACAACTGAAATGATCAAAAGAGAAAGAAGCAGAAAACTTATTTGAAAAAAATAATAATTGAAAACTTCCCTAACATGGGGAAGAAAACAGAAATCCAGTTTCAGGAAGCAGATAGAGCTCCAGACAAGGTGAACCCAAGGAGGTCCACACTGTGACACATAATTAAAATGTCAAAGATTTAAGATAGAGTTGAAAAGAAGCAAGAGAGAAGCAAAAGTTTATATATAGGAAACCCCATAAGGCTATCACCTGATTTTTCATCAGAAACTTTACAGTCCAAAAGGGAATACCATAATCCATTCCAATTGCTAACAGAAAAAGGCCCACAACTGAGAATACTCTATTCAGCAAGACTGTCATTCAAAATGGAAGGAGAGATAGTTTCCCAGGCAAACAAAAGTTAAAGGAGGTCATCATTACTAAACAGTCTTATAAGAAATGTTAAAAGGACTTCCTTAAGTGAAAATAACATAATTAGAAGAAAATTATGAATAAAAAGATGTAAAATATGACAACATATATATAAAACATGATGGAGGGAATAAAAAAGATTTTTAAGAATGTGCTCAAACATAAGTGATCATAATATAGACAATTATACACTTAGGATGTTATATATGCACCTCATGGTAACCACAAACCCAAAACTTTTAACAAATATACAAAAAGAGAAAGAAAGAAAAACATAACATTACAGAAAGTCATCAATTACAAAAAAAAGAGGGCAAGAAGAAAAGGACAGAGAAGAACCACAGAAACAACCAGAAAACAAATTTTAAAACTGGCAATAACTGTATATCTATCAGTAATCAATAAATGATCTAAATAATCAAAAAATATAGGTTGGTGAATGAATAAATAAATGAGACCCATCTAATATGCTGCCTACAAGAGACTCACTTCAGACACACAGACTGAAAATAAAGGATGGAAAAAGATATTCCATAAAAATGGAAGGAAAAAAAAGAAGCTGGGTAGCAATACTTATATCAGAAAAAAATAAGACTTTAAAGCAGGCTGTAATATGAGAAAAAGAAGGAATCAATTCAACAAGAAGGTATAACAATTGTAAATATCTATGCACCCAGCGTGAAAGCATCTAAATACATAAAGTAAATATTAACAGACATAAAGGGAGAAATTGACAGTTATAAAATAATAGTAGGGGACTTTAACACCCCACTTACATCAACGGATAAATCATCTAGGCAGAAAATCAGTAAGAAAACAGTGTCTTTGGGGCGCCTGGGTAGCTCAGTCAGTTGAGCATCCAACTTCAGCTCAGGTCATAATCTCACACTCCATGAGTTTGAGCCCCATGCCGGGCTCTGTGCTGACAGCTCAGAGCCTGGAGCCTGCTTCAGATTCTGTGTCTCCCTCTCTCTCTGTCCCTCCCCTGCTCATGCTCTGTCTCTCTCTGTCTCAAAAATAAATAAAAACACTAAAAAATTAAAGAAAACAGGGTCTTTGAACACTCCGTTAGACTAGATAGACTTAACATACATGCAGAACATTCCATTCAAAATCAGCAGAATATACATTCTTTTCAAGTGCACATGAAACATTCTCCAGCATAGATCATATGTTAGGCCACAAAACAATTCTCAATAAATTTAAGAAAACTGAAATAATATCATTCATCTTTTTTTTTAATTTTTAAAAAATGTTTACCTTTAAAATTTTTTTTTTAAAGTTTATTTAGTTTTGAAAGAGAGAGTGTACGAGTGTGAGCAGGGGAGGGGCAGAGAGACAGGGAGACACAGAATCTGAAGCAGGCTCCAGGATCTGAGCTGTTAGCACAGAGCCTGGCGTGAGGCTCGAACTCATGAACCATGAGATCATGACCTGGGCCAAAGTTGGTCGCTTAACTGGCTGAGCCATCCAGGAATCCCTATCATGCATCTTTTCTAACTATAACCTTATGAAACTAGAAATCAATCATAAGAAAAAAAGACTGGCAAAAACACAAACATATGGAGGATAAACAACATGCAACTGAGCAACCAATGGGTCAATGAAGAAATCAAAGAGGAAATTTAAAAAAATATGTAGAAATGAATGAAAATGAAACAGTGGTCCAAATCTGTAGGAGGCAGTTAAAGCAGTTGTAAGAGGTAAATTTATATAGTGATATAGGCCTACCTCAAGAAACAAGAAAAATCTCAATCTAACCTTATGCCAAAAGGGTCTAAAAAAAGAACAAAGTAAACCCAAGGTGAGTAGAAGGAAGAAAATAATAAAGATCAGAACAGAAATAAATAGAGACTAAAAAATAAAATAGAAAAGATCAGTGAAACCAAGGGCTGATTCTTTGAAAAGATAAAATTGACAAACCTTTAGCTAGACTCATCACAAAAAAATGAGAATGGAGTCAAGTAAATAAAATCAGAAACAAAAAAGGAGAAATTACAACCAATACCACAGAAATACAAATCATAAAAATATTATAAATAATTATATGCTAACAAATTAGACAATCTAGAAAAAATGGATAAATCCCTAGAAACATACAGTCTTCAAAGACTGAATCATGAAGAAATAGAAAATCTGAACAGACTGACTACTAGGAATGGAATTGAGACATTAATCAAAAACTTCCCCCAGACAAAAGTCCAGGTCCAGGTGGCTTTACAAGTGATTTCTACCAAATATTTAAAGATTAGTTAATACCTAAACTCCTCAAATTATTCCAAAAATTGAAGAGGAAAGAATGCTACCAAATTCATTTTACAAGGCCAACATTACCCTATGATTAAAACCAGACAAAGACACTCCAAAAAGAAAAAAGAAAGAAAATTACAGGCCGATATCCCCGATAAACATAAATACAAATCCTCAACAACACATTAAAGAACATCATATACCATAACCAAGTGGGATTCACTTCAAGGATGGAAGAATGGTTTAACACCACAAATCAATCAACACAATGTACCACTTACCACAATGAGAAATAAAAGTCATATGATCATTTCAGTAGATGCAGAAAAAACATTTGACAAAATTCAGCATCCACTTATGATAAAAACTCTCAACAAAGAGCATTTAGAGAGAATCTATCTCAACATAATCAAGGTTGTATAGGACAAACCCACAGGTAATATCATATGCAATGGTGAAAAACTGAAAGCGTTTCCTCTAAGATAAGGAACAAGAAAAGGATGCCCACTCTTGCCACTTTTATTCAACATAGTACTGGAAGTCCTAACCAGAGCAATTAGGCAAAAACAAAAACAAACACAACAAACAAACAAAACCCAAAACCAAAGCCAAAAGCAAACCAAAACAAAATGAAACAAAAAAATCCCCAAACAATAAAAAAAACAAAAGTCATCCAATTTGAAAAAAAAGGTAGTAAATCTGTCACTATTTGCAGATGACATGATACTATATATAGAAAACCCTAAAGATCCTACCAAAAAACTGTCAGAATAAATGAATTCAATAAAATTTCAGGATATAAAAATAATACATAGGAATCTGTTTTTATACACCAATAATCAACTATGAGAAAGAAATTAAGAAAACAATCAAATTTACAATTGGATCATAAAGAATAGAATACTTATGAATACATTTAACCAAACAGGTGAAAGACCTGTACTCTGAAATCCATAAGATACTGATGAAAGAAATTGAAGACAACACAAGTGAATGGAAAGATATTCTATACTCACGGTTTGGAAAAAATAATATTTTTAATGTTTACAATACCCAAGGTAATCTACAGATTTAACGTAATCCCTGTCAAAGTGCCAACATGTTTTACAGAATTAGAACATATAATCCTAAAGTTTACATGGAACCACAAAAGATCCCAATAGACAAAGCAATCTTGATGAAAAAAACAAAGCTGGAAGTATTACCATCACAGATTTCAAGATATACTATAAAAGCTGCACTGATCAAATTAGCTGTACTAATCATGGTATTGGCACAAAAACAGACACACAGACCAATGAAACAGAATAGAGAGACCAGAAATAACCCCCCACTTATATGGTCAATTAATCTATGACAGAGGAGGCAAGAATATAAAATGGGGAAAAGATAGTCTCTGCAAATGAGGCTGGGAAAACTGGACAGCTACCTAGAAAAGCATGAAACTGGACCACTTTCTTATACTATACACAAAAATAAACTCAAAATGGATTAAAGACCTAAATATGAGACATAAAGCTCCTAGAAGAAAACATAGAGGGTAAGCTATAGAACACTGTTCACAGCAATATTTTTTTTGGACAGGTCTTCTCAGGCAAGTGCAACAATAGCAAAAATAAACAAATGGGACTATGCCAAAAATAAAAAGCAGAGGAAAAAAAATCAACAAACTCAAAAAGCAACCTATGGAATGGGAAGAGATATTTGCAAATGATATATCCAATAAGGGTCGATATCCAAAATATATAAAGAACTCATACACTTCAATAACAACAAAAAATGAACACAATTAAAGCACAGGCAAAAGACCTGAATAGGCATTTTCCAAAGTAGACATATGGATGGCCAATAGGCACGTGAAAAGATGCTCAACATCAATAATCATCAGAGAAATGCAAATCAAAACTATAATGAGATATTACCTCATACCAATCAAAATGGCTATTATCAAAAGAACAAGATAAAACAAGTGCTGATGATGTGCAGAAAATGGAACACTTGTGCACTGTAGGTGGGAATGTAAATTGGTGCAGTCACTTGGAAAACGGTATGGAGGATCCTCAAAATTTTAAAATAGAAATACCATATGATCCAGAAATTCTACTTTTGGGTGTTTATTCAACAAAAATGAAAATAATAATTCAAAAAGATATATGCACCCCATGTTCTTTGCAGCATTTTTTTCAATAGCCATGATATGAAAGCAATCTTTGTCCATCGATAGGTGAATGAATAAAGAAGATGTGAGACATATGTGTGTGTGTGTGTGTGTGTGTGTGTGTGTGTGTGTGTGTGTGTGTGTGATATATTACTCAGCCATAAAAAAGAATCAAATCTTGCCATTTGTGATAACGTGAATGAACCTAAAGGGTATTATACTAAGTGAAATAAGACAAATACTGTATGCTTTGATTTATACTTGGAATCTAAAAAATAAAACAAACAGAATAGAAGCAGTTCATAGATACAGAGAATAAACTTACAGTTGCCAGACGGGAGGGGGGTTCAGGGAATGGGCAAAATAGGTGAAGAGGATTATAGGTACAAACTTCCAGTTACAAAATAAATTAAGTCTCATGGATGTAATATATAGCATAGGGAATATAGTCAATAGTATTGTAGCAACTTTGTATAGTGGCAAATAGTAACTGGGCCTGTGGTGGTGATCATTTCATAATGTATAAAAATACGAATCACTGTGTTACATACCTGAAACTAATATAATATTGTAGGTCAATTAGGGGATTTAATAGGATGGGGTAATACAGCTCAGATGCTCTCATGCATAGTTTGCTTCTCATACTTCACACTAAATCTCATATAACTGTAATAATTCCTCAGCTATCTAGAATGATTTAGCAATAACTGTTGAAAAGGCATTACGAAGAATGTTTTAATGGGCCTGTTATTCAGTGATTCATGAATTGAAGGAAAATGGCTTATTTTTAACATCTGCCACCCCAGTATTTTTTTGTAATTTTTTATTAAGTCAAAGTATAAGTTACACAATTTTAAAGTATTTAATTATACAGTTTTCTTCAGAAAAAAATGCTTTTAGAAAAGTTTTTTTTCTTGATCTTTTCACTCATAGTTTGAATATATTCTAAACTTTTAAGAGACCATACCAAAATATAGGCAATTTCCCCTTCGCCTGAAGACTCAAGTCCATAGAAGAAAAATGTGTTTTAAGTATAGAGAATGCTCAGTTATCAGGCCAACCATTTCTTCAAAGGGTTTATTGAGACCTACCCTTTTGCAGAACTGGTACTCACTTCACATTTCCTACCCCCATCTTATTAATGTAGGAGGAACACCAGGAAGCTGAGAAATACCTTTTCTGGAGAGGCGTGTTTATAAAGGGAGCTATCCCCTTCACCTCACCTTCTATGGTGGTGAAGAGAACACCTTAGTGGTATTTCTTCCAGAACCTTGGGTGCGGAATAAGAAGGTCACTGGTGAAGTTTGGGGGTTTCCACAATAAGGGGACATAGATACCTTTTCCCATGATAGTGAAAATGTGCCCCAGAGGGTTAATGAGACTAAAACAATCACCAGCAAGAACCCCCCTGATCTCCCTTTTTCTTCACAGGAATATTAACCTTATCTTTCAGAGGCAAACAGGAAGAGCCCCTGCTGGCCTAAACCAGTTTGAGCTTGACCAGCAACTCACAACTATGCAGATGGACCCTGGAGTGTCTAGCAGTTACTTCTACCTCTTTATAATGTTAGAATCTCCACCCAATGAGAGACACAAGCTTCGTTAACATAGGATGCATGCCTAGGTATGTTTTCTAAGTATGCCTGTGCAACCTTATGCCCACCTCTACATATGATGACAAAAGTCCCCTTTCTGAATATTCATCCTACCTAAATAAAAGAAATCCACTCATTCCCACATGGGGAGTCATGGCTTTGGAAGTTATTCCCTGTGATCGCCTTATTTGCTGCAAATAAAGTTTCCTTTGTTTGACACCTCCACCTAGTGCAGTCTCTATCTGTAATGACTGGGTTCAGGACAGCTCTCCCTTCCTCTTCCCATCTCCCCCCTCCCCCTGCTGCGAATGTGCCACTTTGGCATATGAAGTATTTTGAGCTGAAAGCAGTTGAATCTCTATGGGCTCAAAAGAAACTTTTGTCCCTCCCTTAACCATACAGAAACAGCTAAACTGGTGGCCTTCCCCAGAATAAGGGTTATTAACAGAGATAAATTTTATCTGAATAACTCATGTGTATGGCAGGGCAAACATCTAATTACCAAACATTTGCTCTTCTTATCACCCTGTGAATTGCATTCCTTTCCTCTGAAGTCCCAGACCCCCACCCTCTTCTCCTTAGTTCAGGATGACATATATACCTCATTTTGCCTATTTTTGGAATTCCCATGTCTGTGCAGATTCCCTGTACATATGCTATTAAATTTGATTTTCTCCTGTTAATCTGTCTCATGTCAACTTGATTCTTAGTCCAGCTAGAAGGATCTTTGAGGGGACAGGAATTCCTACTCCCTGACAGTAACTCACCAAGGAGTAAACCCAGATTAGTTTGATTACAAAAGGATTCCTGCCCTGTCCTAGTACAAGTGGGGAAAGAGCATTAGGGGAGATGGCATTGTGATTCTGATCAGGTGGGAAGAATTACTCCTTTACCAAAGAGGCCTAGAGTGTAAGGACTAAAAAAACCTTCAGAGATCTTATTTATGAGAAGTGTGAGTTAGAGAGTTCCAGTGGTTCACATCAGGCCACAAAACCCATTAGAAGCTGAAATCTTATAGGGATCAGAAGTCCCTAGTTTCAGTCCTACTTTATTCTTTCTTTCTCCCAGCAACTTGAACTCCTTCTCTCTTGATCTTTTAATCCAGAGATCATTATGTTATCTCACTTTAAAGTAATCTTTAATTGATTCCAACTACACAATATTTTCTGAAGTTCATAAAAGTAAAATATCTTTCTAAACAAGAAAGAGTAGCTAACTTATATTTACAGATTACACCTTCCTACTTCCCATATTTTATTTCCCTGGCCTGTAGTGTTTTGTCAGTACTCTTCAAACTTGGTAGCTGTGCCACCTAAGGTGCTTTGTTTTTGTTTTAACATTCTTGGGTCCTATTTCCAGAAATTCCAAGTAGGTCGGCCCACAACAAAATATATTTACTAGAAGATAAACAGGTGATTTTGATGATGAGCAAGATTTGTAAATCTAATACCTAATACTTTTCTAATGTAAATGTGGTCCTTAGACCAGCAATATCAGCATCACCTGTGAACTTGTTACAAATGCAGACTCTTAGGGGCTGCTCCCACACACATTTCATTCACATTCAGATTTTAATAAGATCTCCCAAGTGATTTGTGGGCAATACAGTTTGAGAAGCACAATTCTAATCCTCATCTCTGCAAGTAAAGTCTTTTAGGATCTGACTTACATGCTATGGAAATCTCACGGACTATCAGGAAAACCCCCTGGTCCATTCTTTCTTTGGCCCATATACAAAAACATTTCTTTCTACTGGAACAGTGCATTCTAAACCCACTGGTTTTTGTTTTTATTTTTCTAAGTCCTTGAAATTTCTAAGACATTTCTGGCCTTGGGATGTTGCATTTGCCCTTCCCTCTTTGGAATGCTCCTGCCTATTTCTGATTGTTGTTATTAAGGTCTCTGATGAATTCCTTAGACCTCCTCCCACCCCGTCTAAATTGGCTTCTGAACCCTAATCCCTAGACACTCCCTATCATATTATCTTGCTCTTATGCTTTCTGTTCATTCTCACTGTTTGAAATTACCTAGGTTGTCTACTTGATGAAGTTTTGGTGTGATGGTGGGGTTTGGAGCTGATGACCAAGAAAGAATTCTTGAAGACATCTTTGGTGCAAAAAAAGGTGATTTTATTAAAGCATGGGGATAGGACCCATGGGCACTGGGGTTGTGAAGAATGACTGGTTATATACCATGGACTTGGAAGAGGTAAAGTCAAAAGGGAAGTTTCCAAAGAGATTTTCAAATGCTAAAGACTCATAGGTTACTGGAGGCCTAGGTATTGTAAGCTAAAGTTGTTTTTCTCTTTTGCAAGGCATTAACATTAAGACAGTAGGGAGTTCCTGGATTTAGGCTATTGATGGGATTGGCTTTTTCTTGTAAACTGGTGAAGACTCTTATCAACTTAACCATTTTTTTTTGGTCCCTTTCTGTTTTGGGGGAGCCTGGAGTGTCCAAGGAATATCATATATATCCCACCTGGTGGGGGGGGGGGTGCTAGCTTATACTTTTCCCTCAGTCTGCCTTATGCTCCTCATCATACTTCTCTCCCTTCCCTGGTAGATATTAAGTTTCTGGAGGATAAGGACCTGCTCTGTCCCTTGAAATAGAGATTCCATAATATGGCGAGTAGTTTATTTATTTTCTGAACAATTATGTCAAATTTGAATTGTTCTATATTCATTTACTTTTTGAAATTAATAATTTCCTGAGAGCTCAAAGTAAAGTTTTCAAAAGATACATATCTGTGTACACACACACACACACACACACACAGTC
This sequence comes from Panthera leo, assembly GCF_018350215.1. Lineage (NCBI taxonomy): Eukaryota > Metazoa > Chordata > Mammalia > Carnivora > Felidae > Panthera > Panthera leo. Next base: position 173,089,522 of record NC_056686.1, read on the forward strand.
TTTTGGGTTCTCAGTGTCAAAAACATAGAATCTCAGGGAGATATATTGAATAAGAATCATTTTTGAAAAGAAATATTTCTTCTGATTTAAGTTGACTTTTCAAAAGAAAAAGAGAATAGATCCTCAATGGAATAATATTTGTAGTAGAGGAACTCTTTAAACTTTCAGAATTTATAGTAGGGGACTAACCACAACAAAAATTTTGTAAAATTAAAAGAAACAAAGTAAACATACATAACCCATTTTGTAATTAAAATAATCCTTGGAAATATCTCCTCCCATAAAGTGGAAGTTTGGGAAGCAACCAAGATATCCTACATGGCTTCAGTAGGGGAATGGATAAACTTGTGGTATATCCATACAATCGAATATTATTCAGAGCGAAAATGAAAGGAGCTATCAGGACATGAAAAGACATGACAGAAACTTAAATGCACATTACTAAATGAGATTCCAATCTAAAAAGGCTACATACGATTCCAACAATATGGCCTTCTAGAAAAGGCAAAACTATGGAGACAGTAAAAATATCAGTTGTGGTGGGGGGATAAACATGCAGAGCACAGAAGATTTTAGGGCAGTGAAAATATTCTGTATGATAATAATGGATATATGTTATTACATTTGTCCAAACCCAAAGACTATACACTACTAAGAATGAACCCTAAAGTTCACTTTTTATTGGTTTTGGTGATTTGTGGACTTTGGGTGCTTATGATGTGTCAATATAGATTCACCTTTGGTAAAACAGGAACCATTCTGGTGAGTGATGTTGATAATGGTGGAGGCTATACATGTATGGGAGCAAGAGACATATGGTACTCTGTATCTGTCTCTCAGTTTTATTGTAAAATTGAAACTGCCTAAGAAAATAAAGTCTTAAAAAAAGGAGACAAAAACTTCTTAGATTTTTGATCCAAGATGGTAACATAGAAGCCTTGTGAATTAACCTTCTCCCAAGCACACAACTGAATCAACAGTTACACATGGGGCAAGTCCCTCTGAAGGAAATCCAGAGACTCGTTGAGTGAATCCTATATTCAGGAAAACAAGAAAATACCAACATCACCTACACTGAAATGGGCAGGCAAGGCGGAGACACACTTTTATCATGAACTTCACTACTAGCATAGAGCCATGCAATCAGGAAGGAACTTCCAACTCCCAGCTTCTCTCTGAGAAGCAAAATGTTTGGACTCCAAATATGATGCTCCAAATTTTAAGAGTTCCAACTGTGGGACAGGCCCCAAGATAACTAGCTCTGAAAACCAATGAGGCACACATCCAGAAGGATCAATAAGACTATAGCAAGCAAAGAAATAGTTCTTAAGGAACTCACAAGAATTCACTGTGGCTATTCCCCCGGGACTCAGCACAGAGGCAGTGGGCAAAAAATGCCACTTCCATCTTTCCCTGACAGAGGCCTATTTGTATAACCTTGAAAGTTGCTGCCAAAGTTCAGACTTCTAATTTAACATTCATATAGAGGATGATGTGTGATCCTCCCCCACGGCCAGGGAAGTCCATGGATATTTCCCCTGACCTCTTCCTCTAGCCCACTCCAAGAAACCAATATCTCCAAGGAAGGAACTTGCACACATGTCTAGTACCCCAGCTGTTGGGGCTGCTAACCAAGGGACAGACACCTAGATCATCTGACTCTTGTGGCCAAGAAGGCTTATATTCATGAGGATTCACACCTGACTGTAGCAAAGAAATAGTTCTTAACTGACTGTTCTCCCAGGGGTTGCATTCACAAACCTACAGGACAGTAGCAAACAATGAAACAGTTCTTAATGGGTGTAGGAGCATTCTCCGCCCCCCACAGCTATACCCCAAGGTATAGATAAGGGAGGGAGCAGATAAAAAAACCCATCCCTTAGTTTCTCCATGGAGGTCACCCAATGACATACTTTCCCAGCTGCTCTCTGAGGGTCCTGCTGCCAACAGGTTTCATTCAGGTGCTGTGATCCTCTCCTTTGGGACACTGACAGTCTTGGTACACTGTCAAGTACTGTGAGCCACTAAGAACAAAGAAGCAACCTGAACAATCACAAAAAAATTGAGAGACAGCCAAGAGCTCAGACACAGGCGAACAATAAGTTTCATCTTACACTCAGGACTACTCCTCAAAACTGGGAAATGTGACTATGTTATTTAATGTGCAGAAACCAACACAGAGATTCAAGGAAAATGAATAAACAGAGGAATATGTTCCAAACAAGAGAACAAGCTAAAACTATAGAAACAGACCTTAGTGAAATGGAGACAGTGATATATCTGATAGAGTTCAAATAACAGTCATAAAGCTATGCTTACAGAGCTCAGGAAACAATGCATGAACAAAATGAGGATTTCAATAAAAAGCAAATATAAGACAAGCACCAAACAGAAATCACTCAGCTGAAGTATTCAATGATTGAACTGAAAAATTCAATAGAGGTGTCCAACATCAAGCTAGATAAAGCAGAAGAAGGAGGTCAGTGAACTTGAATACAGGGCAGTGGAATTCATACAGTCAGAGCAGTGAAAAGAAAAAAGAATAAAAGGGAGGGAGGGAGGGACTTTATGGGACAACATCAAGAGGAACAGTATTTTCATTATAGGGATCCAAGATGAAGAAGAAATGAGAGAAAGGGGCAGAAAATTTATTTAAAGAAATAGTGGCTGAAATCATCCTTAATCTGGGAATGAAACAGATATCCAGATTTATAAAGCCAATAGAAATCCAAAAAGATGAATCTAGAGACTCATACCAAAACATGTTATATTTAAACTGTCAAACATTAAAGGCAAGGAAAGAATATCAAAATCAAAGAGAAAAACCTATGTACAAGGGAAAACCCCATAAGACTATCAGAAGAGTTTTCTGCAGAAATTTTGCAAAAAGGAGTGACATGACATATTCATAGTGCTAAAAGGAAAAAAAAAAAACTGTCAACCAAGAATATTTTGCCTGGAAAAGCTGTCATTCAGAATTGAAGGAGAGATTAGAAGTTTTCCAGAAGCAAGAGCAGAAGGAGTTCACCATCACTAAACTAGATTTAGAAGAAATGTTAAAGGGAGTTTTTCAAGCTGAAGGAAGAATATTAGTAGCAGGAAAACACAGAACAGAATAAATCTCACTAGTAGAGGAAAATATACAGTTAAATTCAGAATAGTGCAATGATATAATGATGATGGATAAATCACTTATAACTCAGGTATAAAGGTTAAAAGACAAAATCATTACAAATAACTACAATAATTTGTTAATGTTAAACAAGCTAAAAACATGTAAAATGTGACATTGAAAACAAAATGTGAGGAGTGAAAAATGTAGAGCCTTAGTATCCCTTTAAAATTTAGTTTTTATCCCCTTAAAATTGACTGTTATAAAATGTTTTACATAAGCCTCATGGCAATCACAAAGCAAGAACCTATAATAGACACACAAAATGTTATAAAATGCTTTACAAAAGCCTCATGGCAATCACAAAGCAAAAACCTATAATTGATACACAAAATGTGAAGAGAAAGGAATCTAAGCATATAACCACAAAATCATTAAATCCCAGAGAAAGAGATCAAGAAAGGAAAATGAAAAAATTAATTATAAAACAGCCAGAAAACAACTTTAAATGGCAATAGTAAGTCCATACCTATTAATAATTATTTTAAACAGGACTAAATTCTCCAATCCAAAGGCATAGAGCAGCTGAATGGATTAAAAAAAAAAACAAAACTATTTGCTGCCTACAAGAGACTCACTTCAGCTTTAAGAACACACAAGTGAAAGTAAAAAGTAAAAGAAAAAAGTAAAAGTAAAAAGATAGTTTATGCAAATGGGAACCTAAAGAAAGCAAAGATATATATATTAGATGCAATAGACTACCTGTCAAAAATTTTTATAAGAGATAAAGAAGGTCAATATACAATGATAAACACATGTCAATCCAATAAAAGTATACAATACTTATATACATTTATGCACCCAACACATGAGAACCTAAATATATTAAGCAAATATTAACACACTAGGAGTCAGAAATAGACAGTAATACAATTATAGTAGGGGACTTTAATTCCATACTTTTATCAATGGACAGTTTATCCAAACAAGCCAAAAAAATCAATGAGAAAATATCAGACTTAAATGACATATTAGACCAGATGGACTTAATAGTCATTTATAGAACATTCTATTCAACAGGAGCATAACATATATTCTTCTCAAGTACACATGGTGGGATCTCCAGGTTAGATCATATGTTCGGCCACAAAACATATTATTTAAGAAGATTGGAATCATATCAACCTTCTTTTCTGACAATAGTGGTATGAAACTAGAAATCACTTACATGAAAAAAAAATTGAAAACTCACAAGTATGTGGAGATTAAGCAACATGCCACTGAACAACCAATGAATGGGCCAAAGAAAAATCACAAGAGAAAAAAATACCTTGAGAGAAATGAAAATGGAAAGGCAACATACCAAAACTTACGGGATCCAGTAAAAGCAGTTCTAAGAGCAAAGTTTGTAGTGATAAATGCCTACATTAAGACACAAGAAGCATCTCAAATAAACAACTTTTCACCTCAAAGAACTAGAAAAAGACCCAACTAAGCCCAACGTTAGTAGCGGGAAGGAAATAGCAAATATCAGAGTGGAAATAAATGAAATAGACTAAAAGACTAAATAGAGCTGGGTTTTTGAAAAGATAAACAAAATAGAAACATTTTTAGCTACTCTTACCAAGATAAAAAAAAGAGAGAGAGAGAGATGACTGAAATAAATAAACTTAGTAGTTAAAGAATTTATAACTGGGGTGCCTGGGTGGCTCAGTTGGTTAAGCGTCCGACTTCGGCTCAGGTCATGATCTCGCGGTCCGTGAGTTTGAGCCCCGCGTCGGGCTCTGTGCTGACAGCTCAGAGCCTGGAGCCTGTTTCAGATTCTGTGTCTCCCTCTCTATCTGACCCTCCCCCATTCATGCTCTGTCTCTCTCTGTCTCAAAAATAAACGTTAAAAAAATTTAAAAAAAAAAAAGAAGAATTTATAACTGATAACATAGATATACAAAGGATCATAAGAGACTACAATGAACAAATATACACCAACTAACTGGGCAACCTAAAAGAAATGAACAAATTATTAGAAACATACAGCCATAAGACTACATCATGAAATACTAGAAAATCTGAACAGACTGATTTCCAGTAAGGAGATTTAATTAGTAACTGAAAACCTCCAAAACAAACAAAAGTCCAGGATCAGACAGCTTCACTGGTAAATTCTACCAAACATTCAAAGAAGAAACAAAGCCAATTCTTCTCAAACTTTTTCAAAACATAGAGGAGAAAGAAATACTTCCAAACTCATTTTACCAGGCCAGCAATACCCTGTTACAAAAGCCAGTCAAGGATCCCACAAGAAAGAAAATTATGGGCCAATATCCCTAACGAACATTGATACAAAAATCCTCAACAGGAAAGTGCCGTCACCAAGATGGCAAAATAGGTTGTTCCTAACTTCATCCACCCTCACAAGAACAACTAATAACTATTCATGGACGAAACACCCAGAGAATCTTAGAACACAAAGGTGAGGCTGAAGCACCTCCCTGTACCACAAAGACCAAGACAGACTGCATTAGAAAGGCAAGGGAAGTGGCTACATGCTGACTACATTCCTTTTCCCCAGGCTGGTGCAGCAACACCCTGAGAGATCTCCTCTGAGAAAAGGGATTTCATGGTGGACTAGATCCTTCAGCATTGTTGTTTACTTCTTGGGAGTCCCAATTCTGATCTCCACAGAGAATGTAGAGGAGTCTGCAGGGCTTAAACACCGATTGTGATGGAGAAAGGGAAGGGGCTTGCAGTAACCAGCACTCAGATCTTGGTAGACTGAATTCCTACCTACAGCACCCAAGTAGTACTCATAACCAGCAGCTTTGCTTATCAGCAGAACCAAGTTGGTAGCACGGTTTGACCAGAGAATAGTTGAATACAGTTCTCCCTGAATCAGATCCTCAAATGAAGAGTTTTGTTGTTCCTGTAGCCTGGTCTGCTCCAGCACACACAGAGGAGCTGAATCATAATTCCATATACTGCTGAGTAAAGCTCCCAGCCTTAATTAACTAGAAAGGCAAGCAAGAACATCTGGAAGCAGCATAGCCAAGCAAACCTCAAGTAGAGTATGGTAGGCAGAGCTGATCAGGAATAAGCCAGTGGCAGGCATGGAGAATTTCTCAGCCCCACCCAGGTGAAGAAGCTAATTCATAGCCCCACCCAACCAGAAAGCCTGACCACAATGCCTAGAAAGTTACATAGCCTAGCAAACTTGAAACAGAGCCCAGCAGGCAGAGCTGATAATGCAGCCCAAAGTCAGTGATGCTGGTAGGGAATTTAAAGAACCCAGGCAATGACAGAGCCTATCCTATAGCCTCACATAGTCTGGAAAGTGTTCAACTGCTCTAGGCCAGTGGTACTCCTCCAACCTCAGAACTTGGACAGTTACCTTGTTCCCAAATATACCCAGATTAGCAAGCCCCATGTGACCAAGGATATTATTAGCAGGTATATCCAGAAACCCACACTGAGCTGACTGATGAAGAACTGTCTCTGCCACCGTGAACTTGTAAAGTCTGGATGAGAAGACCACTTACTCATATAGGCAGATACTAATGTAAGGAGTCAAGTACCATGAAATATCTGGTAAACATGAGCACTAAAAAAAAAACCAATAAAGCTCCAATAACTGACCCTAAAGAAATGGAGATCTGTGAACTGTCAAAAAATTTAGAATAATCCTTTTAAAGAAGTTTAGTGAAAGGCAAGAACTAAACAAAATAAGGAAAACAATGCATAGACAGAAATGAGTTCACCAAAGAAAGAGGATCAAAAGCAAAGAAGCACACATTCTTGAGCTGAAAAATACAACGATTGAAATGAAGAATTCCGTAGAGCTTCATATGGGGACTCAACCTGCAGAAGAATCAATAATCTAGAAGATACCTGAAATTATCTAGTCAAAGGAGCAAAAAGAAAAAAGTATGAAAAAGAATGAAGAAAGCCAATGAGACATATAGGGCACAATTAAAAGAAGCAATATCCACATTATTAATTCCAGGAGAAGAGAAAGAGACAGAAATATGTTTAATGCTGAAAATTTACCTAACCTAGGGAGAGAGATAGACATCTGTCTGGATCCATGATGCAAAAATGACCTCAAATATGTTGTACCCAAAAAGGGCTACACTGAGACATGTTATAATTAAATTGTTAAAAGTCAAAGACAAGGACAGAATTTTGAAAGTAGTAAGAAAAAAAGTAATTACACACAAGGAAACCCACATAAGACAATCAGTGGGTTTCTCAACAGAGATGTTTCAGTCTAGAAGAGATTGTGATGAGAAGTTCAAAATTTTGAAAACAACAATCAATATAGATTCTAAATTTTTTTAATGTTTATTTATTTTTGAGAAAGAGAAAGACAGATTGCGAGTAGGGGAGGAGTGGAGAGAGAGGGAGACACAGAATCCAAAGCAGGTTCCAGGCTCTGAGCTGTCAGCATAGTGCCCTAGGCAGGGCTCAAACCCATGTATTGTGAGATCAAGACCTGAGCCGAAGTTGAACACTTAACCGACTGAGCCACCCAGGCGCCCCTATCAATATGGATTCTATACCATTAAAGCTGTTATCCAGGAATGAAGAAGAGATAAAGACTTTCTTGAACAAACAAAAGCTGAAGAAGTTTATACCACTAGACTTGTCTTATAAGAAACACTAAAGGAACTTCTTTGAGTGGAAGTAAAAGTACGCTAAGTCACATCACAAAAACTTAAGAAAGTAGTGCAAAATATACGGGTAATGGTAAATATATAGTCGACATTAAATTCTCTAATATAGTAAGGGTGGTGTGCAGTTCACTTAAAACTCTAGTTTAAAAGGTAAGGAACAAATGTAGTAAAAATAACCCTAGCTACAATAATCTGTTGTTACACAATATAAAAAAATATAGAAACTGTAATATCAACAACCTAAAATGTGAGCTGGAGGAGAAGTAAAAGTGTCAAGTTCAGGCACTGTATTGAATTTAAGTTGTTATCAGTTTAAAGTAGGGTGTTACAATTTTAAGATATATATTTTTAAATTCTTAAATTAAAAAAAAATTTTAATGTTTATTTTTGAGAGGGGGTGGGGAAGGAGCAGAAAGAGAGGGAGACACAGAATCCAAAGCAGGCTCCAGGGCTCTCAGCTCTCAGCCCAATGTGGGGCTCGAACTCATGAGCCATGAGACCATGACCTGAGCTGAAGTTGGGCACTTAACCAACTAAGCCACCCAGGCACCCCCAATTTTAAGATATTTTATATAGTCCTCATGGAAACGACAAGGAAAAAATTTGTAGTAATTACACAAAAGAACATGATAAAGAAGTTAAAGCATACCAATAGCAAAGTCATCAATCTAAGATTAAAAAATAAATAAATAAAATAAAATCGGGGTGCTGGATGGCTCAGTCAGTTAAGCATCTGACTTCAGCTCAGGTCATGATCTCAGGGTTTGTGAGTCTGAGCCCCACATTGGGCTCTCTGCTGTCAGCATGGAGCCCATTTTGGATCCTTTGTCCCCCCTCCCCACCCCTCCCCAGCTTATTCTCTATCAAAATAAATAAATAAATAAGCTTTAATAATAAAATAAAACAAAACAAAATTAAACCAAAAACCTACTATGAGATATCGCCTTATGCCTGTTGGAATGGACACCACCAAAAGGACAAGAGATGACAAATGCTTACATGGTTGTGGAAAAAGGAACACTTGTGCTCTGTTTGTAGAAATGTATATTAAAAATGTGAAAAAAAATGATTTTTGTGAAAAAATATGAAAAAAAGTATGGAGGATCCTCAAAAAATTAAAAACAGAACTGTAATTAAAAACAGAATCCAAGCAATTCTACTTCTGGGAATATAGGCAAATGTAACAAAAACACTAATTTAAAAAGATATCTGTCCTTCCATGTTCATAGAAACATTATTTACAATAGGTCAAACAAGGAAACAATCTAAGCTTCCCTCAATGAATGAATGGATAAAGAAGTTTTTGTATATATATACAATGGAATATTATTCAACCACAAAAATGAAAAATTCCTACCACTGGCAACCACATGGAAGGAGCTTGAGGGCACTATGCTTAGTGAAATAAGTTAGAGAAAGACAAATACTGTATGGTTTCACTCATATGTGGAATCTAAAAACGAACAAAAACAAACAAAAAACCCCCAAAAATCCCACCCCAAACACATGGAAGAAAAGATTAGACTTGTGGTTGACAGAGGCAGGCAGTGGGAAAGGGGGAGGTGGAGGAGGGTTCTCAAAAGTACAAACTCCTAGTTATAAGTATTTGTGATGTCATGTACATAATGATTATAGCTAACATTGCTGTATGATATATAGGAAAGTTGTTTAGAGATTAAATCCTGAGTTCTCATTACAAAGGGAAATTTTTTTCCTTGTTCTTTCTTTTCATTGTCTCTAGATGAGACTGGAAGTTAGCTGAAGCTACTGTGTTTATCATTTCACAGTATATGGAAGTCAAACCATTATGCTGTATGCCTTAAATTTATACAGTGATGTGTGTCAATAGTTTTTCAGTAAAACTGGGAAAAAAAGAAGATTGAAATCATATCAGATCTCTTTTCTGACCACAATGATAAGAAACTGGAAATTAACAGGAGGAAAACTGGAAAAGTCACAAATACATGTAATTAAATAACATTCTCATGAATAACAAATGGAGAAAAAAAGAAATGTAAAAAAAAGTAAAAAAGTATCTTGAGACAAATGAAAATAAAAACACAACATGCCAAAACTATGGAATGCAGCAAAAGTAGTTCTAAGAGGGAGGTTTATAGCAATAAACACCTACTTAAGAAACAAATAAGATTTCAAACAACATAACTCAACATTTAAGAAACTAGAAAAAGAGTAAAAAAATAAAACAAAATAACCCTAAGTTAGCAGAGAGAAGTAATACAGATTAGAGCAAAAAACAATATAAAGAACAAGAAAAAAATAGAAAACATAAAACTACAATGTGATGTGATTCTTTGAAAAGATTAAAAAAAAATGACAGACTTTTAGCTACACTAACCATGGAAAAAACAGAGGACTCAAAAATATTACAAATAAAATGGAGACATTACAAACTGATATCACAGAAATATAAAGGATCATAAGAAGCTACTATGAAAAACTATACAACAATGAATTGAACAACTTAGAATAAATGGAAAAATTCTTAGACTGAAAAAGGAAGAAATAGAAAATCTGAATAGACCAATTACTAGTAAGAAGATTGAATTAGTAATAAAAAATCTCCCAATGATTTACTGGTGAGTTTTATAAAACATTTAAGGAATTAGCAACAATCCATCTCAAACTCTTTCAAAAAAATCAAAGAGGAAGAAGCACTTCAAAACTCATTTTATGAAGCAAGCATTACTCTGATGCCAAAGCCAGAAAAGAGCACCACCAGAAAACTACACCCAATATCCTTGATGTATATGGATGTAAAAATGCTCAAAAAATTTAATAGAATAAAAGAAAATATCATATGAACATTTCAGTAGAGGCAGAAAAAGCATTCGACAAAATCCAACCAATTCATGGAGAAAACATTTAAATATACATATAGAAGGAATGTACCTCAATATAACAGAAGTCATATATGACAAGCCCACAGCTAACATACTCAGTGGTGAAAGGTTGAAAAGTTTCCCTCAAAGATCAGGAACAAGACAAAGATGCCTACTCTCACCACTGCTATTTAACATAGTACTGGAAGTCCTATCCAGAGAAATCTGGCAAGAAAAAATGCATCACAATTAAAACTGAAGTAAAATTCAGGTGCCCAGGTGGCTCAGCTGGTTAAGCATCCGACTTTAGCTCAGGTCATGATCTCACGGTTTGTGGATTTGAGCCCCATGTCAAGCTCTGTGCTGACAGCTCAGAGCCTGGAGCCTGCTTCAGATTCTGTGTCTCCCTCTCTCTCTGCTCCTCCCTCGCTCATGCTGTCTCTCTCTTAAGAATAAATAAACATAAAAAAAAAAAACCCTAAAGGGTGTGGAGTCAACATGGTAGAGAAGTAGGGGGACCTGAATTTCCCTCATCCCTCAAACACAGCAGGATTGAGGCCAGAAGACTTGGAATTTCAGCAATCGTAGCTACAGAGTGAAACATCTCCAGGGGCCCATGGGGACAACTTGTTGGGCCATAGGTGTGTGACTGTGAACTGGGAAAGATAAAACAGGCAGTGTAGGCACAGAGGGGAAGGATCCCCTTCTGTGGAGAGAAAAAAGGAAAAGAAAGAGAGGCTATGGAAGTGTAGGACTGAATTTGGACAAGAGAAAAAACCATGGACCGGGGAACAGAAAAAATGGAGAAAGAACCAATTTCTACCTCATTCTAGGGTTGTGGGGCTTTCTCCAGACTGGGCCCAGCCACCCTGGTCCCATGCCTGGGGAGGAGGGGAGCCAGCTCTGGGCTTGGTAGGCAGCTCAGAGGTACAGTTGGAAAGAGCAGTTCTCTCCCTTGAGTGCTGTGGGAAGAAGCACATAGCCTTGAAGGACAGAAGACCTTGCAGATGCCCACCAGCCAGAGACTCTTAGTCAGTGGGCTGCGTGGAATGGCACTTCCCCAGAACTGGGGCATGTGGAGCGGGACCCTTTAAGACATCAGGGTTTGAATCTCAGCTGAGTACCTGGGAGGCACCATAGACTGTGGAACAGAACAAGCCAGCACTGTTGCGTCCACACAGCACTGTGAGGACGGACTGCCTGAATAGTGGTGTGGGACACCCGGTCTGGTGGGGGAGAGACTGGGTGTCACCATTTTTCTCCCCATCACCAACAAGGTGGGGCTTCAGGGAATGGACAAAGGGCCTACAGTGCAGGCAGGACCCACTACACCAAACCACCCCCCCCACACCTGGTAACTGCATATCTACCAGAGCAAGATAGAAACCGACCAAGCCAGACAACCCCTCCTCCAGACCAGCACAGCCACTGGTTCCAAGGCACCATCAGGTATCAGTCCAGTGGTTTTGCATTTTCTGATTTGATTCTTGGTCAGTTCTTATATATATATATATATATACAAATATATATATTTTCTTCCTCCTCCTCCTCTTCTTCCTCCTCCTCCTCTTCCTCCTCTTCCTCCCTTTCTATGTTCTGGTTATTCTGAGTGTTGGTTTGTTTAAGCAGATATTTTTAATCTATTCTTTTTATACCTCTTCTGTATCTCCTTCTTCTTTATTTTTCCCGCTCTCTCTCTGGATTAAACTGTATAGATTTTCTGATTTTCTGCCTGGTCAACTTTTTTTCTTCCCTTTTTCCCCACCCCTGCCATTTCTCTCTTTGTACGGGATAAGGCTTCTTCTACCACTCTCCCCTCCAACGTAAAAAAAATTTTTTCAATGGTTACTTCAAAGAACAAATCAAAGCACACCTGGTTGAAGGCCCAAACCACCACTACGAGTAGGGAGATAAAGAACCAGAGTCACAACATCAGAGAGCATGCAACACACTCCAAAAACACCTCTTGAGGGGCCACGCCCTGGACAGTGTATGACCCCTTTTTAATATAATAGTGCTCGCAGGTGCAGGACACACAATAAGCTAGTAAAACACACAAGGGATAGAAAACTAGCCAAAATGATGAAATGGAAGAATTCTCCCCAAAAGAAATTCCAGGAAGAAATGACAACCAGAGAATTGTTTAAAAAATATAAACAATATATATGAGCAAGAATTTAGAATAATAATCATAAGATTAATAGCTGGGCTTGGATAAAGCATAGAAGACAGCAGAGAATCTAATGCTACAGAGATCAAGGAACTGAGAAATAGCCACGATGAATTAAGAAATGTTGTAAATGAGGTATAAAATAAACTAGATGCAGTGACATCAAAGATAGAGGAAGCAGAGGACAGAATGAATGAAATAGAAGATAAAATTATGGAAAACAATGAAGCCGAGAAAAAAGAGATAAGAAAATACTAGACCACGAGGGGAGAATTAGAGAATTAAGTGATTCAATGAAATGTAATAATATCCATATCATAGGAGTTCCAGAAGAACTCTCAGAGAGAGAGAAAGGGGCAGAAGATTTACTTGAACAAATTATAGTTGAGAACTTCTCTAATTTGAGGAAGGGACAAACATCCAAATCCAGGAGGCACAGAGAACGCCATCTTCAGATTTAACAACAATAGGTATTCTCCATGGCATATCATGGTGAAACTGGCAAAATACAAAGATAAAGAGAATTCTGAAAGCAGCTAGAGACAAACGGGCCTTAACCTACAAGGGTACACACATAAGGGTAGTAGCAGACCTGAAACTTGGCAGGCCAAAGGGAGTGGCAGGAAATATTCAATGTGCTGAATAGGAAAAATATTCAGCCAAGAATCCTTTACCCAGCAAAGTTGTCATTCAAAATAGAAGGAGAGATAAAGACTTTCCCAGACAAATAAAAACCGAAGGAGTTTATGACCACTAAAGCAACCCTGCAAGAAATCCTAACGGGGACTCTGTGAGTAGAATGCTGAAAAGAATACAAACGACCAGAGACATCACCACAAGCATGAAACCTACAGACATCACAATGACTCTAAACCCATATCTTTCAATAATAATCTGAATGTAAATGGATTGAGTGTTCCAATCAAAAGACACAGGGTATCAGAATGAATTAAAAAAAATAAAAACAAAAAAACCCAAGATCCATCTGTATGCTACATACAAGAGACTCATTTTAGACCTGAGGACACCTTCAGATTGAAAGTGAGGGAATGGAGAACCATCTATCATGCTGCTGGAAGTCAAAAGAAAGCTGGAGTAGCCATACTTCTACCAGACAAACTAGATTTTAAACCAAAGGCTGTAACAAGAGATGGAGAAGGGCATTATATCATAATTACAGGATCTATCCATCAAGAAGAGCTAACAATTGTAAATGTTTATGCCTCCAACTTGGTATACCCAAATATATAAATTAATCACAAACATAAGCAATCTTATTGGCAAGAATACGGTAATTGCAGGGGACTTTAATACTCCACTTACAACAATGGACAGATCATCTAGGCAGAAAATCAATAAATAAACAATGGCCTTGAATGATACACTGTACCAGATGGACTTGACAGACATATTCAGAACTTTTCATCCAAAAGCAGTAGAATACACATTCTTCTCGAGTGCACATGGAACATTCTCCAAGATAGATCACATAACAGCCCTCAATAAATTGAGGGCTCAAAACCTTTTGAGCCCTCAAAAGAATTGAGATCATACCATGCACACTTTCAGATAATAATGCTATGAAACTTGAAATCAACCATAAGAAAAAATTTGGAAAGCCTACAAATGCATGGAGGTTAAAGAACATCCTACTAAAGAATTAATGGGTCAACCAGGTAAAGAAGAAATTAAAAAATATATGAAAACAAAATGAAAATGAAAACATGACAGTCCAAACCTTTTGGGATGCAGCAAAGGTAGTCCTAAGTGAAATACATTGCAATCCAGGCCTATCTCAAGAAACAAGAAAAATCCCAAATACAAAACCTAACCACACACTTAAAGGAAATAGAAGCAGAACAGCAAAGAAGCCCCAAAGCAAGAAGAAGGGAAATAATAGAGATTAGAACAGAAATAAAACATATAGAATTAAAAAAAAAACAAAACAGTAGAACAGACCATTGAACCTAAGAGCCGTTTTTTTGAAAAAGTAAACAAAATTGATAAACCCCTAGCCAGACTTCTCAAAAACAAAAGAGATAGGACCTGAATAGATAAAAATCACAAATGAAAGAGGAGAGATCCCAACCAATATCACAGAAATACAAACAATTATCAGAGAATACTATGAAAAAATATATGCCAACAAACTGGACAACTTGGAGAAAATAGACAAATTCCTAGACACCCACACACTACAAAACTCAAATGGGAAGAAATAGAAAATTTGAACAGACCCATAACCAGTGAAGAAAGTGAATCAGTTATCAAAAGTCTCCCAACAAATAAGAGTCCTGGGCTAGATGGCTTCCCAGGGGAATTCTACGAGACATTTAAAGCAGAGTTAATATCTATCTTCCTCAAGCTGTTCCAAAAACTAGAAGATGAAGGAAAAATTCTGGACTCATTCTATGAAACCAGAATTACCTTGATTCCCAAACTAGACAGAGACCCCACAAAAAAGGAGAATTACAGGCCAATATCCCTGATGAACATGGATGCGAAAATTCTCAACAAGGGACTAGCAAATATAATTCAACAGTATATCAAAAGAATTATTCACCACAATCAAGTGAGATTCATTCCTGGGCTGCAGTGCTGGTTCAATATTTTCAAATCAATGTGATACATCACAATAACAGAAGAAAGAATAAGAACCATATGACCCTGTCAATAGATGCAGAAAAAGTATTTGACAAAATTCCGCATCCTTTCTTAATAAAAACCCTCAAGAAAGTTGGGATAGAAGGAACATACTTAAACACCATAAAAGCCATATGTGGAAAGCTCATAGCTAATATCATCTTCAATGGGGAAAAACTGAGATCTTTCCCCCTGAGATCAGGAACACAGTGGGGATGTTCACTCTCACCACTGTTGTTTAACATAGTGTTAGAAGTCCTAGCCTCAGAAATCAGACAACAAAATGAAATAAGAGGCATCCAAATTGGCAAAGAAGAAGTCAAACTTTCACTTTTTGCAGATGACATGATACTCTACATAATAAACCTGAAAGATTTGTACCAAATAGCTTCTCGAACTGATCCATGAATTCAGCAAAGTCACAGGATACAAAATCAATGTACAGAAATTGGTTGCATTTCTATACACCAATAATGAAGCAACAGAAATAGAAATCAAGAAATAGATCACATTTACAATTGCACCAAGAACCATAAAATACCTAGGAATAAACTTAATCAAAGATGTAAAAGATCTGTATGCTGACAACTATAGAAAGCTTATGAAAGAAATTAAAGAATACACAAAGAAATGGAAAAACATTCCATACTCATGGATTGGAAGAACAAATATTGTTAAAATGTCCATATTACCCAAAGCAATCTACACATTCAATGCAATCCCAATCAAAATTGCACCGACATTCTTTTTAAAGCTAGAACTAACAATCCTAAATTTTGTATGGAACCAGAAAGGACCCCAAATAGCCAAAGTAATGTTGAAAAAGAAAACCAAAGTGGGAGGCATCACAATTCCGGACTTTAGCTTCTACTACAAAGCTGTAATCATCAAGACAATATGGTATTGGCACAAAAACAGACACATAGACCAATGGAGTAGAATAGAGAACCCAGAATTGGACCCACAAATGTATGGCCAACTAATCTCTGACAAAGCAGGAAAGAGTATCCAATGGAAAAAAGACAGTCTCTTTACCAAATGGTGCTGGGAGAACTGGACAGCAACATAAAGAATGAAACTGGACCACTTTATTACACCAAACACAAAAATAAACTCAAAATGGAAGAAAGATCTATATGTGAGACAGGAAACCCCAAAACTCTAGAAGAGAAAACAGGCAACAACCTCTTTGACCTTAGCCACAGCAATTTCTTGCTTGACACATCTCTAAAGGCAACGGAAATAAAAGTAAAAATGAACTATTGGGACCTCATCAAAATAAGCTTCTGCATAGCAAAGGAAACAATCAACAAAACTAAAAGGCAACGGACAGAATGGAAGAAGATATTTGCAAATGGCATGTTGGATAAAGGGTTAGTATCCAAAATCTATAAATTACCAAACTCAACACCAGAAAAACAAATAATCCAGTGAAGACATGGGCAGAAGACATGAATAGATCCTTTTCTAAAGAAGACATCCAGATGGCCAACAGACACATGAAAAGATGCTCAACATCACTCATCACCAGGGAAATACAAATCAAAACCACACTGAGATACCACCTCACACCAGTCAGAGTGGCTAAAATTAACAACTCAGGAAACAATGGATGTTGGCAAGGATGTAGAGAAACGTGAACCTCTTGCACTGTTGGTGGGAATGCAACCTGGTGCAGCTGCTCTGGAAACAGTGTAGAGGTTCCTCAAAAAATTAAAAATAGAACTACCCTACGACCCAGCAATACCACTACTAGGAATTTATTCAAAGGATACAGGAGTGTTGATTAATAGAGGCACTTGTAACCCAATGTTTATAGCAGTGCTTTCAACAATAGCCAAATCATGGAAAGAGCCCAAATGTCCATCAACTGATAAATGGATAAAGATGTGGTTTATATACACAATGGAATACTACTTGGCAATGAGAAAGAATGAAATCCTGCCGTTTGCAAAAACGTTGATGGAACTGGAGGGTCTTATGTTAAATGAAATAAATAAGTCAGTCAGATAAAGACAGATACCATATGTTTTCACTCATTTGTGGATCTTGAGAAACTTAACAGAAGACCATGGGGAAAGGGAAGGGAAAAAATAGTTTCAAACAGAGAGGGAGGCAAACCCATAAGAAACTCTTAAATATAGAGAACAAACAGAGTTGATTGGGGGAGGGCAAGGGAGAGGGGAAAATGTGTGATGGCCATTGAGGAGGGCACTTGTTGGGATGAGCACTGGGTGTTGTATGTAAGCGATGAATCACAGGAATCCACCCCTGAAACCAAAAGCACACTGTATATACTGTATGTTAGCTAGCTTGATGATAAATTAAAAAAAAATTTGTTTTAATGGAAAAAAAAAGAACTGAAGTAAAATTGTCTCTATTTGCAGATGATATATTTTATATGTATAAAATCTTAAAGACCCCACCAAAACACTAAACCAAATAAATTAATTAAGCAAATTTGCAAGATACAAAGTTAAATAGAAATCAGTAGCATTTCTAAACACTAACCATAAATTATCTAAAAATAAAGAAATTGATCCCATTTACAATAGCATCAAAACAATAAAATACTTAGAGATAAACTTAATCAAGGAGGTAAAAGATCTCTACACTGAGAACTGTAAGACATTTTAATAAAAGAAAATGAAGATACAAATAAATTACCCCATGTTCATGGATTGGAGGAATAGTATTAAAATATTCATACTATGAAAAGCCACCTGTAGAAATTCCTATCTAGATTCCCATGGCATTTTTTACAGAAGAAAAGAATCCTAAAATTTATATGTAACTCAAAACACCTAAATAGCAAAAGCAATTCTGAGAAACAAAAACAAAGCAGGAGGCACCATACTTCCTGATTTTATGCTATATTATAAAGCTATAGTAATCAAAACAGTAAGGTGCTGGTACAAAAACAAATACATAGACCAGAGGAATGCATAGACTAAAAATATCACAATGGAAATAGATATTATATGCAAATAGAAACTAAACGAATGCTGGGGAGGTACATATATTTCAGGCAAAATAGACTTTAGGAGAAAGACTGTGATAATAGAAAAGAATGTCATTATAAAATTGATAATTGATTCTATGACTCCCCCATACTACATGGCTGATAAGTGGTAGAGCCAGTATCTTCAACTCTCTGATGCCATTGCCTGGGCTGGTTCTTTTGTACCATGCTGTACCTTGACTCTTGCGTCACCTGGGGTATAGCAACAATCTCTCACTGGTGTTCTTATCTCTTGTATTTTTTCCCCCAACCTAATCCCCAGACTCCAGCAAGCTGAACTTCCTAAAATACTACATTATTTACCTTGACTCAACATTGATTGGCTTCTCTTTAGTAATAAGGGTCAAAACTGTTTCACATTTAATGGTGGCAAGAATCAATTTTTGTGACCTTAGGTAAATCATTCTCTTGTAAACTGACCCATGACAACTTGTATAATATCACTGTATTAATTTCTAACGGTATTAATCATATTATATTAATATTTAAAAATAAGGTCATTATTATCCCTGATGAACACTGATGCAAAAATCTTCAATAAAATGTTAGCAAACTGCATTAAAATGAATTAAAAAATTCATTGAAAGTATTATTCACCAGAGTGGTTCAATATTTCCAAATCAATCAAAGTGATATATACCACATTAACAAAAGATAAAAATCATATTATCTCTTCAATAGGTGCATAAAAAGCATTTGATAAAATTTATAATGTTGATGACAAAAACTCAACAAAGTGGCTTTAGAGAGAATATACCTCAATGTAATAGAGGCCATCTGTAAAAAAAGACACAGCTAACATCATACTCATTGGTGAAAAACTGAGAGCTTTCCCTCCTAAGATCTGGAATGAGACAAGAATGGAAACTCTTGCTATTTTTATTCATCATATTAGAAGTCCTTAGCCACATCAATCAGACAAGAGAAAGAAATATGAAGTTATCCACATTAGTATGGAGGACATTAAATTGTCACTATTCACAGATAACGTGGTACTACACAGAGAAAACCCTGAAGATCCCACCCAAAAACAACTTTAAGTAATAAATGAATTAAGCAAAATTGCAGGATACAAAATTAATACACAGCAATTGGTTGTTTTTCTATATACTAATAATGAAATAGCAGAGAAACTAGAAAAAAATTTCACTTACAATTGCACCAAACATAATAAAATACCTAGGAATAAACTTAGCAAAGGAGATGAAAGACCTCTACTCTGAAAACTTTAAAACACCATTGAAAGAAATTGAATACGACACAAATGGAAAGATATTCCAAGTTCCAGGAGTCAAAGAATTAATATTTAAATGCCTATACTATGCAAAGCAATCTATAGAGTCAATGAAATTTCTATCAAAATACTAACATTTTTCACAGAACTAGAATAAATAATATTAAAATTTGTATTGAACCACAAAAGACTCTGAAGAGCCAAAGACATCTTGAGATAGAAAAAAAACAAGCCAGAGGTATCACAATTCCAGATTTGAAGATATATACAAAGCTGTGGTAATCAAAACAGTAAAATACTGGCACAAAAATAGACACAAAGATCAACAGAACAGAGAGTCCAGAAATAAACCCAAATTTGTATGGTCCGTCTATGACAAAAGAGAATATACAATGGGGAAAAGATAGTTTCTTGAACAAACAGGTATTGGGAAAACTGGACATCTACATGCAAAAGAATAAAACTGGACCACTTTCTTACACCATACACAAAAATAAATTCAAAACGGATTCAAGATCTAAACGTGAGACCTGAAACCATAAAAATCCCTGAAGAAAAGAGGCAGTAATTTCTTTGACCTTAGTCACATTGACCTTAGTAACATTTTTCCAGATATCTCCTCTTGGGCCAGGGAAACAAAAGCAGAAATAAAATATCGGGAGTACACTAAAATTAAAAGCTTCTGCACAGTGAAAAAAAACCATCAACAAAATGAAAAAGCAACCTACTGAATGGGACAAGATGTTTGCAAATAACATATCTGATGGGGGGTTAATATCCAAAATATATAAAGAACTTATAGAAATCAACAGCAAACAACAACAAACAACACAACCAAATAATTGATTTAAAAATGTGCAGAGGACTTGGATAGACATTTTTCCAAAGAAGACATGCAGATGGCCAACAGACATATGAAAAGATGCTGAACATCACTAATCAGAAAAATTCAAATGAAAACTACAATGAAACATCACCTCATGCCTGTCAGAATGGCTAAAATAAAAAGACAAGGCATAACAAGTGTTGATGAGGATATGGAGAAAAAGGAACCCTCATGCACTGTTGGTGGGAATGTAATTGGTACAGCCACTATGGAAAAGAGTATAGAGGTTCCTCAAAAAATTAAAATTACAATGACCATATGATCCAGTAATTCCACTATTGTGTATTTATCCAGAAAAAATGAAAACATTAATTCCAAAAGATATATGCACCTCTATGTTTATTGCACAGTATTTACAATAACTAAGACATGGAAGTAAACCAAGTGTCCACTGACAGTTGAATGGATAAAGAAGACATAGTATACATGTGTGTGAGCACGTGTGCACATGCATACACACACACACACACACACACACACACACACACACACACACAGGGATATCATGAAAAAGAATGAGATTTCACCACTTGCAATAACATGGATGGACCTAAAGGTATTATGCTGGGTAAAATGTCAGGGAAAGACAAATATCATATGATTTTACTTATATGTGGAATCTAAAAAACAAATGAATAAACAAAAGCAGAAACAGGTTCATAAATACAAAGAATAAACTCAAGATTGTAAGAAAAGTGGGTAAGGTAATGGGCAAAATGGGTAAAGGGGAGTGGGAGATATAAGCTTTCATTTATGGAATAAACTCATGGGGATAAAGGGCACAACAGAGGGAATATAGTAAGTGGTATTAGCATAGTGACAGATAGTAGCTACACTGTGGTGAGCATAATATAACAAATGGGTTGGTGAAGCACTGTGTCATATACCTGAAACTAATGTAAGACTGTGTGTCAACTATACTTCAAAAAGAAAGCAACATAAAAATTTAAAAAGTTATTATGTAATGATAAAACTGTTCCTCCAATGAAAGATTATAATATTTGTAAATATTTGTGCACCCAATATAGGAACACCTAATATATGAAGTATTAACACACCTGAAGTGAGAAATAGATAGCAATATGATAGTAGAGGACTTTAATGTCCACTTTTATCAATGGATTAATCACCCAGACAGAAAATCAATAAGAAAACATTGGACCTAAATGACACATTACATAAAATGAACTTAACAGACATTTACAGAACAATCCATTGAACAGCAGCACAATACACATTCTTCTTAAGCATACATGGAACACGCTCTAGGTTAGATCATATCACAAACGATTCTTAATAAATTTAAGAAGATTGAACCATATCAAACATTCATTCTGACCACAATGGTATGAAACTAGAAATTATAAGAAAATTGGAAAATTCACAAAAACATAGAGACTAAACAATATGCTATGGTCAACGAATAGGTCCAGAGAGCATTATCTGGCATCAATTATCACCATCAAACACTCCATTTCAAGGGGCTGTGTAACTCCTGGCATTGGGACAGAATAGGACAAAGGAAATAAAACATTACCCTGTACAAAAAATGTGCTCCCTCCTAACATCAGTACGCTGAGTATTATTCCTTCAGGTTACTGCTTCTCCTTTTCTAATCCCCTTTCATTTCACAAAATCCTACCAAACAAAAAGACAACATAATCTGAAAACCATTTTCTGGTTCTACTTGATTGAATCTTAACTGCAAAACACTTACAACAATTATAAAAGTTACACATATTGGGAAAAACTATAAGAAGGCCTTCATCTTTAAGTTCAGTCTAAAAAATATTACTTTCAAGCATCAATAAACAAAAAAATTTCAGAATATTTAATACATGCAATGTTTATGTAAGATTGGTAATTGTTGACCAGATTTCTTCATTTGACTTATCTTACAAATGCAAAATATTTAAAACTCAAAAATATTTTACAATATTTTCAGTTAGGTCAAAACACATCATTTGATGCTATACAAACAGGATATTCATGCCTCCATTTTTAAAAATTATTTTTATAAAATC
Source organism: Panthera leo (assembly GCF_018350215.1). Taxonomy (NCBI): domain Eukaryota; kingdom Metazoa; phylum Chordata; class Mammalia; order Carnivora; family Felidae; genus Panthera; species Panthera leo. The sequence goes on from NC_056686.1 coordinate 173,112,120, forward strand.
TCTATAATAGAAAAATAAATGTAATTGTGTATGCTCTTGAATGCATTTTCTTAATTGAATCACAGTTTTAACTATTACTTTAGGAAAGGTATAAAGTTCTAAAATATTCAGTGTGAACAGCTGATATTACCTATAATTAATACCAACTACTTTGTGTGTGTGTTTTTTTTAAGTTTATTTATTCTTTTTTGGGGGGGTTTGGGGGAGAGATAGAGGAAGTGAGTGCAAGGGAAGGGCAAAGAAAGAGGGACAGAGTGAGAATTCCAAGCAGGTTCCTAGCTGTCAGCATAGAGCCTGACACGGGGCTCAATCTCACAAATGGTGAAATCATGACCTGAGCTGAAATCAAGAGTCCAATGTTTAACCAACTGAGCCACGCAGGCACTCTGAGAGAGAGAATCTTAAGCAGCCTCAATGCTCAGTGCAGAGCCCGATGCAGGGCTTGATCTCATAACTATGAGATGATGACTTGAGCCAAAATCAAGAGTCAGATGCTTAGCCAACTGAGCCACCCAGGTGCTCTTTGTTCAGATATCATTGAAATATCACTGAAATACTTCTGGTCAATTATTGACATTTTTCAAATAAAAGCAACTACTTAAAATATTTAAATTTTCTTCACTGCCATGCTCCTTTACACTATAAGAGTAACATGCTAATTAAGTTGCATCAGAAGCACAATTTTATCTTTAGTGTTACATCTTCCAGTTCTTACTCTCAGGATTTCAAATATTTGAACAAGTATACATCTAACAAATGTGTTTCATTATGGAACAGATGGCCACAAAACAGTACAATTTATTCAACAGCTGAAATCTAACTTTCAAACAGTAGAGCCTCTCCAATGATTTAAACATCCAGGATATGCCAAATTGTCTTATATAAATCAATGTTTCCTATTCCAACTTGAAAAATGCTCCTTCCAGCCCAAAGGGATCGCTCACTCATCCAACCATTATGACATTTTAACTTAAAAAAATTTGGTCATCCTCTTCAAAGAACAGATTAAAAGTAGAACTTGTTTCACAGTAGACATCACTTAGAAAATATTTCCATCAGTTTGCAATCTTCTAATTGCTTTTGGAAATGTTGTTGCAAATGTGTACCTCTGAATATTTCATTTTAATGGCTTTGAATAAAATATTTATTACCATGTGTAAAGGAAACATTATATGGAGTAACTGAACATGATAATATTCATGAAGGTATGTGCTCCGTATAATACTGACTATAACTACATTTCACTGTTAAGAACAATATTTTTTCTTTACAAGCTCCAGAAAACATAAAATAAAAAAAAATTTGTTTAAAATGGGATAATATAATACTCCCTCAATTAAAATCTGAAAGAAACTCAGAGAAAGAGACTGAGAAAGAACACCACTATGTTCTAGTGTCAGACTAGAAGAAAATGTGACTTTTTGTTCTCATTTTGGCTTCTCACCTTGGGTTTGACATTAAAACCCTTTAAACTTTATTTTTCCTCATTAAAAAAAACCCAGGACCCCCTCCAAATTCTTTCAGCTCTTACACTCTGACAGGTGAAATTAAGAGACACAGAAAAGGGTTTGAGACAACTAGCCAGCCAGCTTCCTTTCACCCAAGTCTCCTGCCATGTTCCCCCTGGGTTCTTGGTTACTCTTCCCACCAGTGCACAGCTGCACTGCCCAGCAACCGTCCATTGATTTAGGCTCCTGCTGCCTCACTACATGCTTCATTGCCATAACACCTGGCAACACGACTGGGCCTATAAATTTGTGACTGAGATATTGAGTTTAAGGAGCATCCAGTGCTGAAGGTCATATCCACCTGTGAGTCTCCCTACCTGTCCACAACCGAGTGGCAACTAAAAGTCAATCTTAGAAATGACCTGTTAACTCTGCCTCAAATTTCCATTTGTTGGTTACTTCTCAAGAAAAGTCCCATCTTCTTATGCTCACCTTAATTTCTAGAATACCTTGTGTTTCCCTTCTTCCCAACACTCCCCTAACAGCACACTCTGCTTCCCAACCCAAACCCCTACCTTTTTTCTCTGGACTTCTGATTCCATTACCATGAGCTCCCTACACCTGTGGTCTTTTCATAAAATGCTTCATTTCCTTCCTCCCTCCCCTCTTGCTTTAACATGTGTTCCTTCTGAGAAATTCTCTTTCCTGAAGCCCTGTCAGAAAACATTTATTTTCTCACACTGTCCTTGCATCAGGATCACGGAGTGGGATCAAGTTCTCTGTACTCCTCGTTGATGTTTTCAGATCACAGCTCCAGACTTTCTTATAAAAATGCCAGTTCCGCTCGATTGGAAGATGGCGGTGTAGGAGGACGCTGGGCTCACCGCGTCCTGCTGATCACTTAGATTCCACCTACACCTGCCTAAATAACCCAGTAAAATGCCACAAGACTAGAAGAACAGAATCTCAGGAGCCAAGCGCAGACAAGAGGCCCACGGAAGTGGGTAGGAAGGGCGGCAAGGTGGTGCACGCTACACGGACTGGCGGGAGGGAGCCGGGGTGGAGGGGCAGCCCGCTGACCAAGCAGAGCCCCCGAGTCTGGCTTGCAAAAGCAGAGGGGCCGGACAGAGTGTGTTCGGACAGCAAGCGGGACTTAACATCTGGAAGGTTATAAGTTAACAGCTCTGCTCAGAGAGCAGGAACGCTGGAGGACAACGGGAGGGAGAGTTGCTGAGCCCCGGGACAACAGAGCTCAAATGGCGGGGAACAAAGGCGCTCGCCAGTGCCATCTCCCTCGCCCATCCCCCAGCCAAAATCCCAAAGGGAACCAGTTCTTGCCAGGGAACTTGCTGGCACCACACAAACACCCAACGCTGTGCTTCTGCAGATCCACACCTCCGGTGGCAGGTCTGACTCCCTCCCGCTGCCGCAGGACCCCTCCCGAAGTGGATCACCGAAGGAGAAGTGAGCTGAGTCTGCCCCTCCCGCCCCCGTGCACCTTGCCTACCCACCCCAGCTAATAAGTCAGATCCCCAGCACCACAAGCCTGGCAGTGTGCAAGTAGCCCAGACGGGCCATGCCACCCCACAGTGAATCCCGCCCCTAGGAGAGGGAAAGAGAAGGCACACACCAGTCTGACTGTGGCCCCAGCAGTGGGCTGGGAGCAGACATCAGGTCTGACTGCGGCCCCACCCACCAACACGAGTCATTCAAGACAGCACAAAGGAAGTGCCCTGCAGTTCCACACCACTCCAGGAACTATCCAAAATGACCAAACGGAAGAATTCCCCTCAAATAATCTCCAGGAAATAACAACAGCTAACAAACTGATCAAAAAGGATTTAAACAATATAACAGAAAGTGAATTTAGAATAATATTCATAAAATTAATCGCTGGGCTTGAAAACAGGATAGAGGACAGCAGAGAATCTATTGCTACAGAGATCAAGGGTCTAAGGAATAGTCAGAAGGACCTAAAAATGCGATAAATGAGCTGCAAAATAAAATGGAAACGACCATGGCTCAGATTGAAGAGGCAGAGGAGAGAATAGGTGAACTAGAAGATAAAATTATGGAAAAAGAAGAAGCTGAGAAAAAGAGAGATAAAAAAATCCAGGACTATGAGGGGAAAATTAGAGAACTAAGTGATGCACTAAAGAGAAATAATATACGCATAATTGGTATTCCAGAGGAGGAAGAGAGAGGCAAAGGTGCTGAAGGTGTACTTGAAGAAATAATAGCTGAGAACTTCCCGGATCTGGGGAAGGAAAAAGGCACTGAAATCCAAGAGGCACAGAGAACTCCTTTCAGACGTAACTTGAACCGATCTTCTGCACGACATATCATAGTGAAACTGGCAAAATACAAGGATAAAGAGAAAATTCTGAAAGCAGTGAGGGATAAATGTGCACTAACATATAAAAGGAGACCTATAAGACTCGTGACCGATCTCTCTTCTGAAACTTGGCAGGCCAGAAAGGAATGGCAGGAGATCTTCAATGTGATGAACAGGAAAAATATGCAGCCGAGAATCCTTTATCCAGCAAGTCTGTCATTTAGAATAGAAGGAGAGATAAAGGTCTTCCCAAACAAACAAAAACTGAAGGAATTCGTCACCACTAGACAGTCCTACAAGAGATCCTAAGGGGGATCCTGTGAGACAAAGTACCAGAGACATCGCTACAAGCATGAAACATATAGACATCACAATTACTCTAAACCCGTATCTTTCTATAATAACACTGAATGTAAATGGACTAAATGCGCCAACCAAAAGACATATGGTATCAGAATGGATAAAAAAACAAGACCCATCTATTTGCTGTCTACAAGAGACTCATTTTAGACCTGAGGACACCTTCAGATTGAGAGTGAGGGGATGGAGAACTATTTATCATGCTACTGGAAGTCAAAAGAAAGCTGGAGTAGCCATACTTATATCAGACAAACTAGACTTTAAATTAAAGGCTGTAACAAAAGATGAAGAAGGGCATTATATGATAATTACAGGGTCTATCCATCAGCAAGAGCTAACAATTATAAATGTCTATGCGCCGAATACGGGAGCCCCCAAATATATAAAACAATTACTCACAAACATAAGCAACCTTATTGATAAGAATGTGGTAATTGCAGGGGACTTTCACACTCCACTTACAGAAATGGATAGATCATCTAGACACATGGTCAATAAAGAAACAAGGGCCCTGAATGATACATTGGATCAGATGGACTTGACAGATATATTTAGAACTCTCCATCCCAAAGCAACAGAATATACTTTCTTTTCAAGTGCACATGGAACATTCTCCAAGATAGATCACATACTAGGTCACAAAACAGCCCTTCATAAGTATACAAGAATTGAAATCATACCATGCATACTTTCAGACCACAATGCTATGAAGCTTGAAATCAACCACAGGAAAAAGTCTGGAAAACCTCCAAGAGCACCCTACTAAAGAATGAATGGGTCAACCAGGCAATTAGAGAGGAAATTAAAAAATATATGGAAACAAACGAAAATGAAAATACAACAATCCAAACGCTTTGGGATGCAGCGAAGGCAGTCCTGAGAGGAAAATACATTGCAATCCAGGCCTATCTCAAGAAACAAGAAAAATCCCGAATACAAAATCTAACAGCACACCTAAAGGAAATAGAAGCAGAACAGCAAAGACAGCCTAAACCCAGCAGAAGAAGAGAAATAATAAAGATCAGAGCAGAAATAAACAATATAGAATCTAAAAAAACTGTAGAGCAGATCAACGAAACCAAGAGTTGGTTTTTTGAAAAAATAAACAAAATTGATAAACCTCTAGCCAGGCTTCTCAAAAAGAAAAGGGAGATGACCCAAATAGATAAAATCATGAATGAAAATGGAATTATTACAACCAATCCCTCAGAGATACAAGCAATTATCAGGGAATACTATGAAAAATTATATGCCAACAAACTGGACAACCTGGAAGAAATGGACAAATTCCTAAACACCCACACACTTCCAAAACTCAATCAGGAGGAAATAGAAAGCTTGAACAGACCCATAACCAGCGAAGAAATTGAATCAGTTATCAAAAATCTCCCAACAAATAAGAGTCCAGGACCAGATGGCTTCCCAGGGGAGTTCTACCAGACATTTAAAGCAGAAATAATACCTATCCTTCTCAAGCTATTCCAAAAAATAGAAAGGGAAAGAAAACTTCCAGACTCATTCTATGAAGCCAGCATTACTTTGATTCCTAAACCAGACAGAGACCCATTTAAAAAAGAGAACTACAGACCAATATCCCTGATGAATATGGATGAAAAATTCTCAATAAGATACTAGCAAATCGAATTCAACAGCATATAAAAAGAATTATTCACCATGATCAAGTGGGATTCATTCCTGGGATGCAGGGCTGGTTCAACATTTGCAAATCAATCAACGTGATACATCACATTAATAAAAGAAAAGATAAGAACCATATGATCCTGTCAATCGATGCAGAAAAGGCCTTTGACAAAATTCAGCAATGTTTCTTAATAAAAACCCTCAAGAAAGTCGGGATAGAAGGAACATACTTAAAGATCATAAGAGTCATTTATGAAAAGCCCACAGCTAACATCATCCTCAATGAGGAAAAACTGAGAGCTTTTTCCCTGAGATCAGGAAACGACAGGAATGTCCACTCTCACTGCTGTTGTTTAACATAGTGTTGGAAGTGCTAGCATCAGCAATCAGACAACAAAAGGAAATCAAAGGCATCAAAATTGGCAAAGATGAAGTCAAGCTTTCACTTTTTGCAGATGACATGATATTATACATGGAAAATCCGATAGACTCCACCAAAAGTCTGCTAGAACTGATACATGAATTCAGCAAAGTTGCAGGATACAAAATCAATGTACGGAAGTCAGTTGCATTCTTATACACTAACAACGAAGCAACAGAAAGACAAATAAACTGATCCCATTCACAATTGCACCAAGAAGCATAAAATACCTAGAAATAAATCTAACCAAAGATGTAAAGGATCTGTATGCTGAAAAGTATGGAAAGCTTATGAAAGAAATTGAAGAAGATATAAAGAAATGGAAAAAAATTCCGTGCTCATGGATTGGAAGAATATTTTCAAAATGTCAATTTTGAAATTGACTATCCAAAGCTATCTACACATTCAATGCAATCCCAATCAAAATTGCACCAGCATTCTTCTCGAAACTAGAACAAGCAATCCTAAAATTCATATGGAACCACAAAAGGCCCCGAATAGCCAAAGTAATTTTGAAGAAGAAGACCAAAGCAGGAGGCATCACAATCCCAGACTTTAGCCTCTACTACAAAGCTGTCATCATCAAGACAGCATGGTATTGGCACAAAAACAGACACACAGACCAATGGAATAGAATAGAAGCCCCAGAACTAGACCCACAAACATACGGCCAACTAATCTTTGACAAAGCAGGAAAGAACATCCAATGGAAAAAAGACAGTCTCTTTAACAAATGGTGCTGGGAGAACTGGACAGCAACATGCAGAAGGTTGAAACTAGACCACTTTCTGACACCATTCACAAAAATAAACTCAAAATGGATAAAGGACCTGAATGTGAGACAGGAAACCATCAAAACCCTAGAGGAGAAAGCAGGAAAAGACCTCTCTGACCTCAGCCATAGCAATTTCTTACTTGACACATCCCCAAAGGCAAGGGAATTAAAAGCAAAAATGAACTACTGGGACCTCATGAAGATAAAAAGCTTCTGCACAGCATAGGAAACAACCAACAAAACTAAAAGGCAACCAACGGAATGAGAAAAGATATTTGCAAGTGACATATCGGACAAAGGGCTAGTATCCAAAATCTATAAAGAGCTCACCAAACTCCACACCTGAGAAACAAATAACCCAGTGAAGAAATGGGCAGAAAACATGAATAGACACTTCTCTAAAGAAGACATCTGGATGGCCAACAGACACATGAGAAGATGCTCAACATCGCTCCTCATCAGGGAAATACAAATCAAAACCACACTCAGATATCACCTCACGCCAGTCAGAGTGGCCAAAATGAACAAATCAGGGGACTATAGATGCTGGAGAGGTTGTGGAGAAACGGGAACCCTCTTGCACTGTTGGTGGGAATGCAAATTGGTGCAGCCACTCTGGAAAACAGTGTGGAGGTTCCTCCAGAAATTAAAAATAGACCCACCCTATGACCCAGCAATAGCACGGCTAGGAATTTACCCAAGGGATACAGGAGTACTGATTCATAGGGGCACTTGTACCCCAATGTTTATAGCAGCACTCTCAACAATAGCCAAATTATGGAAAGAGCCTAAATGTCCACCAACTGACGAATGGATAAAGAAATTGTGGTTTATATACACAATGGAGTACTACGTGGCAATGAGAAAGAATGAAATATGGCCCTTTGTAGCAACATGGATGGAACTGGAGAGTGTTATGCTAAGTGAAATAAGCCTTACAGAGAAAGACAGATACCATATGTTTTCACTCTTTGGTGGATCCTGAGAAACTTAACAGAAACCCATGGGGGAGGGGAAGAAAAAAAAAGAGGTTAGAGTGGGAGAGAGCCAAAGCATAAGAGACTCTTAAAAACTGAGAACAAACTAAGGGTTGATGGGGGTGGGAGGGAGGGGAGGGTGGGTGATGGGTATTGAGGAGGGCACCTTTTGGGATGAGCACTGGGTGTTATATGGAAACCAATTTGACAATAAATTTCATATATTGGAAAAAAATGCCAGAGTCCTTGAAGGTTTACCATTTCTTGATTTCTCTTCTTTTATACATATTCTCTCCTTTGTAGACCTTGTAGACACTCCCCTACTGAGGATTTTTGGCAACAGATTTATGAACTTTCTTTCCTCCCTAACTCCTCTTATCAAGGAGGATGTTAATGTCTAGGAGGTTGACCCAGTTATTGCCATTGCGTCTCATTCTTCCTTCCTGTTTTCATTCTTGCAGGTTCTTTCTGTCGCCTCCACCAACCTATGGGCATACCTGGAACCTCACTGAAACCTGCCTCCTTCTGAAGTCTCTTCTTCAGGTATCACTTTCTCTGACCCAAACTTCCTGTTTTTGCAGCTTGTCTGCCTAAGAACTCCTGTTTGACCAGTCTTAGTCTCCCAATTCATTTCACTTATTTATCTTGTCTTGTGAGTCAGCCTTTTCCTACAGTCTCTTCTAATTTGTTCAGATTTTGTGTCTCTTTGATCTCTCCCTTGCTGAGGCCTCAAACTTGCTTGCCCCTTTTCCTTTAATTGGAACTGCCTACTGAGATGCAAACCATGATGAATACAACCCTTCAACTTCTCTGGTTACACATAGACTGCATTGTGCTTGCTAAACATCATCCAAATGAGTCAGATTGGTAGCACTGTATAAATGTATAGCCAGCAAACTTAAAAGAACCTTAAAATTGCCTGAATTTCTATCATCCTTCACCAGTTCACTTTCCATTTCTCTCAATAAAATAGTTTCTTTAATTCTTTTCCAATAACCTTAAACCACTTCTTTATTCTCTGCTGACCTAGACTGCAATTTCACCACCTTTTGTATCTAAACCTATCTACATCTATATTAGGCACTGCTCCCTTCAGTTATAGTGGATATGTCCCTGCATCCCACTATAGGCTATCCTGACATCTATGCTCTAGATCCTTCTGTCCTTATCAGCTATCATACACACCAGCTTTATCTGTCTGCTATCAATTATCACACACACCAGATGTATTTTTAATGACATTTAAATAGTTTTAAGTCATAGCTTAAAAAAAAAAAAACCTTGAAACAAACATCTCCTTCCAGTTACTTTTTGTTCTTCTCTCATTCTTAATCTCTTGTCTTGAGTTGTATACATTCCCTGTTTCCATGCCCACACCTGCCATTTTCTCTTCAACCCAATCCAATCTGGACTTTGCTCCCACCACCCCACCAAAACTCTCCTAGCTAAGTTCACTAACATTCTCCTTATTGCTAAAGCAAAATTACATTTTTCAGTCCTGATCTTACCTGACCAATACCTACTAATTGACTAGATTTCCTTCTTTGGTTTTCTAATACCACATATTTTTTTCTTTTTGCCTCCCTCCTATTTGGTCACTTGTCTTCATAATTCAGTAGTTCAACAAATATTATAGAATACTCATGTTTATCAAGCACTGCATGCTAAGCATACAGCAGTAAGCAAGACAACAAGGTCCTTGCCCCAAATATCTTATATTTTAAGGGGGGGAGGAATTAAGTAATTTCACAGAGTCACCAAAAGTTATATGAAGATAGAATAGTTATATTGTTAGATATAACCACATTAGAACATTTCTTACTCTTTTTCAGCCTCCTTTGCTAGTCTATTCTCCTGAGTTTTAATGTTAACATTCTTCAGAGCTCTGTCCAGTGTCATGTATTTACGCTGTATTCACTCCTTGGCTGATATTTATTCATGTAGGTTCCATCAGCATGCCTATGCCCCTTAAATTTGTATTTTCACCCCAAACTTCTTCTGACCTCCAAAGTTATGTTTAAGTGCTTACCTCAGGGTTCGAGCTGTTGGACGCTCCACTCTTTTGTTGCTGTACCACCTAGAACAAATTTTCTGTGGCTCTGCAAGTACTGTGGCTGCAGAAGAGAGGCTGGACAGCGGAGGAGCTTTTCACAGTCTCTAGCAGGAAGTGACAGCCTTCACTTTTTCTTACGTTTCCTTAGTCTGAACTAGTCACAGAGCTCAACCTAACTACAAAGGGGCTAGGAAGTGTAGTAAATGGTCAGAAAGGAACCAGATATCTCTGAGCACAAGTAATAGCTACCACAGAAAAAAGTTTGTTTAGACTTCTATTTCCTCCTTTTTCTTATCAATCACCTTCTAAACGTCTCTTTAATTCAGTAATTTTCTCTATGCCTACAGTAAACTGGAGATGCATTGCCCAGATCAGCCTTCAAAAAAGGACTTGTCTTGGCTCCTGAGCGTGCAATCTGCTAACAGCCTGCAGCTGTCTGCTTCTTTTAGCATCTGCCTCAGCTGCAGAGCATTACCTGGGCCAAGAGCACACCCAAGATAATGGCCTATATCCCATGACTGATTGTGGCGGGAGTATGAACAAGTCTTTACAGTTCTGCTTCTCCCTCTGACAAAGTTGGTTTTCTTTCCCCAGAAAAGGGACCAGGGTAAGGAGAGATGATGAACATCAAAATTTCAAATAAAGACAGGCTCATGTTCCTCCTTTCCACAGGTGTTGATAGTTAATGAACAGCTTGCATACCGATTTCTATTTAAACATTTGCTTTTGGAAGAAATAACCTTTGCCAGTTGGCAATGGGAGGGGTAGGAGAAATTAGGTGAAATATTGGGATTTGAGAGATGAATCATTTCCAGCCCAGCTTGCAATGAGGACCCTGTCATTGGTTAGGGGAACACAGACATCCTGGGCAGAAGGTGTATGCCCAATTATTAAAATTCTCTTTGTTGGTGAGGTATGAGAGTATACCCCTGGGGTAGGAAAATATTCCTTGCATAAAGAATCAGACCTTTGAGAAGTACTGGGGAAACTAATTATTAGGACAATGAGAATGGATGGCTGTTGTCAAGCCCACCGCTACCCTAGAAAAGATATTCACAATGAAACTCCAAGTGTGAAAGCCAACAGACCTTCCTGGTAGCTTACAAAAACACTCTCCTACAGGGAAGCAGGGGAAATACTGAAGATCAGGAGTTACTGGAGTGGTAGAACTCCAGATAAGATTAAATGCCCAATCAAGGCAGGTTAATTATGATAAGATCAGGGTCTGGTTGGGGAAGAATGGGATCCTAACATTTGGGAAGAGAACATTTGGGTGGATGACCCTGTACATTTGGAACCACTTGAATCTTCTGAACTCTCTGAAAATGCTAAAGTAAGCCGACCCTTTCTCTTAAAGAGCTAGCCTGCCCACCCCTCTTACTTGAAGGCAATGCAGAGTCCTCTCTCCACAAAACATCATTTGCCCCCCTCCAGAATCTGACCTTACATTTTTATGGCCACTAGGCATATAATTAAGGTTAAGTCACAGAAGAACTCAGGAATATGCTGGTGCTAATAAGGTCTAATATCCTAAAGAATATGTAAGACCTAGACATTGTGTACTGGAGGAGAATCTGTGGGTCTGAAATCTGATAGTGCTTAATCAAGGGGACCAGAATATATGATAGGGCAGGGTGAGTTTATTGCGAACTTTCCAGGGATATTGGGTTAATCAGCTTGGTGAGGACTACAGGTGATGGTGTATTCACTATGGAGATGACTCCTAGAGACGTGGAAAAAGCAATGCCCAATGCTAAGTTGAAATACCAGAACACCATAGCAAACAGTAGACCAAGGGATTTAAAAACCCATGGAAGCCAGCATGCTGGAGTAAATACACTTTGTAAGGCCAAAAGCCCCACCATCAAAGGCCTGCAAAATATACCACTAACCAAAGTTATAAACTGTTCTGCTTTGAGCACCAGAATCACTAAAAGTTCAGTGGTAGGTCTCTTCTATAACCTAGGGCTGAGAGTAGGAAAGGCCCTTACTAATAGGCTCATGGATATCACGGGGGGGTGGTGGTGGTGGTGGTGACTGGATCTAAATAAAGGCCAAGTGGTAGCACTTAAATGTCAGAATCCAGGTAGATGAAATCATTTAACAAGTGGAAATTTCAAACTAGTAGCCAGGAAATCTGACCCTGCCCCTTGGTAGACACATCGTGCCCCAGAGAGATTCAGGGACTTCTTATTACTAAAATTTTGGGGGTTTCTGTGGACAGAGGCATGCCAGATATCCACTCCAAAATAAAAGACAAATGATCACATCTTGCACTCCCCACAACAGAAGAGGAAGTTTAACACCTGGTTGGTATCTCTGAGTTATGGAGCAGTATATTCCATTATCCCACATCTGGGAATACTGCTGTGGCCCATATGGCTGACACTAATGGCTGTTAGCTTTGGTGGCACTTGGGGCACACAAGAGCTCTGCCACAGGTCTAGATTGTGGTATAAGCAATAATGCTGCTCTGGCCATACAACCTGGAAGGCTCTATAATATTAGAAGTTTTGATGATAAGTAACATGACCAGTGGAGCTTGTGGCAAGCCCATGTATAGGGGAATCACATGTGGTTTCTGAGGTTTTGGAGCAAGGCCATAAAATTTGCCTTTTGAAAAACAATTCATGGCATGCTCTGGTGGAGGAGCCCCTGACCATGGTATTCCACTTGATTGATCATGTATCCATAAATGCCCATCATAAGCTGGAGTCTATTAGAGCCATCATGTCATAAAGTTGGCTGGGTGCAGCAGCAAACCATCATCATGTGGAAGCAGTACATCCAGATAACTTTAGCAGTATCAGAAGGCAAGCTGTATCAGCAGAGAGCCCAGACTGCCATGTCATTCATCAGTATTAATGTTGGACCAGTGTCCCTCCTTTGGTTAATAACCTATGACTGACTGACAGAGAAAAAAATGTGGTCTTGGCTTCTGGATGGGTTGGCTGGATATGTAGGTGAAAACTGAAAATGGATGGCCAACTGCCCTGTAGCCTCACTAGGAGTAGCCTTTAAAGGCAGTGGTAAGAGAAAATTCTCCCAGTGGGTGGAGCTTTCGGCAGGACCCTCACCCATATGTCCATCATCACCTAGCCTGCTTGTCTGCAGTCTTTCAATGTTTCTTCTTCTAGGTCCCTGACCAGGCTGTTAGGTCATTCATTGCTACCCTTGATCTCAGGCCATATCTTCTTCTTCATAAATAGGATTACCTCTATTCTTAGAAATCAGACATCTTCTATGAAATTCATTTTGTCTAATAACAAACCAGAGAACTATTTATCCTCTTCTGCTTTGTCACCTAATTCATATCCCTAACTCTTTCAGGGCAAAGCTTGCTCATAACCTAAGAAATTTTTATTCCAGTAGTTATCTACTCTCCTTTCAAAATCATGGGTGTAGTATTTTATGTATAGTATACTACTGCAATAATAAAAACTCAAATAATTGCAGAATGATCATGATAAGTTTGACTAGTATAGGAATAGTGTCCATAGTATATCTTTCTTTAAACTAAATAATAAATCTTTTTTTTTCCTTACTAACATCCCAATTTCTTATGGTTCTTTTGTATCTCTTTCATATACTTTGCTTTCCAAAGCATTTTCTTTCCTTTTCCTTTTGGAAGAATTCTTTTAAAAAGAATATCAATTAGAACATAAATAATATTTGATTACTTGGAAAGTTATTTTGCAGTTTGCTTCACCTTAACTTACCAAGGGAAAAAAAAAGGCTGATAAAATTTGTGATTGCTGACAAATGTATTTGGTCCTCCATTTGCATATCAAAAATGAACCAAATTTTCCATTAATTTAAAAATGTAGCTCATGGTCTAATGAACTCTCGGTTACTATTTCTGAACTACATTTTAGTGATTTCTGTCTGTGATTAACTTCAATTTAGTCATTTCTTTAAATTCAAATGCTATTTCAAAGAACTTTCTCTGCTTGATGTCTTCAAGATCTGTTTCATAGAACTATGTATTCCATTAACACTGTGACAAAAATATTATGTGAGGTTTTTTTCCTTGTCATAGATAATAAAAGTCAATGAAATAATATCAATATTTTAATACAAAAATTTGAAAAGTACTGAGCCATAAATTTTTTAAAAAAAAGCAAAATAAGAATCTAAGGGTTATATTTTTCAAGTGAATATTTTGAAACAATAGTTCATTATTTTGGAAATGGGGCTGGTTTAAAAAAAACAGATCCTTAATACTGATTGTATCAAGAAATTTGGTAGTACTTACAAGTTTCTTGAAATAAGTGAAACCATTGTAAATGTGGCATAACTTACAGCACTATATTTTATTTTACTTTAATGTATAAAAAATACCTTTATGGATATAAAGTGAAAGAGACAACTACCATCTGGATTTTCTATAGGTTTGTGTGAATATTCCTATAGGTTTGTATGAATATTAAAATGCAAAAAATACACAAAGACCTAGAAAGAATCCTTCCATGTTACATGTATCAAGTTCAATGTTTAAAAACAGTGACTCCATGCAAGGAAAATCTATTTCCTTAATTTAAGTAAAAATAGTTATTTTAATCAGTATGAAATAAAATTTTTAAAAATTATTCATAATTAATATCCTGAACATATTGATCAAAGCACCTAATGATTTAAGTCTTATAAGGAATGGGGTCATTTAAGTGTAGCTAATCATTCAAATAGGCAAAATGACAACAAAGAATTCTATACACATTTGTCAAGAATATACGATGTTTATGTTCTACAAATGAAACATTTTTATGTTCAATATTCAAACATTTTCTGATGTTAATAAAACATGCATCTTCATAACTGAACTCCTTCCAATATTAAAGATAGCTCAGTACTTTTTGTATTTAAAGGGTGAGATATAGGCCTTCTTGACAGATTACATTTTTGTCTAACTTTTCTCATATAATTACTATATCTTTTAGACAAACTAAGTTTACTTGTACCCCAACTGACAATAAGATTTAAATCTTCTTGTAGTGAAGTATTTGATCTCTTCTTGTCTTTTATTCTAGTACCAAGAGTCTTCTTTGGATTGTGGTTAATATGTTTACAGTCCTTGGCCATCTTCTGGCTTTGACTAGTGTGCCATTTTTCACTGATACATGGGCTTTCCATTGCCGTGAGACATATAATATTCTTGTTAGTAATGGAAGGAAGAAATGCTTGAGATGACATTTTTCCAGTGTGTTCAGTGAGTGAATCTTGAAGATACTTGGGGAAATGTTGGCTAATTTTATATTCATAGATTAATCTTCTTGAGTTTGAATCATCTAACTTGATGGAGAATAGATCATCTATTGTTATATTCTGATAGGTATCTGTTGGACTTTCAGGTGTATTCAACTTTTCAGAATCATGTTGAGGTATGCTAGGTAAAATTTCAAGTCTATTTTGTTTTAAGACTAATCCAGTACCAGGAATGAAAAGTTCTGGTTCTTCCTGTTTTGACAGATGAGTGATGTTTGTGTTTGAAATGGACTGATGTGTGTGTCCATTTACTGCTGTATCTTTCCAGATTAAAGGGTTATATATAACTTGTCCATCAATAGGGCATGAATTGCACTTGTATAATAACCAACTGTCAATACATTTCCTATGAAACTAAAAAAAAAATTACGAATTAATCAGAGATATAATTGTCTTGTTTATAATGTACATTATCTATGCAAATTTCTCCAGGTTTCATTATTATGTTATTATTAAAACTAGCAAAATGGAAGATAACTATAATTTATCAAGTTTTATTGAAATATTTTGAAGAGTAAAACTGAATTGGTTATGGACTGATGTCTATTTTCAACACTAAAATGGAAATCCTTCTATGGATTTTTTTTGTAATCTCATGAAATCTTACTACTTAAGTCATCAATTTCACTGTTGCTTTCTAATGAATGACATGTATTAAATAATAAAAACAGTCATAACCAACTAGACTTGGAAATAGATCTGGTAATGGTAAGATATAAAATGGTAAAATATAAGATATAAAAAGATATAAAAATAAATCACATTCTTGGGAAGAAAACAACCTATCAGACATTTTAAATAAAGGTGACTCTAAAGCTATAAATATTTACAGTAACTTTATTTCAGAAAAAAACCTGGTTACCAAATATATAATGATCAAACAACATTAGACTTTAATTCTAGTGAATTCATTTGAAATAAAAACTATGTCAAATTAAGCATCTGTTTCATCCAAAGAATCACAAAACACGTTAAGTTAATATTCTATAAGCTTTTTCTTTCTGCAAGTAACTGAAGTAAGATAAAATAATCTAACTTGAAGAGCCATTTATCTTTTCTGGATAGCATATACAGAAATGAGTCCTAATCAACAAAAATCCATCCACAGGGGACAGAGCTGCCTTCTCAATGGTCTCTGCTACGGCTCTTCTACCATACGCTGTTCAATATGAACATCTCTGCACATGATATAACTAAAAAGTGACAGGAGAAACTTAAACTGTCAATTCATTTATAAACACTGGCCCTACAAGGAAAGACAAACTAAAATGATGTGACTTCTACCTTGTGAGCACATGGTAGCAATCTTGTATGTTGACCAAGACAAAATGCCTTCAAACAAAGTCGACACTGGTAGCCTGGAGCAAGCAGCTTACTAGTTTTTGTAATCAGTAAGAGAGGCAGTGACTTTACCACTTGTTTTGGTGTGTAAACTTGGCTGAATGAGAATGAGCAGAAAGATATGTTTATATGTGATTATAGATCAGGAAGTAGTCAATAGCACAGGTAAATTACCTCCATATAAATAATGTAAACGATTCCAATATTTTCTTGAACTGAAGGTAATAAATCTCATACACTATAAAGTTAAAAAATCTACTATATTGATGCTGAACAAGATAGATCCAACTTCAACATCAACTTCATAAATAACAAAATTTAATTTAGTCATTTCAAATAAAAACCCTAACCTGAAATTTTTTGATTTGCACTTTTTAATGTATATGAAACAAGAACAAAATTTTAATAAGAAACATATACTCAAATTATTTCAGTCTGAGCCAACACATACACCTTGTGTTTAGAAAAATACAATCCAATTCACTCTGCCATCTGGTAGGAAGTAAGGGGCACAGTAAGCCACATTAAATATTTCAGGCTACTATGATAAATTGGTAGATACGAATCTAGGAGGAAACTCATTTTCCCTTGGGATACGTTTACTACTTTAGTGTTGTTAGACTATGTTAATGTGACTCTAAAAGTACCAAACCCATTTTTGTACCAGAAGTACGAACCAACATAACTCAGATCAATGTAAATTAACTGCTAGTTGATGCCATTACCAACTGATGACACAGATAAACATTTAAAAACACAACTTAGCTAAAGGTTAGACACAATCCTATTATTCAAAAGTCATTCAGAACATAGTTCAAATACAGGCATACCTTGGAGATATTGTGGGTTTGGTTCCAGACCACCACAATAAAGTGAGTACCACAGTAAAGCAAGCCAAATGAATTTTTTGGTTTTCAGTACACATAAAAGTTATGTTTACATTATACTGTAATCTATTAAGTGTGCGATAATACTATGTTTGAGAAAGCAATATACATACTTGAACTAAAAAATGCCTTACTGTTAAAAATGCTAACGTTATTTGAGCTGTGAGTGCATTATAATATTTTGCTGGTCTTGTCTCAATGTTAAAGACTGCTGACTGATCAGGGTGCTGGTTGCTGAAGGTTGGAATGGCTGAGACAATTTTTTAAAACAAGATAACAATGAAGTTTGCCTCATCAACTGACACTTCCTTCCATGGATGATTTTTCTGTAGCATGTGATGCTGCTTGATTGCAGTTTACCCACAGAAGAACTTATTTCAAAATTAATCAATACTCTTAAACCCCTACAGCTGCTTTATTAACTAAGTTGATATAATATTCTAAATCCTTTGTTGTCATTCCAACAATCTTTACAGCATCTTCACCAGGAATAGATTCTCTCTCAAGAAACCACTTTCTTTGCTCATCCATAGGAAGCAACCCCTCACCTATTTAAGTTTTATCATGAGATTGCAGCAATTCAGTCACATATTCAGGCTCCACTTCTAATTCTATTTCCTTTGCTATTTCCACCATATCTGCAGTTACTTCCTCCACTGAAATAGTGAACCCCTCAAAATCATCCATGAGGGTTGGAATCAACTTCTTCCAAACTCTTGTTAATGTTAATATTATGACCTCTCCCCATGAATAATGTTCTTAATGGCATCTAGAATGGTGAATTTTTTTCCAGAAGGTTTTCAATTTACTTTGCCAGATCCATCAGAGGAGTCAGTATGACAACTATAGCCTTACAAAATGTATTTCCACACTTCTGGGGAAGATGGCAGAGTAGGAGTATCTTAGAATCACCTTGTCCCATTTGTACACCTACATAACACTCACATCAGGTTAAATAACCCAAAAAATGACATGAAGACTGGAAGAACAGACTGTTCACAGCTAAATGTAGGGAAGAGTCTACATCAAAGAAGGTAAGGAGGGTGGAGATGCAGTTGGGAGCCAAACTGACCTGTGGTACTGTCCAGAATGGGGAGAGATGCCATTAGTGTGGAAAGGGGGGAGGACCAGACCCCAAACCAGGCACTTCAGGCATGGGGAATCTGCACTGGGAAGACAAATCCCCATAACATTTAGCTATGAAAACTAGAGGGGCCTAACTTTGTGAGTTCTTATAATCAGTGGGGCTTAACAACTGGAACTTTAAAAATCAAAAGGGTTGGCTCTGGGAGAGCCAGAGGGATAAGAAACTGAGTCTCCACCCTAAAAGAGCAAAACAAACAGCCCCACTGAGATCAGCATAGAAACAGCAGTTTAAAAAACGCCTGGGATATACAGGAAGGAGATGTATTTGCAAATCTCAGAGTATGTGCTGGAGAGGAAGCAATCTTTGGGAGATAATTCCAAGAACCAAATAGCTGGTGGGCACCATTTCCCTCCCCTAGCCCCCAGTCTAGATACACAGACATGTGTGGGAATAAGTGCAGTGCCAACACTCAAATGGGAAAACATCCCATGCTCATGGATTGAAAAAAAATATTGTTAAAATGTCCATACTACCCAAAGCAATCTACAGCTTTAATGCAATCTCTATAAAAATACTAACAGGGGCACCTGGGTGGCTCAGTCAGTTAAAGCATCTGACTTTAGCTAAGGTCATGATCTCATGGTTCGTAGGTTTGAGCCCCACACTGGGCTCTCTTCTGTCAGCACAGAGCCTGCTTCAGATCCTCTGTCTCTCTTTCTGCCCTTCCCCCACTTTCATGCAGGCGCTCTCTCTCTCTCTCTCTCTCTCAAAATAAATAAATAAACTTAAAAAAAAACTACCAACAGCATTTTTCACAGAACTAGAACAACCCTAAAATTTGTATGGAATCACAAAAGACCCTGAATAGTCAAAGACATCTTGAAAAAGAAAAACAAAGCTGGAGGTATCACAATTCCAGATTTCAAGTTGTATTACAAAGCTGTAGTAATCAAAAGAGTATGGTACTGGCAGAAAAACAGACATATAGATCAATGGAGCAGAACAGAAAGTCCAAAAATAAACCCACAATTATATGGCCAATTAATCGTCAACAAAGGTGGCAAGAATATGCAATGGAAGAAAAGTATCTTCAATAAATGGTTTGTGGACCAGCTGCACAGTTATATGCAAAAGAATGAAACTGGACCATTCTCTTACATCATATACAAATATCAATTCAAAATGGATTGCAGACCTAAATGTGAGACCTGAAACCATAAAAATCATAGAAGAGAGCACAGGCAGTAACTCTTCAAATATCAGCCATAAGAACATCTTTCTAGCTATGTCTCTTGAGGAAAGAGAAGCAAAAGCAAAAAAAAAAAAGACAAAAAACCTATTAGGACTACATCAAAATAAGAATAAAAAAAACTTCTGCACGGCAAAGTAAACAACAAACAAAACTAAAAGCCAACCTACTGAATGGGAGAAGATATTTACAAATGACTTATCTGACAAGTGGTTAGCATCTAAAATGTATAAAGAACTTACAAAACTCAACACGAATCAAATAATCTAATTAAAAGTGGGCAGAGGACGTGAACAGACATTTCTTCAGTGAAGACTTACAGATGGTCAACAGACACATGGAAAGATGCTCAACATCACTAAATCAGGGAATCACAATAAGATATCACCTCACACCTTCCAGAATGGCTAAAATAAAAAATACAAGCAACAACATGTGTTGGTGAGAATGTGGACAAAAAAGGAACCCTCTTGTACTATTGGTGGGAATGCAAACTGGTATGGCCCAATTATTAAAGACAATATGGAGGTTCCTCAAAAAATTAAAAATAGAAGTACTCTATGATCCAGTAATCACACTACTGGGTATTACCCAAAGAATATGAAAACACCAATTTGAGAGAATATATGTGCCCCTATATTTATTGCAGCATTATACACAATAGCCAAATTATGGAAACAACCCAAATGTCCACTGATAGATGAGTGGACAAAGAAGATAGATGAATGGACAAAAAAGAAGTATACACACACACACTGGAATATTACTCAGCCATAAAAACGAATGAAATCTTGCCATTTATGACAACATGGGATGTAGAGGGTATAATGTTAAGTGAAATAAGTCAGTCAGAAAAAGACAAATACTGTATGATTTCACTCATATGTGGAATTTAAGAAACAAAACAAAGAAAAAAAGAGATAAGCCAAAAAACTCTCTTTTTTTTAAGTATTTACTTATTTTGAGAGAGAGAGAGATAGAGACAGAGAGAGAGAGAGATAGAGAGAGAGAGGGAGAGAGAGACAGAATGAGAGTAGGGGAAGGGCAGAGAGACAGGGAGAGAGAGAGAGTTCCAAGCAGGCTCCCCCAGCATGGGGCTTGAACTTATGAACCATGAGATAATGACCTGAGCCAAAATCAAGAGTTGGGCACTAAACTAACTGAGGCACCCTGGCACCTCAAAAAACTCTTAACTATAGAGAACAAATTGGTGGTTACCAAAGGGGAGGTGGGTGGGGGATGCATGAAGTATGTGAAGAGGATTGAATACAGTTATCAGGATGAGAACTGAGTTATATGTAGAATTGTTGAATCACTCTATTGTGTACCTGAAACTAATATAACACTGTATGTCAATTATACTGGAATTAAAATTTAGAAATGTATTTCTTAAATAATAAGACTTGAAAGTCAAAATTACTCATTGATTCATGGGTTGCATGCTATGTTCTATTGTGTTTCTAATCACTCTACAGATATATTTCCATAATATTGCAGAAACTGCTTTTACCAAGATCATCTAATTGTCAACTAAAAAAAATACCTGTGATTGTCAACTAAAAAAAAATACCTGTGTATTTTTATTATTTAATGTGGTGAGTATTCCTTATCTTGAAACTCTCTCCTTTTATTTAATCCACTTTCTCTGCCTAGAATGTTTCTCTACCTTAATGTTCTCTTGTCTCTATCTACAATATCTTCAACACATTTAGTTATACAATTTATTATCCAAATAGGTTGAAGTGTAATAGCCAGAGCCTAGGAACCTAGCCAGAGCCAGAGGAAATGGAGATGTAGAGCCTTAGTATAGGCTTATTATATACCCACACGTTATTTTATGCTTCATAAGAGCTGTGGTCTACAAAGTATCTGAAGCACCCACAGGACATGGGTAAATATCCACTGGATTGGACAGAAATGTATGTGTGTTTTTGTGTTAATGAGAGTAAGGACAATTTTTATTTGGATAATTCACTAAAATTATTATTATTACTAATAAAGGGACTTTATTTATTTATTCATTCATTCATTCATTCATTCATTCAGAGAGAGAGTGCAAGTGGAGGAGGTGCAGAGGAAAAGGAAGGGAGAGAATCTTAAGCAGGCCCCACATTCAGTGCAGAGCCCAGCATGGGGATCCATCTCATGACTGTGAGATCATGACCTGAGCCGAAATTGAGTCAGACACTTAACTGACTGAGTCACCCAGGTGCCCCTGAAGTTATTTTTAAAAACTAATTTTATCCCATATCCTTTCAAAATTATTTCTTTTGTATATTTTTATAGCTAATGTGTTAATAATACACAGTATATTTAATTTTCTTTAATAAGGAATATGACAAAAAATTTGAAGGCCTGTCCACTAATAAACAGCTCAATCAAGGTTGTGAAATACAACCAATCCACTCAGCATTCTTCCTCCATGAGGGAGAAACAGTGAGGGAGTGAGGCAGAAAAGACTTCCTTCCCCTAGAGATCAATCGCTTCAAAACAAGTATCAAATCCCCCTGTATTTTTTTAATAACTTATGTCATTTTTAATTTTACATTTACTTAGATGATCAATCATTTACTGAGGAAACTACTATATCCCTAATGCCTAGTAGAATCTCTGGTAGTATTAATAATAACAGACATTATTTGAGTATTTGCTGTGTGTCTGAACCATTTTATATTCACAAAATTCCTATGAGGCTGGTTTTATAATTATCCACATTTTATTTATTTATTTATTTATTTATTCATTTATTTATTTACTTACTTATTTACTTATTTATTTATTATTTTTTAATGTTTCAGAGAGAGAGAGACAGAGCATGAGCAGAGCAGGAGCAGAGAGAGAGGGAGACACAGAATCTGAAGCAGGCTAGTAGGCTCTGAGTTGTCAGCACAGAGCCTAATGTGGGACTCGAACTCACGAGCCACAAGATGATGACCTGAGTTGAAGTCAGACATTCAACTGATTGAGCCACCCAGGCACCCATCCACATTTTAAAGATGAAAAAAATGTGGAAGAGAAGCAAAGTAGTTAACTAGCCCAAAAGTCACACTGCCAACTTATAGTTGTACAAGGATTAGATTCAGGCAGTCTGACTCTAAAACCTTCCTTTTTACTTGCATAATAATGTTACTAGGATATAATTAATATTTACTGAATAAAGGAATGAATAAAACTTATTCAAACTGAAAAATTATTTAAATGTCCCAAGTCACAAAAGAAATGTAAGCTTCACTGAGAATCTTACCCTTGCTTTCCTTGAAAATGTGGCATCTTTTCTTCTGTCTCATTTTTAATATCTACATATTTTATAGTTTCATCTGATCTCTTTTCTAGTGATCTCCATCTTTGATTTCTCTTCTGTAATAGGTAAAAATAAATGTTACTTTGCAAATCATGGAAATTTTTAATTTTGTGGATTAAAATCAGCCACATATTAACAACATAATGTGAATAATATTCATTTAAAAATTTTTAACATTAAAAATTTATAAATTATTAGTGAGTCTAATATACTATTGTACAGCTACTATAATAACATTACTTTTTAAGGTAAGAATATTAATGAATAATGGTAATTTTTTTGTGGATGTTTTATCTTGTCTAATAGGTAGAAGGTAGAATTATTATTCAACATCAGGAGGCATTTACTTCTAAGTATACAGTATAAAGGATTGAAATAAAATTTCATTATTGTTGATGTAAGAAAATTTAAAACCATAAGTTGTTGTCAATAAGTTATGCCAATTAGAAATGCTGAGCTTTTTTTAAAATGAATTTTCAAGTTTAGTGGCTGTAATTCCAATACTTAAGATTTATGTGTAATGTCATCAGATGTTTGTTATTGTTATTTTATAAACTACCAATGTGAGAGTTAGTTGCACTGTACATCTCTATGAAAAAGAATTCTCCTAAATATATAGTCTTAGGTTTTTATTAAAAAACAATCATCTCTATTCCAAAGTGTTATGTATTATTATTCTTAGATTTACTTTATTTAGATTTACAACAGGATAAATACAAACACCATATAATTCAAGATGGAAACTGTACCTCACGAAATGTAAAGGGATGAGAAAGATGGCAGCAACTATCAAAACATTCCTGGCATAAGTGATATTCTATGCATTTGGTACACCTAAAAAGGCAAAATATTAAGACATACAAGAAAAAAACCAATTATTTTGATGGTTTTGGTGAAAAATTCCAGCTAAAATTTCCTGGGAACTAGGCAGATAGGACAAGTCCCATCTTTTCTCACCTGTTATTATCTTCCTACCACTACTGTAACAAATTACAGCAAAGTTAGCAGCTTAACAACACAACTTAATTATCTTATAGTTTTGTAGGATAGAAGGCTGACATAGGTCTCAAGGGACCAAAATCAAAGGGTCAACAGGGTTGCATTTGTTTCTGGAGGTTCTAAAGGGGACCCCTTTCCTTGGTCTTTCCATTTTCTAGAAGCTGTCTACCTTCCTTGGCTTAGCTTGTTGTCCTTTCCTTTATCTTCAAAGCAAGCAATGCTTTGTCTCTCTGGGCTTTTCTTCCAAAGTCACATCTCCCTCTGACTCTTTTTTTTGCCTCCCTTTCCACTTTTAAGAACACTTGTGATTACACTGGGCCCAGGCAATCAAGAATAATCTTCTTACTTCAAGGTCAGGTGTTTAGCAATCTTAATTACGTCTGCAACCTTAATTCCCCTAAGTTAGGTAAGTTCTGGGCATAAGAATGTGGACATATTTGGGAAGGCATTATTTTGTCTACCACACAATCCTTCCATGATTTCTTTCCACAGTACCTTAATTTTCATTTCTTTCTTTATCTAAATTCCTATAGGATTTATAGCCTATTAGATATTCTATCATTTGATTAGCCAGTGTTTTCCAATTGTTTCAAGAATGCGAGTTGTGCTTAGCAGAATACTTCTTAAAAATAAAAATTATATTCCCTTTTTTTCTCACAATATGTAAAAAGTTATATGTGTAAAAAGTTATTAAATAAACAGAAACTTCACTTTCCACAAAAGCTTTAATCTCAAACTTACATCATTTATAAAAAATTTTGCAATAAGTACATAATTTTAATTTACTTGCAGCAATATTTACCAAACAAATAATATTTTGGGCCGTAATCAAACAAACTTATTTTCTTATGCAAGTTATTAAAGTTTTAGAAAACTATTTCCATGAGAAATCTGGGAAAATATGTCCTTTAAACATTTAGAAGCGCATGCACTAATTTATTATTGTTATTATTTTAACATTAACCAATCATAGCAATGGAGCATTTTATTTGATACACCAAATTTTGTTAGGCAAGAAAAAATTAAGTATCTCTATATTTCAACATATATGTGTGTGTGTGTATACATATATACATATGTATACATATATACATATGTATATACATATACATATATATACATATATATATATACACACACACACACACACACACACACACATATATGTATTTAGAATTAACTTCTTATAAGTAGCTCTGTTGTGAAACTCTAATGAAGAAGGAACTGAAAATCTTTCTAGTTTGTCTCCTACTCAATACATTACTAAAACTACTGGGTATAGTTTTTCAGGCTAATGACTAAAATGTCAGTATCTGAGGGAATGAAATGAAGGTGAAGTCACAAATATTGAAATAAATTCTTTAATTTGTAAGAGAGGACTGATATAGAGGTAAGTAATTGTAAGCCAAACCTAGAGTGGAGAAATTATTCTCCAAGTGTAGGGCAGTAAGCAGGGAGCAAAACAGTGGAGAATGCCTGTATTTGGAACAAGTCTCCCCAGAATGTGCCACTTTGGCATGTGGATTACTTTGAGCTCAAGTCAATCAAGGCCCAAAAAGAGTCAGGAAGAGCTTTTTATCTCCCCCTCAACTACCTAAAGGAATTTAGATAGAGGCCCAGTCCAGGAAGAGAGCTATCACCAGAGATAACTACAAAGAGTATGCACTAGGTATGGTAAACTGGAGGGAGCTCAGCAGGACCTCTTTGTTCAAATTCCTCTCTGTGTCCTATTGTCTCACCATGGCTTGACATTTGTTTTTCCCAACTTCCCATAAATTGTCCTCTTTCCCTTTGAAGACACGAACCCCTTTCTCCTTAGCCCAGGATGGCTTCTAAGCCTTAACTGCTTGTCTTTGAAACTTTCATGTCAGTGTGAGGCTCCTGCATGAACAAATTTAAATTTGCTTTTTCTGCTATTAATCTGTCTTACGTCAGTTTAATTAATAGACCAGATGAAAGAACCTAGAAAGGTATAGAAAATTTTTTCCTCCTGTACAAGGGGTAGTGTGAAGAATCATCCACAAAGACAGAAAGAACAGTCAGAAAACTCAGAGGAAAAGAGTGCACTACCATTAACAAAATACTTAAAAGAAAGATTTGAAATTATCTACTAACACTAACACTCTAATAATTTGAGGAACAGGCAACAATGAGGACTGAGAATTTTACACCATGTCTGCTTCATGTCCTCATCTCCCACAGCTGTTCCTCCCAACCCCCTCTTTCACATGTTATCTTAGCTTCTTACTGTTTGGATCCGTACCTCTTGAAAACAACGGTTGCTAATACCGAAGGTCAAGTCCTTCCTTTTTCTGGAACCTATTTAACTAACATTCCTGATGCTAGCTGAATACCTGCTAAACCTCCACAAAAATTCTGACCTTCTTTCTCAAGTTAAAATGTTCCTTTGGAGTCTTCTCAGGCTAGTCATTTTCCAGTAAAGACTCTTACTTACAGTGTTCCAGTTGATTTTCTTCTATGTGACACATAAGGAAAACAAAGAACTAAAACACTATAAACCAGAAAAGTTACCATTTGCTGACAGGAGTAATTAAAAACAGTTTTATGATTTTATGAGAGGGTTCTAAAAAATGTATGAATTGGGCTCATCATAATGTATTTCTAGGAAGACTGGAAAAAATATTTTCTTCACATAGAGTTAAGCTAAAATTTTAATTAAAACACAATTCCTAAGCATAGCAATTAATTGATGTTTTAGTGTGGCAATTGCAGGAAAGTTTGGGGATTAAGTACAAAAGTAACAAAAACTGTTTTCTCTAATAATTATCTTATTGCCATTGAAGCACAGGATTGAAACAAAAACCACATGTACTTGTTGAAATTTGGAATTCAGGAAACTCAATTAAATATTCAGTCAATCTAGTCAATATCCCTCTAGCTCAATTATAGAAGTTTTTGGCAATATCAGTGATGGTTCAAAGAAAGTTACAGAAGCTGAGAGGTCTAGAAGTGGAGGGTTCTGAATTTGGAAACTCATTTAGGCCAAAGCAACAAGCCTGTGTCTAGAGCTTCCAGGACAGAATGCTACTTCAGACTCTCAATCTAGACTGGAGTGCAAAGCCAATACCTTTCTGTAAGTGAAGGAATAAAACAATGAGTGTTTGAGGTACTAGGCTGACATAGATCACCAGTCTGGAAATCCTAAATAAGCAACCATCACTTACTCAAACATACTACATACAGAAGGAAGAACCCAGCCTAAATGACTAGTACTCTAATGCTTCAAGTTTTCTAATGTTAAAAAGAGTTAGAAAACATGTTTATCATTTTACTGATGACACTTACTTATAACATCTCCCCTCAATTGGAAATTGTTTACAGTTATTACAGGGAATTCCAAGGTGTTTGTCCAGTTGCTCTTTTTCAGCTGCAGTTACAAGTTTGCTAGAGTTTCTGAACTCCTCTAAAATAAGTTTTATTGGTGCAAACTCTTTCCTACATAGAGGACATTTCAACATGGAAGCATTTGATATCATATCCTGATAATTAGCTAGGATCTTCATGCATTTTATATGGAGGCTATTGCCACAGCCAAACCTGTTAGAAATAAAATGAGTTTACCATTTGTATCCATCAAAGTTATATGTATTTATATAAATAAAACTTTCTGTGCTACCATCTTTGTTTCCTATAAAAACAGATTCTGAACCAATTTTCCAGATATGGCTTGATTATACACATAAACACTATCTTATTCACCTACCTAATCTATCATCTTTAATCTATACATCAGAATTCCTAACAAATTCTCCCCCATTCCAATGAAATGGTGGCAAACAATTTTGCATCATTTTCTTTTTTTTTAAGATTTTATTTTTGAGTAATCTCTACACCCAACCTAGGGCTCAAACCCACAACCCTGAGATTAAGAGAGCCACTCAGGCACTCCAGTATTTTTCATTTTTAAAGTCAGGATAAATATAATCTTGACCAAAAAGAAAATTATAACAATAGTAATTATTTTTAAATGAAAGACATCACTGAGAGCAGGGGTATCACCTCATTCTTCTAGAAATCACAATATTTGATAGTACCCGAAAAATATCTACTGAGAGAAATAATATTTTGGGAAACAGTTAATAATTTAAAAATATGCAATAGAAGCTGCCATATGAGGGGTGCCTGGGTGGCTCAGTCGGTTGAGTGTCCGCCTTCGGCTCAGGTCATGATCTCACAGCCTGTGAGTTTGAGCCCCGTGTCAGGCTCTGTGCTGACAGCTCAGAGACTGGAGCCTGCTTCAGATTCTGTGCTTCCCTCTCTCTCTGCCCCAACCCACTTGCATTCTGTCTCTGTCTCCCTCAATAATAAATAAACATGAAAAAAAATAAAAAAAAAGAAGCTGCTATATGAAAAACTACATGGATGAAAATTTTGGCAAATAATCAGGAGTAAGAAAATGAAAAATTCAATAGCAAATGGTTGCCCAAATATCCAAGTCCAACTTTACAGTGCCTTGAAGAATAGTATGAATATGACACTCTCAATAAATGTTTGTGTATAGGTAAAAATTTGAATTACTTAGGTTGAAAGATAGAATTTGAAACTGAAAGGAATTTTTAGAATATTAAAGTACTATCTTTACTCAGAAAATTCTTTGTAACTTCTCTGAGCCAATGGGTATAAAACAAAAATGTGAAAATTATCCTACCTTAATAGCTTAAAGTGGAGAAGGGAGAAGGGAATAAAGTGGAGTTAGATTTTAATTTTCACCCTTTATATTGTAGCCTAGAAATATTTAGAATAAGAACAGGACCTGTTACAACATATATGTTAGGAAACAAAAGAAGGCCATTTAAATATAAATTAAGCAATAGGTAAAGCTTTTTATTGTTTTTCTATCAACATGTCTCCTAACAAGAAATTACAAACATTAAATTAGAATTTTTTCATAAGCTTTAAATCACCAAAGGAAAAAAACACGTAGAACGCTGGGAAGATGGCAAAGTAGGAGAATCCTGAGGTCACGTTGTCCTATGGACACACTGAGATAACAGCTACATCAGTGCAATTAACTCAGAAACAACCAAAGACTGGCAGAACATATTTTTCACAGTTCATCGTAGAGAGAATACAACATTCAAAAGTGTAGGGGGAGCAGAGACGTGGTCAAGAACTAAACCCATGTGGAGGTTAACCACAATGGGAAGGGCAACACAAGCATGGAGAAGTGAGAGAATCAGACCCCACACCAGGCACCTCAGGCACAGGGAACCTGCACTGGGAAGACAAGTCTCCATAACATTTGGCTTTGAAAACCAATGGGGCTTAACACTGCCAGCAGGGCCTAGCTCCAGGAGAGCCAGAGGGTGATAGGAAACTGAGTCCCTGCCGTTAAAGAGCCAGCATAACAAATAACCCAGCCCAGATATAGTAATAAAAGCAGCAGTTTGAAAAGCACCAGGGGGTACACATGAAGGAGATTATTTACTAATTTCAGAACATGCCCTAGAAGGGCAAGGATCATTAAGAGACTTCAAGAACAAAAGAGCCGGTGGGTGCCATTTCTATCCTCTTCCCAGCCCCATAGGCTAGATATCTGGATGTTTGTAGCAATCAGCTAAACACTTTCCACCTATCTTGCTATTGCAGTGCTTCTGGCCCTCACATTATCATGTGGATCCATGACAACCAACTTGCCCCACTCAGTAGGTGTCCCCCCATAGCAGTTCTTGCCCTAACATGCTCCGTAGGCAGCCCTGGCAAGGACCAGCACCACTCTAAAGCGACTCCTGCTTTCGGGAGAGGAGAAGGTAACTACACACACCAGTGCACCCACAGTCCCAGAAGCCAAATCTTACAGTTGGAAGCTCAGAGACTGCCCTGTCAATCAGTGCAACTGTAGCATGGGCACACAGAATGGGGGCAGGCATGGGGTCTGACTTCTGGACCCATCCACCCATGAAAGCCTCTCAGGAGACAAGGCAGAGAGAGTACCCTGCAGACAGGTGTGACAACAGCCCCAACAGATGGACTGGAGGTAGGCATCTAGTCTGACATCTGGCTCCATTTACCAATGAAGCCCTCTCAGGTGACAACACAGGAGAGCACTCTGCACTTCAGCATGACTGCAGCTCCAACAGACAGGCTGAGGGCAGGCATCTGGTGTGACTACTAATGCTGCCCAACTACAAGCCTAGTGCTTTAGATGGGTTCAAACTAAAGCAACATTAACGTATATAGACTATTATATTCATAGGATGTTATATATGAACCTAATGGCAACCACACATAAAAATGACAACCATATAAAAACAACCTTATAATTGATATAGAAAAAATAAAGAGAAAGGAATCCAAGCACAACACAAAAGGAAGCCATCAAACCACAAGAGAAGAGAGCAAGAAAGAAGAAAGGAACAGAGAACTACAAAAACAACCATAAAACAAGTAACAAAATGGCAATAAGTACATATATACCAATAAATACTTTTAAATATAAATGAATTAAATGTTCCAATCAAAGGACACAGGGTGAGTATATATATATATATATATGACTCATCTCGCTTTAAGAATGCTGGTGCAATTTTGATTGGGATTGTATTGAATGTGTAGATTGCTTTGGGTAGTATTGACATTTTAACAGTATTTATTCTTCCAATCCATGAGCATGGACTGTTTCTCCATTTCTTTGTATCTTCCTCAATTTCTTTCATAAGCTCTCTATAGTTTTCAGAATACAGATCTTTTACATCTTTGGTTAGGTTTATTCCTAGGTATTTTATGCTTCTTGGTGCAATTGTGAATGGGATCAGTTTCTTTATGTCTTTCTGTTGCTTCATTATTAGTTTATAAGAATGCAACTGATTTCGGTACATTAATTTTATATCCTGTGACTTTGCTGAATTCATGTATCAGTTCTAGCAGACTTTTGGTGGAGTCTATGGGGTTTTCCGTGTATAATATCTTGTCATCTGCAAAAAGTGAAAGCTTGACTTCATCTTTGCCAATTTTGATGCCTTTGATTTCCTTTTGTTGTCTGATTGCTGATGCTAGAACTTCCAACACTATGTTAAACAACAGCGGTGAGAGTGGACATCCCTGTCGTTTCCTGATCTCAGGGAAAAAGCTCTCAGTTTTTCCTCATTGAGGATGATGTTAGCTGTGGGCTTTTCATAAATGACTCTTATGATCTTTAAGTATGTTCCTTCTATCCCGACTTTCTTGAGGGTTTTTATTAAGAAACATTGCTGAATTTTGTCAAAGGCCTTTTCTGCATCGATTGACAGGATCATATGGTTCTTATCTTTTCTTTTATTAATGTGATGTATCACGTTGATAGATTTGCAAATGTTGAACCAGCCCTGCATCCCAGGAATGAATCCCACTTGATCATGGTGAATAATTCTTTTTATATGCTGTTGAATTCGATTTGCTAGTATCTTGTTGAGACTTTTTGCATCCATATTCATCAGGGATATTGGCCTGTAGTTCTCTTTTTTTGCGAAGCTAGAACAAGCAATCCTAAAATTTGTATGGAACCACAAAAGACTCCAAATAGCCAAAGTAATATTGAAGAAGACCAAAGCGGGAGGTATCACAATGCCAGACTTTAGCCTTTACTACAAAGCTGTAATCATCAAGACAGCATGGTACTGGCACAAAAACAGACACATAGATCAATGGAATAGAATAGAGACTCCAGAATTGGACCCACGAAAGTATGGCCAACTAATCTTTGACAAAGCAGGAAAGAATATCCAATGGAAAAAAGACAGTCTCTTTACCAAATGGTGCTGGGAGAACTGGACAGCAACATGCAGAAGGATGAAACTAGACCACTTTCTTACACCATTCACAAAAATAAACTCAAAATGGATGAAGGACCTGAATGTGAGACAGGAAACCATCAAAACCCTGGAGGAGAAAGAAGGAAAAAACCTCTCTGACCTCAGCCGCAGCAATTTCTTACTTGACACATCTCCGAAGGCAAGGGAATTAAAGCAAAAATGAACTATTGGGACCTCATGAAGATAAAAGATTCTGCACTGCAAAGGAAACAATCAACAAAACTAAAAGGGAACCGACAGAATGGGAAAAGATATTTGCAAATGACATATCGGACAAACGGCTAGTATCCAAAAGGTACAAAGTACTCACCAAACTCCACACCCGAAAAACAAATAATCCAGTGAAGAAATAGGCAGAAGACATGAATAGACATTTCTCTAAAGAAGACATCCAGATGGCCAACAGGCACATGAAAAGATGCTCAACATCACTCCTCATCAGGGAAATACAAATCAAAACCACACTGAGAAATCACCTCACACCAGTCAGAGTGGCCAAAATGAACAAATCAGGAGACTATAGATGCTGGCGAGGATGTGGAGAAACGGAAACCCTCTTGCACTGTTGGTGGGAATGCAAACTCTGGAAAACAGTGTAGAGGTTCCTCACAAAATTAAAAATAGATCTACCCTATGACCCAGCAGTAGTACTGGTAGGATTTTACCCAAGGGATACAGGAGTGCTGATGCATAGGGGCACTCGAACCCCAATGTTTATAGCAGCACTTTCAACAATAGCCAAATTATGGAAAGAGCCTAAATGTCCATCAACTGATGAATGGATAAAGAAGTTGTGGTTTACATATACAATGGGATACTACTTGGCAGTGAGAAAGAATGAAATATGGCCTTTTGTAGCAACATGGATGGAACTGGAGAGTGTTGTGCTAAGTGAAATAAGTCATACAGAGAAAGACAGATACCATATGTTTTCACTCTTATGTGGATCCTATGAAACTTAACGGAAGACCATGGGGGAGGGGAAGGGGGAAAAAAAAGTTACAGAGAGGGAAGGAGGCAAACTATAAGAGACTCTTAAAAACTGAGAACAAACTGAGGGTTGACGGGGGGAGGGGCAGGGTGAGAGGGAGGGGAAAGTGGGTGATGGTCATTGAGGAGGGCACCCGTTGGGATGAGCACTGGGTGTTGTATGGAAACCAATTTGACAATAAATTTCATATTAAGAAAAAAAAGAAAAATTAGCTTTATTCTTTTTCTCAGATACAGCTAATGAGAGAGTTATGTGTTATAGTTCTTTTATTAACAACCTGTATGATTGTGGTCTATTCATTTAGCCTTTCTGGGACCCATTTTTATCTCCTACAAAATAAATGTTAGCAAATATTTAAAAAAAAAAAAGACTCATCTATATGTCACCTTCAAGAGACTCACTTCAGACCTAAAGACATATGCAGATTGAAAATGAAGAGCTAGAAAACCACTTACCATGCAAATGAAAGTGAAAAGAAAGCTGAAGTAGCAATGCTTATACTGGACAAAATAGACTTGAAAACAAAGACAGTGACAAGAGCAAAGGAAGGACATTAATAATGATAAAGGGAACAATCCAACAAAAGGATATAGCAACTGTAAATATTTATGCACTCAACATGGAAGCACCTAAAGTCAGAAAGGACCTATTAACAGGCATAAAGGAATAAACTGACAATGATACAATAATAGTAGGGGACTTTAACACCCCACTTACATCAATGGATACATCTGCCAGACAGAAAATAAACAAGGAAGGAGTAGCTTTGAATGACAGGACTGGCCAGATGGACCTAACAGATATTCAGAACATTATATCCCAAAACAGCAGACTACACAGTCTTTTCAAGTGCACATGGAACATTCTCCAGAATAGATTGCATATTAGGTCACTAACAAATATCGATAAATTTAAAAAGAATGAAATCTTATCATGCACATTTTCTGATCATGACATTATGAAATTAGAAATCAAACAGAATGCAAATATATGGAGGTTAAATAACACGCTACTAAACAATGAATGGGTTAATCAAAAAAATAAGGGGAAATCAAAATACATGGAGACAACTAAAAAAGAAAACACAATGGTCCAAATCTTTGGGATGCAGCAAAAGCTGATCAAAGAGAGAAATTTATAGCAATACAGATATACCTCAAGAAGCAAGAAAGATCTCTAATAAACAACCTAACCTTATACCTAAAGGAGCTAGAAAAAGAACATAGCCCAAAGCCAATAGAAGGAAGGAAATAATAAAAATTAAAGTAGAAATGAATGAAATAGAGACAACTCCCGCCCCCCAACAATAGAACAGATCAATGAAACCAGTAGCTGGTTCTTTGAAAAAATCAATAAAATTGATAAACCTTTTATCAGACTCATTAAGAGAAAATGAGAGAGGACTCAAATAAATAAAATCAGAAATGAAGAAGGAGGGGTGCCTGGGTGGCTCAATCAGTTAGGCTTCTGACTTCGACTCAGGTCATGATCTCGCGGTTCACGAGTTTGAGCCCTGTGTTGGGCTCTGTGCTGATAGCACAGAGCCTGCAGCCTGTTTTGGATTCTGTGTCTCCCTCTCTCTGCCCCTCCCCTGCTCATTCTCCGTCTCTGTCTCTGTCTGTCTCTCTCTAAAAAATAAATAAAACAGGGGCAACTGGGTGGCTAAGTTGGTTAAGCATCTGACTTTGGCTCGGGTCATGATCTTGTGGTTTGTGGGTTCGAGCCCCGTGTCGGGCTCTGTGCTGACAGCTCAGAGCCTGGAGCCTGCTTCGAATTCTGTGTCTCCCTCTCTCTCTGCCTCTCCCCTGCTCATCCTCTGTCTCTCTCTATCCCTAGAAAAATTTCAAAAATCAATCAACATGATACATTAGTAAGAGAAAGGACAAAAACAATATGATCATCTCAATAGATGCAGAAAAAGCATTGAGAAAGTACAACATCCATTCATGATAAAAACTCTCAGCAAAGTAGGTTTAGAGGGAACATTTCTCAACATAATAAAGACTATATATAAAAAACCCACACTAAAATCATACTCAACAGTGAAGTACTGAGAGCTTTTCCTTTAAGATCATAATAAGATAAGGGTGTCTGCTCTCACTGTTTTTATTAAACATAATACTGAGAGTCCTAGCCACAGCAACCAGGCTAAAATAAATAAATGGCATCCAAATTAGTAAGTAAGAAGTAAAACATTCAGTATTTGCAAATCACAGAATACTATATATAGTAAACCTTTAAAACACCACCAAAAACCACTAGAACTAATAAATGAATTCAGTAAGGTCACAGGATACAAAATCAATTTACAGAAATCTATTACATTTCTGTATACTAATAATGAAGTAGCAAAAAGAGAAACAAAGAAAAAAAATCCCATTTATAATTGCATCAAAATGAACAAAATACTTAGGAATAAACCTAACTATAAAACATTGATGAAAGAAATTGAAGATGAGACAACAAATGGAAAGATATTCCATGCCCTAGGACTGAAAGAATTAATACTATGAAAATGTCCACACTACCCAAAGCAATCTACAGAGTCAATGTAATTTCTATCAGAAGACAAACAACAGTTTTGGCAGAACTAGAACCAATAATCCTAAAATATGTATGGAACCTCAAAGATAGCCAAAGACAGCTTGAGAAAGAAAAATAAAGCTGGCACTTCAAATTCCAAGTTTTAAGATATATATAAAGTTGTAGTAATTGAAAACAGTATAATACTGGCACAAAAATAGACACACAGATCAACAGAACAGAATAGAGGGCCCAAAATTAACACACACTTGTATGGTCAATTAATCTACAACAAAGAAGGCAAGAATTTACAATGAGGAGAAGAGAGTTTCTTCAATGAACGGTTCTGGGAAAACTAGATAGCTATAGGCAAAAAGAATAAAATTGGACCACTTTCTTACACCACACACAAAAATCAGCTCAAAATGGATTAAAGATATAAATGTAAGACCTGGGGGTGCCTGGGTGGCTCAGTCAGTTGAGCATCCAATTCTTGATTTTGGTTCAGATAATGATCTCAGGGTTGTGGGATCGAGCCCTGTGTTTGGCTCTGTACTAAATGTGGAGCCTGCTTGGGATTCTCTCTCTTCCTCTCTCCCACTCCTCCCACTCATGCTCTCCCTTTCTCACTCTAAAATATTAAAGAAAAGTGAGATCCAAAACCATAAAAATCCCCATAGAAAATATAGGCAATAATTTCTTTGACTGCAGCCATAGAATCATGTTTCTAGATATGTCTCCTCAGTCAGGGAAAACAAAATCAAAATTCAACTATTTGGGACTACATCAAAATTAAAAGCTTTTGCACAGCAATGGAAACCATCAACAAAACCAAAAGGCAACCTACTGAATGGGGGAAGATATTTTCAAGTGATATATCTGATTTTGGTGTATCCAAAATATATAAAGAACTTATATAACTCAACACCAAAAACCCCCAAATAATCTGATCAAAAAATGGGCAGAGGATTTGAACTGACATTTTCCAAGGCAGACATACAGATGGTTGATATACACGTGAAAAGATGCTCAGCATCACAAACCGTCAGAGAAATGCATATCCAAACCACAAAGAGATATCACCTTAAACCTGTCAGAATGGCTGACACAAAAAACACAAAAAATAACAAGTGTTGGCAAGGATGTGGAGAAAAAGGAACCTTCATGCACTGTTGGTGGAAATGCAAACTGGTGCAACCACTGTGGAAAGCAGTATCGTGGTTCTTCAAAAAATTAAAAATAGAATTACCATGATTTAGTAATTTCACTAAAGGTAATTTGCTGAAGGAAAACAAAAACATGGATTCAAAAGATATATGTACCCCTATGCTTATTGCAGCATATTTACAATAGCCAAGATGTGAAAGCAACCCAAGTGTCCATCAACAAATGAATGGATAAAGAAGGTGTCATACACACACAGAATGGAATATTACTCAACCACAGAAAAGAATAAGACCTTGTCATTTGCAACAACATGGATTAACCTAGATGGTATAATCCTAAGTGAAATAAATCAGCCAAAGAAAGACAAATACCATATGATTTCACTCATATGTGAAATTTAAGAAACAAAACAAATGAACAACAACAATAAAAAGATCAGCAAAATACCAGACTCTTAAATACAGAAAAGATACTGGTGGTTGTCGGAGGGAAGGTGAGTAGGGGAATGGGTGAAATAGATAACGCAGATTAAGAGTACACTTATCTTGATGAGTACTAAATATTCCTCAGAACTGCTGAATCATTATACTGTATACCTGAAACTAATATAATGTATTTTAATTGTACTTCAATAACAAAGATAAAGAAAAAACATGTCACCTGCAAAATGTGACAGGAAGTTTTTTCTCTAAAAGTACTTCTTGACAAATAGAGCAGATATCATCTGAACCAATTTCCTTCTGTTTAATGTACCCATCTTCTTCAATATGCACAGTTTCATCATTTGTTCCTTGTTGTGGAGTTTGAACTCGATGTATCCCTCGAAGCAAGTCACTGATTTCTCTTTCCACAAGACCTAACTGCAAAGCACCTATGAAAAATTCCAAAGTATTAAAATTCAGTGGCAAAATTAGAGATACAGAAATGTAAATAACTTATGCTGAAAGTTAGAATTTTCTTTCAAATATCAGAAAGACAGTTTTGATTGAATTGTTACACTGAGATTTACCACTTCTTGTATTTTTTTTCAGAACCAAAAGGTCAAGTAAGAGTCATTGATAAAAAGAATGGGAGGTGCTGGGTGGCTCAGTTGGTTAAGCATCTGACTTCAAATCAGGTCATGACCTCACAGTTCATGGGTTTGAGCCCCATGCCAGGTTCTGTGCTGATAGCTCAGAGCCTGGAGGCTGCTTCAGATTCTGTGTCTCCCTCTCTCTCTGCCCCTCCCTGACTTGTTCTCTCTCCCTAAAAAATAAATAAACATAAAAGTAAATGAATGGAAATTATATTTTTTTCTTATAACTGAAAAGAGTCAGTGCAAATGTTGCATTGTAAAGGTTTTGCATTAATTATGTGACAGTGTTCATTCTTGGATTGGTGTTATAATCATGTCTTAGATTTTAATCTGTTCAATTTGTCCATAAATAATATTTTATCAACATACCACCAAAAGAAATGGACACAAATACATAAAGAGGAAACGGATATTTGAGTAGTTAGTGAAATTAGTCTTTGTTAGATGAATAATGAATGAATAGATAACAGGAGAGCAAGACTCAATTGTAACTACTCTCCTGTCTTGGTTTTCAGTTTCTACAAGAGTGTCTTGGTAGCCACATCTTTCACAGATTTGGTTAGTATCCTTCTGAATAATCTATTTGGAACTATGTTGCTTATAATCTTGGGATGTGCATTCTTTGAATTATGAATTTTCTCCATCCTACTGTCCTTATAAGAAATCGTTTCTAATACATTTAGTTTTGATCAGGGAATCCTAGATTCTTTATTCCTTTCTCCATCCCAGGCTCCTTTCCTTTTCTCTCTCCTTAACATGCCATAATTTAAATGCCATCTGTTATTGGTCCTCTTGAATTCTATTCATTTTATACATTCTTTAATACATTTAATACATTATTTAATAAATTTTAAAATACTTGCAAGATAATAAAACCTTCATTTTTTCTGGAAAGACTTCCAAATTAAACACTAAGAATACTGAAAACATCATAGAACAATATAGAAATCTCCGTTCCTTGCGTGAGGTGGGGTGGCAGGTGGAATGTAAGAGGGTAACATAATTTAATTAACCATTACTTTGGAGGATGAGAGCTATTTGTCACAGAGACAGAGCAACATCTGCTCTCTAAAAAAGACAGGGAGGAAAATGAAGAACAAAAACTGTGCTTTTGGGAATAAAGATTTCCTAGGGCAGCAGAATTATTGAAACATAAAAGTTCATAAGAGGAGCTGGCCATAAATGTCTCATGTGGTATAACATGAATTGGAAAATGAAAGGCAGAAACAAACTCTTCTGAAATTAATTAAAAAAATTAATGTATGAGACTATGAAAGAATATTCTTTTATAGAGAAGAGCAAGACAGCTAATCTTATCAGAGGGCAATGGAAGATGTTCAACTTCATTAACATAAAAGAAAATTAGTTAAAATAAGAATGACACACAGACACAGAATAAAACCTATTGAATAAGCAATAGTAAATCAATGAAATGTTATGTTTGTTTGCCTTATGTCATTTCTTTTTGCATTTAAAAAAGTTATATGAAGATACTTTAGACCTTCTAAGGGTATGTTAGATGTATGGAAGAATGGAAATTTATTTAATTTGCCAGGAACGAACAGATTACAATGAACCTTGTAGCTGGCATTTTTTTGTGTTCTGTAGGACAGCCTTTTTTTCCCCTACACTATAGAAATATTATTAACATTTGAAAATATTTCTTCATATTTTTAAATTATTTTCTTTGGGGACTTAAGTATTCTGTTCATGTCTTTCATTATGTGCTTAAGTAATAATATGTACCTAAAACACGAATCTCAAACCAAACCTAGCAGAAAATTGACAGGTAGCTGAAATTGCAAATCAGCAAAAGTATTTTAAGACCAATTTGGCAATACATCTGGTTGGCAGACATAAAAATGTTAATACTTTTACTCCAAAATCTGATTAATGAGACATTAGGCTAAACAAATGATTGAAAGAAGAGAAAGCTTCATGTACAAAGAATATGACAAACAGTTAGAAATAAATTAAATGCCTAACAATAGAATAATGTTAACTAAATTATGATATACCATATTTAGCCCCTGATGACTTTAATTACAGAGATTACACAGCATTGAAAATGGGTATAAAGTAGCAATGTGTGATAAAAGCAGAGGACAAAATTCCCATGCACTATTAGACATACATAAATATAAAGTAATAAATGAAAATGGGAGCAAAAAAGTTTATTGTATCTTTGTAGTGGGAATTTAAAAATTTTTTTCTTCAACATGGTTCTTAATTTATTTGTAAATATTTAATTAAAAAAAGGAATGGATGGCATTTACTAGACAAAAAGAAAAAGAGAAAATGGAGGAGAAGAGGGAAAAAAATCTAGTTTATACTTTGGGTTTTGACTACTGCTAGCATTGGAACTTTTAGAATCTCCCTTATAAAAGAAGAGAGGGGAATTGGATAAACTAAAAGTTTCTCTGATGCCAACGTTTATAAAACAAAGAGAAGGATACGTTTTTGACTCTTAGCTATTTTGTCCCTCAGCTCT
This sequence comes from Panthera leo, assembly GCF_018350215.1. Lineage (NCBI taxonomy): Eukaryota > Metazoa > Chordata > Mammalia > Carnivora > Felidae > Panthera > Panthera leo. Next base: position 173,152,314 of record NC_056686.1, read on the forward strand.
CTATTAAAAAGTAAACTATAAAAAAAATAGACATTGTCTTTAGAAGAAACTATTAGGTGATAAATGTAGGTTTTGCTGGAAAACATTTATTGGGTGATGGGAAAAATAATGCTCCATGTTCAAAAACTGATATCTTTACAATAAAATTCCTTTGTAATCATCTTTGTAAATGTTCAAAAATAAAAGTCAATTGTTTTTGATATGCAACACTAGAGCACAAATATTTGTTTCCTGATTTGTTTTAGAAGAATCTAGGAATGATATTCAAAACACTCACATAGTCCAAATGAATAATCATTTATAGCTTTCTTTAAATTAATTTAAATAATCTATGTTTGTTCCAGCTTTCATTAAAAAATTTTTTCTTATGTTTATTTATTTCTGAGAGAGAGAGAGAGAGAGAGAGAGAGAGAGAGCGCAAGCAGGGGAGGGGCAGAGAAAGAGAGAGAGGCAAAGAATCCAAAGGAGGCTCCAGGCTCTGAGCTGTCAGCACAGAGCCCTACACAGAGCTTGAACCAATGGACCGTGAGAGCATGACCTGAGGCAAAGTGGGTTACTCAACGGACTAAGCCAGCCAGGCACCCCCATTCTAGCTTTCATTTACATGATAAATTTTAAGATGATTAAGACTTCTACTTTTTTGAATATTTGTGCAAATAGGATTCTCTCAATGTTGACCAAAACTTCTTTTAAATATAGAGATATGAAAGATCTTTTATTTTTGTAGGAAGTATATATTTTTCAAAATTAACATTTAGGATTAAACATTAAAAAACATTTTTAAAAATTCCCAACCATAGGCTGATATTTATAAAAAGAACAAGACATAGTTTCTGCCTTTAAGAAATAAAAAGGATAACAGAATATTAACTATTAGGTTGATCCATATGAAATTGCTACTTTTGGAAATGAAAAACTCCACAAATGTTAGTATTCATTTTTCAATTCATAAAGAAGTATCTAACAGAGGATCCTGGCTAATACATAGTACAACAGATGTTTGTTGAATTTGGTTGTATAGAGCTTCACTGTAATAAGAGTAGCCATTAGCCACATGTGACTACTAAGCACTTGAAATATGGTTCATGTGACTAAAAAACTAAATTTCTAATTTTGTTTCACTTAAATTGAAATTGAAAACTCATAATATATAGTTACTGAAAAATTTGTAAGTACGTATATGTAACAATTTAGGTATTACATGAATCTATTTTTCAACTGAGTATTTTATAAAATCTAAATGCAGATCAAATATTTCCATTGAAAATATAGTGTCTAGATGAGATTCTCTGTAAGTATAAAATACTAAGACTTTGAAGACAGTATCAAAAATATTGCATATTTTTATATTGATTACATGTTGATATGGTAATATTTTAATGTATTAGATTAAATTAAAATATATTATTAAAATTAACTTTCCCTGTTTCTTTTTACTCTTTGTAATATGGCTACTAGAAAATTACATATGTGGTTTGCATTATATTTCTATTGGACAGCACTAGTATGGAAGCTTGTGAAAATGGTATGTAAAACAGTGTAGAGAACAAGTAAGATTTGGAGAGGACGTGAGCACTTAACTTCAGGTGGATAAAATGAAGAAATAGAGAAATAAACAGTGTATGCAATATCAAACAACCCAATCATTGTGTATGAAGGATTGGAAGAGAGGATGAAGTAGAGAACTAAGTGACATTCCAGAAAGAACCTTTTGTCTACAATGTGGAGAAGGAAGAAACCAAGTGCAGGTACCGAAAAGAAACAGGCTCTAGAACACTATGAAGGGCCGATGAAGGTTGGACAAAGGTGAGAATGAGAATGGAGAGATGAAAACAGCGTTGAGAAGGAGGTAGGATGTAACATGAACGGGATTTATGAAATGACTCCTTAGACAGGAGAGAGGAAGTTGGGAGAGGAAAAATCAAGGAGAATCCCATGGTTTCTAGTTTTGGAGACTAAAGAAAAAGGAAAGCCAATATATGAGGTAGGGGATACAAGAGGGGAGCACAAATGGAGGAGGGGGGGGATTTTGGTATTTAAAATGCCTGTGGGACCTCCAAATCTGAGCTGCCCCGAAAGCAACTGAAAATAGTGCTCTGTTGATAAGAGAAATGTGTAAAATGAGAGAAGAGTACAAAAAAAAGTGTCTGTGAAACACTAATATTAATTTATTATCTAGTACAACTTTTAAATGTTTACTGTGATTACCATAATGACAATATCTTTTTTATAAAATCTATAAATCCAAATGACCTATAACAAAATTAATTTTCTTTCTCTTTTAATTTTGAGGACTCTAGAACTTAAAGTTACATACCTATATGCTTGACTCTAAACTCAATTTAAGTACTGTCATAAAAACTATTTTACTCTTAAAAACATGTATTTATATTTTTTACATACAAATTTCAGTTAGTAGATATTTTTGAATGAAATTATGTTCCATGTCAACTATTACTGTGATCTAAAAAATTACATTTCTGATTTTTTTTATAATTAAAATAATTTTATGCCTAGAAACCACTGTGAATCTTTGCTTAGCACACATGAAGGAAATTTTGCCTTCAGAATAACTAGCCATTGTTTCATCCCTTTTTTTATTAAGTGCCCCTGAATTCGAAATGACATATAAAGTTACATTTTTTTATTAAGGAAGAAAAATGTCCCAAGTGTCTTAAATGCAACAAACTGAGCTACAGATAGTTGTCAGATTGTCTAGGAAAATAATTGTTTAAATTTAGAATATGTCTAAACAAAAAATTATTAAATATGTTAACTTCAAAATAATAAAAGAAGAAATGCAACTTACATTCATGATTCCTTGGAAGTTTGAATTTTTTCAACAAGACCCTAGTATTCACAGGTGGAAAACCAAAAGAAATATTTATTTATGATATAACCTAAAATGATATATTTTAATATTAGGAGTAGCATTATAGAATTTATATTGCTGATGGTGTTATAAATATACTTAACACTCTCATCAGTTTTCTGTTATAATAATAAGTAGTTAAATGTTAACTGTACTGAAATCAAAATAAAAAATTCATACAAAAACAGTAGTTAAATAAATGTTTTAAAGTAAGCATATGTGAAAAAAGTATTATAAATGAAAATAAAAGACATTTATAATAAAGAGATTTGCCAGAAAGAGTCCATGTATTTCTTTATAACATACATTTATTCACAGAGACAGGTTAGTAAAGGAATGAGATATTCATTGTAATTCTTTTAAACTTTCCTAGAAGTTTCTTAGTCCTGAAAATGGAGTAATTTTCTGGAGAGTACCAATACTGTTTTCTTACATATACCACTTGAATGTATGACAGAAAAAATACTTCAAATATCGCCAATTGAAATGAAATGAGACCTTTTTAAAAGCTGAGAAATACATAAAAAATTCTTACTTAAATATATTAAATATACTTTAGTATATTAAATACTTGAATTATATTTCCATTTAGTTTGGTTAATATATTGTAAAAAACAAGTAACATTATATAGAAATCAGAACAGAAGGCCCTTGCCCTGAGGAAGCTGGCATTACAAAAATGAAAAAAAACTATTTTAATAAACATAATTTATTATTTTTAATAATAAAACCAAACTGCAAGTTTTTAAAGGACCATATTTTATATCTTCTATGCTAACTAGAGTAAATTGTGTTAGCAATGCTCAATAAAAACTGATCAAAACAAAACAACAAAAACTCGGTAATACAAGCTTTGGAAATGAAGGTATATACTTTTTTTTTTTAACTTATAAAGAAAAGCATTCAAAGTGTGAGATACATATTCTTCTCTCAATTTTTTGTTAGATTTGTTTTACCCTCCAATTTCAGTCACAAATATTCTATAATAATATAATTCATGATTTGTTCATATAAATACAGATAGGTAAAACAAAATGAGTTGAAAGAATGAAAAAATGGAAAGAAGGGAAAGAATTCCAGACTAACTCCAAACACTAAATTAAAACAATTTTTTTAAAAATTTTCATTTTTGGGATTTCCCTGTAAGTAGGTTCTGTCACTAGAGGAAAACTTTCAGATTCAACAGAAGTAATTCTCAGTGTAGTTCTATTACTATCTTAAAAGATTCATAGTAAAATGCTTATTGAAAATAAAAATAATACATTAGAAAATATCATAATTAAAAAAATAATGAGGGGCACTTGGGTGACTCAGTCGGTTGAGTGGCCGACTTTGGCTCAGGTCATGATCTAACAGTTTGTGGGTTTGAGCCCCGTGTCTGGCTCTATGCTGACAGCTCAGAGCCAGAGCGTTCAGATTCTGCATCTCCTCGCGCTGTACCTCCCCGGCTTGCACTCTGTCTCTCTCTCTCAAAAATAAATAAACATTAAAGAAATTGAAGAAAATAATAAAAATAATAAAAATTTAAAAAACATAACGAATTTTTTGTTATTAAATGATTTGTTTGTTGTACTACATTTACAAAGAAAACAAACAATGCACCCAGTAGAAAGAATAAAAATAAAAATGTATTCGGGAATTTATTTTTAACTGACAGCAAATAGAAATCCTATAGTGAGAACATAATTATTGTTATTGATGTGAATCAGGGAGGTTTTTCTTTTTCTGTTTTATAGTTAGATTTCACATTTGTACATAAGATTCTTAGACAGTAAGAATTTAAAAAGTGATTTTTTAAATTATAAACATGAACTTTTAAAACTTGCAGAGGTGGGTAGTATGTTTCTCAAGTTAAACTTTATTTAATTTTCAGAATGAAATAAAATACCCCAAAATATACTGAAAAACTACAGCCATTTTACCCTTATATCTCCCAACAACAAATTTCTATTACCTTAAGTACTCAAATCATGAAAAAGGCAATATACCAAGATGTTCCTTTGTGGCAGATCTGGATTACAGAGTTACTTACCAGCATATATGCTTACAAAGTTCCCCTCCTTTCAGAAATGTGGAACAGTTACAAACATGAGGATTTCCTAAGAAAACCTTTAAAAGAAAAATGCATACTTAAAAAAAAAAAACCCTCCAGTTAATTTTTAGAGTTAGAATAAAAATAATTTAATGGACGATAGGATTAAAAGAGATTTCAAGAAGTAATTTAGTTTAGGTGACTTCAAATGTTGAATATAGTCTATGGAGACATCTTAACGCTTGACACCAGTCTCCAGGCTGATTTTTCACTGTCATATTGTCTTGCTCAACAACTTGTATTATCACTTAAGACTTCTTCAGTGACCTACACTCAGGCAAGTGAAAAGAAATCTAATTTTAAAAGCTAAAAAATATCTCTGTATCGATACATTTCTTAATGAAAGTTCATTCTGCCTTGCAGTGGAGCTAAAGACTTTTTGTAAATTAGCTTATTTTGGATCTTTTGTTTGTTTTGTACACTTAATTGGTATATAATTTGACTTGAGAAGACTAATTTTATTCACCAAGTTTATATTGGCTAAAATAATTTTTTAACTAAGTGTTCTAAGGGACAAAGTAAAAAAAAAAAGATGTCTTAAATAAGCACAGGCTAGTAATTTGTATTCAGTACTTAGAATGCAGGACACTACATTAAAATTTTCCAAATCAACACCCGGGAGGTGGGATGGTGGCTGATTTTTGAGTGGCAAGAGTGGGATATGCAAATATAAAATATCTTTTTTTCAGGTTTTTATTAAGACCTTCCCAAGGCATCGCCACCTAAACGATACTTTAAAAGGATCTTCTTGGAGGTTTAGAGTGACTAAAGAGTAAAGAAAAACAGATTTTATTTATTTAGTATTTACAGTATGAAATAGGTCGTAGGATTTTCATTTCGTTTTAGTTACAGGGCTCGTGACTGCCAACAACGGATCCAAGAACGCACGCAATGCAAAGCATGTATTCAAGTAAAACGTCTCACATTTTCAAGCCTAAACATCAAGCAGGTGCCATCATCTTACAGGAGTTGGATGCCATTTTGGAGTCCTGACTTCCCAAAATTAAACTTTTCTATGAAAACACGACTTCCCTCTGCAATTTGCACATCTTTAGAGTCTGGATCTCGCGCGGGTGGGGTGGGTGTGGCAGCGAGAATCCGCAGGGATTGTGAAGGTGGCTTAGAAATAAGGAAGGCCCAGGAGGACCGGGTGGGTGGGCCGGGCGGGAGTGGAGGCAAGTTGGGGGTGGTAATTACTCGGAAATCCCTGTTTTCCGGCTCCTCCCTCAGCAGGAAGCCGGTGGGGCCCATCTCTCGTAGGAGGTAGATGCTGCCGCTCAGCGCCAAGTCCTGTTGCCAGCTGAGGTGGTTGCTCAAGTGTCTTCGCCTTTCAGAGGCTTTACAGCCTCGGCGAAGCATCTTGCTTGGGTGAGGGCGAAGGCAGCTTCTCTACGAGACTCTCCGAGTGCCCGCCGGTTTCCATGACAACCGCGTGCCGGCCGGTTGCCTTGGTGATAAAGGTTGAGCTTCCTGATGTCCCAGAGTGCCTTGCGGCCAAGCTATAGCTGGCAACCAAAGGGCAAGGGGTGGAGAGTGGATTCCGCAGCTCAGAGCCGCCTCCGCTCGTTCCTGGAGCCACGTTCCTGGCTGGGAAGCGTTTCTAATACCCCGACCTGCCCAACGTTAAGGTGGCGGCTAAAGACACAGCTGTCAAATCTCTCGTGTTCCTTTTGCTGGTTCCTTGCAGGCAGGGCTGGTAAATTATGTGTGTTAGGACAGTCGCACGAGCGGGTTACTGTGTGGGCTCTGCGTGCTCAAATTTTCCTGTGATGATTCATCATCTTTATCAGAAACCCCAGAGTAATTATTTTGTTCAACAATATTCCACCATTTCCAGAGTGCTCACTATCTGCATAATCTGAGCGATTCGCTGGGGAAAGAAAAGACAGGAATCTAACCCCTAGGGAGCTAGATCCTTAAATCGGGACGTGTGCAGGGTGTGGCCGGGTTTGGTTTTAAAGCCAGAGGAGCATTTCTAAATTGAATATTTAGATAGGGATGGGTGTGGGGGGTGGTGCCAAATCCATTGACCCTGTCCCCCAAATCCACAATCTCTGTTGTAAGGAATATTTTTGAGGTATGCAATGTTGATTAAATAATTCACATTGTCTACGAACTGTGTTACTGCATTCTACTGGAAGAGCTGTAATAAAGTTGAGTCAAGTAAAGAAGCCGTGTCACTAGAATCTTTCTAAGAAATTGAAATCAGGAAATAGCTACTTGGTGGCTCAGTAACATAAGCGAAGATGAAGGATAGTTGTCCATTTTATCATGGGAGGAGACCATAACTAGACTATGCCAAGAGCAGAGAGGAGAAAATGGCAAAGGCCACGATATGAGAGAAGATGATGGAAATGGTAACTTGCACATGTTAAACTTTTTTTTTTTTTCAACGTTTTTTATTTATTTTTGGGACAGAGAGAGACAGAGCATGCACGGGGGAGGGGCAGAGAGAGAGGGAGACACAGAATCGGAAACAGGCTCCAGGCTCCGAGCCATCAGCCCAGAGCCTGACGCGGGGCTCGAACTCACAGACCGCGAGATTCTGACCTGGCTGAAGTCGGACGCTTAACCGACTGCGCCACCCAGGCTCCCCTTGGACATGTTAAATGTGCAGATAAACACCACCAATCCTAGGTCTAAGATCTTAACTTACTAAATTTTATTACTACTTTTCTATTCTGACTAATAACAACTAACATACATATGACCATAATCCCAATTTTACTGTCAACTTAATGGTGCTAGGTGTTAAAGTGAAACACACATTAGGGAAAAACCTCATATTGAAACCAAAAGAAATTATAAATTGAATTAGTTTATTTATTAATATTCACAATTTAAAAACTCAATATAAATTACTGACAATCTACACTTTCTATTTAATAAGATGAGATGGGTTTCAGAGTGAAGGCATTTTATTCAATTGCCATTCCTGCTCTCTCTCTCCATATATATATATTGTGTGTGTGTGTATATATATATATATATACACACAATATATATGTATATCCATATAATATCTCTTTCTATATATAATATACATATGAAGTATTATATAGTTATTTAAGAATTATCTTGAAGAGAACTTTAAAAAATAAACAGTAAATAATTGTTAAAACTGTTATTACTTATTGTAATTAGATAATACTTATGTGTAAGTGATAGACATAATTTTCAGAAAGGACACATGTTTAAGACACAATAAACTTTATGTAAGCGAAATGTGGGTTCATAAATTCCATTTTGGGGGGTGATAAAAGTAGGAGTATTCATACTTTCATGGAAGTTAAAAAGAGAAAGCACAGATTGTTAGAACTTCAGTCTAGATGTAAGACATTTGTTTTTATATCTGTCAGTTAAGACTTTAAAAACGTTCTTATAGCTAGGTGACTATCCCATATGTTTCCTTCATCAATTAAGAGAGTATGACATGAGTAATATTTGCAAATATTAAATCAGGGAATTAAATTTCTCCCATAAGTTTGTCATGTTCCCTTCCAAGTTACATTTTGAAGCATATTGCCCCAGGATGAGGGAAGTGGTACTAGAAATGAGTCATTGATAAGCTTTGAGTTTCATGAATTAAGTTTTAGCCCCTTTAGCAATACAATTTAGCCATAAAAGACAGGAGCTAATACATTTTATAAATAAATGGATCTTAACTCTATAGGGTACAATAGAATAAGCTGGGCTTAGAGTATTAGACTTGGAATAGTGGAAGAGTATGCCATTGGGGGATGAAAAGAAGACTAACAAGTCAGTGGAAGAAGTCAGCTGCTAATCTTAATGTGGGTGTGTTTGTGTTGGGGTGAGGGTGGGAGATGTGAGGGTGAGGCAAGGGATGGATTGAAACATTGAGATTGGTTTGGGAAGACTGAGAACACCTATGGAAGGTGTGTTTACTTTTGGAATAGTGTCAGAGAGGTGCAGATTACTGGGGAACTTCAGCTTTTGGCTTACTGTCCCCTAACATGAAGTGAGCAATATGCGAGATGCCAGTGGAAGACAGAGAGTAAATGAACTGCTTGTAATGTCCTGGTCCTCAAGGATTAAAGACCTACACTGAATATAGAGTCTGTGTTTACATACAAAGAATGGGCACAAGAAGAAGTAAACTAGTGTCTGACTAAGATGATGCAGAACTCAGCAATTTCAAGACAATAGAAAGTGGCAAAGAGAACCCAGGACTCCAGTGAAGGTGCTTCAACACAATACCTTTCTTTTTTTTTTAATCAAAGTTCAATAGGGCCAGTTACCAGTAGGTCCCTGACCTCCCTTTTCTTAGAGCATTTATTCTAGGAAACATTAAATCGTAATTTTTTTCTTTGTCCCTTTGAGATGTACCTCTTCTCCCAGCCTCTTGCCAGTTTTACAACACAGTAGTATATTTCGGAAGGACCTGGGAAGCATCCCTTTGAAATGGAATCATCAAGAATGATAGTGCCCCCTGCCTGGGTAGCTCAGTCGGTTGAGCCAACCAGACTCTTGGTATTGGCTGGAGTCATGATCTCTCAGTTTCATGAGTCTGAGCCTAGTGCCTCTGCACTGGCAGTGCAGAGCCTGCTTGAGATTCTCTCTCTCCCTCTCTCTGCTCCTCCCCCACTTGCACTGTCTCTGTCTCTCTCAAAGTAAATAAACTAAACTAAAAAAAAAAAAAAATGATAGTGCCCCCATCTCCTGGTCTTTGTGGCAGTATGAAACCTAACTTTGGTAATCACCAGTTAGCAGTCATAGATGGCCTAATTACATTGACCAACCCCCTTCCTAACAACCTCCTCTAGTACTTTTCCACTAGCTTGCTGCAGGCTTCAAAATGCTCCTTTTGTTTCAATGTAGTTGAGTTCTCAGTCTCTCTCTCCTCTACTGCAAGCTTTTTTTTTTTTTTTTTTTTTTTTTTTTGAGAGACAGAAAATGAGTGTGAGCAGGGGAGAGGAGAGAGAGAGAGAGAGAGAGAGAGAGAGAGAGAGAGAATCTTATAGAGAGAATCTTGAGCAGGTTCCATGCTCAGCTCAGAGCCCCATGTGGGGCTCGATCCCACAATCCTGGGATCATGACCTGAGCCAAAATTAAGAGTTGAATGCTTAACTGACCAAGCCACCCGGGTGCCCAAGCAATCATTGTGAACAAGTCTTCCTTGACTGTTTAACCCTGTCCAGTTCAATTTTTCTTTGGCAATAGATACTCATTAATCTAAAAAAGGCTATTAAATCAGACTAAAAAGTTTTTTTTTTCTTGTCCTCAAGTGGAGTGGTAGCTAGCAAAGGTGATTGGATCATTTAGAGAGAAAGCATACTTCAGTTTTTTGTACATCCAAGTGTAATATAAATAAATTTGCAACTTACTGTGAGTGTGATTGGGACTGTTAGTTTAAGATGCCAGACTTCCATCCAAAGAGCCTTTGAAAATAATAATAAAAAATAAAAAATAAAAAGGTTTCAACCTCTGCTACTGAAAAAACTAGGGAGGACTGAGGTAGTAGACTTCTAAGAATGACCCCAGTGACCTTTGTCCTTCTATATTTCCCTGTCCCGTGAATATGTCCTGTTACATGGCGAAGAGATTTTGCTGATGTAATTAAGGTTGCTGTCAGTTGACTTTGAGTTAATTAAAAGGAAGATGATTTGAGTCATCCTGATCTAATCATACAACTCGTTTAAAATTAAGCACAAGGGGCACCTGGATGGCTCAGTTGGTTAAGTGTCCAACTTTGGCTCAGGTCATGATCTCACAGTCTGTGAGTTCAAGCCCCACATCTGGCTCTGTGCTGACAGCTCAGAGCCTGGAGCCTGCTTCAGATTCTGTGTCTCCCTCTCTCTGCCCTTCCCCCACTCACGTTCTCTCTCCCTCTCTCAAAAATAAATAAACCTCAAAAAAAATTTGTTTTAAATAAAATAAATTAAGCACAGAGTTTTCTCTGGCTAGTGGCAGAAGGAGAAGTCTGAGATGAAGCATAATTTTCTTGAAGATGGAGGGATCCACCTTAAAGGAATGCTGGGGGCCTCTGGAAGAAGAGCCAAAAAGGAAATGGGGGACTCAGACCTATAACACTTAGGAGCTGGACTTTGCCACAGCCTAAATAAAGTTGAAATCAGATTCTTCCTTAGAGCTTTCAGATAAGAGTACAGACTGGCTGACATCTTGATTTCAGTCTCCTAATACTCTGACCAGAGAATGCAGCTGGGCCTGCTTCAACTACTGACCTACTGAACTGTGACCTAATAATGGTGTTGTTTTAAGCCACTGTTTGTGGTAATTTTTTAAAAACCAATAGAAAATAAATACATGGAGCCATTGGCAAATTTCAGCAACCGCTAGAGGAACAAATATGAATGGAGGGCACTGACTGTCTCGGGGGGGAATAAGTGAAGGCATAAACGTGGAACAGTTTACTCCTTCTTACCTGCCAGCATTGGGTTGGACAAGAGAGTCACTCTGGCTGGTTCCAGGTACAAAATAATTTATTATAGGATCTAAGCTAGCTTGCAAAATGTCTAGTAAGGCCACAGAGATCAAGATTTGATCATATACTAAAGTGAGGCACTGAGGAAAATTATTTACTTATACCATGAGATTTTTTTTTGCAGCAGAAGTACCTCTGAGTCACTCAAGAAGCTAGGGACTGGACATCAGTACCTCCACTATTGCAGAAAACCAAAGGACTTTATAACTGTAATTGCTACTTGGGCTTCATGCTCTCATTCACTTCTGCCTTTCAGGTCTTGGTGGAAGTTAGTAATGTACTACAATCTGAAGCCAAAAGAAAAAAAAAATATGAGAAATATGGAAAGGTGGTTTTAAGAAATTAGACCAGTAACAAAATGGGCCAGAGGGAGAGGTTAAAATAATTTGGGGAACAACTAGAGAATCAGAAATAGGTTTTTGGTTTTAAAAATGATTGTGAAATTAAAAAAAAAATCCCATCACAAAGGGAACTTACCTTCAAGTGGAAAGAGCTTAGGATATCAAGCATTAGGATAAATGAATAATAATTACTACCATAACTACATATGTGATTAGCACATTTCAGAATGTTAAAGAGATTGAAAAAACCTGTTTACAGAATTAAAAAAACAGGAGTGTCTGGGTGGCTCAGTCAGTTGAGCGTCTGACTTTTGATTTTGGCTCAGGTCATGATCTTCGGGTTGTGGAATTGAGACCCGCGTTGGGCTCTGTGCTGATGGCATGGATCCTTCTTGGGATTCTCTCTCTCCCTCTTTCTCTTTCCCTCTCCTGCTCATGCTTACTCTCTCTCAAAATAAATAAACATTTAAAAAAAGAGAATTAAAAAATAGGTATAAAAAGGCAAAAATTTGATTAGCATCAAATTTTTTATTTGCATTTATATCTAGCTAAATAGGGAAAGTTTATCTCCTACATATAATTAATGAGTAAAGAACTAGAGGATATATACTAGTAAAACCAGGGTCATTTTAATTTTATGTTTATTTATTATTATTTTGTTGTTGTTTAATTTTATGTTTAAATGGTTTCTATTAATCAACACCTGCCCTTTTATAACATAGCTTTTCTATTTTCTTTATTTAGTTGATTCATTTCTTGATTGGTTTGAATAGTTTCTTGAATACTTTTTGCAGGAAGAGAATGTGCAATATATATTTTCTGCAGTCTTGAATAATGTAAATTGTCTTAAAATTGCTTTCACAGGTGAATGACAATTTGGCTGGCTATAAAATACTTGGATAAAAATCTTTCTCCTCTAACCCTAAAAATATTGCTATACATTTTGTAGGTGATCCATGATATAGAGGGTATATCTCTGAGACTAGTCTAATTTTTTTATCCTTTATGTATTGGTAACATTAAAAAAAATTCTTTGTACTTAAGACTTCAACCAGCATCATTTCATAAGTTGTTTTTCATAATTTTTTTAACACTTGGTCAACATAGTGTCTTAGTCTATGTTATAATTGCTTATGTTCCATTAAAAAGAATACAAATTATCTATATTTTGTATCAGATTTTATTTGCTTCTTTTTGGTTATTCTTATATATTATTTACTGTTTCATTATTTTTTTCTCAACCTTTTCTTCTGCTTTCTGGGAGAGCTTTTCTTTTCCAATTTTATTGAGAAAACCTGACATACATGACTGTATAAGTTTCAGGCATATGGCATGATGATTTGATTTATATACATTGTGAAATAATAGCCACTATAGGTTCAGCTAACATCTGTCTTCTCATATAGATACAATAAAAGGAAAAGAAAGGAAGAAAAAAGGAAAAAAAATTTTCCCTTTGTGATGAGAACTCTTGGGATTTATTCTCTTAACAATTTTCCTATATGTCATATGGCAATGTTTGCTATCATCATCATGTTGTACATTACATCCCTAGTACTGATCTGTAACTGGAAGTTTGTACCTTTTGACCACCTTCCTCCTATCACCTAATTCCCCTCCCCCCATCTCTGGTACCCACAAGTCTGGTGTCTTTTTTTGAGTTAATTTTGTTTGTTTTCTTTTGTTTTAGATTTCACATATAAGTGAGATCATATAGTATTTTTCTTTTTCTGTTTGACTTATTTCACTTAGCATAATGCCTTCAAGGTCCATCAATGTTGTCACAAATGGTAGGAATTCCTTGTGTTTTTTATTTGTTTGTTTATGGCTGAGTAATAGTCCATTGTACATATATCCCTTATCTTTTTCGTTCATCCATCAGTGAATGCTTAGGTTGTTTCCATGCCTTCGCTATTATAAATAATGCTGCTATGAATGTGAAAGTGCATTTTTCAATTTAGTGTTTTTGTTATCTTTGGATATATTCCCAGAAGTGAATTGGTGAGTCATATGGCGGTTCTACTTTTAATTTTTTGCGGATTCTTCATACTGACTGAGGATTTTCTAAAGTGATGGTATCAGTTCTATTCAGATTTTCTATTTATTACTGATTCAGTCTTGGTAATTTTTCCATATCTTCTAGGTTGTATAATTTGTTGGTGTATAGTTATTTGTGGTAGCCTCTTAGGATCCTTTGAATTTCTGTGGTATCAATTTTAATGTCTCCTTTTTCATTTACAATGTTTAGTCAGCCTTGTTTAGTCTAGCTAAGTGTTTGTCCATTTTGTTTACCTTTTCAAAAAAATCAACTCTTGGGTCAGGTAGTCTTTTCTAATCTTCTGTTCCCTATTTAACTTATTTTTTCTCTAACTTTTATTATTTCCTTTCTCCTGCTAACTTTGGACTCAGATTGTTCTCCTTTTTCTAGTTCATTAAGGCAAAGAGCTAGGTTGTTTATTTAGGATCTTTCTTGCTTCTTAATATAGTCATTTACTGCCTTGAACTCCTTTTAGAACTGTTTTTGCTATATCCCACAAGTTCCAGTATGTTGTGTTTTCCTTTTCATTTGTCTCAAGAAACTTTTTATTTTTCCTTTCTTTTTTTATCCATTGGTTGTTCAGGAGAGTATTGTATAAATTTCCATGTGTTCATGAATTTTCCAGTTATCCACTTACTGATTTCTAGTTTCAGGCCATTGTGTTCAGAAAAGATACTTGGTATGATTTCAGTCTTCTTGAGTTTGCTGAGACTTGTTTTGTAGCCTAACATAGAGTCAATCTAGAATATGTTTCATGTGCACTTGAAAAGAATGTGTATTCTGTGGCTGTTGGAGTGAATGTTCTGTATATGTCTTTTAGGTCCATTTGGTCTCTGGTGTTATTCAAATCCACCATTTCCTTACTGATTCTTTGGATGAGAGATTCATTGTTGAGAGTGGGGTATTAAAGTCCCCAACTGTTGGGGTGCCTGGGTGGCTCAGTCGGTTAAGCGCCCGACTTCAACTCAGGTCATGATCTCACAGCTTGTGAGTTCCAGCCTCGCATTGAGCTGTGTGCTGACAGCTCAGAGCCTGGAGCCTGCTTCAGATTCTGTGTTTCTCTCTCTGCCCCTCCCCACTCACTCTCTCTCTCTTTCTCAAAAATAAACATTAAAAAAAAATTAAAGTCCTCAACTGTTATTGTATTACTTTTTATTTCTCCTTTTAGCTCTGTTAATTTTTGATTTATACATTTGGGTTCTCTGATGTTAGGTGCATAAATATTTATAATTGTTATATCTTTTTGATGTATTCACCCATTTATCATTATATAATGACTTTTTTTTTTTAACCATTTTTCAATTGAGGTCTATTTTATCTGATATAAATATAGTACAACTGCACTTTTTTTTTTTTTTTTTTTTTTACCATTTGCCTGAAGTGTCTTTTTCCATCCTTCATTCTCAGTCTATGTGTCTTTAAGGCTAAAGTGAGTGTCTTATAGGCAGCATATTGTTGGACCTGGTTTTTTATTCATTCAGTCATTCTATATCTTCTAATTGGAGAATTTGTTTATCTTTAAAGTGATTTTTGATAGGTAAGAACTTACTATTATCATTTTGTTAATTGCTTTATGGTTGTTTTGTATATCTGTTTTTCTGTGTTTCTTATCCTGTCTTTTTTGGTGTGTTTTGATGTCTTTTAGTATTAGTATGCTTTGACTTCTTTATTGTGTTCTTTGTGTAATTACTACAGGGTTTGTTTCTTGTGGTTGGTAAGGCTTACAGAACATGTCTTAAGTTTATAACACCCTATTTTAAACTGATAACAACTTAACTTTAATAGAATTTTTAAACTTTATAATGTTATTTCTCCTCCCCCCTCACATTTTAGGTAATTGCTGTTATAATTTACTTATTCTTATTGTGTAACTAATAACAGATTATTGTAGTTATGGTTTGTTTTCTTTTTAAACTAGAGTTGTAAATGAATTATGCATCACTATTACCATATTGTAGAATCTATGACTATATTTACTATTATCAGTGAGATTTATGCTACCTTTTTGAGGTTTTTTTTTTTTTTTTTTTGTAATTTTACTTATTTTGAGAGAGAGAGCATGAACGGGGGGAGGGAGACAGAGAATTCCGAGCAGGCTCCGCACTGACAGTGGGGGAGTCGATCCCACAAACGGTGAGCTGAAATCAAGAGTCTGACTCTTAACTCACTGAGCCACCCAAGCACCATAAGTTTTTATGATGTTAATTAGCATTCTTTTACTTCCACTCAAAGAACCATCTTTAACATTTCTTGTAAGGGAGAACCTCTATGGCATTTTTTTTAAGTACTCCCTCAGTTTTTGTTTGTTCAAGCAAGTCTATCCCTCAGTTTCTGAAAGACAGCTTTACCAGGTTTAGAATTCTTGGTTGACAGTTATTTTCTGTCAGTGTTTTGAATACATCATCCCATTTTCTCCTGGCCTGAAAAGTCTCTGTTGAGAAATCCACTAGTAGTCTTATAAGGGCTTTTCTTGTATATAGCTTCTTTCTTTTCTTTTGTTACTCTTAAAATTCTTTCTTGGGCTTTTGGCAATTTAACTATAATGTGTCTTAGGTTAGCTGTATTTGGATTCAACCTATTTGAGGTGTTCATTTCTCTCTGCAGGTTCAAGAAGTTTTTAGCCATTATTGCTTTATATATAGTTTCTGTCCCTTTCTCTTCTGCTTCTCCTTCTGGAATTCCAATAATGCAAATATTGTTTCTTTTCATTGTGTCCCATAATTTCCACAGGATTTTTTTTTTTTTATTCTTTTCATTCTTTTTTTTTTTTTTTTTTTTTTTTTTGCTTCTCTGTCTAGGTAATTTCCAATGTCCTATCCTCCAAATAGTTGAGTGTTTCTTCTTTATGATTGAATCTACTTTTAAACCTCTCTATTGAATTCTTTAGTTCAATTCTTGTATTTTTCAACTATAGGATTTGTTTTATTTTTTTAGATGGTTTCTGTTTCCTTGTGCTTCTCTTTTGTTCATGCATTGTTTTTCTAAATTCATTTAGTTGTCTGTCTATGTTTTTTGGTAGTTCACTCAACTTCCTTAAGAGGATTATTCTGAATTTTTTGTCTAACAGTTAATAGATCTCTGTTTCTTTAGGGTTAGTTATTGGAGCTTTATTAGTTTCCTTTGGTGGTGCCACACTTACCTGATTTTTTTGTGATCCTTGATTCCTTATGTTAGTATCTGTACATTTGAGTAATCAGACTTTTCTTTCAAACTTTACAGGTTTTGACAGAGACAGTTCTTTACTAGTCAGCCCAGTTTGGGTTTCTGGTGTGTTTATTGATAATGTCCTTGGGCAGGTGGGGCCTGCTATGATGGTCTGTTTTGGGGTGAGGCAACTGTTTGAGCTCTGAGAACATGGATGGATGGGTGTGTCATTGGCTCAAAACAGTTGGAAAGGACTGCTGCTTGATTCCTTTCCCAAGTGAGGCTGAAGGATTGGCTTTGTGGTTGCCTAGATTCTCT
This sequence comes from Panthera leo, assembly GCF_018350215.1. Lineage (NCBI taxonomy): Eukaryota > Metazoa > Chordata > Mammalia > Carnivora > Felidae > Panthera > Panthera leo. Next base: position 173,169,582 of record NC_056686.1, read on the forward strand.
GGTCAGGCTTAATAGATGATCACACTAGGTACTATATTCAGTAGTAGATAGGGCTGTGAATTATCTTCCCTGCCCTGACAGGGCAGCAGGACAGGGCCCAAGGCCTGTATAGATCATTGTTTGTGGATCTGAATTAGGCCAGAGTGTGCACTGAATTCTCTGGTCAGTTGAGGCCACTAGCTTTGTTCTGTAGACAGGGGAAACCATGGGCTGTACACTCTGTTTGAGTGCCACTGTATACAGAGGTTCTCCCTTACAAGATGGGCTATGCAGCTTACTGTGTGCTCCAGGTAGGTTCTCTGGTCAACAGGCTGTGTTCACTAATGAGTGGGGCTAGAAATTTGACTCCCTGATCAGGTATAGTGGGAGAAAGAGCTGTAAAGCTGGTAAGGTTCTTTGTTTGTTGTCTTAACTCAAGCCGACCTACACCACAAATCCCCTGACTGAACAGGGCCACTGGCTTTGTTCTACAAACTACTGGCTCTGCTTGCCAGCCCCTCAGCTTCAGGAGTTGTCTCAGGCCTTTCTGATCAGATAAGGATAGAAGGCACGCTACAGAGCCGGTGGGGCTATGTCTCAGTTCCCTTGTTTGGGTTGGGGGAGGGAGGGCTGCTCCAGGCTACTCAATTTCTCAAACAGGCTCTCCAGGTGGAGGGGCCAAGAACTACTTTCAGCCTTGGCTATGAGTTAATCCCCTGCCTATGTGTAGCATGGAAATGCTCCATGCCCAGTACTGGCTTTACTTTGGGGGTGATCAGCTCTGCTTGCCTGCCTGCCTCTTGGCACAAGCATTGCTGAGCTGTACTGCTCCCAGGAGCTGTCACCACCTTTCTGGTCAGATGGGGCTGGAAGACACTCTCCACTGAGGGTGGGACTATGATTCTGCTTCTTGCCTGGGTGTGAGCAAACTCTGCTCTAAGGGTAGCAAAACTCTTCCGAATCAGTCAGATCTGCACACCACTGAGTTCTCTGGTCAGAGTGTGCCCCTAGCTTGTTCTGCAGATGAGCAAAACCTCTGGTTGAGATCAGTACTTGGGCACTGCAGATGTGAACTCAGTCAGCCAAGATCCATGTGCTGGCCATTGCAAGCTCCTCTCCCTTTCTCGGTCACAGTCATATGCCCATTGGTTGAGCAGATCCCCTGTAATGTTCATGGTGTGAGATAAGAGTAGAAGCTTCCACAATGCAACCCACAATGCTGGGGGTTGACGGGTTCTCTTTTACCACTGGGGGAATGGAAGCTTAGGGGAGACCTCTCCATGTGGTGTGATGTTGGCCTGAGGAAGGAGCATTGTGATCAACGTGTAGCTGCTTCACTTGCCCTTCTAATGCAATCTGTCTTGGTCTCCGGGGTGCAGGGGGTGCTTCAGCTTCATTCCCCATGTTCTAGGATTCTCTTAGTGGTGTCTTGTTCTTGGAGAGTTGTGAGCTTTATTTCTTGTGAGGGGGGAGTGAAGTCAGGAACAACCTATGTTGCCATTTTGGTCTGTGAGAGCTTTTCATATTTTCGCTCTTCATCCTAAGGCATTTAAAAATCATGTCATTGAATGTTTATTTCACAATGCTTTAGAAAATTCTAGTTCATTGCTATTTCTGCCAATTTTTCATACAGTTCTTTTGTCTCAGCCAGTTCTCCTTTGATTGCAGACATCTTATCACCTTTTTTAAAAAATTACTTTTTTAAAAAATAAAACCATGAGACCATGTTTTAGTGAATTTTACCAAGCATTAAAACAGATGATGCTGAAGATTTACACTTTTTTTTTTAAAGCACACCCTTTGTCTACCTCTTGAAAGGTGTGACTTTTTTATTATTCTGATAGAATCTTTTCTAAGTTGCCTTCTTCTTTTTATTCATCTGTGGGGAAAAAATAAGCTTAGGAATTCCCTGAGCTTGCATCAATGGGTTAACAAGGCATAAAGAAATAGAAAGCCACAGGATGAACGCATACAAGATTAGGTAAAACAGATTAGGTAAACAAGGCAAAGGCCCCCACTATAGGACAAAGGTATAGGAATAGGAAATCTCAGGATGAAAACATCCAAGATTAGGTAAACAAGATTAGGTATTCAGGGTGGAAGCGCATCACCCCCCCTGCACCCCCCCCCCCCCCCCCCCCCCCCCCCCCCCCCCCAGTTTAGTACAATAGCAGAAAGCCGCTATCATTGGAAGGAAAGACCAAAATTGGTAAACAAGTATACAGGGTTATAGACTACAGGGCTATAGACAGCAGCAGCAAGTTGCCTGGAGTGGAACTAATTAGCAAAAGAAAGGTACCTTGTTGACCCTGAAGTAGCCTGCTCTCTCTTGTCCCCTAGACAAGTTTAAGTAAACAGACTTGGCTCCTCAAGCCTGCCTTAAACAACCATCTGCCAGGCACAAGGACTTTGTTTTGTATTGACTCAAACCTCTAACACCTTGTATCTTCAAAACCACCCCCCCGCCCCTGCCCTGTTCCCCCACGCCCATGAGTTAATGTTCAAGATTTCATTGTCTCTTTGTGCAAGTCCATCATGCTTGTAAGCCTTCTGATCCGAATAAAAATGGAGCAAGGACCCTTACTCGGGGCTCTTGTCTCCTCCTGGACGTTAGCTTCTCTCGCGTTTCAATCCTGCGTCCGCTCTCTTGCTGGACAAGAGAGAACTCCAGACCCAGAGTCTACTACATTCATCTTTGATGGTGGTAATTTCTTCTAGTCTTAGTATTTTCCTCTAGCAGGGGACAAATGGAGTCTTCTTGTTTTGTTTCAACATCTACTTGGAATTGTTAGAATCCTCATGTTAACATTTTAGGCTAGTGGGGTGGTTCATAGTTCAGTGATACGGGAATAGGAAGAAGCTAAGACTGTGGTCAATACACCAGGGGTACTTGTCTTTGTAAGGTTTTTTTTTCTCAGGTTTTGTGAAATAATTTTTAGGGGCTTTACCCTAAAATTTGGTCCAAGCTCCTTTCTAAGTTTGTTCCCAATGGCATCAAAGAATATTGATGTTAAAAAAAGAAGCTCCTATACTAATGTCACTAATAACTTATTTTGTGTGCTTTCTTTACTTCTGGTCTCCTGACACAGCTGTTCTTGAAATCATTTTACTCTCCTTACTGTTGCTGCAGCTCACATAGTCGAGGTTAGAGCCATTGATTTTTATAGACTAGCTCCTTGATTAGCAATGTAGTCTACATGGTGTATCTCCCTGGTTCCTCTGGTATAATTTTCTGCAAATAGCGCAGATTAGTGTTCCAGATTTTCTCCTACTGTTTTGCATTTATTTAATCTTTATGCCATAAAGGAGTCAAAGAGTGTCAGATGCCTTTGTTTTAGTTACTAACTGCATCTGGAAGTCTCTAGGCATTACATCTTATGAGAGGTTCTTAGAACACTTAAGAAGGAATACTTTTAAAAGGCATGCATATGAAAAGGTACCACTTTGATCTATGTCATTCTAGAGGGCTTGATATATTAGAGAGTCAGACTGGCTCCTTATAAGAAGGAATATTTGGACAATTTCACCTGTCCAAAAATGAAGTGGATCTCTTATGTTGCTTGAAGATTCCCATCACAGAAAACTTTTAAAGGCATACTGAATTGGCATATTCTAGGAATACTGCAGAGGGTTTTCTTGCAGAAATGAAAGATTATCCTAAATATCATATAAGAAATATTTTAGCTTTCTTAGGGTCTATAGTTATATAGATTAACGTTGTGGGGTGTTTTGTTTTGTTTTGTTTTGAGAGAGATTGTGTGTGCAAGTGGGGGAGGGGCATAGCGAGAGGGAGAGAGAGAATTTCAAACAGGCTCCATGCCCATCCCAGAGCCTGAACTGGGGCTCAATCTAATGACTGTGAGATCATGACTTGAACAAAATCAAGAGTCTTACACTTAACCAACTAAACCACCCAAGCTTATCTGAAATAGTTGCCTCTCACTATTCACTTGCTATAGAAACCATGTCTAATTTAAGATTTATTATACAATTTTAAGTACCATTCATGACGATTTCCTATAAATATGAGATATGGAAATATTACTTTAGTTGTCATACTGAAAGAAAATCAACATGAAAACATTTTGAAAGTTCTCTAAACATACAGTTGACTTTGAATATTTGATATGTAAATATAAGTATCTTATTCATTGGAGAATATTTCTTGTGAACCTTGTGGGGTGTAATATCACAAGACTAAATATTTGACATTTTGGCCTATGTAAATCAAAAATTAAATCAATATTTAAAAAGTGTCTTCTTTTATCTCAATTATTTAATTGTTGACTTGGAAAATACATTCAGTCTATCTCTTCTCTTCATATCCTCCAGATGGTAATTTTTCTGATATCATTTTGGCACCATTCTTAACTGTAGAACAGGAACCGAATTCAGCTGATCTATATGAATATATTATTGGAAATTGCCTTTGTAACAAATGACAACACCTGACATTCTCAGGGTAAAGCCCATAAGAATATTATAAATAGAAAAATATTACATTCCCTAAGCAAAATGAATGGAAATGGAAATGTGTGTGTGTGTGTGTGTGTGTGTGTGTGTGTGTGTGTGTGTGTGTTTTCAGAGTCAGGAAAAAAAATCGTACTTCGACCTAACCTCTGGAAAATCTCAAAGTGAGATGATGTCCTAGGGCAAATAATCATGTGAATACTATCTCATTATAGCTATTTGGACCAAGAGTGGACACTACATTCAACAAAGGTTCACAGGCAAGTCTAACTTAGGGGCCTGGCTCATGAAGATGATCTAAGTTCCCTTCTTTGGAAACTGAGCTAATACTCAAAGGGAAATTTCTGGAGAAGATAGTAATAAGCAGATCTTTAAGGTGCTGCATGGTCATACAGAGTACTAGAGTAAAGCTCTGTGGGTTGCTGCTGCCAAAGTCTTTGGAGCTACCATCAACCTAAACTACTCTCTAGCCCTAATAGACCGTCTCTGTTATAGTCCCTCCATCCAGATTATTGTCATTTCCTCACTTACTCATGTCAAGTAATTAAGCAAGGAGGCCATTAGACAAACCAAAACCTAAAGCAGAGTCAATGCACTCAAGTCTGAGAAGATGAAACATATGAACAACCAATCATAGCTAAGTAGGCTTTCCCAAATAAATAACTACTTAAGTTATAGCCAATCAAATAATTTCCTTGCTTTGCTTCCCTGTCCTTTCTATAAAAGCCTTCCTCCTAGCTCCCATACTCCGAGTACTCCTAACTATCTATGGTTTGGTGCTGCCTGATTCAAATCAATGTATGCTCAAGTAAACTCTTGAAAATTTTGATGTGCCTCAGTTTATCTTTTAACACTACAATAAATCCTCTTGCTTGAATTAGCCTCAGTGATTCTGTTTTTTTGTTTTTGTTTTTGTTTTTTGTTTGTTTTTTGTGACCACAGATGAGTAACTAAAATGAGGTTCTGCATTAACTTAATAGCTGAGGAGATATACAAGAAATAATGGGTCTCAGGTATAGAATCAAAATGTCTTAGAAATCAGTAGGATTTGGATGATAGAGGAAAGAGGCCAAGATGAGTCTCAACTCACTGGGATAGGTAACACAGAAGAAAGAGCAGGGTTGGTCAAGAATATGTTGAGTCTAGGTTTAAATGTGTTAAGATTGTGGTGCCTGTGGGGCTTTCAGTGGAGATGCATACTAAACAGTTAGATATATCAGTTTGGACTTGTCTTGATGCAATATCCAGACTCCCCCCAATAAACCTTCATTGCCATGAATTTCTTTCATATTGAATTATTTATAATTAAGAATTTTGAGGGGCACCTTGGTGGCTCAGTCGGTTAAGCGTCAGACTTTGGCTCAGGTCATGAACTCGCGGTCCACGGGCTCAAGCCACACGTCAGGGTCTGTGCTGACAGGTCAAAGCCTGGAGCCTGCTTCAGATTCTGTCTCTCTCTCTTTCTGCCCACTCCCCTCTCAAAAGTAAATAAACATTAAAAAAAAAAAAAAGAATTTTGAGAATGGTTTAACTGGCAAATTGACATAGTAAGAGTATATCAAATTAATATAGCATCATATAATTAATACTTAATGTTTAATTATTTTAAAATAACCTCATTATTATTGTGGCCTTTTGTACTTTGATCATAGAATTGCAATTCATAAAGTTTGAATACTTTATTCAATTGATAGTATGTTTCTTACTTTAAGTCAATAAATTATAAAGCTTTTTTAATGCAGCAGTTCTTTGTGCATTTTTTTTTATTAGTATGAGCTAGTTGCTAAAGGACTGAGAAATTATGAGCTAGCAATCACATTGTGTTTCTGGAGGAATCTGTCATGAACTTATAATGTATCCCAGATAATTTGGGTGTGGAGGTGGACAGTTGGACTTTAGATATCATTTTTTGGTTCTGTTGCATTAAAACACTTATAACATATGTGTATTATATTTTGGCTTTTCTTCTTAGTGACCTAAGTGGCAAAAAGTAAAAACAAAACAAAAACAAAACAAAATAAAACAAACAAAAACAAAACACACACACACACACACACACACACACAAAACAAAAAAACCCTAAAACAAATCTATTAACTGTACAGAGATATAAGTTTGCTGCTTGGTGAATTAAAGATACAAATCTAATTAAACTTCCAGACTCCAATGGCTATAGTAAGGAAATATTCTAAAAGGCAGGAACCCACAAATGCAAAAGATGAAAGTGGAGACAACAGCAACATAATATTGGAAAATGAAATGACCAACGAGTGGTAGGTAGGCATTGTAGCAAACTGGTAAAAGCTGTATACTGAACTTGTGTTGTAAAAGGTAAGAATCAGTCCAGTTTCCTTAAAGAACTGCAAAAGAGACGAAGGATTTATGGGCTCAGCTACTTCTGGCAGTTGCAAGGTGCAGTGGGATGATACTCTAAAATAAGAAAAAATTGATTGAAACCTATGTAGGAGGGGGTTATATCCCCAGGTCCCCTTCCTCTTTCTGAACACTTAGACAATTGCCTCCATCTAGGTGAATTAGCAGAGGTGGTGACACAGCAGGCTCAACACTGGGGAACCCTGAGCATAATCAAGGATGTTTGCACCAAACTGAAAACTGTGGTATTAAGTAAACATATGCATATTAGAGGCTGAATCCCAGCACCTTACTCTACAGCTAGATCACTGGTCCTCAGGCATTTACTTTCAGAGAAGAAAAAAGAATCTTCTCTAGGGAATCTGATCAGCTCTAGATGAAAGACCTAAATACAATACAATACAATACAATACAATACAATACAATACAATACGATACATACAATGCAGTACAATACAATGCGGGCTCCTTGATGACAAGGACATGGCCTGGCTAGATCATTTGTAGTGATATTTATAGTCAACAAGCCCCACCTGCACACTCAGTTTTAAACTAGGGCTTTCCATCACCCACTCTTAATGATGAACTGGTAAATATGAACACAAAATAGGAAACCTAAGGGAGGCCTTTAACATAAAAATAAATATCAAATAGCCAAAATCAAAACACTCTGAGGAAGAAACAGAAACTCTGCAGGGGGAAGAAAACATAAAAATTTTGCATAAGCTTTTTAGAGAGTTAAGTCTACTGAAATAATAAAAAAGAACAAAAAGCTACAATAAAGAAATAGTAAGAGAACAAAAAAGAACTTAATTTAAAATAAGACACAAGAGAATTTTAAGAGAGGGAGAGAGAAATGAAAGGATCTGGAACAAGAATTGCTTTTTACTTCTCATCAACAACACTGAAGCTATAAAACATGCAGCAATGCCTTAAAAATTCTGAGGAAAAGTGATTTCAATCCTAGAGTTCCACACCTAGCTGAAGTTAGTATTATGCAGAAAGAATGAAAACATTTTCAGACATGCAAGGTTTTTAAAATATTTACCTCCCATCAAACTTGTCCGTCCTCAGGAAGCTACTAGAGTATGTGATCTAGTAATACACAGAAGTAAACCCATAGAGAGAAAGACACAGGCTACAGGACACAGGGAATCTAATGAGGATGCAGGTGGAAGGAATCTCCAGAATAATAAGGAGAAGAAAAACAGTCCAAACTGGAGTTCAGAAAACCCCATCAGATTTGTTTCTTCAGGAAAGTGAAGTTGACAGACTGAATATGAAAAGTTTAAGGTTTTTTTTTTTTTTGGTTTTTTTTTTTTGCATGATGTTTAGAGTTTCTAGCTCAATCAGTCCTAAGGCACAGAAAGTTAAGAAAGAATCTGTAACAGACCTTTCATATGCCATCTCAGGTTACCTTGGTCACAACTCTTTTGGCAGCCATTGGGATTTGTTTCCTCACATGGGTCCAACCTGCCAGCACCTCAACCTTCCATTCTTCAGGCTGATCTGTTGGCTGTCATGTTTGAGATGCCTTTAGGTAATCAGTTATCCTGTTGTGGGGGGATGGGGTGTGGGGGGTGGGAGGGTGGTTCTGGCAAGGGGGATTTTCAGTTATTAAACCCAGTAAAACCACAGGCAAACCATTACAACCAGAGCTTGCAAATCCTGGGAGATGGGAACTGATGGGTAAGTTGCCCTCTGCCCCCATTCCAGGCCTCCTGAAATAGACTCTGAAGATGGTCCTGCAAGATGGAGCATCAGCTGCACCTGATACCAAATGGAGACTGGTTCAATTCACTCCCTCATATTTGCTTGCACTATTTTCCTGCCCCTCATTCCTTTCCTTTATTCCTGTGTTCCTAAGGGTTTCACCACCCAGTAAAATGCTGGTATACAAGTTTTACCTTAGGTACTGTTTTCTAGGGAACCCAGGCTTAGAGACAAACAAATACTTCCTCAACAATGATCAGTTCTAGGAATAAAAATATTGTACAGAAATTTGAAATTTAATCATAGCTTACTGCGTGGCTTTACTCTGATTAGTGTTTACATATTGACGATATTTTAATATATTTTGTAGTAACCCAACTGAAAGCATGATGGAAATTGGGAAAATGAAAGAAGGGTGAGTGGTGTGTGGTGAGAGAGGGGTGAGCAAAAGGCAAACCCTTAACTTCTGTAGTGGGAAGGAAATTAAAAATTAAGAAGTTGTTTGAAGATAAAAAAATAAGTAAATAAATGGACAAAAAAACAAAACAAAACAAAAAAACCAAAAAAACAAAGCTGCTGCGGAAGAAGAACAGGTATAGAGGAGCCAGGGACCTCTTTTGTCTTATTAAGCATTAATTCTTTAAACTATGTTCATTTAAAAGTAAAAAAAAAATATTTATTTATTTACTTACTAACTTATCATAGCGAGCGGGGGAGGGGCAGAGAGAGAGAGAGAGAGAGAGAGAGAGAGAGAGAGAGAGAGAGGGCCTGCCTGCTTAGGAGCAGGTTCTGTGCTCAGTGCAGAGCTCCACACGGGGCTTGAAATCACTAAGTGTGAGATCATGACCTGAGCCAAAATCCAGAGTTGGAGGCTTTACTTGCTGAGCCACTCAGGCACCCTGATTAAGACTCGGCAGCGGCCACGGCGCTTGCTGGCCGCCTGGTTCTGCTTCCTCTGCAACCATGTCTGACAAACATGATATGGCTGAGATTGAGAAATTCGATACGTAGAAACTAAAGAAGAGAAAGATGCAAGAAAAAAAGTCCACTGCCGTCCTAGAAAACAATTGAACAGGAGGAGCAAGCAGGCGAATCGTAATGAGGCCTGAGCTGCCAATATGGGCTGTATATTCCACAAGCATTCCCTTATTTTACTTGTTTGAGCTGTTTAACTTTGTAAGCTGAAAAGAGGTTAGATCGAGTTTAAATGACTTCTGCCCCTTTTCTCATCAAAGAATCTGAACTACTGACCATGAACACTGGGCCTCCTCTCCTGTCTGCCTGTCTGGCTGGCAGGGAAAGAAAAGAACTTGAAGGCTGGTGAAGGAGGAAGCGGGTGGGAACCGCCAGTAGAAAGTAAGTTGGTCCAGGTGTTAGACAGACTGTAAAATGCAGTTTAATCAGAGTGCCATTTTTTCGTTCAAATGATTTTCATTATCGGAATGCACAATTTTTAAATATGCAAATAAAAAGTTTAAAATGTGGTTGGTGTGAAAAAAACTTTGATTAAAATAAAAATAAATTTCATGGCTAGTTTTAAGTAATTTAATTTTCATAGATTTTGGTGAGGTATTATTACTTGAGATCTAATAGCATCCATTTTCAATTGCTTTCAAGTAATCTCTTACCAAATTGACTCCAAAGCTATATTTTCTTTGGGCATATATTCAGAAAATGTATATAGTGTGTATGTATATGTATTATTTATCATATAGGCTAAGTGCAAAAAGCCTGAGAGTGAAGATCTTGGCTGCAATGCATCTTGTTTTCATTCCACTAGGTGTCAGCATAAGTCCGTGAATCTGAATGCTGTTGGGAGAACAATTGTTAAATCCTTGCTTGTTCACAAACATATTTTTATTTATCATTCCAAGGATGATGATGTGAAATTTAGATCTAATAATGTAATCTCTTGTGTATTAAAATAATTATTGTCTACTCAAATGTTCATTTTTATTGCACCTATTCAAATTAATGTCAGCTGCTTAAATTAGTTAAGCTTTCGTGCTAATCTACATTAACAGAATAGAGAAAGAAAACAATCACACACAGGAATGACAGCAATGACTTTGTTTCCTGCACTCTATTTTGGGTTTTCAGCCAGTGGCTTTTTTTCTTCAATAGGTTATGAAAGACATTTGGCCAATAGAGAGATCAAAAGTATAACATTTCCCCCTTGTGTTATCTAGTTTATAAATATGCTTTAAAGGATATGAGCAATACTTGACTAGCTTAATATCATGTTGACTGATAAGTTTTCTTGCTAAAAGAACGTGTTGGGTAATTCATAAGTTAGATATTTTTAACTTATTTTTCCCTCTCTGACTACCCAATGTGGCATCAGAGGCTTTGGCTTTGTGTTGGCTTGACCTTGATTCATTTGAACATCAGCTTCAACTTATTATATTAAATAATGAAAACATGTCTTAGGTTAGATGTTCATAGGCCAGAAATAGCTGAATAATTGTTGAGAGTTATTTCATACTGAGTTCTGTTTTCCTTAGTAGGCAAAATTTTTGTCTTTTTGTTTAACAACTGTTAGCATTTTAAAGGAAAAAATGACATGTTGAAGTTATTTTTCAAATAACAGTATATAAAAATGCATTAACATTTGCCATTTTTAGTAGTAGTTTTAATGTGGTCAACATTGTAATAAGTTTTTAGCCACAGAGGAAAGGGGGATACTCAGTGCCGATGTATTCTGATTTGAATGAAGTATTATCAGTCTCTCACTAATTAATTTTCAGTTATACTCTCGAAATTTTTCTTTTTTTTTTTTTTTTTTTTTTAAATTTTTTTTCAACGTTTTTTATTTATTTTTGGGACAGAGAGAGACAGAGCATGAACGGGGGAGGGGCAGAGAGAGAGGGAGACACAGAATCGGAAACAGGCTCCAGGCTCTGAGCCATCAGCCCAGAGCCTGACGCGGGGCTCGAACTCACGGACCGCGAGATCGTGACCTGGCTGAAGTCGGACGCTTAACCGACTGCGCCACCCAGGCGCCCCTCTCGAAATTTTTCTTTAAAATTTTTCCTCAGAATTCACAGGAAGTTCCACTTCTTCATGCTATTTTCTCATAGTAAAAGATTTCTTTTCAGTGTCAATTTACTCACAATATTAATTACATAATAAAAAGTTAATACCCAACACTACAAAATATAGAAATTTAGGGATATTAAATTATTCCATACTGTAAGGGAAAGAGACCAGAGAAATGTTAGGTACACTGATATCTCTAAAGGTCTTCTTTTTTTTTTTTTTTTTTTTGCAAAATAGAAGTATTTTTTTTTCCAAATTTTTATTTAAATCCCATTTAGTTAACATACAGTGTAATATTAGTTTCAGGTGTAGAATTTAGTGATTCCTCATTTACATACAACATCTAGTCCTCATCACAAGTGCCTCCTTAATCCTTATCACCCATTTAACCCAACTCCCTGCCCATCGCCCCTCCGTAACCAATACTCTATAGTAAAGAGTCTATTTCTTGGTTAGCCTCTCTTCCTCCCTCCATATTCGTTTTTTCTTAAATTACGCTTAAGAGTGAGATCAATCATAAGGTATTTTTCTTTCTTTGGCTGACTTATTTTGCTTAGCATAATACTCTCTAGTTCCATCCATATCATTGCAAATGGGCAGATATCATTCTTTTTTATAGCTGAGTAATATTCTATTATATAGTCACGCGCGCACACACACACACACACACATGACACACACATATCTTCTTTATCCATTCATCAATCGATGGATATTTGGGCCCTATCCATAATTTAGTATTGTTGATAAATCTGCTGTAAACATTGGAAGGCATGTGTGCCTTCAAATCAGTAAATACCAAGTAGTGCAATTGCTGGGTTGTAGGGTAATTCTATTTTTAACTTTTTAAAGAATCTCCATACTGTTTTCCAGAGTGGCTGCACAAATTTGCATTCTCACCAGCAGTGTAAGAGTGTTCCCCTTTCTCCTCATCCTCACCAACACCTGTTGTTTCCTGTGTTGTTAATTTTAGACATGCTGACAGGTGATATCTCATTGTGGTTTTGATTTGTATTTCTCTGATGATGAGTGATGTTGAACATTTTTTCATGTGCCTATTAGCCAGCCGGATGTCTTCTTTGGAAAAATGTCTATTTATGTCTTCTGCCCATTTTTAAACTGGGTTATTTGTTTTTTGGGTGTTGAGTTTGATAAATTCTTCATAGATTTTGGACACTAACAAATTATCATTTGCAAATACCTTCTTCTAATCTGTAGGTTGCCTTTTAGTTTTGTTGGTTGTTTCCTTTGCTGTGCAGAAGCTTTTTATCTTGATGAAGTCCCAATAGTTCATTTTTGCTTTTGTTTCCCTTGCCTCAGGAAACATACCTAGTAAAAAGTTGTTATGGCTGAGGTCAAAGAAGTTGCTGCCTGTGTTCTCCTCTAGGATTTTGATGGTTTCCCATCTCACATTTCAGTCTTTCAACCATTTAGAATTCATTTTTTGTGTATGGTGTAAGAAAGTGATCCAGTTTCATTCTTTTGCATGTTGCTGTCCAGTTTTCCCAACACCATTTGTTGAAAAGACTGTCTTTTTTTTTTTTCCATTGGATACTCTTTCCTGCTTTCTCAAAGATTAATTGACCATATAGTTGTAGGTTCATTTCTGGGTTTTCTATTCTGTTCTATTGATCTATGTGACTGTTTTTGTGCCAGTTACCCTACTGTCTTGCTCACTACAGTTTTATAATATAGCTTAAAGTCCAAAATTGTGATGCCTCCAGTTTTGCTTTGCTTTTTCAAGATTGCTTTGGTTATTTGGAGTCTTTTGTGGTTCTATACAAAGTTTAGGATTGTTTTAGCTCTGTGAAAAATGCTTTTGGTATTTTGATAGGGATTGCATTAAATGTGTAGATTGTTTTGGGTAATATATACTTTTTAACAATATTTATTTTTCCAGTCCATGAGCATGAAATGTCTTTCAATTTCTTTGTGTCATCTTCAATTTCTTTCATCAGTGTTTTATAGTTTTTAGAGTGCAGATCTTTTATCTCTTTGGTTAGATTTATTTCTAGGTATCTTATGGTTTTAGTGCAAATGTAAATGCAGTCCATTCCTTGATTTCTTTTTCTGCTGCTTCATTATTTGTGTAGAGAAATGTAACAAACTTTGGTACATTGATTTTGTATTCTGTTACTTTACTGAATTCACGTATCAGTTCTAGTAATTTTTTGATGGAGTCTTTTGGGTTTTTTATATAGAGTATCATGTCATCTGCAAATAGGAAATGATTAACTTCTTCCTTGCTGATTTGATGCCTTTTATTTCTTTTTGTTGTCTGATTGCTGGGGCTAGGACTTCTATCTAGTACTATGTTAAATAACAGTAGTGAGAGTGGACATACTGTCTTGTCCCTGACCATAGAGGAAAAGCTATCTTTCCCCATTGAGGATAATATTAACTGTGGGTTTTTTGCATGTGACGTTTTCTCTGTTGAGGTGTATTCCCTATAACTCTACATTGTTGAGAGTTTTTATCATGAATGAATATTATACTTTGTCAAATGCCTTTTCTGCATCTATTGAGAGGATTATATGATTCTTATCCTTTCTTTTATTAATGTGATGTATCATGTTGATTGATTTGCAAATACTGAACCACCCTTGCAACCCAGGAATAAATCCCACTTGATCATGGTGAATGATTCTTTTGATGTACTGTTGGATTCAGTTTGGTAGTATTTTATCGGGAATTTTTGTATCCATGTTCATCAGGGAAATTTGTCTGTAGCTCTCTTTTTTAGTGGAGTCTTTGGTTTTGATATTAGGGTAATGTTGGCCCCACAGAATGAATTTGGAAGTTTTCCTTCCATGTCTGTTTTTTGGAATAGTTTGAGAAGAATAGGTAAAACTCTGTTTGGTAGAGGGGTGCCTGGGTGGCTCAGGTGGCTAAGCCTCTGACTCTCGGTTTCAGCTCAGGTCATGATCTCATGGTTTTGTGAGTCAAGCCCCGAGTCCAGTTCTGCTGCCAGTGCAGAGCCTGCTTGGGATCCTTTCTTTTCCTCTCTCTCTCCCCCTCCCCAACATGGGCTGTCTCTCTCTCTCTCTCAAAAAAAAAATGTTTGGTAGAATTCCCCTGTGAAGCCATCTGGTCCTGGATTTTTGTTTATTGGGAGATTTTGATTATTAATTCAGTTTCTGTGCTGGTTATCAGTCTGTTCAAGTTTTCTATTTCTTCCTGTTTCAGTTTTGGTAGTTAAAACGTTTCTAGGAATTTACCTATTTCTTCTAGGTTGTCCAATTTGTTGGTGTATACTTTTTCATAATATTCTCGTATAATTGTTGGTATTTCTGTGGTGTTCATTGTTATTTCTCCTCTATCATTTATGATGTTATTTGTTTGAGTCTTTTCTCTTTTCTTTTAGATAAGTCTGGCTAGGAGCTTATCAATTTTATTAATTTTTTCAAAGAATCTGCTCCTGGTTTCATTGATCTGTTCTATTATTTTTTTGGCAAAATAATCTTTTAAAAATTTAGATTGAAAAAATTTCAAATGATACAAATCTTATACACACACACATATACATGTACTCACACATATATATGTATAAGTTTATTTATTTATTTTGAGACAGAGAATGAGCTGGGGAGGTGCAGAGAGAGATGGGGACAGAAGATCCCATGCGGGTTCTGTGCTGAGAGCAGAGAGCCAGATGTGGGGCCCAAACTCATGAACTGTGAGATCATGACCGATCAAAAGTCAGACGCTTTACTGACTGAGCCACCCTGGTGCCCCTAAATGGTACAAATCTAAAGTAGAGGATATGTACACATATATGTGTACATATATATTATATATATTATGTGTATGTTTTTGTTGCAGACTATGAGTCTGGAGTTCTCTCTTGTCCAGCAAGAGAGCTGACGCAGAAATGAAAACGAGAGAGGCTAATGTCCAGGAGGAGACAAGAGCCCTGGATGTTTTGTCGATGTATTTATTGTTGATGTATTTATTGAGCTATCAAGATTTTACATATGTGGTGAACATGCAGAAGAAAACAATAAGATGGTGACCATTAACTTGTGTGTGTAAGAAGCAAAGAGTTGGGGGGGCAAGTGGTGTTTGAAGTTGAGATTAAAGCACAATGATATACTGGTGTGCCAGACGCCAGATGGACAGTGTTTCTCTGTAGGTGATACAGCCAAGGAGCTGCTATCTCAAAGTTTAAGATTGCTGGAGCATGCTGCCTCAAGGCCAACAAAGCACCCTTTTCACTAGCTAACCTTTTCACTAGCTAACCAAGGCCAACAAAGCACCCTTTTCACTAGCTAACCTGTGTGGCTTTCCACCTCTAACTGTTCTCTGATGCTTTTTTTCCTGTGGAGGCAGCTTTTGGACATGAGGCTTGTTTTACTTAGTGACTAGCCCTGGGCACTTTCCTCCAGTGGTGGTGGTTTTCTGGCTCTATGCTTTGTCTTACTTAATGACTGGCCTTGGGCGCTTTCACCCTGTGGTGGCTTCCCTCCCTAAGCCTTGTTAACCCATTGGTGCAAGTGTACAGAATTCTTAAACTTATTCCCCACTCGTGTATATGCATACACACATGTAAAAATACAAGGAATATGTCTGTCTCTACATTCTGTTCATTATGTTTAGAACAGTACCTGGAACATAATAGGTATGTAATAAATATTTGTTAGGAGGATAAATTAAGAAATGTGACCAGAGAAGATGCGTGTGTAAAAGATTTGATTAGTAAGACTTGGTCTCTATGGAAGCAGAGTGTGAAGAATTGAGAAGGAGTCTTGGTGTTTTCTAAGGTTTTAGAAGCCTTGGTGGTAGCATTCATTAAAATTTGAGACTCTAGGAAGAGACACAAATTTGGCAGGAAAGTTCAAAATTTGCCATTTTGAGGCAGTGTAGCAGACAGCAAAGTGAAAGCTGTCTGACAAAGCATTGGCTATAAAACACATGCATTTGGTGGAGAAGTTTGAGCTGGAGATACAGAAGTTATGATGTAGGAAGGGTCAGAGAGGTGGATTAGATCATCTGGGTGGAGTGGTTCAATGAGGAGAGAAAAAGCAGAAACCTTGCAGAACAACATTTTAGGATGACAGTGCAACGAGGTCTTAGAAAGCAGGCTGGAAAAGCAGGAATAAATCAACAGGCTCAGAGAATAGTAATTTCAAGAAAAACAGAGTGGTCACCAGGGTCAGAAACTGCAAATAAGTCCAGCCATTTGAGCAATAAAGGAAGTGTATGGATTTGTAAGTTAGGAAATTATTGATGACTCTTATAGGAGCTAGTTCAGTGGAGTTATGTGAATGAATTTACTGTCTAAACTTATGGTATGACTGAGGGTAAGAGGGAGGTAAGAAAGTGAAGACAGTGAATATAGACTGTAGACTATACTGTGATGGACTTTGGATATGCAAAAAAAAAAAAAAAAAAAAAAGGAGCAAGAGAACATGTCACTTGGTGTTTCCTAAAGCCATTTGATGTAAACGTGGTACTTTATGGGGCAGTGGATTGGCAATTTTCAAACTTCTTGAAGTCCACAAAGACTTTTACAAAGTTCATGGGGCTTAGAATTTTAAGAAATTCAGTGTCAAGATACTCAACTCCCATGCTTACTGTTTCCTAATATTAATTGGCAGGAGACCTTCACTTAAAACATTATGCTTGTCTTTTTCCCCCACTTTGCTTTTGTAACCATACTTTTCTCATTTTAGAAAACAAAATCATATCTCACACCCAATCTGGTATTCATCACCCCAGCATGTGAAAGTCCTTGGTATACCAAACAAAAGGAAAATTTGTATTGATGATAAGAAAGTGAATGTCTCTAATGGCTCAGAAACAAATCCTTTTGAAAGTCAAGGCATTTCTAATTCTTTGCTTTCAAAACAATTGAAGAAACTAATAGATCATTAAAATATACTTTTTTATAATAGATCACCATGTAATTTTTGGCATAAACTTGAAAGGAGGGCAAATAGTTGAGTTATATTGCTAATACCAAAACTTCCATTCCATCTGTCCAATACCACATTGTTATGTGAACAATTTTGCTCAGTATTTATAAAAACAACAACAAAGAATTAAATCCATGTTTAACACTGCCTTCCACCATAAATAATATGTGTTGTTGTTTAAGCTAATTAAAAAACAAAACAAAACAGTAACAAAGAATTCCCGGGTATATAAAGGAAAGCATTGGGAAGACAAGAGCATTGGCAGTTAGAAATTAAGAAGTGTTGAGTGGTATCATATGAAAGGAAAGGTCAGTAAGGGGCATGGATGTTACACTGGACTGGAAAAACAGTGACATAATGGGATTAGTTTCTCAGGTTTGAAGGTTCTAAGCAGAGACTGACAGAGGCCTCAGGTGATATGAGGTCCAACAAGGCCAACTATCTTTAACTCTAGTTCCTCCTCAGTATTGTTCCAATTTTAGTGTATGTGTTGCCAAAGCAAGCACTAGTTCTTCCTCAGGATTCATGATTTAGAAATTCAAGACAACATTGACTGTGATTGGATGGATTCTGAAGAGAACCCTCCCATCAGATGGTATGAGGAGACTCAATATACCGAAGAAAAATCAATTCACCACTTATGGAATAAGAACTTGACTATTTTTTTTAAAGTTTATTTATTTATTTTTGGGAGTGTGTGTGTGTGTGTGTGTGTGTGTGTGTGTGTGTGCATGAGCAGGAGAGTGGCAGAGAGACAGGGAGAGAGAGAATCCCAAACAGGATCTGCATTGTCAGCGTGGAGCCCTACAGGGGGCTCTACATGGAACTTGAGGCAGGGCTGGAACTCATGAACTGTGAGATCATGACCTGAGCCAAGATCAAGAGTTGGACGCCTAACTGACTGGCACCCCTTGACTATTTTCTTCATAATATTCTGAATACTTAGAACACTGCCTGGCATAGAGTACTTAAATATTTTCTGTTGAATGAATTGTCAGTGGTTGGAGGTAGCCAAGACTCCCAAGTCTTAACTTAGTGGAATTAATTTGATTTACCAATTTCTAATAGAGCCTATTTTAATTTATATATTATTTGTTTACTCCACTTGGATTGGAACAAAAATAGGTACCAATTATATATTTGTGTTTATATAATTCAGTTTGAAAATTCTCTTCCAAATAAATCTCGTATCTCTTTCATTACCTAAAATGAGGGATACAGGTGCTACATATCACTAAAAAAAGTATAATTCAAATGGTAATATTATTAAATTACATTACATATACCATAATTAAGTTATTCATATATGGCAACATGTGGTAAAGAGTATTTGTATGTTTGGCTGACAGCACAGAATAGGCTAAAACTTCATATCAGACTTGGTATTATGGAGTTGAAAATGTCACAGATTTAGCTTTTAATAAGCCAGAATGATCGTGTAAAATAAGAAGACTAGCAACATCTCCAACTGATATTCTTGGGAACACGGGGATGACTTTGAAGTTAAGAATATTTTTAGATTAAAAGTCTTGATATTTTCTGTCAATTAAAATGACTATAATTAATTGCTATAACTAGAGTTTATATAATTGCAAATTATAAAAATCCAACTTTAATTAGTTTCAACAGTAAGTGGGAATTTACTGGCCCAGAAAAGTGGGAAGCCCAGAATGTATATAGCTTTAGCACAGCTGGATGCAGGAGCTTAAATAATATAATCAAGATCCCCCTCTTTCTTCCTCCCTTGGCTTTGTTTTCTTTGTGTTGCATTTATTTCTAGGCAGATTTTCCCTACTTGGGTGGCCAAGAGAGCATCAATAATCCAAATTTGTTTAGCACTTAGTGCTTTTGAGTTCTGAAGGAGAAGATGGGTCTTTTTGCTGACAGTTTTAGCAAAGAAAGCTGGGAGAGGTTTTATGGGCCTGGTATAGGTCATGAATCCAGCCATGGAGCATTCATGATGGTCAGCACAATGTAATACTCTGATCAGATCTGGATTCTTTGTATCCCTGTAGAAAAGACTGGTGATGGGGCACCTGGGTGGCTCAGTTGGTTGTGTCCAACTTCGGCTCAGGTTATGATCTCACGGTTTGTGAGTTCAAGCCCCACATCAGGCTCTGTGCTGACAGCTCAGAGCCTGGAGCCTGCTTAGGATTCTGCGTCTCTCTCTCTTTCTGCCCCTCCCTGACTCGTGCTCTGTCTCTCTCAAAAATAAACATTAAAAAAATTAAAAAAAAAATAAAAAGAAACGATTGGTGTTGAGGTATTCCCTACCTGAACTGCATGGAGTGAAAATCCCCACAGACTGTTACCAGACAAGATAATATGACATCTAAAATCTTTTTGCATATATATTGTATCAATTAACCATATCATAAAAATGGAGGCATCAAATAGGCTAAATATCCGTAAGAAAGAATTAAATATAAAGTGGCTTTTAAGGTTAGTTAGAATTTCCAGTTCCTTCTATTTTGCTGTGTTTTGTTTCCCAGTGCTAAAGCAAGCTCATTGGCAGCAGTCCCCAGGAAGGGATAAAGGGGACATAGAAGAATTAAAAAAAGAGGAAGCAACTTCTGTTTAAGGAAATGATCCAGAAGTGGCACCTATCAATTCTGCTCATATCCCATTGGCCAAAACATAGTCAAATGACCATTTGTGGTGGCAAAGGAATCTAGTAAATATGGCATCTTTCTGGGTAACAGTGTGTTCAGGGATTCTATTACTAAAAAGAAGAAGGTGAATATGTATAAATGGAAAAGTAGCTGTCTCTGCAACAGTTACTTCTTTTAACCTTGAGATGTACAAACTTATATTGGGGAAAAATTAAAAACTACTTGTACTATGGAAAACATAAGGGAAAAGATAATTTTCACTTTCATAATAAGAGAAAAAGTTGCAGGATAAATGTTTGGTACATTTTAAAGTTCTTTACAAATGGGGGCGCCTGGGTGGCTTAGTTGGTTAAGCATCTGACTCTTGATTTCAGCTCAGGTCTTGGTTTCAGGGTCATAAGTTCAAGCCCCATGTTGGGCTCCATGCAAAAAAAAAAAAAAAAAAAAAAAAGAAGCCCTTTACAAATGGTGGTACTATTGAAGGATGGTTTAATGTTTGATATTACAATGCATATTTTAGAAATAATATTAACAAATTTTTTTACTTTTAAGAGATGATGCTCTAAAATTATGAATTTCATCTTGAACTTTTCTATGTCATTGGCTAGTATATTTACATTTTCAGAAAACATGGAATTTACTATCTTGCTTTTGTAATGAATTAAATTGTTGTAATATGTACTGTAAAAGAATAAATTAAAAATTGAAGTCAAATGGAATTGCAAGACTGTATCTCTTTCTAATGCTAAAAGCTTACTGAGCTGGAAAAAAATATAATTTAGCCTATCACCCACTTGCCAAAAAAAAAAAAAAAGAAAAAAAGATGCCTGGCTTGGATTTCATCCAGGAAGACATCTGTTTGCCTGGAACTAATAATAGTACAACACTAATGATGTGCCAAACAAGTTATTTTAATAGAAATGCTTTGTTTTGAGAGGTTAAGTTTGGTTACTCAGCAGAACTGCTGTGTTTATAAGGGTATTATGTTTGATTCTGCAACTAGGAAACACATATCCCACTGAAGTCAAGCTTGGGAAATTTGGTGGGAGTTGTGATACATTTTACAGCTAAACTAACAGAGTACTCTTGATCTCTAAATGACCTCCCAAGATTAACCACATTAGAAGACTGGAGGCAAGGTAGTAGGAAATCACTATTCAAATTTTAGAGTAGATACTGGAGATTGTCCATTGTTTCGAAAAGCACAAATATTCACTCAAATGCTTATCAACTGTTCCTCAAGATCTACTCAAAATAAAAATTCTGCTTGGTTCATTTTAGTCCCATTATTTCTTACTCCTAATTTTCCTCCTCTAAAATGTCAAAACATTTGGATAAAATTAAGAAGGAATATGCAAATGTTCAAATGTTTGATCTACGTGATTTTAAACATCTGGATTTTTTAAATCATAGAAATGATTGAATTTCTCACATTTTATTCAAACTTGCTATTGTGTATACTTAGCATGTTAGTAACTGTGTTAAAAAAAAAAAACACTGCCATGTGGACGAGGCCACATGTATGCGGGTAATGTTGTACGGAAAGTCATTAATAAGCTTTTTAGGCCTGTTGCCTAGTTTTAGTGATTGTTCTGTTCAATTCTCATAGTGCCAGTACTGTTTTTATTTAAGTATTAGACCAATGGCTAATATGCATTTAGAAATATGTTTAGAATTTCATCCAATAAAATTTTGGTTAATTTAGAGGCATTATCTACACTACAAATGAGAAGTTAAAGTGTCCCTTTTAACAACACTAAGAACTGGGGCTCTACTATTGTAGAAGATATTTAGTGTTTTGTATTTTACTCTCTTGAATAGATTATTGGTGAAGATGTAGAAAGAGGATAAAATAAAGTTTTCTATTTAAGAAATTTCTATGTAAAGAAATTTTATAAGATTAGCATTTCCTAAAAGTTTTAACACTGAAATGTAACTGCTGTTCTGTGTAATTGATCACACTTTTATGTTAATTAGCCATCCTCTGCAGGCACACAAAGTTCTGAATGCTGTGCAAATAGAGAGCAGCCAGAGGAATATTTTCTGGCAAAGTCCAGCTCCACAAGTTGTTGCTGACCATGGGAAACAGATTTTGGCCAAAACAGATGCTAAGATTATTCCAGGAACTTTCTGGCACACCTGGAGTTTTTTTCTTAATTAACTAGTCTCTACTGAAATGATTTTTCCAGGTCTAGTCTACTTTTGGGCTACAGTTTTAAAATGAATTGATTTAATTCTAGATCTCCATGAGGAGTTTCAGAATATGCTAAAGGTCTCAGAGAGAAACAGTAATAGAGGGAGTGGTAATATATACTACTAATTGCCTTTTGCCAGAGAAGTCTCTAACTTTTTTGTTTATTTACATATAATTAATATTTAATAAAAAGCAATGCTTTTTTAGGTGTACAGTTCTATGAATTTTGACAAATTTATAGAGTAGTTTAACACCACAATCAATCCAGAAAAGATTTCCATTATCTAAAAATCTCCTTCATGCTTCTTTGTAATCAATCCCTTTCCCACTTTGGGAAACCACTGATCTGCTTTCTGTCCCTATAGTTTGCCTTTTTTTTTAGAATGTCATAAATTGAGTCATACAGTATGGAGCCTTTTGAATCTGGCATAATGCTTGCACTTAGCATAACATTTTCGAGATTCTTCCATGTTATTGCATGTATGAGTAGTTTATTCCTTTTTTTTCCCCTGAGATTGGCCTCCTTTTAATGCTAATGGAATCACAAATCTATTTGTGCAGACTCAAAAGTGATCTGAACCAATCATTTGTAGTCTGGCAATCACATTTTCCTTGGCCAAGTGGTCTCTTTCCCATAATCCTGTGCACCCAGGAATGGTTATCTGACAGAACTGTCAGAACTCTGTTGGAGAACATTTGGGAAAGATTTAACCCTTACTTATAAAAAAGAGGAAGGAACACAAATTTATCATACTCTAGTCCCACAGCTTTCCCCCTTCCCGATCCTTGCCTTTAGACAAATGATGTCTAGAACTGTGGAACCCATTTTACAAACATGAAGGAAAGGCCAAAAGAACTGTAAAGAGAAAATCCCAGAACCCTGTCATTTTTAGCTTGCCAACAAACCTTTAAACTGCCCACCTTCAGATTTCTTAGTATGTATAATGACTGAATGTGTTTGTTATTTAAGCCATCTTATTATGTTGTTTCCAGTCAATAATATTCCTTGCGGCGAAACTGTCATCCAATCTGGAAGCCGGTACAGGTTGGAATTGGGGCTCACAGTTTTAGAATTCTAATTATTATGGTTAGTAAATCTCCACTACTACTTTCTATAGTAACTCCCTATTGTACATGAATTAGATTGGCACCTAAACATTTTCCTGGAGAAGTCCAACCTATCAATTCACTTAAACAATTACAATTCTACACCATTATAATTTTCCTTAGAATCCACTTACTACTAGCCTCGCTCCAATATTTTCTGGATGGCTGCAGAATTATGAAAATTATATTGTTCATTGATTACGATATTACAATACTCTTCTAGAGTAAAATGTAAGCATGATTTTCAGATTATTCTCTAAAAAAGAGGAGAGAATTAATCAGAAAATTTAATGAGTTTTGATAGGAATGCTACTTATTATTGTAGTCTCATAATAGTTGATAGAGAGTTGCTCAACTGGTAAACATTATTATATTAGATTAATATATTATTATATTAGATTAATATATTAATTAATTAATTAATACATTAATATATTATTATATTAGATTAGGTTAATCTTCAAAAAATAGAATACATAATTTACTTTAGGGAATTAAAGGAACACAAGTTGATGTCTTTAAAACAAAATAGAATGTGAACAAAAATTATTTCTGTAGGTAGGCCCACATCTTCATTTGGGGTCTGTCAAATATATGCTGTTATTACTTACTATTAAGTACTTAGATCAAAGTTATTCCAAACTAACATCCTTGTAATTTTATAGCCACTGAACAGGAAATCCTATCCTGAAAGAATTGTTCTCTCTGCCATTAATGAAGAGAAGTACCACTGGGAATAACCTGAGAGGGCACTAGGCCCTGCAGAAATATTGGTATAAGATCATGTAAAACTTGGAAATATTGTTGTTAATAAAACATTTTTATCCTAGTAATTTAGAAGATAATTTTAGATTTAAGCCTATTTTATGCCAAACACTTTTGCAAATATGGCCAAAGTTTTTGACTGAAGGAAATGCCCATATTTAACTGCACACCCAAAATAAATGTGAAAGATGTTAGAAATGAAGTATTCTTTTTATATATTTCATGAATTATTGCTAAGAATAAGAAAGTAGGCTATGTTTGTAACTGAATAATAAACTCCATATGTCTTCATCAATATTTCATAAATCATTCTGCAAATGTTAATAGATAAAGAACGATTTTATAATTTTATAAGCTCTTCAACCAGTCTACGGGACAACCATTTTTGCTTTTTTTCCAATGCATATGAAACACTCATTCTTGAGAATAACTTACTGAAATCTTTGTTCATCTCATATAATAAGGCTACAGAATTACTGGAGAAATGTAGCAAATTTGTGTTACTTTAGATTATCTAAAGGATCTCCTTTGAATTAGTTTTAAGATTGTCTTAGAATTGTAAGTCTTAGAACTTAAGAGGTTTTAGAGATCATCTATTTAGGCTGTTTCAAGTACCCTGATTTACTCACTGATACATACATATGTTTTTTGATTTGGAGGAAAAGAGGTGAAGTTACAGAGAAAGTTCTAGGAATTTCTCATATACTCTACTATCCATCTCATTTGTGGTACAGTCCATAGGAGAGTGTTAGCTTGTGAGCTGCATGTGGATAGATTTTGAAAAACACTGTTCTATATAATTTACATTATTACAGTTGACAAATATAACTTACATTATTACAGTTGAGACAACTGTGATCTCAACTGTGATCTCAACTGAGTGATCAGAGAGGTGAAATAAATTGCTTAGCATAAAATAGCTATTTGGAGGCATAAGATAGAGCAAAAAGTTCTTCAGCAGGAATTTGTCCTCTTTGGACCTAGCCCTATATGTGCCACCAATTTTTTTGGAAACAGCAGCAGAAAAATGACTGTACCTGTAAATACTAACTTAACCAAGAGTATATAATTTATAGATTCAGGACACAATGTCCAAGATAGATTCTATTGCTTGTGTAAATTTAGCATGTTCAGGTCTCTTAGTGCTACCCTTCATGTCTCAAAATCCTGGCTGTGGGCAACAATTATTTAAACCACAGAGGACAGTTGACCCAATATTAGCCATATCACTGTGTTGCATTCTCAGATAGGATGATGCCCAGAGTTTGGGCAGCAGCCATGTTGAGTCTGAGTGATTCAGTGTAGACGAAGAAGTAAAGAGAATAATTTGACAGCTTACACATATGGAGCACTTACTACATACTACATAAGAACTTTACTCTCTAATGTCACCATATCTTTATTAGAAAGGTACTTTTTTGTTCCAATTTTTCAGATGGAGAAAATGAGGCTTAGACATAGTAAATGGTTTAATCAGAGTGATATAGCTAGCAAATGGTGTAACAAGATTTTAGGCTTAGGTAGTCTGACTCAGGGCCCACAGTCCCAAGCAGTGAGAGAAGCAGAGATATGGAGAGCAACCTGATATTAACAACTTTCTAGGTCTGGTTTTCTTTGTGCTTTGTGATTCTGTGATATTCATTTTATACTTCCTTCTCCACCTTTTTACATAAGCTATTTGCTTGTTAAACAAAATAACAAGGTTTTACTAGTTGTTGGGAAATTAGGAGCTGTGAGTAAAGACTGCAGAGAAGTTTACCAACAGGGTACTGGAGCTATTTACACAGCATGCAAAATAGCAGACAAGGTAGTATCTTAGCAAAGCCATCTCTACCTGGAGGTAAGAGGTATAGATTACAGAAACAGTGCCATGATAGGAAGAATGAGGATCCATAAATAACCTGATAATGTTGAAAATGTAGAAATTCTGAGAATGGATGTGGGATAGATTTGGGCTCACAATTTAAACTGTTCTGCAATCTAAGAGATGGGAGTGGACTGATGTGTCCATTGTATGGGATTTTTAATAAGAGCTGCACTAGTATTTGACACGTGTAAGGTGGTCAAAATTTGTTGTATACATTACATGACACAAGAGAATTATAATTTACCTGGATAATTCTTAAGAAAAAATGGACATATTGGTACAAATACTATTCTAATGATTATTCTTTGAATTACATCTTTAGATTGCAACCATATCAAGTGAAGTGATTTGTGTGTTGTGCAAGTATAATACTTTTTGTACTTAAAAAAATTTTAAGTATACAGTATAGTATTGCTAAGTATAAGCACAATGTT
The DNA here is from genome assembly GCF_018350215.1 of Panthera leo. NCBI lineage: Eukaryota > Metazoa > Chordata > Mammalia > Carnivora > Felidae > Panthera > Panthera leo. Next base: position 173,196,050 of record NC_056686.1, read on the forward strand.
ATAACAAAAGGTCTCTAGAACTCTTTTATCTTGAGTGATTGCAACTTTATACCCATTAAATAACAACTCCACATTTCTCCTTTCCCTCAGCTCCTGACAACCATCATCCTGCTTCCTGCTTTGATGATTTTGACTATTTTATTTTATTTTTTACTATTTTTAAAAGTTTATTTATTTGAGAGAGAGTGAGAGAGCAAGAATGAGCATGAGCAGGTGAGGGTCAAAGAGAGAATCCCAAGCAGGCTCTGCACTGTGCAGAGCCCAATGTGGGGTTCAAACTCACGAACCATGAGATCATGACCTGAGCTGAAATCAAGAGTCGGTCACTTAACCTACGGAGCCACCCAGGCACCCCGAGTTTGACTATTTTTGATACCTCATATAAGTGGAATGATACAGTATTTTTTCTTCAATGATTAGTTTATTTCACTTAGCATAGTTTCCTCAAGGTTCATCCATGTTGTAGCATGTCATAGAATATTTTATGGGTGAATAATATTCCATATTGTGTCTAAACCATATTTTATTTATCCATTCATCTGTTGATAGGCACTTAGATTGCTTCTACCTCTTAGCTATTGTGAACATAGCTGTAATGAACAATGGAAGTACAGATGCCTCTTTCTGATATTGATTTCAATTTTTTGGATAAATACACAGAAGTAGGATATCTGAATCATACGGTAATTCCATTTTTAACTTTTTGAGGGACTTCCATATTGTCCTGCATAATGGCTGCACCATTTTACATTCCCACCACAGGTACACAAGGGATTCACTCTCCACATCCTTATCAACATCTGTTATTTTCTGTTTTCTGGATTTTACCATTTCATGTCTCATGTTTAAGTCTTTAATCCATTTGGAGTTGATTTTTGTGGATGGAATAAGATAAAAAGTTCAGTTTCATTCTTTTGTATGTGGATACCCAGTTTTCCCAGCACCATTTGTTGAAGACTCTATCTTTTCCCCATTGTGTACTCTTCTCACCCTTGTTGAAGATCAGTTGATGCATGAATTGATTTCTAGGCTCTTTTTTTTTGTTGTTGTTCCATTGGTCTCTATATCAGTACCATGCTCTTTTGATTATTGTAGCTTTGTAGTATTTATGTTTTGAAATCAGGAAGTATGAGGTCTCCAGCTTTATTCTTTCTCAAGATTCTGGTTTTTCACAGTTCTTTGTGGTTCCATATGATTTTAGGATTGTGTTTTCTATTTCTGTTAAAATGCCATTGGAGTTTTGAAAGGAATTGCACTGATTCTGTAGATTGCTTTGGGTAGTATAGTAATTTTAACAATGTTATGTTTTCCATCCATGAACATGGATCTCTATTTATTTATGTTTCCTTTAATTTCTTTCATCAATGTTTTGTAGTTTTCAGTATACAAGTCTTTTACCTCCTTGGTTAAGTTTATTCCTAAACATTTTATTCCTTTTGATACTATTATAAACAGAATTGTTTTCTTAATTTTCTTTCAGATTGCTTATTGTTAGTGTGTAGAAAATAATGATTTTTTGTCTGTTGGTTTTGTATCCTGAAACTTTACTGCATTCGTTTATTAGGTCTAACAGTTTTCTTGTGTATGTGAAAGTGGAGACGGGGAGGGGGCAAGGAGATTTGAGTGTGCGACTATCGGTATTATGCCTGATAGAATTTCTCAAGAGACTGAATAAACCTAGTTGGTAATAAACCTTTTGCAACTTAAATGTAAGTAATATTTTATACATTTGGATTTTATAAGCAAGCTAATAAAATTCTGTATTACTTCTTATCTTTTGAACACTTAATGGATTTCAGATTCAATTTCCAATAATCATAGTGAGGTAATTCTTTTGGTGAAGGGCATTTGTCATAGTGGTTGCAAGAAGATAATTTATTGCCTGTTACATTTTTCTTGTTACTTTCTTCAGTTTATCTTGGTAGGATTTCATTGTCTAGAAGGGCTGAAATTTCTAGAGGTGATTTTCTAGTGCCATAACAAAAAAGATTAGCAGTGACAGTTTTCTAAAATATATGTTTCCTACCAGAGGCAGCCTTCTCAGCCCATTTCCTTTAATGATATCTGGGGAGGATCTGATAAGCTTTATTCTACTTGACACAGGTTAAAGGGCATTGTCTTCCCTTTCACTCCAGCAACCAACAACAAAGTCAGGCATATGTTATCACCATCACACAGGAAGCTGCGGGCTTGCTTGTGTTAAACAGAGCACAAATACAGGAAAAGTGTCAGGTAGGTTAAAAGCTGGTAGAGCTCTGCTAAGAGAATATTATGCTAATAATATTTCAGATAGAACCGGAGATATGTTATTAGATTTCAGCATAAAGTAGTTAGAAATCCTTAAACAGTCAAAACCTATATAGAAAGTAGCCATTTTATCTTCCCCACTTTGGAATTATGACCCCATTTTTTAAAAATAGTAAAATAACACTTAAAACAGAAAAGTCAGGAAATGACATGATTTCTCAAAACATACAATTACACAATTTCTTAAAAGTTAAAAAATTGTTCCCCTCTGCTTTGTATGATAAAAATTCCAATTGTATTCCCTTATTGCAAAAAAAAAAAAAAAACAAAAAAAAAAAACAAAAAAAACACAAAAAAACGGGGATTTCCATTTTGTGGCTAAAATTTAGTCACAAATAAAGAATGCATGCCTTTTGGAAACTAAAGAACTCATTTCATTCAGGGATTTTATGTTGTCAGTTTTAATTGGGGTATGCATCTGGTTTTAAAGAGTCATGGTGGATATATTCTAGTCATATCTACCAATGTAGTTTTATGTACCATATTGGATTTGTTAATGGTGGGTATATTCTAGTGATATCTAGTTTTATGTACCATACTGAATTTGTTAAAAAAAATATCTGAAGAGTTTGCAAAATGATTTCCAAATCCCTTCTTTTAAAAAGATTACAAACAGGGTGCCTGGGTGGCTCTGTCCATTGAGTGACCGAGTCTTGATTTTGGTTCAAGTCATGATCCCACGGTCATGGGATCCAGCCCCATGTTGCGCTGCACACTGGGCATGGAGCCTGCTTAATATTCTGTCTCTCTCTACTTCTGCCCCTCTCTCTCCCCCCACACACTCTCTCTCTCCCTAAAAATAATTAATTAATTAATTAAAAATATAAACAAAATGGATTACAAAAACTTTTGAAGAGAAAACAACAATAATAATATATAGTCTTAAACTTTGACAGTCACTATCAGCATTTTGATTCATTTTCTCTCCATGTATATTTTTCAATGCATTTTCAAGATTGCAGTCAAATGTGTATACAAACACACGAATGTATATATATGTTTATAATTCTGAATATAACTTTTTCGTAAAAATCAATATTACATCACACATTTTCATGTTTATGTTGGTATTTTTTAGAATTTTCAGTTTTTTTTTTTTTTTTTTTAATTTTTTTTTTTTTTCAACGTTTATTTATTTTTGGGACAGAGAGAGACAGAGCATGAACGGGGGAGGGACAGAGAGAGAGGGAGACACAGAATCGGAAACAGGCTCCAGGCTCTGAGCCATCAGCCCAGAGCCTGACGCGGGGCTCGAACTCACGGACCGTGAGATCGTGACCTGGCTGAAGTCGGACGCTTAACCGACTGCGCCACCTAGGCGCCCCTAGAATTTTCAGTTTTAATGGCTGCATAAGTTTTCATGATTAAGCAAGACATAATTTATTTATTCAGTGAACATTTGTATGGGGTGTATGAATATCTTTCTTTGATGGACTCTTCAACTCTTCTGGTTACCATAGGGACAGGGACTCCCTATATCTTGTTTCTTCTTATGGCCATTATGAGGAAGGCCCATGTTATGTAGATAAAACTGTTGGATTTAATGGACCAATTGTAATGCACTTGTACTTAGCATTAAGTATTAAATATTAAAACATTAAGTTAATTGTTGCATAGGAAGTTGCATAGAAAGTGTTGCGTAGGAAGTGTTGTAGTTCTGTACATTTGTGTACAGAAATGTACACAATGGCAGGAGCCATTTGCAGTTTGGTTTTGAGCAGGAAAAGGTCTAAAGACCTTTAGCCTTCTAAAGAGGCTTAAAATATCTATCATCCAATCTTAGAGCAGAATTAAGCTGGTAGTCCACTGCAAAAGCACAGATAGAAAAAACTCATGTCTGAGACAAAATCAGGGTTAATAAGTAACACAAATGTCTTAAAGTATGGTTTTGTTTGGATATGTTACAAAACACACTAGGCCCATATGTGATTCTCTATATCTATTTGTGTTGGAAAAATTATGCTGGTTGTGCAACTTGCTTTTAGGACCCCAGGACAATACTAATTAGGACCCCAGGAAAATTCTAATAGCCATACATTGATTGTCTTCTCTGCTTATTGCTTATGAAGAGCCAAATACAAAAGTCCTAAAGCAAACGACACTTTATCAGAGTACTTGTCATCATCCACAGAAACATTATCATTAAAAAATTTTTCTTTTAATTTTTATTTATTTTTGAGAGGGAAAAACAGAGTGCAAGTGGACAAGGGGCAGAGTGGGAGACAGACACAGAATATGAAGCAGGTTCCAGGCTCTGAGCTGTCTGCACAGAGCTCAATGCAGGGCTCGAACACATGTACTGCAAGATCATGACCTGAGCTCAAGTTGGACACTTAACTGACTGAGCCACCCAGGTGCCCCCCACCATGGAACATTATTGTATGGCCTCCGACACTAAAGAAAGGAAATTTTATTATTGTGTTATATCTTCTTTTCCCCCTAATTTTTTCTTTCTTTCTCTTCCCACCAGCCCATTCTTTTTATTTAAGGGGATGGATTTGACAACCAGATTTTTAAGAGATCAAATACATTGAAGCAATTGTGTACCTTTTTGCCTTATAGGGTTTATCATGGAATAAAGGGTCATTTTTACCTTCATAGGAATAGTGATGTTTTAATAATTACATTTATATCTCTAACTTTCTGTTGACCTTATCAGGTTTTTATATTGAAATATTCCATTTTTCTTATTTATGGCCCTGATTTCAAATAGTTTATCATTTAATAAGTCTATTTCATTTTTTTTTCATAAGGAACTGTGTTTGAAAAACCACAATATATTAAAAAAAAAGAAGCTTACTATCACAGCTTGATTAAAAAACAAACTCTGCCTTATTTTTATTTAGGAAAATCACACATGGAAATATCAAAAGACAGACATTATTTAGCTAGTTTAGTTTTGTGCTGGGCTGATGCTGGACACAACAACAAAGAGAAGAATGAGTCTTTCTCTGCTGCAGCCCAGATGTTATGAGGCTGTTGAACTTGGGTTTAACTGACCCAGGAGAATCACTTGGCTGCTAGAGGGACCCTGCTTCTGGCTTTGTGGAGATCAAGGAAAGCCCTTTCAGCATGTCTGAGAGCCAGATCCAGGGTGTCTCAGGCAAGCTAGGGAGCACTTTGGCAAAAATCTCCTGAATTGTGCAATCTCTGACTCTGTTTTTTTCCAACTTTTCCCTGTGAAGATCACATGCTTAAATTGGGCCATGCAGCTGTGTGTGGGTGGAGTGCTTATACTCAGAGCTCTTAGGTTTGATGGTGGACCTCAATGGTACACTATTTCTTCCCCCGCCCCCACCCTGAGAAACCTCAGAAGTAATCCCTTGAGGTTAGTAGTTGGTAATCTGATCTGTTCACCCTAATGTTAAAATAGGGCTTGCCTTTTCTTGGTTTGATACATATGTAAGCTTGTGGCTGTCAGGTAGTTTGCAAATGTTTCACTTGTTTTTTAGGTATCTAATGACCAATGTTATATCAATAGTTTTCTACCACAGAAGAGCCTCAAACTCAGTTGTTAGTTTAAAGAAGTCTCCATTTCTGCAATATTAATTTTTAAATTCAATTTTACAGACACTTTATTAGAGTGTTGATTACTGTAAATGTAGAAAAAGCCCCTCATATTATTCATTGTTTAAAAATACATTTTGAAGCACTCCTAATAATCCTTGCCACTAACTTTCTTTGATTTATGGAGTAGTTGTTTCAACATACTTAAAGAAGGACTTGATCCTGAGGACAAGGTTAATCTTGCAAGTTAAAAGAACAGTTTGTTAGAGAGTAGCTCTTATGGTCTCCAGGAACATTATTCTGTCCTCTTTTAGATCCAAAGACATTATTTTTTATTATCACTGAGTCTGCTGGCTGCCTTCTTCTCCTCCCCTTCCTCTTCTTCCTCCTCCTCCCAGTTAAGGAAGAGACTTCACAATCAGATTAAAATTTTAACATGCAATGATGCTATTGAGTTTCTAAGGTCTTTTGCCAGGAAGAGAAGAATATAGTAATAAGAACAATAAAAAACTTAACAGGAACATCAATGACATTTATGAAGCTATTGTGGTAGATATGATTTAATCTAATAGAATTCTAATTTTATGACTATGAGTCAAGCTTTTGGAGAGTGACATCAACAAAATGGTGACGTAGGCCATTCCTGACTTTGCTCCCCCTCACCAGAACAACTAACAAGTATTCACAAACAAGACACCACTGAGCAAATCCTAGAACATGAGGGTAAGGTTGCAACACCCCCTGCACCACAGACACCAAGACAGATGGCATTAGAAGGGTAAGAGAAGTACACATTTACTACATTGTCCCTCCCCCAGACCAGCAGAGCACCACCCAAAGAGGTCTTCCCTGAGCCTCCATTCCTCTAGTGGGAAAAGTAAACACAGGGGGTGACAACCAGCACCCCTCAGCATTGTCACTTTATGGGAGTCCCTACTCTGATCTGCACCAGGGGGATTGCAGGGAAATCTGTGGGGCTCAACCAATGGGAATTTGACTATGATGGAGAAGGGGAAGGGGCTTGCAACCAGCACATGGATCTTAGCAGAACAAGTTCATACCTGCACTGCCCAAGAACTAATCCCAAACAGTGGTTTTGTTCATCTGCAGAACCAAGCTGGGGGCACACTCTGACTAGGGAATTTAGATCTACCTCATTGAATTGTCAAATGAGGCATTTTGCTGGCTCTACAGCTTGATTTACCTACACCAAGGCAAGGAACTGAGTCACAATCCCACCTATTGGGGAGAGTGTTTCCTGGCTCCATTTGACCAGAAGGGCTGGTGGGAATACCTGGAAGCTGTGTGTACCAGCAAATTTGAGCTGAGAGGTGGGTGGGAAGAGCTGACCACCCCGAGAGCAAAGCCAGTACTGGGCATGGAGAGTTACCCTGCGATATGCATAGGCAGGGCCATTAATCCATAGCTAAGGCTGAGGGTAGCTCCCAGCCCTTCCCAACTAGAAAGATTATTTGGGAAATTGAAAGTAGCCTATACAACCCCTCCCCTTTCTGCCCAGGCAAGGTAGCTGAGACATAGTCCCACCCACTGTGGCTCCTGGGGCCCCATCTGACCAGAAGTGCTCGTGAAAACACCTGGAAGCTGTGCAGCCGACCAGCAGAGATCAAGCAGAGAGGCAGGAAGGTGGAGCTGGCCACCCCCAGAGTAAAGCCAGTACTGAGTTCTGAGAGTACAAGTGCTATGCATAGGCAGGGGGATTAACTCACAGCGAAGCTTCAGATATTCTTGTAGCAATTCATGTTCTGTTAAAATAGTCTTGTCACTGACAAATGGAAAACCACAATTGTGTTTTCAGAGTGGTACTTAAAGATTTAGTTCATTAGTGATAGGTCTTCTTATTTGAAACTGTGTATGTAATTTAAGATAACTTTTCATTTTCTATGAACTTATTCAAGTCAGACCAAAAGGGAAACAGATAAGAGAGGAAGATTCATCCAAATAGATTTACTTCTTGACTTATATAGAATTAATGAATATTTGTGGGTGCCTGGGTGGCTCAGTTGGTTAAGCAACTGACTTGATTTTGGCTCAGGTCATGATCTCACAAACTGTGAGACTGCGCCCCATTTGGGGCTCTGTGCTGACAACACAGAGCCTGCTTGGGATTCTCTCTCTCCCTCTGTCTCTGCTCCTCCCTGGTCCATGCTTTCTCTCACTCTCTCTAAATAAATAAATAAACATTAAAAAAAGAATTAATGAATATGTGTGTGTATTTGGGTAATAAAACTTACCAAGAACATTTACTTCTATTTGTCTCATTAAATTTTTAATAGCATTCTTTACACAAATATTTATTGATCACTTTATTAATGCCAGACTCAAAGATGCTTCAAATAACTTAAAATTGTATTTTGGAGGTACTCACCTCATTTTCACAACCATCTGAGATCTCTAAATACTCTCTGTAATAAAGACAGATATTAGAGTTGTAAGTGAATGAAAATTGATGGATATTAGCAAAAGTGCTTTTAATTTAAATTTTTTTAAAATTGACCTTGTTCTTCATATTCTAAAAGTAGCTATAAAGTACATAAGGAAGTTGTTATTCTTACTGAAAGGCAAGAAAAGACAGTAGGAAAGGAAGAAGGAACGATGAGCCCTAGCATTTGTTGGGTACCTAATACAGGCTAGGCTCTTTATAGATCTTTCATTCAATTTTCCCCACAGCTCTTAAACGTTTCCATTACTTACATTTTACAGATGAGAGAGAGAAGCTGAGTATTATCTATGTAACTTGACCAAAGTTATAAAATTGGAATTTGTTGGAATCACAGAGTGAGTACCATATATTCTGATTAAAAATCCTGTGGGGCCGTCTGGGTGTCTCAGTTGGTTAAACATCCGACTTTGGCTCAGGTCATGATCTTGTGGTTCCAGCCCCACGTCGGGTTCTGAGCTGATAGCTCAGAGCTCAGAGCCTGCTTCGGATTCTGTGCCTCCCTCTCTTTCTGTCTCTCTTCTGCTCACGCTCTATCTCTGTCTCTGTCTTTCAAAAACAAAAAAAAAATTTGTTTAATTTTTAAAATAAATCCTGTGATCTTCACCCCATCTCCCCACTATATAGATTTTTCCTTTTGGGATCTCTCTGTGTTAAATGCAAATGCAAATAAATAACAATGATAAAGGATGGAAAGGGAGTGATGGCAAGATGTTCTTCTTTTTTGTCTTTCCCTTTTAACAACAAATGAAAGATCCATCCACACACAGAAGCACCTTTGGAATTGTGGGATCCAGCATCATATGCCAGGGAATTTGGATGAAGTGTTGCCCATCTGTGCATCTGGTAAAAGGCAGACAGACCTCTGTATTGTCTGTGGAACCAGCAGAGCCAGAGAATTTGCCTCAACCTTTCTCATTCTAGTTGGGGCAATAAACTTGGAGAGTGCTGATTTGGGACAGATATCCACAGAACAGAGAGAATTTGCAAGAGTCCAGCCTTTCCAAGGGGAAATTCTAACATCTCATTGGAGGAAAAAAGAGAATTTGGTTGCAATGGAGATAGTAAGGGGAATCTTCCCTGCACTGTCCTTCCCTACCCTCAAGGCAACTCTGCACTGGGCTGAGCTATCCACCCAATGGTGATCTTTCCCATGGGGAAAAAGGATAGTGGTAAGTGAGGGCCTGGCTACTCTAGTTAAGTGGTACCTGTCTGAAAAAGCCCATTTCCTTCCAGAAGCACTCAGTACTAGGTGGGACCTCCATACTGGGGTGAAGAAGGAGATCAAGAAAAAGGCAGATAAGAATAACAAAAGGCATTAAAGCAATATGGTTCCTGTTGACTACATTGAGACTTTAGCAGGAAGTTTGTCTGTGAGCCTTTGGGAGTTTGTCACCTAAGGATCTCTCCATGAGGTCCACAGCACCCTCAGTACCCTGAGGACTAAACCCACACCTTCTTCTACTCTGGTTTCCTGTGTGCGATCCTGAGGCCAGTGGCAAAATCAAGTCCAGCAAATGGAGTGCAATTAGAAAAACAAAGAATAAAATCTGTGGGTAATGGAGAAACTGCAAACACAAGCTATAGTGCAACCCTTCTGGGAAACCCAAAATGCAGAAAAAACCCAGATATAACAGCAACAATGAAAAGTATCTAACTCAAAGGGAATTAGTAAATATTTAAGGAGGCATCTGGTACATCAGATACAAAAGCAATGACACAAAACTACAAGAAACATGAAAAATAAAAAAAAACAAGTTGTTACAAAAAATAACAATAATTCTATAGCTGAACCCAAAGGCACAGTATTTTGAGACCTAGCTGGTAAAGAATTCAAAATAGCTATTTTGAAGAAACTCAATGGGCTATAAGAAAACTAGAAGGACAATTCAATGAAGTCAGAAAAAAAATGAATAAAATGAGATATTTACCAAAGAGATAGAAATCATAAAGAAACAAATAGAAATTCTGGGGCTGAAGAATTCAATGAATGAAAAAATTTCAGCAGAGAGCATTGGTAGTTGAGTAGAGCAAAAGGAAGACAGGAGAAATAAGGGAGCAGACAGGAATTTTGAAACTACACAGTCAGGCAGAACAAAGATAAAAGAATGAAAAGGACCAAAGAAAGCCTATGTGATGTATAGGACTCCATTAAAAAATTAGAATATCAGGGTTCCAGAAGGAGAAGAGAGAAAGAAAGGGGCAGAAAGTTTATCTGAAGAAGTAATAGCTGAGAATGTCCCAAACCTGCAGAGACTTGGACATCAAAGTTCACGAAGCTAACAGGTCATCCTGTTGCCTCAATGCAAAAAAAAAAAAAAACAAACCTCCAAGACATATTAAAATGAAACTGTCAAAAATCAAAGTTAAACAGAATATCTTAAAAACAGCCAGATAAAAGAAATATTGAGAACTAGAAAGAATCCCCCATTAGGCTATCTGAAGATTTCACAGCAGAAATCCTACAGGCTACAAGAGAGTAGAATGACCTATTCAGAGTGTTGAAATAAAACAAAAAAATTTCTAGCTAAGAATACTCTATCCAGCAAAGTTATCCTTCAAATACAAAGGAGAAAGAAAGACTTTCCCAGATGCACAAAAGCTGAGGGAGTTCATTATCACTAGACCTGACCTGCAAGAAATGCTGAAAGGAGTTCTTCAAGTTGAAATGAAAAGATGCTAGGTAGAAGATGCTAGGTAGTGACATGAAAACATATGAAAGTATACCACACACTGGTAAAGGTAAATAAATATACAGCCAGACTTAGAAAGCTCAAATTCTGTAATAGGATGGTGTGTTAACTACTTAACTATAGTATGAAAGTTAAAGGGGAAGTGTATTAAAAATAATTATAGCTAATATAGTTTGGTTAAATACACAACATACAAAGAGGTAAATAATACATCAGGGCACCTGGGTGGCTCAGTTGGTTAAGCATCTGACTTTGGCTCAGGTCATGATCTCATAGTTCATGAGTTTGAGCCCAACATCTGGCTCTCTGGTGTCAGCGTGGAGCCAGGTTCAGATCCTCTGTCCTCCTCTCTGCCCCTCCCTCTCTCTCTCTCTCTCTCTCTCTCAAAAATAAATAAATAAAACATTAAAAATATATATATTTAAAAAATAATACATCAAAAATATAAAATGGGGAAGTAAACTCATGAAGCTTTTGTAAGAAATGGAAGTTTAAGCTCTCAGCCTAAAACAGACTGTTTTGTCTGTGAAATGTTTTATGTAAACTTTATGGTAACTACAAAGCAAAAACCTAGAGTAGATTCACAAAAGATAAAGAAAAGGGAAACATAGCGTATCACTATAGAAAATTACCAATTTATAAAGGTAGGCAGAAACAGAGAGAAAAAGAAACAATGGAACTATAAAACAACCAGAAAGTAATTAATAAGATTGTACTAGTAAGTCTCTTACATATCAATAATAACTCTAAATGAAAATGGATTGTTTCATTCCAGGCACCTCTCAGCAAAAGTAGTTTTAGGAAGGAAGTTCAGAGTGATAAATGCTCATTTGAAGATACAAAGTTAAAATATTTTTTAATGTTTATTTATTTTTGAGAGACAGAAAGAGAGAGAGAGAGAGAGAGAGAAATCATGAGTAGGGGAGAGGCAGAGAGAGAGGGAGACAGAATCCAGAATCTGAAACAGGCTCCAGGCGCTGAGCTGCCAGCCCAGAGCCAGATGCGGGGATGGAACTCATGAACCATGAGATCATAAGATCATGACCTGAGCTGAAGTCAGTTGCTTAATCGACTGAGCCACCCAGAAGTCCCTAAGAGACAAAGTTTTAAAATAAGCAATCTAACTTTACACCTCAAGGAACTAGAAAGAGAACAAAGTCCAACATTAATACAGAGAAGGAAATAACAAAGATCAAAGCAGTAGTAAATGAAATAGAGATTAAAAATGCAATAGTAAAGATCAATGAACATAAGAGCTAGTTTTTGAAAAGATAAACAAAGTAGACAAACCTTTAGCCAGACTCATCAAAGAGAGAGAGGACTCAAAATCAGAAATGAAAGAGGAGACGTTACAAATGTCACTGCAGAAACACAAAATGTCCTAAGACTACTATGAACAATTATACATGAACAAATTGGACAACCTAGATGAAACAGATAAATTCCTGGAAACATACAATCTACCAAGACTGAACCATGAAGAAATAGAAAAGCTTAACAGATAATTACCAGTAGGTGGTAATCAGTAATCAAAAACCTCCCTACAAACAGAAGTCCAGGACAAGATGGCTTTATTGGTGAATTCTACCAGACATATTCAGAATTAATATCAATCTTTCTCAAACTCTTACAAAGAAAAAAGAACATTTCCAAACTAATTTTAGAAGGCCAGCATTACTCTGATATGAAAATCAGATAAGGACTCTAAAGAAAAGAAAATTATAGGCCAATACTCTTGATGACCATAGATCTAAAAATCCTGGACAAAACATTTGCCAACAGGATTTAACAATACATTTAAATAAACTGTGTTGGGGGGCCTGTAGCTGATGTGTTAAATTAAGAATATTCAGATTATGACCTACTGAATGAAGAGGCACAAGCCAGACACACACGGGGTTGGCAGGTAGCTCTCTCAGCATGTGAGTTCCCACTTTGGGGAAGTGAAAAAAAACTTCAGGGCAGTTTTGATTGAAGGTGCAGATTCAACACACTCATGAAAAGGAATTCCAGTCACAAGCCATTGCTGATAGATCCCAGAAAAGGATGGGAGGTGCAATGAGGGGTGGAGGAAGGGCACTTCTCTATTCTGTGTCATGATAGAGAGTAGGGTAGTAAGCACCTATTACTTATAAGGTGGTTGGGTGGCAGTCAGTAACTTTTCATGGGCTCATCTCTAAGTGGTTATTTTAAAAAGTGCCCTGGGAAGGGAATTAAAAGCAAAAATGAACTACTGGGACCTTATGAAGATAAAAAGCTTCTGCACAGCAAAGGAAAGAACCAACAAAACTAAAAGGCAACCAACAGAATGGGAAAAGATATTTGCAAATGACATATCGGACAAAGGGCTAGTATCCAAAATCTATAAAGAGCTCACCAAACTCCATACCCGAAAAACAAATAACCAAGTGAAGAAATGGGCAGAAAACATGAATAGACACTTCTCTAAAGAAGACATCCGGATGGCCAACAGGCACATGAAAAGATGTTCAACGTCGCTCCTCATCAGGGAAATACAAATCAAAACCACACTCAGATATCACCTCACGCCAGTCAGAGTGGCAAAAATGAACAAATCAGGGGACTATAGATGCTGGTGAGGATGTGGAGAAATGGGAACCCTTTTGCACTGTTGGTGGGAATGCGAACTGGTGCAGCCACTCTGGAAAACAGTGTGGAGGTTCCTCAAAAAATTAAAAATAGACCTACCCTATGACCCAGCAGTAGCACTGCTAGGAATTTACCCAAGGGATACAGGAGTACTGATTCATAGGGGCACTTGTACCCCAATGTTTATAGCAGCACTCTCAACAATAGCCAAATTATGGAAAGAGCCTAAATGTCCATCAACTGATGAATGGATAAAGAAATTGTGGTTTATATACACAATGGAGTACTACGTGGCAATGAGAAAGAATGAAATATGGCCCTTTGTAGCAACGTGGATGGAACTGGAGAGTGTGATGCTAAGTGAAATAAGCCATACAGAGAAAGACAGATACCATATGTTTTCACTCTTAAGTGGATCCTGAGAAACGTAACAGAAACCCATGGGGGAGGGGAAGAAAAAAAAAAGAGGTTAGAGTGGGAGAGAGCCAAAGCATAAGAGACTGTTAAAAACTGAGAACAAACTGAGGGTTGATGGGGGTGGGAGGGAGGGGAGGGTGGGTGATGGGTATTGAGGAGGGCACCTTTTGGGATGAGCACTGGGTGTTGTATGGAAACCAATTTGACAATAAACTTCATATATTGAAAAAAAATAAAATAAAAATAAAAAGTGCCCTGGGTAAAAGTGAAGTAGAAACTTGTGGCAGGAATCCTAAGCTTGGCTCTTTATCTAATGTCCAGACTCTAGGTGTAAGTAGGGTTGTAATAATGTAAAATGACTAGGCAATAACTCCAAATAACTACTTTCTCATCACAGAATCATATACCTTGATTAACCAGGATGTATATCAAGGATGAATTTCAAGGATGCTTCAACATCCTCAACTCATACAATGTGATACACCACATTAACAAAATGAAGAGTAGAAATTATATAATTATCTCGATAGATGTGGGAAAAGCATTTGAAAAAATTCATCATATATTTATAATAAAACTCTTAACAAAGTGGGAATAAAAGGAACATACCTCAACATAATGAAAGCCAATATGGGACAAGCCCATAGCTAACATCATACTAAATGGTGAAAAGTTAAAAGCTCTTCCTCTAAGATCAAGAACAAGACAAAGATGCTCCCTCTCTCATCACTTTTATTCAACATTATGTTGGAAGTCTTAGCCACAGCAATTAGGTTAAAAGAAAAAGGCATCTAAATTGGAAGAAATAAAACTATCACTATTTGCAAAAAACATGACATTATATATAGGAAACCCTAATGACTCCACCAAAAATTTGAACCAATAAACAAATTCAGTAAAGTTGCAGGATACAAAGTCAAAACACAAATATGTGTTGCATTTCTATACACAAAAATGAACTAATGAGAAAGAGAAATTAAGAAAACAATCCCATTTATATTAAAAAGAATAAAATACTTAGGAATAAATATAACCAAGGAGACCTGTACACTGAAAACTAGAAGACATTGATGAATAAAAGTGAAGCAGACCGAAAAAAATGGAAAAATATTCTGTGCTCATGGATTGAAATAATTAATATTATTAAATATCTGTACCACCCAAAGCAATCTACAGATTCAGTGCAATCCCTATCAAAACTTTAGTGACATTTTTCACAGAAATAGAACACAAAAAATTGTGAAATTTGTATGGAACAATAAACCCTGAATAGCTAAAGCAATTTTCAGGCAGGAAAAAAAAAAAAAAGAGCTGGAGGCATCACACATCCTGATTTCACACTATATTTCAAAGCTACAGTATTCAAAATAATATGGTTCTGGTATAAAAACAGATTATTGGAACAGAAAAAAAGCCCAGAAATAGGCTTACACATGTATGTTCAATTGTTACACAAAGGAGGCAAAAACATACAATGGGAAAAGGATAGTCTCTTTAATAAATGATGTTGGGAAAACTGGTCTACTACATGCAAAAGAATGAAACTGCACCAGTCTCTTACATCATACACACAAATAAATTCAAATGGATTAAAGACTTATACAAAAGACCTGCACCCATAAAATTCCTAGAAGAAAAAATACAGAGAAACTCCTTTATAATTCAACAATGATTTTTTGGATTTAACACCAAAAGCAAAAGCAACAAAAGCAAAATCAACAAGTGGGACTACTTCAATCTAAAAAGCTTCTACACAGCAGAGGAAACCACCAACAAAAGGAATAGGCAACCCTCTGAATTAGAAAAAATATTTCCAAATCTTATCTGATAAGGAATTAATATCCAAAATATATGAAGTCTTTATATAATGCAATAGCAAAAAACCAAACAATGTAATTAAAACATGGGTAGAGGATCTGAATAGATATTTTCCCAAAGACATAAAAACGGCCAACAAGTATATCAAAAGTGCTCAACATCATTAATCATTAGAGAAATGCAAATCAAAACCACAATGATATAACTTTATACCTGTCAGAATGGCCAGCATCAAGAAGACAAGAAATAACAAGTGTTGGTGAGCATGTGGAGGAAAAGGAACTCTCCTGCATTGTTTTTGCAGACGCAAATTGGTACAGCTATTGTGGAAAACAGTATAGAGATTCCTCAAAAACATTAAAATAGAAATATCATATGATCTGGTAACTCCACCTCTGGTTTTTGCCCAAAGAAAATGAAAACACTAATTCGAAAAGATATATGCCCCTCTATGTTTAGTGCAGCATGATTTACAATAGCCAAGATATGGAAGCAACCCAAGTGTTTATCAATAGATGAATGGATAAAAATAATATAGCATATAATATTACTCAGCCATAAAAAGAATCAGATCTTGCCATTTGCAACAACATGAATGAACCTAGAGGGAATTATGCTGAGTGAAATTAGTCAGAGAAAGAAAAATACCATATAATTTCAAATATATATGTGGAATCTGAAAAAACAAAACAAATGAACAAACAAACAAAAAGCAGAAACAGACCCATAAATACAGAGAGTAAACTGATAGCTGCCAGCAGGAGGGGGTGGGAGGGATGGGATAAATAAGTGAAGGGGAGTGGGAGATACAGGCTTCCAGTTATGGAATGAATAGTCATGGGAACAAAAGGTTTAGTACAGGAAATATAGTCAATGGTATTGGAATAGGTTGTATGGTGACAGGTAGTAGCTACACTTGTGATGAGCATAGCATAACACAGAGACTTGTTGAATTATGTAGTACACCCAAAACTAATGTGACATTGTGTGTCAACTATACCTCAATTAAAAACATAAATTTAAAAAGGGAAAAAATTAAAAATAGAGTCATAGATACAGAGAACAGATTGGTGGTTGCCAAAAGGAGGGCATGGGGAATGGGTGGAATAGGTATAATGGGTGAAGGTGATCAAAAATTACAAACTTCCAATAATAAAATTAGTAAGTCCTGGGATGTAATACACAACATAGTGACTAAAGTTAACAATACTGTATTATATATTTGGAAGTTGCTAACAAAGTAAATCTTAAAGTTCCTATCACAAGAAAAAAAATTATAACTATGTGGTGATGGATGTTAACTTATTGTAGTAATCATTCTTCAATATATACATATATTAAATAATTAAGTTGTACACCTAAAACTAATACAATTTCATGTATCAATTATATCTCACTTAAATAAAAACAAAAAAAACAATACTTAGGAATAAATTTTTTTTCAATGTATGAAATTTATTGTCAAATTGGTTTCCATACAACACCCAGTGCTCATCCCAAGAGGTGCCCTCCTCAATACCCATCAAGGAATAAATTTAACTGAAGGAGTGAAATACTTATAAAATGAAAACTATAAGAGCTTGATACAAGTAATTAAAGAAGATACAAATAAATGGAAAGATATTCCATGTTTATGGATCGAAAGAATTTATATTAAGATGTTCATAATACTCAAAGCCATCTATAGATTTAACACAATCTCTGTCAAAATTTCAATGACATTTTTTTCACAGAAATAGAGCAAATACTCCCAAAATTTGTATAGAACTACAAAATCCCCTGAATAGCCAAAGAAATCATATGAGTAAGGATAACAAAGTGTGAGGCATCACACTTCTTGATTTCAAACTATACTATAGTAATTAAAATAGTATGGTACTGGCATAAAAATAAGCACATAGATTAATAGAACAGACTAGAGAATCCAGAAGCAACCTCTTTCGTCCCCCCATAGTAACATTTCACAAGGGAGACAAGACAATTAAATGGGGAAAGGATGGTCTCTTCAACAAACAGTGCTGGGAAAACTGGATAAATACATGCAGAAAAATGAGATTGAGCCTGTCTGACACCACTCACTAAAAATTAACTCAGAATGGGTTATAAAGACTTAAATTTAAGACTTGATACTATAAAACTCTTAGAAGAAAACTTATGGAAGACGCTCCTTGATGTTGGTCTAGGCAATGATTTTTTAAAATATGACAACAAAATGGGCGCCTGGGTGGCTCAGTTGGTTAAGTGTCTGACTTTGGCTCAGGTCATGATCTCACGGTTTGTGAGTTCGAGCCCCACATTGGGCTCTCTGCTCTCAGCACAGAGCCCACTCTGGATCCTCTGTCCCCCACTCTCTCTATCCCTCCCCACTTGTTCTCTCTCTCTCTCTCTCTCTCAAAATAAATAAACTTAAAAATAAAATAAAATAAGACAACAAAAGCAAAAATGAACAAATGGGACTACATGAAACTAAAAAAAAAAAACACAGAAAAAGATACATTCACAAAATAAAAATATAATCTGTGGAAGGGGACAAAATATTTGAAACCATGTCTTGGAGAAGGAGTTAATATCTAATATACATAAAGAACTCATATAACTTGTCCAAATGGCCAAAAGGTATATGAAAAGATGTTCAACATTCCAGTCATTAGGGAAATACAAATCAAAATCACAATAAGCTATTACCTTATACCTTTTAGAATGGCAACCATGGAGAAGGTAAGACTTGGTGAAGATATGGAAAAAAGAACACTTGTAAACTGTTGGTGTGGATGTGAATTGGTGTAGCCACTATGGAGAACAGAATGGAGATACCTCAGAAAATAAAAAATAGAATCACTATATTATCTAGCAATGCCAGTTTTGGGTATATAGCTAAAGGAAATTTTTAAACAAAGGATATTTGAGAGGTATATGTACTTCCACATTTATTGCAGCAGTTTTTGCAAAAGCCAAGATGCAGAAACAACTTAAGTGTCTGTCAATAGATGAATGGATAAAGATGTGGTATATGTATCCATGGAATATTATTCAAACACAAGAAAGAAGGATTTGTGACAACATGGATGGATCTTCAGGACATTATGCTAAGTGAAATAAGTCAGATAGAGAAAGACGAAAACTCTGTGATATTACTTATATGTGGAATTTAAAAAATCCAAATTCATTGGGGCACCTGGGTGGCTCAGTCAGTTGAGCGTCCAACATGAAGTCAGATCATGATCTCATGGTTTGCGGGTTTGAGCCCTGTGTCAGGCTCTGTGCTGACAGCTCAGAGCCTGGAGCCTGCTTCAGATTCTGTCTCCCTCTCTGTCTGCCCCTCCCCTGCTCACACTCTGTCTCTCTCTCTGTCTCAAAAATAAACATTTAAAAAATTAAAAAAAAATTCAAACTCATAAAAATAGTAGAATGGTGGTTACCAGATCCTGAAGGTGGGGACATTGGGATGTGTTGTTTAAGGATACAAACTTTCAACTAGTAGATAAATAAGCCCTAGAGATCTAATGAACAATATAGTGATCATAGACAACAATACTATATTATAAGCTTCAAATCTGTTGAGAGACTAGATCTTAATTATTCTTGTCACAAAAAAGAAATGATATTCATATGACGTGATGGAAGTATTACCTAATGCTATGGTGGTAATCATATTGCTATACATAGATGTATCAAATTAATATGTTGTATTACGTAACTTATGCAATGTTATATGTCAATTATATATCAATAAAACAAATTAAAAAAAGAAGAATGGAAGTTAGGTAAAACTTAAATGTGAATTAATATTTACTCAAGTTTAACCACATAGTAAACTTCTGTACTGCTGTATTAAAAACAAGCTTCTAAGTACATACATTAGTAAGAGAGTATTGGATTTCAACATTTACTGTCTACCAAGAACCTCTGGCAGAACAATTTTTCATTTCACAATTCCATGATGAAATAATCTGATGCTTTGCAACCTTTGGCATGACTCTAAATCCCAGGGGATGAAGATGTTGAATAAAATTAATTTTCAGAAAATGAAAAAAAAAAGCTAGATATATATTACCTTGACAAAGAAATAAATGATCTAGTCACTAAGGCTAAGAACATGTATCTAAACAAATGTACATTGACTAGACATTTAGTATTATGTAGGTTGATCTGAAATGAACGTTCTTAGAAACACTTAAGTATTGATAGGAATGGATGTATGTGAGAGAACAAGTCATTCCTTAGATAAATAGAAATGAAGGCCTTATTAGTTTAGATAATTTTGATAGTAAGTCATAGAAATAAAATTATTCTTAAGTGAAATATTTTAAAGCTCTTTTTACTATAGATGAAAATGCTGAATAAATGATTACCAAATGTAACAAATTGCAGGGATCTAGCTCTTTATATTTTAGATAAACCCTCTTTATTTTTTTAAAGTTTATTTATTTATTTGGGGGGGTTGGGGAGGGGCAGAGAGAGAGTATCCCAAGTAGACTCTGCCCCATTAGTGCAGAGCCTGCTGTGGGGCTTGAACCCACAAACCATGAGATCATGACCTAAGCAGAAGTCAAGAGTTGGATGCTTAACCGACCAACCCACCAGGTGCCCATAGATAAACTCTCTTTTAAACAAAGTACATGTGGTCCACAAATAAATTTTCCATAATATTTATAATGATAGCCATCATTTATTGAGTGCCTACTCTGTGCCAGTAACGATTTTTAGTCATTTGTTTAATCTTCCTAATATCCCTAGTAAAAATTACTATCCACATTTCAAAAATTAGAAATTAAGGATCATATAGAAGCCCTGTAGCTAATTAGGGATGAGCTGATAATTAATTCAGATTTATCTGATTCCAAAGTCTATGGTTTTCCTCTTTACACTACAGCCTTAGAGGAATTTTTGGCTTACTCACTCTGTGTCAACGCTGCCTCTACCTTTGACCAGTCTTCACTTTCACACTTGGATTGGCCATGATCAAGTAGGAAGGATCCTTGTACTTTAAAAGGCACTAAGTGAGACTCTGTTCTCTCTGGTTTTCCATTTTATAGTCATACAGTGATTGTATCCAGGGAAAATTCCTTCTTTTCTCAACTTTCTTTATCAATACAGCTATCCAGAAAGTGGTTGAGGTCCCAAATTTATATTCAGGTTTGTTTCTGTGAGTGGAGGGAATAGAAGATGAAGATCATGGTAAGGAAAAGTAGACTGTTCATGCCTTTTCGTCAGTCTTATTCTTGACCTTTTGAGCAGAGCACAGTGATCCCATGCTTGCTCTGATATGAATAAAGTATGCTTTGATTTTCATTCTCCCTTGGTCCTTGTGTTGATTCCCCTCTCCCTCTGCCTCCCAACCACAGGAGGAAGGATGCTGCGCAGTGCAGAATTTGTCCATTCCTGGATATATGGTATAACAGCATTAAAGCATCTTAAAAACTTTGATTCAAGTAAACTATATTGTCTTTCCCTTTTTTCATTATGATTGAAATGCTTTCACTTTTAGAAAGCACAGTATTTGTTTATTGTAAAGACATTGCTATAATAAAAAAAATCAATCTGTAGTTATGGTAATGTCTTCTGAGTTTTTCCTATGTAAATGAATCATGGGAGGAGAAAGTCTTGATTTAAAGGTGGAAACACCTTGATTGACAGATGAAAGCTTATCTATTATTTGTGTTACAGCTAATCTCTTCCTGTAAACAAAGAACTCCATTGTGGAGGCTTGGAAGTGTTGAGTTTGGGGAAGCCAGCTGGTCAAATTTCAAGAGGTCAAAAAGTCATACAAAGTAGAATTACAACATTGGTGATTTCACTCTGGTCCATCTTACGAGTTTCAAAGACTCAATCTTGTCAATACCCTAAAATGAGTGAGATGTGTTGGATGACTCACACTGACTAAACTCACAAGAGACTGAAATATATAAATCAGAAAGCCAGTGTGTTATTTAACAATAAGAAATATAACAGTCAACATAACCCAACCCTCCTAACCTCTAGCCAGAATGTTTTTTTCTGCAATATAACCAGAGATACACTTGGTGCACATGAAATCAGAATAAGTGACATATTTGATCTGAGGATTTAGAGGCATTTCTACAATAGAAATAAATTCTACTCAACACAACTTAAGTAGGCCAGTGCTAGCATTTGTCTTTCTGGTTATATTACTGATATACTTTTCATGATTTAACATTTTTTTCCTTTTTTTTCCTCATGTGTGCACACATGAGCACACATGAGCAGGGGAGGGACAGAGAGAGAGAGAGGGAGAATCCCAAGTAGGTTCCACACTGTTAACGCAGAGCCTGATGCGGGGCTCAAACCCACGAACCATGAGATCATGACCTGAGCCAAAATCAAGAGTAGGATGCTTAACCGACTGAGCCACCCAGGTGCCCCTTTATATTTTTAAAAATACATTTATTCGAGTTATAATCAAGTCTTTTTCTAGCTTCTTTAAATGACATTGCAATTAACAGTGAATATAAGAACAAAAGTTACATTTGACCACTACAGGGGAAGATTCATATTGAGTTAGTTTTTTTGTTTGTTTGTTTGTTTATTATTAACTTTTTTTTATTAACTTGTTTTATTTTTTATTTTTTTAAATTTACATCCAAATTAGTTAGCATATAGTGCAACAATGATTTCAGGAGTAGATTCCTTAGTGCCCCTTACCCATTTAGCCCATCCCCTCTCCCACAACCACTCCCGTATTGATTTAGTTCTTAATAACTATATTTATACAGTGAAAACATAGTTGGGAAATTAGATTCTCCAATTGCCAGAAATATGTTTCTAGTCAGTCAAGTCTGCAGGCTATCAGTGAATATATAAATATATTAGAATTGACAAAACTGCCAAAAACTTCTGAAAAGAGGGGAAAATGTTCATGTTATGTCAGAAAACAAATATGTGTTGTGTAGAAAACAAAGCAGACATTATATATCTACTATAATTGAAAAAGGTACATTGCTTAAAATTTAAAGATAAAATTCCAAAATTATTCAATGACATAGATATATTGGTATAAGATGAATCAGTCTTGAACCACAACCAAAGGAATTTACTGAAACGTCTAGAGGAACTTATTATGATAGTCTTGCTGAATCGGATGGTCCTGTAAAGAACGGCCTAGTCTATGAGAAGTTGCTATTGTAACACTGTCAAATAATATCTAGTGTTTTATACTCTTTTTTCTCCTTTGGAACAACCAGAGGAAACTAGGATATATTTTAGAATCAGGTAAAATTGCTAGAATTATCTGCCTTCCTGCTGGTAACCTTAAAAGTGATTTGAGATAAGTATACATTAGGGAAGAGGCATAGTTTCTTCTTAGGTGAATATAAGCACTGAAAAAAAGGGTAGGCATATTCATTCATTTTAAAATTCAGACTCATAGAAGGACATTTGCTTATACTGAAAACTGTTTTTTCTTTAAAAAAGTTTTTAAATGTTTATTTATTTTAGAGAGAGAGACAGAGACAGAGCATGAGCTGGGGAGGGGCAGAGAGGAAGACACAGAGTCTGAAGCAAGCTCCAGGCTCTGAGCTTGTCAGCACCGAGCCCGATGCCGGGCTGGAACTCACAAACCGCAAGATCATGACCTGAGCCAAAGTCGGGCGTTTAACCGACTGAGCCACCCAGGTGCCCCCCCCCTTTTGTTCTTTAAACGATTATTTATTTTTGAAAGAGAGAAAGAGCATGCGTGAGCCCCAGCGGAGGGCAGAGAGAGAGGGAGACAGAGGATCCAAAGTGGGCTCTGCACTGAGAGGGGAGAGCCTGATGGATGCAGGGCTCGAACTCATGAACTGTGAGATCATGACCTGAGCCAAAATCGGATACTAACCTACTGAGCCACCCAGGCACCCTGATATACTATGTTTTATAGGTTACTGATACAATACACTGATGTAAATACAATATCTTTTCCCCTTCTGGAAAAGTCAATGAAGTCATCTGAATTTATTTCATTAATTCCACAGGTTTAGTGTTACAGATTAAGTTATTTTATATTTTATGCATAAAAATGTAAACTATGTAAAATATGTAAACATATTTTATAAATACATATATAATAATATTTAGGTTCATTTCAGGAGTTATATAATTTGTAATGTGAATCCTCAACACCTGGTTTCTACTTGTCTTATAAGTCTAAAAATAATTTAAATTAAGCATTTGACTCACAACCTTTGCTGCTCCAAGATCTGCCATTTCCTGGGGTGACAGTGTCCATGTGGATAACCCATCTGATTCTCTGCTCAGGTCCTTGAATTTTACATCTTTGGTGACTTTTACTTCCACAGCACTTCAGACAAGTGTTCCCTCAGCCATATCCTGGACCTTTTTATCACTCATTACTTCTTCCCCTTTCACATGTTAAAGTAAAAACAACAACAACAATAAACAGTTCTCAATCTTAAATCCTCTCAGCTCTATGGTTCTCAACTTTGGCTGCACATTAGTGTTACCTGGAGAAACTTTTGAAATCCTGATGCCCAGCCTAGGCCACATTTTGGATTAATTAAATTAGAATTTCTGTAATCTCTAGAGTTGTGATCAAAATATCAGGTTTTCAAGCTCACCAGGTGGCACCAATATGCCACCACAGTTGAGAACCACAGTTTTAACTTTTCCATTCAGTTATTCTACTACACCTGTTTTTGAAACATTGACTCCTCAGCTGTCCCCAATCCACATTACCTGCCTTCCTTGCCCCACCGATGTTTTGTTTCATTCCCTAGCACAGCATCAATCCTGCATCAACCCAATGGTCCACTCCAGGCCACCCTGATGGTGAAAATCACATCATAGGTCAGGATGTTACCAGCACTGTCTTTCTTGTCAGTTGCACTGCGGTTCTCAGGGATGCCAGACAAGTCTGCCTTATTTTGCCAGCCATTTCATGTTTCCATTCTCCACAATACTTGTTCAAAATACACTTCACTTTTCTCAGACTCAAAGTTATCTGAGAATTTAAGAATTCAAACTTCCTTTCTACTGAAATATCAGAAGTTCTCATTTTTTCTTCCTTCAGCTAAACTTTATTGTTTTGTAGCTCACAAACGTGATATTCATTCAATTGGCAGAAATATGAACATCTCTCAATCCTCCTTTTTTTCTCCCTTTATATATCAAATATATCAAAAATTCTGTGACTTATATATTTTACAATTGGTCCCTTTCTTAGTATTGCTATAGCTCTGACCTTAGGTCAAGCACCCCTTATTCTCTTCTTGATTGTTGAAACAGTCTCCACTAGGTCTCCCTCCACTCTGGCCTTTTTCCAAGCAGTTCTTCAGAGTGATTATGTCTCAATGCCTAGCAGATTGTGTCTCTCCTTTGCTTGCTTATCAGGGTTGCCCTCAGGATAAAGTTCTAATTTCTGAATTTGAAGATCCTCCACAATCTGCCCTCCAGCTTTCTCTGTTGCTTCATAGCAAACATCTCACAAAATTCTGTTGTTTACATATCTTAAATATTTGCCTACTTCTCAGTGCTGTTCCCTCTGTCTGAAACATTGTTTCCTCCCTTCTTTTATTTGCTAAGTCTGGCATCATTTTCTCTGGGAAGCGATTCTCTAATTTTGTCTGGGACTTTTGGCTCCTCTTCTTTGTTTCATTCTTCTTTGCTCTTCTGCCTCCATCACGGCAATTATTCCATGCTTTGAAAGTGGTCTTGTAAGTATTCCCCACTAAACTATAACAGCAGAGTCCATGATTATCACGTTCACCATTATCATAGGTTTTACTATGACATAACATAGTATAATATGTAATGGGTTTCGATCATAAAATATTTCAATAAATCACTGGTGGATAACTTTAAGCGAATGTTCAAATGCTTTTAATGATGTATAATAAAATTCAACTAGGACTCCACAGAATTTCATAATGCAATAAAATACCCAATAGAGGACTATAAATAATAATAATGGAAATCCTGGGACTTGAGTGAAAATTAGTTTAGTGATCTCATATTCATATGTTTAGTTTTGAGAACTTTTTCCATATTTGATGCACTGAGCATGATTCACAACACACCAGAATATCACTAAACAGATGGAGAAGACAATAACCTTTATTTGAGGTCTGAAAAATCACCTAAAAAATCTTTGGGGCCAAAAATATGTCATTATTTGCTAAAGGTAAGCAACACAGACTTTGGAGCTAGACAACCTGCTGTGCAACTTGGATCCATTATTAACGACGTAACTTTGGGTGAGTTACTTCTTTAAAAATTTTTTTAGTAAGCTTATTTATTTTGAAAGAGACTGAAACAGTGTGAGCAGGGGAGGGGCAGAGAGACAGGGAGAGAGAGAATCCCGAGCAGGCTTCATGCTGCCAGCACAGAGCCTGACACAGGGCTTGAACTTGTGAAACCATGGATCACTACCTGAGCCGAAAACAGGAGTCGGATGCTTAACCAACAGAACCACCCAGGCACCCTAGGTGAGTTACTTCGTAAGTCTTGGTTTTTTCATCTATAAATTGAAGATAATTAAACCAGAATCACAGGGATATCATATAAAATGCCAACACAGTACCTGCTAAAGTACGTGCTCAATACTTTTACTTCTTTTATAATGGTGCCTAAAATGCTATATTATTTTGGGTTAAAGGATCATGTCACCAGGAATCCCGTGTTAAATGCAAATATATGATGTGAAAGGCAAACATTTACATTTTAGTTTCTATTTGTGTATTCATCTGTAAGGTAATAGAATAGTAAAAATCAGTCATGAAAGGAATGAATAGGGTGCCATATGAACTTCTGACATGTGTGAGGGATGGTGTGATAAGTGTGGAATACAGGACATTTGACTAAGGGGCAGTGTAAGCATACAGGTTCATCCTAGGCCCCTAGAGGACATTGAATTCATGGAAAAGAGGGAGATAAAAGCTCAGTGGTGAGGCAAGGGCAGTGCTGTTGAACAGAGAAGAGTGAATCTAAGGTGAGCTTCAATTTCTTTTTATTTTAATTAGGGCAGTTTTAACAGGCTTGTCTGCCTCTGCGGACCTAAAAGGAAACAGTTATGTTGAGGCTCCAGGTCTCTGCATACTGGAGCATTTCTGTGAGTCCAGGCCGTTGGATGTTTTTAAGACAACAATCGTTTATTCCTGCCACCTCCCTTTGGCCATATCAAAGTACAAATATCTGTGGAAACTATTCCATTAAAACGTGGGCTGTGGCTACAAGTCATTTCTAGTTAAATCCATCTAGAGAATCTTGCTGCCTTTTATCTTCTAGTCTAATTTAGTTTTATTTACCAAGAAATTTAGACATTTAAAAATACGCATCTTGAAATAAGAGAAAGCACCCGAAAAATAAATTTTTGACATTGTCACTTAGTCATGATGAATTTTGCTTTCAATTAATTATTTTTAGATATGCAATGTATTTGATATTAAATAAATTCTAAAGAACATGTATAATCTAGCTAGGTTTGGGGAATTTTATTAAAAGCCCCATTGAAACTTTTATGCAGCATTTACATTTCATTTACTGGTCACAAGAGGGAGTAAGAACACTGCTAAAAATTACATATTTTCAAACTTTTTCAGGATAAGTTGTATGAAGAGAATCCCCTCGTGTTCTAATGATAAAATGATTTCTTTTTTCCCTAATCAGTCTAAGAATTTTTCAGTCACCTCTTAATTTTGACCTGATATGACATTGTATTCAAATAATAAAATCTGAACTCATAAAAATATTAGAATCTTTATGTTTAATAAAGGATCATTTTCAAACAGTTGAAAAGGCCTGAATGTAATTTTTTAAACACTATTTGACTAATATGCCTGAGTCAGCCATCATGTTTTCAACATTTAAGTGATTGCAAACAAAGTGGTGTTTCAGTGATAATGATGCAACACAATGATGAAATATGTTGCAAAAGTAGAAGACCTTTTAGAGCAAAATCTGAAATTCCTTTCCTAGAATGTCTGTAACCTATGACAATTTGCTGTTTTCTTTTTTTCTGGTTTTATCAGTTTCTTTAAAAAGCTATGGGCTAAAGTGCACTCAATCATTTAAGGTACCTTGATAATTACACAGATTATTCGGTAGTTTTTAGAGTAAAAGTTTAAGATGTCTCCTACTGAAAGTGCAACATTGCTGACCTTTGAAAAAGTTCTTAAGAAGTAAAAATTTCCACAACTTCCTCTTTAGAGTTTAGGTCTCCAAAAGATCACATGGCTTCTTGTCTTATATTCGTTGATAGAATGAATATAATTTCCCCTGAAGATTGCTTCTTACCACTTCATATAAAAGTACCTAAGTATCTGCTGGTTATTTAAGGAAAGAACTCCCCAAACTTAGTATTGAATCAGGGTCATGTGTGTAATTTGCCTCATAAATATAGGACAGACATTATGATAAACTGATACCACAACATATTTTCTTAGGCTTAATATAAACTATAATGTATTTTAATTTGAATTGAATTTAAAAATTGAATTTAAAAATCCAAATTTTTCCTCAATTTGAAATTTTCACAAGGATGACATACAGGGAGCAAGATATTTACTACTATGAAGTAAATTATGTAGCTTAATACATTAATCCTTTTTTATTTTTGGTTAAATATATAGATGCTAACTGACCTAGAAATTTTGTTCTTTGAAATACCCATGGAAATTATTCAATAAAAATGTGGGGCTTGGCTACAAGTCATTTCTAGTTAAATCCATCTGAAGAATTTTGCTGCCTACTTTTCATCTTTAAACTTTATGAACTGCAAAAGAAGCACTTGTTATTGTTTTTAATGCCTTAGCTATTACAAGTGCGAGCTGACTCCACGCAAACTTCTGGGAATCCTGAAGAAACACAGTGCTTCCCCGCTCCACCCACTACTCCTAAAGTTTCCCACAGTTGTTTTTTTGTCACATGGCTTAAAATGATGAGAGTATGAATACTAAGGGTCATTTGTAAGTAAAATTCAAAAGAAATGACTTTAAAACCATAACCACAAAGCATTTAGATTATGCTTATTTTACAAGCTATACTTTTATTTTAATAGCACAAATCTAAACTCATTTTATTATTTAGTGAATTGCATATTAGAATTATCTTATGGAAAAAGTTTCATTACATGTGCTATTTTACAAATGTAGAACAGAATACCTATGCAGAGTAGTTCTAGCACTTCCTGTTTGTTGTGTATTATCTATAACTTTTTGTTATTGAACATGTATTGGTAATAGAAAATTAAAGAACACATAAGAATTTACCTAATGTAAGGCAAGAGATTTTTAAAAAGAAAAGTATACGTGTAAATTCAATTTAAGTTTAAATTCAACAATGTATTCCATTCTTTAATTATTGAAAAGATATTTGTTGAACATCTGCCATTTGCTTAATCATTTTAATCCACTTTGTTTTAAAATGGACTTATGGAGGGGCGCCTGGGTGGCGCAGTCGGTTAAGCGTCCGACTTCAGCCAGGTCACGATCTCACTGTCCGTGAGTTCGAGCCCCGCGTCAGGCTCTGGGCTGATGGCTCAGAGCCTGGAGCCTGTTTCCGATTCTGTGTCTCCCTCTCTCTCTGTCCCTCCCCCGTTCATGCTCTGTCTCTCTCTGTCCCAAAAATAAATAAACGTTGAAAAAAAAAATTAAAAAAAAAAAAATGGACTTATGGAGATTTCTATAAATGTAAGTAATGGAGGAAGGGAAAGTGGTTTGAAATTAGTACAGGAGATGAAGAAAGTAGAAATAATGAAGTCAAAAATAAGATAGAAAGAGGAATTGAGTATTTAATACAAAATAAATGTCCTGACATTCTATGCATTTTTTATTGGAGAGTATTTTTTTTTTTTATTTTCTAACAGCTAATGGGAAAGAAGGAAACACATAAATTTCATTCCTTGTAAGATAAAAATAATCCAATTTCTTTAGAAAAGCACAACTATTTATAATATTGAGAGCAAACTGTATTCCTTCTTTGGGTTCTCATAGATACAATACTGTGTAATTTAACAAACTTACTAAATGCTAGCCTTGATATTTTTCAGTGAGTTACACTCTCTTGCAGTCATATGTTAAGCACTGGGGATTCAAAAATGATTTTGACAAAAATAGAACTACCCTACAATGCAGTAATCGCATTCCTTGGTATTTACTCAATAAAAACAAAAAGGGATACATGAACCCCTATGTTTATTTTAGCATCATTTATAATACCTACATTATGGAAGCAGCTCAAGTGTCCATCAATAGGTGAATGAATAAGAAGATGTGGTACATATGGGGCGCCTGGGTGGCTCAGTCGGTTAAGTGGCCGATTTCGGCTCAGGTCATGATCTCGCGGTCCGTGAGTTCGAGCCCCACGTCGGGCTCTGTGCTGTCAGCTCAGAGCCTGGAGCCAGTTTCAGATTCTGTGTCTCCCTCTCTCTCTGCCCCTCCCCTGTTCATGCTCTGTCTCTCTCTGTCTCAAAAATAAATAAATGTTAAAAAAAAATTAAAAAAAAAAAAAAAAGAAGATGTGGTACATATATATTGTATTGAATATTACTCAGCCACAAAGAAGAATGAATTCTTGCCATTTGCAACAACGTGGATGGAGTTAGAGAGTATAATGCTAAGCGAAGTAAGTCAGTGAAAGACAAATACCATATGATTTCACTCATATGTTGAATTTAAGAAACAAAACAAAAGAAAACATGAACAAAAGAAAAAAAAAGAGAAAGAGACAAACCAAGAAACAGACCCTTAACTATACAGAACAAGCTGATGGTTACCAGAGGGGAAGTGGGTGGGGGGATGGGTGAAATAGGTGAAGAGGATTAAAGAGTACATTTATCATGATGAGCACTGAGTAATGTAGAGAACTGTTGAGTCACTATATTGTACACCCAAAACTAATATAACACTGTATGTTAACTATATTGGAATTAAAATTAAAAATTTAATAAAAAATTATTTTGACCCAGTTCATGCTCTCAAAGGAGTTGTAATTTAGCTAAGGAGACAGACACATAAATACATAATTAATATACAACACAGTAAGTTTATGATACAGGTGAGGTCAAGGTATTGTGGGCATACAATATTAAAATGCACTTACGCTCTTCAGTTTTCTATTGCATAAATATACGTCTATTAAATATATATAAAATTCCCTTACTAATATTATGTTTGATGATTACTTATGAAAGAAATTCATATTAAGTTTAGATTTACTAGAAAAATAATGCATTCTTTTACATATGGAAATACCCTATGAGGTCTGTGATTTCTATGCCTATCACTATTGTGTGTTTGTAAGTTTGTATGTATACAGACATTTCAAACATTATCAGCTTGCTACAAAATTAAGAAGCTTCATTATTATTCTAAACTTGAATCAATTTATTAATACTCTATGTATATCTTAGAATACATAGAATACATGTATCTAGGTTAATCAGTAGTTAGCAACTAGAATAATCTTGGCAGAGTGGCCAAATAAAGATCACATTCATATACTTTTTTTATTTTTAAATTTTTTTAATGTTTATTTATTTTTGAGAGGTAGAGCGAGCGGGGGAGAGGGAGAGAGAGAAGGAGACACAGAATCCCAAGCAGGCTCCAGGCTCCAAGCTGTCAGCACAGAGCCCAACGTGGGGCTTGAACCCACGAACCACGAAATCATGACCTGAGCCGAAGTTGGACACTTAACCGACTGAACCACCCAGGCCCCCCCACGTTCACATATTTAATACATGAAATACATATGAAAGATCTAATAGCAATAATAATTTAATGTATTGCCTTTATTTTATAGCATTTTAAAAATAATTTTCTCTTTTTAATTGATGTAAGTACCTTGTAGATAGATTGTTCAGAGAATACTGACCAAAATGGAGATGGTGAACTTTTGATTCACATCTATTGTGATAAATCAAAGCCTTGAGAACTGTTTTTGAAGATGTTAAATCAGAGTTTATGTATTTGATTATATTTTGTGGAATGCTGCAACTTTATAAAAAAAATTTTTTTATGTTTATTTATTTTTGAGAGACAGGGAGAGACAGGGCATGAGTAGGGAAGGGGCAGAGAGAGGGAGACACAGAATCTGAAGCAGGCTCCAGGCTCTGAGCTGTCAGCACAGAGCCTGAAACAGGTCTTGAACTCACGAACCACGAGATCATGACCTGTGCCGAAGTCAGACGCTCAGCCGGCTGAGCTACCCAGGCGCCCCTAAATGCTGCAACTTTATAAAGAAACAGATTTTTTTTTTTTTTTGCATTTTAGCTACTTTCCAACACTGAAGAAGTTATATTCATATATATGTATATATATGTATATTAGATTAGGCACATACTGGATTAGATTTACTCATTCATTTATTACCTAACATCTGCTAGGCATCTTTTGTGTGCTCGGTATGAGGCAAGTGCTAATAATAGGAACGCAATTTATATATAACATCTTGTACTCTGCAGTTCAATTCTAAAGGTTTCTCACACTATATTTTGGGAGCCCATATGAAGGGAGGAAGATTTAGGGAAAGTTTCTAGGAGCAGCCAGTGTTCCAGTGGCCTGTTAAAGGAGGATTGGGAAGTAACCAGACAAAGGAGAAGAAACCACAGGGTAGAACAGCCTGGATTGCATGGGGAATTAGATGCCCTTTTATGTTGCTATCAAAGGAGGACAAATTGCTAAATAGG
This sequence comes from Panthera leo, assembly GCF_018350215.1. NCBI lineage: Eukaryota > Metazoa > Chordata > Mammalia > Carnivora > Felidae > Panthera > Panthera leo. The sequence continues at coordinate 173,228,496 of NC_056686.1, forward strand.
GGCTAGTGGAAATGAGACCAACAGTTATTCATTTCTGTATCTATTTAGTTGGCACTATTAATTAACCGATGATTATTTGCTTAATATTAAGTGATGTTTATCATTTGTCAGAAATTTTTCTGGGTGCTGTGGATTCCATCATTCGTCATGGAGAGTCAGTCTGGAATAAGGTCATGAAGGCCTTAGTGGCATACTCAAGAGGTTGTAATTTATCCTGTCGACAATGGGAAGTTATCCACATTAGTTTAATCAGGGATTTGAGTGGGTCAGACTTGTGTTTTAGATGAATGATTGTGGTAGCTGTGTAAGGCAGATCTACTCAGAGAAAGAGAATTCACTGTGGGGCTGCTGCTGCTGTCATACAATTGAGATATGGTAAAGACATTAACTAAGGCAGTGGGAATAACAAGAATAATAACCTATTTAAGAATTAGAATAAAAAAATGACAAGGTGATGACCACTTGGTTTTGAGGTATAATGGAGAGGGAGGAGTTGATGATTCCTTTGTGATACTAGTTTGTTTGATTAAGTGGGTTAATGATGGCACCACCAGCTAAGATAAGATAGAAGAACCCAGTTTAGAAAATAAATATTTCTTCCTGATAGTAAACCTATGAAATTCAAAAAGATATTCTTAAATCTTTATGAGACTTATAATTTTCAAACAACTGAATAGTTTTAGCATATTTGCTTTTCTTGTCTAAGTACTTTAAGCTATGTGGAATAAAATGGCAAAAATGGGATGATAAGAAGTGGGAGTGATAAAATGAGAGCTCAGACCTCCTATCACCATCCATAAATGATCCATTTATTAGTTTGAACATTATTTAGCTGGGGTTTCAAAACAAGTATCTACTAGGGCATTGTAATTTGTTTATTGAATGTGAATTTTGCATTAAAATTATACAATAATATTTAGTTCATTTTAAATGGCAAAAAGTGGAGAGAAAAATATGCTTTGTAGCCTAAGTTGGGAGGTAGACTTTTAAGTGACATAGCTGGGATCAGAATGTAAGTGGCTCTTACTTCACAGACTTTTCCAATAGAAATTTCCTGCTTTGCTCTTTTATAAACTATGTGTTTTCACTTGCTTTATATATTTTTATTGAAACTATATAACCAACCTGGGATTTTTGTAAATGCTCAATAAATGTTGGCTATTATTTTTTTGATAAGTCACATGGAACTGTTTAAAAGTTCAATCTGGGGCGCCTGGGTGGCTTGGTCGGGTAAGCGTCCGACTTCAGCTCAGGTCATGATCTCACGGTCTGTGAGTTCGAGCCCCGCGTCGGGCTCTGTGCTGACAGCTCAGAGCCTGGAGCCTGCTTCCGATTCTGTGTCTCCCTCTCTCTCTGACTCGCCCCCCGCTCATGCTCTGTCTCTCTCTGTCTCAAAAATAAATAAACGTTAAAAATTTAAAAAAAAAAAAAAAAAAAAAATAAAAGTTCAATCTTGTTTTTAATGACTTTCGTCTAGAAAAACTTGAAACCTTTATACAGCTCTTCTAGTAGCTTACTCTTTTTATCTACAAGTAACTTGTTTTCATATGAGAATTCATTTATACATTGCTCACACAATAACTAATTATCTGCGTATCTTCTATTACATAAAATATTTGAAATGTTTTGCTTTTAATCTCTGAAATAGTACTGATAATCTGATTGCAGTCAGGAGTTTAAATCTGAGATTGTAGTAACACTTCTATTTTTCATATCTTCCTTGTTACCATAAAAATTTTTGTGAAAGGGATTCCTGGTGCTATTTCTACCATTTGCTTTCATATATTCAGTTCCAAGAGGGCACACCCTGTGAGTGTGGGAATAAAACTCTTCTGGGCAGACACTTCAGAGCTGCAATTATATTAGATGAGGCTATTGGATTGCTTGATTTCTCCAGGGACTTTGGTAATGTAGCTAAAGAGCGCTCCCCATCCTGCTGCACTTCCAGCCACACTTGTTTTTCAATGCGCCATCCTAGATAATTATCTCACCTCTAACCTTGAATAACATGAACCTTCTAAGTTTGACCCATCATTAAAATTAACTCTGGAAAAACTTTGTAATAATAATTTTAGAGAGGAAGTTATGGATTCAACACTGCCGGTCAGTTGAAATACTTCTAAACCTCAAAATTTAAATTGTTAATAGATACTATGAGAAACTACTTTTTGACCTTGTTACCTTATAGAAAAGAAGAAAAGTCTAACACAGAACCAACCCATACTTTGACTTATGCTTTTTTTAATTTAAATTAAGGTTTAATTGAACCATATTAATTGAACATAGTTATAATGCTGTGCATGTGTGAGTATCAAGCCTTTTAAGGTCAACTTTATAATAAGCATTTTCTAATTCATCATTTTTGGCATTGTATAAAAATGCAGAATTATCAATACCTGGTATTGGAGCTAAGAAGCAAAGGTGAATTGTTATTATGACAGTAAGCATAACTGCCATCTGCAGAAGTTTTAGTATGTGCTAATCTATGTACCTCCATCATCTTCTTTAATCCTCACCTATGGCAATATTATAGTAGAGGCAGTTAAAGGTCATAAGTAAGTGATGGGTTCTGGAGTCCAGTGACTTGAGTTTGAATTCTGACTCTACCACTTATTAGCTCTGTGACTTTGATCAAGTTCCCTAACCTCTCTGTGCTTTAGTTTCCTTACATGTAAATAAGGGTAAATTATATTCCACAGAATTTTGGGGAGGATAAATGAGTTATTGTGTGAACAATGCCAAAAACATAGTAAATGCTCAAGTGTTGGCAATTATTATTCTCCCTATTCCACTGACTAAATAGTTTAGATACCTTATTTCAGATTATATATTTTATAAAGGTTGGCATTAGAATAGGAAATCTGAGCTCTTGGACTTCACAGACAGTGGACTTGACCACTAGGCATTGTTATGTAAGAATTAAAGAATACTGGCAAAGTTTTCAGAGAGCCTTCGAGTATAAAATTAAGAGATGCAACAAGGTGAAAGAATAGATTGAATTTTTCCCACTAAGAGCTGTCTTAGTGCAATAGACATTTTTGTGTGCCATGATGTGCAAAGCCCTTGGTTGGGTCTTGGGAACACAAAGAAACAAAGGCAAGTCTCCTGCCTTTGAGGATCTTAGGGTCTTAGTATCTTTGTCTATAGACAAAGATCAAGAAATTACTGTAATTCAGTACTGTGATTTATACAATGGGTGGACTGCTTCAGTGTTCAGGGGGAACAAAGGAGAAACAGCAACCCATGCGTCATGGGAAGTCAGCATTTGAGTGGGATTTGAAGGTCAAGTAGGGGATTGTCAGGTGCAGTGAATGATGAAAGGATTATAGGAGCTGGAAGAATATGTGTGAAGGTGAGGAATGGGAAGAGAGGCTGGCATGTTGGGAACATCCTTAGAATTGTTTAGAACTGTTGGAGAGTGGAGTGTGTTCTGGGGAAGGATATGGAGTATGGGAAATGGCAAGAGACAAAGTCAGACAAAGCTGGCAAGTACCAGGTCAAAAAGTTTTGTATGCCATGTGGTCATGTCAGGTTTTTACTGTGATGAGAGTTATCAAATAGTAAGAATAGATCTTGGAAAAGGCAACTGCAGGTACAAACTAAACCTGGGATATAATGCAGAAGCAATTCCTAGATAAATGGTTTGCTTGGTTAATCAATGGATTTTGTTTTGTGTCAGTGTTAATGATTGTGGGCCACAAAGAATAACACGTGGTTTCTGTCTAATCTTTTTTTACTATTCAGAGATGTAACACAATTTGATGATTTTCCCTGTTCATAAATGAACTTGAGACTGCAGCCATTACATTTAAATGTTTTCTAGGTTAAGTCACATTCAAAATATAGAAAACATTTTGTTGCTTTAAACAAAACAGTAAGCATTTCCAGTCATATTAAAAGACTTTTTTACAGTCTGTTTGTTTGTTTACTTATTTATTCATTTATTCTCAAGTTAATTAACACCCAGTGTAGTCTTGTCTTCAGAGTAGAACTTAGTGATTCAAAGAGTGTCCTCCTTAATGCCCATCACCCATTTAACCCACCCCCCATAAACTCTCAGTTTGTTCTCTGTATTTAGGAGTCTCTTATGGTTTACCTCCCTCTCTGATTTTATCTTATTTTTCCTTCCCCTCCCCTATGTTCATCTGTTAAGTCTTTCAAATTCCACATATGAGTGAAATCATATGATATCTGTCTTTCTTTGACTTATTTTGCTTAGCATAATACCCTCCAGTTCCATCCACATTGTTGCAAATAGCAAGATTTCATTCTTTTTCATCACCAAGTAGTTTACAGTCTTCATTTCTTATTTTTTAAGACAAAGTTTTTAGAGCTGTTTTAAGTTTAGAACAAAATGGAAAGGAAGGTATATAAATTTCAAATATATCTCTTATTCCCACATATAAACAGCTTCCTCCTCATCAACTCCTCATCACTGATCAGAATAGTACTTTTTTTTTTTTTTAAACCAGGGATGAACCTACATTCACACTTCTTAATTACTCAAAGTTCCTTGTTTACCCTAAGGTTCATTCTTGGTGTTGTACATTCTATGGATTTGGAAAAAGGTATACTGACATATATTCATCATTATAATATCATACAGAGTATTTTCACTGGCTTAAAAATGTTCTGTGTGGTTTCTGTCTTTAATATACCAATAATTCAGTACAGAAACCAAGGAGATTGCATATCATCATAAAGTCAAGTCTCTTTTTATTTCACTTCAAATTTTCTTCTTCAATTCAGTTCTCCCTTATTTTTATTTCATGAATTTGGTTATAAGTCAGCATAATTGTTTAGTGGGGTAAGTTTTAGGTAAACAGGAAGATGGCATATTTAATTTATTCGAATATATTTATTCATATCTAATGCTATTCAGTTTTCATAGGAAGGACTGGATATAAATAGATTGGCCAGATTTGCTTTGTCTTGGACTAAATAATAGCAAATTTGGGTAAAGCAGCTCAAATAGAAGCAGTAGTTTAAATAGCAGCAAAATTAGATAACATGACCAATGGCATGACCTAGTAATTATCTTATAATCTACTGATGATCTCTTTGAGGTCAATCTGGAGCTTATTCTGTCATTGGAACTTTTACAGTGTTTTCATTTCTAATATCCATTTTTTTTCTATTTGGCTATTTTATCATGTCAACTTGGGCTTATTTTATTCCTGCCAAATTTTTCTTTTAAAGTGTTTTGTTTGTTTTGGAACTCTGGGGAAGCTGGGAAAGTAGAAGGATCACAAGCTTACCTTGTCCTACAGACACACTAAAGTGGAAATTATATTAGTGCAACTAAATTTAAAAATGACCTGAAGATTCCAGAAAATTTTTACACAGTTAATTATAGAGAGGAGGCCGCATCTAAAAGGGTAGGAAGGGCAGAGACCAGGTCAGGAGTCAAACTCCCAGCAAGACTAACCACAGACAGGAAGGACACCACAAACATGGAGAAGTAAGGGGATCAGACCTCACACCAGGCACCCCAGGCACAGGGGACCTGCCCTGGGAAGATGAGTATCCATAACGTTTGGCTATAAAAACCAGTGGGGCTTAATTTTACAAATTTTTACAATCAGTGGGGCTTAATTCCAGGTACTTTATAGCTGGCTTAGCTCTGGGAGCACCAGGAGGGATAAGAAACCGAGTCTTCACCCTTAAAGAGCCACATAATAAGTAAACCATCTAAGATACAGCATAGAAGCAGCAGTTTGAAAAGCACCTGGGGTATATGTGAAGGAGATTTACTTATTAATCTCAGAATATGCACTGGAGGGCAGGGGATCTTTAGGGAACTTCACTAAGAACAAAAGTGCTGGTGGTTGCCATTTCTCTTCACCCCTCTAGCCTACAGAGCAGGACACTTGAGGGAATAAGCATAAACACTCCCCATCTAATTTGTAGCACCACCTGCCCTGCCTCTACATTCTCCTGTGGATCTGCCCCATTAAACTTGCCCCACTTAGCATGTGTCCTTCCAAAGAAGCTTCTGCCCTGACACACCCTGAAAGCAACCCTAGCAGGGACTGATGGCACCCCAAGTAACTCTTGCCCTAGGAAGAGGGTAAGATAACCACACATACTAGTGTGACTACAGTCCCAGCATTTGAACTTTATAGCTAGCAATGTAAAGAGAGTGCCCTGCTGATGAGTGTGACTGTAGCCCCAGAGAATAGGCTGGGCGTAAGCACCTGCTCTGTCTGCCAGTCCCAATCAACTACAAGCCTGTGGTGGCCCCAGACTAGCCACTTAACATCACAGAAACCAAATGATACCTGGTGTGCCCACAACAGGCAAAGTGGACCATTGCAGCTGACTGGACTGAAGGCAAATGTGGCTTAGACATAACAGTAGGGTGCATGCAGCCCACATGGGAGAAGTACCTCTGAAGCACCCGGTTCTGATGAACTAGGGACATTGTGTTGCAGGGAACCTCAGGACCTCTTCTTCACAAGGCCACTACTTTCAAGATCAGGAGATATAGCTGACTTTTCTAATATGTAGAAACAAATGCAGAGAGTTAGACAAAATGAGGAGACAGAGGAATATGTTCCAAATGATATAACAGGATAGAACCACAGCAAAAAAGCTAAATAAAGTGGAGATAAGCAATATGCTTGATTAAGAATTCAGAGTATTGGTCATAAAGATACTCACTGGTCTTGAGAAAAGAGTGAGAAACCTCAGTGAGACCTTTAAAAGACATAGAAAATATTAAAAAAAAAACAGTCAAGAGATGAAGAACTCAATAACTGAGATAAAAAAATACACTAGAGGCAACCAATATCAGATTAGAGGAAGTAGAAGAATGGATAAGTGACCTAGAAGACAGGGTAATGGAAAGTAATCAAGGTGAATGGCAAAAAGAAAAAAAAAATGATAATAGGTTAAGGGAACTTAGTGACATTACAAGTATAATAACATTTTCATTATAAGGGTCCCAGAAGAAGAGAGAGAGAAGGGGGCAGAACATTTATTTGAAAAAAATAACAGCTGAAAATGTCCCTAATTTGGGGAAGAAAACAGACATCTAGATCCAGAGAACTTCCAACAAAGTTAACTAAGTGAGGCCCACACCAATACACATAATAAATAAAATGGCAAAAAGTAATGATAAAGAGAAATATTAAAATCAGCAAGAGAAAAGAAAAAAGTCATATACCAGGGCAACCCCATAAGGCAATTACCTAATTTTTCAGCAGAAACTTCTGATCAAAAGTGAGTGGCATGATATATTCAAAGTACTGAAAAGAAAAAAAAAAAACTGCAACCAAGAGTACTCTATCTTGCAAGGTTATCATTCAGCACAGAAGGAGAGATAAAGAGTTTCTCAGACAAACAAAAGTTAAAAGAGTTAATTACTATTAAACCAGCCTTACAAGAAACATTAAAGGGAATTCTTTGAGTGGAAAGAAAAGGACATACTCAGGAATAAGAAAATTGTGAAAGGAAAAAATTTCACAGGTAAATGCAAAAAAATGACAAAAGATTAATAGCTAGTGGAAATTAAAGCACAAAAGCAGTAAAATCAATTATGTCTACAAAAATCAGTCAAGGGATTCACAAAATAAAAGGATGTAAAGTATGACATCACATACATAAAATGTACAAGGGAGTAAAAGTTTAGTGGTTTAAGAAAGGTTGAAACTCAAGTGAACCTCAACATAATATGGACTGCTCTACTCATAAGATGTTGTATACAAACCTACTGGTAATCCCAAATCAAAACCTATTAAGAGATACACAAAAAATAAAAAGAAAGGTACCCAAACATAAAACTAAAGAAAGTCATCAAACCACAAGGGAAGACAGCAAAAGAAGAATGGAACAGAGAAGAACTACAAAAACAAACATAAAGCAAGTAACAAAATGACAGTAAGCATATAAGTATCGATAATTACTTTAAATGTAAAAGGACTAAATGCTCCAATAAAAAGACATAGGGTGACTGAATTGATAAAAAAAAAAGCAGGACCTATCTGTATACTGTCTGTAAGGGACTTAGCTCAAACCTAAAGACACATGCAGATTAAAAGTGAAAGGATGAACAATAATTTACCATGCAAATGGAAATGAAAAGAAAGCTAGGATAGCAGTACTTATTTTGGACAAACCAGACTTTAAAACAAAAACTGTAACAAACAACAATGAAGGACACTATGTAATGATAAAGAGAACAATGCAACGAATGGATATGACAATTATAAATACCTATGTACCCAACAAGGACACATCTAAAACATAAAAGAAACTATTAAGAGACATAAAGGAAGAAATTGACAGTAATACAATAATAGTGGGGGACTTTAACACTCCACTTATGTCAATGTATAGATCATCCAGACAGAAGATCAACAAGAAAACTGACTCTGAATGACACATTAGACCAGATGGACCTAACAGATATATTCAGAATAGCCCATTCAAAAGCAGTCAAATACACATTTTTTTCAAGTGCACATGGAATTTTCTCCAGGATAGATCACATATTAGGCCACAAAACAAATCTCAATACATTTAAGAATATTGAAATCATATCATGCTTCTTTTCTACCACAGAAATATGAAACTAGAATTCAATTACAAGAAAACTGGAAAGAGCATGAATATATGGAGTCTAAATAACATGCTACTAAACAATGAATTGGTCAACTAAGAAATCAAAGAAGAAACAAAAAAATACATGGAGACAAATGAAAATGAATGTATAATGGTCCAAAATCTTTGGGATGCAACAAAATCTGATCAAAGAGGGAAGTGCATTGCACTATAGGCCTATCTCTACACGCAAGCAAGATCTCAAACAAACAACCTAACTTACGCCTAACAGAGCAAGTAAAGAACAAACAAAGCCCAAAGCCAGTAGAAGGAAGGAAATAATTAAAGATTAAAGAAAAAATTAATGAAATATGGACTAAAAAAACCTAATAGAACAGATCAATGAAACCAGGAGCTGGTTCTTTGCAAAGATCAATAAAACTGATAAACCGTCAACCAGACTCATCAAGATAAAGGGAGAGGATTAAAAAAAATCAGAAACAAAGGAGTAGAAATAACAACCAATACCACAGAAATACAAAGGAAGAGAGTATTATGAAAAAAATATGTGCCTAAAAATTGGCATAGAACATATCGCCTTCCCAAACTGAATCTATTTCCAATAAGAAATAGGAAATTTGAACAGACCAACTGCTAGTAATGAAATTGAATCAGTAATAAAAAACTCCCAAAAAACAAGTCTAGGACCAGATGTCTTCACTGGTGAATTATACCAAACATTTAAAGAAGAGTTAATACCTGTTTTTCTCAAACTATTCCAAAAAATAGAGGAGGGGAGAAAGCTTCCAAATTCATTCTACAAGGCCAGCATTACCCTGATATAAAACCCAGGGAAAGACTCTACAAAAAAAGAGGACAGGCCAATTTCTCTGATGAACATAAATGCAAAAATTCTCATCAAAATATTAGCAAACCAAATCCAACAATATATTAAAAATACTCACCACAGGAGTGCCTGGGTGGCTCAGTCAGTTAAGCATCCAACTCTTGATTTTGGCTGAGGTCATGATCTATCTCATGTTTCATGGGATCAAGCTCCTGCTTGCAATTCTCTCTCTCTCCCTGTGCCCCTCCTCCCACTTGTGCTCTCTCTCTCGAAATCAAATAAATAAAGATTAAAAAAAGCAAAGCATCAACAACAAAATCCATCATAATCAAGTGAGACTTTCCCCAGGGATGCAAGAATGGTTTAATATTTACAAATTAATCAATGTGGTATATCACATTAACAAGAGAAAGGATAAAAACCACATGATCTTTTCAGTAGGTGCAGAAAAAGCATCTGACAAAGCACAATATCCATTCATGATAAAAGCTCTCAACAATTAGGTTTAGAGGGAATATTTCTCCACATAATAAAGGCCATATATGAAAACCCTACAGCTAACAGAATATTCAATGGTGGAAAAACAGCTTTTCCTCTAATATCAGGAAGGATATGCATTCTCACAATTTTTATTCAACAACATACTAAAAGTCATAATCTTGGGAATTAGGAAAGCAAAATAAAGAAATAGCATCCAAATTGGTAGGGAAGAAGTAAAACTTTCACTATTTGCAAATGACATGATACTATCTATAGAACACCGTAAAGACTCCACCAAGGGCTACCTGGGTGGCTCAGTTGGTTAAGCATTCCACTTCGGCTCAGTTCATCATCTCATGTTTGTGAGTTTGAGCCCTACATCTGGCTTGCTGTCAGCACAGAGCCCGCTTGGGAATCCTCCGTCTCTGCCCCCCCCCCCCCGCCCTTCTCAAAAATAAATGTTAAATACTCCACCAAAAAAACTACTAGAACTGATAAATGAATTCATTAAAGTTGCAAGATACAAAATTAATATACAGAAATCTTTTGCATTTCTATACACATAATGAAGCAGCAGAAAGAGAAATTAGGAAAACAATCTTATTTGCAGTTGCACCAAAAAGAATACAATTCCTTGGAATAAACTTAATCAAGGAGGTGAAAGACCTGTACTCTGAAAATTATAAAACATTGATGAATAAATTGAAGATGACACCAAAAATGGAAAGAAGTATACTCCATACTCATGGGTCGGAAGAATGAATATTATTAAAATGTCCACATTACCTACCTAAAACAACCTACATATTTAATGCAACCCTTATAAAAATACCAACATTTTTCACAGAACTAGAATTAAATATAACATGAGGAAAATTAAAACTGTGTTTTGATTTAATTAAACATCTCAGAAATAAGTTTAGAAAAATTACTCTGTTGCTTTATAATCTTTAGAAACTTGTTCCTTCCTCTGGAAAATCTTTTCCTCCAGAAGAGTGTTACATCTTGGCAAGGATTAAATAAATTGAATCAACTGTGATTAGATTCTGTTGAAAGGTCAAGATGATTTTAGATTTTACAAGTTATAAAGTTTGAGTCCTAATTTTATTAGGAATTTATTAAAATTATTTTAGAAATTTATTAAACTATATCACATGTTTATTCTGTATCTAGTGATACAAGAGGATATTAAATATTGTTTGTATCCAAATAAGATATGTTGTTAAAACACACACACACAGAAGGAAAAAAAAAAAGAGGTTATAGAGGGAGAGAGCCGAAACATAAGAGACTTAAAAACTGAGAACAAACTGAGGGTTGATGGGGGGGTGGGAAGGAGGGGAAGGTGGGTGATAGGTATTGAGGAGGGCACCTGTTGGGATGAGCACTGGGTGTTGTATGGAAACCAATCTGACAATAAATTTCATGTTTAAAAACACACACACATCATTTTATAGCTTTAAGGATTTATTGTTTGGATGAATGTTATGAATTTCTAGGAGTTGGAAGCTAAGTAGACAATAGACTTCCACTTTTCTGTTCAGAAACTCTTCCTGCATAAATAATGTTATTTTGTGACCTTTTATAAACTCCTTTTTTTTTTTGGTTTAAGTACAATATGAATAGATTTCATATTCCAGATCCACATTCTTAGATTTGATTTTAGTAATGACAAATATGAAAAGAGGTCTTTATAGTTCATTAGTATTGTTACTGTTTTTAATAAGAAAATATTTTTAAATTTGTTAAAATAATTTTTATTCAGTTTACAAAGTACTTTCATATACTTACTTTAATTATATCATAGTGAAATAAATAAGATACTTTTAAAGCAATTATTAAATTTAAGAACAAGACAGGTCCTTATTTGAATAGAAAATATAGTTGAGATTCAGAAAGTTGACTGCTATACCACTGCCTTCCTTCCAGGAACAATGTATGCACGAGTCACTTATTTATTTATATGTTTATTTCTGAGAGAGAGAGAGACCGGGGGGGGGGGGTGGGTGGGTAGGGACAGAGAGAGAGAGAGGGAGACACAGAATTTGAAGCAGACTCCAGGCTCTGAGCTGTCAGCACAGAGTCTGACATGGGGCTCGAACTCACAAACCATAAGATCATGACCTGAGCCAAAGTCAGACACTCAACCAACTGAACCACCCAGGTGCCCCAGAAGTCATCCATTTATGTGGATGGGATGTTAAAGGGATCCTTTAACATCCCTTGATAAATTCCAGCTCTCACTAAGTCTCCAAATACGGAATTGGGATTATCACTACTTTCCCACTGTTTTCACTCCCCAGATGCTTATCTAAAGAAAATTCAAAAGCTTCTGGAAGTTGTAAGAGCTTAATAATAAATTTTTGTCTAACATGCAAGTGTTATTACTACAATGATTAGAGCAATCTTGTATGTTAGGGCCACAGGGAGGACAAATGAAGGTGTGGGAAAAGTTTGGTTTAAAGAAAAGTCTAAAATGAAGATAGAAATGAACTGAAATGAGTTATCTCCCTTTATCTTATCTTGTGCATCGTGTGGCTGTTTACTTGGTCTTTTACATGAGATTTTTGTGGTCTTCATAAGAATTTTCCATGCAATCATCAGCTGTTTTTTAAGATCAGAAATACTATGTTAACTAATTGTTAGAGTGATTAACTAATCATTCCTCTGATTTCATGTATTTGCCTGACACTCGCTAGCTGATGGGCTTCATGCTTAGGGGATAAAATTATGTTTTCTGGTTGGCAGCTTTAGTTTGTGTAATCAGATTTCAAGATTTTATTCAGGATATCCAATCAGACATATCAACACTTAAGTCTTAGAGTCATGCACTTGAAAAGGTCGATGTTTCTAGAAATGTTTCAGCCAGAAGAACAGATTCGGATGGAAGGGCAGTTAGCTCCGTATTTCTCTGCTTTGAGTGGGACAGGCAGCTTCCCTCCTAAACCATGAAAAACTGCTCTTGGTTACTCTTATTTTTTGAAACAAAGAAGAGTAAGGTATAATCCAAATGCAATATATCATTTATGTAATCTCTGATATATGACTCAGAGTTAATGACTCCTGTTGTCAGTGCCAGAGCTTCCATAAGCTGGCAGGCAATGGTTTGGGTTCAATGATGTATCTAATGTACACTCACAGCCTGCACTGCAATCTCCTTCCCTGTAGATAAAATGAGCACATTATGGTATAATAAGGACGGAGGAGTTTCTCCCTTCTACAGAGTAAATCGCACACTCGTTCCAGATATTCCTTCATACAACTTGTTTGGTGACATGCGATTACACAATGCACCATGCTAAACCCAATACAACTGTGGCTTTGTGGGCCACAACTGCACACAAGATAATGTCTAGGCCAGAGAAATGAAACTGACAATTTGACCTGTTGTTTATTCTGAATGCTTTTATCTACTTAAAAAACCACAATAGTAGGAATGGGATTCTGAAAAACACTCTCCTGTTTTTCATTTTTTAAGGATTTTTTTTGGTTAGTATTTGCTTTGAACTGTGGCTTCATATGTATGTATAGTCTTAGAAAATTCTTAGTCATTACCTTTTTCTATTATTTCTAAGACGTGTAGTTTATGTCTTCAGAATTTTTTCTAATACCCTTATTTGAAACTCCAGTTAGACACATGTTAGGCTTTAAGTCTATCCTTCAATAACTTTAACCTCTCTTTCATATTTTCTATCTCCTTTTCCTCACATTTTGAATAATTTCTTCAAATACATCTATCTGTAGGTTCTATAATTATTTCTTTACCATTCTTCGATTTGCTGTTTAACCTACCCATTGAGTTTTTAATTTAAAAAAATCATGCTTTTCAGATTGATAAATTATATTTCATTACTGTCAAATCTTCTCTGATCATTTTTGAGAATCTTCTGATTCATACTTTTATTTATTCCTACTTTTCTTTCAACATTTCACACATAATTGTTATAATCTTTATTTGATGATTCCTGTAGCCGAAGTTTTTGGACTGTAATCTATGATGAATGCTAACCTGTTCTTACTCACTCTTGCTGATGGCAGCTTGTTTTGTAGTGTGTTATATGATGATGGTGATGATGATGATGATGATGATGATGATAATGACGTAGTTTCTTTTTTAGATATGAACCATATTTGCCTAGAATTAATCTGTGGAAACACTTAACATGCTTGCTTGAGGAAAAATCTTTATCTCATGGTAGGATTTTGTTTTACTTTTACTGGGGGCCAACGGTTGATATCAGCTGTTCGGTAAGTTTACCTAATCCTGTCTGGGGATTCCCTGATTGGGATGGTAATATAAATTCAAATCATAAACTCATGTGAAAGCAGTATATTGCTACAAATTCTCAGAAAGGACTATTTTTTTTGAGCTTTTAATCACCTACGGCAATATTGAGTGGTAAGATTTACCACTATAGTTTTAGCTTAATATTTGAAGACTGAAAACATTTGTTTCTATTTTTGCCCTCAGGAAAATTTCTCTTAAATTTTTATGAACTCATAAGAGTTCAGTTTATTTAAAAGTATTTAAAAGCATGTTTATAGTAATTGATCCAGCATCTGGGTGTTTTTTAGCAGAAGGCCTTTTAGAATTTTTAGTCTTAATCATATTGATGAAATCAGAATGTTATACCATTATTTCTCTTGTCCTTCTGCTTAGCTGTCCTGCTACTCAGTTGATTTGAGTATGTTTAAAATAAAACTTTAACTCTGGAATAATTTTAGGTTAACAGAAATGTTTCAATGATAGTGGAGAATTCTTGTCTACCTTCATACAATTCTCTCCATTGCCAACATCTTTTTTTTTAAGTTTTATTTGTTTATTTTGAGAGAGAGAGAGATGGGGGTGGGGGAGAGTATGCATGCATGAGTAGGGGAGAAGCAGAGAGAAAGGGAGACAGAGAATCCCAAGCAGGCTCTGCATTGTCAGCACAGAGCCTGACATGGGGTTAGTCTCACAAATGGTTAAATCATGACCTGAGCCGAAATCAAAAGTTGGATGCTTAACCAGCTGAGTCACCCAGGTGCCCCTATTGCCAACATCTTACATAACCATGGTAAAACCAAGAAACCAACTTTGGTGCATCATTATTAACTAAGCTCCAGATTATATTCAGATTTCTCTACTTTTTTCCACTAGTGTTCTTTTTCTTTTTTTTTAAATGATTTTTTTTAACGTTTATTTATTTTTGAGACAGAGAGACAGAGCATGAACGGGGGAGGGTCAGAGAGAGGGAGACACAGAATCTGAAACAGGCTCCAGGCTCTGAGCTGTCAGCACAGAGCCTGACGCGGGGCTCGAACTCATGGACCGTGAGATCATGACCTGAGCCGAAGTCGGGCAATTAACCGACTGAGCCACCCAGGCGCCCCCTAGTGTTCTTTTTCTATCCCAGTATCTCATCCATGATACCACATTGTGTTTAGCTGTCATGCTTCCTTAGCGTCTTCAGCTCTGTGATAATTTCTCAGCCTTGTTTTTCTTGACCTTGACAATTTTGAGGAATACTGATTAAGGATGTTATAGAATGTCTTCACTTTGTATGATTTTTTCTCATTATTAGAATTATAATTTTTTGTAAAAAATGTGATAGAGGTGAAATACCCTTCTCATCATCTTATCAGATAATGCTGACTATCAACATGACTTCTCACTATGTGAGGTGATTAACTGGACAAGGTAGTGTTTGCTAGCTTTTTTTCTCTGAAGCTTCTCTGTTGAATTTACTTTTTTAATATTTAAGTTCTTTAGGTGATACTTTTTTTTAATGAAAGCAGTATTGTTTCATATTTTTCTGAGGATATAAAATACATATTTTAAAGTACTATTCTGCATGTTTTATTCTTACTTTTGCTGTAATCTCCACATTTTGGGAGAGTACCTCTTCTTCTTGGGTTTCATTTTCTCAATTGGTTATTGATTTTTTTAATTTAAGCTTCTTAAAAATTTTTAAGTTTTTAAATTTATTTTATCATTTCATTTCATTTCATACATTATGATAAGTATACTCTAATCTCCATCACCTATTTTACCTATTCCCCCACCCACCTCTCTGCTGGTAACCATCAGTTTGTTCTCTATAGTTAAGAGTCTGTTTCTTGGTTTGTCTCTCTCTGGCTTTTTTTCCCCTTTGTTCATTTCCTTTGTTAATTAAATTTCACAAAAGAGTGAAATCATATGGAATTTGCCTTTCTCTGTCTGACTTATTTCTCTTAGTATTATACTCCCTAGCTCTATTCATGTCACTGCAAATGGCAAGATTTCACTCTTTTTACATGACTGAATAATATTCCATTGTGTGTGTGTGTGTGTGTGTGTGTGTGTATATATACCACTTTTTCTTTATCCATTCATCTATCCATGGACACTTGGCTACTTCCATAGTTTGCCTATTGTAAATAATGTTGCAATAAACATAGGGGTGAATGTATCCCTTTGGATTAGTGTTTTTATATTTATTAGGTAAATACTCAGTAGTGGGATTACTGGATCATAGATGGTTCTATTTTTAATTTTTTGAGGAAACTCCATACTGTTTTCCACAGTGGCTGCATCAGTTTGCATTCCCATCAACAGTGCAAGAGGATTCTTTTTTCTCCACATCCTTGCCAACACTTGTTTCTTGTGTTTTTTATCTTAGCCATTCTGACAGGTGTGAGGTGATATCTCACTATGGTTTTGATTTGTATTTCCCTGATGATCAGTGATGCTGAGCATGTTTTCATGTATCTGTTGGCCATCTGTAAGTTTCCTTTGGAGAAATGTCTGTTCATGTCTTATGTCCATTTTTAAATTGGATTATTTGGGTTTTTCTGGTGTTGAATTGTATAAGTTCTTTACATATTTTGGATACCAAACCCTTACTGGATATGTGATGTGCAAATATCTTCTCCCATTCCATAGGTTGCCTTTTTTTTTTTTTAGTTTTATTCATTGTTTTTTGTTGTTGCTGCTGTTGTGCAGAAGCATTTTATTTTGATGTAGTCTCAATAGTTTATTTTTGCTTTTGTTTCTCTGGTCTCAGGAGACATGTCTAGAAAAGTGTTTCTATGACTGATGTCAGAGAAAATACTGCCTGTGCTCTCTTCTATGATTTTTTTGGTTTCAAGTTTCACATTTAGGTCTTTAACCCAGTTGGAGTTTATTTTTGTGTATGGTATAAAAGAGTGGTCCAGTTTCATTCCTTTACATCTAGCTGTCCCATTTTCCCAGCACCATTTGTTGAAGAGACTGTCTTTTCCCTGCTGTAAATCATGGGTTTGTTTCTGGGCTCTCTATTCTGTTCCATTGACTTATATGTCTGTTTTTGTGTTGTACCATACCCTTATAATTACTACAGCCTTGCAGTACATATTGAAAGCTGGAATTATGATACATCCAATTTTGTTGTTATTTTTCAAGATTGCTTTGGCTAGTCTTTCCTAGTCTTTCCTATGGAACCAGTCTTTCCTGGTTCCATACAAATTTTAGTATTATTTGTTCTAGTTCTGTGAAAAATGCTGTTGGTATTATAAAGATTGCTTTGGGTAATGTGAACACTTTAACACTATTGGTTCTCCCAATTATTAGAATAGAATATGTTTCCATTTGTATCATTTTCACTTTCTTTCATCAATGTTTTATAATTTTCTTAGGGCACATCTTTCACCTTTTCGATTAAGTTTATTCTTATGTATTTAATTATTTTTCGTGCACATGTAAGTGGGATTATTTTCTTAATTTCTTTTGCCTTTATTATTAGTGTATAGAAATTCAATAGATTTCTGGTTTTCAATAGCACACTGATTTTGTATCCTGCTACCTTAATGATCATTTATCAGTTCTAGTAGTTTATCAGTGGAGCCTTTCAGGTTTTCTATATAGAGTATCATGTCATCTGCAATAGTGAAAGGTTTACTTCTTCCTTACCAATTCGGATGCCTTTTATTTTATTTTATTTTTTTGTCTGATTACTGTGGCTAGGACTTCCAGTACTTTGCTGAATAAAAGTGGTGTGAGTTGACATCCTTGTCTTATTCCTGATCTTAGAGGAAAAACTCTCAGTTTTTCACAATTGAATATGATGTTAGCTGTGGATTTTTCATATATGGCCTTTATTATGTTGAAGTACGTTCCTTCTAAGCCTACTTTGTTGAGAGTTTCCACTAGGAATGGATGTTGTATTTTGCAAAATGCTTTTTCTGCATCTATTAAAATGATCACATATTTTTAAATTTATTTTGTAAATGTACATCCAAATTAGTTAGCATATAGTACAACAATGATTTTAGGAGTAGATTCCCTTAATGCCCCTTACCCATTTAGCCCATCCCCTCTCCCACAACCCCTCCAGTAACCCTCTGTTGGTTCTCCATATTTAAGAGTCTCTTATGTTTTGTCCCCCTCACTGTTTTTATATTATTTTTGCTTCCTGTCCCTTATGTTCATCTGTTTTGTATCTTAAAGTCCTCATATGAGTGAAGCCATATATTTGTCTTTCTCTGACTGACTAATTTCGCTTAGCATAATACCCTCTAGTTCCATCTACGTAGTTGCAAATGGCAAGATCTCATTATTTTTGATTGCCGAGTAATACTCCATTGTACATATATACCACCTCTCCTTTATCCATTCAACCATCGATGGACATTTGGGATCCTTCCATACTTGGGCTATTGTTGATAGTGCTGCTATAAACATGGGGGTGCATGTGTCCCTTCGAAACAGCATACTTGTATCCCTTGGATATATACCTAGTAGTGCAGTTGCTGGGTTGTAGGGTAGTTCTATTTTTAATTTTTGAAGAACCTCATACTGTTTTCCAGAGTGGCTGCACCAGTCTGTATTCCCACCAGCAGTGCAAAAGAGATCCTCTTTCTTGGCATCCTCGCCAGCATCTGTTGTTGCCTGAATTGTTAATGTTAAGCCATTCTGACAAGTGTGAGGTGGTATCTCATTGCGGTTTTGATTTGTATTTCCCTGATGATGAATCATGTTGAACATTTTTTCATGTGTTGGTTGGCCATCTGGATGTCTTCTTTGGAGAAGGGTCTATTCATGTCTTTTGCATATTTCTTCACTGGATTATTTGTTTTTTGGGTGTTGAGTTTGATAAGTTCTTTATAGATTTTGGATACTAACCTTTTATCTGATATGTCGTTTGTAAATATCTTCTTCTATTCCATTGGTTACCTTTTAGTTTTGCTGATTGTTTCCTTCACTGTGCAGAAACTTTTTATTTTGACGAGGTCCCAAAAGTTCCTTTTTGCTTTGTTTTTCCTTGCCTCCAGAGACGTGTTGAGTAAGAAGTTGCTGCAGCCAAGATCAAAGAGGTTTCTGCCTGCTTTCTCCTCGAGGATTTTGATGGCTTCCTGTCTTACCTTTAAGTCTTTCATCCATTTTGAGTTTATTTTTGTGTATGGTGTAAGAAAGTGGTCCAGGTTCATTCTTCTGCACGTCGCTGTCCAGTTTTCCCAGCACCACTTGCTGAAGAGACTGTCTTTATTCCATTGGATATTCTTTCCTGCTTTGTCAAAGATTAGTTGGCCATAGGTTTGTGGGTCCATTTCTGGGTTCTCTATTCTGTTCCACTGATCTGAGTGTCTGTTCTTGTGCCAATACCATACTGTCTTGATGATTACAGCTTTGTAGTATAGCTTGAAGTTTGGGATTGTGATGTCTCCTGCTTTGGTTTTCTTTTTCAAGATCGCTTTGGCTATTCGGGGTCTTTTCCGGTTCCATACAAATTTTAGGATTATTTGTTCTAGCTCTGTGAAGATTGCTGGTGTTACTTTGATAGGGATTGCATTGAATATGTAGATCGCTTTGGGTAGTATCAACATTTTAACAATATTTTTTCTTCCTATCTAGGTGCATGGAATCTTTTTCCATTTGTTTGTGTCTTCTTCAAATTCTTTCATAAGCTTTCTATAGTTTTCAGTGTATAGATTCTCCACCTCTTTGGTTAGATTTATTCCTAGGTACTTTATGGTTTTTTTGTGCAACTGTAAATGGGATCAATTCCTTGATTTCTCTTTCTGTTGCTTCATTGTTGGTGTATAGGAATGCAACCGATTTCTGTGCATTGATTTTATATCCTGCAACTTTGATGAATTCATGAATCAACTCTAGCAGTTTTTTGGTGGAATTTTTAGGGTTTTCCATATAGAGTATCATATCATCTGCAAAGACTGAAAGTTTGACCTCCTCCTGGCTGATTTGGATGCCTTTTATTTCTTTGTGTTGTCTGATTGCAGAGGCTAAGACTTCCAATACTATGTTGAATAACAGTGGTGAGAGTGGACATCCCTGTCTTGTTCCTGACCTTAGGGGGAAGCTCTCAGTTTTTCCCCATTGAGGATGATATTAGCATTGGGTCATTCATATATGGCTTTTATGATCTTGAGGTATGCTCCTTCTATCCCTACTTTCTTGAGGGTTTTTATCAAGAAAGGATGCTGTATTTTGTCAAATGCTTTCTCTGCATCTATTGAGAGGATCATATGGTTCTTGTCCTTTCTTTTATTGATGTGATGAATCACGTTAATTGTTTTGCAGATATTGAACCAGTCTTGCATCCCAAGTATAAATCCCGCTTGGTTGTGGTGAATAATTTTTTTTAATGTATTGTTAGATCCGGTTGGCTAATATCTTGTTGAGGATTTTTGCATCCATGTTCATCAGGGAAATTAGTCTATAGTTCTTCTTTTTAGTGGGGTCTTTGTCTGGTTTTGGAATCAAGGTAATGCTGGTTTTGTAGAAAGAGTTTGGAAGTTTTCCTTCCATTACTCTGTTTGGAATAGCTTCAAGACAATAGGTGTTAACTCTTTCTTAAATGTTTGGTAGAATTTCCCTAGAAAGCCATCTGGCCCTGGACTTTTTGTTTTTTGGGAGATTTTTGATTACTAATTCGATTTCTTTACTGGTTATGGGTCTGTTCAAATTTTCTATTTCTTCCTGTTTCAGTTTTGGTAGTGTATATGTTTCTAGGAACTTATCCATTTCTTTCTGATTGCCCATTTATTGGCATATAATTGCTCATAATATTCTCTTATTATTGTTTGTATTTCTGCAGTGTTGGTTGTGATCTCTCTGCTTTAATTCTTGATTTTGTTTATTTGAGTCCTTTCCTTTTTCTTTTTGATCAAACTGGCTAGGGGTTTATTAATTTTGTTAATTCTTTCAAAGAACCTGCTTCTGGTTTCATTGGTCTGTTGTATTGTTTATTTGGTTTCGATAGCATTGATTTCCACTCTAATCTTTATTATTTCCTGTCTTCTGCTGGTTTGGGGTTTTATTTGCTGTTCTTTTTCCAGCTCTTTAAGGCACAAGGTTAGGTTGTGCATCTTAGACCTTTCTTCCTTCTTTAGAAGCCCTGGATTGCTATATACTTTCCTCTGAAGACCACCTTTGCTGCGCCCCAGAGGTTTTGGGCTGTGGTGTTATCATTTTCATTGGCTTTGATGTACTTCTTAATTTGTTAGCCTATTCATTCATTAGTAAGATGTTCTTTAGTCTCCAAGTATTTTTTATCTTTCCAAACTTTTTCTTGTGCTTGATTTCTAGTTTCATAGCCTTGTGTTCTGAAAATATCGACAGTATGATCTCAATCTTTTTGTACTTGTTGAGGACTGATTTGTGTTCCAGTATGTGATCTATTCTGGAGAATGTTCCATGTGCACTGGAGAAGAGTGTATACTCCGCTGCTTAAGGATGAAATGTTATGAATATATCTGTTAAGGCCATCTGGTGCATTGTGTCCTTCAAAGCCATTGTTTCCTTGTTGATTTTTTGATTAAATGATCTGTCCATTGTTGTAAGTGGGGTGTTGGAGCCCCCACTATTATGGTATTATTATCAATGAGTTTCTTCATGTTTATGATTAATTGATTTAGATATTTGGGTGCTCCACATTTGGCGCATAAAAGGTTACAATTGTTAGGTCTTCTTGGTTGATAGACCCCTTAATTATGATATAATATCCTTTTCATCTCTTGTTACAGTCTTTATTTTAAAGTCTAGTTAGTCTGATATAAGTATGGTTACTCCAGCTTTCTTTTGTCAACCATTAGCATGATAGATGGTTCTCCATCCCCTTAATTTTAATATGAAGGTGTCTTTAGGTCTAAAGTGGGTCTCTTGTAGGCGTCACAATCCCAGACTTTAGCCTCTACTACAAAGCTGTAATCATCAAGACAGCATGGTACTGGCACAAAAACAGACACATAGACCAATGGAATAGAATTGAAACCCCAGAACTAGACCCACAAACGTACGGCCAACTAATCTTTGACAAAGCAGGAAAGAACATCCAATGGAAAAAAGACAGTCTCTTTAACAAATGGTGCTGGGAGAACTGGACAGCAACATGCAGAAGGTTGAAACTAGACCACTTTCTGACACCATTCACAAAAATAAACTCAAAATGGATAAAGGACCTGAATGTGAGACAGGAAACCATCAAAACCCTAGAGGAGAAAGCAGGAAAAGACCTCTGTGACCTCAGCCGTAGCAATCTCTTACTCGACACATCCCCAAAGGCAAGGGAATTAAAAGCAAAAATGAATTACTGGGACCTTATGAAGATAAAAAGCTTCTGCACAGCAAAGGAAACAACCAACAAAACTAAAAGGCAACCAACAGAATGGGAAAAGATATTTGCAAATGACATATCGGACAAAGGGCTGGTATCCAAAATCTATAAAGAGCTCACCAAACTCCACACCCGAAAAACAAATAACCCAGTGAAGAAATGGGCAGAAAACATGAATAGACACTTCTCTAAAGAAGACATCCGGATGGCCAACAGGCACATGAAAAGATGCTCAACGTTGCTCCTTATCAGGGAAATACAAATCAAAACCACACTCAGATATCACCTCACGCCAGTCAGAGTGGCCAAAATGAACAAATCAGGAGACTATAGATGCTGGAGAGGATGTGGAGAAACGGGAACCCTCTTGCACTGCTGGTGGGAATGCAAATTGGTGCAGGCACTCTGGAAAACAGTGTGGAGGTTCCTCAGAAAATTAAAAATAGACCTACCCTATGACCCAGCAATAGCACTGCTAGGAATTTACCCAAGGGATACAGGAGTACTGATGCATAGGGGCACTTGTACCCCAATGTTTATAGCAGCACTCTCAACAATAGCCAAATTATGGAAAGAGCCTAAATGTCCATGAACTGATGAATGGATAAAGAAATTGTGGTTTATATACACAATGGAGTACTACATGGCAATGAGAAAGAATGAAATATGGCCCTTTGTAGCAACGTGGATGGAACTGGAGAGTGTGATGCTAAGTGAAATAAACCATACAGAGAAAGACAGATACCATATGTTTTCACCCTTATGTGGATCCTGAGAAACTTAACAGAAACCCATGGGGGAGGGGAAGGAAAAAAAAAGAGGTTAGAGTGGGAGACAGCCAAAGCATAAGAGACTCTTAAAAACTGAGAACAAACTGAGGGTTGATGGGGGGGTGGGAGGGAGGGGAGGGTGGGTGATGGGTATTGAGGAGGGCACCTTTTGGGATGAGCACTGGGTGTTGTATGGAAACCATTTGACAATAAATTTCATATATTGAAAAAAAAAGAATATAGGACAGTACATTATACTTAATAAGAGAAAAAAAAATAAAGTGGGTCTCTTGTAAAGAGTATATAGATGGATCTTGTTTCCTTATCCATTCTGTTACCCTATGTTTTTGATTGGAGCATTTAGACCATTGATATTTAGAGTGAGTACTGAAAGATATGAATTTATTGCCACTATGTTGCTTGTATAGTTGGAGTTTCTGGTGGTATTCTCTGGTCCTTTCTAGTCATTGTTGCTTTTGGTCTTTTTTTCTTTCTTTTTCACCTTTCCTCCCCTCAGAAAGTCCCCCTTAAAATTTCTTGTAGGGCTGGTTTAGTGGTCATGAACTCCTTTAATTTTTGTTTTTCTGGGAAACTTTTCATCTCTCCTTCTATTTTGAAAGACAGTCTTGCTGGATAAAGAATTCTTGGCTACAAATTTTTTCGATACAGCAAATTGAATATATCCTGCCACTCCTTTCTGGCCTGCCAAGTTTCTGTGGATAGGTCTGTTTCTAACCTGATCTGTCTTCCTTTGTAGGTTAAGGACTTTTTTTCCCTTGTTGCTTTCATGAATCTTTCCTTGCCTGAGTATTTTGTGAATTTGACTATGACATGCCTTCTTGATGGTTGGTTTTTGTTGAATCTAATGGGAGTCCTCTGTGCTTCTTAGATTTTGATGACTGTGTCTTTCCCTAGATTAGGAAAGTTTTCTCCTATGATTTGCTCACATACCATTCTACCCCCTTTTCTCTCTCTTCATCTTATGGGATCCCTATGATTCTGATGTTGTTCCTTTTTAATGAGTCACTGATTTCTCTAATTCTTAAATCTTGCTCTTTTGCTTAGTTTCCCTCTTATTTTCTCCTTCATTATTCTCCATAAATTTGTCCTCTGTATCACTGATTCGCTGCTCTGCCTCATCCATCCTTGCTGCTGTGGCATCCATTTAAGACTGCAGCTCAGTTACAACGTTTTTTATTTCATCCTGACTAGCTTTTACTTCTTATATCTGCACAGAAAGGGATTCTAATCTATTTTTGACCCCAGTTAGTATTCTTATCATTGTGATTCTAAATTGTGGTTCAGACATTTTGCTTGTATCTGTGTTGATTAAGTCCCTGGCTGTCGTTTCTTCCTGCTCTTTCTTTTGGGGTGAATTCCTTTGTTTCATCATTTTGAAGGAAGAAAAGGAATTATGTAAAAAAATTAAAATTAAAAACAACACACACACACAAATCAAATTAACAATGCTAGATCCTAGGTGTGCTTTGGTCTGGGTGTTGAAAGGATCTTGATAGATTAGAGAAAAAAATGGAAAAAAAAGGAAAATGTTTGAAAATTTGAAAAAATGAATAGAATGAAATAGAATGAAATGAAACAATGGAAGTAAAATAGAATTGGAAAAATTTACAGGGGCTGCTGGGTGGCTCAGTTGGTTAAGTATCTGACTTTGGCTCAGGATATGATCTTGCAGTTTGTGGGTTTAAGCCCCACATCATACTCTGTGCTCACCTGTCAGAGCCTGAAGCCTGCTTCAGATTCTGTGTCTCCCTCTCTCTCTCTACCCCTCTCCTGCTCATGCTCTTTCTTCCTCTCAAAAATAAACATAAAAAATTTTTTTTTAAAAAAGAAGGAAAGGAAAAGGGGCGCCTGGGTGGCTCGGTCGGTTAAGCGTCTGACTTCAGCTCAGGTCATGATCTCACAGACCGTGAGTTCGAGCCCCGCGTCAGGCTCTGGGCTGATGGCTCAGAGCCTGGAGCCTGCTTTCGATTCTGTGTCTCCCTCTCTGTCTGCCCCTCCCCCGTTCATGCTCTGTTTCTCTCTGTCTCAAAAATAAACGTAAAAAAAAAAATTAAAAAGAAGGAAAAATTTACAAAAATAAAAAATACAGTAGAAAAAATAAAGGAAAATATTTTTGTATTTGGGATTTTTCTTATTTATTGAGATAGGCCTGGATTGCAATGTATTTTCTCTCAGGACTGCCTTTGCTACATCCCAAAGCGTTTGGATTGTTGTATTTTCATTTTCATTTGTTTCCATATATTTTTTAGCTTCTTCTTTAATGTCTGGTTGACCCATTCATTCTTTACTAGGGTGTTCTTTAACCTCCATGCTTTTGGAGGTTTTCCAGACTTTTTCCTGTGGTTGATTTCAAGCTTCATAGCATTGTGGTCTGAAAGTATGCATAGTATGATCTCAATTCTTGTATACTTATGAAGGGCTGTTTTGTGACCCAGTATGTGATCTATCTTGGAGAATGTTCCATGTGCACTCGAGAAGAAAGTGTATTCTGTTGCTTTGGGATGCAGAGTTCTATATATATCTGTCAAGTCCATCTGATCCAATGTATCATTCAGGTTCCTTGTTTCTTTATTAACCGTGTGTCTAGATGATCTATCCATTGTTGTAAGTGGAGTATTAAAGTCCCCTGCAATTACCACATTCTTATCAATAAGGTTTCTTATGTGTGTGAGTAATTGTTTTATATATTTGGGGGCTCCCGTATTCGGTGCATAGACATTTATAATAGTTAGCTCTTCCTGATGGATAGACCCTGTAATTATTATATAATGCCCTTCTTCATCTCTTGTTACAGCCTTTAATTTAAAGTCTAGTTTGTCTGATATAAGTATGGCTACTCCAGCTTTCTTTTGGCTTCCAGTAGCATGATAGATAGTTCTCCATCCCCTCACTTTCAATCTGAAGGTGTCCTCAGGTCTAAAATGAGTCTCTTGTAGACAGCAATAGATGAGTCTTGTTTTTTTATCCATTCTGATACCCTATGTCTTTTGGTTGGCGCATTTAGTCCATTTACATTCAGTGTTATTATAGAAAGATATGTGTTTAGAGTCATTGTGATGTCTATATGTTTCATGCTTTTGGAATGTCTCTGGTACTTTGTCTCACAGGATCCCCCTTAGGATCTCTTGTAGGGCTGGTTTAGTGGTGATGAATTCCTTCAGTTTTTGTTTGGGAAGACCTTTATCTCTCCTTCTATCCTAAATGACAGATTTGCTGGATAAAGGATTCTCGGCTGCATATTTTTTTCTGTTCATCACATTGAAGATTTCCTGACATTCCTTTCTGGCCTGCCAAGTTTCAGTAGAGAGATCTGTCACGAGTCTTATCGGTCTCCCTTTATATGTTAGAGCACGTTTATCCCTAGCTGTTTTCAGAATTTTCTCTTTATCCTTGTATTTTGCCAGTTTCACTATGAAATGTCATGCAGAAGATCGATTCAAGTTACGTCCGAAGGGAGTTCTCTGTGCCTCTTGGATTTCAATGCCTTTTTCCTTCCCCAGATCTGGGAAGTTCTCAGCTATTATTTCTTCAAGTACCCCTTCAGCACCTTTCCCTCTCTCTTCCTCCTCTGGAATACCAATTATGCGTATATTATTTCTCTTTAGTGCATCACTTAGTTCTCTAATTTTCCCTTCATACTCCTGGATTTTTTTATCTCTCTTTTTCTCAGCTTCTTCTTTTTGCATAATTTTATCTTCTGGTTCACCTATTCTCTCCTCTACCTCATCAATCCGAGCTGTGGTCGCCTCCATTTTATTTTGCAGCTCATTTATAGCATTTTTTAGCTCCTCCTGGCTGTTTCTTAGCCCCTTGATCTCTGTAGCAATAGATTCTCTGCTGTCCTCTATACTGTTTTCAAGTCCAGCGATTAATTTTATGACTATTATTTTAAATTCACTTTCTGTTACATTGTTTAAAAATTTTTTTTTAACGTTTATTTATTTTTGAGACAGAGAGAGACAGAGCATGAACAGGGGAGGGTCACAGAGAGAGGGAGACACAGAATCTGAAACAGGCTCCAGGCTCTAAGCTGTCAGCACAGAGCCTGATGCGGGGCTCGAACCCACGGACCGTGAGATCATGACCTGAGCCGAAGTCAGACACTTAACCGACCGAGCCACCCAGGCGCCCCGACATTGTTTAAATCGTTTTTGATCAGTTTGTTAGCTGTCGCTACTTCCTGGAGTTTCTTTTGAGGGGAATTCTTCCGTTTGGTCATTTTGGATAGTCCCTGGAGTGGTGCGGAACTGCAGGCCCCTGTGCTGTCTTGAATAACTTGTGTTGGCCGGTGGGGCCGCAGTCAGACCTGATGTCTGCCCCCAGCCCACCGCTGAGGCCACAGTCAGTCAGACTGGTGTGTACCTTCTCTTCCCCTCTCCTAGGGGCGGGATTTACTGTGGGGTGGTGTGGCCCCTGTCTGGGCTACTTGCACACTGCCAGCCTTGTGGTGCTGGGGATCTGGCATATTAGCTGGGGTGGATCGGCAATGTGCACAAGGGTGGGAGGGGCAGGCTCAGCTTGCTTTTCCTTCTGTGATCTGCTTCGGGAGGGGCCCTGCGGCACCAGGAGGGAGTCAGACCCGCCACCGGAAAGGAAAATATTTTTAATAAAAATTGAAAATAAATTTTTCTTTATACAAGAAAAAGAAAATAAATGAAAAAGAAAAAAAGAAGTAAATCAAATAGATGGACCAGCGAACAGACTGAAATATACTTGAAATTACATCATTTTTCCCTAGAAGTGGAACTATGAAGTACTTTATAGTCTGTAAACTAAGCAGGAAGATAGACTTATGGTGTTCCTGAAGATCAAGGTTGGCCCAGTTGGGTGGGGCTTAGTATAACAGCTCCATTCTCCACTAGATGGCGCTGCTTACCTTACTGGGGTGGATTGTTGTGGCACTTGTAGGTGTGTATGCACATGCATGGGAGGGGTGTAAAATGGCATCCCCCAGCTACCCGGTCTCTGGTTTCAGAACTCCAGATCTCCCTGATCGGCAATAGTATACATGGCCTTTGCCTCTGGCTTCTGCCCACACCCTGATTTTACACTGTCTATGAGCAAGCCATTAGGTTGCCAGGTGGTACCTCCCTCCTGAGTTTTATCTCAGATGGGGCTGTGTTTCCTGATCGCTCATTTCTCAGGGACTGTGGCTTTACACATTCTGACCCTCTGTGGGAGGGTCTCACCAAGCAATGGCTGGGTGCCAGCTGCACCCAGGAATGTTCATGGGACTGCACTGTTCCCAACGCCCAGAGACTGTAGCTGGGTGCCAGCCCGCCCCAGAAAAAGTTCATGAGATTGTGTAGCAGCAGCAGCATTACAGGGATTATGGAAAATCATAACACACATCTGGCACCAGTCTTCACCCTTAACATCCTTGTTACGGCATCAGTGAAGGTGGTTGTTCTCTTGGGTCTACTGGAACCTCTGCCTGTGGGGTGGCCTCACAGCCTCTACCAAATGTCCCCCCAGCAGGAGAACTGCCTCTGTCCATGTCGCCTAAGGACCCCCTGGACTTCACTCTGCTCCTGGGGATTCATTCTTACCACAAGAGCACCGCCAGGTATCAAGCTGTGGAGTTTCAGACTCTGTGCTCCTCCTGTTTATAGAGTCTTAATGGAATTTAAACCCTCTCCTTTCTCCTTTCTCCCTTTTTTAGTTCAGTCCCTGTCGCTGTTTCCACTTTTCCACTTTCCAGCTGCTTTTGTGGGTGGGGGTGCTTTTCCTGTACCCTCCCTCTGTCTCTGTCTTCTCTCCACAAGCAAAAACAGCTCCCTGCCCTCCATGGCTTCTCTCAGCCTCAGTTCACCTCTCTGCATCACATACCTACTGAGTTCTGTGGATCAGGTTGCGCAGATTGTTGTTAATCCTTAAATCAGTTTTCTAGGTGTCCAGGATGGTTTAGTGTTGATATGGCTGTATTTCATGGATGCGAGATGCAAAATAACTTCCATGTTCTTCCGCCATCTTGGCTTCTCCTGGATCACATGGTTTTTATCTTCTCTCTTATTGATGTGATGTGTCACATTGATTTGTGAATATTGAAACACTGTTTCATCTAAGGAATAAATCTCACTTGATTGTGGTGAATGAGTTTTTTAAAATATATTGTTGGATTTGGTTTGCTAACATTTTGATGAGACTTTGCATCTACAATCATCAGAGAGATTGGCCTATACTTCTCTTTTTTTGTAGTTTCTTTATCTGGTTTTGATATCAGGGTAATGCTAGTCTTGTAGAATACATTTGGAAGCTTTCCTTCCTCTTCCATTGTTTGGAATAATTTGAGAAGTATAGGTGTTAACTCTTCTTTAAGTCTTTGGAAGAATTTACCTGTGAAGCTATCTGGTCCTGGACTTTTGCTTGCTGGGAGTTTTTTGATTACTACCCATAGATTATTTTATGCCCCTCTTCCAGGAGGTATTTGCCAAGACTTCTTCACAAATACCTTGAACAGACTGATTTTTAAGGAGGTAATATAATACGATAGTTAAGAACAGAACACTGCTACTTACTAATTTGGATAATTTAATATCAGTTTCCCATTAGCAATATTTGTATAATTAAAATACATAACTCATGAGTGTTAAATGAATGTATCATAGCCTGATACATAGTAGATACTCAGTACATGATAGTTAATAACATTATCTTATACTTCTCCCTTATACTAAAAGTAAGTTGGAATGGAGTCCATGAAATTTTGTTGGCAAAGAATTGGCTAGATTTAAAAAATTTTAATATTCAAAAAATCTGAACGGTGATTTTATTTCTGGACTTTCCTGCTTTTGTCTTTATTCCACATGGGCTATAAATCCATGGTTGAAATTAATATATATAATTGCTATTTGACTTCTTTGGTATAAGTAGTCAAAACGGACTTATGACCTTAACTTTAAAAAGACATGTTTGAAAGGATAAATCATTACTCACAGAACCAATGGAAGAGATTAATGTTTCTCAACCTGTGGTATAAGTGTTAAATTCAACCATTGCAAATATATTCTCCAAATAATACTATAAAAGAAAAGAAAGTTAAGAGGATGAAACTGTGTGTACACTTACGTACATGCTCGCATACGCACAGATACACACACGCATGCATGCATGTTTCAAGGTATATACTCAGAAAGTGAAGAATATATGTATAGACTAGAGTTCTCATTTCTGCAGATAGCATATCTGGTAATTTTCACTTCCTTTCTCCACTACTGATTCCATATTTCCCTTGTGGTTGGGCAGAATTCTAGCTGGTTGGTGCTGTTTTCTTAGTGATGTGATCTCATCCTTCATTTTTTGTAGGACTTAGTGGTCCTTTCTATAAAGGCTTGAAGCATACTGATTTTTCTTTATCATACAGCATTCCTTTAGGCTCTATCCTAACTCTTCCTAGTCCCATTGTAGGGCAGAAATCTTATTTACTGTTAATAATCAATGTCAAACGACAGCATAGCTGCAATTTTTAAGTCTTTACCTAAAGACAGGATAAAACCAAAATAATCAGGATGCAGCTTCTTCTGTTTTTAATTCAGAGAAACTATTTTTTTTAATTTTTTTTAACGTTTATTTATTTTTCAGACAGAGAGAGACAGAGCATGAATGGGGGAGGGTCAGAGAGAGAGGGAGACACAGAATCGGAAGCAGGCTCCAGGCTCTGAGCCGTCAGCACAGAGCCCATCGCGGGGCTCGAACTCACGGACCGTGAGATCATGACCTGAGCCGAAGTCAGACGCTTAACCGACCAAGCCACCCAGGCGCCCCCAGAGAAACTATTATTGTGTCAATGGTATACACATATCTTTCTTGGGTACTAATACTTATACAAAAGCGAATTCTTGGTCTAAAAAGCAAGACATTTATCAAGATTATTGAATATTATTTTAGAAGACTCCTCTGCACTTCTCTCCCATTATACTAGGATTTGCACATTTTTGGAGAAACAAACCCATATATGTGTGTTAGTCATTTGTTCAGAACAAATATCACATCCTGCAAGTTAGCACCTCAGTGTTACAAAGTCTTGTTTGCAAATTGGTAGTATAGGAAAGTTTTCAATAAGGAATCTGATTATTCCATAAGGATTATTGTTTTTGAGCATTAGTTTGCTGCTTTAAAATTTGAAACTGGTATCTTGATTGAAAGTAGTATTTTATGGATTGCTTCCTTGGCAATGAAAAGGCCACGATTCAACTAAGCAGTTTCCAGATGGCTGCCAGTTCCCTTAAGGCACCATGTTTGGCCACTATTGCTGGCAGACTGGACATTCAGTAATAGCATCAGCTGGCTGAACTCATGTGTAACTTCCATCCTTGCCCCCATAACAACTTTAAAAGCCTGTGGTCCTGGGTCAACTAGGAGAATGACTCACATCCATATTCAGCTTATACATCTGAGTTATTAAAGATCTATTTATGAGGAATGGGACTGTTAGATTCCATATGGGGTACAAACGTTTTCATGATCTGGGTCTTTCCCAAGTATTCCATTCACACATACCATTCCAAGTCTCCTTTTCTCCAATTTTTCAATGTCACCATTTTTTTTAACCATCTGGCCACATATTGACCACAGTCTAGCTGCCTAAGAATCAGAGTAAATTCTTAATTCTATGGTAGTAGACTGGCAAGTGTTCTGCATAATGCTTTATCCATTGGGAGTATTTCATGAGTTATTCTATGGAATAAGAACACAAAGCTTCCCATAAATTTTCCTCTTATTTTATATTGACAATATGTAAACATCTGGGTATGTCTCTGTGTATGTCTGTGTTATTAATATGTACCATTAGGATGTAAATACAACATTATATAATCTAAATAAGGAAATCATTAAAAGGAATAAATTATTGGCTGTGGAATGAGAAATGAATTGATCATATCTCTAGTAATAAGTCAAATGGTTTACATATATAAGTAGATGACAAAAAGGTCACAGTTAAGATAGGAGAAGGGTCACAGTTAAGATAGGAAAAAGTGAAAGGTGACCTTCCTCATAGCCTACAAATAGGCACATTTTGTATTAGCTTACCAGTTTGCCACTCAATGAATTTTAATAGTTTAGATTTAATGCATTTGAAAGCAGTTTAAGTCCTAAGAGTTACTGAACAAGTCTTTGAGTTAAATTTTATGTTTTATTCTGGTTCTTATTTTCAAGCTCACAGTTTCTGTTAATCTTACTGTAGTTTTTCTCCTTAGGCTCTAAACCTTTTGGTCACTCTTAAATGACATGCATGCTTCAAAGGCCTTTAACACATCACCTCTCCTAGAAAGAACTTGTTTTTCTTTTATGCCAATACCTTCTACCATTTTAAGATATCTTGTTAATAGCTGATGCATTTCAACTGCAGATGCTCAGAAAAACTCTTGGGCCTATTGAAGAAGGAATTCCAGGGCAGAAGGATGACAGCTATGGTCCCTGTGAGGGGACCTCTTTCCTCCTCATTGAGCCACACCATAGGAATAGGAACTCCACTCAGCATAGGTGGAGAGCCTATACTCACAAACTGTCCATATTGTGGAAGAACAGTAAAGTAAGAGCCTTTGGTAAACAGGTTTTTTCCTTTGGAGCAACTTTATTTTAAAGATATGTAATTCATATATAGTACAACTCATCCATTTAAGGTGTATAATTTAATGGTTTTTAGTATATTCACAACGTTGTGCAACCATCTCCACAATCAATTTTAGAGTGTTTTCATTACCTTGAAAAGAAGGTTCATGCCCTTTAGCTATCGTCCTTTAAACTCCCTCCTCCAGCTCTAAGCAATCACTAATCTACTTCTGCCTCTCTACACTTGCCTATTCTGGACATTTCACACAATTGGAATCATAAAATATGTGGTCTTTTGTGACTGGCTTCTTTTGGGGGACTGTTTTTATTACTCCACAAAGCACCAGGTTAACCCAGCCATTTAAGAAAATGTTGATTTAGCATATTTTATGTGCATAAACTTAAACAGCTATTATAATATTTCTGCATTTAAAGGTCTAGCTACATTTCTACCTCCTCTAGGTAATTTTTCATGTCTGCCAACCCCATGTGTATTTGGCATAGCATGGTTGATAATGACAGTTACTAATATTAACTAATATTCAGTTCACCATAGGCTAGGTATTGTGTTAAGTGCTTCATATCCTATCTTACATAATCCACTCTGTGAGGTAGATGTTATATTCATTTAACAGTTGACAAAAAACTTAAAAGAATCTAAATAGTTTTTTTAAATTTTTTAAATGTTTATTTATTATTTTTGAGGTGGAGACAGACCATGAGCAGGGGAGGGACAGAGAGAGAGTGAGACACAGAATACAAAGCAGCCTCCAGGCTCTGAGCTGTCAGCACAGAGCCCGACACAGGGCTTCAACCCACGAACTGAGAGATCATGACCTGAGCTGAAGTCAGACACTCAACCAACTGAGCCACCCAGGCACCCCAAGAATCTAAGTAGTTTTTTTAAAGTTACATAATATATTATGGAGAAACTTTCAAACCCAGGTCTATCTGATTTCACAATTGGGAGGGGTTTGATATTTTTAAGACCTTGCACATAATTTTTTTAAATGAAGAAACATAGCTAATTAACTAGTTAATTAACTAACTAAACAAATACAAAATCACATAAAATAATCTTCTCATAATGATATGCTTTCAATTACTTTGCATATGAAATAAAATTTTTTCAAATTCTATTTATAAATGTAGTCATTCATTTATATACTTCAGTTCAGTTCAGTTCAGTTATAGGTAAGTGTTTTAGGACTTTATTTTTTAAAGCAGATGTTTAATTTTTCTCTATGTAACAAAATACTTTATAGTTGTGCATAGGAAAACTTCAGTGTTTTAACTTGTGTTTAAACTACTGAAGCACATTAAGTTTGCTTGTCTGGATTAGAGTACCTTTAGGCATTCACACTTGGAAAGAATTTCCAATGGATTTCAACACCTAATTTAAAATAACGGCAATTTTTGAGTTGCATATTAAAAAAACTGAGATATGGTTAGTTCCTTACCGAGATGAGCTATTCAAATGACTCTCTAGCATGCCATTGGCAATAATCTTTCTGATTATTTAGATTGGATGCTTTATATTGATCTGATGGAACATA
Organism: Panthera leo; assembly: GCF_018350215.1. NCBI lineage: Eukaryota > Metazoa > Chordata > Mammalia > Carnivora > Felidae > Panthera > Panthera leo. Next base: position 173,262,838 of record NC_056686.1, read on the forward strand.
AGTACACCTGAGATGTGTAAATATGTAAATAATTTACCTATTACTGTCCCTGATAATCATAATACTGTTATGAAAGTTGGGATTATATTCTTGCTACAATTTCTAAAATAGTACTTGTTTATTCATGATTTAACATTAGTTTCCTTTATTTTTGCATATTAGCCACGTGCCTTTTTCTCTGTTTATCTAGGGACTAACACAGAGATGCTTCAGAGAGAAACTTTTAGCTTTGATAACTTGAACAACAAACAAAATTAAAATTTTTGTGAAAACGTCTGTCTAAAATTTTTGTTTCTTGGTAAGTGCCTCCCTCAGGTATCTCAGTGGAAGATGGTATTAGAATTTGGAGCTCTTGTTACAAAACTAACACAAAAAGCTACATTTCTATTCCTTATTCCTTCACTGTTCCAAACTAACTTCTCTGTGAACATGTATACATGAACCATATGGGCTGAGACTCTTAAGTTTTTCTACTGACATGAGTTAAAGTGCCCACTAATTAAATCAACTGCACAAAGAGAGTCAAGGTTCGTGACAGTTGATGTGTTTTTCAAGAAGTCTGATTTATTATGTTAGGTCCTTCTGGCCTCAGGCTTCTGTCCCCATTCTAGGTAGTCATGGGAGAGAAAAAGGGCCAGTTGATACTCTGAGAAGATTAAATTTATATGAATAGTAGAGAATTTCTTTAGCAATTACTTTTTTTCCACGCAAGGAAAATCAAAGATCATAGACACGTCTCTAATTTAGACTCCATAACTGAAGATTTTCTGCAAGTGAGATGCCTAAATTCTTTGGAAGAACTGGAGCTGTCATAAGACAGGTTAGAAACCAGAGGTTCTATTTTGGCACAGGTCTGGGTGAATAGATTCTGGCTTCCTAGAAAACATGGGCTCTACCTACAGAGTTTCTCCTCTTCATAATTTCTCTCAAAGAATTCTTCTCTTAAACATAAGTTTTCATTACAAAAGTATTTTTTCCTTTCTGAAACCAAATTTATGGCCATAATTGGTTCTGGTCTGTCCCTTCCAGAACCATGCATTGATGACTCTGGAACTCTGCTTTTTGCTATTCCAAACCAAATATCTTATATCTCTCTTTGGAGGGGTTTTTAAAAAACGAACCCATGTCAAGGAAAATGTAAGTAAAAATGGTGAAGCTTACACATTTAATTAGTCTCACTAATCCAGAAGGGTCTTTAGGAAGTCTATTATTTCTATATTTCCATTTTATGCTTTTCAAAAATGAAATTAAAGTATATTGTAGCACTCAGATCTATTGCAATTGTCTTATAAGTCTATGAACCTAAAGCTTTTAAACTAAACACATGTGATTAGAATAATTAATATTAAAAGCATTTCCAAGTTAATGAATTACTAACCTGATTGCTAGGTCACTGCTAGGTCAATGATTTAAGATGTTTAATTTGAAATGTGATTTTATACCATTTTTAGTAGAGCCACTGATTTAATATTTAAGTTAAAGCAAAAAGTTAGTTCAAATTCTAGAAAGTCAAGTAACTTAAGCTATGTAGATAACTTGCCCTTAAAAGTTTAATGTAATTTAAAAGCTATACTTTAAATTATATTATAAAAGTATGCATTAAAGTTATATTTAAATTTAGAGGCATCTGGGTGACTCAGTCAGTTAAGCATCTGACTTTGGCTCAGGTCATGATCTCGCAGTTCCTGGGTACAAGCTCCACGTCAGGCTCTGTGCTGTCAGCTCGGAGCCTGGAGCCTGCTTTGGATTCTGTTTCTCCCTCTCTCTCTGCTCCTCTTCCACTTGTGCTCTGCCTCTTTCTCTCTCAAAAATAAATAAACATTACATTTTTTAAAAGTTATAGTTAAATTTAAATTTTAGATCTATTTATATTTAATGACATGTTTAGCATTTGTTTTTCTCTTTAAAGGCAATAAGGCACATAAACCTCATGTTCATAAAAACTATAATTTTTATAAAGTTCAAAGAAGTAATCAAAATATGAAAGCAATGGAGCAAATAAATTGCTCTGTAATAATAAGAAAAGCCATGTGCAATTCTAACATGCTCAGGTAAAGTAGAAAATTCCCAAAGTCATATAGTTTAATTGGTTTTAGAAGTGAGAATTATTTACTGTCTAGGCAAATCAAACACACAGGGAGCAGCAAAACCTTGATCTTGTTCTAGGCTGTTGCCTTAAGTAATTTGGAAATATGAAAGAGAGCTGCCACAACTTTAAGTAATTTACACAAGTTCTCTGGATAGATAAATCCTGCTGCTTTCTTCCCCACTTGCTTATCAATGTAGAGTGAAGAGTGGCAGGAATTCAGAGCTACAGCAAAAGTTGACAGAGAAAGCTTTAGAGATCAGAACTGTAACATGGACACATATTTTTGGTCTTTATATAACAATCACTGCTCCTGGCACATAGTAGTCATTCAATAAATATTTCTAGTAAATTAATGAATGGGTTAGGAATGAATTCCAAGAACCCTTGACAATTAGATTATGAGTTGTCTCTGGCTGTCATCAAAGAGAAACAGGCTTTGAAGTGCATGTTTTGCATAATCCCTTGTGAGAAGTTTATTTTTACAAATGTCTCTTTTTGATAAAAGAAAGCCTCAAATGACATTTTTTATAGCTTGCCCTACACACAATTTATTCTTTCAATGATTAAATACTAATAACATTATAAGTTAGGTTTATAGCTTTTTAATTTGATAAAAATCATTTTTAAAAAGCCCATCTACTTGTCCTGTTATTAAAACCTAGATTGCTGCTGTAACAAAGATATATGCTCTGCATTTCAGAGTTTTAGCTAACACAAACAGTGCAACTGTTCTTTATCATAATCTTACTAAGTTGGGTAATGAATACACTTGTGTTTCTTTCCACTTCCTAAGGCTCTGTCTTTACTTGTACAGTTTCTTATCAAAGCCAGCAGACATCCTACATCTGTCTTCAAATCCTTCACAGAGTTTTGAAGTTTAGGAGGAGCTTCGTATGGGGTTATCTCTCTTTGCTTCGTGTAGCCTGAAGTCAAATAATTTGAGTGGAAGAAACACTAAAAACAAATAATATATTGTCTCATGCCTTTGGTTTTTCTTCCTTTTCTAAATAAGACCGCATTGTATGGTGGTGTGTGGAATTTTACAGTTTCCTACAGTGAAAGAAATGCTGAGCAGACCTTTACTATTCTTCAGATATCTGGATCCTTAAGATAAATGTGGCGTTTGCATTTGGAGGCAGCTACCGTTTGGGGCGAGTGAGGTGCTTTGTCAGAATACTTCATAAAATTTCAGAAGTACTTTATTATGGTTTGACATAAGTCATTCTGTCTGCTCCTGAATTAAGGGTGAGAAAAAACTGGGACAACAGCATGAGTTAAAGCGCTCCATGGGTCCCCATTTTGTATAGAATTACTTGGTGTTAGACAATATCCTGCAAGTTTTAAATCATTCTACCTAGCTGAGTAATTTAATCCTAGAAATCATTCAGAAAAAAAGAGCAAAGAAACACCATTGATTTTCTTAACAAATGATTTCCTTTCCCTTTTACATTCCTTTAGTTTTCTGTGGTGTTATGTAATATGAACAGCATCTATTTCTCTATCCTGGTACAGGCGTCTATGACTGGCCTGAGGAGAGGCAGAACTCTGAATCAGGAGGGAGCTATCTGTATTCTAATCCTGGTTCCTGTCCTGGGTAGCCATCACACCCTTTGGACACATTAGTCTCTTGGTCTGCTCCTCAGGTGGTGATACAAATCCCTCCCCATTTCATTATATTGTTGTTTCTATGTGTCTGTACATATTCTGAGATGTAAATTTCTCTATGAATATTAGTAAATAATAGTGACAGTAGTCTTGAACAAGATGGGCATTGTTTCTGTCCTCAAGGATCTGCCGGAAGACACAAATACTTGGCAGCCGTTTGAGGAAGGGTGTGATAAACTCAGCACTAGGAAGAGTGAAGTCACATATTATTCTGCAGACTAAGCCTCTCCTCAGTGGTGCAGGGCTGAAACTCACTCTTGACATCAAGCACTTCAGAAGGAAAAGGTGCAAATGGTGAACTAACTGGGACAAAAAAATAATTCACAAGAAAGACTACTCTGTCATCTGAGGTGTGAGGTGGGCTGACTTAGACCTTTTTCTCCCCTTCCCTTCTTCCCCATAGGCAGGTTGCTTGTGGACGTTAGCTTTTATAGTTTGTTCAGCTGAAATTGTCCCAGTGAGATCTCTTTACTTCTAGATCTCTTTAATGGTGCATCTACGTGGTATGCATCTAACAGAACCAAATTACTTCATCTCAAGTAATTCTATTCTCCATTAACCAGCCCCCCCGCCCCCGCCTTTATGCAAGAGTTAGATTCTAAGGGGCCAAACAAGTGGTGTGTGTGCCTGGCAACATAATGAACAATAACTGGTCCCCGAGATGTACCAATGGTTCTGCCATTACTTTTATAGAAAATGTCTTCAATCTATTTGCATTATGGACTTAATTTGTTTCAAGTGAAAATTGTTTTTGATGACCAACATTTTAAAACAACTTCTTAGAGACAATTTTTTTAAATGGAGGATCCAAAATATATAGAATCTAATTTAATCATATCACCTTAATTTCCCTCAAGCTCTTCTCATGTAAAATAAGGGGACTGCATTAACTGATTGCTCCTCCAGATTTCTCATGTTAGTTTTGCCTTGAGTCTCTTAATTCTGTTGTTCCTCCTTTCATACCTCTACATCTTCTATTTGTAGTGGAAATTTTTATCCAATTGGGTAGTGAAAACTCTTACTGGGTGGGCAGTGGGGAAGATGGGGAGGCTCAGAGAAGGAAAAGGGACATAGCAATGAATTTCTATCAGTTCTCTCATTATTAAAAGGTCAACCATGTGGTTCTGGTGGAAGAAGCAATTTATAAAACAAGGAAATTTATAAATCAAAAGACTAGGTCAGAGGAACACTTGGCGCTGATTATATTCCTGGTTTGTTCCTTTTCTGAGTTTACCACTGGTGTTAGTGGTTTCTGAATGTTGCTCAGCTTCTGCTTCCTCACACTTAGGAAAAGAATAGCAGGCGTTTTCAGTAAGACTCACAGGGAATATTCTCTGGCAATCTAATAGAAGAAGCAGAGCAAAACTGATGTAACAGTAACTAAGTGGTCAGACCAAAGTGATCTCTTTTTACTGTGTCAAATCTCTTTATTTCAGGGTCTCTCTCAAAGCTCTGTCCTGGATCGCTCTCTGTTATGAATTTTTTTTATTTCCTTGGATGCCCAGGCTATTTCCTTTTCACTGACTTAGGAAGTTTCTTTTTCTGTCCAAGCCATCAGGATTAATGACTCTTTTGGATAGTCGGCTTGGCCTTTGCTCAGCTTCTCTCCAGGGTTTTGCTCTTAGTCACCATGGTTTGGGCCCTATGATTTTTAGTGGAGTGAGTGTTCATTCCTTACCAGCATCCCAATTTTCCCACCCTGATATTCTAGGGCTGTGGCTCCCACTTGTGTACAAGGCAACTATTCAAGAATATCAAATGGTGGTATTTCCAATGATAAAAATTAATAGTAAATATTAATTATTTAGAGGAGAAAGAGATACAGTTGGGAAAAATTCTTAAAGAATAAATAACTGGACAGACAGTTGGAGGTTTTTTGAGATTGGGATAAAATGAGGGAACCACTACCAGAACCCTAAGCAAGATTGCATGTTGGAAAAGTGTAACTGGTAAAATCCCATTTATCTTCTGGACATGCCTTATCAAGCTTACCCATTTATTCCCAGACCTTCTCCTCCATCACCATTACCGAGTTCTTTAGTTCTTTAAAGGTAATCACTGGTAATATTTTTCTATTACCTCAATTATATTCTATAATTCTCAATTATAACCACTCTTTCCCCTAATTATCATATTCCTATTTCCCAGATTTGTTTATCTCAGCTATACATTAAGTAATTGAAATTAAGATGGGAATAACAGGTAGAATTATTCTGCCAGGAAAATCTTTTATTATAGAAGAGGAACCTACCAGTCCAAATAAGACTCTAATTTGTAGACTGCATCCATGTGAGATTTTGTGTATAAAAACCTTTCTGTGCATCTTTCCTAATCTCACATGGTTGACCCATCCCTCGGGTTGTGTCCTACTCAGTTTCCAAAGAAATTAAAAGACATGATATTGACATTGTTGTGAGCATTACAGTTAATAGGCACGCTTGCCTCCTCTTTACATTTCCAAGCAGCTCCACACTTTTTTTTTTTTCACTAAACGTGGCAGCCTTGGGAGCACCGCTGGTAAGAGAAAAGGAAAGCATTCCAGACTTTTTGTTCCTATTCTAAGATATGGGTTAAATTGACATAAAATTACTCAAACTTATTTTGTGAATAAGAATTACTTTCTGTCACGGTTTTATTCAAAAATAGAGAGGAGGAGCTATTTAGAATGGTCTTCCCCCTGTACATGTCTTTATTTAAAGTTTAAAATATGAGTATTTAACATTTCCTTTTATTCTCAAATAGAATCCTGAAGGGAATTCTGACAATTTTTGTTACAGACACCTGGGTTATAATATTTGTTCCAAAATAATCTCATAATAATATTACATATGACTTTTTTATTTTCAAGTATCCAATTTGAGTAAATTATACAAGTCTTCTGAGACTTAGTTTCCTTATTTTTAAGGTAAGGGAGAGAAGATTAAATGTGATGATGAATGCAAATTATTTGGTATATAGCAAATATCTAGCTATTATAATTAAGAACTGGTAATAGTGATATAATTTTTCATTAAGAAACTTGCATTAAATAAGAATTATGCCATGTTCTGTGAGTGTAATTACTGGATGAAAAGTGCTTTTGGAAAATTACTCTGGAGAAATGCATTATAATTATCAAAAAAAGTATATAATAATTTAAATATTTAAAGAAAAAGTAAAATATTAATATTAAATATTATTGAATTTTCACATTCCTTAAGGATGTATAGTTATTAATTATTTTATCATCCTCAATTTGATAGCATATAAATTGCATAATTCCAGGGGTCTCTGTATACCATAAATTTAGAGATTCATTGAGGACTTTATGAAATCATAGATAATTATAGGATAGAAAGTTGCAGAATAGTCAAGAAAGAGACAAAAGGGGGAAAAGAGGAGGAAGAATACAAATGAAGGAGAAGAAAAAATTAGATGTGTTTTATAGGATATGATTTGGAGAACTTGCCTCATTATTAAGAAATTCAAATATCAAAAGGACTTATAAGTATTTATGTAAGTTACCTTTTTATAAGTATGACTTTTAGATATGCATATGTTATAGTTATATGTTATAGTCAACTCGTGATTAATGAGTGGTAAAATATTTTAATTATCTTAGAATAATAAAAATTAGAAAGGAACTTAGATCCATAATCCAAAATGAGAACATATGCTTTCTAAATCACTGACTTTGCTTGCATTTGTTTGATTTTTTTCTCAGTGTGAATTTCAAATGTTTTTTTCTTTGAAGAAATCAGAGTTTTAGAAAAGCATAATAAGAAAGAAAATAATCACTCAACCTTCAAATCAGACATAACTATCATTTGAATTTTGATATTCATTATTTCAAAGTATTTTCACAATGCATGCACTCAGATAAACCCATAAACATCTTTTTAAAAAGAAAACTGGAATGATACAATTTACATATATTCTTTTAGAGCTTTTAAAAATGAGACAATACAAATGTGTAAAAACACAGAGCTACATAAACACTTTCTATAGTTGCACTATTGCTTAGTGCAGCTATAAATGTTTAACTTATCCACCTCACTTGGATATTAGGTTAATTTTCCTGATATAAATTTTTCTTCCATGAAAATACATACATTTAACCTTGTTAGTCTCATATCTTTAAGATAAACTCCTGGAAGTGGAATTTTGGGGGCACAGGGTAAGTTGAGTTTAAAATCTATGTCTGTGCCATTATCATCAATAGCTTTTTCTGAATCTATGCCTGAATCTGTAACTACAGATTCAAGAAAATCATAACAATTATATACCCATCATTATTATATGACAGAGCAGTGGATATTTCCCTTTTGACCTAATTAATTATTTTTTCAGCTCTGAAATAAAAAAAAATAATGTTTATTTATTTTGAAAGAGAGAGAGACAGACAGAGCATGTTGAGCAAGGGAGGGGCAGAGACAGAGAGACATAGAATCTGAAGCAGGCTCCAGGTTCTGAGCTGTCCGCACAGAGCTCAACAAGGGGCTTGAACCCACCACCTATGAGGTCATGATCTGAGCCCAAGTGGGACACTGAATCAACTGAGCCACTCAGGTGTCCCATTGGTTCTGAAATTTTAAATGTTTGTGACATCTCATCTATCTTTGTTTACCTTTATGGTTTGTGCCTTGGTGTCATGCCTAGGAAAACCTCCCCTTGCCTGACTGAACTCTAAGTTTTCTATTTTCTTTGCATGAAGGAAAATATTTTACATGGCTTCTCTAACTTCTTAACAGTTTAGCAAATGTCCTAGAAACTTCTAGGCATAGATGGAAATTGTGCTTTCTTTTCTTGGGAGGCTAGCTGGGCAGATCTCCAGTTAGATTATTTGAGCTAAATCGATGTAATATTTATCTATATACTTATAATATATTAAGCTGATAAGAATACTTCAATGAATAAGATATTTAAGTGGGGGTACATTATCTTAAGTGCTCTTCCCCACCCTCATCTCTATCCTTAATAGCCATTTTGGCTTTTGTGAGGCTGGAGAACAGGGAAGTTAAAGGTAGTTAGGGACAGAGAGTAAGAGGGAAAGAAGAGTAGCACTTGGAGTAAAACAAATATAGGAGAAAGGAAATGTTCAAGAAAAAAATTGGTTTCATTAAAAAGATATCACATATTATAATATCATCTCAATTGCTGAATTTTACCAGTTTACTTTTTTATATGCTATGGTTGTTCAGATAACTCATAATCATTCAATACCTTGACTTGAATCCATATTGTCTCTCTCTCTGTCAACCCTCCACTCCTCTCCTTCTTCTCTAATGCTGAATATGAGGATTTCTAAAACTTGTGACTAGATGCTTTTATTTCCTAGTGAACTGGAAAATTAATATGAGTTTAAGCTTCAAAGTTCTCTTTTGCAGAAAACAAATTAAAAAGTTTAGAAAAAATCAGTGTTTATATTTATTATCCTGACCAAGTAGAAAAGCCATAAAGCACATGACTTGTTCTAACAAGAAATAAAAATTACCCAAAATGTCTTACTTATAAAGACCTGAGTTGAAAGGTTAATATGTGTCATAATTAATGACACTTCTTCAGAAAATAATAATGTTAACAGCATGGCCCTTAAGCAAAATTTAGATCCTAGAAATTTTAAACAAAAAATTTAATGGCTACAAGACCTGGATCTAAAAGGTTTTTTTCTTTCTTTTCCTTCCCTTCCTTTGGCAATGGTGTTTAGAGATAGCAACAAACATTTTCTCAGAAGAGGGACCCAAGTTCAAACTACCCAAACAAAACAAAACTTTAATTAGTGGATGAATGACATATAAAGGTAGTATTTATGTAGTATATATTATGTAGTATACATATGTGAAGATTTATCATAAATTCTCTTTTTCTTATTATGTGCTCAGTATTACAATCTGCAGGATAAACTGAGAGGTTATCAGAAATAATATTTTAAAATACATTTTCTTTTAGGATTTCTACCGATCTTCAAAAATGTCTTAGTAGGTAGCTAAGGATGTAATTCTGTTTATTAGTATTTTGTGAAATCACAGATGACAAGACATGATAACATTTTCCTGCATCATACTTAGAGAGCTATGTCATTTATAGGTTGATAATTAAGATACAAGAGAGAAGGCAGCCAAGCAATATTTACATCCTTAGGCACAAGATGGATTCTAAAATATCATAAATAAGAAAGGATATGCTTACAATGAAATCTAATATTTAATGTTAAATGGATAGAGAGAAATGGCTCCAAAAATAAATAACAAGGTCAGAATCCATACTTAAATGGTTGGTTAGGAAACAAAAGCAAGAAATTAAGTAGCAAACAGGGCTGAGTAGTCATTATCAATTAGGTGAAAGGCAGGATTAAAAGACAGGACAAAGATAGCCTAAAATTTCTGAGGTCAGAAGAAATATGATGGCTTATGGGGTTTGTTAATGTATCAGACCATTAAGCCCTCTTAATCTTTATCTTATCAGAGCCTAAATTTCAATGTACAACACCTTTGAGTGAAAGAACCAAGTCTATTCATCCTTATGATAAATAAGGCTGCCTGAAAGCAATGATGTGCCTTCCAGTTGGGTGAATGACTCAGCACTGGGTCAGTATTCTCAAGAGAGATGAGTTACATAAGATTGGAAAATTTCTCCTGTGTTTAGTGGTTTAACTTTATCACTCTCTCCATTTACCAACCTTTCCCCATCTGATGTGAAGTCATAGGTACTATCAGTGGAAGCTCTGATCTAAGACAAAGTGCATGCTTTTACAATCAAAAGAAGTATTTAGATGTGCATCGCATACACATATGCTTTATTATGTCTTTGATATCATTTTAAATGTGCATGACCTCAGATTTCATTATGTCTACTAAGGGTTCATATCCTCTCCACACATAGATCAAACTTTCAAGTGAGTGTTTTGGAAGAGAAAGAGTCGAAGAAGTGAAATGGAGGAGAATTTTCTGTAGAGGAACTTTCTTCTTTATCACTATTAAGATAGAACGTTAACATAAAATTCAGGGAAAATACAGTCTTTGGAAAATAAGAAAAAGTGTATAGACTTTTAATCTTAAAGCCATTTTTGGCACAAAGTGTAAAAATTTTTAAATTAAAAAAAAATTTTTAAATGCTTACTTATTTATTTTAAGAGAGAGAGAAAGAGAGAGAGCAAGCAGGGGAGGGGCAAAGAGAGAGGGAGAGAGAGAATCCCAAGCAGGCTCCACTCTTTTAGCACAGAGCCCTACGCAGGGTTTGATCTCACAAACTGTGGGATCATGACCTGAGCCCATAACAAGAGTTGAGATGCTTAACCAACTGAGTCACCTAGGCACCCCAAAATATTTAAAATTCTTATATATCAATTAATTATATTTGATAATCATAAATGAAATAGAAATAACTGATAGAAATTTTCATAGCCATTGCAAGATCACTGAGGAAATAAAAACTTGCTTAAAAGCACTGCGCTCTTTTGTTTCATTATTTTTTTTTAATGTTTATTTATTTTTGAGAGAGACACAGAGCATGAGTTAGGGAGGGGCAGAGAAAGGGAGACACAGAATCTGAAGCAGGCTCCAGGCTCTGGCTGTTCGACGCAGGGCTTGAACTCAGGAGCCGTGGGATCATGACCTGAGCTGAAGTCGGACCCTTAACTGACTAAGCCACCTAGGCACCCAAAAAAAGCACTGTGCTCTTAAAGATACAGGATTTCCAAGAAATTAAAAAAATTGTGTTAATAATCTCAAAAAAAATTAAGGACAAACTGAAAATAAATGTTTATTTTAATGTTGTCAAACTCTATACTATGGGTCCATGTTTTCTTTTCTTTTTGCCTTACTAGATTAAAATTTTTTGAGGGAAGGGCTCTGTCTTCTTCTTTAGCATGTATCCTCTGAATCAGCCCAATGCCTGGTTTGTAGTAGGTATGCAATAAATACTTTTTAAATTAAAGTGTAAAGGAACAAATGCAAGTTTTAGAAAAACATTAGAATTGGTAATAGCTTTCCATTCTAAATTGCAAAATCTGGATGAAAATACCCTTCATGATGAAGCCATTTTCTCACTGAATGGTATGCTAAATCTTTGATTTTGTTAAAGTTATTGTTAATTGATGAAAATTAATTATTTGAAAAAAGAAATCTATATTTATCAGATTTCTTCTTTGTTTGAGGGTATGGATTTCTCTGAACTTGTTTTCCATGTATTTCCTGAATTTATTACAATTAAATATTAATAAAAAAGTCACCATTACTGAAAACGCAGTAAAAAGTTATATCTTAATAGGATGGTTGTGTAATTGTATTTCAGTGAGATAAAGTCTCAAAAGTGGTTTTTTTTTAGATTAATGCCTTGGAAATACTTCACAATTCCCTAGACTCCATGCATTGTGCTTAAGCAGTTCTTAAATGTTTGAGATGACATAAAATAACTGGTCAATTTTTACATTAAAATATGTAAACATATATATAAACATAAATATTTACATATTTATGTATAATATAAATGCATAATCTTCAGTTTGGTTGTTAATTCATTATAGCAACCAACACTGCAAATATTTTTTAATTTATCTAGAATCTAGATGATACATCTAGAAAAGGAAAATCTCAGAAATCCTTTCTGTAAGTAATTATTAAGTAATAAAACATATTGCAATTTAAACATTTGATCAAATCTGTAAAAATACATTTCTTAAAATAATCCTTTAACTTTTTTCTAGTGCTTGTAAGAGGCAGTTAGTATTTTATTACCAACATGTGCCTTCGTAAAATCAGTTTAGATATTTATAGCAAGAGCCAAACATAGATTGCCTCAATCTTCTTATGACACATCTACAGAAAGAAACACAAGGGAAACTATCAAGTGTATTAAGCATGACATGCAAGGCCATCAAAGACCCACCTGTTCTCTTATGCTGAGTGAAGTAGACACTGATCTTAGGTCATAAGTAGCTGGCACAGTGTGCTTTCCACAAAAGCCTGACGCGCAGACCTCTTTCTGGAGGTATAAGCATGTGTGAAGATGTCGTCATCTAATTGCTTTCCTTTGCATAATATAGATGATAGCCTTAAATAATGTGACCAATTTTCTACTATTAAGTTCAGCTCATTTGCTTTAATTTCTTTATTCATGGAATGGAAACTTGACATTCAAAATCTTTAGTTATTTGCTCAGACTTATCCAATCAGGGGAGAAAAGAAATTATGTCAAATCCAGAAGAACTTGATTTAGGAGACATGAAAACTTATAATAAGAAAACAAGCAGTCGAGGCATTCTGTCATTGCCCATCATCTAGCTACAGGAGCTTCCTGCCCCGCACTGCGTTAGCAAAAGCATCTTCATAGGTGGCATAAAACTGCATAGAACTATACACACATGCACATATACATGGAGATGAGTGCATGTAAAAAATGGTGAAACTGAATAACATCTCTAGTCAACAGCATCATACCAGTGTCGATTTCCTGGTCTTGATATTGTTCTACAGTTCTATAAAGGCACCATTGGGGGGAAGCTGGGTGGAGGTTACACGAGACTGTTTTTTTCAAGTTACTCTGAATGTGTAATTACTTCAAAATAAAAAAAAAATTTTTTAAGCCATCTAAAGAGGGAGAGACCCTGGGGTGCCTGGCTGGCACAGTCAGAAGAGCTTGGGACTTTCAATCTCAGGGTTGTGAGTTTGAATCCCACACTAGGTGTAGAGATTACTTAAAAAAATAATAAAAAAAGAAAAAATAAACAGGAGGGAGCCTATTTGATGACAGTGGCCCTAAATCAAAAATCAGAAACACAGTAAGACCTTGAACAAGTCATTTTGCCTCAGATTGATGTTTCATTCTTTGTAAAAATGTGGTGAATGGAGTAAAGGATTGGGGGGTACTTTTAGCTTATATTTGAGATTCTAATTTGAAAGGCAGAATTGGTGAAAATTTTGTGGTTCAGAAAACCATTTTTGAGCAAATCAAAAGTTTTCATAAAATAATTTTCTAAAGGTAAGACATATTTGAAACAAAATTACTATAAATATATAGTCATTCAGTGAATAATATTTTAGGAGCTTTTACCATAGTGGCTCTCTGTATAGATGAAAACATGTTCAAATATCCTCATCAAGCTATGCTCCCCTTTGTAGTTTGCTAACATAGGTAGCCTGTTAAGGTTGTTGCCATATATTATTAAAATTACATGTGATAGGGGCGTCGGAGAGGCTCAGTCGGTTAAGCGGCCGACTTCGGCTCAGGTCACGATCTTGCGGTCGGTGGGTTCGAGCCCCGCGTCGGGCTCTGTGCTGACTGCTCAGAGCCTGGAGCTTGTTTCAGATTCTGTGTCTCCCTCTCTCTCTGCCCCTCCCCCATTCATGCTCTGTCTCTCTCTGTCTCAAAAATAAATAAACGTTAAAAAAAATTTTTTTTAATTACATGTGATGGAAAAATTGATTAACCCAATTTTAGTCCATATATACATACAAGAGTTAAAAAATATGTATGGCTTCAAAAAACACTTTGCATCTTTTCAAAATTCAATGCTTTAAATGTTTAATTTTTAGGATAAAATTTTCCCATCATTTACTTTGAAAGTCAGTTTTAGAAAACACTCATAGCACTTTGTGAGTGTCAGCAACTTCATGTACATTGTGTCACTGAATGCTCACTACAAAATAGGAAATAGGTTTTATTATTCCCTGAGGAAATGGAGGCAAATAGTTTAAGTTTCATGACTAAGATCTCACAGCTGCTAAGTTTGGAGCTGAGAGACGACTTGTCTGACTTTAAATGTGGTGCTCTTTCCACTGTGCACTGTATCCCAGAGAACAAGGATAAGATCTGCTGTTTGATGCATAACTTTATTGAATATTTCAGGTAGTTATCGTTTACTGTAAGTATGTGTCCGTGGATACCATCTTAACCTAGGGGCAAACCATTGTAGCTTCTTTAAAAATAATTATTTCCAGTTTTTATTTAAATTCTAGTTAGTAACTTATATGGTAAAAATGATTTCAGGTGTAGAATTTAGTGATTCATCACTTACATATAACACCCAGTTGTAGCTTCTTTTCTTTTTAATGTTTATTTATTTATTTTGAAAGAAAGAGCATGAGCAAGCTGAGGGCCAGAGAGAGAGGGAGACACAATCTGAAGCAGGCTCCGTACTGTCAGCACAGAGCCTGATGTGAGGCTTGATCTCAAGCTGTGAGGTCATGACCCGAATTGAAATGAAGAGTCAGTTGCTGAACCCACTGAACCACCCAGGCACCTCTGTTTTCTAACTTTTTGTACCTCTTATAGACATAAGATCAAAGTCAAACTTCATGTGCCAGTTTTTAGATATTGAGTTTTAAATACTTAGGTTGATTTCATTTCCAGACACCAGTAAAGCATAGTGTTTAAGGGCATAGGCTTTGAAGACAATAGGCTTAGAATGAATTCCAGCCAACATTATCTAGTTGGGAAACTTGTTTCCTCATCTGTTATAAAAGGAATCATATCTACCTCAAGGAATCATACCTTACCTTGTAAGGACTGAAGTTAGATTATTTCACTTAAAGGGCTTTACATCCTGACTGGTTCATGCTACTTGCTAATAGCTATGGCTATTGTTTTTATAATTATACATGATAGTTAGATGAAAATGTGCTCCAGTGTATCTATGATGCAGTTTTATCACAGACTTGAAACCAGAAAATCATATCGATACAATTTTTTTTTCCATTTTTTTTAATCTTCTAATTTGGCCAAATCTGTAAGTATCCAACTATGAAGCAAACAGTGGCTATAGAACTATTATTAATGGGCTTTTATGTGAAAAAATACCTGGTCTAGCGAAATTCCAACTTTAGGTGATCCACAGCTCTCTGATTATTTAAGGGATCCTTTCATTGGCATAAGGCTGAATAACACTGCAAAAGGAAGGCTACATTTTTGCCTTACTGGCTTCCATGATAGCAGGCAGATGTCTCCTGTCCTTTAGTCTGCTTTAGGAGAGTCTCTATACCAGTCGGTGGGATTCTAGTACCATCAAACTAGCCAGAGAAAATTCATATAAGGATTTGGATAGATTCTGTTATGAAGACAGGGATGGCTCCCAAACCACACTGTGCTGGATTGAGTTTTTCAATGTTACATCTCAGGATTGTTACCTTTTTAAAATCCCACATTGCCATATAATTGGATGGATTCTATGTGGATAACACCTAGGAAATAAGTCATTTTCTACAACATCTCAAAGTCTTACATGGCAAAATGAGTGTAATCATAACAAAGTGTCTCATAGTAGCAAGATGCATGGAAAGGTCAATATTTTTGTGGTACCTTTTAAACAAGATACAAATTTCTATAAGTGACATCACCACTCAATGGAACTAAAGATAAAGTAACATTCAAAATCAACCTCCTCCTTCAGATTAAGTAATGAAGATAATATGAATTAATAAAAGACTTTCATATAATCTTTCTATTCCAACAATTTCCTTCTTTCTGCCTTTCTGTCTCTGTCTCTATGTGTGTATGTGTTTCAGCTAAAGGGTTTGAAATTATAAGTAGGACTCTCTATTGAGTGAAAAATTTAGAATGTTTGATGATAATTGTCACTAATGACAGAATGGAAAGTGAGCAAGGAGTTAAATTCTTCTCTCATCACATAAATAAGCACTTCTCACTATGGTTTTGAAGCTTAAATATGGCCATTACATAAGCAGACCAGAAGGAAATAATCAATATAAGACCATAAGCAATGTATATAGTGAAGGATATACTTGATATTTCTTGAATCAAGAAATCTGGTTTCTTGGATAAGGAAAATAAGAATATGATGCTGTATGAACTTCTATGCATACCATAGGTTGTTTTTTTTTTTGGTTCCATAGAGAATATGTATATAGATATGTTGGGGAGAAATCTCTAAAGTTTACTAAAGTTATATTAGTAAATGTTATCATAATAAAAGGAAAAATAACACTTTTGGCAAATTTTAGTTACAAAAGATTCTGAACACAGAAATTTACATATTGGATTTTAAATCTCCTGAGAATTATTAAAGAATTGTGATAGCACAATGTTACTAAAAAGTAAACAAGTCATGTCATTTCACACCAAATTATGTATCAAAACATAGTAATATGTATTGTTAGGTTCTGAGAGTTAAGAGAGCTGTTAAATTGTAGCACATGGGGCTTCTGGGTGGTTCAGTTGGTTACGCACCTGATTCTTGATTTCAGCTCAGATCATGATCTCATGGTGGTGAGATTGAGCCTCAAGTCGGGCTTGTGCTGACAGTGCAGAAGACCCTGCTCGGGATTCTCTCTCTCCTTCTCTCTCTGCCCCCTACCCCCCACCCCAAAATAAATAAACATTTTTTAAAAGTTTCAGAAAAAAGGTTACCAACATGAAAATTCCTGGAGAATATTTGCCTATTTTGGTATGTATAACAATGATGTACTTACGTCCGTCCTTTAAATATATCATGTCTAACCCATTTGGTAGTTAGATCTAAAAGAAAATAACATGCTTTCATCAAAGGTTTCTAAGAGTTTTTTAAACACCTGAATTGCTTGGCATTGCGTTTTACCATTTATGTACTTTATCCCAAGAAGAAGCTTGACATTACTAGAGTTTAGTGATTCTTAGAACTTAGGGACAAAAAACTAATATTATAGTTTCTTCATATATTTAGAAAAATATTTCTATAGACATTATCCAGGCATGTAAATAAAAAGAAGAGGCTCTGTATTTCTTGTTACCATTATCATTTAAAGCCATTTATGAAATCTTAGTGGTGGCAGGGAACTTTAGCAGGTTTCCAAATTGAAACAAAAATGATTAGAAAAATGTTAGACGAGAGGTATCTGGCTGGCTCAGTCAGTGGAGCATGTGACTCTTGGCCTCAGGGTTGTGCGTTCAGGCCCCATATTGGGTGTAGAGATTACTTAAACATTAAATCTTAAAAAAAAAAGTAAAATGTTAGATGAGAACTTTGAGATATGGAAAACTAATTTCACATAAATATGGCTGCTTCAACTACTTACTTTATTCCAACCAAGAGATGGAATAGCTAACATAGAACTGTGGCTATCAAATTTTATTGACATTGGAAGGGGAAAAAACTAATATATGCCTTAAAAATGGCTCCAAAATCATTTTTGATTTTCTGGTGAGGAAGATTAGGTATAGTGTTACTTTAGCAAAAATTTCATTCCCTCTTCCCTCCTTTCAGACACTCTCTATTTTACTTATTTTTCCATGTTAATTATTGTCTTTCTTCTTATCTAGAATGTAAGCTCCAAGGCTAGGAATTTTTATGTTTGGTTAGTTGGTACATTCCCAATATCTTGAAGATTTCTGACACACTGTAATCATTTAATAAATATCTATTAAACTATTTGAACTGCAGTAATTCTTTTGTTGATGTTTAGTTATTAAAACCTGTAAACTGAATTGCTTTCAGTGCATCACCACATATGTGGGGCTAATGAAATAATACTCAACAATATATTTAGAAGGGTGCATTATTACTAAAAATGTAGAATCTTCTTGTCTGGTCTTTTCCCATAGCCCGTGCTCACCTTTTCCACAGAGGAGCCCCTAATTATTTTTCCTTTACTGATTTCTTTCTTTTTTTTTTTTTTTAATTAATGTTTATTTTTGAGAGAAGAGACAGAACAGGAGTAGGAGAGGGGCAGAGACAGAGGGAGAGATAGGATTTGGCCAGGCTCTGAGCTGTCAGCACAGAGCCAGACATGGGGCTCAAACCCACCCACTGTGAGATCGTGACCTGAGCTGAATTCAGACACTTAATGTACTGAGCCACCCAGGTGCCCCCATTGATTTCTTTCCAAACATAATCTCCCTCTGCTATTCATCTATCTTCTCCCCAGACCTATCTTCTCTCCCATTTGAACCAAACTTTACCCAGGGAGGTGGTAAATGTCCTAAGAGGGAAGTTCCAGGAGTTACCTTCCTTGACTCCTGGTTTTCCTTAAAAATGCCAGTGTAGGGGCGCCTGGGTGGCTCAGTCGGTTAAGCGTCCGACTTCAGCTCAGGTCACGATCTCGCGGTCCGTGAGTTCGAGCCCCACGTCGGGCTCTGGGCTGATGGCTCAGAGCCTGGAGCCTGCTTCCGATTCTGTGTCTCCCTCTCTCTCTGCCCCTCCCCCGTTCATGCTCTGTCTCTGTCTGTCTCAAAAATAAATAAACGTTAAAAAAAATTAAAAAAAAATGCCAGTGTATAAGTTGAAAATTCAATAAAAAAGTTTCACATTTCTGGAGGATTCAAAATGGTGTAGGAATATTATTATGTTGATTTAATTTTTGTATACCTTTATGTGGACACAGACCATTTCATTCTTTTTTTTAAACAAAATTGCTTCAATCTCAAATCTACTCTCCTGTTCTTTCAAACACTAGATGTCTCTCTAGTGCCAGTCTCACTTTGCTACGTGTTAGTTCAGCCTAGAGTACACTGGATTCCACAGCAAGGAGACATTTATTTACCCAGTATTGGCCCTGAAGAGACAGGGGCATTTTCTATAATGTGTATCCTTTCAGATTCCATATGTTCATGTGGCAAAATTTTAGTCATGGCCCTCTCTGATTTACAGATCTGACTGATAATATTATTTTATACTTGTATAGCAGTAGAAATTTTAAAAATCCTCTCACATGTACTATTTTATTCTTCATAGCAGTTTTGTAAGCCAGGTATTATTATTATCTCTATTTTTACAGTTGGAGACACAGGCCCCAAATGTTACAGAACATTGATAAGTTGACATAGCAACTAGTCACTGACCCCATGTTCACTCACTGATTCTCTGATTCCAAATCCACTTGCTTTTTCCTCTCCATAAAACTGCCTTTGCCTGGATGAGCACTTTTAGAGGATTCTTTGTTATATATATGGGTCAAGCACATTACAGCTTTAAACACACACAGCATAACATAGGGCATTTTTAAGGCAGATACTAGTTGTTTCCCTTCTGGTAATATAAAGCTAGTTATAGTTTCCTTTCTGGTAATAAAAAGGTGTTACCGCATTTAATTCTTTCATAAAAGTCTACTAGAAAAGCAAATGTGTTTTAATTAACACTTCTAAACTGGCTTATATGTTCAAATAATATCTAGGGGTGAGACTGCCCCCACCCCCTCCCCTTTAGTCTGAACCTTGGGTAACCCGGTCTGTGATAAGCTTTAAAGAGGTATACGTGTGAGACTGCATTCCTCTGTGTACTTCACTTGCTGCCAGGAGAAACATTTAATTTCCTGATGGGAGAACATTATCTTTAAAGGAAGAGTTCCATTCTTTCTATTGTTACTCTGAGGTTCTCTGGATGATTTCAATCTCAAGAAAGTACAAATAAAGACTCCCTTAGATTCTGCTTAAATAAATATATATAGGAAATGTTCCTTTTCATTAGTTTGTGTATTTTACATGATAATAAATCAGTACTTTTTTGATATGTTAGTAACACCCATGGGCATTTTTGCAACTGTGTCTTAGTGAAGTTATTGCTACATTACTTTTCCCAAAAAGCACATTAAAATATAGGAAAATGTGAAATTTACTGTAACATCTGACTAGCAGTTATATATTCTTTACAATTAGAGCTTCAAAACTTACATATAAAACCCCTAATTTTGAAATCTTGTGTAAGGAATGCGCAGAAATCTATTACTTACTGAAATTTAAAGTCCTGAGCACTTAGTGAAACTTCCAATTTTTCTTCTTTAATATAAGAGTAAATAATTGCTCTTGAATTAGAAAAGGGAAGATGTGATCATTTTATTATATAGGATAGGTATTTTAAATAAAAGCTATACATCTTCATGAAGAATTCTGATTTTTATGTTTTAGTTTTATGTACAAATTATTTTTGCTACCAGTCAAGAATTTAATGATACCTATTTCTACAGCATTCTTGGGGGGTTTGTTTATTTTTCAGGTTTTCCAATTTTCAGGATGATCTATATTCACATAGCTCTTTTTATATAATGGATTTAGTTCTCCATTTCCCTGATAGGGGGTTTGCTTGACAGTCAAGAGTATCATCTTTGAAGACAGATCTGTGTTTGAATCTCCATTTATTGCTCATGTGATCATGGAGAATTTACATAACCTATCTATGGCTCTATCTCATCATCTATTAAGTCTTGATAGAAATACCCAGAGTATTTTGGGTTGGAGATTGACTAGAAGCAAGATTGGTTGGAAGGATGAGGTGCAGTAATGTTAAGCTAAGAGACTAGAATATGGTGAGTATTATTGGGCCAATGAATGGCCCAACGATTGTCATTTATGGCACTTCTCTTGAAAAAAAAACATGTCTATTCTCACAACTGGTTGATGTCTTCTCCCAGCATTACATGTTGTTGCTTATTAGTCCACTAATAAAGATTATTTAAAATGCCTCTTCAGAAGTGCCTGGGTGGCTCAGCTGGTTAACCATCTGACTCTTGATCTGTGCTCAGGTCATGATGTCACGGTTCATGAGATAGAGCCCTGCATCAGGCTCTGCACTGACAGCACAGAGCCTGTTGGGCATTCCCTCTTTCCCTCTCTTTCTGCCTCTCTCTCTCTCTCTCTCTCAAAAATAAAAAATAAATATAAAATAAAATAATAAAATAAAATGCCTCTTCAGAGAACATCATAATGAAGCAATGATAAGTGCATTATTAATATGCACCTATAATCTCCTTAGGAGAATATATAACAAGATTTTTATAAAAAATCCTTGATCATCCTTGGAACACTTTACTTTTAGGAACCTATAAAACATAGCTTCATTTTTTTAAAAAAGATATACATACGTCGTAAGTGAAGAATTTAATCAGCTTTACTCCAAGAATAGCTGAATTGGCATTTTCACACCCATTAGTCATTCAGAGGCAGTGCTTTTCTTTAAAAGAAGAATCTGTTAGAAAAGAGATGGTTAGTACAACACCATGATGTGTTGGTCTTTAAGCTAGCATTCAAAATAATTGATTGGATAGGAAAAGATACAGAGAACAAAAGGAAGGAAAATAAATACTCATTAACTCAGCAGGGTTAAAGATGAAAAAAGGAAACAAGAGGAAAGAGTTTAAGACTAGGATGGACAAACAGAATCGATTGTTCTACTAATGTTTACAGTGGCAGCCAATTCAGTAACAAAAGCTTATCCCTCCTTATACGCAGTGGTTTAGCAGTGAGGCCAACATAGAGAAGGACATTCTCTCTTTCTAAGTCCCCAAGTAACTCCTATGAAACAAAAAGCTGGTATCAACAATCATTTTACTTTTCACTACAATATTTTTGTGTATTATAATTAAAACCATAGTTTACTAAGAATATAATTATCTAAAACTTAAAAACATGAGGTTTTATCTAAAAAAAGGAAGGATAAGTAAGTTTGACTGCATAATACTTTAGTTTTAGAGCTTCTGGGTTGTGAAATATTTTGAACTCAGAAGTGGAATGTCAGAAATGGGCTTTAATAAAAATAATTACTTTTTATTTTAGAAGTATGATTTAAATATTTTATTAAAAATGACAGTAAATTTTATGGATCCTATAATCCTTTTCTTTGAATTATTTATAAATTTGTGATATAAAAACAATCATTTTCAGCAATTTGGAAATGTTCTACTTAAAAAAATCCTCATTCTCCTTTTACTTCTTTTTCCACCTTGTCTTCCTCCTGACTCAAAGTTTAAATGGAACTGAAACACGTGACATTAGTTGATTTGGGATACTTTATAACTAACTTTCCCCTCTGGAAATGTGGGTTCAAGTGCATTTTAAGTCACAAGTGGAATGAGTCATATGACCCCAATTTGTTCTTCTGTGACTTTCCGTGTTGATTTCAGAATGCCTCTTGCCAAACTCTATTTGGGAGGAGTCCAGTGATGAAATAACAGGAGTTGAAACCTGCTTGTTTAGAACATAGCTTTAGCTACTATTGATATATTCTCATTTTCTTTAGTTAAGAAATTCAGTGAAAGTTAGCAAGAGAGCAGGGACCCAATCTTGGAGACAACCCTACTAGAAACTAATTATAAGTTTGCGTGTGTGTGTGTGTGTGTGTGTGTGTGTGTGTACATGCAAATGTGTATTTATAAGATTACAAATAATATTTTAATTTTTCTTACTAACAAAGCTCATTTCACCCCAAAATGTGATTTTACATCCTAGATATGTGATTTAAGAAGATGGTTACAGAACTTGGGGTACCTGGGTGACTCAGTTAGTTAAGTGTCTAACTCTTGATTTTGGCTCAGGTCATGATCTTTCAGTTTGTGGGACTGAGCCTCATGTCAGTGCAGAGCCTGCTTGGGATTCTCTATCTCTCTCAAAATAAATAAATAAACTTTAAAAAAAGAAAGAAGATTGGTTATGGAACCTGAGTTAGTCAGTCTGGGTTGCTATAGCAAAGTACCATAGACTGGGGGTGGCTTATACATAATAGAAAATTATTTCTCACAGTTTTGGAGGCTGGAAGTCCAAGATCAGGATGCCAAGGTAGTTTGGTGAGAACCTTCTTCCAAGTCACAACTTCTCATTGTATCCTCACATGATGGAAGGGATGAGGGATCTCTGTTGCATTTCTTTTATAAGAGCACTAATTTGATTCATGAGGGCTCCACCCTCATAACCTAAGTACCTCCCAAAGGCACCATCTCACTCTTTTTTTTTAAATTTTTTAATCTTTATTTATTTTTGAGAGAGAGACAGAATGCGAGCAGGGAGGAACAGAGAGAGAGGGAGACACAGAATCTGAAGCAGGCTATAGCCTCTGAGCTGTCAGCACAGAGCCCGACGTGGGGCTCGAACTCAGAACTGCAAGGTCATGACCTGAGCCAAAGTCAGACGCTTAACCAACTGAGCCACCAGGTGCCCCCAAAGGGCCCAGCTCTTAATACCATCACATTGGCATTAGGATTTGCCACATATGAACTTTGGAGGGACATAAACATTCAGACCATAGCAGAGACTAAAATTTGGAAGTGTCTCAACAGTGTCATTGCTTTCAGATCACTAATAAAAAGTTAAATACAGGTATATGAATTTATTTAAATACATTGATTTTACCCTATATAAAGAGGATATAGGGCTTTAACAGATAAAAGCTATACTTTAATGTTGGACATTTTGATTTGAACTACATAGAAATGATGGACAAATATAAACTGTTTTTTTCAATATGTGATTAACTCAAAGAAATTAATTATTCAAATGGCAGAAATGAGAGGAACATTTTAAGCCAGTGCAATAAGGAACAGCTGAAGTCATAGTCGTCTATGTGGCAATGGGGCTGAAATAGTATATATGGACCTTAAAGACTGAAGGTTTGGAATTTTAGCATCTAAATGGAGATTTAGAGGTAGGGCTTCAACGAAGACAGAACCTGTTAAGGTCTACTCTATCTATGACACAGGGATTACCTAAACTTTGCCACTAGTCTAAGGAAGTAGTAAGGAGTAGTGTTATTAAAAATTAGGGTTAAGAAGAAAAACAAAGTTATGGTAGAGAAACTGAGAACCCAATCCAAACCAGACTTGGACACTAATATCCTATATGGGACACAACCCTAAATTAAGAAATTACCTGGGACCTCAGCAGAAACAAAAATAAAAACTTGTAATTCTATCCCTTTCTAAAATGTTATTTAGGTTTTATTGGTTTTGTAGAGAAGCAACAACTCATTGGGATATTAACATTTTATTTTTTAATAATTTCTTGTTATTGGCTTCTGAAGATCCAGAGACTGACAGCCTTCCAGTTTCTACAGTTGCAACCATACAAATGGGTGCTATTTTTATGGAACACATTAATTGGTTCTTCAGAGAGTCCTGTGAGTGTCTTTCCTTTGTGTTGTCTCTGATGTAGAAATCTGGCTTCGGTTCTTAGTCCTTGCTTTCCTTTTTAGCTCTAGTTATAATCCGTGTACTGATAAGACAGCTAAGGGCTTTAGAAAATTCTGAGAAACTAACTCACTCCCTGCGAAGCCAAATGGTGGAAGTGCTGGCTGCTTCGCTAACATTTTTTTCTTTTAGCATGATTTTTCCTGGTCCCTGTTTCCATATCACAAAAACATCAGGCTCTCTCCGGCCAAATGAATAGCTTGGATAAGTTTAGATGAGAGATACTCATGATTAACTGACTTACAGGAAAATAAGTAGTTTGGATAACCCCAATTTGTTTTAGTAATTCTGTTTCTCCCTTTCCTGGCTTCAGGGAGGAAAAACATCACATTTCTTCTACACAGAGGGGTATGTGAGGAGAAATAAAAACTTTCTTCATGAATTGTGTATCCCACAAAAATTCACGTTCCATTTTCCTAAACCTCCTCTTATATTGAATGAAAAGTGGGGGTTGGAGTATTCGTTTTGCAGAAAAATTGCCTTTGAACAATCCTTTCATGCGTGGGTGACATCAATAGCTGGAAAACCAGTGTTTTTAGACTCGCGGTGCTTTGTTAGGGCTTTTGCCTCAACTGTAAGGCTTAGAATCCGTATCTGGTATCCAGAATCAAATAATATCTTGTTATAGAAGAGTAGGGACAAAATAAAAACGTACTGAGAAAACTTAGGACTGAGGATCATTACTCAGACCCACTAAAGGGAACATCAAATGATGCACTTTAATTTTTTTAATGTTTTTATTTATTTTTGAGAGAGAGAGCATGAGTGGGGAAGGAGCACAGAGAGAGGGAGACACAGAATCTGAAGCAGGCTCCAGGCTCTGAGCTGTCAGCACAGACTCAGGGCTCGAACTTATTAGCTGTAAGATCATGACCTCAGTCGAAGTTGGATGCTTAACCGACTGAGCCACTCAGGCACCCCTCAAATGATGCACTTTATAAAGAACAGGGAACAAAGAAGAACAGGATGCAAGAATCAAAGAAAGTGATTAACATGTGGATGAGCATGTTTGTAAAAAACTGATTAATCTATAGATGAATCTAAGTAAGCAATGAATGCTAAAAACAATAATAAAAATAATGCCTTATTTTGAGTGCCTTAAAAACAGGGCTCAAAGTGCATGGAAAATCAAATAAATCATTGGAGCTCAAGCTTTTTCAGATCCTTTGATTTTCTGGAGGAGTTAGTAATACTGACTAAATTTTTATCTGCTGGGTCAAGATTGCATGTTGATTAAGGATAAACACTGTACGTAGAGCAATAGAGTGTAAAACAATAACAAATCAATAAATGTTTCTGCTGTTCAATAAAGGAAGGAGGAAGAATATAAGCAGATAAATATCATGGAAATAAAATTAAAAAATAAACTACTAAAGTAAGTTAAAATGAAGCAGCAATAATAAATGCTAAACTACCAGTTAAACTTAAATAAATTTAGATTTAAGTCTAAATTTACTTCTTAAAAGATAGGTAGTTTCAAATTAGATTTTTAAAATTCTGGGTTGATGGAAATACACTTACATATGATGATACAGAAAATACTGAAATGGAAAAACAGATACAAGCAAAGCAAAGATGAACCCAACTAAATTTGTTTTTGCAATATTAATAAAAGGCAAAATAAACTTTGAACCAAAAAAGGACTTAGGTGAAAGAACACCATAATTCACTAGAGAGATACATCACTGAATGTATATATACTGGAAAACCTGCAATGCCTTGAAAAGTGCATAGAGCAAATGTTAATAGTATTAAAGTTGAAATTGATAATTATCCATTGTATTGGGAGATTTTGATACAACTTTTCTGGAAAATGACAGATTTTGCATATATCAAAAATTAGGATGCATCTAAAGCACTACCTTCAACAAATAGGGAGACAAATTATTTCCAAACACCTATCGAATATTTTAAAAATATGTTAAAAATTTACATACAGGACAATTTGCTCTTTTTGGTATAGAGTTCTATGCATTTGACACATGCATACTGTAGTATAAACACCACCATAATAAAGATACAGAACAGTTCTATCACTCCAGAAGAAATAACCTCATACAACACTTTGTAGTCAAACACTTCCTCTGGTATTAATGTCTGACAACCACTGACTGGTCTTGTAACTCTGTAATTTTGCCTTTTCTGGACAGTAACATATATGGAATTATACAGAATATAGCCTTTGGAGAAAAATTTCTTTCTTTTAGTATAACGCATTTGAGATTCATCAATTTCTCCCATGTATCAGTAGTTCAATCCTTTTTATTGCAGAGTACTGTTTCATTATATGGAGGTAGCACAATTTATTTATCTATTCTCCTGTTCAATGACATTTATGTGTTTTCGGTTTCTGGTGATACTAACAAAATTGTTTTAAAATTACTGTAGTATTTGTATGAATGTAGTTTTCATTTTACTTGGGCAAATGCCAGTGTGTGATATTGCTAGGTAATTGTTGTGGTAAGTGTATGTTCAACTTTTAGGAGTTATTTTCTAGAGTGGCTGTGCCTTTTGCATTCCTACCAGCTATGTGTGAGAGTTCCTGTTGCTTTGTGTTCTTGTTAGTACTTGGTATTGTCAAGTTTTGTAGAAAAAGGCATTCTAGTACATGTGTATGGGTATCTCATTGTGATTTTTATTTTTTTCTTTTTTTAAAATTTTTTAAATCTTTTTTTTTATTTTTGAGAGAGAGAGAAGAGAGAGGAAGAAAGAGAGAGAGAGAGATGAGAGAGAGAGAAACAGAGAGAAAGGGAGACACAGAATTCAAAGTAGGCTCCAGGCTCTGACCCGTCAGCACAGAGCCCGACGTGGGGCTTGAAGTCACGAACCGCGAGTTCATGACCTTAGCTGAAGTTGGACACTTAACCACCTGAGCCACCCAGGCACCCCATGATTTTTATTTTCATGTTATCTTTTGTACATACTTCAAGATTCAAGTTGTGTCATAATCCATTCAGGTTGCTATAACAAAATGCTAGCTATATTTTATAAACAAGATAAATTTATTTCTCACAATTCTGGAGACTGGAAGTCCAAGATCATGGTGTTTGTAGGTTTTATATGGTGGCTGGTGAGGGCTCAATTCCTGGTTATAAGAGGTACCTTCCTGCTGTGCTCTCATGTGGTGGAACGGGCTAGGGATTCTGTGAAATGCTTTTACAGTGCGCTAATCACATTCATGAGGGTCCCATCATTATGACCTAATCACTTCCCCGAGACTTCCATTTACTAACATGTAATCATCTTTGGGAGTTAAGATTCAACATAAGCATTCTGGAGGCACACAAATATTCAGACCATATCACTGAGGATTTTTTTACATTTATGTTCATTGAGACA
Source organism: Panthera leo (assembly GCF_018350215.1). Lineage (NCBI taxonomy): Eukaryota > Metazoa > Chordata > Mammalia > Carnivora > Felidae > Panthera > Panthera leo. The sequence goes on from NC_056686.1 coordinate 173,290,786, forward strand.
GTGTTTTTTTTAATTTTCTTTTTCTTTTAATATCTCTGGCTGTTTTTGAAATCAAGGGAATGCTGACTTCATAAATAGAGTTGGGAAGTGCTCCTGCCCTCTCTCCAGCCGTTCCATTTTTTGCAAGATTTTCTGTAGAATTGGTATTATTTCTTTGTTGAATACTTGGTAGAATTCACCAGTAAAACCATGTGGTGCTAGATTTTTCTTTTTTGGAAGATTTTAAACTACAAATCCAACTTCCTTATAGGGGCAGATATAGGCTATTTACTATGGAGCAGGTTTTGGTAATTTGTATTTTTGAAGGAAGTGATCCATTTCATTTAAGTTGTCAAAATCATGGGCATAGATTTTCGTAGTATACTTTCATTATCGTTTAATATCTATGGAGTCTGTAGGAGTATCATCTTTTACATTCTTTATATTGTTAATTTGTGTTTTCATTCAGTTCAAAATATTTTCCAAGTTTTCTTGAGATTTCTTCTTTAACTCATGGGTTATTCAATTTTCACACACTTTTTCTGTTACTGATGTTTAGAGAATATAATTTGTTTAATTTGAACTCTTCCAAGTTTGTTAATGTTTGTTTTATGATCTATCTTGGTGAATGTTTTATGTTGTACTTGAAAAGAATGTATATTCTGTTATTGGGTGGAATGTTCACATGTCAATTAGGTAAAGTTGGTTGATAGTGTTATTCAGGTTTTCTACGCCCTTGATGATTTTGTCTCCTTGCTCTGTCATATGTATTAACATGTATATACACTTAAACTTTCCCAGAAAATGTTAAAAATTTTACTTTCAAAAGTAGTATAATTTAATGAGCTGAGAAAAGAAAAATAGTAAATTGTATTTATTCAGATATGTTTCATTGCTCTTGCTTTCCTTTTCATTCCCAAAGTTACAAGTTTCCCCTCTGGTATAATTTCTCTTTTTTATTTGAACTTGGACTGTTTGAGATTTACTGAAATTCTTAAATTTTTTTTCTGTCAATTTTTTTTTCATCAAACATGCAGAATTTTTTTCAGTCACTATGTCTTCAAATATTTTTCTGCAGCAACCTCTACCTCCCTACTTCATATACTCCAAATAATAGATCTTTTGATATTACTATCATATTATCCTCAGGCACAACAGATTCTAGTCATTTTTGTTTTCAATCTTTTTCTCCCTAGTATTTAGAATGAATAACTTTTATTAACTTATCTTTAAGTAATCCTACTATTTGTATTGGGCTAAACAAACCAACCAATGGAAAGGAATAAAAATGCCAGAGAAAGATTTATGCATATTTAAGAACTCTAGTGGCGGCAACTAATTAGTTGTGAAAGAGCAAAGTTTTTAATACATGGTGCTAAGTAAAATTAATTCTTTGTTAAAGGAATTCTCAATTTGTACCACATTAAAAATAAAGTCCAGGTGAACTGAAGACCCAAATGTGAGAAAAGATTCTTTAAAACTTTTGGAAGGAAATATATCTTACTTTTAAACAAAAACATAATAAGCACAAAATGAAAGGAAATCATCTATAATCTTGTTTAAAATGCAAGGTTCTGTACTGTAAGATACCCTGAAAAAATTTAATAGAAAGTAATAATCTTGAGAGAAACAGTTTATAACACATATAAACAGAAAAACTGGTATCTTAGTATAGTAAAAATGTCTCAAAATGAGTAAGACAAATTACCCAATTGAAAAGTGGACAAATAGGGGCACCTGGGTGGCTCAGTCAGTTGAGCGTCTGACTTCGGCTCAGGTCATGATCTCGCGGTACGTGAGTTTGAGCCCCACGTCGGGCTCTGTGCTGACAGCTCAGAGCCTGGAGCCTGCTTCAGATTCTGTGTCTCCCTCTCTCTCTGCCCCTCCCCTGCTCATGCTCTGTCTCTCTCTGACTCAAAAATAAATAAAACATTAAAAAAAATTTTTTTTAAAGAAAAATGGACAAATAATATGACGAAGAAGCTAGAATGGCAGAAATGGAGAAAAGATCTTAAATCTGAACAGTGGAGGGAGAATTCTCATCGGTTTGAAAATGAAATATTGCTTCACATTTAGCTTTGGCAGACCCCTGACAACTGAGACCTCTGACAATACCCAGCTTTTGGAGGAGTGGGAAAACAAATTCTAATACCCTGCTGGCTGGCAGTAATGTAAATTGATCAAGCACTTTGAAAAAAATACTTAGATAGTCAAGCAAAATAGACTACAAGTGTAACGCATTTTCCAGAAATTCCACTGCTAGGAGTATGCTCTAGAGAAATACTTTTTTATGCCCATGAGAAGACATGTACAAGACTATTTCTTGCATCACTATTGATAAAAGAAAAAGATTAAGAAACCATCTAAATATTTATTGATAAAGAAGTGATTAGCTAAATTACAGTATTTTTAATATAGAATACTACCTAGCAGTCAAAATAAATGAAGCACGTCTACATGTATTAACTTTGGTACATTTTGAAAGCACAAAGGTAAATTAAAAATTAGGTTGTAAATATATATCATACAAAATTAAAATAATGTAAAATGTTACCTATAAGTTTGATGGTGCTATACATATATGGGAAAAGTAATAAAAACAAAAATAGGAAGGTTACACAATCTATAATATATTGGTTTTCTCTGAAAAGGGAAGGAGGCAGGTAGGAGGGTCCAAGGAGTGATTCAGGCTATAGGACTGAGTAAGGTGTTATGAGACTTTCTCTGCATCTGTCATTTTTCATTTCTTTCCAAAAGTTTCTGGAACAGTAAAAAATTTAACATTTATAAAATTTGGGTGTTGGCTATGAACCGATTCCTAAATCTCTGAGATAATTCATTAAAAGGGGAGAGATGTAAAAGTCAATGAACAAAAAAACCATAGCCACTTTCTATGTATTCTGTGCTGAGTGATGAATAGCTCTATTAACGATAGCATTAACCAGTAAAGAGTTTCACATTTCTGCTGACTTTACAAGTGAACCTGGGCTGAACCTCACAGAGGGAATGTATAAACTAGAGAGGTCAAAACCAAGAGGGAGGTTGCCGCTATTACTAATTATTAAAAAGAAAAGAAAAGAACCTGCAAGATTGCTCACACTAACTCATATAACTATGAACCTGTTATAGAAATTAGGCACATCGTGCTATTATTTTTTATACTTACTTTTCTCCTCTGGGAAAGAAGGAAAGTTTTTGCAAAATATATTTATGTAAGAAAAATGCTGTTTGTTTCTAAGAAAATCACATGCTAATATAAAATCATATGGAGGTAGTTTTATTTTCTCTTTCAGAATTAGTTTATTTGGTATAATTTAAAGCATATAACTTTGGGAATATATTGATGTTGAAGTTAAATCTTTAAATTATCTGGTTTCTCTACATATGTTTGACTTAGAGAGTTTCAAAATATAAATGCCAAATCGAAATGACTACTAACACAAAATAAAATTTTAGTTTTTATCAGGTAATAGTACCATCTCTCTCTCTCTCTCTCTCATGTACACACACACACACACACACACACCAAAGTCCAAAACAAAAACTTCTGCAAATTATTCTTTTATTTTAAATAAAGTTAAGTGATTATTGAGAAAATTAATTAGGTACTCAAATCAATTAAAATAGTTAAAATGGTTATGCATGTTACTCCACAGTGACGCTTTCGAAATTTAATATAATTCCATTATATTATAATTAAAAATATTTTTAAATTAAGTTTATTTATTTATTTATTTTGAGAGAAAGAGAATGCACGCAAGTGAGGAAGGGGCAGAGAGAGAGAAATAGAGAGACTCCCAAGCAGGCTCTGTGCTATCAGCACAGAGCCTGACCCAGGGCTTGAATCCAGCAACTGCAAGATAATGACTTGATATGAAGTCAAGAGTGGGATGCTTAACCGACTGAGCCACTCAGGTGCCCTACCATTATATTACAATTTTAAATACTTACTCTGCCTGTGAGAAGCTAAGCTATCCAGTCTAGATGTTGTAAAGATATTTTTTAGATGTAATTAACACTTAAATCAGTAGACACTGGGTAAAGCAGATGTGGGTTGGGCCTGATCCAGTCAGCTGAGGCCTTAAGAGCATCCTTAAGAAGAATTCTCCTCCAGATTGCAACAAAGAAACACTGTCTGTTTCCAGCATACTGTCCTGTGACATTTAGATTCCAGAGGGCAATATCAAGTCTTACCTGAGTTTCCAGCCTTCTGCCTGCTTCATGGCTTTTGGACTTGCCAGCCTCTGTAAATGATGTAATTCAATTTCTTAAAATCAAGTGATCTCTTTTTCAATCATTCTTTCTCTCCATCCTACTCATTCTGCTTCTCAGGAGAACCTAGAGTAACATAGCTGTCTATTAGCCAGTTGAATTAAGTGATTACCAATATCAAAGTATCAACCATTTTAACATATCCTAAATATACATACAAAATTTTGCAAACACCTAAGCCATACTGGGCAATCAGGAGAGTTTTTATGCCCCAAATAATTTAACTCTACTTACTGCACATATTAGAAAAGAATTTCCCACATTTGGGTTTTGAAGTGCACAAACAGTTCCCTAGGGCCTACCTTGAATCCCTCTATGTGCCTCTTTCCCTGTAGCTTTCCACTCTTCTATGATGTATACATGAAAAGAACAGGGGGAAGGGAAGAACAGGCCCTTCTTGACAAATGGCCATCCTGGTGGAACCAGAGCTGTAACATACATGAACATGGTCTATTAACGGCTATTTTATAGAGCAGGAAAAGAGAAGGAAAAGAGAAAAGTGAAGGGGAAAGTAGAACTTGGGGATGTCAGCTGTCAACCCTCAACACAGAAAGAAGGAAAGGAAGAAAAAGAAAGAAAGAAAGGAAAGAAAGAAAGAAGAAAGGAAGAAAGGAAGGAAGGAAGGAAGGAAAAAAAGAAAAGAAAAGAAAAGAAACGAAAAGAAAAAGAAAGGAAAGAAAGAGAAGAAATTTCTAGTTTCTGTAGGACCTGCAGATGAAAGTGTAACCTCCACACATGGTCAGTGTGTGTGTGCAAAAGTAGAAGTGGAAAAAAAAAAAAAGCTTTGAACCCACTGGAGAAAGGAGGATGTTAACAACTCCACCCTTTCCTCCTCCTTGTGCTTGAATCTTTCTTTGTGTTCTATTTTGTGATCTGGACACTTGGGAAATTATTTTTCTGGAAAGAGTAATTAGAATGTTTGCAGAGGGGAGCCGAGAGGGAAGTTGAATAATAATTGTAAACTTTAAATGGCTGAACACATGATTTAGTAGGGTTTCCTACATACTGTATTCTGCCAATAAATAGATGAGATCAGTTTTCTCATCTGTGAAATAAAGGAATTGGATATCTCTTCTAGATGATCCTTACAGTATCATCTGTAGTTTAAAATTTCTATGTAAATTCTATTTAAATGGACAGTGCAAAGAAAAAATTAGTTCAGGCCTTTTGTTCTCCTTAATTTATAAAACAAACAGAATTATAATTTGGTTTGTTTTTTTCCTTACAAAGAGTGGTTGTTACATGAATAAACACCAGAAAAAAATTTATTTCAAAAAAATAAATTAACAAAATACTACTCCTAATAGACCACGGGGTCAGTCAGAAGTTTAAAGGTATTATTACTTATATTTTTAGCTTTCAAATATAAAGCAAGGTTCATATTATTTAAGTTTAAGGGGAATCTTGCAAACTAATTTTAATAGGAGAATAAAAAATTGCTTCATAACTTTCCTCCATTTTCTGCCTATACAATTTTTGAAAACTACCGTTATTTTTATAAGCCTTAATTTCTCTATCTTTAAAATTGGAATACCAACTTCCTACTAAGGTAGTTATAAAAATTGAATGAAGGATTACATGTGAAAGTTTCTAACATACCTTGAACATATGCTAAACTCTTTTTCAAAACTCCTCCTTCTTTCTGTACTTCCCATTTTGATGATATAGCTATCAGTTTTTTCTCTGTTGCCAAGCTAGAAAGCTGGGAATTACCCTAAATCAATATTTTAAAACTATGGTAATATAACTAATGTAAGCAGCCAGTATCTATTTATTTATTTATTTATTTATTTAATTGTTTTTTTTTTTTTTGTTTTTTTTAAAATTTTAATTCTCGTGGCAGCGAGACCCGCAAATAAAGGGGAGCGCCGGGGCTGCGGCGGGAGGAGGAGCGCGGGGGCCGGCGGTAGCGCGGTCTGACCGCCTGGGCGGTGAGCGGGCAGCGCGGCCTTGGCCTATGTGACTGGGCGGCGCCGGCGCGGCCTCCGTCTGGAGAGGATTCAAGATGACCAACGAGGAACCTCTTCCCAAAAAGGTTCGACTGAGTGAAACAGACTGCAAAGTTATGGCACGAGATGAGTTAATTCTAAGATGGAAACAATATGAAGCATACGTCCAAGCTTTGGAGGGCAAATACACAGATCTTAATTCTAATGACGTAACTGGGTTAAGAGAGTCTGAAGAAAAACTAAAGCAACAACAGCAAGAGTCTGCCCGCAGGGAAAACATCCTAGTAATGCGACTGGCTACCAAGGAGCAAGAGATGCAAGAGTGTACTACTCAAATCCAGTACCTCAAGCAAGTCCAGCAGCCTAGCGTTGCCCAACTGAGATCAACAATGGTAGACCCAGCGATCAACTTGTTTTTCCTAAAAATGAAAGGTGAACTGGAACAGACTAAAGACAAACTGGAACAAGCCCAAAATGAACTGAGTGCCTGGAAGTTTACACCTGATAGGTAAACAAATCATACTCCCCAGTCAAGACTTCCCTGACAGTCCCACTGCGAGAAAGCTGTGGTGGGACAGCCAAGTACTCGTTTCCACACCAAGACTCAGACTTTTTGAGCCAAAAAAAGCCACATTCTTAAACTATCCAGCTTGTAATGGTTAATGTAAAACTTACCAGATGAACCTTGTGTTTCAGCTTTTTTCTCTTCCCCCTCCCCTTGCTTCAGAGGCCTGATGGCGTCGGACTATTCCGAAGAAGTGGCCACCTCCGAAAAATTCCCCTTCTAGAACATGTAGACACTTGAGAAATGTTTCTGTTTGAAGAAAATAGAGGGAGAAACAGAAGTCTTAAGTCTGTGGCACACTGTGTCTTCAGACAGTTTGGAGGAATGAAAACCTAGAGATTTAAAATCATGAATTGAACATGTAAAATTCCAGTAAAATGTAAAAATGGAATATGCATCGCTCTTAACCTTGAGCATAGTGACTTAGAGACACTGTATATCAGTTTTGCCAATAAGACTGTGGACTTCGTGATTGTTGTTGAACTTCTGGGTCAAAACTCAAATGAGGTGAATTTTGCCTTTAAAGAGCTTCATTTGCTAAGGAACCAACTTAATAGTCGTGAGAGAATCAAATAATAGATGTCAGTACAAGTAGTTCATAACCGTTTAGTTTGGGGCTCTATATTACTTGATTGAGCCTTAAATCAATGTGGGTTTAATCAATGGTTTGTTCTTTGAATTCTTGCTAATGCTGTAGATAATCTTATTGAGGACTGTACAAACATAAAGGTGTGGTATCAAACTTCAGGTTGAAACTGTTTGAAGCATTATGAACATTCATTTCACTACTAGATTGTATAAGGATATTGGCTGTGATGAGACTCACCGCGTTATTTTTTTCAGTAGTGAAATTAAATCCCCATTCCATTCAACAGGCACATGTTGAAAGAGTATTGTCGTTGGTGTTAATGGGGGAATGTGTTTCCTTCATTGTATTTGGGGCCTTTTGTATTGCACTCTTGATATTAAATTAAATGTGCCTTGAAAAAAAAAAAATTTTAATTCTCATGTAGTTATCATACAGTGTTATATATAGGTGTACAATATAGTGATTCAACAACATGAAGCCAATATTTTATAATAGAAGCAGTAGAATATAAAAAAGTATTAGAGAGCATTGCACATAGTAAAGGTAGGTATTATCTGTACAACTTTTGTATTATTAAAGTGTATGTGTATAGGAAGGCCTGAGGGAGGGTGCGTCTTCCTGGCGTGAAATGTATTTCTTCCTGTGGGTTATAATTAAAAATGTCTGAGAAACACCATCTTAAGAGGTGCTGTCTCTCTCCTATGTTCTCCAGCTTACCGATCTTATCTCCTAAAGAAGCTTTCTGATCCTTATTCCTTTCTGTGTTCTTCCATTGCTTTGTATAAGCTCTAATCACTTTGGTTTCCTTGTCATCAAACTTTTCCATGTGGAAAACCGCTACTCAAGAGATCGTCCTAAAGTGTGTACCTAAACAGGTTAACCTTAAGACATATTAATTCTTAGGGGAGAGGTCAGTCTTTAATCACCATCACATGTATAGGGGGCATTTGAAATACAGTTGACCCCTGAACAACATGGGTCACTGACCTATGCACAGTCAGAAATCCATATTTAATTTTTGAGCCCCCCCCCCCCCCCCAAAACATCACTACTGTTGACGGGGAGCCTTACCAATAACATAAACAGTCGATTAACACATATTTTGTATGTTATCTGTATTAAGTACTATAAGTAAGCTAGAGAAAGGAAAATGTTACTGAGAAAATCGTAAGGAAGAGAAAATACGTTTACAGTAGTGTACTATAAAAATCCACGTATAAGTGGACCTGCAAGGTTCAAACTCACATTGTGAAAAGTCAATTGTGTATCATAATATAAATGAGTACCTCAAGACACTTTTCGGGTCCTTCTCATACCCTTCTCAGCCTCAGATCTGGTTCTAGTCTCTACTTGGGGGACAGTTAGTTCCTCACAGGATTCCACGGTTGACTTTGCAGTGACAATGTCTCAGGTCCAGCAAGCAACTTTTGCTTTCTGTCCTATGGGCGCTCGGAGGTGAGAAATGCCAGCGGGAGCCTGCTTGCTGCACAGACATGCGCACGTCAAAGCGAAGCACTGCGTTTGCGCGCTCGCTGACTGCGCGCGTGCACGTGCATGAACATGCGTGGTGGGTTACATTAAGGCTCCAGTCAATAATGCGGGGAGAGGAGCTGCTTGATGAATGCCTTTTACTTCTCTATCCTTGAATGGAATATTTTGCGAAATCCTCCTCAGAAAAAGTCTAGGTGGTACTGAGCCCTGGCTGCTTACAGTGGTGGTCAACCCAGGAGAACACCCTCAATTTGGCTTTTCCTCCTTTCCTCTTCTGGCCAGTCCCTTTTTCTTACTCCTTGTGGAATTGGCTCCCAAGTAAACTACCTGCGCACAACTCCTAGTTTTGGGCTCTGCTTTCAGGGGGAAAGTAAACTCCATTTCTTGATGCTCCACAATATCTATACATATTACATAGTAAATATTTGCATAAAAAATAATAAAAATTAAAAAAAAAATACTTGTGTAGTGCAGTGAGAAAAAGTTTCTGGAAACATTTATAGAGTTTGGAGAATATAAACACAGTCTTTTAGAGTCAATCCTCTTAAAATCTGCTCCTACCTGTCTAGCCTCATTTTTACTGTTTCTCCATCGGTACTCCATGCACAGTCCTAATCTGCCTCTTACAGTTTCTGGAATATGCCTTGCTTTCTCTTACTCCTATGGTTTTGCACAAACTGTTGCATCAAAATGTGTTAGAGGTGATGGGTTGCCTCTACAGGAAATAATCATGAATTACTATGTCTTTATATCTCAAGCAACTGCCACGTCATCTGGCACAAAGTAATTGTCAAGAAGTGTTGAATGAATGAACGAATAACTTACACGCTACACATTGCATTCTAATTCTTGGTTTGATGACTTCTTCTCTCCTCTGCCTGCATATAGGCTTTTTGAGGTCAGTTAATTTATTTTCTTGTATTCCTAGCTTAAGGCCAGGAGCAAAGTATGGACCTGATGAATATTTACTGAATGGATGAATGACATGATATTATTTAAAATACTGTGTTTTAGTTTTGTGTTTACCCTTCTGTCTTCCTCACTAGGTAGTAGGGTTACACAAGGGATCTATGAGCTCTGCGTACCCCAGCATATATTCACGGGCTGGCACATGTAGTTATATTCATAATTTAAAAAAACTATATGATATATATTTTCCTGTGTTCTTTACCAGAAACAAATTCCTACTTGGGCAATATTTATTTATTTATTTATTTATTTATTTATTTATTTATTTATTTATTTTTTTATTCATTCATTCAACAGAGTCTTATTTAAACAGTACAACAAATCAATAAAATGTAGTTTTATTATCGTAATGATTGATTTTAAAGAAATAATTGATTTTAATATTCTAATTTGTTTGCCAGGATATAGTTTTAAACAAGCTGGCTATTTGTTATGAAATTCCTTGGGTAATGGTGGAGATACCATCTTGACATATTGATAAGTACTAATCAAATTGTGAATACATGGTATAGATGGGAAAAACATGCGTTAGGATAGCCAGATATAATAGAAAGACTGGTATCAATACATTTAGGAAAAACTATGCAAGTAAATCAGATACCGAGAAAAGAGACCTTATTGAAACAGAGGGACAAAACAAGAACAGAATGAAGGATTTAGTTTTTAATCACAAGAGGGATGCAACGACAAGCAGATTGGAAGTTTAATCAGGTAGAGTTAAAACTGAAATGCTCTAGGGAACTTCAGGTGCTTCCTACTTCCTCACTGACTTTGGTGAGAATGATGCTAGTAAATTATACAATTAAAATCCATACTTTCTTTTTTTTAATTTTTCTTTTTTACATTTATTTATTTTTGAGAGACAGAGCACAAGTGAGGGAGGGGCAGAGAGAGAGAAGGAGACACAGAATCGGAAACAGGCTCCAGACTCTAAGCTGTCAGCACAGAGCCAGGCACGGGGCTCGAGGCTGGAACTCACAAATGGTGAGATCATGACCTGAGCTGAAGTCAGATGCTTAACTGACTGAGCCACCCAGGTGCCCCAAAACCCATACTTTCTTATCTTCTTCCTTTGCTGGGAAGAAATTTCATTAATCAGAAACCAGGATTGAGAAAAGGGTGATTGCTCAGTCTCTAGCGGACTGTCCAGAGCAATGGACCAGAAACATGATCTTTTACAATTTTAAGTCACGCTACTTTACCCCTGTGTCCAACTCCCCACACTGGCCTACACTCCCTATGCAGTTGGCTTCCCATGACTTCATTTCATGTATTGGGTCATCTTCTTCTCCCCCTTGATCACTCTATTCTTATAGCAGACATTGAATCTGTATTTTTGTTATTATTGTTTTAAATTGAGAATTTAAAGGGAGCCCAAGCCTGGCTTAGGATAAGTATCTCTTGAAAGGGACAATTCAAGTCTTGGTCATTCCTGTAACTTTACCCAATTGCTGAATAGGTTCAAGCTCATTCAGTAGCTTGGGATTTTGTCTACCAACTGAGTAGGTGTTCAACTGTCCACAGCTGAGACATGTAGTGTCAAGATACCCTCATGGGTGTCCTCCAAAACCTGCTTGTTATCAAGCTGATTTTCATAAACCATGTTTCTTAGCAAATAGGAGGACTCCTTTGCCAATAAAGTGATAACAGAATAGTGGGAAAAGCTGAAGAATAGAATAATGGCCAAGGGACAAATAAAGATTCAGAACTTAAAAAAACAGTAAAGTGTTTATAATTCTGAGTTGGGGAGTACATAATCTCATGAATGCAAAGCAGACAATCGAATGATATGAAAAGATGATGGTAAAGTTAGCCTGTCTGAGATGGTAAATATGACCCTTGGTCAGGTAAGCTAAACACTGAAACTTAGAAAAAATGTAAAAATAAGTAAATATTTAATGGAGTAAAAGAATCCCATAAAATTAATATTTTGATATTTAATTTTTAACATCAGCATGATAATGTGAATATACATTGATTAATGTGAATATACACTTGAAAGACAATTACACATAAGAAACATAGACATATTGGCAAGATTTTAATTTGAAATGTGTAGGAGGATTTTACTGTATTTTTAAGAAAAGCCAGATTTACATTTATGTTTGGTTCATCACATTTACAAAAGTTACTTAAATACTTAGAAATAATTTGCAATTCAGGCATTTGTATTAGCTTACTAGGGCTGCTGTAATAAAGTACCGCAGACTGGTGGCTTAAACTGCAGACCATTGATTGTCTCACAGGTCTGGAGGCAAGAGGTCCAAGAATAAGATGTCAATAGAGTTGGTTCCTTCGAAAATTTGAAGGTTCATGCCTCTCTCTTAGCTTCTGGTGGTTTTCAGACAATCTTTGGTGTTCCTTGGCTTTTTAGGTGTCACCATGTTCTCTGCCTTCATCTTTACAAAGTGATCTCCCTGTGTGCATGTCTGTGTCCAGAGTTCCTCTTTCAATAAGGATTCTAGTCATATTGGATTAAGGGCCCTTCTTACTCCAGTATGATCTCATCTTAACTAATTACAACAGCAGTGACACTATTTCCAAATAAGATTGAATTCTGAGGTACTAGATGTTAAAACTTCAACATATGAATTTAAAGGGGACACAATTAAATCCATAATAGCATTTAAGTCTGACTTACCAGAAGCTTAAAGAGATGAACATTAGCTATACTAAATTTTGAAAATGATCAAGTAAAACTTGATATTAATATTTTAAATAGATTTAAGATTTTTTTTTGCATTGATATAAAGACTAAGAAACATTTAGGTTAAAGATTTTTAATCTTAATAAGTTAAAACACAGGCGGTTTAAAGTTTTGCTTTATACATATAAGTCTTCCCAGATATTAGGCACTCAACTGTTGGTCTTCACCAATCAAAGGCCAGCATAATACCACATACCATGGCCATGGTCAACAGTAGTTTTTTATATGCATTCATACCTGCACATAAGGAATAAATAACATAGTTGGGCTATCTATTCACCCTAAAATTCTGAATCAATGTGGATTTATCTTTATTTTTAAAATAAACCTAATAAAAATCATTAACTAGTTTGAAGTAGCCTATTTCTACAGAACCTAAAAAATTAGACTTTGCCATCACTTGGCATTAAAACAATCTGATGCAAATTGTTTTGCAATCTATACAAGCACTGATAAAACCAATATTGATATAGTTCATTTTACAGGACTAAAAGTTGGCTCCCAGTGTACCAAATACACAAAGATTTAGTTTTTTCAAAAAGTTATATAATTTTCAATTAATAATTTTTATGTATTTTGACATAGCACTTTTATAAATGATGTTGCAAAGCAAACAGACTGATCTGATTAAAAACCATATGCTTAGGTTTGTTCTCAATGTTGTACCATTAGTACATTTAAGTGTATATTGGATCTATTCAGCAGAAAATATAAATATTTATGCTTGTTTTTAAATGGACTAGGTATATTCTATGCTGAATAATGATGTCTTGTACCATAAATTCTGTATATTAAGTAGATATTTGTTAAGAGTGCTTTTTTCTTTTAGAAAAAGCCACTAAAACGTGGCTCCTAGACTCTTGATTTGTTACCTTCCTTATTCGTTAAAAATCGATATGACTTGAGGCGTCTGGGTGGCTCAGTCAGTTAAGCGTTGGACTTCGGCTCATGTCATGATCTTGCGGCCCCTGAGTTTGAGCCCCAAGTCATGCTCTGTGCTGACATCTCAGAGACTGGACTCTGCTTTGGAGTCTGTGTCTCCCTCTCTCTCTGCCTTTCCCCACTCATGCTCTATCTCACTCTCAAAAGTAAACAAAACATCAAAAAAAATTTTAAAAAATAGATACAACTTTAGGTATTAAATTTGTTCAATATTCTCATACTAAAACCCCCCACTTTCTTCTATTTGCAATATCAAAAGAGTATTAAATACCATCACCAAATAAACAAAATTTAGTATTAAATATTCCTTTTTAAATTTTTTCAAGTTTAATATTGGACATATTTTTTCAAATATTAGTACTGAATATAGCCTTTTGAAACTCTTCACATGTTCCTCCTGAGTAGATACATGCATGTGTGAAAAGAGATACCATAGCCACCCTCTCTTTCTCCTTATCCCTTCTCCCAGGTTGAAAATCCCTGAATTGTTTAAATTGGCTAGATTATGACCTCAGCTTGCTTATTTATTTATTTATTTATTTATTTATTTATTTATTTATATGTAATTGGAATATAAAGAAGTCTCTTTCTGTATCTGGAAAAATAAGGATACTGTCCAGGGGGAAATTATGCCAGTTCGAGGTGTAGATCTGAGGAACACACTTTGTCTGCATCAGAATCATTATTACAGTAGTTAAAGAAACTGGGAGAGTGCTGTGAGCTATAGCCTTAGTGAGCACTGCCAGTAGAAGGAAGAGCAGAGGATTTAGATGGTGTCATTGTAAGAATTTGGTTAGAGTGGACCACAATAATCATTATTACATGTAAATACAATATGACTTCTATTGGAAAAGGGTTTTGTCAGAATTTGTAAAACCTAGTGTTTTTTAGACTATGTTTCCTTGCCTTCTATTGCATTCAGTGTTTTACTCAGTAAAATTTTTTTGTTAAAAGCATCCCTGAGATGCAATTAACGTTTGCTCTTTGCAAACTATCTCCTTGCACTCTAGCCTGGAGAAGTCGTTCAGGAGAAGTTGGAAAGTGCCACAACTTTTCAGTGGTTAGTTGAAATAATAATTGCACGGAAAAAGAATCATTTGAAGAATAAACTTGGTCTTTCTTGGCCTTTCCTGAAGAGGGAAAACTCCTGAAGAAGAGTTATTTGTTTCTTTTTTTCATATTTATTTTTTGAGAGAGACACAGAGTGTGAGTGGGGGAGGGGCAGAGAGAGAGGGAGACACAGAATCAGAAGCAGCTCCAGGTTCTGAACTGTCAGCACAGAGCCTGATGCGGGGCTCGAACTCACGAACCTTGAGATCATGACCTGAGCAAAAGTCAGACACCCAGCTGAGCCACGCAGGCGCCCCCTGAAGAAGAGTTTTAATTCTTATTTTAGACCTCTTATCTCTAGAATTTTATAGCTTAAGGTTTCATTCTAAGGTGTCTAAAACTTGCAAATAAGAATATTGTTTAATTCAGGGTTAGGATGAATGATTCTGTCAGATAGATAGCTATCTGGGTAAGTCTTCAGTGGAATCCTAAAGATGCTAATAAAAATATTGATTGTCTTCATAATAATTTGGAATTGTTAGAGCTGAAGGTTTAAATAATTCTAAAAATTCATAGATAAAAAATGGCATCATAGGAAGACCATACATAAAAAAATATATATCAGAAAGCTAGCTACCATCTGACTCAGAATCAGTATTCAATTATGTCTCTTTACCAGAGCGATTGTCAGGTATAATTATCCCCATTTAACAAATGAGAGGCCTGAAGCTTAGAAAAATGATAGAATATGACTGAAATATATAGTTAATTGAGGGAAAACTCAGAGTTTGAATTCACTTCTCATTTCAAAGCTCTATTTTTCCAATACCCTGCTGACCTCCAGAGGCAATATTATAAATGAGAGAATATTCTTCCTCACCGTTTTGATATACAGAGAGCGACTGTTGTTTAATAAGTAGAAAAAAGCCAAAACAAATGCAACAAAGATTTCTTTCCTTTTCTTTCTGTGTTTTGTCAGCTGATGTAAAGTTTTGATGTTAAAACTAAAAATGAAGTTTCCATTGAATAGAAAACTCTTCAGCAGAGAACCAAATGTTCTTCAAGGGAATCTCATTTATTTATTTTTCTCTAACAGGGTGTGCTAACTCAAAATGTGGTCTTCATTTTTTTCTGTGTTTCTTTTTCTTTTTTCTGCCAAACATTGATGGGGTGAAGCTGAAAGAACAAAACAAAACAAAAACAGAAAACAAACAAACCCCCCAAAAAAAAACCCAAACCCAAATCCATTCAACTGCTTTTTAAAAGCTGCAAACTATGGAGGGTGTGAAGGCTTGAATGTACCGTTCAGGTAGCTTACTTCTGGACAGCACTCCTGAGCACCTTCAGTTAAACAAATGCACATGAAGTACACATCCCATTGCTTGTGGGAAAAGTTTGAACTTGAATATATATATTTTAGCCTGAAAAGCTAAAAGTCCTGATGACACTATAAAGTGTTGAGTTATATCTACATGAATGTCACAGCTCTCTACAGTTGTTGCTTCTTTGCGAAAATATTTCCTTTCCTTGTATGGTGTTAATTTTTCTGTATGTTTGTGGTGATGTTTATTTATGTTGAGTCTGAGGAGTAGGCTAAAATTGGTCTTTGTTAGAATAACTGGGGATCTTTATAGAATTTTTGTAACTATTATGCAGTATGAATAAACAGGTTATACTGCCCCTTTAATCTGCTTCTGCAAATTGCTTAGACAAAGTACTTATAATGCATTGCTAAAGCCATTTCATGGCTAATATATTGAAGATTCACTTCTACTCTATTGGCCACACATCAAGTAAGACATAAACAGAAAAATGGGTATATAATCATCTACACAAGATTATGGAATTTCTCAGAGCAGGTGGGGACGCACTGTCCCTCCATGCACAGCTGAGATTTTACCCCAGGATTCCCAAGCAATTTCGATATTCTAGGTGGATTGTTTAGTACTGAGTGAATGACTTTAGAGGTATCCTTGTTCTAGGGGTAGGATAAATAGCTTGTGTCAGGTAAGTCCTTAAATTTGGACTCAGACACTGCACTGCTGGGTAGTCACATATCCTTCAATAAAGCACTGCATTTCTAAATATGCCCAGCCTGTGGTTCAAAAATGAAGAGGCATTTTTGAGGCATTTTGAGACAGGAGTCTCTGGGAAGGTCAGGCAGAATGACATTATGCTTTAAGAGAGACTGTAAAAATCAATTTGGACTGGACATGACATGTCTTCATGTTTACAGGACTACTGTTCACTTGCCAATAGTATTTATTATTTAAAACCAAATTATTTATATGTGCTGAATGCTGGATTGTTATGTTCAGATGTAAATTTCTTATTGGATGAGAGGGGTAAGCCATACCCAATGACTTCTGCTTTTTTCTTGGAGGCAGACTTTGTAATTGTTAAATATCATAAAAAGTGGCTCACTTTGAATTGGGAAAATAAAGAATGGGGGGGAGAAATGAAGCTATGAATTTTTTTTTTTAGACTTGGGTATTGTGCCTGAAACTTGTGTTATGGGCATATTAATGCTATGTTTGATCTCCTGATTGAGCTTGAACTTGCTACATGAAAGTAGGAACTGCATCTGTCTTATTTGCCATTGTTTGTTATAATGATTTCCATATTATCTGGCACATAATACGTGCTTTCCCTCCAAAAACTTTTTTTATTGAGGCATAATTTACACAATAACAAAATATATAAATTTTGAGAATACAGTCTGATGGGGTTTGACAAATTTATACATCTGTGTAGGTACTACCCCAGTCAAGGTGTAGAATATTTCCATCACTCCAGAAAGTACCTTCCTGTCTCTTTCCAGGCAATACTCCCCCAACCCCAATCCAAGCAATCACTCTTCTGATCTCTTTCAACCCTGAGTTAACTTGGTCTGTAATAACAACAATTAAGTATGTATTCCTGTCATTACCTCCCTTCATTCACCATGTTTTTGAGAGCCACACACATTATTGTTGTATAATAGTATTTTTTTTTTCATTTCAAGTGGTACTACCATATGAATCCACCACAATTTTTTAATCTATTCATTTCTTTGTGAACTTATAGAATATTTCTAGTTTGGGGTTATAATGAATAAATCTACTAGAAACATTTACAAGTCTTATTGTAGAAAATATGTTTCCATTTCTCTGGGGTAAATATCTAGTCATGAAATTGCTAGATAATTTGAGTAGTTGTACATTTAACTTTGTAACATACTTCCAAACATTTCCTGAAGCGGTTGATAATTCTGCAACGTCATTCATCAATGTATGAATAAAACTTGTAGTCACTTCACATTCTTACCAAAGCTGTATTTTAATTAATTAATTAATTAATTAGTTAATTAATTAATTAATTCTTAGAGACAGAGAGAGAGTGAGAGAGCATTAGTGGGGGATAGGGACAGAGGGAAAGAGAGAAAATCTTAAGCAGGTTCCACACTCAGCATGGAGCCTTGACACAGGGCTCGATCCCACAACCCTGGAATCATGCATGACCTGAGCCGAAATCAGGAGCCAGATGCCCAACCAACTGTGCCACCCAGGTGCCTCCAAACCTATATTTTAAAACTTTTAAACAATTCTTTAAGACATAAATGATTATCTATCTAATTGTGGTTTTAATATATACTTTCCTATCCACTAATGATACTGAGTGACTTTTCATGTAATTATTGTTTATTCATATATCTTTCTATGTAAAATGTCTATTAGGGTTTGTCCATTTAAAAAATTGTGTGGTTTGATTTTTTTGTCATTCAGTTATAAAAGTTATTTATATATCTTAGATAAATTCCTTTGCCAGCTATTTACATCATACATATTTTCTCCCAGTTTGTAACTAGAGTTTCAATTTTCTTGGTAGCATTATTTTCTGATGAGTAGACATTTTAAATTTTGATAAAATCCAGTTTGTCTTTTTTCTTCAATAGTTTGAGTTATTTATGTTCTCTTTAGAAGTCTTTGCCTATTCCAAGTTTGCAAAAATATTTTATATTTTCTTTAAAAATCTTCATGATTTTTTGTCTTTTATGTTTCGAAGTATGATCCATGTCAAATTAATTTTGTATACGGTGTGAGGTAGGGGCCAAACCTCTTAAAAATAGTCTGAAAGCAGGCAGGGAATATCTTTAAATAAAGCCTGACAACATGACTTGTAATTCCTAAGAATAATTATACATGGTAACAATTTAAATATTTTTTATGTTGTCTGGCTTCCTTTATAGCAGAAGTGTCAGTAAAATCTTGTTAAAGTTGCAGCTCGGTCTCTGAACTGCTGTTGCACACTAGAGAATTGATCAGAAAAGAGGAGAGCATTATCTTTTCCTTATCATCCAAAGTTTCACATATTTGGAAAACAGCATGGTGGAAGTAGCAGCTTTTTTTTTTTTTAATGTTTATTTATTTTTGAGAGAGAGAGAAAGTTCACGCACACAGGCACACCCACTCATATGGGGGAGGGGCAGAGAGAGAGGGAAGGTAGTCTAAAGTGGCCTCTGTGCTGACAGCAGAGAGCCCAATGCAGATCTTGAACTCCCAAATCGTGAGATCATGACCTGAGTCAAGGTCGGACACTTACCCGACTGAGCCACCCAGGCACCCCAGAAGTAGCAGCATCTTGAAGGAAGTCAGTGGTACCATAGGTGTTAAATACAAGAAACAGTGGTTCTTATTATGTCTTAAGAAAAGGCGGAGACAAATGAGCCTGAATAGCTTCTGCTTTTAAGTGCAAGGGGAAAGCATCTTCAAGGACTCTAAAAGTATCTAGGAAACATTGTAAAGATGATTACATTATTGCATTTAGACTGTGGGCACTCCAATTTATTACAGTTTGAAATATATGGGTAGGTGACCTTATATTTTTGCTCTCTGGCCAATTAATATATATTAAGAAACTCATAGAAATTTAAATGCATGGCCACATACCTGACTGAAATAAAAGGTTATCTTCATTTAATATGTGTATTTGAAGATTAGGCAATGAAGACTATTCCTGGTGTTTCAAATAAAAGTAAGTTATTATGAGGGGCATGCAAAATCTAACTGGAAAATCTCTACAACAAGAAATGCCTGGTTTCTTCACTAAATAACTTTCAAGGAAAAAAAGGGACAGATAGTGAGATAGTCTGTGGATAAAAATAGATGAGACGTACTAACCAATGAAAATGTATTGACATTATTAGAATCCCATTTCAAAAGAACTGTACATATATGATAAGTGAAAAACTTAAACATTGTTTAGAAATTTGACAACAGTAAGAAATTACTATTAATTTTGGGGGCAAACTACTGATAGCATCATTAAATTGGTGGTTGTTAAGGATCAGTAATGTGTATATGATATTTCATTATACTCTTTACTTGTGTGTTTTTAAAATTTTCCATAATAAAAAGTAAAAAGAGTACATTGGTAGTTGAGAGATCTTTCCATTTGATAAAAATAAGATAAAACTTTGATAAAATACAAAGATCTGGGCTTAGATTGCATCTTGCAATTCCTATTAAAGTTTATTACAGATAATGTGAGAACTCATTTTTATATTTGGGACTATTACTGTTATTAATTACCAGTCCGAGCTGTGGCCGACCCACTTTTTAGTGAAATTTCATAATTTTCCTAAAAAGGAAATTTGAATATTACCAAATGCAGAACAGAAACCCTAAACCTATTAAGATTTTACACTCACTGAGTTGCTTTCTCAAATTATTTTCTTAGGGTAACACATCTCCTTTGACTTTTGATGTCAATTGCTCTGCAGAAAGAGAAAAATAATTATGTTTGCTTATAATATGGTCATCAGGGAATATTGATGACAAAGATGTTTCTCAGTTTAAACATAGGAAACTGAAGCTGAGGTCCTTGTGAGCAAGGGTTAGACTTCAGCTGTCCTTTGTTTGCTTGGCCCCCCAAAGTTCAATACTGCCTCTCTCTGCAACCCTTGACTCTAACTACATGCCCATATCAGTTTCACCACCTTGGCTAAAATGATTTGCTAATTCAATGTGTAATGAAAGACAAGGGAAACTATATAACCAATTCGCATTAAAAGTTATTAGCTAACATCAATTGAATGCTCATAGTATACCTGACACTGTGCTAAATGTTTTGTTTGTGAAACTTCATTTATTTCTCACAATAAACTATGAGGTAGGTATAATTCTTACCATTTTACAGATGAAACAGACTTTAAAAAATCTTAAACAGTTTTTCTGTGATCATACTGCTGGTAAATGATGGATCTTCAATTTGAATACAGGTATCATTGACTTAATGCTTGTGAAGAATTTACTATTGTCAAAAATACTACCTTTTTATTTTTTAGAATTTGAAAAATAGCTCAACTATATATCCTACATTAAGATTTTAAAAATGTTCTCAAGATAGAAAGAAATAATAAGGCCCTATGATGCTTTGGAGAACTTTAAGTATCTGATTCAAGCAAAGGGCAGGACTAATGAACACATGGAGATTCAGTTTTTCAGAGCACAAGAATATGATGGACCACTCTTAGTGATTCTGTCTTTGAAGATAAGCTAAATGAGTCTCTGGCCTTAGAGGAACACAAGTCAGAAAAAGAGAAAAATTTCAGAGAGCAGGCTGAATTAGAAGAGAAAAGTAAGAGGTTTGTAACATGACTAAATAATTTATTTTTATTTTGTATTTAATAAGTTGAAAAATTGATTATCATCCTCATTCTACTGTGCAGCTAGTCAGTTCCAGACTAACTAGCTCAAAACTCTGTCTTCTCTCTGATCTGTGTGATTGGACATCACGCACCCTTGGCACATATTAACCTGGTCTGCCCTCTGATTCCTTGACTTATTTATGAGTTGCTCTCTTCCTCCCTGCCTTACCTTTATTATTTCTTTCTAGTATCTATTCTTAAAGGTTTCGAAAGGATCCATCAACCAGTGGGCTGTGTGTCTGGTTCAAAAAAGAAAGGTCTGACAAAAGGTTCAAATGCTCAGGAGAATCAATCAGCCAAACAACCAATCAATAAATTGTGGTACCAATGACTTCCATTAATAAGCCAGAATGATTTCATGTGGCTCCCCTTGCCCATTCTAATCATCCCCACAGAAAATTCTGAATCTGATGTTGGCTGTGAATAGACCAGTTATAAACCGAGTAGTTTTCATTTCTTAATATATGTTAATGAATTTTTAAAAATTTATTATTTTTATTGTAGTAAAATATACATAACATAAAATTTACCATTTTTTAAGTGTACAATTCAATGGTATTAAGTACATTCGTATTGTTGTGCGACTATCACCCCTCTCCAGAGCTTTCAAATCATCCCAGACCGAAACCATATATCCATTAAACAGTAACTCCCATTATTTTGTCTCATCAGTCCCTGGCATTCTTTATTCTACTTTCTGTATATGAATTTGACTATTCTGGGTACCTTGTATGAGTGAAATCACATAATATTTATCCTTTTGTGTTTGACTTATTCATTAGTATAGTATTTTCAAGGTTCATTCACGTAGAATACAGCAGAACTGTTAATACATCTTTGATTCTAACTGCACCAAGATTCCCCGTGTAGCTCCTCTGAAAATATAATAATTGCCAAGAAGATACTTCCTCTACCTCAAAGGATTAATAAAATAAATGTTAGATCTCTTATTTTTAATAGTTATATTTGCTAGGTTATTTACATTTCAAAAATCTTTTTTTAAGTTTTTTTTTAATGTTTATTTTTGAGAGAGACAGATGGCACATGCAAATAGGAGAGGGGCAGAGAAAGAGGGAGACACAGAATCTGAATCTCCAGGCTCCCAGCTGTCAGCACAGAGCCCAACACGGGGCTTGAACCCATGAACCGTGAGATCATGACCTGACCCGAAGTTGGGCACTTAACTGACAGCCACCCAGATGCCCCTCAAAAATCTTTCTTATAATAAGTTTCTGGAAAACTACATGGTGAATTATTTAGTTGGCTGAACTCTCTGGAGGAGGCAGTTTCAGAATGCCCATCTTTATAAAAGTGGTCATACATCTCTGTTTGAAATTAGGATATTTTTCATTATAAATGCTATTGTGACCTATAGGCTATAACCTTAAACTTGCTCCTTTTTGTCAACTTTAAGACCAGATTCTTGGCATGATCAAATAGCATTCCAACATCTAGTGAAAACAGATGATTTCTTTTATTAAAACAAAGGGAATAAGACTGAAATCCTTTAAGTTTTTGCTTAGATTTTAAAATATCTATCATCCGTATATTTGATTATATGTCTAAAATCTGATAGCCCACTATGCAAAAAGCCATAATTTAATTAATATATTCATTTTTGAATATAGCATGCCATAAAATCATAGAAACTATCTATTTCATCTGCTACCATTAACTACATACATACATGTAGTTATTGTATAGATGTTTAATTGGTCATTTGAATTGATATTTATACATGAAGTTCTGTCACATTGCATTTTGCACAATTTTTCACATAACCATCTTATTCACTAGATCCATTCAACTGATTTTACCTAGCACATGTACTATGTCACTTTTCTGTTCTAGAAAATTAAAACACAATTGTAAAGAAGACAGAAATGGACTCTGTCCTCACAGAAATTTATTAACTACTGGGGAAAATAGAAAAATAATAGGAAATTATAATACAGTATGACATAGTTATGATAAGTCTAGAAGGCCAGCAAGTGCATAGAAAAGTGTACAATAACCCCATTATGTGGAAGCTGAGGACTCTATGAAATAACATATGCCTGAAGAGAAGACCATGGCATTTTTTCTTTGGTGAACCAAAGGAGTATCTATGAGCAGACCAAGATATTCTTCAGAAAGTTGCTACCAATCTCATTAATGGACAAGTGGTTAATTAATGGCTCAAAGTTCTTTTTCTTAAACTAAACTATGATTATTATAACAAGATTAGAGCCTAAAAAAATTAAGGCAGTAATACTAGGCACCCACAGAAAGCACCTATCAGTTACTTAGTTCAGGCATTGCTAATTTTAAGTGTACACATAAAACTGTTTGCAAAATGTACTCCAAGGAAACTTATATGGCAATTATGTTACAATCACTTGAAATCTGGTGAGTTTTTACCAAAGATGATCACTATAGCTGTGGAATACTTGCTACATTGTCTGTCTTTCCAGAAGAGTTAACTAGTAAGGCTTATTGTATATAAACCTTAATATTGTAATAAATACATTTATTATATACAACTTGTATATTGTATATTTAGGCTACTTCTAATTTGAGATTCCAAAACCATGCAAATTACATTCTATATCGGTAGGAGTGTTTTGTGTGTGTGTGTGTGTGTGTGTGTGTGTGTGTGTGTGTGTGTGTTCCAAAAGACTACCAGATCACTGAGACATTAATTGTAAAAGTTAGGGAAGTTAGGGAAGTGGCCACACTAGCCAGCCCCACAACATTTTTAACTGCTCTGTCAGAGGGACCATTCCCCCAGTTCTGACTCTTGTGTGTGTGTGTGTGTGTGTGTGTGTGTGTGTGTGTGTGTGTGTTATAGGCAGGTTCTTTATAAACATCACTCATCTATTCAATAAGTATAAAGTCCCTACTATGTGCCCAGAATGTGAACTGCTGGAGTAATTCAGTATACAATATGAACATTGTCCCTGGAAGATAAACTTTGAACAAATAATCAAACATTTGATGAGTAATACAAGGAGAAATGCAGAATTCTATGCAGAAAAAAGCAGAAATACTCATTGTAGGTTCTCAGTTCAGGGAAAGCCTTCCTGGAAAATAAAACTTAAGCTGAGACATGAAAGATGACTAGGAATTTGCAACTACAAGACTGGGGGAAAGAGTGTTACAGGCAGAAATGGACTGTGGGGAAGCTTTCAGGCAAAAGAGATGGAATCACCCATTTTAAGGACTGAAAGAAGAACAATGGAGCCTTAAAGGAAAAAAAGGAACCTGGAGGATCATCTTAAGGATTTGAGAATTAATTTGAAGAGCAATTGGGTTCTATGGAAGCATTTGAATTGAGCACATAACATGAGCAGATTTTGTTTTAAGAGATCACTCTAATTTATACTTGTGATGGGAATAGGAGTGGGGTGCAGTGTATTAATTTGAGACATTATTATGAAGTAGAATCAATAGGACTTGAACATTGATATGATATAGAGGGATAGGGAGGGGGAAGGGCCAAAAATGATTTGAGTTTTCTGTCTACAGAAACTCTACAGATAGAGATTGCATTTACTGTTGACAGGAAACTGGAGAAATACAGACGAGATGATTTCACTTATTGAGTATGAAACACTGGTTTTGAGGATTGAATTAGAGGATAATACATGGAGAGAGGAAGAAAGACAGAGGGATAATAACAGAAATGCTTTAGGTTGGGGTTTAAATCCTACCTTTGCCAATTATTATCCATATGAGTTCTAATGAATTGTTCTTTATGTATGAAAAATTTAAGACTTTGGAGTTGGCAAAAGTGATTACTAGGTATCTTTCAATGGGATCCTGGAGCCTCTGAAAATTACTCGATCCTGTAAGAAGGAGCAATCAGTATGCTCATGTGACAAAGAATTTTTTATATAGCCTTTCAATGGTATATATATTTTTTAAAGTGCTAATTTTGATGAGTTTGCTCTGGTTTCTACCCATTACTTCACCCTCAAAGTTAAACATTTTATTGTATTCTATTAGTCTTTCTCTGTCTCCCTCTTTCTTTTTCTCTCTTTCTATAAATGAATGACATACATATGAATATACACATATACATGAATTCTGTAACATACAAACACATATATAGCACATGCATTAAAAAAAAGCCAAACAGGGGCGCCTGGGTGGCTCAGTCGGTTGAGCGTCCGACTTCAGCTCAGGTCACGATCTCACGGTCCGTGAGTTCGAGCCCCGCGTCGGGGTCTGGGCTGATGGCCCAGAGCCTGGAGCCTGCTTCCGATTCTGTGTCTCCCTCTCTCTCTCTGCTCCTCCCCCGTTCATGCTCTGTCTCTTTCTGTCTCAAAAATAAATAAACGTTAAAAAAAAAAAAAAATTAAAAAAAAAAAAAAAAAAAAAAAAAAAGCCAAACAAGGGTCATATTATTTTGTAATCATCTACCATTAAAAAATACTCCATGTAATTTTTTTCTACCATGTCATTTCAAATAACTGCTTGATATTCCACAATAAAGATGATCACAACCAAAGTACCTTCTAATTGAATATTTTCTCAATATTTTGCCATCATACATATCATTGCAATGAAAATTACATATAAATCTTTGCACAAAGCTTTAAATGCTATTTAAAGAATGCATTTACAAGCTACTGTATAGTTAAAGAAGATCTGCAGATCATCTTCACAATTTTTTTTTATTTTTTATTTTTTAATTTTTAAACAATTTTTATTTACTTATTTTTTTTATTTTAGAGACAGATAGCACGAGTGGTGGAGAGGGGAAGAGGGAGGGAGGAAGAGAATCTTAAGCAGGCTCCACATGGAGCCCAATGAGGGGTTGATCCCATGACCCTGGGGTCAGGACTTGAGCTGAAATCAAGAGTCGGACGCTCAACCAACTGAGCCACTCAGACGCCCCATCTTTATAATTCTTTTTTGTTTTTAATTTACTTATTTGGAGAGAAAGAGAGAGAGAGAGCGTGCATGTGTGTACATGAGCAAGTGGGGGAGGGGCAGAGAGAGAGAGAGAGAGAGAGAGAGAGAGAGAGAGTCGGACACTTAACCAATTGAGCCACCCAGGCACCCAGGCACCTCCTCCTTAAGAAGGAGACACGTGCAATGAAAAGTTAAACACTTCAGTATACTAATGAATGCAAATTAAGAATGGAAACTAAGAAAATGAGACCACCTTTGGGGTTGGTTCATGTTAGACTTCTGTCTCATAACTCTTCATGCTAAGGAATGATACAATATCTTTAATTGCTTATTAAACATAAAATACTGAAGTTAAGGCATGTAAAATGAGATGGTTCCCATGATGTTGTACAAGTGTAACCCCTGATGATACAGCCATGTTTCTAGCTATCCATACTCTGATTTCTAAAGAAATGTAGTTGTGTGCTTTTTAAATACTTAAACATTTTTAAATTATAAATATGTGTTTATTGTTCAAGTTCAAATATGAATCAGGTTGCTTTGTGGTTGCTTTTCTCCCGACACTTACCTTGTTTTCTTTTCTTTTTTTTTTTTAAAGCTTTTATTTTTAAGTAATCTCTTAGACCCAACTTGGGGCTCAAATTCATAACCCCAAGATCAAGAGTTGCACACTCCACCGACTGAGCCACCCAGGCACCCCCAGACTCTTAGTTTTAACTATTTGTTTCTCTTATCATTTATCTTCATCCATTTGATATTCAACATTCAAAATCTTGTTTAATTCTTACCTGCTATTGGCTCTCTTGTTCTCCTAGTCTTTACAGGTTGATATAAAAAAAGATCCTTTATTTTCTCTTTAGTAGGGATTTTGGAGGCAGTAGACATGTGTTCATTCTCCCATGTCTAACCAGAATCTTCTTTCATTCTTTTAATTATTGTTTCTCTTCTTTCCATTTTTTTTTACTCCTTCCAGAAAAGGGTAATATAAGACCTAGAGTATTGGCCTTCAAGACTGTTATTTCAGTTTCTTTGTTCACTTATTTTGTGAGCTATCTCCATATTCAATCTGCTCACACCAGTACTTTAGTTTACATTATTTTACATTGTATTCATTCTTTTTCCTATTTACTGTTTTCTTCTAAATTTCAGAAATCACAACTTTGGTTCCAGAAAGTCCACTGTACCTGTAAGATCGTTTTCTTAAGACTTCTCACTACTTTGATTTTATTTCTCTCTCTGTTTTTCTTCCCCCACCTCTTCCAATTTAATAGAAACTGCCTTTTGAAGGAAAAAGCCACTATGGAGGATCTTAAACAGAAAGTTGGTTTTACTGCTTGTTAATTCGGAGAGAGCTGTCAGTGTAGGACGCGATTGCCGAACAAAGCAGTACAGCATGTGCATGTGTGCACTGAGCACTTGCATCAACAACTACTTGTTTCTACGGCCAAAGGGCAGAGAATAGAAACCTTTTATTCTCACTCTTTAGTCAGTGTATATTTCTTTCATACCGTTGCAGGTCAGATCAGCAGACCAGCATGTAGTAAAAAACAAAGTGGGAAGTGGGGTTAGAGTGGCAAGCAATGGCATTTCCATTGAGGCATGGACTAGGTCCTTTTAGTTGTTGTTTTTTTTTCCAGGTCCTCTTAGTCTTGAGATTTTTGGGGTGTGAATGGTGAGAAGCAATTATCTTCTCAATTTTTAAATTATTCCTGAGTTAATAACATCATTAAAAAAATGCAATAGCTACAGATTTCCTCATGTATTTTCATATCACAAAACTTTTCCCAAGTAGGCAGAGGTTTTTCTAAAATATGATTTTTAATGTTTGTAGAATTGATTGATTTATCTTTTCTGTCATCACTCTAATTTTTCTAGAGTCTCATTAGAAAAATATAGTTGTTGGAATCTGTTCTAAATAGAGGAATTTTTTTTCTTCAAGTTATTAACATCTATGATCATTTAAATTTCAGTTTTAGCTGAATTAATTGGTTAATTTGGAGCTTTTAATAGAAGTGAGTGTGACTGGATTGTTTTGACTATTCTTTATCTGTATGTAATTAGGGATGTATATGTGTATATATCCAAAGAGAGAAAGTGAGAGAGAAATATTTGATATGCTTCTTAAAAATCATTTTATAACTATGATAACTGAAATATTTGTTATGTATTAGAACTATGGGTTAATTCATTTGATAAGACATTAATGATTGCATAGAATTAGGATGACCAATTCTTTTACTAAACTCGATGGGGATAAAATTGATAGTTTATCCGTTACATAGTATACATCACTTAAACTAGCTTGCATTTAATGCAACATGCCTTCCAGTCACACTGCTATCATAACAGTAATATTGTCCCTTTCCAAATTAGCAGCATGTGATACTACTTGAATCTATAGGCACGAGTCAAGAAGAGTTTTATCATTATGGTGCTTTTTCTGAGCATAGGAGAGTTAAATAAACCAATTTATGACTTATTAAATCAGGCATCAGCAAACTATAGCTGATGGACTAAACTTGGCCTGCTGCCTGTTTTTGTAAATAAAGCTTTATTGGAATACAACCACGCTCATTTATTTACATATTGCCTATGGCTGCTTTCATGCTACAATCATAGATTTGAGTAGTTTCAACACAGACCATATTGCCCACAAAGCCAAAAGATTTACTCTTTCTACAAAAAAATATTTGTTGGGCCCTGTATTAAATGCCGATGTTAACCTTGTAAAAGATCTATTACTTTGATTTACCTTTGGGAATTTCTTTAGGCATTTGTAATTTTGACACAAAACACATTTATGTCGATAGCCATGTGTCAGTAAGATGCTGGTTATGATTTTGATATTCTACTGCTAAGTTTATCAAAGGACTTGCTAAAAATTCAAGAAATTCACACCTTCTGCTCTATCATCATTCTAAGAATAGTCATCACAGTTTAATTTGAAAGTTATATATCTGTTCCCTACCATAAGCCAATAGCAATTTATTTTTATTTTTATTTTAAAAATATTTTAAATTCACGTGTAGTTGATACATAATGTTATGTTAGTTTTGGATGTAAAAAACTTACTGATTTGATGACTTTATACATTATGCTATGTTCACCACAAGTAGAGAGAGCTACCATCTGTCCTGTTACATTACTATTACAGTATCGTTGAGTGTATTCCTTATGGGTGCCTTTTATTCCCATGACTTACTCTTTCCATAACTGGAAGTTTGTATCTCCCTCTCCCTTTCACCCATTTTGCCCAAACCCTTACCCACTCTCCTCTCTGCCAACCATCAGAAAAAAAAAAAAAAATCAGTGTTTTCTGGGCAAATAGTAATTTGAATGTTATACTCATTCACAATTTTACTTGAAAAAATTGACAATTAAAAAATTATTGGGGGCCATATAATTTAGTATTTAAGAACTATAAATTAGATAAAATTATAGTCTAGTCTATCCTGATATAATGTATGCTTTTAGTGCAAATTAGTTCATGTTATATTAAACACAGGAATGATTCAGTATAAAAAGAAATTCCACTGCTTCAAATGCAGTTTTTTTCCATCATATTGATTTTTAGCCATCAAGTTATAGCAACTGAATGCAAAGTACGTTAACGCATCAGAATTCTGTTTCATTTATTAAAGGAAAGAGTGATATTGTAATATGTTAGACTGTATTGTATACAATACCTGTTCACCCCAGATTCTTCATCTTGGTTACATGCTTTGTCTTGGAAATGCTTTTAATTCTCCCATAATCTTTGTGCATTTTCCCCTCAGTTTTATAACACAGTGGCCTCAGTCATTCCTTATACCTTCTCCCATCAAAGTATGTTTTACTTTTTAAAAAGATTTTATATATCTTTGCTATTGTAGTTCCTTAGTTATGAGATTTCATGTAAATATTTAACTGTCTTGGTATTTAATTAGGACTATTTTTCTTTAGCATGATGCTTAGACAGTGACACAGGCTTTCTTTGGTTAGCCCTTAGTATTTAAAATAATTAACCAGATATATATGTTGGCATAAATACATCTCAAAATCATATTTATAGAAAAAATCAAATGGCAAAGATCCATACAATATATCAAAATTGTGTAAAGTTATAAAACAATGCAAATAACACTATATATGTTTTTTGTGAAATACATATACAATTAAAATATAAAAATGTGGTCAGAAAAGATACATATTAATTTCAGATAGTGAGGTGCCTGGGTGTCTCAGTTGGTTAAGCATCTGACTCTCACAATCTAAGGGTCATGAGATTGAGTCCTGGGTTGGGCTTTGTGCTGACAGTATGGAGCCTGCTTGGGATTCTCTTTCTCTCTCCCTCTCTCTCTCTGTCCCTCTCCCGCTTGCACACATGCAGTCTATCTCTCTCTATTAAAAATTAAAACCCCTCATTTCAGATACTGGTTACCTGTGTCAGAACAAGGAGAATGGTATGAAATGGATTTCAGAAGTATCTGTAATGTTTTACTTCTTTTTAAAAAAATTTTTTTAATGTTTATTTTTGAGCGAGAGAGTGGGGGGAGGGGCAGAGAGAGAGGGAGAGACAGGATTTGAAGCAGACTCCAGGCTCTGAGTTGTCAGCACAGAGCCTTGAGGTGGGGCTCAAGCCCACGATCTGTGAGATCATGACCTGAGCTGCACTCAGACATTTTTTTATTTATTTTTATTTATTTTTATTTTTTTTCAAGATATGAAATTTATTGTCAAATTGGTTTCCATACAACACCCAGTGCTCATCCCAAAAGGTGCCCTCCTCAATACCCATCACCCACCCTCCCTTCCCTCCCACCCCCCATCAACCTTCAGTTTGTTCTCAGTTTTTAACAGTCTCTTATGCTTTGGCTCTCTCCCACTCTAACCTCTATTTTTTTTCCTTCCCCTCCCCCATGGGTTTCTGTTAAGTTTCTCAGGATCCACATAAGAGTAAAAATATATGGTATCTGTCTTTCTCTGTATGGCTTATTTCACTTAGCATCACACTCTCCAGTTCCATCCATGTTGCTACAAAGGGCCATATTTCGTTCTTTCTCATTGCCCTGTAGTACTCCATTGTGTATATAAACCACAATTTCTTTATCCATTCATCAGTTGATGGACATTTAGGCTCTTTCCATAATTTGGCTATTGTTGAGAGTGCTGCTATAAACATTGAGGTACAAGTGCCCCTATGCATCAGTACTCCTGTATCCCTTGGGTAAATTCCTAGCAGTGCTATTGCTGGGTCATAGGGTAGGTCTATTTTTAATTTTCTGAGGAACCTCCACACTGCTTTCCAGAGTGGCTGCACCAATTTGCATTCCCACCAACAGTGCAAGAGGGTTCCCGTTTCTCCACATCCTCTCCAGCATCTATAGTCTCCTGATTTCTTCATTTTGGCCACTCTGACTGGCATGAGGTGATATCTGAGTGTGGTTTTGATTTGTATTTCCCTGATGAGGAGCGACGTTGAGCATCTTTTCATTGCACTCAGACATTTAACCGGCTGAGCCACCCAGGTGCCCCATAATGTTTTACTTCTTTAGGAAAAGATTTGGATTTTCAATTCCAGGTAAGACGGAGTAAGCACACTTGCCCTTTCCCACGGAACACTGCTTTAAAATCTGAGCAGAAGGCAAAATGTGATTTATATACAGATCTTCCTTGACTTATAATGGGCTTATGTCCTGATAAACTTAAGTCGAAAATATTGTAAGTTGAAAATGTATTTAATATACCTAACCTACCAAACATCATAGCTTAAATGTACCTTAAATGTGCTCAGAACACTTACATTAGCCTACAGTTGGGCAAAACCATCTAACACAAAGCTTATTTTATAAACAAGTGTTGCATATCTCATGTAATTCATTGAATACTGTACTGAAAGCAAAAAACAGAAAGCTTGTGTGGGTACAGAATGGTTTTAAGTGTATCAGTTGTTTCCCCTCATGATTGCATGGCTGAATGGGTACCGTGCTGTTTATCACTAGTCTGGTAAAAGATCAAAATTCAAAACTTGAAGTATGGTTTCTACTGAATGTGTATCACTTTTGCAATGTAAAATAAAAAAATCATTACATTAAACATTTGTAAGTCGAGAACCATCTATACTGGTTACAGCTGACAGATTGGAAAGAAGATCAAAATTTGGCAGTCAGTTTGTCTTTATTTGCTTTTAGTCCTCTTTAACAGGAGAATGTAACCAATCATGTACTTTAATAGCTTTAATGTCACAACTCAGTACTGACATTCTTTTCCTGTTGTGTAACTTGTGATTATTTGACAAATCTTAAACAACTGGCCCTGGGGACATAGGCACAATTGTTGCAGTGTGCAGCTGAGTCAGGTAAAATCAGCAACCCAACTTTCTGCTTAGGGAGAGCCCCAGGGAACTGAAAAATACTCAGGAGATCACGGAGAGGAAGGAGCTTGGGAAAGTGATCCTGTAAAGTTGTATACATGCTCCTGAGCTCACCCCTGAGATGTGCACGAACAGATCTTGGGCACACCAAAGATTTGGGGAACTAAGCAAACAGACGATGGACCAGGTCCCATGCTGTCCATTGGGTGGTATGCATGTGGGATAAATTCTAACAGCACAATGAAGGTTTTGAAAATGGAACTGATACTGGACCCACAGACCACAGAATGTAGGTTGGAACTTAATTAGGTCAGTTGTCTGCTAAGACAAAATATCGACATTCTCCATAGGATTTAAATAAGACTCAGATTCAAGTGATTGTTTTGTTTTATTAAAAGGCCTTGACCACAGGGCAGGAGAGTGGACTACACTGTAAGAGTCAATTCCAACAGCTTGGAATCATCCTGAGATTTCTACTCAAATAAGAACCATACCTCTGCATATGGATTTATAGTACTGCTTTGTAACCTTGAATCTGAGAGGAATTGTATCAGTTTGTCAGCGTTATTTATCGATTACTTTGAAACTGATAATTTGCATCTGGTCTCACTGAGACACTGTAAGGCTCTGCTGTTGTGGCTGGTTATATGAGAATATACCTATATAACCAGCAAAATATATGAAACCTAAGCTGAGATACCCTTTTGGATTCCTTGGTTTGGAGATACTACATGCATACATCAGTGATGCCTGATCTGAGAGTGAAGATGTATCTGTTATGGCCTTTACAGAGGAAGGACAATTAAAGCCCCTGCCTTGGATACCTTACTCAAAGATGCATATCCATTCTTTATGCTATTGTTACATTGTATTGTTTTCTTGTAGATCTGAAGCATTGCCATTTTGGGTCCTGTAAATCTTCGTTAGCAATCAACTCTTCTTTAACTGCCCCTGTCAGAATTCCAAATGATGTTATTGGCCATATGCTATATACTTGAAAGTCAAGTAATATTCTACTCTGAACATACCTCAAGCCTGAGAGAGATTTTTACAAAGACTTTATAAGGTTCAGCAGAAGAATAATTTCCCAAGTTTTGTCCAACTTAATTAAAAAAATCACCTATAACTATAAAGGAATGGGGACCAAAACTTTATAAGGAAATAACTAAATAACTCATTTATTGCTGATATTTTTACCCTATTCAGAGACATTTCTTCTCTTAGAATGTCTATTGGTAAGGTCTTAAAATTTATATTTCAGTTAAACTTTGGCTGTGTATTATGGTCATGAAGAGTCACCATTCAGATCTCCTACAAGAAGCTGCTGTGGGAACATAATGACGGTAGCTTGGACTACCACCCCTCTGAATCTGAGGCCAGGTAGCCCCAGACTGTTCCTAGGCAATGACTGATCACAGCAGGGTATTAGTGACAACCAATTTCTGTCTGATACAGGATTCCTCTAATTTGATATAGAACATATCATATTTGATCAAATGTTGGGTCACAATTCAAGTCTCAGTAGAATGAGAACATTCATAAATAGTATGGTGTAGTCTTCCGGCCATAGTATGATAACATTAAAGTTAATAATGATAGATCTACAAAAATCCAGAAAATAATGATTTTTGTTATCAAAATGGTAAAAATATCTAAAGTTTAACAATTAAGAAAAATGATATATTATGATCTACGAGATCAACTGAAGTAACTCAATTAGGAAGACTGAAGTTTGTATCTCCCCCCAAATCATAGTATAATAATTGCATTAGAAACAAGAAAGAATGAAAAGAAATGCCTCAATTTGAAATAAATACACCTGAAGAACATGTAAAAAGACAACCAAAAAAGGATAGCAAGAAGAGAACCAATAAAGATAAAAGGAGAAAGCAGAAACAAAGAATACAAATAATAAATATGTTTAAAAGCTGTTTATTTGAAAAACAAAACAATAAATAATCTAATAAAGTATAACAAATCAAAAAGTAAAGACGGTGTCCCTATGTGAGCATTTCCTACATCCCTTCTACTCTGATAATTAATCCATCTGTTCCTTCAGAGCATCTGGAGATGGCAAGGAGCTGACTTGCCTGAGCCTTGGGCCCTGCGAGAATTCTGAAAGACAGAGCTGGCCCAAGGCTTGGACTAAGACTAACACCCATCACAAAGCATGTCAGTCTGCCCATAAGACCCTGGGGAGAAGCTGAACAGTGGAGTGAGGCCTCCTATGCCTTCCATTACAATATAGGCTTCCAGAGAAATTGCACTACTGGTAACAGAAAACAAGTCAAGCAACACTCCACCCCTCACCTCCTCTCCAAAACCAAAACCAAAAGAAGCTTTAATAAAATTAAAGTAGCAAGTAAGAAGTTATGCAAAGAAGAGTGTGTTAGTATGGGAAATTTTTTTTTCCCTTTCAAGCAGTAGTTACAAATAGCAGAAAAAGTGTTCTCAAGAACTTTTCTTTAAAAAGTAGAATGTTTGTAGCAAATTATTCTGTAGGTGATTAAAATATGATTAAAGTTGAGATCCAAAATAGTGACAGGAGTAATTCAATACACAGAGAAAACTTAAGAGCAAAAAATCTGAATAAAAATAGGAGTGTCTGACTGGCTCAGTTGTTAGAGCATGTGACTGTTGATTTCAGGGTCATGAGTTCAAGCCCCACATTGGTCATTGATATTACTTTAAAAAAATCTGAATAAAATAGTAAATAGTAAAATAAAGAGTATATAACAAAATAATAGTAAATAATAAACATAAATGTAAATAGGGCTCCATGAATAAAAATGGAAACATTTGTAAGAGAAAAAATAATGTAAAAATTAATAGAAGAAAATTTCATTCAACTGAAGAATGACAAATATCTACATTTTCAATGGCGAAAGTTACCCATTAAATGGGTTAAATGGTGTTAAAAATTTCACTAGTAAAGAAGAATAAAAACAAATCAGAACAGTTCCTCATCTGCAACCCCAGCTATTACAATATGATTTTTAAAAAAGTTATAGACTTCTGAGAGAAGAACCAAAGCTCAACCAAAGCCAAGTTTACATTTATCTGCCAGAACAAAAGATATTTGAGAATATAAAAATATCTTATTGTGTATCACACATACATATAAATAATGTGATCCTGAAAAGCAAAGTACAGAGGAAATACTCTAATTAAACAAGTCAATCAAAACAGTCTTATTATCATGGGTGAGGAATGAGCAGAGGAAGCAAGTGTTAGATGATGAATGGTATACATATGTATATAGTTACAGCTGAATGTCATGAACTGAGAATGCATAATAATAAGTCCAAATAAGAATCCTTGAAATGGAGGAACATGCTACAAAGAATAGTATAATATTACTTCAGAAAAAACAATGATAAAAAGGAGTAAAATAAGAAGTATTTTAAGAGTTCATCATCTTATTGAGGTGTAGCAAGTAGGAAGTTATGGAAAAAAGAGTTTATTAATGTAGGAAATTGGTTTTTTTTCTTTCAAATAGTACAAAAATATGCTTCTGACTATGATGCTGGGGCAAAAAAAGAAGAGAACCAATAAATGTGTAATAACCTAATTAGATAGCATTTAAAGAGGACAAAGAAAGAAAATGAAATAAGTAGCAATTAGATAAATCAGCAATATTTAAAATATTAATAAATATTAATATTAATTAATTAATTAATATTAATATTGTATTTACTAATTAAAAGACAGGTTAATTCAAGAAGCAAAACTGATACATGATATTTCTAAGAAAAAATTGAAGTGATAGGGAGATAAGCAAAGAGATAATAGGCACACAAGCAAAACTAATTCAGGAATGACTGTATTAATATTAGAAAGGCTATTACTTATCTATAAAGGCAATAGATAAGGATAGAGATGGACATAATACCATAATGAAAAATGCAGTTTATGAAAAATATAATAATAAACACAGAATACACAAAAAATAGCAGGTAAAGATAATCAATACATTTAGAAATAAAAGGATAAACTCATAAAACAATTATATTGAGAGAATTTTGTTAGTTTTTGAGACTTAGGAATGACTAGTAAGAAAATATAAGCAAGAAAATTTAATTAAATTGTTTTAAAAACTTGGCTTAATAATTTTATAAGATCTCTAAATCCCTTGACATTATGTTTTTTCATTTTTCTATGAGTTGACCAAAAATGGATTATATATTGGCTATTAAAATATATTTTACGAAGAGTTTTATTAGGCAATTTCTCTGATCATATTAATATAAAATTAGAAATAAATAAAACATTATTGAAATATTAACTACTTGAAAACTAATAATAATTTTCCTAGGTAATCCATGGATAAAAACGGAAATTTCAAAATCATAAATGATCTAGCAAACAAGAAAGAAAAAACAAATATTTATATTGAAGCCCAGCAAAGAAACTCATCTACATTAGAAACATAAAATTCCACACATATGCACTAATCCAAAGAAAACTAGTAGTTAATATAAAAGAAGAAATTAATGAAATGAAAAACAAAGAAAGTTAAGTATAAAGATTAAGTCCGTCTAAAAGCTTATTCTTTGAGAAAACCAACAAAGTAGATGACCTCTTAGAAATCTGAAGGAAGAGCAAGAATATATTAGAAAAGGTACATAGCCACAGAATTTGAGGTTATTAAAAGGGTTTTAAGACAGTATGGTATGTAAATGTATGAAAAAAATTGAAAAGCATAAAATTAATTGTTTGCTAGCAAGATACAAACTAACAAAGGAATAAAGATTATTGAAAATCTTGAATGAATCAATCAATGATGATAAGATTGGAAGACTGCTTAACCTATCGTTGGAAATGGAAAGAGGACCAGGTGGTTCTAACTTTTAAAAAATAGGGAATTGGAACATTAAACCATTTAAAACCTCAGAAACTATTTATAAAATCTCCCTAATCTATTTACAATATGAACATATCTTATATGTTATCTTATATACCTTCCATGTATACATAAGCTGCATATATAGGATGTCTTAAATGTGTATCTTATGGCTATATTAATTGGTTAAAAAGGTATTAATAAAATGAAGAGCTATTCCTAAGTAAAGTAGGAATAATATGAAACAAATAGTTTTAATAGAAGCTATCCTGCACAATCTATAGCAAATAGTATTCTAATTAGCAAAACATTAATCCATTTAAATAACAATAAACACCACAAAGAAACTCTTGATGTAGACTTTATCATTCGTATTCATTTTGAAGATTCTAGCAAATTCATTAAGAAAAGAAAAATGATTTGTGCAGACTTTGGCAAAGAAGAGCTGAAACTTTTTTTTTTTTTTTTTGCTGATAGTACATTTCACAACAAGAAAACATAAGAGCTTCTAGTTAAAAAATAAAGACAAATTAAAATAATTTGGTATGGCACCTGCACATATAATATACAAAATAGAGATTTTTGTCTATAATCTGATAAACGTTTAAAAACAGAAAGAGGGAAACATTTTCATTCATACTAGCAAAAACTTATAAAAATGCTTATGAATGAATTCCACACTGACAACTTGGAGCCTGCTTGGAATTCTCTCTCTCCCTGTCTCTCTGTCCCTCCCCTGCTCTCTTTCTATCTCTCTCAAAACAAATAAATAAACTTTAAAAAATAAAAATATAAAAAATAAAAATAAGGTCAGGACACATAATAATCATAAAATTTAATTAGAGAGCATAAAGTGAGATTTGAGAAAAT
Source organism: Panthera leo (assembly GCF_018350215.1). Taxonomy (NCBI): domain Eukaryota; kingdom Metazoa; phylum Chordata; class Mammalia; order Carnivora; family Felidae; genus Panthera; species Panthera leo. The sequence goes on from NC_056686.1 coordinate 173,328,951, forward strand.
GGGAAATGTAAAAAGGATTGTCCAAATAAATACCATCCATTTTACATAGAGACACATAAAATACCAGTTCTCCCATAATTAATTTTCAAATTTAATTCCATTCCAAATACAGCTTACTATAGCTAGATAGATGATAGATAGATAAAGAGATAGATATAGGTAGATACAGATGTAGATATAGATAAGAGCTCACTAAGAGCTCACTAGATATACTAATATATATATATATATATATATAAAGAATTGGTTAAAATTATCTTAAATGTCATTTAAAAGTATCTATGCCTAAAAGTATGCCTGAACAGTATCCAAGAAAAATATGAAAAAAAGTATTCAGCATAAAAGGGACTTGCTTTTATCAGTAAATTAACTGTAATGTGTCAAAGAAAACCAGAGCCAGACACTAAAGTGGTAATAACAGATTTATTCAAGAACTACTGCAATAGGAGGAAAGGGATCTCAGCATAGAAGCAGGCTCAAGTTTGAATATAACAAGAAAGAGTGAAGATTTATAGCCCAGAGGCATGGTGAGGAGGGTGTGGTAGATGAAAAATTACTAAGAGCTGACTTCAAGGGTAAGGAGACTCTTGCTAAACCAATTTAAAGACTAGATTTTTCCTGAAGGCTGGCCAGGTTGATTAGATATCAAGTATGGGGATGAATAATTTAACCAGATATTGATAGCGTGGGTGGGAGGGTGTGTCTGTCTAAACTGACTTAGCAGGATTCTTTCTAAAACTGGGCTATATAGGCCCAACGGGGATGGGCACCTAAGTTGAGGCTTAGTCCAGAAGAGAGCTCCAAGGAGACTGTCTGAAATTTGGTCAAGGAAGAGGCTTTGTCAAATGAAAACAATGTTTGGCACTGGCATAAAAAAACAAATGATTAAACCAAAACTGACACTAGTATATACTTGAATTTAACACATGACTAAGGTGTTGTTTCAGTTCATGGAAAAATGATAATTATTTAGTAAGTGGTGTTGCTATACTGACTATCTATCTGAGTTTTAATTAAACTAAACCTGTATCTTATACCAGATACAAAAATCAATGTAAAACTAAAGCAACAGAAATGCTGCAAGAAAATGGTACTTTAGGGATGAGGAAGATCTTATTAATAAAGACAAGAAACCCACAACTATAAAAAAGTGATAGATGCTTTTAATTAAAAGGTGAAAAACACTGTTATAAATCAGGAAACAAATAATGGATTTGCAAAAGTATATTTGCAATGAAAAGAACAGAATGTTAGTATCTATAATAAAGAAACTCTTACTGAATGATATGAATAAAATAAAAGAGAAAATCCAAATGCCCAACAAATGAGATGTTCAAATTCACTAGCAGGCAAGGAGAATATAAAATTAAATTAGATATTACTTAAATCCATTACTCTGACAGTGATTTTTTTTTAGTTTATTTATTTCTTTTGAGATAGAGGGCATGGGCTGGGGAGGGGCAGAGAGAGATGGAGAGAGAGAATCTGAAGCAAGCTCTGAGCTGTCAGCACAGAGCCTGATGCTGTCTTGAATTAACAAACTGGGAGATCATGACCTGAGCTGAAATCCAGAGTTGGATGCTTAATCAACTGAGCCACCCAGGTGCCCCATCTGATGATAATTAAAAAGAACTGCTGTTCTCATGGATTCAGGAGAAAAGCTACTCTCACATATTACTTGTGGAAGTGTAAAGTATTAATGTTTTGGGGGGCGGGGAAGTATTCTGATCACATCTATTAAGAAAATCACTAACTCAGCAATTCCATCTTAAAAATCTTTCCCATAGAACATGATAACTTATCCTCATTATGACTTAAGGATAATACAGATGTTTATTGATACCTTGTACACAATGTGAAAAAACTGGAAACAAAGTTAATGTCCACTGAAAAAGAAATGTTTGAATAATAAGTTAAGCTATAAATACCTTAATTCTATATAGCAATTTTTAAAAGTGAGTTAAACTTATACAAGTTAACTTTAAATAATTTTACATGGTCTTTTTAAGTAAGAAAAGTAAAAAGCCTATTATGGCCACATTTTAATTTATTTTATTTTATTTATCTTTTAAATTTTTTAAAAAGTTTTATTTATTTTATATAATCTCTACACACAATGTGGGGCTCAAGATCAAGAGTCACGTGTTCTTCTGACTGAGCCAACCAGGCACCCCATAACCACATTTTATTTATTTACTTGTTTATTTATTTATTATTTTTATGTTTTTTTTAACTTTTTATTTATTTTCAAGAGACAGAGTGTGAGCAGGGGGCGGGGGCAGAAAGAGAGGGAGACAGAATCCAAAGCAGGCTCCAGGCTCTAGCTGTCAGCACAGAGCCTGACACAGGGCTTGAACCCATGAAACCAGAGATCATGACCTCCACCAAAGTCCGCACGTAACACACTAAGCCACTCGGGTGTCCCAACACATTTTAAAATATGATAAAAAAAATCCCTAATTAGAGTCATGTGTGAAGTGAAGGTAGGTGTTCATAACTTTTTTGTGTATGGAGAAAATTACACTTTCATGTTAGATTGTTCATTCATGTTATTTGCCCATATTGGATGTGGGTGGGGCTACTGTGGGTGAAGGGGAGTAGGAGAGGTAGGAAATAAGGGCAAGCAAAACTAATTAAATAAAAATGTTGTACTCCAAAAATTCACATGTATTATATTATTCCATTCAGTCATGTAAAGTTAAATATATGTAAAATTTTTAGAAAATTTATTAAAAATAAATAACAGTAAAAAATGAAAAAATAAAGAAAAAATGCTCTATGTTGAGGACAATGGTAATATACTCACAGATATTGAGGAAATGAAACAAATGAGAGAATAAGTCTGAATGGTTTTCCAATTAGGAAACAGAAACCACAGTTGTGGGGTTTGTTTGTTTTTGTTTTTGCTTTTAACAGAGAAAATGTAATGTAAAGAATGGTAGACCAGATTTGAATACTGAAAATCAAAAAAGGTCACTGAAGTATCACAGAGGTATCAAACATAGGAAACAATTCCCATTCTGGAGCTGGAGGGACCAAAAGGAAGAATTGAGATTAGTAAAATGTAGAGGCTTGGAGAAGGGGCCCATCAAGGATAAGACCCAGAGATCTGAGTTGGGGCAACAGGTGACTTTTGCACATATCTCCGAGGAGGCCCAATGGACCTGGTTCCTGGAGATTTGGGAAAATCGTGAACTGAAGCAGCTGTGCCTACTTGAACCAAATGATGTTGCTATGGTACAAATCTAATACCTTAGACATGCAGACAGGAACAGGAAGCAATGAAAGGTCAAATTTCCCTGGTCTTCTCCAGTTTTCCAGAGTCCCTCCAGGAAATTCTCCTTATTGGCCCAACCCTGCAGGTTGTGTACAGGGGAAATGGGTTTGCCCTGTCCTGGCCCCAGCATCGCATATGGTGGGTATGGAATGGTGGATTTCAAGCTGAGCGACACTAGTTTAATAACCAGCAGACCTATGTCAATACATTTAAAAATTGAGATGGAAGACATAATTTTTTTTAGAAAAATATGAATTGCAAAAAGACACCAGAAGAAAAATAAAAACCTAAGGAGGTTAAATGCCATTAAGAAATTGAGTAAGTTATTGAAAACTAAAAATTTAACATTGTAAAAAATATATACACATCTATTAAGTCACACACTACATAAAACCTTCAAAGCACATAACATCCTGATGCTTTTAAGTTGTTCTAAAACATAGACATAAAGGGCAATTCTCCCTCGCTCCCACCATCCAGTCCAGTCTCATTCACGGCTCTAGTGCCATCTGACACTCAGATCCAGCCATACCCTCTCCTGCTCACATAACCCTCTGTGGCTCCTTGTTGCCTTCCAAAGAGTCCTGGAACCTCCCCATCTTATTCTGTCTCGCAAAATTGGCTTCATTTCCTTCAAGTGACCCTCATGTTGCCGCCATATAAAATTATTTGCCAAAACACACAGGATCTCTTCCACCTCTGCCCTTTGCTCCAACTGTTTCCCCATGGAGTCTTCCATCCCCTGTTCTCCCTGTTATCCCACAAAGCTGTAGACCTTTCAGGAGCCCAGTAACACCCATCATAAGGCTGGGTAATGAGGGTATCAGAATGAATCAGTAACTTCCTGCGTAGTAAACTATGCATCCATTAAGATTCACCTTAAATGGCTCTTGGATCAAGGCCAGTTTGCAGAAATTGTTTAAATTCAAATCCAGGTCCTGACAGGGTTTTTCTGTGAGAATTTGGGTGTATCCCTCCTCTTTCAGGGCCCCAGTCTTAAAGTCTCCAGCCCTGCTATGTACTCACCCACGTGATCAGCTAGCTGCCCACTGCATTGAATGGACACCACCCACTCTTCCTCTGTGTCTACCTCCTCATTACTCCTTGAACACAGCATACTCCTCCCTCCTCCTGGCTTTTGCTGTTCCAGGAACACTCTCCTCTCCCCAGGTGTTTGCTCCAGCTGCTCCCTGATCTTGGAAGTCTCTTTCAAACATCTTTTCCCAACCTTCTCTGTCCCATAGAAAGAATAATTTTTTTCCTCCTTAGCAAATTCAGAAATTTTCTTAAAAGTTATCATTACTTCCTGGCAGAAAATTTAAATGTTCATATCCTGCAACCTATGCAAACTGTCCTTAAATTTTCTGTCCCTCCAGATGTTATTTTTCCTTGTACGTTTACAATTTCATTTTTCTATTTCCAAAAAAATAATAATTTTTTTAAAAAGGAAATTCTCCTAACATTTTAATACCAAGCTCTGAGAAATTAAGCAAAAAAAGAAAACCAAGGACTAATTTGATTATTGAATATGAATAGAAGTATCTAGTAAATTCAAAATATATATTTGAATAATTAGAGTGAATTATCTAAAAAAACTTTTATCTGTGTTATCAACACACTAAATGTAAAAAGGATAAACATTTTTCTCTACTGAATGAATGTAGACACAGCTATGAACTTGTACTGATAATGAGCTGTACACACTCAGGTTGGATTGATGAACTATCATATATGCAGTGGTTCTCAATTCTGGGAGTACATTAGCTTCATCTAGAGAACTTTGAAAAATCCTGATCTCTAGTCAGCATCCCAGACCAATTAAAGAACCTTTGGGGAGAGGCCCAGCCCTCAGTATCTGTAACATTCTCTAGGTGAATACCATGTGAAGCCAAGGTTTCAAGTAGTGAATATAACCACATACTAGGTGGGTTTTTTTTTTTAATTTTTTAATGTTTTTATTTATTTTTGAGACAGAGAGAGACAGAGCATGAGCAGGGGAGGGGCAGAGAGAGAGACACACACACACACGGAATCTGAAGCAGGCTCCAGGCTCTGAGCTGTCAGCACAGAGCCCTGACTCAGGGCTCTAACTCACAGACTGTGAGATCATGACCCGAGCTAAAGTCGGAGGCTCAACCAACTGAGCCACCCAGGTGCCCCTAGGTGGGTCTTAAATTTCAGAAGTTTAGTGAGTAGCAGTCCAACATCAGCCAATGCGCTTTGAAATAAACGTTTTTTTGCAGAACATTCACCTAATATTTAAAAAAAATTTTTTTCAATGTTTATTTATTTTTGAGAGACAGAGAGAGACAGAGCATGAGCAGGGGAAGGGCAGAGAGAGAGGGAGACATAGAATCTGAAACAAGCTCCAGGCTCTGAGCCCTCAGCACAAGAGCCTGACACGGGGTTCGAACTCATGAATGGTGAGATCATGACCTGAGCCAAAGGCAGACACTTAACTGACTGAGTCACCCAGGTGCCCCCATTCACCCAATATTTTAACAATTTTAAATTATTTTCTCAGTGCAGGGAACTGTTAATAACCAGAAACTTGACTGAGCCAAATGTAGAAGCCACAATCACTACCTTGTGAAGCATGCAGCACTTTGAAATATTTAAGTGTTGAAATGAAACTTTAACCATTTCCAAATTTTCAGTTAAGTTTAATAAAATACAGCTGTTCCTTAAGCAATTTAAATGAGTGTTCAAAATATTAATTATTTTTTCCTCTGAAGTTAGTCAAGTCATTAGGATCACAAAAAGTGAATATAATACTGGTATGTGTGATGGTTAATTTTATGTGTCAATGTGTCTAGCCTGCCGTACCAGCTACTTCATCACATACCAGTCCAGATGTTGCTGTGAAGGCATTCTTAAAGTGTGATTTACATTTAAATCAGTAGACTTCAGGTAGAGAAGCTCATCCTCCAAAATGTGGGTTGGCCTTAGCCAGTCTATTGAAAACCTTAGAGAGAAACGTCGTGTGCCTTCAGGAAAAGGGAATTCTGCCTTTAGGCTACCTTCAGACATCAATTTTGCTCTGTCCCCAGCCTGACAGCCCAGAAGGTTTTAGTTTCCAGCCTCCACAATCATGTGAGCCAATTCCTTAAAATAAATCTGTTTATATTATATATACATCCTATTGTTTCTATTTCTGCTGAGAAGCCTAATACAGTATGTTTAAATGCAAGACAATTAGGAAGCACTGAAAATAATTTTATTCCTATTCTCAACCCCACTCCTATTCCTAATGTTTCCCAATATAATTGCAAATTAAAAATTTTAGATTTTTTTTTTCTGTTGGCAGAAATATGAGATCACAGTGTTCCCAACTCAAGATGTTCTTTTGGGAGACATGTTGGGCCCAGTTCTCAAGGTATCCGCTTTGCCATCAAGTCTAGCTTCTGGTCTTAGACAGTTTATAGATCTGAGTGGGTTTTTTTTCCAGAAGGGAATTTTCAAGATCTGGCATAAATATTCTGACCTATTTTGGGAAGAGCATAGGAGAGATGGGATTGCTTAAGTTTGTTTTGCTTTTTCAAAACTTGTTTTTGGTTTTTGTATTTTCGGATTTCATACTCAAGAAGCCTCCCTACCACTGTGTTTAGTCTTATAAGGAATATAAACATATTCTCAGTTATAAAGTCAATTACACTTTGTTTCCATAAGGCAATAAAATGGATGAAGCCATTTACATGATAAAATGAAGTGGGGTACTGAATATACTTTGAGTTAAATCTGGGTTTTTTGTTTCTGTTGTTTTAAACCTTGAAATCTTCTGAATGGAAGTTTTGGTGCCTTTGATCAATCACTTAGGCAATTATCTCTATTATCCACTTCATTTTGTTGTCCTCTCAAGCAGCATTTCTTAAAATTGTTGAACCACACCTTCTTTTGATGTCTAGTTTAGACGACTATAGCAAAGTACCATATACTTTGTGGCTTATAAACAATGGAAATCTATTTCTCACAGTTCTGGAGGCTGGAGGTTTGAGATCAGGGGGGCAGAATGGTTGAGTTTTGGTAAGTCTTGCTTCCTGGCTCATAGATGGTTGTCTGTGCTGGGTCCTCTCATGGCTGAAGGGGCAAGAAAATTCTCTGGTGCCTCTTTTACAAGAGCATTAATCCTATTCATGAGGTCTCCACCCTACTAACCTAATCACCTCTCAAAGGTCCACACCCTAGTAGGACATTAGGTTTCAACATAAGAATTCTATCAGGACACAACTCTTCAGTCTATAGCACACATCCTCTTTTGATTATTATGAAAATCTTACAAATCATTCTACCTCATCCCACCCACTTCTTTTAGGGAAAGAGCCTCACAAGTTGAGAATCTTTCTTGGTTAGGTGGAGAGAGGAAGAATATAAAATCAAGATCAACCTGCACAAGTTTTCCAACCTTTGTTTTCTGTAGATTTTATTATGAAAAGAAAAGAAATCTTCAGACGGATGCATTTTGAGGGTTTCTATCATTTCCCGAAGGCTGATACATATAATGTTTAAAGTTTCAAACAAGAGTTTTTTAATAATCTCTAAATCCAAGATAGACGACAACAATTCTTTCAACATACTAAGATCTAAAATATTCACTAGCATATTGATTTTTGTCATACAAAGATTTGATCATCCAAGGCCAGAACTCAGAGTGTCTTTGTCCCCTTCTCTTCTCCATCCTTAGGATATAAAGGTTTCCTTTCCTTTCATACTGTCACTATACAGCTGCAATATCTGGCAAAAGAGTGAGCTCAGGCAACAAAGCACTTCCTGGAGTCCTTACTGCGGGGGCGGGGGGGGGGGGGGTGCGGGGGAGGAGGGGAGGTGGGAGAGGTGGCGCTTGGCAGTCAGTGAAGGGGAATTCAGAGCTGGGATGGGCAGTGAGGAGGAGAGCCAAGAAGACAACTCTACAGAGAGCTCAGGGTTGTGACTTGCATTCCTAATGTCCTGAACCACCTAGAAGTATTTGTTAACCATGCGGGACTTCTAAAGCTGAGTCTCTGTGTGATAGGGAAAGATAGGATAAAGTGGGCAGAGAGGGAAAGGTTAGGACCTGAGGTCTTTGGGTGGAGGTAAAAACACATATTTTTTTTGCTGGGAGCATCTGACTGAAGCAAACCCCCTCATAAGATTCCTCTTAAGAGTATAACAGACATAGAGGCACCTCGGTGGCTCATTTGGTTGAGAGTCTGACTTCAGCTCAGGTCATGATCTCACAGTTCATGAGTTCAAGCCCTGCACCTGGATCAGTGCTGACAGCCTGGAGCCTGCTTCAGATTTTGTGCCTCCCTCTCTCTCTGCCCCTCTACCACTTGCATTCTGTCTCTCTCTTTTTCTCTCTCAAAAATAAAATAAATATTTTTTTAAAAAGTGTATAATAGACACCACCTACTCCCTCTCAGCTTCCCCTCAGGAATTTGACAATCAAAATACTTAACTAAAATAGGTAAACCATAAAACTTATGTTATACCAGGGACACTATGACCATAGTCTGACATGCCTATATTTACCAAGTATGTATACTGGGGTTATAATCTACGTTTAAAAAATATGGATTCTTTTTAATTATCAGGTCATGGTCATTTTTAAATACCATTTAAAATTATCCTAAAATATTGTTTTTAACAATCGCATAATATGCCATCATATTTTTAACCAAATCTCTATTTAAAGTTTAGATTAGTGTTGTCAGTATTGTAACATTTTAAGAATGCATTAGGTGTTCAGCTCAAAAGGCCTCTGTGAGACCCTATGCATTATCATGAGTCATTACATCAGTTTGAAGTGTTTCCCAGTAACAGTGATCTGTGAAAGATAAAGGCCACAAGGCAATTTTATGTCTAAAGCAGAGTGTCTCGTTCTGGGCACTATTCATATTTTTGGCTTTTTGGCTGAATAAGTGTTTATTGTGGGGGTGTTGTCTCGTGCATTGTGTGATGTTTAGCAGCATCCCTAGATGTCAGTAGTGCCACTCACCTCCTACCCAGGTGTGGAGGGAAAAACACATTGGGTTGAGAACCACTGTTTAGAACCATTGATCTTTAGTTGTCTGTACCCATAAACCCATACAAGCTGTTTAAATGAGTTCATCTCGGGGCGCCTGGGTGGCGCAGTCGGTTAAGCGTCCGACTTCAGCCAGGTCACGATCTCGCGGTCCGTGAGTTCGAGCCCCGCGTCAGGCTCTGGGCTGCTGGCTCGGAGCCTGGAGCCTGTTTCCGATTCTGTGTCTCCCTCTCTCTCTGCCCCTCCCCCGTTCATGCTCTGTCTCTCTCTGTCCCAAAAATAAATAAAAAACGTTGAAAAAAAAAAATTTAAATGAGTTCATCTCTCAGGAGTGTTCTTAAGTGGTGAAAAAACTGTTGGAGACTCCCATTAATGAAGTTAAAGTCATGTTTATGAGATCTATTTGAGTAGCTTATTAACCTCTATGTCCATAAATACAATCTAGCTCATTCCACTTCACTGTGAATAATTACCAAAGGTCAATTGCCAAAGTAGGTCAATTGCTGAGTAGAAAAAGAGAGATTCAGGTCACCTGGTGGCTCAGGCGGTTGCATGTCTGACTCTTAATTTCGGCTCAGGTCATTATCCCAGGGTCCTGGGATTGAGCCCCGGCATTGATCTCTGCGCTGAGCATGGAGCCTGCTTGAGACTCTTTCTCTCTTTCCTTCTTCCCCTGCCCCTCTCCCCTGCTCATGCTCTTTCTCTCAAAAAAAAAAAAAAAAAAGATAAATAAAATTTTTAAAAAAGGAGAAATTCATGTCATCTTATCTGAAAATATAACTCAAAACATGTGTTCTCCTTGTGTTGTGCAGCATTACTTCTATTACAAACATTGAATCAATGATCTCTTATACCTTAGATACCTTTTCTCTTCATCTAGATTTTTATGATTTTTTTCTTCTGATGAAAAAGTTGTGTGCTTTATAGCTTAAAATGACTACGATGGAAAGTAAAAATGCAGAATTGCTGTGTCTAGTCACGCATGTTCTGTACTGCACAGATCCTGGGACTGCCATTCAGAGCACTTCCAGTGTAACAGGTCTGCTGCAGCTGGGGAACACTTGTTGCAGCCCTGGGACATTTGTCTAAATTGTACTCTCTCCTCTTTTGATGCTGCTGAATCTAAGCATCCTAAAGTTCAACGAATTTTACTCTATGACAGTGCAAAAACCTCTGTTTATTAATACTGACTGAAATGCCCTTTCACATTGTAGTGTGTGATTTTCTTCAACGTATCTCATTGTGGTTAGTTAAAAAACTGTTCCCTGGGTATGTTTCTTGGTATTTTTATTGACAATTTCATTTCAATAAGTGCCTGTCAAGATGTGTGAAGCACTATTGGAAATACATATTTGAAATAAGACCATGTAGTTGTGGAATCATCTACCTGAAAACCAGGTCAAGAATGCCGGCAGAGATTAAACAGATATAATAAAGTAGTGTTCAATGAAATAACTTACCAAAAAAAAAGGGCAAACTATTATGGGATGAAAGAATTCCTACATGCTTAGGAAATGATTCTAAGGGTTGGCATTTGAATAGGAATTGCAGTGTGACTAGATTAGAAAAATGTTTTGACATTTTTTGACATTTCAGAATATTTATATGAGAATCAAGGGATGGTAAATAAAAGCTGAGGAATTTCTATGGTAGTGAATTTTGCTGTTTATTCCCAGCATCCACTCCCTGTTCCTTTGGCAACAGTGCCAATTTTTATTTGAGAATCAACTCCACATCGCCTCTTCTGTCCATATGCTTAAGTGGGGCTCCACGATATCTCAGGAGTGAAGCATGTGAACCAGTCATAACATGATCAATGCATTGCATTTTCCTGGCTACAATGATAGATTGAGGATAGATATGGAGGACTCAGTCAAACCTCTCGAGAAAGAATGAGATTTTTGCTAATTTGCATGCTTTGCAGATAGGGGAACCTAGATGCAAAGCTAGAGAATGTTCCACAAGCTTCGAAGGGTAGAATACAGTGAAGAAATGAATTTTAAGAATAGTGATCCCCTGTAGATATCAGAAATTGTTAGATAAATCCACTTTCTCTCACTTCTGTTTATTGCCTCAATTTATTCCACTGCGTATATGGTGTAGCACTATCATTTGAACTGTTGAAAGATAAACTGAGACGTATTAAAAATTTAAGAGTTTACTTGAGCAAAATTGATTCACACTGGGAAGCACCAAACTGGAAATGATTAGGAGCACTTCACTGTAAGAGCTTGGGGAGAGACTTTTAGAAAGAAAAGGTGGAAGCAAAGTAAGAAAATTATTTGATTGGCTTAATGTGTGTCTTTTTTGGAAAAGCCTACTTGGCTGTTTGTGATTGCTTGTCCTTAGGTTTTGATTTCTTAACCATTAGGCATTTATAGGCATATTTTTTGATTTGCTTACCTAGGCTTCTAAGGTATTAGAATCACCTCAGTCTAATGGCTTCCTTGTTTGATTAATTTAACAGTACTTATCAGATGAGTAAATGAAAGGTAATTTTTTTTGCAAGGATATTGAATTTGTGAAGAAAAATGGAAACATGAAAAAATGAACTATAGAGAGACAATGATTTAATTTGATAATCTTAGCATTACTGGGAAAGGTCATTTGGGCTCATGTCTTTTAATCACAGTAAGAATTGAATATACACATGATTCTTATTTTTACTTTTAATCAAATCGGTGATGGGGAAAATAAAGTTTGATGGGAGTCCAAAGTGATTATCAAAGGTCAGCAAGAGGGATGAGAGGTGGAGTTGAGCATACCCAAAGATGAATGCAAGGAATCTAAGAACTTAGGTTACTTGAAAATATTTCCCATCCAGCAATATGGGTGATAATGTTGGCCATAAATCTATAGTTCACTTGTGAACATTATAGTTGGCTCATGAGTAATGCAAATATTTATAAAATTTATAAATTTTATGATTGAATGTAGGCATAATACTTGGTTTAGTTTTGTGATGGCAATGAAATCTGTTTATTATAAGAAGTCAAACTATGGCTGGTGATAAAAGGGCATTCTATCGTATAAAAAGCACATGAATCTGGAATTATAGTTTCCAATTTTGACTGCACTACTGATACGCTATCTGACGTTGGTCTCTCATTTCCCAGTGTGTATGTAAAATGTGGATAAAAATTCCAAGAATTTTTATGAAAAGAAAATGTTTGTGAAGTTAGTTAAGAAATGTGAGCCACAATGAATTATAATTATTTTTATGAAATATTTTATGTCAGTAGAAGAAATGAAGTGAGCAGTTATGAGAATCTCTAATTTTTTCTGCGCATTATGTATTGTGACAATTTGATGTATTGGTTACAGAAAGTCTATTTTTTCATAAGATTTTTCAGCCCCTTTTAAGAGAAAAATGGCCCATTTGTTTTACATTATCCTTTTATTTCAGAATGAAAACAGCTGAAACACCATGCAGCCAAAGAATGATGTTATAACTCTGAGTACTACTCTGTACACTATCTCAAATTAGAAATTAGGGGTGCCTGGGTGTCTCAGTCGGTTGAAAGTCTGACTCCTGATTTGGGCTCAGGTAATGATCTCATGGGTCATGGGATCGTGCTGTTAGCCCAGCCCACCTGGGATTCTCTCTCTCTTTCTCTCTCTCTCAAAATAAATAAGCAAACTTAAAAAAAAAAAAATGAGTCATCTAATCATAGAATTTTAATTCTGAAAGGTATTCTTTAGGTCATTTTGTTAACCATTTGTAGATGAGGAAATGAAACATGCAAAAAAACTTTCATGACTTATTGTAGATCTACCAGATTTTTTTGATTTCCAATATGGGTTTTTTTCCCTGTAAAATACAACTAAATTATGTTTTAAATTTATTGTCCACCAAGTTTAAAGATGCTTAGGCTCAAGTTTTGCAGTATCTGAAGAAAGTACTCAAAATTTGATTATAACCTATAGTCCTTGGATAAATATGCCTTTTAGTAGAAATATTCTGACACTTCATTACTACAATTTTCAGGCAATGAAATCATCAAGGCTATGTCAACCTGGTATCATGCATGGTTTAAGTGAAAAGGTGTCAAAATTGTGGTAGCATTTTGTAGACAGATAGCATTTTGTATCCAGCAGATTGATCAGACAGAAATCATAGATGACAGGGTACATTTTAGAGTGTTATGTTTGTGTCACTAAGACCTGATTCTAATTAATTTTTTTTCCACATTGTATTTATAACATGAAATAAAATTTTTGCAGTTGTATCAATTGGGGACCTATTCAGATTCAGCAATCATGTTAATCAGCTTAATCACAAAGATTTTAAATTTTCCATTGCTTAAAGACTATAGGTGAACATTTCCAATAAGACCTGAATATTTGAAAATTTAGCATTGTGGAGGAAAGCAAGTATTAAAGGGAAAACAGAAAGGAAGAAAGGACAGGATGAAGGAAGTGATGTAGTTTCAAAGGAATTATGTATGAGATTTTGTTGGTGTCCTTCCTATATCCTTTTTACTTGATCAGAAAGCCATCCCCTAGCTGTGCAAATGTTGAGGCTAACTCTTGAGAGTTGTCCTTTGCTGACCTGAACCTCATCTGCTACTATTTGGGAGGTTATGTGCCTCCCTATATTTAGGGCAGACAATAACTGACTAAAATATGGTACAAAAATCCCAGCCCTCTTGCTTCCAGGTGAGACAACTCTGTGTAATTTACACTTGGGACTAGCCTTGGACTGAATTCACATGCTTGCTGGCTCTTTCCCTTTCCCTATCCTTCCCTCTGTCTCATATAGGTTTTTCCTAAAGACAACTTCCCCAATAAATCATAAATGCCTGAGGCCCTGCTTCCAGGGAATTCTATTTAAGAAAAAGGAAGAAAAAGAAATAGAGAAAGAAAAACAAACACACCCCAACCATGCTATCCAGCCTTGTGAGACTTTTATCATACCATTAACCCCAGGCAAATTGTAACACCTGATTTTGTCTTTCACTCTAATTCACTAGTGAACCTAGTCTTTTTCCAACCATCTATAAAATTGTTCACTAAAAACTCAATACAAGCACCTACTTGTAGCAAATACATGGAGTTCAGTTCTCCTGCCAAAAGCAGATTTCCCATGAAATTCAAAGGAGAAGGAACTAGGGAAAGAACAAACTTGATTTCCTTGTTGAAGCCTATGCATTTCATTTGTAGGGATTAGTGTTAGAATAAATAAAGGTTGTTTTTACTTTATCCAGTGCATAGGAATAAATACAAAGAAACTTGTCATTAGAGAAGGTTAAAATAAAATTCACAGAATGTTTACTTAGACAAATGGTAACCACGCTGATTAATAAAGGGAAGTCAGAGGATACATTTCTAACATGAGGAAGCATTATCTGACACTTGACATGTAAAAAGACATTTACCAAGCTTTTCCCACTAAACAGAGAAACAATATCATGTGTTTTGGGGGTAGTGGGGGTAGGGGTAGCTGTGGTGGAGCAGGCAGAAAGATGACCTAATTCCCAGAATTTGTGAATAGTTTATTACCGGGCAAAAGAGAATTATCAGGCAAATTTTTCCAAACAGTTCAAAACTGGGAGAGTGCCTGAATAACTGTAGGTGGGCCCAATATAATCAAGAGTCCTTAAAAGAAGCAGCAGGAGGCAAAAGAAAACAGTGTTAGAGGGACGATATATAAGGAAGAATTGACTGTCTAGAGCACTGCTGTCTTTGAAAATGACAAATGGGGCAATGATCAAAGACATTATGGCAGCTTCTAGAATTTGGAAAAAGCAAGGAAATAGATTTTCCCTTAGGACCTTCAGAAGGGAAGACCTGCCTCAGACTTCTGACTTACAGAACTGTAAGAGAAGAATTTGTGTTGTTTTAAGCCACTAGTTTGTTGTAATCTCATAATTACAGCAGTAATAAGAAACTAATGCAGTATGTATACATATGTATTTTAAAATGTAATGTTATTAGACTTTTTTCAACCATAAAAATAGAGTACATGGTCACGTCTATAAATTAAAAGATATATATAGCTTATATACATATATTAACTCAGTAATTTTTCTTTCTCTTAGTTATTGTTCATTCTCAATGTCATGTTGCATGTCATTCTCTACTTTTGCTGTCTTGTACAAATATAATCAAACATAATACATATACAGCTATTCTTAAAACTAAATTAATTAATGTTGGCAAAAAATGAAATTAACCTTGCTTTTTGCACTTGGCTGTAATGTGGGCCTTATTCCAGGGCAATTGGTTTAATCCAATCCTTATTTTTTTGAAATTTTCAATAGTGTTGCTATAGTATAATTTATTCAACCATTCCTCATTGAGAAATAATTATGTTTCTCGTTCTTTGTCATTGCTGTTGTTTTCCTTTATGCCATGGCTTACAATGCTACAATTTATCTTGGTATGCATATCTACATGTGCTGAGACTTATGGATCAGTTTACAAAGTGTTGAATTTTTATTTTTTTTCCAGTCTTTGGCTTGTAGGCCAAATATGCCATCAGATGTAACAAAGATAACCTCTGAACCTCACTTTAAATATTTTATCCTCCTGCTATATTTAAGGTTTCAGCTACTGGTATGAAAAACAAATCAATTGACAATTTTTTTAAATTTAATTACCAAGTCCATTTTACTAAAAAAATACATTAAAAGGAAAGAGTACTGATAAAGAAAGGCTGTAAGCAGAGAAAAGCAAAGGGCCTGTGTATTTACTTCTGAAATGATTACCAGAGAAACAGCTCTAATTATTAATCTCTAGGTAACACCTGTCACCAGTTTGTTTTTTAAATTTACCACAGGATTCACTTATAAGACATGCTGATACCTCAATGGAAGTGGAGAGTAATGGAGTACAAAACTTAACGGGGGAGTTAACTAGAATATAGAGCTGCTGCTCCACTAGAAAAGTTGTTAAACATGTTATGATATCCCAACGAATGCACATTTAATTGGCTTTGATATGGGAAGTAAGATATGGTGTCCATGTTTTCTACAACACTTGGAAGGATAGGTAATACTTATTAATGGTATACTCAATATGTGAAATAACATGGTGGAATTGGAAACTGATTTTATCTTTGATGTCATTTTGTTTGTTTGTTTGTTTAAGTTTCTTCTATTCCCTCGTAATTCCCCTGCCTCTGGATGAGATCTTTGACCAGCCTCGTGCTTCTTATAGTTATCTTGGGTAGCAAAAAGTTCTGTGCTCCCTCCTAACCACAAAGACTCAATTCAATAATTAAAATATCCAATCCCAGGGGCACCTGGCTGGCTCAGTCAGTTGAGGGACCAGCTCTTGGTTGCAGTTCAGGTCTGATCTCATGATTTGTGGGATTGAGCCCTGGGTCAGGCTTTGCACTGCCAGTAAGGAACCTGCTTGGAATTCTCTCCCCAACTCTCTCTGCCCTTCCCCCACTCATGTGCTCACTCTCTCTCTCTCAAATAAATAAAAACTTTAAAAAGAAAATATCCAATCTCACATAATGGGCAAAATGGCAAACTTCACTGTAAGTTAAATCCTCTCTCCCCCATTGCTCATGTACATTCCAGCTGGCAGTATGCATTAGAGGTGAAGGTAGATGGCTTCTTTACCTTCATGGCTATCTTCTTAAGCACTGGTATGATTGTCCTGTTCCCTGGACCTTTGCTGCCTTCGCCAGGGTGGGACTATGGGAAGTATGAGGAGTAAGTGGCAGGATTGTTCTTATAAGAGCTTATGTTGTATCTGATGTTGACATCCTCTGGCCTCTGCTGTTGTTTTGAGGTGATTCTTTCCTGGGGGTTTAGTGTTCAGGGTGTTTACTCCAATTTTCCTGAAGCCCTCTCCACATGGATAGTAATTTTCTTTAATCTGTCCAGTAGTGATTCCCACCCAGTTTCTGTCTTTGGCTGTATACCTCCAGCCTTTCTCGGTGAGATTGTCTTGACCCTTGCAAAAAGCCCTCTTGGACATGATTCAAAACCTCTTTAGGCATGGGAGGTTCTGTCTCCCATGTGACCGTGTATACCTTGTCTGTTGGAAACCCACTGTGAGATGGCCAGTGGCTTCCCTAACCAGCTCTCTCCTCTACTGCCACAGGCTGTTTTGACTGGCCTCCTGCCCCTTTTATAATCAGGCTTGAGTTGGAAACTAGACTGAGTATCCCCAAACTCCAGGGGATTATGTCAAACTCCTGAAGGAGTGGTCTCTCTGAAGCCTTGCTTACTTGACTTGGGACTAGGGGCAAACTCACCATGTGTCTGCACACGCCCCCTCTAGCTCACTAGCAACGGTCTCCTCTTCTTGTTTTCCAACCCCCTTTAAAAGCCAGAAACCCTCTTCTTGTTTTCCAACCCCCTTTAAAAGCCAGAGATGAGTGAAAATCTAGAGTGAGTGAAAACTGATTCACAGACTGCCCTTTTGCAGTCCTGCTAGTATTTCACATGGGAATGTTGAAGTAGTTGGCACTTACTGTCCTGGATCTCAGTAGAAACTTGAGTCAGAAACCGCCCCATTCAATATCCTATTACTATGGTCAGACTTGTAGACCCTGGAACGTGCACAGCCAGTGGCTAGAGCTAGGCCCTGGAAGTGGTGTGGCTGGCAGGAATAAAACAAAATGTTGTAATATCCATGAGATAGGCTGATGTTCAATATAGAATTCCAGTGTCAAAAGAGGTTGTATAGTTAGAAATTTACAGCAAAATCTAGCTCTAAGTCCTGAGGAAACAGCAAAGCTGAGAGGGAATCTGCAGGTTGGAATCCAGGCTGTTCATGACACATACTACCCACCGATTGTTGATATATTAAACGTGTTTCTGTTGCTTCAAGTGCTATGTGAACTGGGTCTGCTCTCAGGTATTAATGACCTATGTGGCGAACACCTGAATTATGCTAGCCACTGGGGGAATGAGCTACGTGCTCTAATGTGAGGTCTCTCTGAGGCCAGAAAGAAGAGAGAGACCTTATCCCTGTTTATTTTTGTCTTTGTCCCCTTCAATTCTTACTTGCTCTGCTCATATTTATAAGTAACTCCAGTTTAAGGGGAGCAATGGCAGATGAAACTGATTAAATCAAGGTGAATTCTGACACTTGACTAAAGCTTAGATGTGATTTGCATGAGAACCTGGAAACAAATGAAGGAGTTAGAATTATCAGGGAATATAAATTGTTAGTGCTTCTATTTGTATGAATAATTAAATGTTTTCTAAATTATTTTGTAATAATTGAATCAGAAAAACAATACTTGCTTTCTCAAGTCCCAGACATTAAAGAAAAAAAATTGTCTTCTGAATGTCTTAGCCTTCTTGGGTTTCATTCTATCCTGTTGCAGTGTTTCCTTTATTTCTAGACCAGGCTGTGACAGAAGGCCAATTACAATCTGAAAGAGATCAGTCACAGTTTTTGGTGTATTAAGAACATGTTCATATTAATAGATTCCTTCTAACGCTATCTCATATCACCATTCCCCAGCCAAGTTTAAAATAACATGTGTAATGCTTTGAATACGG
Source organism: Panthera leo (assembly GCF_018350215.1). Lineage (NCBI taxonomy): Eukaryota > Metazoa > Chordata > Mammalia > Carnivora > Felidae > Panthera > Panthera leo. The sequence goes on from NC_056686.1 coordinate 173,347,702, forward strand.
AGATTTAATGGAGTTAAAGGTACCATTCTGTGTATGTTTTTCATGACTGTTATTAAGTGGGATTAATTCCAATCAGTAGGAAGCTGGCTTTTTGTCTTTGGGTCTCTAAGAATTGAAATATTACACTGAGCAATCTAGCGTCTTAATTTTCACTTTTTTGTTACTGTAAGTAGCATGTTGGGTATGAATGCATACTCTTTAGAGCTAAGTCTTCTGGGGGACAAAAAAAGTCAAAAGAACACAGTGTAATTTAGTGTCATGGTCAGAGATACAGGTGGGATTCCTTCACTCCCATTCTTGCAATTAAACTTCTAAATCTTTAAGTTTGGGTGGGACTTTAGAGATCATGTAATCTGATTGTTTAATTTTACAGATGAGGAAATTGTAACCCATAATGGGGACTTGACCTTGATTAGCCCAAATAGATTTTGACACATTAATCCTCAGAATCACTTTTATAATAGTGGAAGCCACAAATTGTCATACGTACATTGTTTATGTGAAAGGGTATCATTGTTTAAATGTGATTATGATCACATACAAGAATCATATGCAGGTTAACGATAGTTTGTGCATAAGTTATTTGGTCAGGAAATTAGTGAGATTGAAATTGACAACTAGCTCAAAACTGTCAGTTTTCTTTCTCCACTGTAATATAAATTTATTTGTTCCCTAAAATAAAACAAAAAAACCCAAAACAAGTGAACAAAAGATTCAAATACAGACAACAAACTGGTGATTGCCAAAGGGGAGATGGTGGGGGGGATGAGTGAAATAATGGGGATTAAAATACTTATACTATAAAATACTTATAAAATAAGTAATGGCGGGGTGCTTGGGTGGCTCAGTTGGTTAAGTGTCCAGCTTTGGTTCAGGTCATGATCTCAGTTTGTGCGTTCGAGCCCCGCATCAGGCTCTGGGCTGACAGCCTGGAGCCTGGAGCCTGCTTCGGATTCTGTGTCTCCCTCTCTTTCTACCCTTCCCCCACTTGTGCTCTGTCTCTCCCTCCCTGTCTCAAAAGTAAACATTAAAAAAAAAGTCCTGGAGATAAAAAGTACAGCATAGGTAATATAGTCAATAATATTATAGTAATGTATGGTGAAGGAGGGTGACTATACTGATGAACATTGAGTAATGTATGAGCATTGAGTATTGTATAGAATTGTTGAATCACTATGTTGTACACTTGAAACTAATATAACATGGTATGTTAATAAGACTTCAACAAACGAATAAAGTAAATGTGAAACATTTGTGAAGAAAAAGCAAATTAAAAACTGTAATATATTTGAAGTTGAACATTTCTGAAGGCAACCACACTGGAATAGGAATCAAGGATGCAGGGTCCCATACATAAATGTGACAATGACAGCTATTTGAGAATATGTTTATTATATGAGTAAAGGGAGAAGTTCACTGCCTTGGACTCCTCTTTATTCAGCTGAGGTAGCTGCCAGCTCCTCACCAGGAAAGAGGCTGCAACACTTCACCACGAAGCTGGGTAGCCGTGCAAATCCAATCACTTATGATCCAAATGAGGGTACAGATTATTGAGAGAGGCTGACACTCAAGGGAGGGCATTTGTTTATCTTGCCCTGGGAACTGACACCTGGACATTTACATCATTTACTCACATGGAAATTGAGCCTGATCATTTTATACTAGCCTGTCTTTTCCATTTACCTTTTGATTTTCTCGAAATCATGAATTGCTTTTTGCAAAAGAGGAAAGGAGGGAACTAGCCTGCATTCCTTCTTTTCATCATAATGGCAATCAATCTTCAGACTTTACTGACACCCTAGATTTCCTAAAGTATAAAAACCTTGAAGGCGTTGTATGGGAATGTGACAGTTTTGTGTAATACTATTCAAGATTTTAAGAGCAATGGGAGATTCTAAAATGCTCCCGTCCCTATTGTAAATGCTGTCATCTTTGCTATTTTACCTGTTGACAAATGCTAAGATTATGTGCTAGCATAGATTGATATTTCTTTCAAACTTCTGCCAGTTCCAAAGGATGAATACAGTACCAAAAATATAGGTACAATGGGAATATTTATAACCTGGCAATTTCATAGACAGAGAGAAAACATATTTGAGAAAGAGCTGAAGCAGTCTTAAGATATTCTATTGAAATACTTTATGTCTCCAAGGCAATTTATACCCCCTGTAACATGTTTAACAATTAATACAGTGTAAAATATGCCAGTATGTATTTTGATAGTCCATTGTCTTTCAAATGTGAAATCATTATTTGAAGCAGTTGTCAGAGTCTTCTAATAATGGACAAACCAGGTATTTCTGAACATGTACTGAATTTGTTTGGCCTTCCTGGAGGAGTTGAAGTTCCTTGTACACGCATATGTAATGATGTAAAAGGACCTTTTAAAGAAATATCTGCAACTGAAAAGAACTGTAATAGGTACTTATTACAGGCAATGTACTGCATTATGTTTTTCACATATATTGTCTCCTTTGAATTTGGCAACACCCCTGCACATACAAAATAATTGCATTTGTTTTCAGATGAGAAATTTCAGAAACTGAGAAGTAACTTGCCTGGCTAGTTAGGTCATGGAAAGGCGGAGTCAGAATTATACATCAAGTTTGCCTGACTACAAAATTGAGAGTTGCATGGAGGGAGGTAAATGTGGGGCTATTTTTTTCCTTTCTTTTGAGAAAAGCATTGACTACATACACTGATTATTTTTTCCCCCTCTATTTATTGGCAGAGCTTGTAGGCAAGCTACAAGTCCTACATAAGGCATAATGGAAGAAATGATAAATGATGGTTAGAGATCTAACTTGATTCCCTTAACCCCCCAACCAATCCATTACTAAAATTTCTCTATTCTCTAGAAAGCACACCTCAATATAACCTAAGACTGCTGTTATTCCTATGACCCTCATTTCTATGACCTCATTTTTGCCTGGACGTCCACAATATTTTCCTCCTTCTCCCTGCTTCTGTTCTTGCCACCCCCTATTGCATTCTTCACATGCTAGTAGGGCAAATTTTTAAATTGTAATTTGGACATGTCAATCTAGTGAATAATACTCTTTAGTATTCTTTCCAATCTGTTTGGAATAAAGCAAAAATTTCTTATTTTGGTAGACAAACTCCTTAGTAAGTAAGATGGTTTTTGGTTACCTCTCCATGCCTTCATTTCATACCACTCTCCCCAACATATTCCATTCTTTAGCCACACCTTTTCTCTTTTCTGCATGCCAAGCCTTTGTTCTACCTTAGGAGTTTGTATATGTTATTTTCTGCCTGGAAGTTTCTAACCCACAACTAGTTCCTCCACAACTAATTCCCCCCCACCCCCAGCACCCACTATTGGTTATTAGCTTCAGTATCAACTACTCAGAGAGGTTTCTTTGATTATCAAAACTAATATAAGCTCCGTTATGCTTTTTCTTAACATTTAAAAACAATTTGTCATCCCATACAGGGTTTTTTGTTTGTTTGTTTTTGTTTGTGTGCCAACTCTACCCTACTTAACTCTAAATTCTATAAAGACTACATATTTTGGTTTCACCACAGTATATCCTGTCTTTACTTCTAAGCTAGGCACAAAGTTGGGGTTCAGTTGAACAAAATAAATAAAATTACCATGATCAACTTTGTTTTATTCTGTGATTCTTATTAATAACATGGAAATTTGAATCAATTACTAAATGTGTTTGTTGACTATTTACAATATGTCCAGTCTATTGGGGGAAAACTGACAAAAGATTAGTTACAGTACACCATTACAATGCAAGTGGACTCTTTCAGAGTTAAAGATCACCTACTATAAGGAACACAGAAGAAGGAACAACTAACATTGCTTAGGAATAAATTCATTGACATGGTGACATGGGAACCAGGTCTTAATGATGAGTTATAATTTTTTTCCAGGTTCAGAAGGTTAGACCTGGGTGTGAAGGGATATTTGGCTCTGGGTGTAGAGTAGGGGCATATCCTGATTGGAATGCTGGTGGAAGAGAAGTCCAAAAGCCAAATTGCACTGAAAGACCTCCTATACTGGACCATGGGGTTTTTAATAGGGAAAGGACCTGATTCATCTCATTTTATAGAAAGGTGATGTGTGAGTAAAAACAAAAACAAAACAAAACATTGAAATTAGAAAAGACTGATGAGAATGATTAGGAGGTTATTGTGACATTCCAGACAAAAATTGTTGAAGCTTTAATTGATTAATTAATTGACTTTTAATCTGTGCATAAGCACTATGACACCTGTTGGGAATTCAGAACCAGTTACCTAAAAAGAAGTAATTTAGAATGTATTATTTATCTGGGGTTGTCTGCATCTTTATACTTTATCAGTCCGTTTGACTTTTCCACATTTGACTTTAGTATATGTTGTATAAAATACTTTACATTTGAAAACAGGGATTTCTCTAGCAGATCTTATATAATAGAAGTGTAGGGTACAATGAAATGAAGAATATGGTCAACTTTACAGTGTTTGAGAATATGTTTCAGGGAGTCTTCATAAACTATATCATGTTTGAGCTAGGACCTAAAATATACAGGCAGACTCACTTCAGGCAGAGGGAGCTACATAAGTGAATGCGTGGAGGCATGGCATGAGCCAAGAATGGCAAATAATGTAATATGCTTGAGCTAAAGAAATCACAGTAAGGATTCTCATGTGTCCATTGATTGTGGATTTTGGATGAACAAAAGGGGGCTCAGATAAAACACATAAATCTTGTCCTTTTTGGACTCTATTTGATCATGCGGTCCTCTAATGGTGAGATTGCAGCCATAACTGACCAAGTTACATGTGCTGTTTAAATGTAGCTGGATTCTCATCACTGTTAAGGATGTTCTAAATGTTCCTTTTTTTAATTCCTTGAAGTGACTATTTTAAATGTTTCCACCCTTCTTAAACTCCAACCTTGCCTCACCCAGTTTCTTGTAATTTATGGCTTTGAAGTGGGAGCCATCTGATAAGTGATGATGCAACTTCCTGTCTGCTGGTTTCAAAGCTCCTTTTCCCTCTGCCTATCTGACTCCTATCCCACATTCTTGTTCTTTTTTTTTTTTTTTTTTTAATTTTTTTTCAACGTTTTTATTTATTTTGGGACAGAGAGAGACAGAGCATGAACGGGGGAGGGGCAGAAAGAGAGGGAGACACAGAATCGGAAACAGGCTCCAGGCTCCGAGCCCTCAGCCCAGGGCCTGACGCGGGGCTCGAACTCACTGACCGCGAGATCGTGACCTGGCTGAAGTCGGACGCTTAACCGACTGCGCCACCCAGGCGCCCCACATTCTTGTTCTTAATCTCTGTTACTCCATCAAACTGCTCTTTGAGAGAAATTAAATTTGCTGTCACAACTTTTTGCCTCCCACTCGCCACCAACCTCTTACGATCCAGTTACCTCCTATACTGCTCTTTAGAAATTAATCCTTTTGTTATGTCTTAAATTCCAGGGCAAATGAACTTTTTTCAGTCCATCTAATTTTTAGCTCCACTTTCTTAATTCTCCTTTACACCTTAGCCTTCATGCTTATAGTCTTTGACTACTCCCTTTTCACATCTTACCTTTTTTTTTTTTTGTCTTTCCACATGGATTAATTCTCCAAAATCATTTCCTTAAACAAATCTCTTCTTTCTCTAGATTCTCCTTTAAACTATTTTTGCTACACTGATATCAACTAAATAAATATCTTTTAGGGTCCATATCCAAATTTCTAACCTGGTTTTTGAAAAAAAATCTATATCCTGTTAGTTCCTTAAAATTAAGCAATATTTAAGATTTTAAGCCAAAAACTCTTACTACCTTCTTCATTACGTTAGGCCAGCAATTTCTCAGTAATCCATGCCTTATGTGGCAAACTATTCCCCCTCCTTAATCTCACACATTTAATACTGCCACTTGAATGTTGAGACAATCTTTCATTTAACTTTTCTTTTTACATTCTTATTGCTATATGTTGACTAAAACCCTCATTTTTCCTTGTCTATACAAGCATGATGCCATTCTGTTTTCACCTTTATTCTTTCAATATACTGTGGGTCCCACCCTCCCCAAAGTTTAAACCACTGGGGAAAAAATCCCTCCAATTCCTGGGTAACGAAGTCTTTAATGGCCCCTATTTCCTACCAAATTTAGAGACAAAAACCCAGAATATAACTGAAAGTTCTCCACTATATTTTATACTTCCTTATATAAAGATAATTTCTGATTTTAAGTTATTTTTAAAATAGTCTTATTTAATTCATGGATGGTATATTAATAATCTATTGCTGCAAAACAAATCACCCCAAAATTTAGCAGTATAAAATAATACACATTTAATACCTCATAATATGTGTGGTTTGGGAATCTGGGCATGATTTATCTGAGTCTTCCTCATAATCTTTTATGAGACTACAAATATTGCCCAGGGCTGATGTCTTCTCTGAAGGCTCAACTGTGGCAGGATCCATTTCTAAACTGTGTGGTTTTTGGTGGGATTTCATATTTTGATGGTTGTTGGGATCAGAGCTTCAGTTCTTTGCTGGCTCAGGCTACCATTAATTCCTTTTCATGGGGGCTTCTTTAACATGCCAATTTCTTTCAATTAAAACCAGAAAAAGAGAGTGATCCAGCAAGAGAGAAGTTACTCTTTTATGTATCCTAATCGTAGAAGTGTCATGTCATCTCATCACCTTTGTCATATCTATTGATCAGAAGTAATAGTTCATGCCAACATCCAAGGGCACACCCAAGGAAGGAAATTATACCAGAGGTTGAATATCACGAGACAATGATCACTGGAGCCATTTTAGAGGTATCTTGTGTCTAAGATATTGAAACAGGATACGGGTGTTAAGCTGCAACTGGATAGCCCTATATTACAGCCCTACTGAGCGGTAGTCTTGACAGTACATAAGGAGAAGGCTTTTAGTGGGCAGAGGATTGGATAATGCACCTGTTCATCCAATTTGTGTGGAAAGAGAAGTGGCTTCAGGTTAGATATGTACAGATTCCTATACATACTCCTATACATACTATATGTACATAGTTTAAAGGAGTTAGTATGTGTATGTGTGTGTAGCCAGTGGAAAATGGCTTGGCTAGCTGTTCAGGAGCCCAGAAAGAGAATAATTAGAAAATTGAAGATCAAGAGGTCTGAGGAAGAGGCATTTGGTTGTACATAGACAGATATGAAGTCCAAAATCTTCATATCAAATGTTAATGCCAATCAGAGAACACCTATAAGGTAAGAGGCATTAAAGAACAAAGTACATTTAAAGACCTGGACAGGAGCCAGATTTTGTTACCAGCCATTCCCATGCTGGCAAAATGCACATATGAATAAAGTAAATGATGGAGGCTACGCGTGAATCCAAATGCATAGGCTCCAGCTTACTGAGACTTGTCTACTTACTACTGCCACAAAATGTCCACCCTGTTGATGACAAAGGCCAAGACTAAGTCTCTGGATATGGCACCACCTCTTTAAGGGATGAACTGGCCAGTTAGTGACAAGTAAGCAACATTGGATCATTTCCTTTTCCATGAAAATGCCAGTGATGAGCTCTGATAAGACATTTCAGAGGTGGGTTTGCATTTCTTACTTGTAGGATCCCAGCCAGCACTACTGTCTAAGTTCAGTTTACATCGTGTTTGATCTACCAGCATGGGATCCTGATAACTTTGTATCCATCCAGAGCACCTATTTTATACCAAAGGAGGTGTAAAAGTGGGCCTATGAATGTTGTGATTCACATATAATGATAAACAGGTGCACAAATATAAATATCTTTCATTCTGGCACAACACAAGACACCTTTGAAAGTTCTTCATCATTTGAGAACTGCCACCGGAGTTAGCTGACGCTGTCAGGACTGCATTGCAGCTCAACTTCTTCCTCTGCCTAATCTTGCTGTGTCTCTCCCACTTCTGCACAAATGTTGGTTCCAAGCACACTTCTTATTATGAATTATGCATGCTAAAGTTTATCTCAGAGTCTGCTTTCTGGGTAATCCAATCTGCACAGTCAACATGCTAGGAAATACTTCATACTAAATAAATAGCTAGGGACAAAGTCATGTGCTGATATAAAAAAGTTCAAGGACATATTTATTTTAAAAAAATCATAAAAACATTCATAAAATGAATGGATTCATGAAATTATAGTGTTAACTTATAATTAAAGTTCTAAAATAAGTTGAATAGTTGAAGTGAGATTTTAATGGAATAAACAGGCAAACTATTTCACTAATTTGACATGGTTTTTCTCAGCAAAAATTGCCAGCTGTACAGATATTTTAAATTCTAAAAATGACAATAATTGTGGCTTATGTTTGAACAGGAATTGTTCAACAGAACTGTCAAAATTCATAGGGTGTCATAAACCTACGTAGACATAACATTTTTTGGAAAAATATAATTGTGGGGTTTTTAGTTGATAAATGTAAATTTCATTTCACATAATGTGAAATAAAGTTAAAATCTACGTGGTCTTCTTCACTTGATCTATCATCAATGATCTATCATCATTTATATTTTGAATACTTTTTTCTCTATTATATTTGCCAAAATCTTTTCTATCTTTCTCTTGATGCCAAGATAATGAAATGATTGACAGTTTTGATTGCACTGGGTTTTCTCAACTGAAGGAAGAGATTTTCTTATTACTCCAACCCCACAATATACTCTCTGGAAGTAAAAGGATCTAAACTCCCCCACAAAAGCTCTTTTGAAATTATTTTAGTTACTCATAAACAGAGTGGTTAATTGTTTATAGATTAAGCACAACCTAGAATCAGGGAAAAATCTTTTAGGATGTCTGGGATCATTTATGTGCCTGTACTCAGCAAGAAAACTCTGGGACTGGACACATACACACACAGTCTTGGAGTGTGGCATTGACTGCTGGCTAGGGTAACTCAGTTCTCCATGTGGCCTGTCCATGTGGTTTTTCATCCTTCAGAATTATATTCCGAGCTTCTTACATGGTGACTGGCTTCCAAGAGAACCAACAGAGCAACTCCTAAGACCTAGACCTGAAGTCACACAGCATAACTTCCATCAAGGAAGTCCCAAGGCCAGTCCAGATTTATAGGAAAGCGACATAGCTTTTACCTCTTGATGGGAAAAGTGGCCAAATTATATACAAAAGGGCATATTACATGTGAGGAATTATTGTATCTATCTTTGGGAATCTAGAACACCAAGGTTATGAACATGGCAGCACCTGCTATTAAAGGTGAGGGGGAAGGTCTGTCCGAGCAGGTGAAATAAGATTAGGAAGTTGAGTGAAATGAGGGAATGAACTTTGCCAACATAAGGGAAGAAAGAACATTCTTGCGAAGGGAATATCAATTGCAAAAGGCCTTGAAGGTGGAACAAACTTGGTTGTGTTGGAAGAAATCCTACAGCTTCTTATGATAATTCAGGCAAGAAATGGTTGTCTCTTTAAACCATGGGGATACTTGTGAGGGTGGTAGGTTATTTCATTTTGTATATGTTTTGAAATAGAACTGATAGCACTTGCTTTCAGATAGTATGTTGGTATGAAAATGAGGAATCAAAGATGATTGTAACGTTTTGGGCTAAAATCTGGGCAAATGATATTACCATTTAACAAGATGAGATGGAGTCCCTTGAAGTGGAACAGATTGTGTATGAAAAATAAAAATTTAGTTTTGGATATTTACTTGTGATTCCTGTGGATATCCAAGTAGGCATGCTGAGTTAGAAACTGGATATCTGAGTCTGGAATCCAGCAGCAGGAATGGGCCTATATACAAAAATTTAGGACTCCTGGTCACCTGAGTGGCTCAGTGGGTTAAGAGTCAGACTTTTGATTTCAACTCAGGTTATCATCTCATGGTCATGAGATGATGCCCTGTGTCAGGCTCTGTGCGAGCGTGGAGCCTGCTTAAGATTCTTTCCCTCTCCCCAACTTGCATTAAATCTCTCTCTTAGAAAGAAAGAAAGAAAGAAAGAAAGAAAGAAAGAAAGATTAAAAAAAAAATTAGGACTCTGCATGTGTGATTTAAACAATATGGGATTTGATGAGATCACCCAGAAAGTGACTGTAAAAGGAGAAAAAAAGGCGTGGGGAGTAAGTTCTGGAACATTCCAACATGTAGGGGTTAGGAAGAGCAGAAAAATCCAGCAAAGAAAGCTGACAGGAGAAATAATTGGTGTGGACTGTTGGCTAGGGACACAGTGTCTTGAAAACACGTGAAGGAGGGAATTGCAAGAAGGGAGTTATCAGTGGTGACATGATACTGAGAAGTCAAGTTGGATGAAGACTGAGTCTGACTGTTGAATATGTATAGAACTTTGAAATTCAAACAGCTGTTTCAGTAGAGGGGGCAGCTAAGAGAGGAAGTGAAAACGGTGTATATAAAGAATACTTACCATCTTTTGCTTGTTTATTTTTCCTGAAAATGGGAACAAAGAAATGGGGCATTTTGTTGTTGTTGTTATTGTTGATGGAAATGATCCACAGGGAGGAAAACATGATGCAAGAGAGAGGAGAATGGTAAAAAGTGGTGTTTATAGTTGTAAGAGAAATGAGAACAAATACTCAGGTGGCCCACTGGGACTTTTTATCACTTTAATAAAATGAAAAATATAGTTTGGGCTTAAGGACCTGCAAATTGGTAGATTTAATGGTGGAAGATGTGAAATTTCTCCTTAAAATTTTATATTTTCTAAGTGAAAATGAAAGCAAGGCAATAAGTTAAGAGTAAGGTAGTAATAATAGGGTTTTGAAATTGAGAGAAAAAAGGGGTGAAATAATAATTTTGGCAGAAGGAAATGTGAATTAATTAAAGAAATGTCGTACAGTCACCAGACAGCCCTAACAGACCACTTGGGGTTTGTGGTTGTAAATTATGTAGGCTAGTATAAGTTTGCTTTTCTTCAGCTACGCTCAGTTACCTAGCTAGCTTCAGGGGTAGAATTGTTACTGGGATGCTTGGTTCTTGTCCCAGATGCACCAAAGAATTGGAGCCCAGAGACCAGAATGGGGAGATAGATTTCATTGAGTAGATAAGTATAGGACACTTTCAAGAGAGAAAGCGGGCCACTGCCAGAGCAAGAGTGGCAATGGCCTCAAGAAGCTCTAGCCACATCCTTTTAAGCCTGCTTTCTACATGTTATTGGCTTTGATTGACATTTTTGATTGACAGCTGGTGGTTATATAATATTTTGGCTACTGCACATGCACCTACCCATGATGCATTCTGTTATGATTGTATTTATTTATGTATTGTATAATTACGAGTTTCTAATGCTTTTGCTGTGACCTTAAAATAACTTAAGGGCAAGTTGTATTCTTTGTGCATGTGCTCAGCTCTTGGAAGACCCCGTGGGCTTTTGAGCCAGCTCTGTGGCTCGCCCTTTCCTGTTCTGTTAGTCCTTAGAGGTGGCTCTAAAGGTGTGGCTGTTAACCCTCAAGGGTGGCACCAAGGGTGGCCAGCATCTGCTTTATCCTTCCTCACTCATGCCTAACTAACTGCCTAACATAATGGGTGACTTTTCACAGATGGAGTTTTTCCAGGTGAGATGGATTGAAGTCCAGATAACGGAGATGAAAATCCCAAGGATATGCAAAGAATAGCTAAAATGATGAATCATGGCATCCAAGCGAGGTGGGAAAGAAGTGGGGGAAATCAAGATGGTATTGGAGAATGAAAGGAGGCAGAGCAGCAAACTGAAAATCCTGGTGGAATGAGACTTGCAATGGTGTGACAGTACACAGTTAAGTTTCTTGCAAAATCCTGAAGATGTGACTGTCTTTGGAGAGTGGCTGCCATGGGAAATGACTGTGGCAGCAGAGACCAAATGTGTCAAAAGTCCTGGGATAGGAATGGGATAGACAAGCGTTCATGACCAGAATTAAATATCCTGCCAGCCTAAATGGATGAAAATTGGGATTAGGATTTAATTTAATCTGAAGGAAAGAATCCAGTGTAGAATTTCTTATACACCTGTATACATATGTGCATATATGCATGTGTGTGCATTTCTGAGAAGGGCAGTGGAACTTGGAAAGAGTTGAACGTTTCCCCTTTTAAAAGATTATGTATTTTAAAATTTACACAATTTAAAATATAATTTTTTAATGTTTATTTATATTTGAGAGAGAGAGAGACGATAGACAGAGCATGAGCGGGAGAGAGGCAGAGAGAGAGAGAGAGGGAGATACAGAATCTGAAGCAGGTTCCAGGCTCTGAGCTGTCAGCACAGAACCTGACGCAGAGCTCGAACTCACGAACCACGAGATCATGACCTGAGCCAAAGTCAGACGCTTAACCGACTGAGCTGCCCAGGTGTCCCTAAAATATAATTTTAATCAAAAAGGAAACAAGGCTTTACTGGCTATGCAATGAGTGCAATTTGATGTAGAGCATTAAGATATATAAAGAAAGAACGTCAATTTGATGCAAGCTGGCTAGTCATGGGAGACTTTGAAAAAGAAGCCATGAAGGCAAATTCAGCAATTTCCATCCAAGCATTACCCAGGAGAAAAAGACACTTAGCCAACAGACTTTGAGTATACAGACTCCTGACTCGTTTGGCAAGCCTATCCCTATTTTAAGATGAATTAATCAGCTGTCTGAGCCTAATGCCATTAAAAATTGGATTCATCTAACTTCTTTGTTTTGATTCCACATTTATTAAACAACCTTCTGATTATTGTCCTTCCATGTTTTTGCCTACAAGGACAAAATGTGTTGTTCATATGAGCTTCAAAAATTTTAGTTCCTATAACAATTATTTCACAACGTAAATTAAGTCACATTCTGGTTTTATTTACCTCAGGAGCTTGGATAATGTGAGCTTGTTCTTGCGAAGTGGATTTGCTTTTGGTATGCTGACAAAATCAAGTTATGAGACATATAAAGCTGCAGGCCAATTCACGGGCCACAGTGAATCTACCCAGGTAATGAATATTACCCTGTGTGGCCTCTTGAGAGGAAGCCAGCCTTGCTTCTGGCAAACTCCCCTGCAATCACTGTGTACATCATCTACACTTGGAAACCTGGCTCAAACTTTGCCTCTTCTGTGATGCCTTCTCTGGGCTCTCCATCTACTTTCAGCTGTCTGGGAGGAGTGCATTTTAGAGATTACACAGTCAGCGGGGCTCATGGAGACGTTTGCCTGCTCACAAGCAAAAGTTCCTCGGGAGTCACTTTAGATTTCTTCCTCTAGGAAGAATGTGTGACTGGTTGATGTCTGTCCTTAGAATCCCCTGAGCAAGTTATGTCTTCACACTTTTGGTCAGGAGGAGAAGGCTTTAATTACATCCTTCCTTATTCAAATACGGTATTCCAAGATTCTTGCAGGCCCTGCATGCAAGTTTTCCTATTATAGAGATGGAGTAATTTATGGCCGGGGCAAGAATACACATCGGGATTTTTTTGTGTTAATGAAAATAGAAATTTTGATCACTAGCATGTACTAGGGTGCTAAAATGGAAATATTTGCCACCTAGTCCTCAATGAAAGTACAGCTATGGTACTTGATATTCCAGGGAATCATTTATGTCAGTATATGTAAGTCAGGGTGACAACAGAGTTTGTCATGTAAACTAGGACACTTTTGAGAATGAAAGTGTACACTATAAAGTATGCCAGAACAGGTATAAATTAGAACTGTCTGGGGGTAAACAGAAAGGTATGGTTACCCTATATGGAGGCTGCGCTGAGGATGAGCCCGTATAGGTCAGTATAACCATACTGTTTGTTAACAGCCATTATCTGCTAAATTGATTAGTGATTTTGACAATATCATGTGCTATACTAGTTGAAAAACATTAAAAAAATTTTCTTAATGTTTATTTATTTTTGACAGAGAAAGAGAGAGAGACAGAGAGAGACAGAGCATGAGTGGGGGAGGGGCAGAGAGAGAGGGAGACACAGAATCTGAAGCAGGCTCCAGGCTCTGAGCTGTCAGCACAGAGCCCCACGTGGGGCTTGAACTCACAGACTGTGAGATCATGACCTGAGCGGAAGTCGGATGCTCAACTGACTGAGCCACCCAGGCGCCCCAAAAAACATTTTAAAAAGATCACCCCAGAATGTAAAAATAAAAAGGATTTAAAAATTTATACCTGAAAACTTGCTTTGGTAGTGAGAGAATAAAGCCCAAGGGAGATTATTTTAAGCAAAAAAAAGTAGAGGATAGTTTATTCAGCATAAAGGATCTCATTTGATTATAAATACTATATTTTATATTTATATTTTATATTTTTAATTACCAGGAGAGAGATTATATTACACAGAAAAGTTACATTGAAATTATGGCACTTTAGGGGAGACGCTTTTCATTTATATATATTTTTTTATTTTCAGAGGAAAGGAATAAAAAAATTCTAAAATTCTGAAGTAGCATATTACAAGCATATTCCATATAATTTGTCATCTTTTTAGTCATCTTTTTAAATAATTCCATAGAATTTCATTAAGAAAACTGTAATTCCTTAAAGGATTAAAGGAATGGCTAATTTAATTATAGATTTTTTGGTAAAATTCTGTATTTATCTAGGAAATTAGACTTTTATATATACCTATTTTTTCAATTATTTAATTTTTTTTTTGTAATTTACATCCAACTTAGTTAGCATATGATGATTTCAGGAGTAGATTCCTTAATGCCCCTTATCCATTTAGCCCATCCCCCCTCCCACAACCCCTCCAGCAACCCTCTGTTCCGCATATTTAAGTCTCTCTCCCGTTTTTGCCCGCATCCCTGTTTTTATTTTATTTTTGCTTCCCTTCCCTTATGTTCATCTGTTTTGTATTTTGAAGTCCTCATACGAGTGAAGTCATATATTTGCCTTTCTCTGACTAGTCAGTTACGAAATTAGACTTTTAATTTAGGTTTTCAAATACGTTTGCATAGATATCTAAAGCTGTGTCTGTTATGAGACTTTATTTTCTGCTGACCTTGTTGCCACGTTCTGTCCACGAGTGTGTAGAAGCGCCTGCGACCCCGTGGTGGTCCCTGCCCACCCGGCGCGGCGTCCCCGGGGCTGCAGCGGGTCCTGGGGGCGGGCTTCCGCTCCGGCTTCGGGAGGGAGCCCCCAGCAGGCTCGGAGGGCGCCCGCACCTCGCGCCGGTCCGCCAGCACGTGCCGAGAGGCCGCCGGTTGGGGGCTGGAGCGGCCGGTCCACCTGAGGTTCCTCCTGGTTCACAGCAGCGTCCCGCTCTTCCCTTTCAGTCTCTGTGGGATCTCAGTGCCGGTGGAGACCAGGCGTGACCCTCCGTGGCGGGGCGGCTCAGGGAGATGGGGCCGTGGGCGCACAGAACTTCCTCCCCGGCGCCCCCCGCGTCGCACCCGCGGAGCCAGCTCCCTCGTGGCTGCTCTGGGGTGGCAGTGGCCACACGGCGCAGAGCTGGCAGAGGTGGGTTGAGATAAGACACCTCTCCAGAGGCTGGGGGTCAGCCCTGGGATCAATAACGGCGGAAGTGTGGCTTCCCGCGCCCAGGAGGCTGTCTCCGTCTGGTTAGAGAAGGTTGCGAGGCGAGGTGGCCACCGACAGGAGTGGCTCCAGTGACAGCCGCAGACTTCACCAGAGCTGGCTGGCCAGTGCTCCCGGAGGGTATGATACTGAGGGCAGCCAGGTTTTCAACGCGAGCCGCCAGCAGAAGCTTCTCCCAGGTCCTCTTGAGATTTATGAGGTAATGCCGTTACTTTTCCTTTTGTAGACGATGGTTTCGTTTGGAAGTCAAGGTTTGTGCCACCCAAATGGGTTCCTGATGAAAGGAATTTGAGGGCATCCTGCTCCGTTATTTGCAGGACATCAAGGGCTCTGGACGTTGTGAAGGTTTTCTGTGAAGTTATAGGAATCCAGAATAACACCTGTATGGATGCCTCTCTGTGTAGTGTGGAAAGGCTTGGTGGCATTTATCTTGAGAGGATTGGTTGTGAGAGTTATTAATATTGTTCAGCAACATTAACTGCTTCTCTGGAACTGAAGAAGATTGTATTTATACACCCTTTTAATGTTAGATGTGGCTTGTAACAAAAAATAATACAGATAAGGAGGTTAAAAATATGGGTGTCTATTTCATTTATAATTTTAAAAATTTATTTATTTATTTTGGGAGAGAGGGGTGGGGAGCAGAAGTCAGGGAGGGGCAGAGAGAGAGAGAATCCCAAGCAGGCTCCGCACTGTCAGCACAGAGCCCAAAGTGGGGCTCAAACCCACACACCTTGAGAACATGACCCGAGTGCAGAGTGCAAGTTGGATGCTTAACCGACTGAGCCACACAGGCGTCCCTCATTATTTTTATAACATGGTGACCTCTGAAGTTGCTCAAAAGGGTAAATAAATTTTCAGGGAGGAAACTGAGAGGCAGCTCTAGAAAAATCTGCACTTACAGGTTTGAATATTCTTTTTACCTTTTATTTATAGTTTATGCTTTGAAAACATTGATTTCTATGTCTGAGGTGTTTTACTTTGCTGTGGGAGAAATGCTATATAGTCACGGAAACCCTTTATAAATCTCTGTTGTGGCTACTCAATGATGAATGGCAATCTCTTTGAGATGACCCCAAGTCTCCATCTCCCAGTAAATGTTGTCTGTCAATTCCAAACATCTTCAAAATTTAGTTATGATCCATCTTTATTCTGGATGCTATAACAAAATACTAGAGACTAGGTGCCTTATAAATAACAGGAATTTATGTCTTACCATTCTAGAGGCTGGAAATTCAACATCAGGGGGCCAGCATGGTTGAATTATATGGTCAGGACCCTCTTCTGGGTTGCAAACTGATACTTTTTATATCTTCACTTGACAAGAGAGTGAGCTAGTTCTTTGGGACTCTTTTTATAAGGACACTAATCCCGTTTATGAAAGTCCACCCTTATGACCTAATTACCTTCCAAAGGCCCCATTTCCAGAAACTACCACATTAGGATTAGGGTTCCAACATTTGAATTTGGTTGGGGGAGGGGCACAAACATTCAGATGCATTGCCACATCCAGACATTCTTGTATGATGAAATAATAAACAGGTCACTAGGAATAATTTTATGTGCTTTTTCCTACTATAAAAATAAAACATTGTCTGTAGCTTATTCAATAACTACAAAAAGAATAAGAGAAATCGTAAGTGTGGTTCTCAAAGGTGGAAAACAATTTCTCTAGAAGTTGATAATGGTATCTTGAAAACCAGATACGACTATTGGAACCCAGATTCAATTTTATTAAGCTTTGTCTATGTAGGAAAATATTAGTTACTCTTGGCAGCAAATTACTGTGTATTCTAACAGTTCTTGAAGCAGCTACACTCTTGTACACTCTTGTATCTAATTAAGCGGTTTTTTCTCTTTTACTGAGAACTTATTACTTCTCAGATATTGTTCTGATGCTCTACATGTAAAACTCAGCTTGTGCTTATAGCTGTGATGTAGGTGCGATTATTATCTTAATTTTAAAGAAAAATAACCAGAAGAACAAGAAAATAATTCATCTTTTATTATTTAGTTAATAACTGGAAGCACTAAGATTTGTACCTTGCATCTTCGGAGATTTTTATATTAACCACTACACTGTGGTTATTTATTTAAATTATGGCAAGTGGCAGCAATATGTCTGAGATGATTCCAAGCTCCTAGCCTACAGCCTTGCACACAAAGACAGCCTAATATTTGTTTGCTATGTCCTTGTGTTTAAACAATGTAGAGCACTCTCCTTATTTGTACTAACCAAAAGTTACATAGCAACAAGAAAATATATATTTTATCTCCTTCATTTCGATGAAATTAAAAATAGTAGAATCGGGGTGCCTGCAGTGGCTCAGTCAGGTAAGTAGATGACTCTGGTTTTTGGCTCAGGTCATGGTCTCACCTGGTGGTTTGTGAGATTAAGCCCCATGTCTCGCTCTGTGCTAACAGCATGAAGCCTGCTTGAGATTCTCTCTCTCCCTCTCTCTCTCTCTGCCCCTCTCCTACTGAAGCTCTCTCTTCAAAATAAATTAATAAACATAAAAAAATAAAAATAGTAGAATTACTCATCTGTGCACACAGAAAATTGGAAATTTATAAAATTAGGAAGCAATAATTCTGCACAAGTATAGCCCATCTTAGCCCATTTTCAAGGTTATAAAGATTTTACTCAGAGCAGAAAAAAGTATCCTCAAAGATGCTGTGCTTTATCTTTTATGTTCCTAATGTTTCTCAAGAGGTATACTTTTATAACTGTGGATCAAGCAATACCTATTGTGTAATACTGAGATAGACAGCAGTCATGCCTTTATTGTGTTTCACAGTGTATTATTTGGGGATTAAAGTGGAAAAAATCCAGATGGCTGACATAATTTGGGTGATTTTTCACTGTTGAATAGACATTACTGATACATAACATTGAAAGCCAATTTTTCAAAAAAAAACCTTTGGAACAATCTCTATCAAAGGGAATTGTGCCATAGCTAGTTCACTTTCCCAGAGAAAACAAGATGTAATCAGAATATGTTCTATCTTACTTACTGATTCTTTCATTTGCTTGGGATGCACGTAGATTCCTCCCCACCCAGCTTTACTGAGGTATAACTGACAAATAAAAACTGTGTATACTTACTCTGTAGTGATTGATTACTACAATCAAACACATCCATCACCTCACATGGTTACCTTTGTGTCTCTGTGTGGTAACACTTAAGATCTCTGTTAGCAAATTTCAAGTATATTATGCAGTGTTAATTATATTCACCATGCTGTACATTAGATCTTCAGAACCTGTTCATCTTATATTTGAAAGTTTTTACACTTTGACTAACATCTCTCTCTTTTCTCCCTCCCCCACTCAACCCCTTGGCAACCATCACTCTACTCTCTGATTCTGAGTTCAACTTTTTTAGATTCTACATAGGAGATTATGTATTTTTATGTAGTTTTTAATATATACAAATTCAACTTGTGAAGCAAATATGTTAAAAACAGAAATAGACATTAAAAATTGAGGGAAATATTTTGGAAGTAGAATTCTTATTTGTTTAAGCGAATTGTCAAATGAAAATTAAACCCTGGGTTAAAACCTTCAAGATAGCAACTTGTAGAATTGTGTGTACAACTTCAATGGCAGTCAGTCCCTTCTTTGAGGCTAATTTTTTTGGTGAGATATTTCAGAAGCTCTAGCTTCAGCAGGAATGTGTAAACATAATTGTAAAGTGGCAAAAAGTCTTTTTTTTTTTTTATTATTTTTTTTTATTTTTTAATATATGAAATTTACTGTCAAATTGGTTTCCATACAACACCCAGTGCTCATCCCAAAAGGTGCCCTCCTCAATACCCATCACCCACCCTGCCCTCCCTCCCACCCTGCCCTCCCTCCCACCCCCCATCAACCCTCAGTTTGTTCTCAGTTTTTAACAGTCTCTTATGCTTTGGCTCTCTCCCACTCTAACCTCTTTTTTTTTTTTTTTTTCCTTCCCCTCCCCCATGGGTTTCTGTTATGTTTCTCAGGATCCACATAAGAGTGAAACCATATGGTATCTGTCTTTCTCTGTATGGCTTATTTCACTTAGCATCACACTCTCCAGTTCCATCCATGTTGCTACAAAAGGCCATATTTCATTTTTTCTCATTGCCACGTAGTATTCCATTGTGTATATAAACCACAGTTTCTTTATCCATTCATCAGTTGATGGACATTTAGGCTCTTTCCATAATTTGGCTATTGTTGAGAGTGCCGCTATAAACATTGGGGTACAAGTGCCCCTATGCATCAGTACTCCTGTATCCCTTGGATAAATTCCTAGCAGTGCAATTGCTGGGTCATAGGGTAGGTCTATTTTTAATTTTCTGAGGAACCTCCACACTGCTTTCCAGAGCGGCTGCACCAATTTGCATTCCCACCAACAGTGCAAGAGGGTTCCTGTTTCTCCACATCCTCTCCAGCATCTATAGTCTCCTGATTTCTTCATTTTGGCCACTCTGACTGGCGTGAGGTGGTATCTGAGTGTGGTTTTGATTTGTATTTCCCTGATAAGGAGCGACGTTGAACATCTTTTCATGTGCCTGTTGGCCATCCGGATGTCTTCTTTAGAGAAGTGTCTATTCATGTTTTCTGCCCATTTCTTCACTGGGTTATTTGTTTTTCGGGTGTGGAGTTTGATGAGCTCTTTATAGATTTTGGATACTAGCCCTTTGTCCGATGTGTCATTTGCAAATATCTTTTCCCATTCCGTTGGTTGCCTTTTAGTTTTGTTGGTTGTTTCCTTTGCTGTGCAGAAGCTTTTTATCTTCATAAGGTCCCAGTAATTCACTTTTGCTTTTAATTCCCTTGCCTTTGGGGATGTGCCGAGTAAGAGATTGCTACGGCTGAGGTCAGAGAGGTCTTTTCCTGCTTTCTCCTCTAAGGTTTTGATGGTTTCCTGTCTCACATTCAGGTCCTTTATCCATTTTGAGTTTATTTTTGTGAATGGTGTGAGAAAGTGGTCTAGTTTCAACCTTCTGCATGTTGCTGTCCAGTTCTCCCAGCACCATTTGTTAAAGAGACTGTCTTTTTTCCATTGGATGTTCTTTCCTGCTTTGTCAAAGATGAGTTGGCCATACGTTTGTGGGTCTAGTTCTGGGGTTTCTATTCTATTCCATTGGTCTATGTGTCTGTTTTTATGCCAATACCATGCTGTCTTGATGATGACAGCTTTGTAGTAGAGGCTAAAGTCTGGGATTGTGATGCCTCCTGCTTTGGTCTTCTTCAAAATTACTTTGGCTATTCGGGGCCTTTTGTGTTTCCATATGAATTTTAGGATTGCTTGTTCTAGTTTCGAGAAGAATGCTGGTGCAATTTTGATTGGGATTGCATTGAATGTGTAGATAGCTTTGGGTAGTATTGACATTTTGACAGTATTTATTCTTCCAATCCATGAGCAGGGAATGTCTTTCCATTTCTTTATATCTTCTTCAATTACCTGCATAAGCTTTCTATAGTTTTCAGCATACAGATCTTTTACATCTTTGGTTAGATTTATTCCTAGGTATTTTATGCTTCTTGGTGCAATTGTGAATGGGATCAGTTTCTTCATTTGTCTTTCTGTTGCTTCATTGTTAGTGTATAAGAATGCAACTGATTTCTGCACATTGATTTTGTATCCTGCAACTTTGCTGAATTCATGTATCAGTTCTAGCAGACTTCTGGTGGAGTCTATCGGATTTTCCATGTATAATATCATGTCATCTGCAAAAAGCGAAAGCTTGACTTCATCTTTGCCAATTTTGATGCCTTTGATTTCCTTTTGTTGTCTGATTGCTGATGCTAGAACTTCCAGCACTATATTAAATAGCAGCGGTGACAGTGGGCATCCCTGTCGTGTTCCTGATCTCAGGGAAAAAGCTCTCAGTTTTTCCCCGTTGAGGATGATGTTAGCTGTGGGCTTTTCATAAATGGCCTTTATGATCTTTAAGTATGTTCCTTCTATCCCGACTTTCTCAAGGGTTTTTATTAAGAAAGGGTGCTGGATTTTGTCAAAGGCCTTTTCTGCATCGATTGACAGGATCATATGGTTCTTCTCTTTTTTTTTGTTAATGTGATGTATCACGTTGATCGATTTGCGAATGTTGAACCAGCCCTGCATCCCAGGAATGAATCCCACTTGATCATGGTGAATAATTCTTTTTATATGCTGTTGAATTCGATTTGCTAGTATCTTATTAAGAATTTTTGCATCCATATTCATCAGGGATATTGGCCTGTAGTTCTCTTTTTTTACTGGGTCTCTGTCTGGTTTAGGAATCAAAGTAATACTGGCTTCATAGAATGAGTCTGGAAGTTTTCCTTCCCTTTCTATTTCTTGGAATAGCTTGAGAAGGATAGGTATTATCTCTGCTTTAAATGTCTGGTAGAACTCCCCTGGGAAGCCATCTGGTCCTGGACTCTTATTTGTTGGGAGATTTTTGATAACCGATTCAATTTCTTCGCTGGTTATGGGTCTGTTCAAGCTTTCTATTTCCTCCTGATTGAGTTTTGGAAGAGTGTGGGTGTTTAGAAATTTGTCCATTTCTTCCAGGTTGTCCAATTTGCTGGCATATAATTTTTCATAGTATTCCCTGATAATTGTTTGTATCTCTGAGGGATTGGTTGTAATCATTCCATTTTCATTCATGATTTTATCTATTTGGGTCATCTCCCTTTTCTTTTTGAGAAGCCTGGCTAGAGGTTTGTCAATTTTGTTTATTTTTTCAAAAAACCAACTCTTGGTTTCGTTGATCTGCTCTACAGTTTTTTTAGATTCTATATTGTTTATTTCTGCTCTGATCTTTATGATTTCTCTTCTTCTGCTGGGTTTAGGCTGCCTTTGCTGTTCTGCTTCTATTTCCTTTAGGTGTGCTGTTAGATTTTGTATTTGGGATTTTTCTTGTTTCTTGAGATAGGCCTGGATTGCAATGTATTTTCCTCTCAGGACTGCCTTCGCTGCATCCCAAAGCGTTTGGATTGTTGTATTTTCATTTTCGTTTGTTTCCATATATGTTTTAATTTCTTCTCTAATTGCCTGGTTGACCCACTCATTCGTTAGTAGGGTGTTCTTTAACCTCCATGCTTTTGGAGGTTTTCCAGACTTTTTCCTGTGGTTGATTTCAAGCTTCATAGCATTGTGGTCTGAAAGTATGCATGGTATAATTTCAATTCTTGTAAACTTATGAAGGGCTGTTTTGTGACCCAGTATATGATCTATCTTGGAGAATGTTCCATGTGCACTCGAGAAGAAAGTATATTCTGTTGCTTTGGGATGCAGAGTTCTAAATATATCTGTCAAGTCCATCTGATCCAATGTATCATTCAGGGCCCTTGTTTCTTTATTGACTGTGTGTCTAGATGATCTATCCATTTCTGTAAGTGGGGTGTTAAAGTCCCCTGCAATGACCACATTCTTATCAATAAGGTTGCTTATGTTTATGAGTAATTGTTTTATATATCTGGGGGCTCGGGTATTTGGCGCATAGACATTTATAATAGTTAGCTCTTCCTGGTGGATAGACCCTGTGATTATTATATAATGCCCTTCTTCATCTCTTGTTACAGCCTTTAATTTAAAGTCTAGTTTGTCTGATATAAGTATGGCTACTCCAGCTTTCTTTTGGCTTCCAGGAGCATGATAAATAGTTCTCCATCCCCTCACTCTCAATCTAAAGGTGTCCTCAGGTCTAAAATGAGTCTCTTGTAGACAGCAAATAGATGGGTCTTGTTTTTTTATCCATTCTGATACCCTCTGTCTTTTAGTTGGCGCATTTAATCCATTTACATTCAGTGTTATTATAGAAAGATACGGGTTTAGAGTCATTGTGATGTCTGTATGTTTTATGCTTGTAGTGATGTCTCTGGTACTTTGTCTCACAGGATCCCCCTTAGGATCTCTTGTAGGGCTGGTTTCGTGGTGACAAATTCCTTCAGTTTTTGTTTGTTTGGGAAGACCTTTATCTCTCCTTCTATTCTAAATGACAGACTTGCTGGATAAAGGATTCTCGGCTGCATATTTTTTCTGTTTAGCACACTGTAGATATCGTGCCAAGCCTTTCTGGCCTGCCAAGTTTCAAAGGAGAGATCAGTCACGAGTCTTATAGGTCTCCCTTTATATGTGAGGGCATGTTTATCCCTTGCTGCTTTCAGAATTTTCTCTTTGTCCTTGTATTTTGCCAGTTTCACTATGATATGTCGTGCAGAAGATCGATTCAAGTTACGTCTGAAGGGAGTTCTCTGTGCCTCTTGGATTTCAATGCCTTTTTCCTTCCCCAGTTCAGGGAAGTTCTCAGCTATAATTTGTTCAAGTACCCCTTCAGCACCCTTCCCTCTCTCTTCCTCCTCTGGGATACCAATTATGCGTATATTATTTTTTTTTAGTGTATCACTTAGTTCTCTAATTTTCCCCTCATACTCCTGGATTTTTTTATCTCTCTTTCTTTCAGCTTCCTCTTTCTCCATAACTTTATCTTCTAGTTCACCTATTCTCTCCTCTGCCTCTTCAAGCCGAGCCATCGTGGATTCCATTTTGTTTTGCAATTCGTTTAAAGCGTTTTTCAACTCCTCGTGACTGTTCCTTAGTCCCTCGATCTTTGTGGCAAGAGATTCTCTGCTGTCCTGTATACTGTTTTCAAGCCCAGCGATTAATTTTATGACTATTATTCTAAATTCACTTTCTGTTATATTATTTAAATCCTTTTTGATCAGTTCATTAGCTGTTGTTATTTCCTGCAGATTCTTCTGAGGGGAATTCTTCCGTTTGGTCATTTTGGAGAGTCCCTGGCGTGGTGAGGACCTGCAGTGCACTTCCCCTGTGCTGTGGTGTATAACTGGAGTTAGTGGGCGGGGCCGCAGTCCGACCCGATGTCTGCCCCCAGCCCACTGCTGGGGCCACAGTCAGACTGGTGTGTGCCTTCTCTTCCCCTCTCCTAGGGGTGGGATTCACTGTGGGGTGGCGTGTCCCGTCTGGGCTACTTGCACACTGCCAGGCTTGTGTTGCTGGGGATCTGGCGTATTAGCTGGGGTGGGTGGGCAAGGTGCACGGGGGCTGGAGGGGCAGGCTTAACTCGCTTCTCCTTAGGTGATCCACTTCAGGAGGAGCCCTGTGGCAGCGGGAGGGAGTCAGATCCGCTGCCGGAGGTTTGGCTCCGCAGAAGCACAGAGTTGGGTGTTTGCGCGGAGCGAGCAAGTTCCCTGGCAGGAACTGGTTCCCTTTGGGATTTTGGCTGGGGGATGGGCGGGGGAGATGGCGCTGGCGCCTTTGTTCCCCGCCAAGCTGAGCTCTGCCGTCCGGGGGCTCAGCAGCTCTCCCTCCCTTTGTCCTCCAGCCTTCCCGCTTTCCGAGCAGAGCTGTTAACTTATGACCTCCCAGACGCTAAGTCGCGCTTGCTGTCGGAACACAGTCCGTCCGGCCCCTCTGCTTTTGCCAGCCAGACTCGGGGGCTCTGCTTGGCCGGCGAGCCGCCCCTCCGCCCCGGCTCCCTCCCCCCAGTCCGTGGAGCGCGCACCGCCTCGCCGCCCTTCCTACCCTCTTCCGTGGGCCTGTGGTCTGCACTTGACTCCGGAGACTCCCTTCTGCTAATCCTCTGGCGGTTTTCTGTGTTCTTTAGGCAGGTGTAGGTGGAATCTAAGTGATCGGCAGGACGCGCTGTGAGCCCCGCGTCCTCCTACGCCGCCATCTTCCGGAACCCTTCGCAAAAAGTCTTTTCAAATATAGAGTGCCTCTTTTTCTTTGTGTATCTGCAGCATCTAGACAAGTACCTGACACAGAGCAGGCTAAACATGAATTATATGTAAAGTGAATGAATTAAATAAGATTTGTCTCTTTTGGATGTTTTAAGCTTTTTTTTTTTTTTCCATAGAGGGATGCATTTTTATTTTTATATCTGTTGCAGTGTATGCTTATCTTTCCTACTAGCCAATGAAATTGTCGTAGATCTTAAATTGTCTAAATCTGGCTTATGGGGGGCAGAGCATGTACTAGAATTTTAACAGGATATGATGAAAATATATGTTTTGTCACTTGATAGAAAGTTTAAATCCCATAAGAGAGTTGGGTTAGATTCAGTGAGACATTATCAGCATTCAAGAGAGCAGAATCTAAATATTATTTTTAGATTTGCATGCAGAAGGGAGAATTAGTCTAGAAAATATGGGAGAAGAAAGGCAAATAAAAATACCTGTCAGTATATATATGCTAATTGTTTAATAAAGTTGAAAAGGAACATATTTTAAATGTATGCATTTCCCTTGCAGTTGACTTAAACCATGTGTTCATCAGACCCATTTCAGACCATTCTGGATATATCTGTTTACTATTCTTTGCACTGGTCCCAAGATAAAACAAAAGTTCATGACAAAGTATAGAAGACAGTGAAATGTAGATGGGGGCAGGAATTTGATGTTGCTTGGGAGTTGAGTACAGCATCCTCTGAGTAGGAAGCCATCTGTGGTTGAACAAGTATTTAATAAGTAGGGAGAGAAGTTGGCAAAAGAACTATCTCTTAATTTCTTTTTGTAACACCAAAATGCCATAAATTATTTTCACTACTGAATTATAATTAGAGTAATATTAAAGAATTCCAGAAAGCGCATACTTTGTAAAAGCTAACCTTAGAAAGTGTACGGGAGGTAAGGAAGATCAGCAGTGTCAGGCAGAGGATGAGAAGAGAATGTTGTTTGGTTGTGAAATATCATCAAAGTGTGTCTGCATTATATTATTTGAAGTACTGAGGATATCTAGAAACCTTGACATGCCATTATTTATTTTCTAAAGCAAAAGCACACCAAAGGCCAAGCATAAATGACTTTTTAATTGATTAATTATTTAGTATTATTTGCCACTACTCCTCTCCATTTACATTTGATCATCACAAACTACCTGCTTACTAATCAAAATGTTCTCTTATTGTTTTATTTACTTTATGGTATGTGTCCAAAGAACAAAATAAAACTTCTTGATACATGTGATCTCTGAAGAGCAATATTTTAGATAATTATTTGTTCTAATATAGCATTCTGTGTTTAAGAACTAATTCTCATTGGTTTGAATATAAATTCTCACTTGTTTATATTTGAAATTCTGTTTGACCATGTTTACTCCTTGGCTTTTGAAAATGTTGACAAATTCTCAATATACATCATTTTGTATTCTCATGGATGAACCACTCTTCTTTCTTAGCAGTTAGCAAAATCTACTTCTATGTGATCAGCCAACTGGCCCTATTGCTGCCTCTGAACTCCGATTTTTAGCAAGTTCCAAGATACTTTGGGGGAAAATTGCAAGTGGAAGAAATATGAGCATTTGTTGAGATTCTCTACTATCTTATTAGAATATCATGTTTCTTGTCTCTTGTGGAGTAGAATTCTCACTTGTGAAAATGTTTCCCATCCAATAATTTTTCAAGGGTCCCAGGAGAATTCCTGGTCAATTAAAACTGAGAACTCTGTTACATAGTCTTCCTGAAGTCCAGGACCTCGCAGAGTGTTTGGGTAAAGAATAACATGCCAAAGTACACATTTTTGTTATTCAGAACAACAAAGTCCACAAAAACTGAAAGAAGTTATTGTCAAAACTTTATATACCTATTTGGCTTTTATTTAAAAATTTTTTTTAATGTTTTTATTTATTTTTGAGAAAGAGAGGGAGACAGAGTACTAGCGAGGGATGGACAGAGAGAGAGGTAGACACAGAATCTGAAGCAGGCTCCAGGCTCTGAGCTGTCAGCACAGAGCCCAATGCGGGGCAGGGCTCGAATTCACAAACTGCAAGATCAGGACCCGAGCCAAAGTCGGATGTTCAACCAACTGAGCCACCCAGGTGCCCATACCTATTTGGCTTTTAAAATTTTTTTTCAACGTTTTTTATTTATTTTTGGGACAGAGAGTCTATTTGGCTTTTAAAGTGCAGTGATTTATTTACCTTAGCCAGCCTGGCAAATTAACCTTACAAATGTAAGACTATTTTCTCTCAACATTCACTCCTATGAGACTATTAACACTCAAATGGGCCCAGGTGTCACCCACATGAAAAATATTCTTGTGTGTACATCTGTAGTCCTTGCATGTGGCCATGTTCTATAAGTTCAGTCCTTATATTATAAAGCCTTATAATGGAATCTAATAATAACTAGTGCCTTATATTTATTTATACAGTGCATTTTTAAATGTTTATTTATCTTTCAGAGAGAGAGAGAGAGAGAGAGAGAGAATGTGCACGCAAGAGGGAGAAGGGCACAGAGAGAGGGGGACACAGAATCTGAAGCAGGCTCCAGGCTCTGAGCTGTCAGTACAGAGCCTGACACAGGGCTCAAACTCACGGACCAGGAGATCGTGACCTGAACTGAAGTCTGATGCTTAACTGACTGAGCCACCCACATGCCCCACAGTGCTTTTGACATTAAAAATTTTTTTCACCTTCAATTTATTTTAATATTAGGATAATGCCTTATGATATTTGAATCATTTTAATTTTCTGTCACTAGAATGCATTAAACAGATTGCAAACCAAATTCTGTAATATTTTTTAAAAAGGCTATATAGCTATGTTAGAAATAACTATATTCCATGTGAAGAAAGTATTGGTTCTACCTTGCTCCAAAGAGCCTGTGCAATATCTGAAATATTGTCATTAGTTCAGGATATCACTCTGTAAGAGCAGCAAATGGAGGCTATCCAGATTAAGCGTATTCTGCAGGGCATTTCTATGAAGAGTAGTTGAAATAGCTTGGAATGGTTATCTGGGAAAAGAAATACTAAGGGCTTCTGTGCAGTACTATAGGAATAAATAAAGACCAGTCGATGGAAGTTAGAAAGAGATGGAATTAAATTTATCTGAAGGAATATATTTATTATACATGCTGTATAATTCTTGCCTAGAGCTTTCACAGAAAATGTTTATTGTCGTAGATGACCAAAAATGAATACATTAAACTTTCTACAAAAGGAGTGCTCTCATCGCCACTGCATGTATAGACAGAGACTGTATAAATTTTGGTTGAAAATGTTGCAGAAAGAATTCCTACATTGTGGGTGATGTTGGATATGTTCCACTTCTTAGTTGCTTTTCATATTTATGTATTTGGAGTTCCATAAATTCTTATCCATATTAAAGAGCCTTATATTGGTGTCTCTATGTTAAAAATAACTTTTACAAGATCAAATTTTCCTTTTAATGTGAAAGGTTTTCCCCTGACTTTGTAGATTTGAAAGTTTAATTTAGACTGAGTATCTTAGGAATTCATAGCCTGGCTTATTCAAAAGGGTCACAACGTCAAAATCACCAGTTCCAGACCATAGAATTCTAAGTTGTTTTCTTGCTAAGCCTCAATGTAACACATGTTTCTAAGTAGGAAATGTCCTTAATTCTGATGAGAATTTTGGATTTCAACTCCATTTCTAGTTTCTGATCTGGTTCCACCTTTGGTTAGTGATGTCAAGACCTAGTCTGATACCACATGGTGCAGCAGTAGCAGTCAACCTTGCTTCTTACCTTGACCTGATTTATAGTTCATGCTTCCCTTCCTGGCTTTGGCAATCCTTCATTATTCACTAAATACAAGCACTCTGTGGTTTTTCCAATACAAGAATAATTGGTGATAAGACCTAAAGGGACATGAGGAAGGGGGCAATACAGTATGGGGTGAGGCAGGATCCTCCAATACTGCCTTTCCTGTGCCTTATTCTCAGTGTCTTGCTCTCATCCTTTTGTTACCTTCAGAAAATCTTTTATAATACTACTGAGACCACACATTCCTGGACATATAAACACCATATTAACAAATATCTCTGTAATATATTCTCCAAGACAGTATTTGGATATTTCCAAGTCATCTGACTTGGAATATGCTAGCTTTTGTTCATTCCTTATTTGCACGTGTGGGAAGCTCAATTTCTCCATGCAAGATGTCTGTAGTTTTTCTTTTTTTCTTTTTTAAAAATAGACTTTATTTTTTAGAGCAGTTTTAGGTTTACAGCAAAATTGAGCGGGAGGTGCAATATTTCCCTCCTACTTCCTGCCCTTATACATGTGTAGCCTCATCTATTATCAACATCCCCCACCTGCACATCATTATCATGCAGATTGCATAGTTTACATTAGGGTTCACTCTTAGGGTTGTACACCCCATGAGTTTTGACAAATTTATAATGACCTGTATCTACTGTTATGGTATCTTACAGAATAGTTTCATTGCCCTAAACATCCTCTGTGCTCCACATATTTAATTCTTCCTCTTTTCAACCCCCTGGTAACCTCTGATACCATTACTGTCTCCATACTTGTGCCTGTTCCAGTATGCCATACAGTTGGAATCATCCAGAATGTAGCCTTTTCAGATTGGCTGCTTTCATGTAGTAATACACATTTAAGTTTCCTCTATGTCTTTTCATGGTTTGATATGCATTTCTTTTCAGTGCTGAAAAATATTCTGTTGTCTGATTCTACTACAGTTCATCCATTCACCTACTGAAGGATATCTTGTTTGCTTTCATGTTTGGCAAAATTATGAATAAAGCTGCTATAGACATATATGTGCAGATTTTTGCATGAACGTAACTTTCACCTCCTTTGGAAAATACTAAAGAGAATGATTGCATAGTTAGAGTATGTTTAACTTTATAAAAAAAAGTCTCAAAATCCTTCCAATGTGTGGCTCTATCATTTTGCACTTCCACCAGGAATGAAATAAAGTTCCTGTTGCTCCATATCCTTTCCAGCATTTGGTGGTGTTAGTTCTGGATTTCAGCTATTCTATTAAGTGTGTAGCAGTATCTTACTGTTTCAATCTGCATTTTCCTAGGACAGATGATGTGGAACACCTTTACATATGCCTGTTTGCCATTGGTATGTCTTTTTTGGTAAGGCATCTGTTACAGTCTTCAGACTATTTTTAAATCAGATTGGTTGTTTACTTATCATTGAATTTGAAGTATTCTCTGTATGTTTTAGATAACAGTCTTTTATCAGTGTGTCGTTTGCAAATATTTTCTCTCATTAGGTGTTTTGTCTTCTCTTTACAATGCCTTTGACAGCAGAAACTGTCAATTTTAATGAAGTCTTCTTATCAGTTCTCTCACGGATCATGTCTTTGGTGTTGTGTTCAAAAATTTAACTTAAAAAGTCATTGCCAAACCCAAGATCATTTAGATTTTCTCCTATGTTATCTACTAAGAATTTTATGGTTTTGCATTTTACAGTTAGATTTATGCTTCATTTTGAGTTAATTTTTGTGAAGGGTGTAAAGTCCGTGTCTAGATTTTTGTGTGTGTGGATGTCCACTTGTTCCAGCACCGTTTTCTGTAAAGACTATCTTTCTCCATTGTATTTCCTTTGCTCCTTTGTTGAAGATCAGTTGACTGTATTTATATAGGCCTTTTTATGGGCTTTCTATTTCTGTTCCATCGATCTGTTTTTTCTATTCTTTCAACAATACCATATTCTCTTCATTACTGTAGCTTTTATAGTAAACTTGAAATCACATAGTGTCAATCCTTCAATATTGTGTTGTCTATTCTTTTGCCAACTTCATACAAACTTTAGAATCAGCTTGTTGACATTCACAAAATAACTTTCTGGGATTTTGATTAAGATCAAAATGGAAAGACTGGCATATTGATAATTTTAAGTTTTCCTACCCATGAACATGGAATGTGTTTCTATTTATTTATATCTTTGATTTATTTCATCAGAATTTTGTAGTTTTTCTCATACAGATTTGTGCATGTTTTGTTAGATTTATAACTTAGTATGTATTTCATTTTGGGGAGTGTTGATGTAAATAGAATTGTTTTTAATTGCCAATTCCAGTTGTTCATTGTTGGTTTATAGGACAGTGTTGACTCTTGTGTATTAACCTTGTATTTTGCAATCTTGCTGTTTATTAGTTTCAGGAAGTTTTTTTTTTGTTTTTGTTTGTTTTTTTTCTTCAAGATTTTCTACATAGACAGTCATCTCATCTGCAAACAAACACAGTTGTTTCTTCCTTCTACAACAGTGTACCTTTTATTTCCTTTTCTTATTACATTAGTTAGGACTTCCAGTACAATGTTGAAACAGAGCGCTGAGAAGAGACTTTGCTTTGTTCGTGATCTTAGTGAGAAATTTTATAGTTTTTCACCATTAGGTATGATGTTAGCTGCAGGCTTTTAAAAATAGATATTCTTTATGAGGTTCAGAAGGGTTCTCTTATCTCCCTAGTGCCAATAATTTTTATCATGAATGGCTGTTGGGTTTTGTCATATACTTTTTCTGCAGGTATTCATATGTTCTTATTTTTCTTCTTAGCTTGTTGATGTGATATATTTATTAATTGATTTTGGACTATTTCAGCAGCTTTGAATAATTCTTTTTATACATTGTCAGATTTGATTTATGTTGAGGGTTTTGCATTTATGTTTCTGATAAATATTGGCTTATAGTTTTATTGTAATGTCATTGTCTGGTTTTGATGTTGGAGTAATTCTGGACTCTAGATTGAGTTTGGAAGTGTTACATCTATCTTTAAAAAACAATTGTAGAGAATTGGTATAATCTCTTCCTTAAATGTTTAATAGAATTCACAAATGAACCCATCTAGTGGGTGTTGGTCCTTTCTGTTTTGGAAGGTTATTAATTATTGATTCAACTTATTTAATAGAAATAAGCCTATTCAGGAGTGCCTGGGTGGCTCAGTCAGTTAAGTGGCTGACTCTTGACTTCAGGTCATGATCTCAAGGTTCATGAGGTCAGCCCTGTGTTGGGCTCTGCTATGACAGTGCAGAGCCTGCTTGGGATTCTCTGTCTTTGCCACTCCCCCACACTCTCTTTCTCTCTCTCTCTTACATTAAATAAATAAACTTTAAAAAGTAAAGAAATAAGCCTATTCAGATTGTCTTTTTCTCCTTGTATGAGTTTTGGCAGGTTGTCTTTCAAGAATCGATCCATTTCATCTTGGTCATTAAATTTATGGGCGTAGAGTTGTTCATAATATTCTTTTAGTATCATTTTGATATCCATGGTATTAGTATTTATGTCCCTTCTTTCATTTCTAATGTTAGTAGTTTGTGTCCTCTTTTTTTTTCTTAGCTTGACTAGAGGCTTATAAATTTTATTGATCTTTTCAAGTTTTGTTGACAGTCTCTGTTGATTCCCATTTTTCAATCTCATTGGTTTCTTCTCCAAGTTTTGTTCCTTGTGTTTACTTTGAATTTGCTCTTCTTTTTCTAGTTTCCTAAGGTAGAAACTTAGGTTATTTATTTTAGAACTTTCTTATTTTTATTATTATTTTTTAAAGTGTGTTTATTTTTGAGAGAGAGAGAGAGCGAGCAGGGGAAGGGTGGAGAGAGAGGAAGAGAGAGGATCCCAAGCAGGCTCCATGCTATCAGTGCAGAGCCTGATATGGGCCTTGAACCAAGAGGAAACCAAGAGCCAGTGCTTAACTGACTTAGCCACCCATGTGCCCAAGAGTTTTCTTATTTTTTAATCCATGCATTTAATGTTGTGAATTTCCCTTTGTTGCATTCCACCAATTTTGATAAGTTGTATTTTCATTTTCATTTAGTTAAAAATAGTTTAAAATTTTTCTTGGGATTTCTCCTTTGATTTATGTGTTAATTAGAAGTGTGTTGTTTAATCTCCAAGTGCTTGGGGATTTTCTAGCTATCGTTCTGTTATTGATTTCTAGTTAAATTCTATTGTGGTCTGGGTGCAGACTTGATATGATATATATTCTTTTAAATTTGTTGAAGTGTATTTTATGGCCAACAACGTGGTCTATCTTTGTAAATGTTCCATGTGAGCTTGAGAAGAATGTGTTTTCTGCAGTTGTTGGATAAAGTAGTCTGTAGATGTCAATTATATCTAGTTGATTGATGGTGCTTTTTACTTCAGCTATGTCTTTGCTAATATTCTTCCTGTTGGGTATGTCCATTTCTGTTAGAGTAGTGATGAGGTGTCAAACTGTAATAGTGATTTCATCTATTTCTCCTTGCCATTCTAACAGTTTTTGCCTCAAATATCTTTATGTTCTGTTAAGTGCATACGTGTTAAGGATTGTTATATCTTCTTGGAGACCTGACCCCTTTATCATTATGTAATGTCTTCATTCTTGAAAACTTTCATGCTTTGAAGTCTGTTCTTTCTGAAATTAACATAGCTACTTCTGTTTTTTTTAAATTAGTGTTAGCATGGTATATCTGTCTCCATTTACTTTTAATCTATATGTGTCTTTATATTTAAAGTGAATTTCTCGTAGACAACATATAAATGGGTTCTGTTTTTTTACTTACATTGACAATTTCTATTAATTGGTGTATTTAGACCATTGATATTCAAAGTGTTTATTGATATAGTTACCACATTTGTTACTGGTTTTATTTGATGCCTTTGTTCTTCTCATTTTTTCTTTCAAACTTTTCTTTCATTTGTGTTTTTTTTTTATTTAGAATTTTTAAATATTTATTTATTTTTGAGAGAGGGAGAGAGAGAGAGAGAGGCAGAGAGAGAGGGAGACAGAATCCAAGCAGGCTCCAGACTCTGAGCTGTCAGCACGGAGCCTGACACGGGGCTTGAACTCACGGACCACAAGATCAGAACCTGGGCTGAAGTTAGACGCTCAACCTACTGAGCCACCCAGGCGCCCCTCATTTGTGGTTTTAATTGAGCATTTATATAGTTCCACTTTACTTCTTTCTTAGCATATCTGTTATAATTTTTAAAAGAATTTTTTTCATGGTTGCCCCAGAGTTTGCAATACACATTGTCAGCTAATCAAATAACTTTCAAATAACACTATACCACTTCATGGGTAATGTTAGTACCTTAAAATAACAAAATAATCTTAATTCTTCCCTCCTATATCTTGTATACTTGCTGTCTTTTATTTTAAGCATTATATGTATACATTTTCAAATACACTGTTGCTATTATTTTGAACAAACTTATGTGTTTAATCAATTAAGAATAAAAAAAATAAGAATTTTTATTTTACCATCACTTATTTCTCTACAGTGTTCTTCCTTTAAGTAGATCCAAGTTTCTGGCTGATACCATTTTCTTTCTTTCTGAAGGATTTAACATTTCCTACAAGGCTAGTTATTGGCAACAAATATCTCAGGTTTG
Source organism: Panthera leo (assembly GCF_018350215.1). Lineage (NCBI taxonomy): Eukaryota > Metazoa > Chordata > Mammalia > Carnivora > Felidae > Panthera > Panthera leo. The sequence continues at coordinate 173,382,236 of NC_056686.1, forward strand.
CTTGTCTGAGAAAGTCTTATTTCTCTGTCATCTTTGAAGAATAATTTCACAGGGTACAGAATTCTAGGTTGGTGGGGTTTTATTTTTTCAACACTTTAAATATTTCATTCCACTGTCCTTTTATTTGCATGGTTTCTGAGAAATCAGATATAATTCTTATCTTTGCTCTCCTCCATAGGTATGATTTTTTTTCTTCTTCCAGATTCTTTCAGGACATTTACTGTATCTTTGATTTTCTGTAGTTTGAATGAGGTATGCCTCAGTGTATATTGTGCATTTATCCTGCTTGCTGTTCTCTGAGCTTCCTGGATCTGTGGTTTGGTGTCTGACACTAATGTGGAGAAATTCTTAGTTATTATTTCATTAAATATTTCCTCTGTTCCTTTCTCTTTCTTCTTCTGGCATTACCATTACACATATCATACACATAACTGTTGCCCCACAGTTCTTGGAATATTCTATTTTATCTTTCCCTTTGGTTTTCAGTTTTGGAGGTTTCTACTAAGATATCCTCAAGCTAAGAAATTCTTTCCTCTGCCATGACCAGTTGACAAGTAAGTACCTCAAAGGCATTCTTCATTTCTGATAGTGTTTTTGATATATAATACTGTTTTTTGGTTCTTTCTTAGAATTTCCCTCTCTCTGCTTACACTGGCCATCTGTTCTTGCATGCTGTTTACTCTATCCATTGGATAAGTGGATATTAATCATAGTTGTTTTAAATTCGGAGTCTGATAATTCCAACATTCCTGTGCCTCTGGTTTTGATGCTTATTCTGTGTCTGTCTCTTTTCCCTGTTGGTATGCCTTGTAATTTTCCCCTGATAGCTGGCATGATATCCCAGGTAAAAGAACTGCTGTTTTTAGGCTATTAGTAATGTAGTAGTAAGGTGAGGATGGGGAGAGGAAGAATGCTATAGTCTCATGAGTAGGTCTCAGTCCTTTAGTGAGCTTGCACCTTTGGACTTCCTAAGTGCTTGTTAGTATCCCCTCTCTCCTTGGGCAGGATAGGATGACTAAGGGTGGGCTGGAATTGAGTATTCCCTTCCTCCAGGTCATTTAGGCTCTGATAAAGTCCCAGCAGGATAGGGTCTGGTTAATTTCTCCTGCGGGCAAGACATGTTAAGAACAGAATGCCCTCTTGTGTTTCAAAATGGTTACTTTTCCCCTTCCCTGACTGGAATTTCTCCAATATTCACTGTGAGAACCTGGTCAAGCTTCTGGAGGTGAAACTCACAAAAATATGCCTCTGCCTGCCTTGACTGTGTTCCCCTGGAGCTTTTGATTCTGAGTTGTCTGCATTGGGCCTCCAGAAATTTATCAATTACTGTTTAGGTTTTCCTACCCTGGCCCTGGTTCTGTTACTCTGTGGTGGTTTCTGCTTGTGCATTTCTGCTCTATTAAGTTGTGATTCTGTGTATTTGCCTGTTGGTCTCTCCAATTTTGGGGACAGCAGTTTGCCCTGTGACCTTACTTCTTTTACAGATCTAAGAAGAATTGTTGATTTTTCAATTTGTTTCAGCTTTTTACTTGTTTGGATTGAGTGGTGACTTCCCAGCTTCTTGTATACTGGACTAGAAACCAGAAGTCTGCTCTTGTTTTTACAAGTACTCAGAATGTGTCAATTTGATGACTTTTTTCTTCTAATGTTGGAACAGAGAATATTAATTATTTTCTTTTTTTTTCAAATTTTAATTTAAATTCCAGTTAAGTAACTTACAGTATAATTTAGTTTTAGGTGTAGAATTTAGTTATTCATCACTTATATGTAATACCCAGTGCTCATCACACCAAGTGCCCTCCTTTATACCATGACCCATGTAACCCACCCCCCTTTCCACCTCTCCCTCAGCAACCCTAAGTTCTCTGTAGCCAAGAGTCTGTTTTATGGTTTGCCTCTATTTTTTCCTCCCCCCCACCCCATGTTTATCTGTTTTATTTCCGAAATTCCTCATGTAAGTGAAATCATAGTAGCATTATCAACAATAGCCAAATTATGGAAAGAGTCCAAATGTCCCTCTACTGATGACTGGATAAAGAAGATGTGGTATATGCATGTGTGTGTGTGTGTGTGTGTGTGTGTGTGTGTACACACACACACACACACACACACACACACACACACAATGGACTATTACTCAGCCATAAAAAAAGAATGTAATCTTGCCATTTACCATGACGTGGATAGAGCTAGAGAGTATTATGCTAAGCAAAATATTAATCACTTTATCTTTCTTTTTTTTTTCTTTTTTTTATTTTTTAATATATGAAATTTACTGTCAAATTGGTTTCCATACAACACCCAGTGCTCATCCCAAAAGGTGCCCTCCTCAATACCCATCCCCCCATCAACCCTCAGTTTGTTGTGCCCTCCCTCCCACCCCCCATCAACCCTCAGTTTGTTCTCAGTTTTTAATAGTCGCTTATGCTTTGGCTCTCTCCCACTCTAACCTCTTTTTTTTTTTTTTCCTTCCCCTCCCCCATGGGTTTCTGTTACGTTTCTCAGGATCCACATAAGAGTGAAACCATATGGTATCTGTCTTTCTCTGTATGGCTTATTTCACTTAGCATCACACTGTCCAGTTCCATCCACGTTGCTACAAAAGGCCATATTTCATTTTTTCTCATTGCCACGTAGTATTCCATTGTGTATATAAACCACAATTTCTTTATCCATTCATCAGTTGATGGACATTTAGGCTCTTTCCATAATTTGGCTATTGTTGAGAGTGCCGCTATAAACATTGGGGTACAAGTGCCCCTATGCATCAGTACTCCTGTATCCCTTGGATAAATTCCTAGCAGTGCAATTGCTGGGTCATAGGGTAGGTCTATTTTTAATTTTCTGAGGAACCTCCACACTGCTTTCCAGAGCGGCTGCACCAATTTGCATTCCCACCAGCAGTGCAAGAGGGTTCCCGTTTCTCCACATCCTCTCCAGCATCTATAGTCTCCTGATTTCTTCATTTTGGCCACTCTGACTGGCGTGAGGTAATATCTGTGTGTGGTTTTGATTTGTATTTCCCTGATAAGGAGCGACGTTGAACATCTTTTCATGTGCCTGTTGGCCATCCGGATGTCTTCTTTAGAGAAGTGTCTATTCATGTTTTCTGCCCATTTCTTCACTGGGTTATTTGTTTTTCGGGTGTGGAGTTTGATGAGCTCTTTATAGATTTTGGATACTAGCCCTTTGTCCGATATGTCATTTGCAAATATCTTTTCCCATTCCGTTGGTTGCCTTTTAGTTTTGTTGGTTATTTCCTTTGCTGTGCAGAAGCTTTTTATCTTCATAAGGTCCCAGTAATTCACTTTTGCTTTTAATTCCCTTGCCTTTGGGGATGTGCCGAGTAAGAGATTGCTACGGCTGAGGTCAGAGAGGTCTTTTCCTGCTTTCTCCTCTAAGGTTTTGATGGTTTCCTGTCTCACATTCAGGTCCTTTATCCATTTTGAGTTTATTTTTGTGAATGGTGTGAGAAAGTGGTCTAGTTTCAACCTTCTGCATGTTGCTGTCCAGTTCTCCCAGCACCATTTGTTAAAGAGACTGTCTTTTTTCCATTGGATGTTCTTTCCTGCTTTGTCAAAGATTAGTTGGCCATACGTTTGTGGGTCTAGTTCTGGGGTTTCTATTCTATTCCATTGGTCTGTGTGTCTGTTTTTATGCCAATACCATGCTGTCTTGATGATGACAGCTTTGTAGTAGAGGCTAAAGTCTGGGATTGTGATGCCTCCTGCTTTGGTCTTCTTCTTCAAAATTACTTTGGCTATTCGGGGCCTTTTGTGGTTCCATATGAATTTTAGGATTGCTTGTTCTAGTTTCGAGAAGAATGCTGGTGCAATTTTGATTGGGATTGCATTGAATGTGTAGATAGCTTTGGGTAGTATTGACATTTTGACAGTATTTATTCTTCCAATCCATGAGCAGGGAATGTCTTTCCATTTCTTTATATCTTCTTCAATTACCTGCATAAGCTTTCTATAGTTTTCAGCATATAGATCTTTTACATCTTTGGTTAGATTTATTCCTAGGTATTTTATGCTTCTTGGTGCAATTGTGAATGGGATCAGTTTCTTTATTTGTCTTTCTGTTGCTTCATTGTTAGTGTATAAGAATGCAACTGATTTCTGTACATTGATTTTGTATCCTGCAACTTTGCTGAATTCATGTATCAGTTCTAGCAGACTTTTTGTGGAGTCTGTCGGATTTTCCATGTATAATATCATGTCATCTGCAAAAAGTGAAAGCTTGACTTCATCTTTGCCAATTTTGATGCCTTTGATTTCCTTTTGTTGTCTGATTGCTGATGCTAGAACTTCCAGCACTATGTTAAATAACAGCGGTGAGAGTGGGCATCCCTGTCGTGTTCCTGATCTCAGGGAAAAAGCTCTCAGTTTTTCCCCGTTGAGGATGATGTTAGCTGTGGGCTTTTCATAAATGGCCTTTATGATCTTTAAGTATGTTCCTTCTATCCCGACTTTCTCAAGGGTTTTTATTAAGAAAGGGTGCTGGATTTTGTCAAAGGCCTTTTCTGCATCGATTGACAGGATCATATGGTTCTTCTCTTTTTTTTTGTTAATGTGATGTATCACGTTGATCGATTTGCGAATGTTGAACCAGCCCTGCATCCCAGGAATGAATCCCACTTGATCATGGTGAATAATTCTTTTTATATGCTGTTGAATTCGATTTGCTAGTATCTTATTGAGAATTTTTGCATCCATATTCATCAGGGATATTGGCCTGTAGTTCTCTTTTTTTACTGGGTCTCTGTCTGGTTTAGGAATCAAAGTAATACTGGCTTCATAGAATGAGTCTGGAAGTTTTCCTTCCCTTTCTATTTCTTGGAATAGCTTGAGAAGGATAGGTATTATCTCTGCTTTAAACGTCTGGTAGAACTCCCCTGGGAAGCCATCTGGTCCTGGACTCTTATTTGTTGGGAGATTTTTGATAACCGATTCGATTTCTTCGCTGGTTATGGGTCTGTTCAAGCTTTCTATTTCCTCCTGATTGAGTTTTGGAAGAGTGTGGGTGTTTAGGAATTTGTCCATTTCTTCCAGGTTGTCCAATTTGTTGGCATATAATTTTTCATAGTATTCCCTGATAATTGTTTGTATCTCTGAAGGATTGGTTGTAATAATTCCATTTTCATTCATGATTTTATCTATTTGGGTCATCTCCCTTTTCTTTTTGAGAAGCCTGGCTAGAGGTTTGTCAATTTTGTTTATTTTTTCAAAAAACCAACTCTAGGTTTCATTGATCTGCTCTACCGTTTTTTTAGATTCTATATTGTTTATTTCTGCTCTGATCTTTATGATTTCTCTTCTTCCGCTGGGTTTAGGCTGCCTTTGCTGTTCTGCTTCTATTTCCTTTAGGTGTGCTGTTAGATTTTGTATTTGGGATTTTTCTTGTTTCTTGAGATAGGCCTGGATTGCAATGTATTTTCCTCTCAGGACTGCCTTCGCTGTGTCCCAAAGCGTTTGGATTGTTGTATTTTCATTTTCGTTTGTTTCCATATATGTTTTAATTTCCTCTCTAATTGCCTGGTTGACCCACTCATTCGTTAGTAGGGTGTTCTTTAACCTCCATGCTTTTGGAGGTTTTCCAGACTTTTTCCTGTGGTTGATTTCAAGCTTCATAGCATTGTGGTCTGAAAGTATGCATGGTATAATTTCAATTCTTGTAAACTTATGAAGGGCTGTTTTGTGACCCAGTATATGATCTATCTTGGAGAATGTTCCATGTGCACTCGAGAAGAAAGTATATTCTGTTGCTTTGGGATGCAGAGTTCTAAATATATCTGTCAAGTCCATCTGATCCAATGTATCATTCAGGGCCCTTGTTTCTTTATTGACTGTGTGTCTAGATGATCTATCCATTTCTGTAAGTGGGGTGTTAAAGTCCCCTGCAATGACCACATTCTTATCAATAAGGTTGCTTATGTTTATGAGTAATTGTTTTATATATTTGGGGGCTCCGGTATTTGGTGCATAGACATTTATAATTGTTAGCTCTTCCTGATGGATAGACCCTGTAATTATTATATAATGCCCTTCTTCATCTCTTGTTACAGCCTTTAATTTAAAGTCTAGTTTGTCTGATATAAGTATGGCTACTCCAGCTTTCTTTTGGCTTCCAGTAGCATGATAAATAGTTCTCCATCCCCTCACTCTCAATCTAAAGGTGTCCTCAGATCTAAAATGAGTCTCTTGTAGACAGCAAATAGATGGGTCTTGTTTCTTTATCCATTCTGATAGCCTATGTCTTTTGGTTGGCGCATTTAATCCATTTACATTCAGTGTTATTATGGAAAGATACGGATTTAGAGTCATTGTGATGTCTGTATGTTTTATGCTTGTAGTGATGTCTCTGGTACTTTGTCTCACAGGATCCCTCTTAGGATCTCTTGTAGGGCTGGTTTCGTGGTGACAAATTCCTTCAGTTTTTGTTTGTTTGGGAAGACCTTTATCTCTCCTTCTATTCTAAATGACAGACCTGCTGGATAAAGGATTCTTGGCTGCATATTTTTTCTGCTTAGCACAGTGAAGATCTCGTGCCAATCCTTTCTGGCCTGCCAAGTTTCAAAAGAGAGATCAGTCACGAGTCTTATAGGTCTCCCTTTATATGTGAGGGCATGTTTATCCCTTGCTGCTTTCAGAATTTTCTCTTTTTCCTTGTATTTTGCCAGTTTCACTATGATATGTCGTGCAGAAGATCGATTCAAGTTACGTCTGAAGGGAGTTCTCTGTGCCTCTTGGATTTCAATGCCTTTTTCCTTCCCCAGTTCAGGGAAGTTCTCAGCTATAATTTCTTCAAGTACCCCTTCAGCACCTTTCCCTCTCTCTTCCTCCTCTGGGATACCAATTATGCGTATATTATTTCTTTTTAGTGTATCACTTAGTTCTCTAATTTTTCCCTCATACTCCTGGATTTTTTTATCTCTCTTTCTCTCAGCTTCCTCTTTTTCCATAACTTTATCTTCTAGTTCACCTATTCTCTCCTCTGCCTCTTCAATCCGAGCTGTCGTCGTTTCCATTTTGTTTTGCATTTCGTTTAAAGCACTTTTCAGCTCCTCGTGACTGTTCCTTAGCCCCTTGATCTCTGTGGCAAGAGATTCTCTGCTGTCCTGTATACTGTTTTCAAGCCCAGCGATTAATTTTATGACTATTATTCTAAATTCACTTTCTGTTATATTATTCAAATCCTTTTTGATCAGTTCATTAGCTGTTGTTATTTCCTGGAGATTCTTCCGAGGAGAATTCTTCCGTTTGATCATTTTGGATAGTCCCTGGAGTGGTGAGGACCTGCAGGGCACTTCCCCCGTGCTGTGGTGTATAACTGGAGTTGGTGGGCGGGGCTGCAGTCCGACCTGATGTCTGCCCCCAGCCCACCGCTGGGGCCACAGTCACTGGTGTGTGCCTTCTCTTCCCCTCTCCTAGGGGTGGGATTCACTGTGGGGTGGCGTGTCCCGTCTGGGCTACTTGCACACTGCCAGGCTTGTGGTGCTGGGGATCTGGCGTATTAGCTGGGGTGGGTAGGCAAGGTGCATGGGGGCAGAGGGGCAAGCTTAGCTCGCTTCTCCTTAGGTGATCCACTTCAGGAGGGGCCCTGTGGCAGCGGGAGGGAGTCAGATCCGCTGCCGGAGGTTTGGCTCCGCAGAAGCACAGAGTTGGGTGTTTGCGCGGAGCGAGCAAGTTCCCTGGCAGGAACTGGTTCTCTTTGGGATTTTGGCTGGGGGATGGGCGGGGGAGATGGCGCTGGCAAGCGCCTTTGTTCCCTGCCAAGCTGAGCTCTGCCGTCCGGGGGCTCAGCAGCTCTCCCTCCTTTTGTCCTCCAGCCTTCCTGCTTTCTGAGCAGAGCTGTTAACTTATGACCTCCCAGACGCTAAGTCGCGCTTGCTGTCGGAACACAGTCTGTCCCGCCCCTCCGCTTTTGCCAGCCAGACTCGGGGGCTCTGCTTGGCCGGCGAGCCGCCCCTCCGCCCCGGCTCCCTCCCTCCAGTCCGTGGAGCGCGCACCGCCTCGCCGCCCTTCCTACCCTCTTCCGTGGGCCTCTCGTCTGCGCTTGGCTCCGGAGACTCCGTTCTGCTAATCCTCTGGCAGTTTTCTGGGTTATTTAGGCAGGTGTTGGTGGAATCTAAGTGATCAGCAGGACGCGCGGTGAGCCCAGCGTCCCCCTCGCCGCCATCTTCCCTCCCTCCCCTCACTTTATCTTTCAAAATATACCCCTACCCCTGGCAAAAGTCAGTTTATTTTTATAAGTAACAAAACATTTAAAGCATTATTTTGTGTACTATAGGATACTTTTCTCACATAAATCTATTCTAAGCTTTATTTAAGTTATAAAATTGATATTTTTTAACTTGTTTTATGTTTTATTTTTTTAAATTTACATCCAAATTAGTTAGCATATAGTGCAAGAATGATTTCAGGAGTAGATTCCTTAGTGCCCCTTACCTATTTAAGCCCATCCCCCCTCCCACAACCCCTCCTGTAACCCTCAGTTTGTTCTCCGTATTTATGAGTCTCTTCTGTTTTGTCCCCCTCCCTGTTTTTATATTATTTTTGTTTCCCTTCCCTTACATTCATCTGTTTTGTCTTTTAAAGTCCTCATATGAGTGAAGTCATATGATTTTTGTCTTTCTCTGACTGACTAATGTCACTTAGCATAATACCCTCCAGTTCCATCCACATAGTTGCAAATGGCAAGATTTCATTCTTTTTGATTGCCAAGTAATACTCCATTGTATATATATATACCACATCTTCTTTATCCATTCATCCATCGATGGCCATTTGGGCTCTTTCCATACTTTGGCTCTTACTGATAGTGCTGCTATAAACATGGGGGTGCATGTGTCCCTTTGAAACTGCACACCTGTATCCCTTGGATAAATGCCTAGTAGTGCAATTGCTGGGTCGTAGGGTAATTCTATTTTTAGTTTTTTGAGGAACCTCCATACTGTTTTCCAGAGTGGCTGCATCCGCTTGCATTACCATACAATTGATATTCTAACTCCATTTCAGAAAATATGTTGCTCTTTTATGTACATTGGATTACATAAACTCTGTCTAGCAGGATACTGTATTCTTGTTCTACTTCTCCACTAGGTATATTAGTTAGGTTGAGCCATCCTATCTACATGGTCAAATTGATCAGTGAACCATATGTTGCCAGGCCACTTTTGCATCTCCTTAAGAAGCATGTGTATTACTTGGAGACCCTGGACTTGGACCTGGCTCAGCAACTGCATGAAACTTTGAATTCTAAGATATATTGGATGCTGGATTTATATTAGGTAAGAACATTAAAAATTATTATATGAGAAAAAAATGTGTAGATATTGGCCATTTAAGGAGAGGTGAGTTGCTATACCCTGTCTTTGACCTCCCACATTTATTCCTCTTCTTTCTTCCTCTGAAATTCTCTTTATTGTTCTGAATCCAGTTCATCTGATATTATTGGTTATGATCCAGTTTCTCCTTCCATAGTGATAATCATGTGATCTGGTTTCGTCACAGTGGTTGTTTTAAATGTGGATAATCCACACTGAGCTAAACAATTTTTAGGTGGGGGGTAGTGTGTAGACACTACGTGTTTTTCTTCCTTGGGATAATAAGTTTAATTTTTTTTTTTTTATTTTTGAGAAAGAGAGAGACAGAGGGTGAGCAGGGTGGGGTCAGAGAGAGTGGGAGACACAGAACCTGAAGCAGACCCCAGGCTCTGAGATCTTAGCATAGAGCCCAACATGGGGCTTGAACTCATGAACCAGGGGATCATGACCTGAGCCAAAGTCAGACGCTTAACTGACTGAGCCACCCAGGCACCTGGGATATTAACTTTTAGAATGGCATAATCCAGAGCTACTTTCCTCTTCCCTGCACAATTACAAGAAGCCATTTTATTTTAATGTTTTTTCATGTTTATTTATTATTTATTTTGGGAGAGAGAGGGAGAGAAATAGATAGCTAGCTAGTAGGGAAGGAGCAGAGAGAGAGGGAGAGAGAGAGAGAGAGAGATAGCTAGTAGGGAAGGAGCAGAGAAAGAGGGAGACAGAATCCCAAGCAAGCTTCACACTATCAGTGTGGAGCCTGGCGTGGGCTCATACTCACAAACTGTGAGTTCATGACCTGAGCTGAAACCAAGAGTTGGATGCTTAACTGACTGACCCACCCAGGTGCCCCAGAAGTAGCCATTTTAAATGGAGGAAAAAGAGGCCAGTGAGGTTAGGATGAAGAAAAAGAATGAATCCTGACGATACTGTTGCATACCAGCAAATCCGCAGCTGTGCCTAAGAGAGAACACGGGGCAGCCAAATTAGCTGGGTGAGAAACTCACTTTACATTGATGTCTCACATGAGTTCTTGTACTTTGAAGAAGATCCGTTACTAGGTATTACTAGGTTGATGCTGACTTGATAAAATCCCTTGAAGACAGTGTTATCACAGGGTATGCATTTATTGTTTAAAATTGCCCTTTTGTTGCTTTGCCTTTTATGATTGTTTTGTACATTTTTCTGTTGTTGAAGTAGGAAAATGTATGAAGATGTACTTCATGTAAAAGGTACCAAATACTCCTTTTTCACTGATTTCCACTAAAGGGCTAGCAATGGATAAGATCAATATGCTATATGGTCTCTGTTCAGACAATAAATAAGAGGGCTCCTGGGTGTCTCAGTCAGTTAAGCATCTGAGTCTTGATATCAGATCAGGTCATGATATCATGGTTCGTGAGATCAAGTCCAGCATTGGGCTTTGCACCCTCAGTGAGGAGCCTGCTTGGGTTCTCTCTCCCTCTCTCTCTGCCCCTCCCCTGCTACTCTCTCTCTCTCTCTTTCAAAATAAATAAATAAACTTAGAAAAGGAAACATAAATAAGAAACTAAGTCATTCTTTACTTAAACTTCACTGAACAATTCTAGTTGTTTTTGCAAAGTAGAGATATATTCTTAAAATATACAAAATCAGTGAGAACTATGCTTTAAATGTATTTTATTACAGAACTCAACTTTGTTAATAAAAAAAACCCCAAACATTATCCATTTAGGTTCATGGATGGTGTGGGAGTGAGACCATAAATCACTGGGCACTGTTACCAGCAAATTGAGAAACATTTAATGAGTGTTTTTTGGTGGGTTGCACTGTATGGATTAATCTTTTAGAAGCAGTTGCTTATTTGAATGGGGATGGAATTTATATATCTAATTTTGATAAGGATTATAGGCAGTATTCAAATTTGAATTGGAAACCTGGTATTGTAAAACATCTGCTGATTGTGGAGAGAAATAAAGTAAGCAAGTAAGAAATGTCAGAGGATCTGGTAACTAACATGGTGGTACTTGTGGTGAATTGCTGTTCTAGGCTGTAAGAAAGGGGTCACTACTCTGAGTCTTGGGCACCCAAATAAAGCCTGTAGTGATTTGTACTCATGTTCTTGATAATTCCCTAAATCTATGGACAAAGGCAGGAAATTAAAAAAAAAGGTTTTAAGGGTGATGTTTTGGCAATTTAGATAATGGCACATTGAATATGTCTGGCTATTTGGTAATTTCTAGATTCTCTAAGGAAGAAATATTTTTTTTTCTTGTTCTCACTTTGTTACATTTATCAAATCATTTCTTTTATTTAACAACAGCTGATTATCTCTTCAGATGCAAAATCCTTTAATATGTCAAATCTTTTCAAGGAAATGTGAAACTAAAACTACTCATACTTTTTATTTAAAATTTTTTTATTCACTAATTCAGCAATCGTATTTTTAGAGAACACCTAATAATGCTAAGAAGTGTTGTAACTACTGGGATATACAGATTAACATGTACAGCCCATGTTTGGTAATATAAATTGAAGAAGGAGGGAGTTGAACACATAATTTCAATAAAGTAAAAACTACTGTATTACAAGTTCTAAAGGGCACTAAAGAGAAGATGCATTAAATTGCCTGGAGAGTGACATACTTAATAGTTTAAAAATGCTTATGTGTTTGATGGATAGAAAAATGTAAAGAGGGATCTAGGCATGTACAAAAGACTAGGAACTAGAAAGAACACAAGGCTTTCTGGGAACTATAAATAGTTCCAACTGGCCAAAGAACAGGCTGTGTGTGTGTGTGTGTGTGTGTGTGTGTGTGTGTGTGTGAAATAGAAGGAGAGAAAACTGTTTGCATTACTTAAGGAGTTTAAGGATTGTTTTATGTTGAGGAACAGATTTGCCAGATTTTTTTTTTACATTTATTTATTTTTGAGAGACAGAGCACACGTGAGGGAAGAGCAGGTAGGGAGGGAGACACAGAATCCAAAGCAGGCTCCAGGCTCTGAGCTGTCAGCACAGAGCCCGACACGGGGCTCAAACTCATGAACTGTGAGATCATGACCTGAGCCGAAGTCAGACGCTTAACCGACTGAGCCCCCCAGGTGCCCCGCCAGATTTTTTTTTAATTTTTAATGTTTATTCATCTTTGAGAGACAGAGTGCAAGAGAGGAGGGGCAGAGAGAGAGAGGGAGGCACAGAATCTGAAGCAGGCTCCAGGCTCTGAGCTGTCAGCACAGAGCCTGACGTGGGGCTCAAACTCACGAACTGCGAGATCATGACCTGAGCCAAGGTTGGTTGCCTAACTGACTGAGCCACCCAGGTGCCCCAGGCTTGCCAGATTTTAAGTGGTGAAGAAATATGTTCACATTTTCTCTTTTAGAAACGTTGTACTGGTTTCAGTATGCCTTAATTGAAGCTGCATGGAATTGAAGGTTAGAAGACAAGTTTATAGCCATAGTACAAGTTGATAAAAATCTGTACTATATTACTGGTAAAGGGAATGGGGGAGGGTGCATACTTGGAAGATGTTTTAGGGGATAGATGACAGACAGCTGAGAATGTGAAATGAAGGTGATGAAGGTAAAGAAGTGGTCTAGATTCTTGGCTTGGGCTAATGGATGGACTAACAAGCTAATAATAAACAGTGAAGAATGAGAAAGCAGATTTGGGGGGAAAGGTAATGAATTCAGTTTTTCACATCCTGTGCTTGAGGTATTTGAGGGATAATCAGGTGGACACATCCAGAAGACAGTTATACATAAGGTTCTAGACCACAGGACAAGCCACTGACTAGGATAGAAGTCATTAAAGAACATGTAACAGTTGAAATCATTGCTGTATGGAGAAGAGTAAACGTGCAAGGTTCGCATGATGAGTAACACTAAAAATTAGAGGAAAATGTTACTGAAAAGGAGTAGAGTAGTCATGACAGTAGGAAAAAGAAAAAGTAGTGTCATGGAAGCTATGAGCAAGAGAGACATCCAAGAAGTGGGAGTGGTCAGTATTATGAGATACTGTATTCAGATTTAGGAAGATAAAGGTTGAGGGAATCCACGGATTTATCATTTAAAAAATTGTTGGGAGTCTTTAACAAGATTATTACAGTAGTTATGGAAGCCAAAACACATTTTGAATACTCCATCAGCTCAGTGTAATAGAGTCCTGACAAATTCATAAAAAGATATGATTGTTTATCTTTCTTGTTTCTTTTCTTTTGCTATGTCACAGAACTAGAACAGCCAGAGAGGTACAGCTAGTGCTTTGGTGCCGGGTACTGTATGCTTTATGACCTTTTAAAAAAATGTAACAGCACATAATGTAACTAGATTTCTATTTTCCCAGCATAGAGCTAAGACAGTAACTTTCTGTTTCCAAGTGGCTAGTAAATCTCAAATAGGAGTGGAAGCCAGGCATAATGTACAATTGTTATTCTATCTAAGTGCATTTGATTTCTTAGTTCTCTTTGTTTCCAATTTTTCCAATTAAAGATGGTTGATGCTATTACACTTTATATAACTGAAAGCATAAACAAATCCAGATGGATTATTATAAGAAAAGGAGATATTTTACTCGGTGACAACCTTGGAACATATTAGAAAGATTTTTGAATGGAGTGATGTCCACTAATTGACTTTAAAGTCAACATTTGAAGATATAAACAACTAACCACTGGTGTGTAAAAAGAGATGTTTGTAAGAATTTATGGCAAACTTGTGATTTAATTCTTAGTCCTTGTATGTAAAAATGTTATTTCTATGTTTATATCTCTGCTATAAAGTCTTTGTTACATTATGTTTTCTACATAAAAACAAGTGGTCATTAAGATAAACATGTTGTAATGCTACAGGCTAATATTTCTATTAGGTGATAACAAAACCCTCAATTTTTAATTTAAATTTATCCTTTTTCTTGCCCTCCTTCCCCCAACTAGATAAATATTTTATAAAATAATGTGTTTAGGAACACAAGGATTTGGAGTTGATTTGAATGATGGTTTTTTGTTTACTTTTGTAAATTCTATTTGTTTCTTGATATTTTACATCTTAAATTTCTTTTCAGCCATTCTGTTTTGTAAAATTACTTCCATGGGTTTTACAAAATATATTTTCTAAAATAATGCTTCAAAGTTTTAAACTAATTAACGGATGGTATTTTCCTTCCCTAGAATTTCGTCCCATGACCTTTATCTCAGCTTTCATTACCAAACGTACAAATCCTACCTTAGTCATCCTCCTCATAATTCATTCCTTTGATCCCTAGCGGACTTTGGAATATAGGCATTTGAGAAACTGTTCTGCATATTATTCAATAGTCAGAATAGGAGTTGTGTTAGCAAATTTGGGTCTAATTTTAACATGGCTACTGAGAGTCTATATTTTCATTTCCTGATACAATTTCCATCTGGTAGTGAACAAAGAGAAAATAGATGTGTTTTAGAAGGCAAAGCAAAATGATGTTCTTATTTGGTTAGTGGAAGTGTCTCTTGTAAAATAATGTATATAGACTATTCATTGAAGCTCCAAAGCACAGATAGCATCCAGAACAGTAATTTTGAATATTAAAATATGTTCTAAAATATTTTTATAACCTCAACTGAACAGTTTTCTTCCACTATAGAAACACATTTATTATTCTTTACTTTTTAGGATTTAATTATTAGTAAGTTATGTTAATATTTAATTATTACAGCAAACTGTTCAGTTTTAATAATGATTATTCTTAATATAGTCACTTTATTTGAGGGGATTAAAGACAGTAAAACATGGAGTAAAACCTGACCCTGGAAGGGAAAACAAATTACAAATTATTTTTGTTTCTATTTTGATTTACTTCGTAATACTGTTTTTTATGTGTGAGGTATAATGACAGAATAGGCCTTTCTCAGTTGATTTTCCAATTAGTTAACAGACATATACCAAGTCCTTCCTATGTGCTAGGTACTTTACCAAGTAAAGAATGAACCAAAGAAACATGGAAATTATCAAAATCATGAGATTCTTTTCATAACGTTATTTATTACTGTCTGCCCTAGGCAATTTATACATTTTTAAAAATGTTTATGCATTTATTTTGAGAGAGAGAGAGAGTGAGTGAGTGTGAGCAGGGGAGGGGCAGAGATAGAGGGAGAGAGAGACTCCCAAGCAGACTCTGGAGCTGTCAGCACAGAGCCTGACATGGGGCTTGAGCTCACAAATTGTGAGATCATGATCTGAGCCAAGATCAAGAGCTGGTTGCTTAACCTACTGAGCCACCCAGACACCACAATTTGTACATTTTTAAATATAAATATTTAAGATATATATTGGTAGAAAGTTAAATGCACAATACATGGCAGATCGCATCTGTTAATGGTGTTGGGCTGATGTTCTATAGCTAAAGTGAGAGAGCTTTAGAGGATTGCTACAAAAGATCCTCTTGTGTCTATTTATATAGTCATTTGGAAAAAATAAAAGCAAGGACTGAAAAAATAGATCAACCTATATTTGAAGAACAACAACAACAATGAAATCAATGGCTATTCTGTCAATGCTGTCATATGAACTTTTCCACCTACACTCAAAATAAGCAGTTCTCTTCTGTTTGGGAAGTTTATATACCAATTTGGCACGGAACCACTTTGTAATGAGTAGATAGCTGAAGGAAGAAAAGCCAAAAACCTTTTTTTGGCTTACAGGGGCGCCAGGGTAGCTCAGTCGTTTAAGTGTGAGACCGGTCAGGTTATGATCTCAAAGCTCGTGAGTTCAAGCCCTGCGTTGGGCTCTTTGCTTACAGCTGGGAGCCTGGAGCCTGCTTTGGATTCCGTGTCTCTGTCTCTCTCTCTCTCTCCCTCCCTCACTTGCACTTGCTCTCTCTCTCTCTCTCCCCACCCTTCAAAAATAAATTTTTAAAAAAATTAAAAAAAAACCACAACCCATGCTTATAGTTCTAAGCAAGTAAGTACTTCTCACTTTTTTTTTCAATATATTCTTCATGAAATCCCTCGCTTGTAAATTTTCTCTGAGAGATCTGCTGATGAAGTAGGAATATTTTTAAACAAAGAAGTTCAGGAAATCCAGTGTATTAAGAGGACAATCTCCCTAGCTCATGTTTATTTGCTTTCTTCTTTAGACAAGCTTTCAAAAGAACTCCTCTTAACAGCACTAAATTTATTATGTTTGTTGTCATGACCTATTATTGAGATAGCTATGGGACCATCCTCAGTTCATTCATGAACTTCTTTTCTTTACCACAGAATCCAGAGAGGAAAGAACCAAATGCATATTTATAATTAATTAAAACTGAATTTAGCTTTAAACTTCTAAGTAGAAGGCCTGACCTTAATGTGATTGATGGAATCATTTTGGAGATTTTCTTAATTTGGTTACAAGGAATAAAAACTCAAAGTATCTTACTTAAAACCTGATGGAATTTATTAACAGGTTATTAGGTTATTTCATGGGATCCAAGAAAAATTTGAACAACTACTCCTTAGGAAGAGCAAAAAACAAGACAGTGCTGTGATTCTTAGCAGCAATAATATACTCAATAGTTTCTTAGA
The DNA here is from genome assembly GCF_018350215.1 of Panthera leo. Taxonomy (NCBI): domain Eukaryota; kingdom Metazoa; phylum Chordata; class Mammalia; order Carnivora; family Felidae; genus Panthera; species Panthera leo. The sequence goes on from NC_056686.1 coordinate 173,399,077, forward strand.
GAAGGGGGCTGGGGTGTGGACCTGGAAAGAATTCCAGCTGCTGCCTGCACTTCTGGCCCAGAATCTATCCTACTAGCATACTGAATAGCATTTCAGGGCATTTCTCCTTTCATACTCATACCATAAAACTGACCAACTAAAAATTATTACTAAGAAGGTAAGGAATAATAAATCCAAGGAAAGAAAGACAAAGGAACATTGCCCAATGATCAGAGCGCAGATTATCTATGTTGTATACCAGGCTTCTTCTAAATAGGGTGCATCTTACTTAAGAAAGTCTAGCCCTTCGCTTCACAATGCCTAAACTATCCCTGAACTTGATTCATCTCAATTAACATCCTATTCTTAGGGAATGGAGTTGAATGATGGTTTAGAAGACCTTCGTATCTTCTTAGATTCCAATTTATTAATCCAATTTATTAGTCCAACTTCTAATCATCAAAATTTCATATTTTGGGAGGAGGATGATATGAAGTTTTTGGATTTTCTTTTTATACCATTGTTGCTTGATAATCTTCTGAGTTATGTTCTATAATTCTGGTTTTCATTGAGCAGCTTATAAGCTTTGCAGTTCTACATAGTTTTTTCCTTTAAATTACCAGGGTGGCACATTCAATGGCCACTAGCATCCCTGCATTTTTAAAACAGAACCTTTTTTTCCCCCTATCACTTCCCAGCTGTTTCTGATCTTATCTTTTTCACTCTGACCATATACTCAGCCCTAAGTTTTGCCTTCATATTTTATTGGACTATTTACCACCAACCCTCTTCCTTTGGTTTCTCTTCTTGCTCTATTTTCCTGTCTTTGACAATGGCTCTTCTTTTTTATAACAAATTGGGCATGCTTATTTTGCCTTAGGCAAAAGTTGAGGATAATCACTTCTCCAATCTCACAGAATCCTAGTAGATGATTTTCCCACAAACATGACCATAGACACAGAAGTGGAATCAGGGGCACGTGGGTGGCTCAGTTGGTTGAGCGTGTGACTTTGGCTCAGGTCACGGTCTCCCAGTTCCTGGGTTTGAACCCCACATTGGGCTCTGTGCTGACAGCTCAGAGAATGGAAACTGCTTTGAATTCTGTGTCTCCATTTCTAAACATGTACATTAAACTGAACTTCTCATGATCTGTAATAATATTAACATCCAAATCATTTTGGAATTGGGCTTTAAAATCTTTAAAATATCTTTATTTACTATGCATTAATCTAGTCATTTGGTTGCATAGATAGTACCCGAGGTTTAATTGATCATTAAATTGGATTTATAGTTCTTTAAATTATCAGTAAATCAAATTTATATAAGTGATAATTTAGGAGTATTGCACAAATAAGGAAACCCTAGCATATTTTCCTTAAGTTGTTTTCAGAACTCTGATTAATGTTCATTTACATGACAAGAACACTATTAGATTTATAATTTATTCCAAGTATAATATATTAAACATGTTTTTTAAAGCATGATGTTACCTGGCCACAAAGTCTGTTCCTTTTGAAAAAAGAATGTAAACAACATTTAATTCCCAGGAGAGCAGCTTATTTCTTCTAAAAATATTAAACTTGACTCTTAGAAAAATAAAGATGATATCTTACAGCATCAAGTTGCATTGTTAAAAATAAAATGAATATAAATTTTAGATTGGGTGGACAATACTCTAAGCATGGTTATAATGGTTTCTATTTGATCTATTGAAATTTCCAACATTTATGTTTATCAAGTAACAGAAAGAGAGCACAGGAATTCATCTCTAGCCATCTGGCTATTGGATGGGTGGTGGTAGATAATTAAAATTTCTTCTTCATTTGATTGGGGGTACAGATGGGTTTACATCAACTCATATGGGAGGTCTCATTTGTTCACACAGAATTTCACACTAAGTGCCTCTCAAGGGCTTCGGGAAATCTCAATGGGTTGAATCAAACATATGGAGGAATGAGTCCAATCATTTTGGGTATTTTGCACTCCTGGCATTAATTTTTTTCTGGACAGTGTGATTATCCCCTAGAGTACATCATTTCTAAAGGCTACAATGCATGGCAATGTCTTTCTCCAGAATTCACTAGGTTCTTCTTCATTCCCTTGTGCACTATTGCCACGATGCTAGTACACTGAAATCTCCTAATGGGTGCTTCCCAAGCTGCTTGTGCTTTGCTGCATCTTCATGATGCCAGAGCTGCCCCATGGTGTCTAGGAAAGTGGAAAGTGCATCCCTATTTACACTACACCATCTGAAAGGTCTTAACAGACTTCTAGTTTTACTCCTAATGTTCCCAAAAACCCAGTGCACCGTTTTATGCCTACCAATGCAAATGGAAACATAATGAGGAATCATTGATATCTTGGTTACTTTCTTATTGTCTCATGGTCTCTTCTCTGTGTACCACTTCTAGTTTTCAATTTAATTCATGGGACATTACATTGAATATTTACTATATAGTTCACATTGTTTTATTCTTCATGAGGAATTAAAGAAAAATATAACATAATTCCTACCTCAAAGATCTTACAATTTACTGGACGATATTTTTAATTGACTTATTCAGCAAGGATTCATGGAAATAGTGATGTAAGGGACCTAAACTAGTTTTTAAGGTAATTCCTAGAGGTGATTCTTGTAGGGATGATGGGCATTCAAGGTGAAGGTAGAATTAGGGCTTGTCTTTGAAAACAGTGGACATTTTCAATAAGTTGGTTTTGGGGAAAGAAAGAGAAAGGAAGTCTGTCTAAAGCACATGGATTGAGAAAAACAGATGTGGGAAGTACTAGGATGGTGGGTAGCATGGGAAAGTAGAGCCATCAGGGCCTGGGAGGATATACTAAGGAAAGACAAAAAGATAGCTGAGACATTGTAGAAGGGTAAACATTGTATGCTGAAGAGTTTGGATTTTATTCCAGGTGTATTGTAGAGAAATGGAAAGTTTTGTATCAAGAATATGTGAAGAACTTTGTTTAAGGAAGAATAAATTTGTGCTTTGGTGAACTGGGAAAGCTAAAACTGATAATGTGACTCATTATCACAATTTATAACAATTGAGGCAGCCATTGTGTGCCAAATAGAATATTTACTGTTATTACTGAATTGGCTAAGGCCCAAATTTAGGAACAAAAGAGAACACTCGTTCATAAAAATACAGCAATCAACATTCAATTGGAAATAGCCACCCCCTGTGTAGACTCGTTGAATTGGCCAAATCCCAACAGTATTTTACCATCTTTCTTCCCAGTCACATAGGAAATTGCATGACAGAGGTGATTAAACATTGGCCTTGTGGGTTGAATATTATTTCCGTGGAAGCCCATTCCTTATTTTCTAAGGGTGAAGGTGCTTTTAATAGTGTGTAATCACATAAGCAAAATACCAGAAAATAGGGATTAGAGGTATCTGAACAAAGAGAGTAGCATCTAATTCTCTAGTTGGGAGCATGATAAGCTGCATACAAATAGGTCCACAATGATGTCATTCCAGGATCAGAGTATGTAGTGAGAGAGTCCTTGGGAGATAATTTGGGGATTCCAGGAATATAGGGTGTTTTCCTTTCCAGTTCCCTCCCTTTACTATTGGAAATAAAAGGGGATTGTGTTGTATGTTTTCTGAAGTTGGGTAGCGAGAGGGTTCTTGAACAGGATTTGGAGTGATCAAGGTGAGCAGGACTTGAAGGACCGTAGAGTAACAAATACATTTGGAAAAGTTTAGGAAACCTTGCATTATAAAAGAGGACCCCATGTCTTCCCATAGCTTCACGTGAAGGATCAAGATGTTAACATGAGGAGCAGAAACTAAGGGGCAACTTGATGGCACATCCAGTTTAGCAAAAGCATTAAGGGTATGTCAAAGGCAGACCCAGAAGGAGTCCTCCGCTTAGGGCTTTTGTGCAAAATAGACTAAATCACCATTCTGGGTGCTTTTGACACAGCCTTGAGAAACTGAGTGGGTACTGGATTTAATTACCCAATTGTTCTTTCAGCTGGGAGTTTTTGTGCCCAGCATCAAGGAAGGTAGGGGTGATGCTGAACATTGCCCCAAGAAAACCACATGCGCCAACTATGTGAAGATCATTCCATCAGTAGAGAACATTGGTATCAGAACAGACTGAATCATAGTGATGCACGGAACACATCTTATTGGTGTGTGAGCAGTAACATCTTTGTCTTCTCTATTTTCCTTTGTGCCTTCAACAGTAGTGAAACTAGTGCCTGGAAAACAAAAAAGGAGCTATCTCTGAGTCAAGCTAATTATGCACCTTCTCATTCTTAGTAAGCAGGAGTCACATCTCCTTTAATGAGAAGACATTAAACATGGATTCAAGTTTGAGAATGAACTTTTTAAAAAGTAGAACTGAGCCTTAAAAATAAAATGAGGCCATGATAATAGCCAAATGTAACAAGAAAATGATGGAATTTAGCCAAAATATCATTAAGTGGACCATAGCATAGCTAAAAGGCAATTACTGGGAAAACTAAAATCATATTATGCATATATCCTGATAACTTGAAACTATTCAGTAAACTGGTTACACGTTAAACTATGAAGGCTCAAATTTAAAACAACAACAAAGAAATGGAAACATAAGCCAAAATAAATTATTTAAACTAATCTGTAAATTGCCCAGCTATTAAACATATCTTCTCTGTTCTTCCACTTCTATCTTTTCTTTTCAAATTAGCAGTTTTGCAGATATTGTAAACCATTTCCACACTTTGCATGTCCATGTTGCTAAGTCTCATATTTTTTCAATATTTTCCAATAAGCGTTTTAAGAGCCTTGCAGCACACTCAATGTCTACTCACTTCAGTTTCTTAAATCTGGTCATTTTAACTCTGGAAGGCATTATCTTTATATCTTTCTTCTATCTATATATAGATATATATCTTTCGTCTATCTATAACCTATAGAATCTGTAGAATCTATCTTGATTCTGTATTCTATACAGAATCTATAGAATCTATCTATAGATATCTATAGAAAATATGTATCTCTCTTCTATCTTCTGTCTATAGATATTTATAGATAGAACAAAGATGTATAAATGCAAGAATACACACACACACACACACACACACACATATATATAAAAGAACATAGTCTTCCTTAAATGTCCTATAAAATAATACTATTATTTACATGTACATTTTGATGATCCTCAGTTCTCTAATGACATATATTTTCCTATGCAGTTTCTTTTTATTACTTGTTTTTCTTTCAAATGGGATAATAGAAGGACACTCTTTAAGGAAACCAAAAAATGGATCTAAAAATTTAGAGTGAATTTTGTTTTGTGAAAAAAAATTGGGGGGGGGTCATTTATTTTTTTTAGTGAACTAGATTTAGATTTAGATTTCAGAAATTCAAGATGGAAAACATGCATCAGATTGATTTATTTAAAGCAATATACTAGTCAGAAGAACAACTGATCATTTTTATATAACTATTAGAATCACTGATTTATTTTGAAATATGCTACATGCATCACTGCATTTTTTCTTCCCAAATAAATTCTAACAACATGTCAACACACATAATAGAATTTAAATATAAATTGTACCAGAATTAAAAATAAATGCAGGTAAGTTTTGCCTTTCTATGAAGGAACCTAGCTCTAATGAATAATTTAAGCCAATACTGACTTGAGAATATTATAAACAGTCAAAATACAGCCCTTATGTTATTTCAGTACTAAGCTTACTGGGTTTGAGAGACACCTTATTCTCATGAGTGATATATTTACTTACCTAATAGGGTGGATAATTTATGTGTATGGCTTATACATGCATCATATATTATTTCTTATTTGTTTCAAGTTCAAGGTGAAATTGTAGGACACAATATCGAATTATGAGTTTACACATTTTTCAGGGCTAATAGAATTCTTATGTATTGGCTACAGATACAATGTTAAGATCTCCTAATCTAATTCTGCTTTTTAAATGAGTTGAGAGTTATGTCATTCTTTAGTGTCAGAACCTGAGTTTACAGCAAGGAATCCAAAATTCTCAGTTTAGTGTTGTATTTGCCCTACTCCCATGATGTCTGACTTCTAAGTAAATATCTTTTTTTTTTTTTTAATGAATAAAGACTATGATGTGATTGGATTAGAAGTGTGTATCACTTCTGTCACATGTAAAAGATGTTAAAATTCTTGGAAAATGAGAAAATGGTATAAGGTGATAAAAGATTGTTACTTAATATTTCTTATCTCTTCAGTTCTCCTTCCTGACATCCCTTTGAAACCAGCATTTTTTTTTCCCCTCTCAACAGCCAACACCAACTCCTTTCAGAGACGAAAGAGGAAGAATTAGAAAGAATATTATTCTAGGGTGTTTTAAGGGTGTTAAGCTGCTGAAAGATTTAAGTCTTTAAGTTTCAAAGAAACTAGGATGTAGCCTTTCCTTGTTTTTGTGGTGAGAATACACAGATACGTAGTTAACATTTAAAATAGCCTATAAATAATATAGCCAATGAACATCTTTATAATACTGTTATCAAAAATTTGGAAAATAGCATTTTAAAAAAGAAGAAAGTTCATTTTCTGAGAGGTGTTTGTGACCTCAGTCCTCAAGAATTGCAAGTTTTTAAAAGTTCATCAACTTCAGGATAAAATAAAAATTCCTTAACTTAGTAACGGGAGACTTTGTGATTTGCCACTGCCCCATCTCTTTAGGTTTGTTTCTGCCATCCTTCCACATATCCCTTGGGCTTTTGTCACTCCAGGATAGGTGCAGTTTCCTAAACTTTCTTTCCTCTGTATTTTTTTTTTTTTTTTTTTTTTGCAAATGCTAGTCTTTCTGTCTTCCCCCAGCTCCTTGTGAAGACTTATCTCAGGTGAGCACCCCTAGCATTCTGTGTAATCCTCCATTTGATAATTTTCAAATGATTTTTTTAACCTGCTTGTCTTGCCTATGTTAGGCAAACAAACAAGCTTTTTATCACTTTATCTGTGATACATCTGGTGCTAGTTTTTGCTCGTAAAATATTTCTTCAATGAATACATACATACATACACACACATAAAGTGAGTGAGTGACTGATGTTAGAATGAAGACATTCAAATGAATGGAAACAAGTGCCCAATTAAGAGTTATTTCCTTTAGCAGATACAACCTTGTCTACCTTTTATGAGCATATCTTGTACTTTTTCTTTGAGATTTCTTTCTAGAAAAAATGGGTACTATGAAATGTTCTTGTATGCACACATTATTCCTAAAAGAATGGCATTTAGAGTTTCACAAATTGAGATGTCTTTGTCACACCTGGTGATATCAGCCAGGCTCACCTCTGACATCAGTGAGTTTACTATAGTTCATTTCTGCACGGATAGGTCCACTTATGGTATTAAAGACTCCTGAGCAGTACAGACATTTTAGCTAAACACAGATGGTACAGGATCACAGGGCTTCACCTCACTTAACATAATCAGTGTTCCTACTAATCAATTTCAACTGGCCTCCGTAAAATTGGAATTTGCTTACAATTAAACCGTGAAGGAGACTGAAAATCCAGACAGATGTTTTCAATGGACTAACTCCTCACTGTTAATTATAAGAACCATCAAACTTTTAAATTGTAATTTTCATAGAAATGATGTGACACACACACAATGGCTATATCTATCATGGGATTTTTCTTTCTAGTTAATCATTCTATTTACGAAAAAAAGCTAGCAATTTTTTTTTTTTCACATTAAACTTTAGCTGAAAAATACATGATCTATTTTTATTGGAAAAAGCTTCTCTTCCAGAGATGGGTTTCTTTCATTTGTATTTTTAACACTTGTATATCAGAAAGTTTTAATTTAAAAAACTCACAAATGAGGCATTTTAGACTCCCAGCAAATTTTGATTTTAATTTTCTTCACACAGTTTCCAATGCTTTCTAACCTACGTATTTCAGTTTGCCCTCCATGGAGATTTTCAGAATCATGTGATTAGAAGAGATGCTCATATTTCAAAAGGGAGGAAAGAATTCAAAGCAAGGAGACTTCCAGAACTGGAAATCACTACTTCATAAAGATATAATAAAGATCATTTTTATATTTTGTTCCTAGCTATATTTTCTTTTTAATTGATGAATCTTGCCTTTTTGGGAAGAGATGTGCTGCTCGATATTAAGCTTGATTTATATTTCTTAGTTTGACCCAATGAAATTAAAATCAAGGTTCCAAACCTCTTTGCTTTGATGTTGTCATCCCCATCTTAAAGAGTTCTATCCAGAAGTTTCTGAGAGCAGTTTATTGTACAAGTTATCACATAGATTAAGTTATATTTCCACGAAGTTAAAACTCATTGCAAAGAAGACTTGTATGAAGCAATTTTTATGTTTTAGTTCTGAAATGTGCTTTTTAAAAACAAGTGTGAGGTTAATTTATTTCTAAACATTAAGTTCCACAGCTAATAAAGCATGTATAATGGGAGCACTTTAAAAGCCTCTTTTTTGAACTAAATTCTGATTCTGTGATTTTGATTCTAGCAATTTCCACTTGCAATGTATAGTCACATGAAGAAGGCACTAAGTTCTAAATCTTAGATCATAATTTTCAGAAAAGAGGCATTCTAATATAAACTTGGGGAAAGAATAGATTGAATTAGATCCTTTAGTTTTGCTTCCCCCTTCCCTCTTGCATTATGCTTAAACAATAGAAAATAACACTTACCCTATTTTCATTTTTTGTGAGGAGGGTACTATGGTCTGAATGTTTGTGCCCCCCAAATTCATATGCTGGAACCCTAATACTCAATGTAAAGGCATTAGAAGGTCAGGACTTTGGGAAACTACTAAGTTCTGAGGGTGAAGCCCTCATAAATGGGATTAGTGCACTTGTTAAAAGAGATTCCAGAGAGGTCCCTTTCTCTTTCCATGGAAGGATATAATGAGAAGCATGTGACCTGGGAGAGAGACTTCCCCCAATGATTCTACCACCCTGATCTCAGACTTCTGGTCCAGAGCTGTGAGAAACAAAGTTCTGTTGTTTTAAACTACCCAGTTTGAAGTATTTTGTTATAGCAGCCTGGTTGGATTAAGACAGAGGCAAAGGAGAAGAAAATAGTTGATAGTCACAACTAGGAAGAAGTCATAGAGGACAAGTAATACCAACTGTGTAACCTCATAGAAAGAATCTCTCTTAGCTTGTTGCTTTTGGTTTCTTCCTTTTCCTTCCACTGTAGGTTACTGTAAATACTCAATGTAGGTTCATTTAATAGCATCAGAATAGTGATGTCAATGTTGTGCTTTGTAGGAAATTAAATGTTTCATGGTACTTTATAAAGTATATTGACATTGGATATTGGCATTTATTTATAGTTAGTACAGATGAATTATGAACACGTAAAACTATATGTTCAAATTATATTAAATAAAGATTTATTACAAGGTACATATGGGCTTATTGGAGCCTAAAAGTCATTAGAAGCTGTGCTAGGTCTAAAGATGAGACAAGCAACTCTGTCTCCATCTCATGGGCAATACTAAATCTCTCTCCTTTTTCTTGTGTGTCTACACCATTCTTTCTGTACAATCTTTCTGCTCTAATTTCCCGTTACAACTGACTTGTTGGTTCCTGATTTTTTCCTTCTAATCAATCTAATTTTTCTTCTCCTCATTGCTTCTGGCTATTTATGGTTTCTGCCACTTAATAACATTATTTTTTTCATAATTCTCCATGGCTCCTAACTCTATGTCAATTTTTATGGCCTTAACTCTTCTTCAGATCTTTCGTTGGCTTTAGATCCTGCTGCTCATTGCTTTGTTCTCTTTCCCATGTTAAATTCTGAGAAGAGATTTGAATGGTCCAGTTCCTCTTTTGGCATTACACCAGATGTCCTTAGGTTCAGTCAACTGTAGATGATGGAGTCATGCATCATGGATGCAATCACATTTAGAGGAGACCGTAACAGTATTAAGAGTAATGTTGCAAAGGCTACGAACTCTGAAGCAGAGGAGATATCTTTAATTTGTAAGATTGTCAGCATATCACCACTGGCAAATCATAATTTATAATTCTGATGGTAACTCATTTAAATAATATATATTATTGTATTACCATGTGCCAAACACTATTCTAGCCTCTGATGTTATAGTATGGATCAAAAATAAAAATAAATTGTTCTTATGGATCTTGCATCCTTGTGGAGAAAGGCAATGATAAAAAGAATAAAGATAGTAAGTGCAGCAATGAAGGTAGTAGCAAATGCTATGAAAAAGAATAAAGCAGGTTAAAGGGATGGAGATCTATGCTATGTGGCTAGGGTTATGTGATGCATTGGCATTTTACATAATATTGTAAGGGATGTTTTCTTTAAAAGATGATATTTGAATGGAGACATGACTGAAACCCCCCCCCCCTTAGCTTATTACCTCTGAGTAGTCTCAAAGGAGTTTGCTCACACTTACAGGTTTTAATATCCCTAAAATGAGAAAGGATACAAGTGTGTTTTTTTGTTATTTTTATTTGCTTTATACACATAAAAAGGATGTTTAAGGAAACAGTGAGGAAAGATGATGTTAAGAAGAATATGTCTTCTTTTGCAGTTGGTATTCCATAGATTGGAACCACACAAGATAGGAAGGATTGTGGTACTGTCCAGGAGAAAACAAAAGTATTTGAGTTCTCAATGATGCTGACAAGAAGGGAGTCAGCCAACTTCAGCCTGAACCTAGGATGAAGTCTTGGGTTTCAGGTGTTAGTTATACAAAGACCCAATAATATGTAAAACAGAGCTCATTTTTTACCCCTAGACAATCTTATGTTTTGATGTAATATTGTATTATACCAAATCTGTTAAACTAGAGTCTCACACTCAACTTCAATCTTGTTTTCTCTCACCTCCCTTGTGTACACAATTAGCCATTAATTCCTATCCATCATCTTATAGAGCTATCTACAGAATATGTCTGCTGCTTCCTGTTTCTCTTGCTATGCTCTTCTTCCAGACCTTTCCAGTTTCCATCTTGAATTGTTACAACATCCTTGCAGCTAGCCTCCCTAATACCAGTCGTTTTTTTATCCCAGACTGTACACTGATCTCAGAACCATTTTCTTAAATAGACAAAGCTGCTTTTTTTATATACTGACTTAAAATCCTCTGAAAGTTCTTCATTGTCTCATGTGGTGATTCCAAACATGGGCTTCGATTAGAATATGCTTACCATTTCTTTATTTTTCTTATCTGCTACTACAACAGTCCATGACTTGGAAAACTCTTACCCTTTGTTCAAGATCCAGTTCAGATGTCACCATCGAGGAGGAAGGGAAATATTTCCTACACATGTTGACTCCTTCCATATGGAAGGATCTCTACAAGTATGACTTTTATGTGCTCTCCCTATTTTTCTTCTCATAAGTGGAAAGACTCTCAGATTGGTGAGTTTGGGAGGAACAACCAGACAGGCATGGTTCCACTCCTTCGTCTCCTCTTTGTGGGAGCTGGCCTATAACAAGGGTATGTTTCTTCTTTCTGCCATGTGGTGAAAGGGCCTACTACTCTCATTTTCTTAATTCTGAGGCTCAGTATTTCTAAGTTTGTTGTTACTGCGTATATAAGTCACCTGGCATAGGTGATCAAATGATTGTTAAACAGATATTGAATGAATAATAAAAGTAAAATTGGTTCTCTATCAACAAGCAGAACTCTGACAAAGAAAAGTAGTATTTTGGTGTACCCCTCTTGAGTTCCTACAATTAGCTACTTGAAGAAGCTTTCAACACCTTCAGAAATGTGAATGTCTCTTCAATAGACCTTAATTGTACATTAAAAAATCACTTTGGGGTGCTTAAAAAATTCCCTATAAATTCCTATGTGCACCCTTAAGATTGTGATTCAGTAGGTTTGAAGTCTAGGCCAAGAATTGATTACTTCAACAAGTACCACAGAAGATTCTTCAAATGCAAATTGGCTACTGTCTTTAGATTCTTAAAGAACTCTGTTTATATCTCATTACTGGGTTTTATTTATTCACATGCCTGTCTTCCCCAGTGGGTTATGAACTCAGTGTGGGTATTTGTCTCAGAATTTCAAGCATATAACACAGAACTTGGAACCTGGTAGCTAGTCAATACATGTTTATTGAATAAATGTTTGTTGATAAAGACACACATGGGATTTGTGCTTCCTTTTTTACTTATAAAGCCAGCATTTGGGGATATTCAAAAAGAACACAATGAAGACATCATTATTCCATTAAATGAGCTCACCATTAGCTTATGAAGAGTCCAAAATTCATGTGTTTTTCAAACTGTGTAGCTTTTAGCATGGTTTTTTAAAAAAATAGTAAACATCTTTTTTTATGCATAATTCATAACTTTACATTAAACTGTCATAAGATCTTCCTTTAAAAACATAGTAAAATGATAATAAGTCATAAAAATCCATGCTATATATAGTGAATTATCTATTTTATCCTGAGATTTGGCCATATCATAAACACATATCCTGAGCTCTCCTAGCTTTCACTTGCATATATTTTTCATTTGACCACAGCAGCTTGTTTGCTAGGCAACAGAAAGAGGAAGATCTTTCAAAACATAAATCCATGAATTCCCCTCAAGAGAGGAAAAGGCAATACTTGCTGCATTACTTAGGGAGTGAAAGGAAAGAGAGAGAGAAAAAAATCAGATTAACTTCTTTGCAGCTGTGCTTCAGTATTCAAGGCCACACCTGGACCGGGTAAAACTTCTCTGATTATAAACCTTTGGCTAAAAGGAAAAGTTGCTGCCTGAAAAAGCAGACTATGTCTTTGGGGATTCCTTTTGGCTATTTTAGTATTTAACAGATGTAATAGCTTAAACTTTATATTCTGAAAATAGCATGAAGCATGTAGGAGCACTGTGTTTCTTCTTAAAAATTCTCACAGTGAATTTGGGTGTTTAAAATGTATTTAGCAATTGGCAATGTATCAGCTAGAAACATCCCTCTAAATCTGTTTTATTCTTAAGTACAATTTTTATTGTGTAGGTATGTTATGAGTATGATATTTGCATATGTTAATTACAAACTTAGATAATTTTGTAAATGTTTTGTAGTTTCAGGTTGAGATACATATTCTTTTTAAGTCTGAACATCAAACAGCAAATATTATTATAATAATCTGCCTCATTTATGTATAGCATTCATTCTTGGCTTCCATAAAATAAGTCTTCATGTCAGTGGTAAAATGATGTCTTTCTTATTTTACCATTTTAATACAATTATTAAATATTTTGTGGCATAATATTCATAGTCAAAATTGCTAAGATGAAGTTAGGCAGTGAACTACCTTCCTTCCACAAACCTGCATTGTCTCCACATGAAATTTAAATACAATTTTGATCAAAATATTCTAGTAGCATAAGGGTAACAAAGCATATCTAAAAGCAAATGCTACTTTAATGGCATTGGGTTAAGTTATAGGAACTTGTATATTGAATGGCAATATTTAGGACTTTCCATTGAACTCACAGTGATCCCAGGAGAATTATAAACAGAAGTATTACATTTTAAAAAGCCACCCAGGAAGAAGTGCCAAAAGACTTATAATATCATCAATTATATTGTTAATAAGTTTGCCCTGGAAGTTCAGGTAAAAAAGAATATCCACTGAATTGGCTGTAAAACTATATTATTTTGAGTTTTTATTAATAGTAATGATGAATAAAAATACCATAAAGATTTTGGGAATGTGTCACAGAATCATAATTAACTTTAATTAGAATGAGGAATATTTAAAAGCTTAATAAGTCAGGTCCTAGTCATTAAAAGCATTCCTCTTAGTTCTTCAGATTTATTTTGGTGGTCATTAGAAAATGTAAATACCAATCATGTAGACTGATTTTATAGGGTCTTTACAAGTGATGTGGCAGAGAGAAGATTTGGTAAATAATTGTAGACACATGGACCATTTACTGAGGAATAAAGGACATGTGATAGAAATTGTTGACTATTAACCCTGATGGGCAATACCTGAGAAATAATTTTGTGATTGCTGTTGTCTCAGACTCAAAGTAGGGGTTCATTAAAATGGGCTGCTAAGGTGTCAGAATACTTATTTATGGGCTTAGAGCAATTTCCAAAGTTCTGTAGTATTAAATTAACAATTTATAAAATAGTAGTGACTCTTTTAATCCAATATTCTCCAGTTGAAAGCATAAAGTATTGACAGTGCAAACAACTTTAATAAGGATCAGGGCTTATGTGCTGATTTTGGCACTAACTAGATAGTAAATCTTTAGAAATAAAGTTTAATATCAGTCTCAGTTTTAATGCTGTAAAATAAAGTAGATTACATAATATGTAATGTTCATTTCCTTCTTAAACATTTTTCAGTCAACAGATTTACTGAATATTTATTATGGGCTGGGTGCCTTCTATGTGTGAGGCACATCCCTGGGTAGTATGAATATTGTGATAAAGACAATTAGATTCTCCTAGCTGTGGAGTTTATATTCTGCTGGGGTTGACAATAAACCAATAACCAGGTAAGTATATGATTTTAGATAGCAGTAAGTGTAAGAACAGCCAAAGAAGGAAATAGCAAATCACTGGAATGGGTTGGTATTTGATTGACATTTTATCGGAGCCAGATGAGGAGGATCCAGCCAGGTAAAGACCTTGATAAGCATTTTCCCTGCAGAGGCAAGATTAAGTGCCAAAAGTCATGCAAATGAACTGGTACCAAGGAACAAGGATAAATCCAATATTGCTTGAACATGGTGAACAAAAGGGAGGTGGCAGTAAAAAGGTAGAAGTAGTATTTTGGGTCAGGTAATGTTAGATTTTGGTGAGGAGTTTGGATTTTATTTTAAATACTACGGAAAGCCATTTTACAGTTTAAATAAGGTGTCTGGTGTGATTTAATTTATCTAGCAAAAAGGATACTATGGTGACTGTGTAGAGAGAGCCATTGTGTACTATGTGTTGTGGCCAAATTACATGTATATGCTTATGTATATGAATGCATGAGTATGGACATTAATATGTGTCTACGTATCTATATATGATGAAAATCAAATAAGTTGAATGATTGAATAAAATTTGATTTGATGAATTAAATTGAAATGGTTCTATACAAGTTTCCCTCTAATAATTGAAAAATAAATGAGAATCTAGTTGAGCAATAAGGGTATTCAATAAAAACTTAGTTGTATGTGTGGGAAGATGGTAAGAGGTACCAACTGATATGTGCAGGTTGGCAGTCAGGCAGTAGATCAGTAGTAATGATGAACAGTGGGGGTTACTGCTTTACCAACAAGCAACCATGTCAGATAATTTTTTTTTCTTTTGAATTGACTGTGAGATTAAAGTTTTTAAGTGAAGAGGACTAAGTCCAAACAAGTAGAGTAAGCCTTTTTTAAAAACAAAAGTTATAGGGGCACGTGAGTGGCTCAGTGGCTCAGCTCTGTTAAACGTACATCTCTTGATTTTGGCTCATGTCATGATCTCACAGTTAGTGAGTTTGAGCATTGGGCTCTATGCTGACAGCACAGGGCCTACTTGGGATTCTCTCTCTCTGTCTTTCTGTCCCCCACCCCCCTCAGCTCTTTGTCTCTCAAAATAAAGAGATAAACTTTTTTTTTAATTTGTAAAATTGAGCTGTCATGTCTCTAAGGAAGTTCAGCAGAAAAGGTGGTTTGAAGCAACTTTGCTGGCAAATGTTATTGGAAAATAAGATAATTTCACATTTAAGTTTTACATACTTTGATTTTAGATTATACGTAATTCTGAGTCATATCACATTCTTTTGAAAGCAAAGTGACACATGAATGAGTAAATAAAATCTAGTTTCTAATCTGTGTAGTTATGTGCCTTAAATGAAATTATTTTTTGTAACTGGTTACTAAATTAGATGTACTTCATAGAAGTGCTTGGTCTACTGACCCTTTTTAAGCCTATCGAACCTCATTAGTGGTACGTGTGTACATATATATATATATTTTTTTTTCTTTTTTTGAGAGAGTGTGTGAAAAGTGAGCAAGAGGCAGAGAGAGAGAGAGAGAGAGAGAGAGAATACCAGGAGGGGGAGGGGGAGAGAGAAGTGGGGCTTGTGTTCACCAGATGCATTTGGGGCACGAGCTTACCCAATGTGGGACTCCAACTCACAAACTGAACCATGAGATCCTGACCTGAGCCAAAATCAGATGTTTAACAACTGAGCCACCCAAACATCCCAGTGGTATGTATGTTTTTAAATGACACAAACTTAAAATTGTGAAAGCCACACTCCTTATAAGCCTCCCTAGTGTTTCTTCATTCCCTCTGACTCCTTTCCACTCTCTTCCTACATTCCTTAAGTGACTAAATCATTTAGATCTGTGCCTAGTATGTAGTAACTATACAGTAATACAGTGGTAATAGTAGCAGTCATTACAATAATTGTTATTGGCTGTATTTGCTGTATCTACTGACCCAGGAATTTTAATGTTCTTCTTCACTCACACCTCTCAGTTCATAGCCATTTCACATACTTCTGCCTTACATTGTCTGACATCATATTGCTGTGTTTGAATCTCATTGTTGTGAGACTGGCCTTTCTTCTCTATTCCACTGTCATTGAGTTAGTTTGCGCCTGAATCATCTCATCTTTGTACAACTACCAGCCAAGTGAGAGGACCTGTGTTTTGAACTGTACTCTTTAGAGGAACACCCTCTGGTCCTCTCCGAGCCAAGCCACCATGGGTGAGTCATCTATGGAGCTAAGGGGAATGTGCCTTTCTAACTTTGTCTCCCACCCTTCTAGACCATACTCCAGGAACCCAGGACTTTTCAAGAGCCTCTTTGCTGGTTCTGTCTTCCAAGGGGTTGAGTGGGGACTCGCAGGATTGAGTTTCAGTCAACCATTCTTTGTTTTCTGGATGTCATGCAGGTGGGTGGTAGTGACAGTGGATGGTTTTGGTCTGAGGTCCCTTGTGGTAAATAGGAGAGCTGGAGGAGGGAACAGAAGAGGGGATCAGCCTAGGCCTCCATTCACATGCTTGTCCTATGCCACAAATGTTAGTGGCAGGTCTCTTTGAACAAATGCAGTCATTACCTCTTAGCCTTCCTCTAGCTAGTCTCTTGCAGCACTCTTCTCTCTCTAGTTTAACACTTTCTGGAGTCTTCTCACTGGTAACAGGAAAGTCTAACCTTGACAAGACATATAAGGGCTTTATGTTGTGTCTCAGGCTCTTCTTTGGGCCTCATTCTGCATTGCAATCTTGACACTGCACTTTTCAACTCTTCTGTGTATCATAATTTCCATACACACCGTGCTCTTTCACATCTCTGTGTAAAAACTGCAGACCTTTCCACGTCCTGGAAGACCTTTCCCAATTTACTGCCTTTAAGAATATGCTCATTTATTCCTCCAGATTCAGGTTGAATGCAGCTCTTTTTATGAAGATTTTCTGGTTCCATATAGCATATTTCTCATTCTTCTGCATACTTGCCCACTCTATAGCTTTCTTTAATTATAATGCTTCTTCTATTACATTGTACTTATTTCACTGAGCATCTGTCTTCTTTGCCATAATCTGAATTATTCAAGGACAGAGGTCTCATTTGTCTAAGTTTTTACTCTATCTCTCCCTCAACCTGCATCCTGGTTCCTATAGTAGAAGCTCACTGCATGTTTTCAGGGAAGAATAAAAACTAGGGAAGGAAGAATGGTATATTACCTTTTGCCTTATCCTCCCTGTTGAGGCTGCTTCTGTTGTTGTTCATCTTTTCTATTTCTTTAATTTCAATCTATCAATCTGGCCCTTCACTTTATTAGTGGAGAATGAAATATACCCTTGTACATTGCTTCTGTTTTCCAAATTTAGAAATAATTATAAGTTTCTCCATATCCACTACCTCATTTGTCAGAGTTGATAATTAAAAGAAATTATTTCTATGTAAATAATATGTAAATTTGTGTTTTTTGATAAAAGAGAAAATATGTGATTTTGCCAGACTTTTTTTTTTAAATATAACTTATTGTCAAGTTAGCTAACATACAGTGTATAAGTGTATATACAGTGTGGTCTGGGTTTCGGGGTAGATTCCCGTGATTCATCACTTACATGCAACATCCAGTGCTCATCTCAACAAGTGCCCTCCTCAATTCCCATCACCCATTTTCCCTCTTCTCCCCCACCCCCATCAAACCTCAGTTTGTTCTTTCTATTTCAGAGTCTCTTACGGTTTGCCTCCTTCTGTTTGAAACTATTTTTTCCCCTTCCCTTTCCCTATGGTCTTCTGTTCAGTTTCTCAAATTCCACATATGAGTGAAAACATGTATCTGTCCTTCTCTGACTGAGACCTATTTCACTTTACATAATACCCTCCAGTTCCATCCACGTTGTTGCAAATGGCAGGATTTCATTCTTTCTCATTGCCAAGTAGTATTCCATTGTATATATAAACCACATCTTCTTTATCCATTCATCAGTTGATGGACATTTGGGCTTTTTCCATGACTTGGCTATTGTTGAAAGCACTGCTATAAACATTGGGGTACATGTGCCACTATGAATTAGCACTCCTGTATCCTTTGGTGTATCCTAGTGGTGCTATTGCTAGGTCATAGGGTAGTTCTATTTTTAATGTTTTTGAGGAGCCTCCACACTGTTTTTCAGAGTGGCTGCACCAGTTTGCATCCCCACCAACAGTGCAAGAGGGTTCCTGTTTCTCCACATCCTCGCCAACATCTGTTGTTGCCTGAGTTGTTAATTTTAGCCACTCTGACTGGTGTGAGGTATTATCTCAGTGTGGTTTTGATTTGTATTTCCCTGATGGTGAGTGATGTTGAGCATTTTTTCATGTGTCAGTTGCCTATCTGGATGTCTTCTTTGGAAAAGCATCTATTCATGTCTTTTGCCCATTTCTTCACTGGATTATTTGTTTTTCGGGTGTTGAGTTTGGTAATTTCTTTATAGATTTTGGATACTAACCCTTTATCTGATACGTCATTTGCAAATATCTTCTTCCATTCTGTCCATTGCCTTTTAGTTTTGTTGATTGTTTCCTTTACAGTGCAGAAGCTTTTTATCTTCATGAGGTCCCAATAGTTCATTTTTGCTTTTATTTCCCTTGCCTTTGGAGATGTGTCGAGCAAGAAATTGTTGCGGCTGAGGTCAAAGAGGTTGTTGCCTGTTTTTTCCTCTAGGGTTTTGATGATTTCCTGTCTCACATTTAGGTCTTTCATCCATTTTAAGTTTATTTTTGTCTATGGTGTAAGAAAGTGGTCCAGTTTCATTCTTTTGCGTGTTGCTGTCCAATTCTCCCAGCACCATTTGCTAAAGAGACTGTCTTTTTTCCATTGGATACTCTTTCCTGCTTTGTCAGGGATTAGTTGGCCATACATTTGTGGGTCCAATTCTGGGTTCTCTGTTCTATTCCATTGGTCTATCTGTCTGTTTTTGTGCCAGTGCTATACTGTCTTGATGATTATAGCTTTGTTGTAGAGGCTAAAGTCTGGGATTGTGATGCCTCCCACTTTGATTTTCTTTTTCAACATTACTTTGGCTATTTGGGGTCTTTTGTGGTTCCATACAAATTTTAGCATTTTTTTTTTAGCTTTGAGAAGAATGCCGGTGCAATTTTGATTGGGATTACATTGAATGTGTAGATTGCTTTGGGTAGTATGGACATTTTAACAGTATTTGTTCTTCTAATCCATAAGTGCGGAATGTTTTTCCATTTTTGTGTCTTCTTCAATTTCTTTCATAAATTTTCTATAATTTTCAGCATACAGATTTTTTACATCTTTGGTTGGGTTTATTAGATATTCTTAGATTTTCAGTACACTGTAAATGGGATTGATTTCTTGATTTCTTTTTCTGTTGCTTCATTATTGATGTATAGAAATGCAACCAGTTTATGCACATTGATTGATTTTGTATCCTGTGACTTTGCTGAATTCATGGGTCAGTTCTAGCAGCTTTTTGGTGGAGTTTTTCAGGTTTTCTATGTAGAGTATCACGTCATTTGTGAAAAGTGAAAGTTTGAATTGTTCTTTGCCAATTTTGGTGCCTTTTTTTCCATTTTGTTGTCTGATTGCTGAGGCTAGGGCTTCTAACACTATGTTAAACAACAGTGGTGAAAGTGGACATCCCTGTCGTGTTCCTGATCTCAGAGGGAAAGCTCTCAGTTTTTCCTCATTGAGGATGATATTAGCTGTGGGCTAATATGATTTTGCCAGACTTTTTATTTTGCGTTGGCAAATTGCATACTATACATAAGAGCTGAACACCACAATTTGTTTTTATTCTTAGTCCAGATTGAAGGTGTAAGTCAAGGAGATTCTGGAGGTTTGGGACCTTAGAGACACTTCATTTTGAGATGGACACAGCAAAATTCAGAGGCAACCACACATTATTTTCATGTGCATTCTGTGACTGTCTAGACATACTTGTACTAGTGGAAATAATCTGAGTTCTTAACATGTCAGTTTGAGAGAGTTTTAATGTAGGAATAGGTAAATGCTTATTTCAACAAGTTTTTGAGAAAAAAAAACATGCAAAAAAGCAATTATTAAATAATGGAAACATTAATCCAACTTCTTTTGTAGTTTTTAAATTTCTGGAAAACTTAGCAATACCAACGAGGGAACTAAATTATGCACCAGGCATTGTACTAAGCACACATTATTTTATTGTTTAATTTAGTCATCATTAGTTAGGAAGGTATTATCCCCATGCTCCAGTTTATGAAATGGTTACTTGAAACATAAAGTAATCTGTTCAAAGTCAAATAGTTAGTACTTTTGGAGCCAATATTCAAAGGTATTTTGTATGGCTAAGAAAGCCTACTTTTTTTAAATTCCAGGCTAGTTAACCTGCAGTGTTATATTAGTTGCAAGTATACAATATAGTGGTTCAACAATTCCATACATTACTCAGTGCTTATCATATTAAGTGTATTCTTAATCCCCTTCACCTATTTCACCCATCTCCTCCCTCACCTCCTCTCTGGTAGGCATAAGTTTGTTCTCTTTATTTAAGAGTCTTTTTTGGTGTATCTTTCTTTTTTTCTGTTTGTTTGTTTTGAAGAAAGCTTACTTTTAACCATTATACTATAAATCTTAGATCATATGTAGTAATACTACAAGCTACATGAAAGTATATGGGATGCTGAGAAATGGTTAAAGAGATCTCAGTGTCTTTGAGCTACATCCTGCTTATAAAAACAAAAGCAAAAACAAAAACTGTCATCTGCCATTTTCTCTCTGAAAGCTTTTAGTGTATTTAAATGGCAATAAAGTTGAGGATACTTCCTGGGGATTAAGGATTACCTAGAATTAAAGGCCAAATGCTTTCAACAACTTCTCTCAATCAAAGATAAATTCTCAGGAAATTCCTTGTATCCTCATCATCATTGTTTAATTGAAAGTTCCTTACTTAAATTTACTAACTCCTTAAGCTTTTGCTAATTATTACTATTGAGGCCTCAGTAATAAATAGCCTTTCTCTGACCTAATATCCATCCCCTCCTCCCACTCCCAAACCCCTGTTCTGGGAGAAAGAAATCAAATCTTAAAATTCTTTATAAAATGTATATATTAATTTATTCCTTAATTGTGAAATATGACAACGGTAATTTGTTACAATGGTATTTAAAGCAAAATGCAATATAAAATCTCTCTACCTCCACTCTATAAATGACATCCTTGCCTAGTAGAATGACAATATTAATTTTCAAGTCATCTTGAATCCAAATCACTTCCCATTTATCTTACTTATAAGAGTAAGACAAATATCTGAAAGAGGCCAACCAAAGCAATTTACTTTTACTTTTGGGGGAAATGAAAACAGTGACAATTACTGAATGATTTGCTTATTTGAACACTGACTGAAAAATCCACATATGAGGAATGGGAATGCTTTATTTTCAAACTACAAGCAATCAGAGATTTTTTTGGGTGATTTTTTTTTTCTCAGTCTCCCATCAGCTCAGTTTTCTTTTGGCACTTTATAATGCAAGGCTATCTTTAAGTTGTTTTCTTTGTAACTTGGCCTTATGTGAGAAATGCTAACACAGGGAAAGATGTATACCTATATGGTTTGTTGCTTCAGAGTATTAGTGGCTGCTTTTTATATGTATTCTTTAACAAAGGTAGGTCGTAATCCCTTCAGTGAATCCTGGGAGTAGATAAATAATGAGGCCACGCTCAGGAAATGTCAGAGGAAGGTGCATCCTGGGAGTGTGTTACTCCATCACTCTCAGGAAGTGACAATCTAGTCCTCTGTCAAGTTGATCTGTACAGGCCTTCTCAATGTAGCAAGCTTCCTCCGATTCATGCCTCTGTAAGTAGTTATGGCTCAGATAGGAGTGGCTCTCCTAGGTTTTAAACTCCCCTTCTAGGAAAATGTTTCCATCATTCACCATTTCCTACAATTGTTATACCTCAAGCTGAAAAAGCTGTGCCTCGCTGGGAAAAGGCGGGATTCTGGAACTCTCCTTTTCCTGTCTATCACCTGAATTAAAGCCAGAGGGAGGGGAAAGGGATGTAGCACATTATGACATCTCCACTGAAAATGGAATTTTACAAAAAAGTTTTAGAAACTTACAGCTAATTCCTGAATGGATGCTTTAATATGAATAGACCTAGAACTAACTAGGAAATGTACTATTTCCAAAGTTAGGTTTATATTTTTCTTCCTCTACCCTACTTCTTTATTTGTTTTAATACATTGCAATATTCTAAGTTACTTTACTTGAAAATGATGAAATAGAGCTGAGGAGGAATCTTATTCTTTGTTTTTCCTTAGTTTCCTATTACAAATGAAAGCCTAGCTCAATGGCTGTCCAGCTGATGGCTGACTGTATAGTCTGGGTTGGGCTGTTTAAGAGAGCGTTTGTACATTTCTCAGGCACTCTGTCAAATTTGTCCTTTCTTTAGTATTTATTGATAAAAGGGAGGTTAAAAAATAATTAACAGTAGTCTAGAAATTCTTCCTAGTAATCTTTTACCATAGGATTTTCCACAGGCTACCGTATAGATATTTTTCAAACCTCTATCCACCATCTCCTATAAGAAAATCACACTATCATACTACCCAACAGAAAAGGACTTATCTCATTTTCCATCAATAGCCTTTAAATCAAGGGTGACCTTTGATTATTGCCAATATAAAAATATAGTATCTATGTCTTTTACCCAACATAAAAAATGGAAAATGACATAAAATTAAAGATACTTTTTATTATCAAGAAGGTGGGGATTTAGTCTTATTAACATAATTTTTTTCATTAGCAATTTTCACATGTAGGTAGAACTTTAAAGATTGTATGATTATGTTCCTAGTATCTGCAACATAGTCTGTTAAACAAAACTGACCCACACATCATACTGGAAATTGTATGTAAAATCCTAGCAAAGATAAATTGCCTAGGGTTTGATGCTCCTTTTTTTAAAAGGGGAAAAAAAAACTCCTTTTGATGTATTTATCTATTCACTGTAAATTGGGATTATCAGTTAAGCAAAAATATTAGTGAGGGAAACATGGAATTATATTCGTCATTACTCAAACTGTCTTCTTTTAGTTAATATGGAAACAAAGTGAAAGTATAATTTATACAAGTATTTAGGTTTTAAAATCCTCCCCGCACTTCATTTTCTTGATGTTTCAGAGAGAGGATTTTTAAAAAAATATGTCATTTGCCATTTTTCTTGTTTGCTTTATTTCTTTGTAAAATGAAACTGTTTTTCCACACAGAATTATTTTGTTTAAACCATTCTGGAGGGAAATTCAGCAGCTGTGATGTGATTCTGATATTCAGTGGACCCTTTTTGGAAGTTTCTTTAGCCACCAAGGAGATCCTCCAGAGTAATGTCTGAAACTTGTTGACTCTGCTCTCCTAAGCCCTCCGTGGAACTGGCCAGCAGGGCGCAGTGGCTTTCTTGGCTTTTGCTTTATTTTTCAGGATATTTCCTGGCCTCGTTGTGATCACTTTTTCATTGTCAGCCAGCTCGTGAACTCTCAGGAACAGACATCCTCACAAACAAAATGACATTATGAAAAACAGACCCTGGATATTGGCACATCAGCAAAACAGATGGGAATTTGGGAAAGAAAAAAAAAGCGGGGGACTTTTTTGGAAAGATTGGCACTGTTCTACTATATACATATACAAAATGTTGCTCCATTCTTTACCACCCAGAGCAATACAAATTTTAACTTAAACAAGGGGACTTCTAATGTAATTACATTAAAAAAGAACATATTGCATGAATTGATAGAAGGAATTTAATTGTAGGATTTTAAAGAAGTTGCTTGGCAGATCTCTGGGTTTATTGGTAATGAATTTTATTTAAGAACTTAAGGAGCTCAGTAAATTTAAGCAATTGAACCAAAATTTTTATGATTTGTTTCATGTAATATTAAATATTTTAATTAAAATCCTTAGTCTTCCTAATTAACCTAACTCAAAATAATGACTGGCTAAAGATTGTGAAGTAAAGATTTTTTTTTCTAACATTGAAGTATAACATATTGAGAATTTACAGTGGACTAGGCACTATATTAAAATCTGCATTATCTCATTTAAAGCTCACAATCGCCCTATGAGAAGAAAATTTTATTTAATTTTTTGAAAATGAAGAAACTGAGGATTAGGCAATGTGGCCTCATTCACATGGTTAGCACATGCTGGAGCTGGGACTGGACCCCTAGCAGTCTAATTCCAGAGCCATTGCTCTTAGCTACTACATCCTTCTAAATAACTCTGCTTTCATTCAGTCTTTCTTGATTCCTGTGCTTTTTGACTGTGGTTACATACTAAATAACTGCAGAATTAAAAACAAAAACAAAAAATCCAGAACAAAAGTAACTAACACATCAGACAAATTCAATCAGAATTTCTGTAGTGGGAGATTTGGTCTGGGCATTAGTAATTTTTAAAAGTTTTGTGGATTATTCTGAATTACAGTCAAGATTTAGAACCACTGTTCTGAACCAACAATGTTCTAGGTGGTGAGATACAACATGAAAATGATAAAGTTCTTTCCCTCATACAGGAGTATATTAGTTTCCTATGGCTGGTATAACAAATTACCATAAACTTGGTGGCTTATAACAACAGAAATTTGTTTTCTCACAATGTTAGAGGCCAGAAGTCCAAAATCAGGGTTACAGCAAGGCCATGCTCTCTCCAGAGGCTCTAAGGGAGAATCCATTTCTTGTCTCTTCCAGTTTCTGGTAGCTGCCAACATTTCTTGGTTTGTGTCTACACATGTGATTGCATTTAGGGCCTACCTGGATAATCCAGGATAATCTCCTCATGCCAGAATTATAAACTAATCAGTCTGTGGAGATTCTGTTTCCAAATAAGGTAACATTTCCAAATTCCAGGGATTAGGACCTAACATCTTTGGGTGACCATTATTTACCCTTCTATAAAGAGTCAAGCCACTGAAGATAGAATTCAAATAGAAATTCAAATAGAAATAATAATTGCTGTGAAGAAGGAAGATCTTTAAAATAGATCTAGGAAAATTATGGAGATAGAGGGAAGGCACCACTAAGTGTTTTTAGGCCATTCATACATTTTCTTAAATACAGCTTACTCTCTAATGTAAAGACTATTCTTTAAGTGACCATCACTTTCCAGATTTAACCTTTTTAAGACAATTCAGGATTTGGATCAGGATCACTAGGGAAATTTATTAAAACATAGATTTGTGTGTGACCACTATTTCAGTGTCTCTGAAGGCAGGTCCAGGAAAACTGCTCTGTAAGTTCTTTCAGTGGTTCTGTTAGAAAACATAGTTCAAGTTTCCTGAAAGGTCGTATGTCTTATTAAAATAATTTTTGTTGTTATTGTCGTATTTTGAATCTTTCCAAAATTCTTGATTTGCAGAGAACAGCTTTACAGTTGGAATTTGAAATTTCTGTTATGAGTCTGCTATTCGTGGAAACAAGATTTGGATGGGATAACAGGAGAGAAGAAAAGACACTTGGCTCATTCATAATTATTTAAGAATTTAATGGCCTGGAGAAAATAGGGAGTCTATACACACACACACATACACATATACATTTATACACATACATATATACATATACATATACATATACATATATATATATATACATACACACACACATACATATATATGACATTGATTGTGAAGTATTCTTTATCTCAGAGGTAATAATTTTCAAATTTTTGATGTTTCTTTAACTTTTAAATATTAATAATTCTTAGAAAGATTATGTTATAGAATGTCTAATACAAGAACTTTCTCCAGACCAAATAATATATATCTTTATTGCCCCAGCTGTTGTGAACATTTGTAATTGCCCGGTAGTTGACAATAGATTTCTCTGCTATGAATGTGACTAATGTTGTAAAACCTCCCTTCTTACGAGGTTCAACTTCAGTTCAAGTGTAAAGACTATAGGTTTTGAAAAGAAATAATATAGCTCAGCAACTTGCTAGCCAGGTGACCTTGAGCAAGTTATTTATCCTTACCTCTAATACAAGGTTAATATTATTCACAGAACTGTGAGGGTTGAATAATAATACATACTTAAAGTTTATAACACAGAGCCTAACATGGATTAGATTCTCTAAAAAGTTATTTGTCAGTTGAAGAAAAGGCCATTAGCCAGATGATTACAGGAAAGGATTGACAAGTTCTAAAGATAACTCCTTTCTTATTGGAATTCTTAGTATCTCACAGAAGCTTAGAGACCTCCTAGGAGATAATCAACACAGCTGAGATAATGGTTATAACTAGGCCTATGCAAAAAAGATCAGAGGAATGGAGTCAGTGGTTCTATAAAGGTTTACTTCTTGATAAACTTAGATTAAATTTGACTTTGTTCTTCATAGGAAGCCCAAGTAAACACTATGTACTCTTCCTTACTAAATTTCATTGATGTAGATCTTTTTATTCAATCCTTCATGGTTATTTTGAACACTAAACTCATGTTCTAAAGCATGAGTTAGGATCCAAATTTAGCCACAATCATGGACATAAAGAATACAACATGCTTTCAATTTTATTGCGCATGTCATCCAAAAGCATTCACTGTGGCAAATTTAATTTTATTTTTCAAGTAAATAGATTTGATCAGCAAAATCAAATGATCTTGGAAACATCAACTTCAAAAACATACAAATGAACTTTAGCCTGTGCTCAAAGCATTTTATTTCTTGAGAATTACTAAACAGTATCTTCAGGCAAAATCGAATAGATTCAGTTCACAAAATATTGCATCTAGCTCTTTCAATTTACACAAGGTTATATATCCTTATGTAAAATCATACTTATGTAAAATCCTAATGTAAAAATCATACTATTTTGACATATTTCATTTCAAGACTTACTGGTTTAAAAACTTTATACTACTTACAGTTCAAATGTCTTAAGCATAGAGAAAAAAACGAATGTCTTGCTGGGAGAGATATTTAAACATCTAAACTGTGATCTTATTGTTAAATAAATGGGTTTAGGTATTCCTTCGAAACCAAGAAAATACAGATTTATAAAAGTAAAAGCACCAGATTTTCTCTGGAGAGAAAAAGTTAGAAGAGGTGGGATCTTAAATTTGAGTACTTATATATGATAACATGTTTTAACAGTTGTTAAAGTATGGGACAAAAATAAAGTAATAGGAACAGGAATATGGCATATAAAGGAATAAAATTATATAAATCAAATCAACTAATTCCTGGCAAGATTTTTATATGCCCCAAATCTAAAGATAAAGCTATATAAAATTAAAAAAAACAGATTTTACTCTTTCTGTTTTCTAGCCAAAATGTGAGTAGTACATTATTTGCCTTTAAAAACTTGATCCAACTGTTTCATGGCTAAATGATAGTTTTCCCAGAGTTATTCTCTTAGAAAATGTTAAAATAATGTTTTAAATGCTCCTATGGTACTTGCTGAATGATATTTGAGACAGGGCAGATACTCTTTCCTTTTGATCTCAAGCAGGCAAGATTAATTCATCCATAGCTTTAAAACTTACCCGTAGCGGCGCCTGAGTGGCTCAGTCTATTGAGCATCCTACTTAGGCTCAGGTCATGATCTCATGGTTTGTGAGTTTGAACCCTGCATTGGGTTCTGTGCTGACAGCTCAGAGCCTGGAGCCTGTTTTGGATTCTGTGTCTCCCTCTCTCTCTGCCCCTCCCTCACTCACGCTGTCTCTCTCTCTCTCTCAAAAATAAATAAACATTAAAAAAAATTAAAACTTACCCTTAGAGACGTTCAGGTTTTATAGTGTTATTTTCACAAGTGATTGTTTCAAAGTTTGAGAGCTTGCAAGTTATATTTCATGTTTTTCTTTTCTTCAGTCCTTACCTCTAATCCATCAGGAAGTTCAGACACTACTTCTTTGCACCTCCACTGATAAAAATCAAAGGACTTTTTTTTTTTAATTCCAGTATAGTT
Source organism: Panthera leo (assembly GCF_018350215.1). Taxonomy (NCBI): domain Eukaryota; kingdom Metazoa; phylum Chordata; class Mammalia; order Carnivora; family Felidae; genus Panthera; species Panthera leo. Next base: position 173,427,407 of record NC_056686.1, read on the forward strand.
AATATACAGTGTTCTATAAGTTTTAGGGGTACAATACAGTGATTCAACAACTCTATAATTACTCAGTGCTCATCATGATAAGTGTACCCTTAATCCCCTTCACCTATTTAACCCACCCTCCCCACACCCCATCCCTCTGATAACTGTCAGTTTGTTCTCTATAGTTAAAAGTCTGTTTTTTTTTCTTTGTTTGTTTCTTAAATTTCACATATGGGTGAAATTATATGGTATTTGTCTTTCTCTGACTTATTTCACTTGGTATTATACTTTCTAGATCCATTCAAAGGATAATTTTTAAAGTTAGAAACAAAACTTTTTTACAAATATCAAGTGAGCACATACCAAACATTTTTTAAATCATTAATGAGGGAATCAGCAAGAAGGTAAAGCTAGTTCAAGGAGCACTTAAAGAACAGAGATTGTTATAGTCTGTTAAGAAAGACATGCTGAAGTCGATTTGCCATGTTAGGGACAAAACAGGTTAATATTCTACAGGGCAATAAAATTACAACCTTTGGGATTGCCTTTCTTCTAAAAAGAAATTATTTACATCTCCAATATTTCATAGCTGCAAGTGAACATGGAACTTCACAAATTCTTGGTTTTAATCAATAGTAAAAAGCAAGTGGCGTGCCTGCATGGCTCTGTCTGTTGAGTGTCCAAATTTTGATTTGGTCTCTGGTCATGATCCTGGGGTGGTGGGATCAAGCCCCATGTCAGGTTGAGTGTGGAGCCTCCTTAAGATTCTCTCTCTCTCTCTCTCTCTCTCTCTCTCTCTCTTCCTCCCCTCTCTCTCCCTTTCTCTCCTTGTCTCTCTCTCTCTTTCTCTCTCTGTTTCTCTCCCTCTCTCTTTCTCTCCCTCTCTCTTTCTCTCCCTCTCTCTTTCTCTCCCTCTGTCCCTCTCCCCCGCTTATGCTCTCTAAAATAAAATTAAAAAAAATAGTAAAAAGCAAAGCAAAAAGGCACATACTCTAGGAAATTACATTATTTTTGGGTGATCCTGTTAGACAATTCTCCAGTATGACAGTAAAGTTATATGCACCTTTTCTATTGATTTAATAGCTGTTTTGGATAATTTTGTTGAGTTTCCCCTTGTGATTATAAATAATCTCCAAAGAATATTCTGTGTCACACACAAAAAGGCTAGTTTTCTTGTGTTTTGGTGTGATTAACTAATGTAGGCTAGTTAAAGGCCTTAATTAAACATGTAAACTTCTTTATAGACAGCAAATCTAGAGCCATTTAATTTTGAACAACTATTATTGCCAGAGAATTAACTTCTTTCTAGAGATTTCATAAGGAAAACATGAAAAGTAATAGTATACCAAAATAAATTGCATTGGATAAAATATGACCACAAATTCTTTTCTGCTTTTTCGATTGAGTCTTACTTCCTTCTTTTAAACTTGGGTTGGTCTTGTGACTTTTGTAACCAATAGAATTCAGCAGAAATGGGTGGTTGTATGTCTTTTCACCAGTGTATAACATCAGAATCACCTTTAATACATCTATCTCAATAAATATTTGCTGCAGAAAAAAACCAAAAACCTGAAATTTGTCTTCATACTATCCCATTGACAAATAAGTGATCAAGACATAATTATTACAGAAAGGAGACTATAGGTTTTACTTCTATACTAAGGAGTTTCCTAAATGAACTTCTTGAGTGAACAGTTTATCTTTATGCTCCTGTCTTTCTGAGGCAGGCTCTGGCCCAGTTCAGAATTCTTGTGCTGGCCATTCTTAGATCTTGGCAGCAATAGCCCATGTTGAGTTCTTTACTAGTGGTGTCACATTATCTTTTAATACCTTCCTTATTTTTATTCAAACCCCTTGAAGTCTCTGCCAAGGCAAGATGCATAATAAGATAGTCAGATGCACTAATCTTTGCTTTGGTATTACCTATATAGGAGGAAGCACAGAATAAAGATCGTGGGGTTTGGAGCCAGACTCAGAAATACTAATGTAAGTCGTAATACTACTCTGCAGCTAAAAATCATGGGTATTTAGCCCAATTAATTTATTTCTCAAGCCTTCATTTTCTCGTATGTTTATTGGTGAACATAATACTACCTAGTGAGGCAGTTGTGAGAAAGAAAAAGTTACATATACATAGTTCTATTATGTAGTAAAGGATTAAGTAATTGTGGCTATTGTAGGAGTGATTTTCCCCCAAATATTATAAGGCCTTTCACTAGATGTGATCAAAAGAAGGTGAGGATTTTAATATTGAGAAATGGGAGACATCTTGAGTTAGGTGCCTTCTTCATAGATAGCTAGCTATCTCCATCTTCTCCTCCTAGGGCTAACACTATTACCTTGAGAGAAGACACTTTGAGAAATAAATGATGAATTTTTTCCCCTGTGGTTGACTAATCCTAGTCAAATAACCAGAAGAAATTTTAATTTTCCAAGAATAGCTGCAATTTTTGAATCTGCAGCAAATTATAAAATTTGAAATTATATTTATGGTAGACATTTTACAGTTCTGTTTATATGATATAAAAACTTGATTAGAATCTCTTGATGTGGTTTTCTTATTAGCCCTCAACTCTCAAGGAATCTCTTACCACTATGCTATTTTACATGTCTAGAAGAGTTAAATTCAGGCTGTGTTTATAGAGCACTTATTTAGCAATAGTTTCTCCTATTCTAGCACATTGTCTGCTTTCTAGGTTCTTCAGAAATGTAATCTAAACAGGCCATAATGAGTATGTGAGGTGAAGGTGAAATACTGGATAAGGAGTAATTTAAAACATGTTGAATTAGCGAATTGGAGAACAGAACAAATGATTTTTTTGGTCCATGGGAAAATTTAATTATAAAAATATTTTTTCTAATTCCTAAAGATTGTACTATTTGAAAATGAAATAAAATTCTAGAACCCATTTCAGGTCGTTTGATTCATCTAGCCTCGACTCAAGAATATGCTATCATCTTACTCCTTCAATTAGCAAATTAACTTTTAATTGATAGAGATCTATATTCATAATTGGATTTTCTTTGGGCAAGGCCAGCTTCTGCAGATTTTCAGCTAATGAGTTCATCTCCTATTACTATATTCTACAGCTAAGAGCTTAGTTTTGAAGATTTATTTATTTATCCATTCCTTAAAAAAATTGTTTTTGAAACAAGGTTCAACAGCACACTTGAGACACTTATTATTGGGGTATATTTACTTCCTTTCAGAAAGAGTAGCTAGCTTAGGCTTTTTTGTTTTCCTCATTTTTATTTGTGACATTAAAGTTATGCTTTAGTGAAGTAAGAGATTCTAATTAGTGTTAGAGTGAATATGATCAAGGTTGATACTCAGATCAAACTTATATTGTTTTCCTCAATAATTATTTGAGGGGCTATGTTATTCTAGAAATCACTGTAACTCATTCCCTCTGTTTGGTTTAGGAACAGCCTGACGTTGTTTTAAAGAGCCTGTCTTTACAGTACTCAAATTTTCCATGAAATTCTATTTGCTCCATTTAAAAGAGTCAGCTGTTCTACCTTTGTTTTAGCTGTTGTGTGCTATGCTTACTGTGGTGACAGGAATCACCTTTCAGAGGTCACACAGAACCAGTAAAAAAGCCATTCAATCAGTGCCAGTGGTATTTTGGTTCTTCTGTGAACTATCCCATCATTACTCAGTGCTATATTCTTAAAACTATTATCCATTCACGAAAAACACAACAAAGGGGAGAGGGAACTATTTCCTTTTTGGCCTTAACAAAATAGATTATAATTCCTTGGTTTCTCTGTACCTGAAAGATATTCTAAGAGGTTTGTCCAACTAAGTCAGCTTTTTATCGCTCAGCTAACCCACAGTCTTCATGCTTTTACAGTGTTTGTAGCTTGTTCTCAGCTATTGCTTACAGTTCAAAATTCTTTTTAAATGTTTAAATTTTGGTCTGATGATCTTTTAGTAAAGATACTAATTCTGTAATTTTCTGATGCCCAAAAGCCTGTCACAACAAAAATAAAACTATGTAAAGTTGTTTCTAAAATCAAACCAAAATGAAATAAGGCCACTCAGTAGAATTTGAGATGAGCCTTAGGGGAGTTTCAGTGTCCTCCTAATTTCCAGTGGCAACATTCCGCTGTTCCCCCCACACACATGCACACACACATATGCACCCAGACATGACTCCATCAATTGAGACAACTGACTTTTCCTCCCCCTGTGTAAAATATTATGCTCATGCAGCATCAAAATTAGTCTCCTAATCTTAACCTCTTCCTAAGCCTCCTCTATATAAAACTTCAACAAATGCCACTGTCACCAGTTTCCTTGCATGTGTTTTGAATTACTGAATAAGTTGATATATGATTCCTTACATCTTTAAATTTCAGTACTAAATGTCTTCATCCAGTGATATGTCCATATAAATAATGAGATTGAAGAGACTTAAATAATAAACTATAAAATTTTTCTTCAAAGGGCATGTATTTGAGTAAGAAGTATAGACTGATATTGTTTCAGTGGGTCTCATCATCGAGGCTGGCAGTAGTCTACTCCTAGATGCCAAACACCAGCTAGTCAATGATTGTAATGTAATAAACATAGAAAACACATTGCTTTAAGAATTTCACTTTTTACTGGAGGAGAAAAGACAAATACAAACACTGTACACTGGTCTTATGAGATGGCAGACGACTGGGCTATATATAATGTATAAAACATAGTTTCTATAATAGACAATATATGTTGGTTGAATTACCTTTTTGTCTTATTTTGAAAAATTTTTTATTGATATATAATTGATATGTAAAATATATTAGTTCCAGGTGTACAACATAATGACTGAAGATATATGTTGAGAAATGATCACTGTAATGTCTAGTTAACGTCTATCCCACACATAGTTATACGTTTTTTTTCTTGTGATGAGAACTTTTATGATCTACTCAATTAGAAACTTTCAAATCTACAATACAATATTAACTATACTCACCATGCCCTACATTACCATTCCCAGGGTTTATTTATTTTATAACTGGAATTACCTAACATTTTTGAGGATATGTAGTTTCATTATTCTTTCTGTGTTCCTTTATCAGAAAAATGACATCAATACCCAACTTACACCAGAATGCTGGGTTTCTTGGTTCTCTTTTATACTCCATATCTTTCCAATTATCTATTGAATTTACTTACTTCCTGGCATCGCTAGTCCACCACTACTATAGTTCAGAATATTTCTTTCCTAAAGTATAGCAATGGCTCAGCACAGGTGGATTCTGTTCCTTTTGTGCTACTCTACCACTTGCCTTCCAGGCTTCATTTATACTGAAGTTTTTCTCAGTTTCCAAGATTTCCCATAGTTTCTTTTTAATATTTTTGTACCTACACTTTTGTTGTTGTTTCGATATACCATCTCCCTTTCATCTTCTGGTGAGGTATAACTTATTTCTGGTAATTTTTTTGAGCCTCACAATCTGGGTTAAGTATCTTTCCTACATTGTACAGAATATTGGACTACCTCCATTGTTACAGTTATCACATTTTTTTTGTCTGATTATTTATTTATATCAGTGACTGGACCGTAGACCATTAACTCTGAGAGCCGAGAATCTGTTTTGTTCAGCATTGTATTTTTATCTCACATGATGCAATTATATTCTAGGTATTCAATAATCATTTACTGGAATTGTTCGAAATAGGATAGAGGTTGACAAACTATGGGTTGTAGGCCAGTCATCTATTTTGGTAAATTCTAATTAGACAATAGCCATGTCCATTAGTTTGTATATTGTCTATGGTTTTTTTCACTACAACATCAGAGATGAGTTATTGGAGCAGACCTTCTGTGGTCTATTAAGTCTAAAATTATTATGTCATCCTTTGATGAAAAATTTGGTGACTACTGATATAGGGCTATGCAGGCTCTGGTAACTTGTGTCTTTCAAAGGATTTGTCCTTTTAATCTAAGTTCTCAAATTTATTTATATAAAGTTCTTCAACATATTCCTGAATTATCCTTTTTAATGTATGAGGATCTGAAGCAATTCTCCGTTTTTATTCTTGATAGTTATAATTTTTATCTTCTCTCCTTTGTTCTTTACTAAATATTTATCAAATGTTTTAGTCTTGTCAAATTAACCACATATTAGCTTTTATTTTCTTTACTTTTTCTACTGTCACTCTTATCTTAATTATTCATCACTTCTGCTTGCTTAGGGTATAGTTTGCTCTTTTACTTATAGTTTTTAAAGAATGTTTATCTTGGTTGGAGTTCTCTAGGCTTCTTTATCTGTGGTTTGTTGTTTTCATTAAATTTTGAAAATTCTCAGATTCTATTTTTCCCATTTTTTTTTCTTCTGTTCTGTTCTCTTTTCATCATAAGATGTTGTCACACAGTTCTTGGATGCTCTGTTCTATTATCTTTTCCTTGCTTTTTTTCCTATTTGTGTTCTTTGTGCTCTATTATATACTATTAACATTTGAATAGTAAATTTTGAATAAAGCATATTGCTGTCCATAATATGGGTGGGTTCCTTACAATCAATTGAAAGTTTTAAGAGAAAAAAAGAATAAAATCCTTCAGTGAAGAAGGACTGCTGCTTCTAGACTGCCTTGAAACTTGAGCTGCAAGATCAACTCTTTCCTGCATTTCCAACCTGCTAGCCTGCTGTGCAGATTTAGAACTTGCTGGTTCCTACAATTACATGAGAGAATTCCTTGAAATCTCTCTGTCTCTGAGGTATGTGGGGTGTGTGGCAGTTGGGGAGAGGAGGCGTGTGTGCATGCATGTACATGTACATATATCTCTTTTTTCCTCCAGTGAAAACAGGCCTTTTTATCTAGAGAACAATAATGCAAGACCTCACACCCACCATCCAGTCACCAAGGCAATGTTACATGTTTTAGTTGTTTGCTATGGTTGCATCTCATTTCTAGTACCAATTTCTTTTATTTATCTATTGGTATGTTAACAAACCATCTTAAAATTTAGGAGGTGAGAACAATACCTTTTTTTTTTTTTTTTTTTTTGCTTATGATTCTGTGTGTCAAAGAATTTGATATAATTATTTGTCATACAATTTGACAGGCATGATATCTGCTCCATGTTGTCTGGAACCTCAGCTAGGATGGCTCAAATGGCTGGCAGATTGTAGAGATGGCTTGATTGGGCCCATATGTCTCTGGCCTCCATTCTGAATGTTGGCTGAGTTTCTTGGTTCTCATCTACATGATCTCTAAATATCTCTAACTTCTTCACAGCATAGCGGTTTTAGGATCCCAGGAAGGTTTTAATATACAAGCACTTATCAAAACTCAGTTTTCATCGTATTTACAGTATTGACCTGCTAGGGCTTCACAGACTGGGCAGCATAAACAACAGAGATGTAATTTTCACATTTCTCTGGAGGCTGGAAATTCAAAAGGCTCCTGCAGGGTTGGTTTCTCATGAGGACTTTCTCCTTGGCTTACATAGCCATCTTCTTACTATGCCTTTACGTGGCATTTTCTTTGTGTACATGTATCCCTGGTGTCTCTTCCTCTTATAAGGATACAGGTTCCACTGGATTCAGACCATACCCTTATGACCTCATTTAATTTCAATTATCTCTTCAGAGGCTCTATCTCCATTACAATTGCACTAGGATTTGGGGCTTCAACCTGTGAATTTTGGAAGGACCCAATCTAATCACTAACATTTGCTTATGTCCCATTGGGCAAAACAAAATACATGGCCAAACCCAGAGTCAGCTTGGGGAAATACTACATTGGAGCAGGAACTGGAGGGATAATTAGATAGAGGTCCATCAATAGTCTACAAGTTGGGGAAAGATGTATTTATAACTCAGAGAAACAGATACTCTCTGATGATCATTTTTGAAATTTATTTTTTACATAATTGCTCTTATGGTCTTTTTTTTTTTCTATAACAGAAGTCAGTATGGTACAAGTTATTTTTTAACTATGTTTCAAGGTACCTAGTAGTCTTTTTTTTTTAATTTAAAAAAAGATATTTTTGAGAGAGAGAGAGTACAAGCGAGGGAGGAGCAGAGAGAGAAGGAGACACAGAATCTGAAGCAGGCTCTAGGCTCTGAGCTGTCAGCACAGAACCCGATGCAGGGCTCGAACCCACGGGCTGTAAGATGATGACCTGATCTGAAGTTGGATGCTTAACTGACTGAGCCACCCAGGTGCCCCTCGAGGTACATATTAATTTTGTACTCAGAAGTCAAAATTGGTTTGTCAGGCAATTTATAGAGAGGGGAGAATTGAGGTAGTTAATAGATTATTTAAGGCCAAATTAAAGCTCTGTTTTTGCCATTACTGTATTATACAGATGCAATAAGTGAGGCTTTATATTTCAGTAGCAGAAATTATCCTCAATTATTTTATCTAATTTTATTTGGGGGAAATTTCAGCACTTCTTGTTAATGTCCTAGCCAGTAATTACCAGGAATACATCTGCAGTTGAGCAACTTCAGTTTATTACTCATCACAGTGAGAGAATATACACCATGAGGGACTATGGGGTACACTGGTAAGAAGATGCTGAAATGGACTTATTGGAGGTTTTGGGCTTTGGGTGATTTGGTGAAGAGTGCTATAGATTGGGAGTTTGGTATAGATTGGCTATTATCAGAAAGAGGGGACACTTCTATGATTGAGCTCGAAATAAATCTTATCTTTAGGGAGGATAGAGTAGAGCAAGGGTAAAGGAGGGATTGCTGAAGCACTCATTTTGGCTGGGAGTAGGGAATGTGTAGAATTTTCTGGTTGGACAGTGTTCGTGTTTTGTCTGTGTTCTGCCATGTTTATGGAGTGGTCTTGTTTTTGCCTTGATCCATCATGATTACAGAGTGCCCTTGTCTGATACTGATGCTCTGTGAGATTATGTTTAACAGAACACCAAGGCCTTGCTGTCAGTACTATGCCAGCTTCTGGATGTCAGGTGCTGCCTTTTCTTTTTAGTTCCTGTCCCTTCATTTTACCTTGGTTGGGAACATAATACTTATTATAAACTTCTGTTTCAGTATGTGCAAAGTGAATATGTTTCACATGACAAATAATAAGGTTTATGGAGATTATCTGCATTAGTTCCAAGTTTTATTCTTTTAATTTCCTGGCCTACACACACAGTGAGATTCATGGAATACACAGAGGAAATCCCTGTGTCCTTCTCTCTCTCCTTATTCTGCAAGCACCCACACTTATGTCCCCAGGTTTTCAGAGTACAGACTCTGCCTCTGAAGCACCACCCACAGCCTATCCTTTTGAGCTGAGTGCTTTGGGCCTTTCCTCCTTAATTACCCATCAGGATATACTTGCCCTGTCTCATTTCCTCAGTTCCCACAGCTGCATTAAAAATTTGGCTAACAAATCCTTGATAATGCTTTATTACTTTTTTAGTGCTTTATGGCAAATCCTTTTTTACTGTGGCTTCCTGGAAATAACTCCTGACTTCAAAATATTAAGGTTCTCTGGACTAGAAGTGCAAAAGTTATCTGGGGCCAGAAGAGCACTTTTCTCCCCCTCAAATTTCCCAAACAAAGTTGGTGGTTTTCTACCCTGTTGGTCCTGGTTACAGACTATCTCTTTTATAAAGTCAGAGTGGGAAATTTTGCTCATTAATGTTCTGCCAGACTTTGGGAAGTATAAACCCTAGCTGTCTCATTCTGGGAGGGGTGGAAAGGACACTCTGTACTTTGGAATGGCACTTTCTGATAAAGTATAGAAGAAAGAATGTGTCATTATTTCATTGCTGATTTTATAACCATGGGCTAGCTCTCTCTAAATCATACCTTTGATGCATTTGAGATATGACATTATTCTATTTTAGTGTGAAGTCCAAGCAGTTACTTAACTCAACAGATGGTTATTATCATTCTCTTTAACAAAAATATGATTTCTCTTATCAAAAAGTAAGTGTTCTATGGAGAGGATTCAAAGTATCAAACCACAATATTTGTAGGGTGATTAATTATTTTTATCAGTATGCCTTAGCATCAAAGAGAATTTTGCACTTATCCTGAGAGTACAACATGGCCTCCAAAATTGTTAGATTAATTTTCAGGGATGAAAAATTTAAATAGTTTTATTACTGAGTAATGTATTTAGCATGTGTGCTAGAATGATTTCCAGTGGTTATTGGAAGTTCTCTCTTTTTAACACTGATTGTAGGAAAAGGCTTTCAACTGCTGTTGCAATAAAACAGATGAGGTAGCCCCCATCACTTGGAATGTTGGCTCTACTTGAAGGGTGGTGAATGGGTAGGTAACTATCAGAGGATATATTAAAACATTTCATGTAATTCCTGACATGCCTGCAAAAGAAAGATGCCTTTCATGACTTTTCATAGAGAAAATTCCAGTATATGAAAACAGAGCCTACAGCAGAGACAATTCCTGAAATTTATTAAGTTTCAAATACTTATTTTATTAACTAATACATTAAATCTGGGCAATGCAGTAAATCTGGGCAATTTACTTTAGTGTGAGGAAATACAAACTTTATAATCCATTGAAAGCAAGATAAAGCTCAGAACGAAACTTCTAGAAAAATGTAAGATGTCATGTAAAAATATGCCCCAAATACATCGACATCCCTGCGGTTTTTACTGACTTCAGCAATATCAATGTTACCAAGAAAAATATGTTGATAAGTTAAGAAGTTCTACCATGTCTACTGTTTGACTTTTATAAATAAATAAACATAATTCAAGAGAACGGTAATTTTTATGAATTGAATTTTGCCCTCTCGTATTTTGTATGTTGAAGTCCTAACCTCTAGTACCTAAGAATGTGACCTTATTTGGAAATAAGGTCATTGCAAACATGATTAGCTAAGATTAGGTCATACTGGAGTAGGGTGGGCCCATCATCCAGTATGACTGGTGCCCTTAGTGAAAGGGGAAGTTTGGACCCCCTACCCCACACATACAGGGGAATGCCATGTTAAACAACTATTCACCTTCTTCCATTCCCCCTACTGCATGGAAACTTTGACTTTCTGAATTATGAATTTGTCGGTTCTAGATAGTCATAAATGAGGAATCATAAAATATTTTATATATATTCTTCTGAGTCTGGCTTATTTCATTAAGCATAATGTTCATGTGATTCATTCATGTTATAGTATATATAAAAATGTATTTCCTTTTTATAGCCAAATATTCCATTGTACTGCATTTTGTTTATTCATTCATCTGATTATAGACATTTGGATTGTTCTTATCTTTTGGCTCTTGTGAATAATGCATGAACATTGGCATACAAATATCTTTTATAATCCCTGTTGTCAGTTCTTTTGGGTATATACCTAAGAATGGAATTGATGACTCATCTGGAAGTTCTATGTGTAACCTTTTGAGAAACCAGCAAACAGTTTTCCACAGCAGCTGCACCATTTTACATTCCTACCAGAAATGCTTGAGGGTTCCAATTTCTCCACATCCTTGCTAACATGTTATTTTCCATTCTTTTTTATTCATCCTAGTAGGTGTGAAGTGGTATTTCATTGTGATTTTGATTTGCATTTGCCTACTGAGTAATGATGTTGAGTATCTTTTCACGTGTTTATTGGCCATTTGTACATTTTCTTTGGAGAAGTGTCTATTTCAGTCCTTTGCCCACTTTTTAAATTGGGCTGTTTGTTTTTTTTGTTGTTGTTACTGAATTTTGGGAGTTCTTTATATGTTCTGGATCTTAATCACTTCTGGACATATAATTTCCAAATATTTTTCCTGTATGTTGTTTTTTTCCACTTTTTTGATAATATCACTTGATACACAAAAGTTCTTAATTTTGATGAAGTCTTTCTATTTTTTTCTTTTGTTATCTGTGCTTTTGGGTGTTGTATCCATGAAGTCATTGCCAAATCTAGTGTCATGGAGATTTTCCACAAAGTTTTCTGTAAGATTTTTATTTTATTTTTTATGGTGTATATATGCATAATATATATTATTCAGTCTTTATTTAGTTTTTTAAGAGTACATAATTTATTTATTTAAATTCAAGTTATTTAACATAAGTATAGTATTGGTTTCAAGAGTAGAGCTCAGTGATTCACTACTTACATATAAACCCAGTGACAGAGAAAAAAATCTTGTAAGATATTTATAATTTTAGCTCTTAAGTTTAGGTTTTTGGTATGTTTTGAGTTAATTTTTGCACATAGTGTAAGATAAAGGTCCAGCTTCCTTCTTTTGCATGTGGATATCCGGTGTTCCCAGCATCATTTATTGAAAAGACTGTCTTTTCCCCATTAAATGCTCTCTGAACCCTTGTCAAATTCAATTGACATATATATAAATAATGATTATATATATATATACATATGATGAGTTTATTTCTGGTCTCTCTATCCTATTACATCTGTCTGTATGTCTTCCTTATGCAAGTGCAATACTACTTTAATTAATTGGAGTGAGTTGTGAAGTCTAGGAAGTGCAATCCTCCAACTTTGTTCTTCTTATTCAAGATTGTTTTGGCTACTCAGGGCCCCTTGAAATTCCATAAGAATTTGAGGGTTGGTCTTTTCCAGTTCTGTGTAAAAGACTGTTGGAATTTTGACAGAGACTGTAGTGAATCTGAGAAGTCCTCTTTTGCCACCTGTCAGTTTTGCCTTCTCACCAAGGGTAATTACTATTCTGACTTCTAATGTGAGATTTTGGTTCTGCTTGTGTTAGCCATAATCTTGTCAAAAAATAGTCTTCATTTTCTTAAAAATAAAATATTATAAAGTACTATAAACACATTTTCTTTGTAGATTATTTTGGCAATAGTTTAGCCACAGGATTTCCAGATTTTTATTCACCTATTAGAGCTCAAGAATTTAATAATTCAAACCTATTTTATATTTACTTTAAAATGATCTCAAACCTACAGAAAAGTTACATGAATAAGTATAAATGATTTTTTTCCTGACCTGAGAGTAATATGCTAACATGATGATCTATTACCCAAGAATATTTGGTGTGTAATTCCTACAAAAAAAAAAAAAAGATACATTTTCCTACATAACCACAATCCAACCATCAAAATCAGGAAACAAAGGTACACTAATACGTTATTACTGTGAAATACTCAGACTCAACTAAACTTTCACCAGACGTCCTAATATTATCCCATATACTGAAACCATCCAGTCAAGGACTGCGTGTGTCAATAGTGGTTGTGTCTCTTTAGCCACCTTAAATCTGGAACAGTTTCTTAGTGTTTCCTTGACTTCATGAGCATGCAACTTTTTACGAGCCATTTATTTTGTAGAATGTTCCACACTTTGATTTAACTAATAGTTCTTCCTTTTAGATTCAGGGAATGCATTTTTGTCAGGAATATCACAAATGTGAGAGTTTATACTTCTTTCACTCAGGTGGTACACAGTTTTGATTTGTTTTCTTACTGCTTTTATTACTTGATTAAATTGGTGTTTGTCAGATTTCTCCTCTAAGTTTTTTCTTTTTTCCCTTTGTAATTTATAATTGTTTTATAGGGGAGGTATTTTGAGAGCATGTAAATACCCCATTCCTGATGAAGCTTCCACAAACCTGTTTTAGCATCCATTGATGTTTCTCAGCTGAATTAATTCTGATGCTTGCCACATGATAATTTTTAATTCCATCATTCCTTCCACATTTATTGGTTGGCATTGTTCTGTAAGACAAAAGCTTTCTCTTTTCACCTTAACTAAATTAACTAAAGTTGGGAGTCGTGGGTTTATATTTTATTTAACGAATTATGATCCATTAATGTTATTGCTTATTTTGATCCTCAAATTTTCTCAGATCTGACCAGTTAGAGTGCCTTCACAGTGGTTTCTACATCCTCCTGACATGACCCTATTTTCTTGGAGCACGTGCTACTTTCACCTAAAGTAAAGGCTCATTTGTGCTTTCTCCGTCCCAACCCTGGAATTCACCATTTCTTTAAAGAGCCCTGTTTTTCTGGTTGTTGATTGTTTGTTGGGTGTTTGTTTGTTTTGACAGAAATCATATTTGAAAATCAAGATTAGATGTCAAGAGGGCGTTTTACTCTTCAGATATTACTGCTCCTTAGCCATGCACATATAAATATGTATACAAATATGTATATTCAAATATATGTTATGTACAAGAATATTACACACCCACACAATTTAGTGAACTGTCTCCTTATCTATCTCTTAACATCTACCCAACACTGTGAGTTCACATCAATACTAACTCAACATTGCAGGATTCATGCTAGATTTTTTTTGTTTTTCCTTTTCATATTTGGAACTCTTTTCTGACATTGAGAAACCTGTCTTCTGCTATCCTCACTATAGTAACTTCTTAGGCCAGTGACCCCTGAATGTAACCACCTTCTCATCCTTGTTACTGCTACCCATCCACTAACACCTTTTTCACTTAAATCACGCTCTAATACCACTTCTACACACACCTTCATACAAGCAACCTCTTCACACTCCTCAGGCTCTGACATGTTCCTATGGGCCGGAAGTGCTCTATAGTTATAGCCCTAAATGCCATGGACCTTTCAGTGATAATATAGGATAATTATATAATATTTGGCAATCTTTTCATATTGTTGATGAGAAACTTTTGACAGAGTCACAGTGTAATTCCATCGCAACAATTGGCCCTTTGACTGTATTAGAGTGTCAAAATTGCTTTCCTATTCAAAAGTGAATTCTACATTCAGGAAAGTCTAGCTCTTAAGGTAAATGACAGTTGTTTTTACAGATTATTTTTATTTTAGGTTTTAAAAGAATTAACTGCATTGTGATCTTGCTTGAGGCTACCTAGGAAGTCCACAATGAATTATAAAGTAAATTTCTCTAGGTCAAACCAGAGCCAAACTTCAACCTTTGTACCTATCTCACTGTTAGTTACCTTAAGCAAATAAAAAGGAATATTATGAGTAAAATTATTTAGTCCAATAAACTTATTTACTCATAAAATCTACATTAATAAAGTTTGTAAAGTTTACATTTTAAATAAATTTCAGTATTTTCGATAGATCAAATGATGGAACACTTTTATGTTGATACATAATGTTTATACAATTTTATTTATTTTTTTAAATGTTTAATTTTTGAGAGCGAGAGAGAGAGAATGAGTGGGGGAAGGGAGGGAGACACAGAATCCAAAGCAGGCTTCAGGCTCTGAGCTGTCAGCACAGAGCCTGACGCGGGGCTCGAAGTCACAGGCCGCGAGATCATGACTTGAGCCAGAGTTAGATGCTTAACTGACTGAGCCACCCAGGTGCCCCAATGCAATTTTAAATGCATACTCTGAATAATGAGTGTGTCAAATTTACTACTACTCCACTTTTGAAATTATCTGAGTCTGAGGCACAAGGTTAACAGTAATTTAGTCTCAGAAACATCTTATTTTGATTAAAGGTTTCACTTAGAAAAATACCTCATGTTCATTTAAGTCATTTGGTGAAAACCTAGGTCTTCAAATTGGAAAATTCAGTTTTTGTTAAAATGGTGGCATTATAAAATAATTGAACTATATGTTTCATCATGTATTTTGAGCTCTATCTTTCCATCAAATTAGACTCGCAGAAAGCAAGTTTTAGATAGGTATATTCAGAAATATCTTCATTGAAGCATATCTTATTGACAGTGCCAGATTTTAACACGGTTTGGTAAAATTGAGTTTCTTAAGAATGCTTTAATTTGCATAAAATTTCCTTAAAATTTCTTTAAAACAAATGATCAGTTATTCTTATAAAAGAGCTCATGAAAGTACTCTTTTTGTAAATGTAATGCTGGTGTAAATTTTCTTTTAGTTAAGCAGAAACCAACTCATCTTTTTTAAGTTGATAAGGATTCACTTTCCCCTTGTGTTTCCCTGTTTGCAGGGACTTCTGGAAAGTTCAGGCTAAGTTTCTTGCTAAATCACATCAATGAAATCAACCTCAATGGTAAATGTATTTGCAACTCCTTCTTCCCACAGTTTTTGGCTTTTGTAAAAGACCTATATATATTTAATATAGTCTTTTAGTTTTTTAGAAATTGGATATTTGAAATTATGTATTTGTGGATCAATAATTTACATATGACTGATTTTTAAGTGTGAAACATACATAGTTTTCTCAGACTTAGATAGGCTTTTAGAACACTTTTTAAATATATAATTGAAGGCATTATAGTCATTTTGATTACGTAGAATGTTCAGCATCTGTAACAAATGCTCAAGTAACAATAGCTTAAACAACTTAGAATTTATTTCTCACTCATGTAATAGTTTAGGCATAAGAATCCAGATATGGTACCATGATTATATTACGGCCCAGACGCTGTTTGTATCACTGTTCTCCCTATCCCTTGTTATTGACAGAGGTGTGCAGGCAAACTGGTTCTCTGGGGGGGAAAACATCCTTGATTTGTGTATTTGCTGGTTCTTGTAGTGCAAATGTCCGTATTAGCCGATTTTAAACTATCAACGGCCTCACCACTGGCTTGCAAAATTCCCGAAAATATAACAATCAGCTCTAACAAGTTTTGGCTCCAGCCCAGCTCTAGCTGTTGCCTTCATCCTTGTGGTCATGATGGCTCACTAGCAGTACCATATTCCAGTCAGAGGAAAAGGGCCCTTCTCTTAGGAATGTGATTTGATGTTGCCCACATCATTTCCTTTTCCATCCCACTAGCTGGAAGTTAATCACATGGATACACCTAACAGACAGGATAGGGAATATCTTTATTCTGTGTAGGTGATTATGTGTTGGTTCTTATGAAAGAAGGGAAGAAAGACATTTGATGAATAATAGTAGATTTTGCCACAGACATGCGTTAAAAATTAGTGACATATACTGATGATTAAGTTAATATATGGCAGCTGTTAATTTGAAGATTTTTCCACTTCAACTAACAATGGAATGAGTAATAACCAAAGCATCTCATTAATATTAGTCAAAGAACAATGCAATGCTACATTAAAACAGTGACAAGAATCATTAAGATGTTTTCAGAAGTTAAATGTGATTTTTGTACTAATCCATTATTCATTACACATTTTTCACAAAGTGCCCTCATGGAGTTTTTAAAAAGTTAGTCAAAATCACATATTAGTAGAATGGATTAAGAAAAAAGTTGAACTCGGAGAAATCTTTCCTACTCCCCAGCTGTCTGTTGCTGAAAGTAAAACAACAATGGCATTTGAGAATTTTATATTCCTAAGAGTTCAGATTAACGAATGAGTAATCTGAGAGGTTGTCTATAAATCATGGTTGAACAACTGGGCTGGGTTTGTTTATAAAGAAAAATAAATAAAGGTGTCCATGACAACCAGTGCATTCCACATAAGATTCTAGAGTTCATACTAAAAGAGCATCTTTAAATTATGCTGTTCAAACCCACAAATCAAAATGCCTCCTTTGCTAATCAGCAATACTCTCTACAGTATGGTACATCATCCACTTCCTGTATAACACCACCAAAATTGTCTTTGTATTTTTTTCAGATGGTTAACTATAAAGTGAAGGGGTGGTTGCATTGATCTTCTTCCCTTAGAAAATTGCCACATGATTCCCAGTCACATCAGGTATTAGTTAATTTATACCTTTCAATTTTCCCCCAGCTTTAGTGAAGTATTATTGACAAAAGTATATATTCTTAAGATGTACAATGTGATGGGTCGATATATACATATATATTGTGAAATTATTACCACAATCAAGTTAATTAAAATATCCATTACCTCCCATAGTTATTATTATTTTATTTTGGTGTGGTGAGAACACTTAAGATCTACTCTCTTAGCAAATGTCAGTACAATACAGTACTATTAACTGTGGTCGCCCGCCATGTTGTATATTAGATTTTCCAGAACTTATTCATCTTGTATTTCTCTTTTAATTCTTTATTATTTTTAGAAAATCCCAGAAAAGGAGACTTTTTAACATATTTTTCTTTCTTGTTGTTGTATAAAGCCAAAAACAGAAGTCTTTTTAATATAAAGGATTTATTCTAGAATAATTTTTATAGAGAGAAATCTGTTTTCTGTGTGTGAATTTTCTGTTTGCTTTGTTGTTTTACACCCTAAATCTATTATTTTTCCATCTTGAGCCATCAAAGTCTTGGGTACCATTTTTCCCTCTAAAAATCATTATCAGTTAGGGGCACCTGGGTGGCTCAGTCAGTTAAGCACCGGACTTTGGCTCAGGTCATGATCTCACAGTTTGTGGGTTTGAGCCCCATGTTGGACTCTGTGCTGACAGCTCAGAGCCTGCAGCCTGCTTCAGATTCTGTGTCTCCCTCTCTCTCTGCCCCTTCTTGGCTCATACTCAGTCTCTCTCTCATTCTCTCACTCAAAAATGAACACTAAAAAAAATTAAAAATCATTATTTATCTTGCTTCAGGGCCCTATTCTTTGCTTAGGTCCTAAGTATGTTCATATTTGTTCATTCATTTCAGCATACATTTATTAAATATGTAAGTATACAAAGTCTCGTAGAGAAACAACCTTTACATTCTGGAAGACACTATGGAGTCCAAAAATGTGTAGAAAGCTACAATGTCCTGTTCTCAAGGAATTTATAATCCAGGAGATGAATACATACATACTTAGAAAAGAAGAGCACATATGCAGATATAGAAACTAGAGAGTATAGGAGCATAAAGAAGGGAGGGGTCATTTGGAGAACATTCTTAGTATATTTATTATGGGCACCATGAAGAGAGAATTGCAGTGGAAGTTGCTTAACCCTCAACATCTATATCACTCATTTTACTAATGTGTTTCCTGTAACAAAGAGACTGGAAAGGTAAAAACTACATTTCTCATAAGCCAACTAGTATCTCATTCAATTTTTAAAAATTTATTGATTTATTTTGAGAGAGAGTGTGAAAGCGATAGTGGGGGAGGGGCAGGGAGAGGGAGAGAGAGAGAGAATCCCAACAGGCTCCTGCTCTGTCAATGCATAGCCCAGTGAAGGACTAGAACTCACGGAACTGTGAGATCATGACCTGAGCAGAAATCAAGAGTCAGATGCTTAACTGACTGAGCTACCCAAACACCCCAGAACTTATACAATTTAACTTTGACCAATGTTATGCTTGCATGCAAGATTTGGAAGACAACACTGAAATGGAGGGCCTGATTATGCTGTTTCTGCTGCCAAGCTCAGTCATGAAACAATTTTCCTTCCTCCTTGGGAGGGTTGGCCTAGATCCCAGGATCTTGCCACCCGCCTCAGTGGTGGGTATGTTTGAGAGATAGAGTACGAGGAATCAAATTTGTTATTTTAGCTGTCTCAGTGTGGTGCCAAAGCCTGCTGAGATGGTGCTGGCATCTTGATAGTTGCTATCTCCTGATTTTGGTAGCTCATTGTGCCACTGTGTATCTGGAACCAGTGGCTTCCACATCAAAAAGATGATTTATGGTCTTTTTTAATGGTGCTGGTTTGAGTATCAACCTGGAGCCCATTCCTTCAGCTGTCCTAAGAATGCTATAAGCCATTTAGTACACTGTAATAAATCCCTTTGGTTTTAAACTAGTTAGACAAACTTGTCTCTGCAACTGACCTACATGGTAATACTATAAACTCTTATGTCTCTGTTTTTATGGGAAAATATGATTGAGTAGAACATTCCAGACAGAATGAGTAGCTCAAGCAGAGGCAAAAAGTGTAATATTTGTGAAGGATTCCTCTTAGAACCAAGCAGCTGTAGCTAAAATGTTAGGGGCACTGTGGAGTTTTGGCTAGAAGTGCAATTTGGAGAAGACATGGTCACTAGACTGAGGAGACTTTTATTGGCTAGACAATGGGGAGTCAGTTAATTTGGGAATGTTAATCTGGAAATGGGATATGGAACAGATTTGACGAAATGGGGACTGAAAAGGGCCTGATCCAGTATAAGGGTAAGGCAAATAGTGAGGATAAAAAGGATAGAATAATTATGAGAAAAATCTGATGAGACAATGCTGAGTGAGTTCTTATTTGCATTTTAATTGTGATGTTCCAGATAAATGTACTCTGAGCCTCCAACTTTGTTGTCTGAATCATTGATGAGAACCTAGTATGGATTTCAGTGCAGGCTTAGGAAATGCTAGATGCACAAGGTGGGAGAGAGACTGGAGTGAGGTAAAAGGCTATCAAGTGAAATGAGCTAGTGAATGTAAAAAATGGTTTCCATAAGCAGGAACTCTAATTGGATTACATTGTTGGTTTCAGATATAATTTATAGAAAATTAACCAACTTTCTATAAATAACCACTTATCCCAAGCAGGCTCTGCACTACCGGCATGGAGCCTGATGTGGGGCTGGAACTCACCAACCATGAGATCATGACCTGAGCCGAAATCAAGAACTGGACATTTAACCAACTAAGCCACCCAGGAGCCCCAACTTGTCTATTTAGTTATGAGTATACTTAAAGACCACTGGACTTAGAAAATATCAGTTCAGGGTGCCTGGGTGGCTCAGTTGGTTAAGTGTCCAACTTCAGCTTAGGTCATGATCTCAGTTTGTGGGTTCAAGCCCCGTGTTGGGCTCTGTGCTGCCAGCTCAGAGCCTGGAGCCTGCTTCAGATCTGTGTCTCCCTCTCTCTCTACCCCTCCCCTGCTTGTGCTCTGTCTGTCTCTCTCCCTCTCCCCAAAATAAATAAACATTAAAAAAAAATTAAAAAAAAGAAAATATCAGTTCAGGTCCTGGTTTACTTTTTTGTATGTGATTTTAGACAAGTCACCCACCTGACTTCTCTAAGTCTGAATTTCTCTATCTGAAAAATGGGGATTCTAATACCTGCCTTAATGATTTGAAGGGCTTATTTTAAGAATTATTTCATTTTGAAGAAACATCTTATTCAGTATTCTGTTCTAAATTGAATGAAACTGAGCTCTCATCACATTTTACAATACATGGAGAATAACTTAAGTTGTGATGAGAAAGTCTCACCATAAATTTTTAAAAATCCTTAACTGAAGTAGAATAAGACAATGGGAATGGAGTATTTTTTCTAGAAAATATTATTCTGGGAACAGTACTCTAGAAACAATAGTAATACATAATACTTATTGAACACATATTAGAAGAAAATCACTGTTTTAAGTGCTTTATAGGTATTAATTCTTTGATCCTCAAGAAACCTATGAGATATTCAATGATAAAACAGGAATATTTGTTGAATGTTTAATACAAATGCTGCCAATGGTCTTTCTGTTCAAATTCAGCCTACATTTAATGCAGAATGCTAATTCTCCTCCAATGTATGTTTATTACTTCTCTTTTTACCTGTAACACTCACTGAGAATCCTATTAAAATTACACCACTTAATTTCCCTGTGATTGAAAAAGAACACACATTTTGGTGTGATAGGTCAAAACTCTTATTTTGTAACTCAAAAACATCCAGTTTAAACTTTCTTTGCTTAAATTTCTCTCATAAAATATTGCTTGCCCTGTCCCAGTTTCACTTTTATTATTATTTTCCTGGTAGATCTTCCCCTTCTCACTTTCTGTGTAACATTTCTTTTAAGTATGTGTTTGATAGAGTGTGTTAAGGATTTTTTCTAATTCTTTCAGACAGAGTTTGTTTTAATGGGTGATATATTCAAGATATATGTTGAAATTACTAATTTTTATTTTCCAACTTGTCTGTTTTCTGTTAACCAGGCATTTCTTTGTTTTTTTTTCTTTCTCTTCTTGTACCTCCTGTTTGTTCACATTTATTTTTGTATTTGACTTTCAGCCATTTTAACCATAATGGTCCAAGAACTGGTTTTATTTAAATGTAGCTTGCTGTGGTTTATAGTGCTTTCTAGAGTGTTTATCAGTTTTTAAAGTTTTGTGACCATTTTCTATTCAAATATTGCCTCTATTTCATTATTCCTCTCCTCTCCTTTATGGACTCCAAATACCTATTATGGACCCTTTCACTATGACTCCTATATATTTCTATATTTCTCTTATTTTCCATTTTTTATCTCATTGTGCTTCAGGCTTCAGATCAGATATTTTTTTGAGCTACATTCCAGTTTACTGCCTCTCTCTTTAGAACTTTCTAATTCTTAGAAAACCTACATATTTTGAATATTTTCACTTTTCGGTTCTAAAATTATTATTTGATTAGTTTAGTTTTGATTCTTGGCTAAAATCCTTTATTTTGTCATTTAATATCTGTGCATGTTATTCTCTGTTATTTTGAAATTATTTTATCAAAATTCTATTATCTGGATCTCTGGTAGGTCTGTTTCTATTGGCTGTTTTTTTCTTCATTTCATTTTCAGTTAATTCTTTTCTTTCTTTTTTGCCCATTCTTTTTTTTTTTTTCTATTGAGTACCATATATTATATATGAAAACTCTTAGGTGTGATATTATGCTTTTATTTTTATTTATTTTTAATTTTTAAAATTTATTATTATTATTGTTGTTATTATTATTTTAGAGAGACACAGAGCAAATGAGAATGGGAGAGGGGCAGAGGGATATAGAGAAAGTCTCAAACAGGCTCCATACTCAGCATGGAGCCTAACTCAGGGCTTGGTCCCATGACCCTGGGATCATCACCTGAGCTGAAACCGAGTCAGACTCTCAACCGACTGAGCTGCCCAGCCACCCCTATGTGATATTGTTTGTAGTTTACATTATCTTTTTCCAGAGAGCGTTTTTCTTTTGCTTCTCTTAGGTAAATTGTAGCTGGTGCAGCTTTATCCAAGTAGACTTTTAGCTGATTCAAAGTTGGTCTTGAATCTCTGTTAAGAGCCAGTTTATTTCTCACATTTACTCCTATAGTGGAATGTATCCCTCTGGGAATATAAACTAAATACTCAGGGTCTACAATAGGATCCCTCTGTCTTGGTTGATCCTGGGATCTAATTTTTGTCTTTAGCATTATGAAATTGCCAAAAAAATTTTCTCAGCTTCTTAGCCTCTCAGCTGTACTTTCTGTTTTTCTCTCCCTTCTCAGATACTGTTATAGAACTAACAAATGCCTCCACGAGATATTCATCAAACTTTTGTTGCCCATTAATCGTCTCAGCCATTATGTGCTTTTGGGTGGAGAGGGAAGAAGGAAATTAAAGATATGGATTCCTTGCTATCCTGGAGAGGGTAAAACCGTTTGAGGTTCTTCTAGTTTTATACTTATCTAAGCTTTTCAATTTTACTACTCAGGAATTATGGTGTAAATGGTGGTTTGCTCTAAAAATACGATCTCTTGAGAAATTTGGGATGCTAGGTTACAGTTCCTTCTGCTCTGGATTCTTATAACCATATGAGGGAGCAATCTATGCATAAGGGTTTCTATTATCTCAATTAACTGCCAGAGTTTAGCCTAGAGTTTAGGTTATTAGGCTCATTCTTAGAGACTCATCAATACTTAAATTCCAGTTGATTCCTTTCTGATTTCCCCTTCCTTGCTCACTTGTTCAAATCTTACCATGTTAAGACAAGGAAAAAATTCTTATGTCCTCACTTATTCTTCCTATTTTGTATATTATGGGTTCTATGTATGTTCTATGTTTACACATACTTTCATTCTTGATATTTAAAGTCAGGTTTTTGAAATTACTAACAATATGCAAACAATGCCTTCCTCTCTCTAACATCTGTTATTTTAACTGGAACCCAGAACTTTCAAAATTGCGTATGCTATAGTTTTATAAAAGTCAGCTTAGGGGGAATAGTGGTCCACTGTTTGTGAGACACTGTACTTTCCCAATCCATGGGTTATTTTCCCTTGAATGAAGGATATCGGGGGGTTCCGGAAGATGGCGGCGTAGGAGGACGCGGGGCTCACAGCGCGTCCTGCCGATCACTTAGATTCCACCTACACCTGCCTAAAGAACCCAGAAAACCGCCAGAGGATTAGCAGAACGGAGTCTCCGGAGCCAAGCGCAGACTAGAGGCCCACGGAAGAGGGTAGGAAGGGCGGCGAGGCGGTGCGCGCTCCACGGACTGGCGGGAGGGAGCCGGGGCGGAGGGGCAGCTCGCCGGCCAAGCAGAGCCCCCGAGTCTGGCTGGCAAAAGCGGAGGGGCCGGACAGACTGTGTTCCGACAGCAAGCGCGACTTAGCGTCTGGGAGGTCATAAGTTAACAGCTCTGCTCGGAAAGCGGGAAGGCTGGAGGACAAAGGGAGGGAGAGCTGCTGAGCCCCCTGACGGCAGAGCTCAGCTTGGCGGGGAACAAAGGCGCCAGCGCCATCTCCCCCGCCCATCCCCCAGCCAAAATCCCAAAGGGAACCAGTTCCTGCCAGAGAACTTGCTCGCTCCGCGCAAACACCCAACTCTGTGCTTCTGCGGAGCCAAACCTCCGGCAGCGGATCTGACTCCCTCCCGCTGCCACAGGGCTCCTCCTGAAGTGGATCACCTAAGGAGAAGCGAGCTAAGCCTGCCCCTCCAGCCCCCGTGCACCTTGCCTACCCACCCCAGCTAAGACGCCAGATCCCCAGCAACACAAGCCTGGCAGTGTGCAAGTAGCCCAGACGGGACACGCCACCCCACAGTGAATCCCGCCCCTAGGAGAGGGGAAGAGAAGGCACACACCAGTCTGACTGTGGCCCCAGCAGTGGGCTGGGGGCAGACATCGGGTCGGACTGCGGCCCCGCCCACTAACTCCAGTTATACACCACAGCACAGGGGAAGTGCACTGCAGGTCCTTACCACGCCAGGGACTCTCCAAAATGACCAAACGGAAGAATTCCCCTCAGAAGAATCTCCAGGAAATAACAACAGCTAATGAACTGATCAAAAAGGATTTAAATAATATAACAGAAAGTGAATTTAGAATAATAGTCATAAAATTAATCGCTGGGCTTGAAAACAGTATACAGGACAGCAGAGAATCTCTTGCCACAAAGATCGAGGGACTAAGGAACAGTCACGAGGAGTTGAAAAAAGCTTTAAACGAATTGCAAAACAAAATGGAATCCACGATGGCTCGGCTTGAAGAGGCAGAGGAGAGAATAGGTGAACTAGAAGATAAAGTTATGGAGAAAGAGGAAGCTGAAAGAAGGAGAGATAAAAAAATCCAGGAGTATGAGGGGAAAATTAGAGAACTAAGTGATACACTAAAAAAAAATAATATACGCATAATTGGTATCCCAGAGGAGGAAGAGAGAGGGAAGGGTGCTGAAGGGGTACTTGAACAAATTATAGCTGAGAACTTCCCTGAACTGGGGAAGGAAAAAGGCATTGAAATCCAAGAGGCACAGAGAACTCCCTTCAGACGTAACTTGAATCGATCTTCTGCACGACATATCATAGTGAAACTGGCAAAATACAAGGATAAAGAGAAAATTCTGAAAGCAGCAAGGGATAAACGTGCCCTCACATATAAAGGGAGACCTATAAGACTTGTGACTGATCTCTCCTTTGAAACTTGGCAGGCCAGAAAGGCTTGGCACGATATCTACAGTGTGCTAAACAGAAAAAATATGCAGCCGAGAATCCTTTATCCAGCAAGTCTGTCATTTAGAATAGAAGGAGAGATAAAGGTCTTCCCAAACAAACAAAAACTGAAGGAATTTGTCACCACGAATCCAGCCCTACAAGAGATCCTAAGGGGGATCCTGTGAGACAAAGTACCAGAGACATCACTACAAGCATAAAACATACAGACATCACAATGACTCTAAACCCATATCTTTCTATAATAACACTGAATGTAAATGGATTAAATGCGCCAACTAAAAGACATAGGGTATCAGAATGGATAAAAAAACAAGACCCATCTATTTGCTGTCTACAAGAGACTCATTTTAGATCTGAGGACACCTTTAGATTGAGAGTGAGGGGATGGAGAACTATTTATCATGCTCCTGGAAGCCAAAAGAAAGCTGGAGTAGCCATACTTATATCAGACAAACTAGACTTTAAATTAAAGGCTGTAACAAGAGATGAAGAAGGGCATTATATAATAATCACAGGGTCTATCCACCAGGAAGAGCTAACTATTATAAATGTCTATGCACCAAATACCCGAGCCCCCAGATATATAAAACAATTACTCATAAACATAAGCAACCTTATTGATAAGAATGTGGTCATTGCAGGGGACTTTAACACCCCACTTACAGAAATGGATAGATCATCTAGACACACAGTCAATAAAGAAACAAGGGCCCTGAATGATACATTGGATCAGATGGACTTGACAGATATATTTAGAACTCTGCATCCCAAAGCAACAGAATATACTTTCTTCTCGAGTGCACATGGAACATTCTCCAAGATAGATCATATACTGGGTCACAAAACAGCCCTTCATAAGTTTACAAGAATTGAAATTATACCATGCATACTTTCAGACCACAATGCTATGAAGCTTGAAATCAACCACAGGAAAAAGTCTGGAAAACCTCCAAAAGCATGGAGGTTAAAGAACACCCTACTAACGAATGAGTGGGTCAACCAGGCAATTAGAGAAGAAATTAAAACATATATGGAAACAAACGAAAATGAAAATACAACAATCCAAACGCTTTGGGATGCAGCGAAGGCAGTCCTGAGAGGAAAATACATTGCAATCCAGGCCTATCTCAAGAAACAAGAAAAATCCCAAATACAAAATCTAACAGCACACCTAAAGGAAATAGAAGCAGAACAGCAAAGGCAGCCTAAACCCAGCAGAAGAAGAGAAATCATAAAGATCAGAGCAGAAATAAACAATATAGAATCTAAAAAAACTGTAGAGCAGATCAACGAAACCAAGAGTTGGTTTTTTGAAAAAATAAACACAATTGACAAACCTCTAGCCAGGCTTCTCAAAAAGAAAAGGGAGATGACCCAAATAGATAAAATCATGAATGAAAATGGAATGATTACAACCAATCCCTCAGAGATACAAACAATTATCAGGGAATACTATGAAAAATTATATGCCAGCAAATAGGACAACCTGGAAGAAATGGACAAATTTCTAAACACCCACACTCTTCCAAAACTCAATCAGGAGGAAATAGAAAGCTTGAACAGACCCATAACCAGCGAAGAAATTGAATCGGTTATCAAAAATCTCCCAACAAATAAGAGTCCAGGACCAGATGGCTTCCCAGGGGAGTTCTACCAGACATTTAAAGCAGAGATAATACCTATCCTTCTCAAGCTATTCCAAGAAATAGAAAGGGAAGGAAAACTTCCAGACTCATTCTATGAAGCCAGTATTACTTTGATTCCTAAACCAGACAGAGACCCAGTAAAAAAAGAGAACTACAGGCCAATATCCCTGATGAATATGGATGCAAAAATTCTTAATAAGATACTAGCAAATCGAATTCAACAGCATATAAAAAGAATTATTCACCATGATCAAGTGGGATTCATTCCTGGGATGCAGGGCTGGTTCAACATTCGCAAATCGATCAACGTGATACATCACATTAACAAAAGAAAAGAGAAGAACCATATGATCCTGTCAATCGATGCAGAAAAGGCCTTTGACAAAATCCAGCACTCTTTCTTAATAAAAACCCTTGAGAAAGTCGGGATAGAAGGAACATACTTAAAGATCATAAAGGCCATTTATGAAAAGCCCACAGCTAACATCATCCTCAACGGGGAAAAACTGAGAGCTTTTTCCCTGAGATCAGGAACACGACAGGGATGCCCACTGTCACCGCTGCTGTTTAATATAGTGCTGGAAGTTCTAGCATCAGCAATCAGACAACAAAAGGAAATCAAAGGCATCAAAATTGGCAAAGATGAAGTCAAGCTTTCGCTTTTTGCAGATGACATGATATTATACATGGAAAATCCGATAGACTCCACCAGAAGTCTGCTAGAACTGATACATGAATTCAGCAAAGTTGCAGGATACAAAATCAATGTGCAGAAATCAGTTGCATTCTTATACACTAACAATGAAGCAACAGAAAGACAAATGAAGAAACTGATCCCATTCACAATTGCACCAAGAAGCATAAAATACCTAGGAATAAATCTAACCAAAGATGTAAAAGATCTGTATGCTGAAAACTATAGAAAGCTTATGCAGGTAATTGAAGAAGATATAAAGAAATGGAAAGACATTCCCTGCTCATGGATTGGAAGAATAAATATTGTCAAAATGTCAATACTACCCAAAGCTATCTACACATTCAATGCAATCCCAATCAAAATTGCACCAGCATTCTTCTCGAAACTAGAACAAGCAATCCTAAAATTCATATGGAACCACAAAAGGCCCCGAATAGCCAAAGTAATTTTGAAGAAGAAGACCAAAGCAGGAGGCATCACAATCCCAGACTTTAGCCTCTACTACAAAGCTGTCATCATCAAGACAGCATGGTATTGGCATAAAAACAGACACATAGACCAATGGAATAGAATAGAAACCCCAGAACTAGACCCACAAACGTATGGCCAACTCATCTTTGACAAAGCAGGAAAGAACATCCAATGGAAAAAAGACAGTCTCTTTAACAAGTGGTGCTGGGAGAACTGGACAGCAACATGCAGAAGGTTGAAACTAGACCACTTTCTCACACCATTCACAAAAATAAACTCAAAATGGATAAAGGACCTGAATGTGAGACAGGAAACCATCAAAACCTTAGAGGAGAAAGCAGGAAAAGACCTCTCTGACCTCAGCCGTAGCAATCTCTTACTCGGCACATCCCCAAAGGCAAGGGAATTAAAAGCAAAAGTGAATTACTGGGACCTTATGAAGATAAAAAGCTTCTGCACAGCAAAGGAAACAACCAACAAAACTAAAAGGCAACCAACGGAATGGGAAAAGATATTTGCAAATGACACATCGGACAAAGGGCTAGTATCCAAAATCTATAAAGAGCTCATCAAACTCCACACCCGAAAAACAAATAACCCAGTGAAGAAATGGGCAGAAAACATGAATAGACACTTCTCTAAAGAAGACATCCGGATGGCCAACAGGCACATGAAAAGATGTTCAACGTCGCTCCTTATCAGGGAAATACAAATCAAAACCACACTCAGATACCACCTCACGCCAGTCAGAGTGGCCAAAATGAAGAAATCAGGAGACTATAGATGCTGGAGAGGATGTGGAGAAACAGGAACCCTCTTGCACTGTTTTTGGGAATGCAAATTGGTGCAGCCGCTCTGGAAAGCAGTGTGGAGGTTCCTCAGAAAATTAAAAATAGACCTACCCTATGACCCAGCAATAGCACTGCTAGGAATTTATCCAAGGGATACAGGAGTACTGATGCATAGGGGCACCTGTACCCCAATGTTTATAGCGGCACTCTCAACAATAGCCAAATTATGGAAAGAGCCTAAATGTCCATCAACTGATGAATGGATAAAGAAATTGTGGTTTATATACACAATGGAATACTACGTGGCAATGAGAAAAAATGAAATATGGCCTTTTGTAGCAACGTGGATGGAACTGGAGAGTGTGATGCTAAGTGAAATAAGCCATACAGAGAAAGACAGATACCATATGGTTTCACTCTTATGTGGATCCTGAGAAACATAACAGAAACCCATGGGGGAGGGGAAGGAAAAAAAAAAAAGAAAAGAGGTTGGAGTGGGAGAGAGCCAAGGCATGGGAGACTCTTGGAAACTGAGAACGAACTGAGGGTTGATGGGGGGTGGGAGGGAGGGCGGGGTGGGTGATGGGTGTTGGGGAGGGCACCTTTTGGGATGGGCACTGGGTGTTGTGTGGAAACCAATTTGACAGTAAATTTCATATATTAAAAAAAAAAATAAATAAAAAAAAAATAAAAAAATAAAAAAAAAATAATTGAATTAAAAAAAAAAAAAAAAAAAAAAAAAAAGAAAATACATTGCAATCCAGGCCTATCTCAAGAAACAAGAAAAATCCCAAATACAAAATCTAACAACACACCTAAAGGAAATAGAAGCAGAACAGCAAAGGCAGCCTAAACCCAGCAGAAGAAGAGAAATCATAAAGATCAGAGCAGAAATAAACAATATAGAATCTAAAAAAACTGTAGAGCAGATCAACGAAACCAAGAGTTGGTTTTTTGAAAAAATAAACAAAATTGACAAACCTCTAGCCAGGCTTCTCAAAAAGAAAAGGGAGATGACCCAAATAGATAAAATCATGAATGAAAATGGAATGATTACAACCAATCCCTCAGAGATACAAACAATTATCAGGGAATACTATGAAAAATTATATGCCAGCAAATTGGACAACCTGGAAGAAATGGACAAATTTCTAAATACCCACACTCTTCCAAAACTCAATCAGGAGGAAATAGAAAGCTTGAACAGACCCATAACCAGCGAAGAAATTGAATCGGTTATCAAAAATCTCCCAACAAATAAGAGTCCAGGACCAGATGGCTTCCCAGGGGAGTTCTACCAGACATTTAAAGCGAGATAATACCTATCCTTCTCAAGCTATTCCAAAAAATAGAAAGGGAAGGAAAACTTCCAGACTCGTTCTATGAAACCAGTATTACTTTGATTCCTAAACCAGACAGAGACCCATTAAAAAAAGAGAACTACAGGCCAATATCCCTGATGAATATGGATGCAAAAATTCTCAATAAGATACTAGCAAATCGAATTCAACAGCATATAAAAAGAATTATTCACCATGATCAAGTGGGATTCATTCCTGGGATGCAGGGCTGGTTCAACATTCGCAAATCGATCAACGTGATACATCACATTAACAAAAAAAAAGAGAAGAACCATATGATCCTGTCAATCGATGCAGAAAAGGCCTTTGACAAAATCCAGCACCCTTTCTTAATAAAAACCCTTGAGAAAGTCGGGATAGAAGGAACATACTTAAAGATCATAAAGGCCATTTATGAAAAGCCCACAGCTAACATCATCCTCAACGGGGAAAAACTGAGAGCTTTTTCCCTGAGATCAGGAACACGACAGGGATGCCCACTGTCACCGCTGCTGTTAAATATAGTGCTGGAAGTTCTAGCATCAGCAATCAGACAACAAAAGGAAATCAAAGGCATCAAAATTGGCAAAGATGAAGTCAAGCTTTCGCTTTTTGCAGATGACATGATATTATACATGGAAAATCCGATAGACTCCACCAAAAGTCTGCTAGAACTGATACATGAATTCAGCAAAGTTGCAGGATACAAAATCAATGTGCAGAAATCAGTTGCATTCTTATACACTAACAATGAAGCAACAGAAAGACAAATGAAGAAACTGATCCCATTCACAATTGCACCAAGAAGCATAAAATACCTAGGAATAAATCTAACCAAAGATGTAAAAGATCTGTATGCTGAAAACTATAGAAAGCTTATGCAGGTAATTGAAGAAGATATAAAGAAATGGAAAGACATTCCCTGCTCATGGATTGGAAGAATAAATATTGTCAAAATGTCAATACTACCCAAAGCTATCTACACATTCAATGCAATCCCAATCAAAATTGCACCAGCATTCTTCTCGAAACTAGAACAAGCAATCCTAAAATTCATATGGAAACACAAAAGGCCCCGAATAGCCAAAGTAATTTTGAAGAAGACCAAAGCAGGAGGCATCACAATCCCAGACTTTAGCCTCTACTACAAAGCTGTCATCATCAAGACAGCATGGTATTGGCATAAAAACAGACACATAGACCAATGGAATAGAATAGAAACCCCAGAACTAGACCCACAAACGTATGGCCAACTCATCTTTGACAAAGCAGGAAAGAACATCCAATGGAAAAAAGACAGTCTCTTTAACAAGTGGTGCTGGGAGAACTGGACAGCAACATGCAGAAGGTTGAAACTAGACCACTTTCTCACACCATTCACAAAAATAAACTCAAAATGGATAAAGGACCTGAATGTGAGACAGGAAACCATCAAAACCTTAGAGGAGAAAGCAGGAAAAGACCTCTCTGACCTCAGCCGTAGCAATCTCTTACTCGGCACATCCCCAAAGGCAAGGGAATTAAAAGCAAAAGTGAATTACTGGGACCTTATGAAGATAAAAAGCTTCTGCACAGCAAAGGAAACAACCAACAAAACTGAAAGGCAACCAACGGAATGGGAAAAGATATTTGCAAATGACACATCGGACAAAGGGCTAGTATCCAAAATCTATAAAGAGCTCATCAAACTCCACACCCGAAAAACAAATAACCCAGTGAAGAAATGGGCAGAAAACATGAATAGACACTTCTCTAAAGAAGACATCCGGATGGCCAACAGGCACATGAAAAGATGTTCAACATCGCTCCTTATCAGGGAAATACAAATCAAAACCACACTCAGATACCACCTCACGCCAGTCAGAGTGGCCAAAATGAAGAAATCAGGAGACTATAGATGCTGGAGAGGATGTGGAGAAACAGGAACCCTCTTGCACTGTTTTTGGGAATGCAAATTGGTGCAGCCGCTCTGGAAAGCAGTGTGGAGGTTCCTCAGAAAATTAAAAATAGACCTACCCTATGACCCAGCAATAGCACTGCTAGGAATTTATCCAAGGGATACAGGAGTACTGATGCATAGGGGCACCTGTACCCCAATGTTTATAGCGGCACTCTCAACAATAGCCAAATTATGGAAAGAGCCTAAATGTCCATCAACTGATGAATGGATAAAGAAACTGTGGTTTATATACACAATGGAATACTACGTGGCAATGAGAAAAAATGAAATATGGCCTTTTGTAGCAACATGGATGGAACTGGAGAGTGTGATGCTAAGTGAAATAAGCCATACAGAGAAAGACAGATACCATATGGTTTCACTCTTATGTGGATCCTGAGAAACATAACAGAAACCCATGGGGGAGGGGAAGGAAAAAAAAAAAAAAAAGAGGTTAGAGTGGGAGAGAGCCAAAGCATTAGAGACTGTTAAAAAACTGAGAACAAACTGAGGGTTGATGGGGGGTGGGAGGGAGGGCAGGGTGGGAGGGAGGACAGGGTGGGTGATGGGTATTGAGGAGGGCACCTTTTGGGATGAGCACTGGGTGTTGTATGGAAACCAATTTGACAGTAAATTTCATATATTAAAAAATAAAAAAAATAATAATAAAAAAAAAAGAAAATCATAAGGAAGAGAAAATACATTTAAAAAAAAAAAAAAAAGAAGGAAGGATATCAAACTTGTTACTAAATTGTTTTTGTTTTGTCATTTGGCAGTTTTGGCAATAAAATGGTACCTGAAGTCAGCTGCTAAAGATTCTGAAGATGACTCCTAGGAGCAAGTGAAGATGCCTCAGAGCCTTATTTCTTTGTGGCCTCTTCAGCACTCTCCAGGATCTCTGGTAAGCTTCTATTGGATTGAACTCTGCTTATTTTGCAAATTGAGCTCCTTGATTTTGTTTGTTCTAATACTTCTAGATAGGAAATTGTGGTATGAGAGAGTCCAGATTTTTCATGGTGAGATTTAGTGGGCCGCAACTTTTGGGTTTGTGGCCAACCTCGTCTACGAGGTAAATGCCTTTGGGAGGTCCTTCCAGGTCTTTGGAACTGTGCACAGACAGCCAGAAACAGTAAGTCTGGTTGAATTTGGCAGTATTCTTTCAAGGGAAAATAATGGGTGTACGTCAGTTAAAATAAAGCAAGATGGCAGCTGTTAGGGGACTCACAACGGGACTTAAGGTAAGTCCACAGCATAAACTACTGGGGGACTTGAGGAAATAAGTTAAGAAATTCAGACTTTTTAGACCAATATCTCGTCAAAACCTAGGCAGGCACAAGTCAGACTATTAAAAGCTATTATGGTGTCTGTCACTACAAAGAAATCCAAAAGGAATAACAGATCTACTGCTAATGGGAATCTTGGAAGCCAAAGCTGAAAAATTGGTGGGCACTGGTTGAGCACTTAACTACTGATAGAGGGCTTGCCATCTAACTCTGACCGCTGTGCTAGGATACATTGATTACAATATAGATTAGATTGACACTAAGTCACCCACCAGACTCAAGAAAATGTCTATGCAACAAAGTACACTGTAAACCACCACAGAGTCGCCAACCCAGAAGCACATTGCTCTTAGGTATTAATTTGGCTCCAAGAGGCACAAGGCTCACCTAAAGAAAGGGGCTCCTTAAATTTGAAAGAATTAAGTGTTCTTCCTTCCGGCACACCTGCTAATTTTGTGCCTAAGAGCTGTAATCGTGGAAGCTGTAGATATCTACAAAAAATGGAAAAATCTTACTAAGACAACCTAGAATGGTAATTATAGAGAATATTCCAATTAGATCAGATCATTCATTTAAGAAGAGCTCTTTATAGTAAAGCATCCCAAATCAAACAAACACAACAGAATACCTATTTTAATCGGCAGAGGCTCCAAAAAAGCTTCAAGATTCCAAAATAGCTTCATTGATTAGTTTCACTGCAAAAGGTTAGTGAAGAGGACACAACAGGTATCTAAAAGAAAAGACTGTAAGACTGACATGTCTCCCATTGTACCTCTCCATCCTTGTTTGCCTGAATATTTACAGTCTACTCATCTGAATTGTCTTTCCACTTGGAAGAGGTTGAAGACTGTAAACAAAAAGTCTGCCAAGTTAGTGGCCTTACAGATACCCTCATATCCACCTTCAAAAGGACTCTCATATGAACCCCTTGCAGGGTTGATGCCACTCAGAGATTCTCCAGTAACTGCCAGTTAATTCTTTAAATAGCCAAGGAGAAATTAAAATTAATAGAAAACTTAGCCAAATTCTAGTAGATACTGGAGTTACACTTTGTATGTTAAACTCTACTTGCTCCAGAGTCTGAAGATGGGACCCTGGGAAAACTGTCAGAATCCAGAAAAGAATGAGAATTCTTACCAGAGTCATCTATCCCAGATCTCTGTCTATACTGTCCAATTCAGGGAGGAAAGTGACATTTCACCTTGTCTCTTCCTTTCCAAATCTATACCCATTGGTTGCCAATTCTTTCCTTCCTATAAATAGCTATTACCCTCTTTATTGCCTAATTTTGTGTCCTAAGAACTTGGCTTGACAGCCATCAGGTCAGGGGCCCCAAAATATCGTCAGACAGAAATGTGGGTTGTACCCCATTTGCTGCTAGACATGGCTGGGCAGAAGTGTGGGTGGCACTGCAGTTGCAGTGGGGGTCCTACCAACTATTACTAGGTCTTACAAAATTGTCTCAATGTTTCTTTTAACTATCTTTGGGAGTGGCTTTGGATCTTGGGAGGGTAATATCTTTTGTACCCCTTTGACGCCTCTTCGGACCATGAGGTTGTTCAGTACTGCCAGAAATATTTGTAGTTTGTCCCTGCTGAAACCTGACAAGATATTGAAATATGTTTTTAGAGTAGCTCTATGGTCAGAAGCTGACCTTATTGGAAGCCAATATTCAGAGCCTGATAGGAACTTTTAAAATGCCTTCATCCCTAAGCTAAATGTATCCAGAGGGGGGTGGAGTGGGGAGACATTCCAAAGACAAAGTTCTAAATCTAGGACCTAAGGACCTTTTGATTTCATCTTAGTTGAAGATTTTCTTTCTCATCTAAAGTAGCAAATTGAAGAAAATGTAGTTGGATGGGTAGATTAATCCCTTCATGTCAATTGGGTTGCTACCCAAGTCTTGGAGGAATTAAAAACAACTCTCCTTGTCTTATATTGAGTCTTTAAAAGAACAAAAATACAGCTCTGGATTTGCAACTCAAATGCAACTCAAAACCCACTATCCTTTTTGCCAATCATAAAACCTCCCCTATTCATGTCAAAAAGCTTGTAGTTATTATAAAAATTCTGGCCTTAGGAAACAAAAGTCCTTCTTGGAAGAACTTGGGTCCCTGTGCCTTTGAGATATAAATGTTCTACCTGGCCTTCTCTAGGAACTTTCATCAAGGCCATCTCTTTGAAATGCAGACTTAGGAGGTAATTCTTATCAGAAGGAAACAAGGGGGAAAAGGAAGTTTGGAAATTAGGTGTAAACCTTAATCTTCTCCACAAATATTAGTTCAAGCCATCTGACAGGTATTCTTATTTCATCTGTTAGAAACACAATTTAAATTCAGCAATTGTTCTTTTATAAACTACTGAGTTTTGCTTTATCATACCTGTCTCATAATTAAAATTTTAAAACAAAAGGTAAAGATCTCTGTTTACCTCTGTCTGTATGATGATGTATATCTATGTATGCATGTTGTAAATGTGTTATTATTTTTTTTTTATACCTTGAGATGGTATTGTCCGAATCAATTTGTGAAGAGCTCTATTTAGTTTAGGGGTGGCTGGGTGGCTCAGTCGGTTATGCATCAGACTCTTGATATGGGCTCAGGGGTGATCTCTCAGTTATGATCTCTTGGTCAAGAGATCCTGGAGCCCTGCATCTGGCTCCAGGCTGAGCATGGAGCCTGCTTGGGATTCTCTCTCTCCCTCTCTCTGCCTCTCCCCCACTTACATATGTTCTCTCTCAAAATAAATAAAACAACAACAACAACAAAAGAAAATCAAGAATTTATATAAATCAAGTATATGCTCAGAAATACAGAAATTAACCTAAATATTTTTCAAGTTCTCATGATTTAAGATAATATTCAATAACTAGTTTAAGGTTGTTGGTTTAACTAAAACAGGCATTATTCTGCGTTATCAGCAGTACATATAATGCTTTTATTCTACCTATGTTTACTAAAAGTCAAATAAGCTCATGTTACCTCTGTTACAGAATTTGTCAGCAAGAAAGATAATTTAAGAAGACGGTTAGCTGTTTAATGTCTCAAGAAATTTTCATGAGTAATCTAGACATAATTGTTAAGGAAAAGAAAATTAAATAGATGTTAGTAAAAGCTTATAAATGAACTTTTCAACAATAAAAATGTCAATTCAAATGTGAATTATTTGATTCTTTGTTTTTCCTACTCCCACTTGAAGACAGTGCGTGTAAAAATCCTTACTGAAGTTTGGATGATTGGAAGAGGCAAGATTAGGAGTAAATCTTCAATTAAGTAGAGTGCTTAGCGTGTGGTATTCTGAAATAAATAGTATAGCTATAGTCACAATGATTATGTCAGTCATTTACTGGGTCCTTGCTTTGTTTCCTAAATGCCCAAAGTGTTTTGTGAATCTATGATTTCCTCAACAGTCCTATGAAGTTAAGATAGTTACAGGTGAAAATAAATCTTTGAGAGAGACAAGTAACTTGCTAAACTCACCAGTAACTCTGAGGTCTGAGCTCAGGTTTGCCTGACTCTAAAACTCTGTGCACTTTGTATGTTATGCATGCATTTTTAATTAGACTTTATTTTATTCCTATCAAAATAATAGTGGTGGTATGGAGCATTATCTGGAAAAGACAATTCAATGTATAAAATAATGATGTTCAAATGAAATTTTACCTTGCACTTGAAATGATTTATGAGCTGTTGCAATGCTTTATTTCATGTGTGTGTGTTTGGGAAGGGCATGTGTACGCATTTATTTCATGTTCTAGATTTAAAGTTTTTGAAGGCAGGATTTTCTTTTTTCCTTTTGTATTTGTTACTGTATTTATCATGGTAAAATGTAAACAAATTCTTGGTGCTTATTCAGTTCTTATCAGACAATAAGGGATAAATGTACAAACACTGTTTTACAGAATTTTATCTGGAACCAGCTTTGCTAGCTACCATGGCCCCTAAGTTGAAATAAGGGTGATGTATGTGTGTGTGTGTGTGTGTGTGTGTGTGTGTGTGTGTGTGTGTATATGTATATGTGTGTGTGTGTATATATATATATATATATATATATACACACACACACATACATACATATATATGTATATATATACACACACATATATATATATATACGTGTGTATGTGTGTGTGTGTGTGTGTGTGTATATATATATATATATATATATCTTTTTTTTTTCCTTTCATATCTGTAGACCAGCACAGTGAGATTTATCTCTGAACAGTGATCAAGGAGATTTCTACCTACTTTTTTTTCAAGAAGCAAATTTATTTTATGGTAAAATGGTATAGTACAGAAACATAATATCAAAATATAAATTCAGGAACTGCATTTCAATAAATGCCAGAGTGATAGAAGAAAGAATGCTGGAATCAGATAGACCTAGGGACAGCAACAATAACAGTATTAATAACAACAGTGATTAATAGAGCAATGACTATGAAACTGTACTAATATTCCTCATGCAATCCTTACAACTCAAGGTACATTTCATTACACTTTTCTTTGCCGAGGAGGAAACTGAGGTTTAGAGAGGGTAAGTCTGTTATCCAGCCTCACGCAGGTAGTAATGAACAGAATCAGGATTATGTCATAAGTCTATCTTAATTCGAAAGAATCTATTTACTATTAGGTTTATAATGCCTCTCAAATGTAGTCTGCACCAATGCTGTTTTTGTTTTTTTTTTTAAATAATTTTCTTGTGTTTAAATGTAAACAACAATCTTCACACAGTAAAATGATTGTATGCAATCTGACTGGCTCATAATCATCATAAACTCACTGCTTTTAAGTCGTACCCTAGACTTCCCATTATCAGTATATTGCTAGAGAATTTTAACAAATATACTTAACAATAATGCATGTTTTAGTAACAATAATGCATGTTTTAGATATTAGAAATAAAAGTCTAAAATAATTCCAAGCATTAAGTCTCTATAACTTAATTTTTCAGTGGACAGAAAAGGAATGTATATTTAGTACTTGATACTATCTAATTTCATCCAGGTCTCTTTTTGCTGCTACATCCTCTGGGTAATAATTTGACCTTCCCCTTGAACTTCGATTTTTTTTTTGTCATGTATTTTTAGGTTTCTGAATTAACAGGAAAAAAATTAGCACCATTTTCTCTTCTCCACAAACCTCATTTTGTTCACATTTCCTCTTCTTCCAGCCATCTCCCTAGGCAACAAAGCAAACATAGGAAAAATTTTATTTTCAAAAAATTAAAAAATTTAGATAAATGTTGAAGAAAAAAATGAAGATTGTCTTTTCAGATGCTTATGTAACTAGGAAAAAAAGCAAAAATGTTTCTCACTTACATTCTGACATTTATATGCCAGCTGTTGCCTGTCTAGGAGCTCTGTGTGTAATACTGACCCAGAATAGCAATTAACCTTTGATCTTGAGTATCTCTTCATTACACCTCTCTTTATCTTCCTTGTTTTTTCTTTCTGTGAAACCATATACACTGTCAGTATAAAGTCATTTCACATGTTCAAAGTAAACAAAACTGCTCATTTTGGTCAAACATCTCTCAGAAGTTTCTTCCAGGAAACTCCAAGCCAGATAAAAAAAACTTTATGTGATTTTTCAAATCATGATCTCAATATGTTTGCAAGTGATTTGTTTTTCATAGTTACTAAAATATCTACTGTAACTCAAGAAATCTCCATTATGCTTTAAAAAAGAGAGAGAAAAAGAAAGAAAAATATACCAATGAAATCTGTTAAATGAAGTACCAGTTCTGGATGAAACCAATAGTCAGAAGTTCCTGTTAGATTTAGTTTGGAGAGCATGGTTATTGGGGCTGGGTATGTGGCCAGGGCATCTGGAGTCATCAGAAAAAGCTTCTGTAATATCTGCTCAAATTACAGCAATATTTTTTCATGGGGAGCTATTTCTTTGACCCTTGTATGCTATTAGAAAACTTCAGTTATTTCAAACCAAAGTTGACAAAAAGAAGTCAGGAAAACACCAAGGTAATGGTTCCTTTTTTACAGTAGGATAGTGGCCCACATAAAAAAAAATCGGTATAAAAATAATAAAAATCCAAAAGCTATTATTAGAGTCACATTAGGATCTTTAAAAATCAATGGGATGAATCCATAATTTCATCACACACCATATTTTCCACCCCAAAAAGCTAATAAAGCCACAATGTAATTATCTTATGAAATGAGTATCCCGTCTATAGTCAGATCACATCTTACTCACATCCAAGGCTGGCAGGTAACTCTCTCATTATGTTTCTCACTTACAACACAGATTTCTAAGCTGCCATGACCACCACAGACCACATTATTATACCTGGACTAATACTTGAGATGACTGCTATTTAATGAGTACCTACTATGCTGTTAGGCTCTCTGCTAGGTGGTTTATAATCATTTCTAATTTGCCTTCGACATTTAGTATTGTTTTTCTAGTATGTACGTGAGAAAATTAAAACCTGAGATGGTTCAGTAGTTTACCAAAAATATATAGCTATGGAATGAAAATCCTGGGATTGAAATACAAATCTCATCCCCAAATCTAGGGTATTTTTACTACAACTTACTGTTTACAGAAGCAATTAACAGAATGAAAGAATCACTACGGGGTGGGACAGGTGGAAATGGCCTTATTTCATGCTCCATATATGGCATTCATTTTTGGTAATTCATTATGGGATAGTCGTTTTTTTTTATAATTATCAACTCATAATATTACTACCTAGTTTTTGGTTTCTGTGACTGACAGGTTTGAGAAACATGTTGGAGAAAACAATAGCTTATCCAGTTTAAATATGTTTGAATATATTGAATTTATAGTACTTGTAGGATATCCAATATACCTTTCTTTTTTTTAAGTTTTTAGTTATTTTGAGAAAGAGAGAAAGTGCAAGCAGGGGAGGGGCAGAGAGGAGAGAGTGAGAATCCCAAGCAGGCTCCAGACTATTAGTGCAAAGCCTAATGCGGGGCTCAAACTCACAAACTGTGTGATCATGCCCTGAGCTGAAGTCAAATGCTTAACCGACTGACCCACCCAGGTGCCCCCCTAGTTTACCTTTTTTAATCCAGTGGCAAGGAAACTCTGCAAATAAACAACAGCCAGGTGCACAGGGGACAGTACCTTTTCACCGTATTTTCTATGTAAACACAGAAATCCTATGGTGGCTTAAAAAAATATATCCTTATATATATGTATATATATATATACATATATCCTTTGAATATCAGAGTTAATCACTGTAAAGGAACAAACTTAATCATTTTTCATAGCTGCCAGCTGGAATCTTAACTGGAAATTCTGCAGGAATACCTGTTAATGCTTCCAGTTGTTTATGACCTAAAAAAATTGCTGGATCATTCATTCTTAAAAGATTATTATTATAACTGTATTGTTTTAGTGGTATGAAGGTACATTTCCTATTTCTTGTGATTTATGACTCTACCCTTTATGAATGGTAGCCATCTTCCACAGACAACTGTGCAATGAAAGGATTAAAAAGTAGTTATCCTGTATTACATAGAGTAGCTTTTATCTGTGTTAAGAATTCCTTTTTTTTTCTTTGTAATTATCTTACCTGCTTCTATATCACTGTGTAATGGACTGTTTTCCCACTCATGGTTGGCATTATACAAGACAATTATCTAGATTACAGTTACTTATTTGAAAAAAGACAAGGCACATTACACATATGTAAAGTTATGTGGCTGTAAATATAAAAAATTTCAAATGTAGAGATCTGGTTTTTATAGTTTTAAATAAGAGACATCTGGATATTTATCTTTGACTGCTTTTAAAATTCACTTTGAGGGGCACCTGGGTGGCTCAGTCGGTTAAGCGGCCGACTTCGGCTCAGGTCATGATCTCGCGGTCCATGAGTTTGAGCCCCGCGTCGGGCTCTGTGCTGACAGCTCAGAGCCTGGAGCCTGTTTCAGATTCTGTGTCTCCCTCTCTCTGACCCTCCCCCATTCGTGCTCTGTCTCTCTCTGTCTCAAAAATAAATAAACGTTAAAAAAAAAATTAAAAAAAATTCACTTTGAAAAAATAGATTTTCACAGGATTTCTTTTGACTGTAATAGAAATGTGAACTGGAATTGTATTTTCTTGAATTACCAACAAGTAGAGCACAGACTACATAGTTCTACAAATAGTCTTTAAACACTGACTAAACACAAGTAAGCAAACAATTTTTACTTTCACTGTATTAAAGCATGTATATAGACTAGATTTTTTAGCTTATATTTTAATATGGCATAAAATATAGATATACAAATATTGTTTTTAAATGTTAGAGCCTTTTCAATTTTAGGGAAGACCAAATTTATCCTATTTAAAATAAATTTTTGACCCTTTGTACTAAAAAATTTTAACTTTTCCAATTTAAATAATTTTTCCTCTTCATCCACCAGACAAATACATATCCAGTCATCAACTTTCATACTGACTCACAACATGATTTCCTTAACAAGTTCATTGGGAGGTCATTGATGTTTTGCTTTCCAAGTATTTCAGTCTCATTGGGTATTGTATATTGTAACAGAAATTTAATGTGAGATGATGAAGACTTTGCATAAAACTACAGGCAATTTTACATGGCAGAAAATATACATTACAGTTAATACAGTGGCTTAATGGTTTCCATTTTTCATTCTGTACGTTAAATGTGAAATATCATTTCGGGCGGTGTTTCTAAAACATTCTCTTAAAAACAGACTATCTGGAGAGTACACATGATATGAAATATTCAAAATGAAATGATCAGTGAATGACTTTTGATTGAGAGACTGTCCCAGTAGCAGAATGTCTGTGTGGTTTGTAGAACATAACACTTCATTAGCATCCTTCTGTAGTAAATGAACTCAGTCCTCCCAAGATTTACCTTGAAAAATAGAAAGCATTTGGTTTGTATATTTTCCAGGTCACAGGCGCCTTTAAGTTTCTCACAGTGCCATTCCCATACATACATTTTATCATCTTATGTACAATGGCAAAGATTTCCAGACCACCTGAAGCCTGCAGATCATAATGATGAATATTTGTATGCCTGAACAGGGGAACAGACATCATCTTGGGGGTACTTACAGCTTTTGTACCTATGAATTACATTTAGGAACAGCAACACTATTTTCATAACACAGTAGTTTCAGCTACAAAAGGCAGAAAAGTCTTCTGAAAAATAGAAGCAAACTGAAGGCACTTTCTTCTTCATAAGATTGACCATATTCAGCTTCATCTTTTACTTCCTTATGCCAATCTTATGGAAACATAGAAAAAGATTGCCTGTTTGTAGAATGTATGATAGGCTTTCTAGGTTATTTTATGATAGTGTACTTTTAGATATGTCACCCTACTAAGACCAATTGAGCTATGTTTTTATCTTAGAAAGACAGAAGAGGAAAAGTAAGCATAGTGCCATCAAATAACAAAATAATTTGTATTTAAATTAAAAAACACGTTGAAATGAGAAAATAAAAAATAATTTTTAGTATTCTTTTAAAATTCTATCTTATTTTAGTAAGAGAACACCTAACGTGAGATCTACTCTCTTAACAAAATTTTAATTGTACAATACAGCATTGTAGACTAGAGGTACCATGTTGTAAAAAAATCTTTGGAGGTCATTCATCTAACATGAAAATATGCTGTTGATTAGTAACTCCTCCATTTTCTCTTCCCCCAGCCCCTTGCAACCACCATTCCATTCATTGATACTATGAATTTGACTATTTTTGAGCTCATTTCTACAACTTCACCCAAAATTACAATTAAAAAATTTAAAAGCAATATAAGTATATTTTGAAATGATATGAAGTTATGTTAATAAGATTAGTTCCTGATGCTATTTTCAAGCATTATTGTTTCTAGCATTATTTTAAGGAACCAAATGTCTCAATTTAAATGTCTGTATCACCCTGTAGGTTATGAAGATCAAAACTTCAGCTGATAACTACTTCCCTAAATTAGCTAAGGTGATTTTTCCAGTGCTAACTAAAGGCATAAAATGTACCAATGAATGAAGTATGAATCCAGCTTTCAGAAAACTTACTCTTTTTATATTTAGGTAAAATATTCATATATTAGTAATTAGTAAAGTACAAAAGAGGAAATCCACTACTCTCTCTTCTTTCTTGTGAGATACATCTATGAGGTAAGGTGTGTTAAACTGGGAAAATACAAAATAAAAGAAATGTGACATGATGTATGTGTGTGTGTTAATATGTGAGCTACATTATATTTGGAATTGTTTATTGGTTAAAAATCAGATGAAAATAGAATTTCAATATATTATAAAACACTAAGTGTAAGTCATTATTTAATGTTAAGTGCATCAGCTACTCAACCTAGTGCTTTCTAGGTCCTTCACTGATGTGTTTGGTCAGTCTTCAGGGGATCTGTAAACTTCTTGAAGTTTTAATAAAAACTGTTGTGTGTCTGTGTATACATGTAGTTTTCAGGGGAAAAAAGTCTTTAGTTTTCATCAGCTTGTAAAAAAGTATCCAGGACCCAGAAAAGGTAAAGGGTTGGTTACTACATTGTCCTGATTATTCAATGTAAATTTGAAAAATAAATAAATCTAAAACATTTATGTGATTATTTATTTCCAGAGATCATGAAATAAGACTTAGTATTTTTTGCTGGAATGGAATTA
Source organism: Panthera leo (assembly GCF_018350215.1). NCBI lineage: Eukaryota > Metazoa > Chordata > Mammalia > Carnivora > Felidae > Panthera > Panthera leo. Next base: position 173,471,509 of record NC_056686.1, read on the forward strand.
CTGAAATGTTCAACATAGAAAACAAATATTAGTCAGGGTAATGTGAAAAGAGAAAATTTTCCATGAACCTAATAACTCAAAGAAAAGAAATATGACTGTAAGTTGAAGATGATGAAATTCATTTAAAGCATGCTCTCTAATGGGAAGAGCCTCATTAAGAATGAACATATTTTGGGGCACCTGGGTGGCTCAGTCAGTTGGGCATCCGACTTCAGCTCAGGTCATGATCTCGCGGTTTGTGAGTTCGAGCCCCTCGTCGAGCTCTGTGCTGACAGCTGGGAGTCTGGAGCCTGCTTCAGATTCTATGTCTCCCTCTCTCTCTGCCCCCTCCCCGACTCATGCTCTATCTCTCTCTGTCTCTCAGAAATAAATAAATGTAAAACAAAAATTAAAAAAAAACATATTTTCACAATATTTCATACCATCTCTATTTCTATTGGAATTAGTGTTTTCCTCTTAGTTTAATTAATGTCATGCTAATTTGTTAAACAACCAGTATCATCAGGAACATATTTTCAGTTTGAAATTGGTGGTGGTGATTAATTGGGTAGAGATTGGCCTTTATTTGTTAAATTATTGAAATATGTGAATAAAACTGGTTTTTTAAAAGTTGAGAGATATTATGGCTGCCAGATATGCTATAGGATGCCCAGTTAAATGTGAATTTCAAATAAATGATGAATAATTTGTAATATAACTGTATTCCAAATATTGTATAGGACATACTTATACTAAAAAAATTATTTGCTGTTTATCTGAAATTGAAATACACCTATTATACTATATTTTTATTTGCTAAATCTAATAACCCTGCATACATATTAAATGCTAAAAATTATTTCAGAGGCAATAGAATATCATTTTATTGCATTATAACTTGAACACTATAAGGAAAAAATTCCCTTGAGAATCAATATTCCCATATCAAAAACAAAAAAGAAAATGCTTTCTGTATGTCCATAACTGCTAATAAATATACACAATAAATCAGAAGTCACAACAAATTTAAATTTTAAATAAATGTATTATTATGTTTGGTAAAGGAAGAAATAAAATATTACATTTCATAGGACTCTATATCTTTTATAAGGTAAAAAGATGCCCTCTCAAAATGAAATATATTTCCAGCATTGGAACTGATGTTTCCAGAAATGTTTGTAGTAGATAGAATGTAAGAAACAAGATAGTGTTGGAATACCTCAACATTACTAAATATGGATTTACTGTGTTTATGTTTAAATTAGTAGTCATAGAAGTATCTTCATGTATGTAATGTAAAGAAAGGGAGGAAAACACGTTGGAAGAGGAGAATGTTGAAAGGTACTTCAAAACTGAGGGAGGTAGAAATAAAGGAGCAAAAGATAATCTTGGCAGTAAAAGAATAAGGGAAAGTGAAAATTAGACTTAAAGAGTAGCAAAGAGGGAGCACCTGGGTGTCTCAGCTGAGCATCCAACTTTAGCTCAGGTCATGCTCTCATGGTTTGTGAGCCCCACATGGGCTTTGCACTGACAGCGCAGAGCCTGCTTTGGGTGTTGTCTTCCTCTCTGCCCTCCTCTGCTCACACACTCCCATTCTCTCTCTCTCTCTCAAAAATAAATAAACATTTAATAAAATTAAAAAAAAAAGAGCACCAAAGAGTTAAATTACCAAGCTGGGTTGAAAATATTCTATTTGGAAGGAAAAGGTAATATAATTAATAGAGTTTCCCAAGGCTAAAAAGCCAGTTGAGAAAGGCAGGCAGTGGGGTGGGGGAGGGGAGGAGGCACCATTCTTGCAAATTCCAGATGACTTGTGTAAGATAGCAACACAATGAGTATTTGCAAATCTTACAGTTGAGGATATAGTTGTTGGGAGGTAGGTTTGAGTGAGTAATGTGATGAGCCGAATGTATCATATGCACAGTGTTATTTGTTAGAAATAGTTTATGGAGAGTATGTGATTATTATGGTCAATTAGTGGTTGCTATGTGTGTATACCAAATAAGATTGTTTATGGGATAATAGGATATGAAACTTGTCTAAACTGCATGCTTGGCTCAATCTCTTGCACCTTGTTTGGGTGAAGGAAGGTGTGAAGAAGTTTCACTCATTTATACACTTATTATTTGTAGAAGAGGAACCCTATCTTGTGACCCAAAGTCATAGTTGAATGAATGAATGAGTGAATGAATGAATGAATGAAAAGAAACCCAGAGGTGTTCACAAATATTGTACCAAAGCAACTCCATTTCCTAAATAATTGCAGTTTCCTCCTATATTTAAGAGTAGAGGTTAAACTACTGCTTCAGTCAGTAAGGGAAATTAGTTTTTTTAAAAAAGAAAAGAGAAAGCCTCTGCCTTTTTAATATCATTTTCAAGATTCAATGTCAATATTCATTAATAGAGATGGAGTTATATAAACCAAACACATTTTCAGTGTAGCCAGAGCATTACCCACGATGAAACAGGCATGTGGGAACCCATGCTGAGGTAATTATAAAGAAAATATGTCATTTAGGGTAATATGTTCTTGAGGAGCTCATAATACTTCGAAGACTTTGAAAACAAATACCCTTCCACTCAGGTTCCCAGAGCTATCCAGCTGGTTGTAGATCAGGTAGTTGTAACGAGTGCTCATTTAAATTAGTTGCTTTAAAATATATTACCTTTTTTAGAAGCTATCTTTAGTAGGAGTGCCTCAATTCTAATTTAATTCATTTATAACTAAAACTGATTTACAAAGAAAAAGCAAATAAAGACACAAGGAAATATCATTTTATGCCCTCTGGATGTGGAAAATTCAAGAAGTCTGATAATATCAAATGTTGGAGAGTATATGGATCAAAATTTCTGTTGCAAGTCAAAATTTGTCCAACTATTTTCAAAACAATTGAGCACTTTGTAAAAGTATCTTTTGGACTGATTCCTAGAAAAACCTTTTTATAAGTAAGACATGTACAAGACTATTGTAGCAGCACAGTTTGCAAATGACAAACACTGGAAGCAAACCAAGTGTGCCCCGACAAAATTAATTCTAAGACTGTGGTGTTTTCACACAATGGGGAGCTCCACAAAGTGAACCGTAGTGTTATGGATACAGTATGTGACCAGATTCTCCCCTTCAGCACTGAGGCACTCAGGTCTTCCAGCTGCAAGAAGTATTGTTTGCTCCTGGTTCATCATTCTTGGTCAAAGAGACAAAGACCGTCTTTACAGGGGCAGTCTACATTTAAGAGGCTTTGAAGGCTTGGCTGTCTTTTTTCAATCTGAGACTTCTCCAAAGAGACACCTTAGCTTTCGAGCTTTCCTGGGTTTAGCCATGTTCCCTGTTGCAAGTGTATTGCAGTATATTCAGTGTCTCCCTTACCCAAATCCCCTTTCCTCATTTCTTAGAGGAGTAGTTCCTGCTAACACTGCCCAATAAACCACTTCCACACATATTTTTCTGAGTCAGTTTTCTAGGACCCTGAACTATGGCAGATGGTATCAAGAGTAGTGTTTGAAATAGATGATAAATGGGAATTTTGTAGGTGGATCCCCAGTTGGTTAGCTGGCAATGAGGACTTCATCACTGACAGCAGATGGAACTTGTATGAATGTTCATTTATATGAACATGGATAACACCAGGCATAATGAAGTGGTAAGATTGCTAAGTTTTACGGGTTGTGAACAGAAAATAAGAGTAACAGTGTAAGTAATGTACTGCAAATGCCGTATCTTAGTATTGGAAAGGTTCAGGGAAAGTAGAAATTACAAGGACTGAGGAATCAGAGGGCTATTGATGTGGGAAGAGGTTGGGGAAAAACATGTATGAGAGAAAGAATGTATTTATGACTGAAAACTCTAAGACATTGATGAGAGAAATTGACAAGGACACAAATAAATGGAAAGATAGGTTGTGTTCTTAGATCGGAAGAATTAATATTGTGAAAATGTGTATACTGTCCAAAGTGGTTTACAGATTCAATGCAATCTTTATCAAAATTCCAATGGCATTTTTCATAGATATAGAAAAAACAATCCTAAAATTCATACATAACCACGAAAGACCTCAACATCTAAAGCAATCTTAAGAAAGAAAACCAAAGTGGGAGGCATTACACTTCTTGATTTCAAACTATATTACAAAGCTATAGTGATCGAAATTATGTGGTACTAGCGTGAAAACAAACACAGAGACCAATGGAACAGAATAGAGAGACCAGAAATAAACACCCATTCTTGGGTGTCAAAAATATACAACGGGGAAAGGAAAGTCTCTTCAATAAAGGGTGTTGGGAAAACAAATGGAGAAGAAATAACAAAAAAAATCATCATTAGGCAAACATAGTAACTGATTCAAGCAAGACTTATAAATGTATTCCAGAACTAATGGATGGACACTGAGAATATAACCTATATTTAAAATATGCCTGAAAATATGAGTGTTCATTTATATTATCTCAAAGTATTTGTCCACAAGATACTTACTAATTGTAAAGAAAAATATAATAATGTTATAGAGGAGAAACCTAGCAGATACTACTTATCACTTTGAAGTGATCAAAGTTAATGTTACCAGTAACGTGACTTTCTGATACACTCTTGTGAAGAACATAGCACTGCTTCTGGGGATAGTCTAGTTAAAATGGATAACCTGAATCTAGTTATGAGTCAACATCCAACAAACCCAAAATTCTACAAAATAATTGACCCATACACTTAAAAGACATCAAGGTTAAAAAACATAAGGAATACAGAAAAATTGTACCAGATTGAAGGACAGTAAGGAGACATGACAACTTAAGTGCAACATGTTATCCTGCACTAGGTCTCTGACTACAGATATTATTTGTTTTTCTTTTTCTGTAGAGGACATTATTGGGACTGTTGCCAAAATTTGACTGTAGCTTGTAGACTGATGGTGGTGGTGTATCGGATTTAGTTTCCTGATGTTGATGTACTCTGATTATATAAGAAAGTATCTTTGTCTTTAGGAAACTTTTTATTGAAATCTTTAGCAGTAAAAAAGTTTCAAGTTTGCAGCTTACATTCTAGTGGTTTAGAAAAAAATTATATACTACGTAAAAATTGTATATACATACATATACATATATATAATATATATGTATGTGTATGTATATATATGTATATATATAGAGAGGGAGAGAAATCAAATATTTTACATTATTTTAAATGTTAATGATTGGCAAACCGTATAGGAATGCTTTGGACTAGTGCAATCTTTCTGTAAATTTAAAATTAGTTTAAAGTAAAAAGTTAAAAAGCTAACCTCTAAAGTAAGCTCTAATGTGGGGCTCAAACTCACAAACCATGAGATTGTGACCTGAGCTGAAGTTGGATGCTTTACTGACTGAGCTATCCAGGCATCCCTGGTTTCTTTATCAGTAACCAGGACTATCGGTTTTGTAGTTTGGATTTTATTTATGGTATTATTTTGAGGTTCTGGTTTCTAATTCATAAACTCCCAATGATTAATGGATTCTTGTTCAGGTTTCCTGATTTATGAGACTGAATTATGAAATCTCATAATTCAGAATGTATGTAGTGAAGCCAAATTTATTTTATTGCTGCCTTATTGAGTATTTAGAACTGCTGAATTGCTGTAAGTAGAAATTAAATATAAACAAAGTTCAGAGGTTACAAATGCTTTGGATAGAAATTGCCTAAAGCATTTTTGTGGAGCAAAACTACTAGCTTCATTAAATAATACATTTTAAAATAGCAAACAAACCAAAGCACCTTCAGATTCTGAAGTGATTCTGATTATGTCAAGTCAGCTAACTAGCAATATGTTAAAGAAAGAAAATCTAAAATCACTCAAATTACTCCCACTGCCATTTTAGTCAGATCCATTGGACAAGTTATTCAAATAATATTGCAACTTTTAAACATAGGAAACAGCCCATGTACATCCATCTAAGTTTTCAATTTTTTGAAGATCTAAAACTCTATCAATATCTCTGGGAGCTTTTTCCACAAGGTGCTACTTATTATTGGGAAGACTCTAAAGTCGCCTTCTGATCTAAATCTTTGGTAACCTCTAGGAGACATGATGAATGCTTTGTTTACAAGATTTACTTTTGCCTTTTCCAAAACAGTGTGAGTGAAGTATACAGGATTTATCTGGTATATTTGATCAACACAGATCTTCAAAATTTTTCCACAAACTGATACATCTTGGCTGAATTATATGAAAATTTATATCTGCTTTCCCTAAATTTTCCACAATACAAATATGAAGCCAAGCAGAGTAGAAAGTCTACCATGGAGCCCTCAAACATAGAAAACATGTGGAATGTATTGGAGTGGAGCTGACACCAAACTAAGAAAGGTCAATGAATAAGATTAGCTGAGGAGCAATGTCAAGGATGTTTGGCAGGACACTGACATTCTTTTTTTTTTTTAAGTTTATTTATTTGAGAGAGACAGAGACAACACAAGTAAGGGAGGGGCAGAGAGAGAGAGAAAGAGAGAGAGAGAGAGGAAGAGAGCAAGCTCCACACTCAATACAGAGCCCAGCACGGGGCTTGAACTCGCAAACTGGGAGGTCATGACCTGAGCCAAAATCAAAAGTCAGATGCTTAACCAACTGAGCCACCCAGGCGCCCTGGAAACTGACATTCTTAAAAAAAAAAAAAAAAGATTTCATGGTTCATGGTAAGGTTAAAGAAAAGTAATAATAAATGCTATGAGTTTGGGGACAGAAGAGACAAAATTTTTAATTTATTTTAAAATGTGATAGATTAATGAGGATGTAAATCAAATAGGAGTCAAGGGAAGAGTTGAGAGGAAGTAGAGACAACAGGATTCAAAAATACATTCCTTTAAAACTCATTTGCACACAATGATTAATATTTTTATAGAATTTTATCAGTCAGATGCTTATAATGTATCCATTAGTCTTAATTACCAAGTCACATTATTTTGAACCAAATTATTGTCCCTCCATGACCCAGTGCTATAAAAAAATTAAATATACTGTGCACATGACCCTAATAAACACAATTTAAAATATGCACTAAAGAAAGGTCTTTCGTTTTCAACTTTTCAAGTAAGTCTCTTTCAGGGAAAAAAAAAATAATTGAGAATGTAACTATATGAAAAGTGTGCCTGAAAAAACAATTACACAGTAACTGTGTTCAAAAAGACGTGTGTCTCATCATAACATTTTGACCAGCCTTGATCTATTGAGGAGCTGACTATAAATCATGACAATGGTAGGAAGTGCCCTGGGATCAGAGACTACTCCAGTGTTACTGTAATTTCTACAAAGTATTTCCTCTTTGATACTACTTGTTTGTGATACATAGTTTAAGACTATTCCTCACTCCAGGCATAGTGATGACTCAAATTCTCCTTTTCTTTTCCAATTCCTTAGAAAATTTTCAATAATAATCTTTGATTGTTTAATAGGTGCTATTTCATGTGAGAAAGTCTGATTTACTCCTAAATACTTTTGCTTCTGCTTATTACTTTAGCCTTTATTTGGGTTTCATGTTGTAATGATCTATTTATTTCTGCTCTCACTCTTGACCAGATGCTAACTTTAGGTTACTCTTACTTTTTTTTAGAATGGACCAGTGAATACAAACCTAGTATTGTTTAATCCTTTTCTAAATGGCAAATTTCAGTGAGGGTCACACACTGGTAACAAACCCATGTGGGAAATGAACCTGATTGGGAAAACATGCTACAAGTTTGTTTTAGCTTAATGCCTTTTAAATAATTCACAGTGAGAATTTTAAGACTAAATCATGTAGATCCATTTTCAGTGTTGTTTATGGGAGGGTGAAATAATCCGGTTCTGTGTGCCAGCGACTATGTAACCTTTGTCCTTAGCCACTCTAGTCCTTGCTTGTCTCATTAACAGAGTGTGAAAATTAGACATGACTTCCATGGGCCCTACAACTCTGATTCCATGATTTGCCTCTTTCTGCTTCATGAGCGTGATTCCAATACATATAAGACAAAAACATTTCAAAAGTAGAGTCCCATGTCTAGGACACTGTAAACTACTAATAGTTAATAGAATAAATAAATTAATAAATAAATAAAGGGTACTTTGAAAGGGAATTAATATTACTAAGTCTCTACATCTTCAGACTTGTCCTTTTCTCTGTTTAGAATTCCTTTTCCCAGTTCCTCACATGGCAGGTTCCTCATCACTCTTATTGCAGATTGAATGTCACTTCTTATGTGTTGTCCTTTCTGACCACCTATCCTAGGGAAATAGTGGGAAATCCTTTCAAAAGGTCTAGTTTATCCCTTGAGAAATATGTTTTTAAAATTTCTCTAGGAGACTTATTTTCAGAAAGTTATTTAATGGCTCTGGTAATCATAAACACATTATTTTGACATAATGAGTTAAATAGTGTACTAAAGATGGAAATGAACATTCAAATGTAATGAGTTTAATTGATTAAAAGAGAGTGTTCTTTGGGGATTAAGCAATATTTGCAGATGTTGAGTTTATTGCCTGAAATGTGCTGATTCAAGGGTCTTAAATGTTAAAAGCGTTTGATTATTAAACACTGCCTTTAAAATATGTAAAAAAAAAATGGATTCAATTCTCTCTCTCTCTCTCTTTTTTTTTTTTTTTTTTTTTTTTTTTTTGGTCCAGCATTGCAGCATCTATGGAAACAGGATTAATGTGTCAGCCAAAGTCCTATTTAAGCAGTATATTTAGCCTCATAAAATTGAGGCAGTTATTGTGACAGAGTTAGGATCCTCTAGACTGTAAATTTCTTTGCTTTTGATGATGTTGGCAGTTTTGAGGAATACTGGTCAGGAATTTTTAGAATGTCTCTCATTTTGGGTTTGTCTGATGTTTTTCTTATACATTATGGCTATGAATCTTTGGGAGTATGACCATAAAAGTGAAGTGCCATTTTCATGTGATAGAGTTTTGTACTCTGTTTATCATGATAACATATCACTCTGTATAATTATCTGATATTATATAGTATACAATATTATTGATAGAAAATTTGTGTTTATAAATTTATTTGTTTAAAATATGCTTCCCAACAAAATAATTCCATGAAAGCTAGTATTTAGCTGTCTTTTTTTTTTAAAATTAATGTTTATTTACTTTTGAGAGAGAGAGACAGAGAGACAGAGTGTGAGCAGGCGAGAGGCAGAGAGAGGGAGACACAGAATGTGAAGCAGGCTCCAGGCTCTGAGCTGACAGCACAGAGCCCAATTCGCGGCTCGAACTCACAAACCATGAGATCATGACCTGAGCTGAAGTTCTACATTTAACCAACTGAGCCACCCAAGCACCCTGAGTGTATTATCTTCTGTATAGGCAGCTGAATCCCATCTCAACTCCATTTTAATGCTGTGGCTACTGTATCATGTAATATACTAAGGCAGGGTCTTTGAATTTGGGTATAATGTCAAGAAGAAGTTACCCCTTGAGATTTAAACTAACTTAAATCAATAATATAAATAAGTAATCAATAATATAAATCAATATCTCTTTACAGAGGTATCTTAGTCTAAGAAGTGGTCTTAGATTTGAGTATTCCCTAAATCAAATTAGGACGATCAGAATTCACATAAATCTAATCATGGAGACCAGTATATGTAATATATCCTTTTGGATATATCAAGACAGCATATCAAGACAGTACCCGTGGGGCACCTGGATCACTCAGTCAATTAAGCAGCTGACTCTTTGATTTCAGCTCAGGTCATATCTCACAGTTTGTGAGTGCAAGCCCCACATTGGGCTCTGTGCTGACAGTGTGGAGCCTGCTTGGGATTCTCTCTCCCTCCCTTTTTCTCTGTTCCTCCTCAACTTGTGCGCTTGCTCTCTCTCTCAAAATAAATAAACATATATATATATATATATATATATATATATATATATATATATATATATCAGAAGATACTTACTAGGATTTGCTATTAAGATCTTAAAAGGATATGTCATTTGCAAATACCTTCTCTTATTCTGTAGATTGTCTTTTAGTTTTGTTGTTTCTTTTGGTGTGCAGAAGCTTTTTATTTTGATTTACTCCCAATAGTTTATTTTTGCTTTTGTCTCCTTTGCCTCAGGAGACCTATCTAGAAAAAAGTTGCTGCAGCCAGTGTCAAAGAGGTTACTGCCTATATTCTCTTCTAGGATTTTGATGGTTTCAGATCTTAACATTTAGGTCTTGAATTCATTTTGAATTTAGTTTTTCATGTGGTGTTAAAAATGTGGTCCAGACTCTTTCTTTTGCTTGTTGCTCTCCAGTTTTCCCAACACCATTCATTGAAGAGATCATCCTTTTCCGATTGGATAGTCTCTCCTGCTTTATTGAAGATTAATTGACCATATAGTTGTAGGTTTATTTCTGGGTTTTCTGTTTTGTTCCATTGATTTATGTGTCTGTTTTTGTGACAGTACTTTACTGTTTTGATTACTACAGATTTGTAATATCATTTGAAATCCAGAATTGTGATGCCCCTAGCTTTCCTTTTCATTTAAAAAAAATTAATGTTTATTTATCTTAGAGAGAGTGAGAGAGACAGAGCATGAGCCGGGGCGGGGCAGAGAGAGAGGGAGACACAGAATCTGAAACAGGCTCCAGGCTCTGAGCTGTCAGCACAGAGTCCAACGTTGGGCTCAAGCTCACGGACTGTGAGATCATGACCTGAGCCAAAGCCAGACACTCAACTGACTGAGCCACCTAGGCGCCACATTTGCTTTTCTTTTTCAAGATTGCTTTGGCTCTTCAGGGTCCTTTGTGTTTACATACACATTTTAGAATAGTGTGTTCTAGTTTTGTGAAAAATGCTGTTGGTATTTTGGTAGGGATTGCATTAAATGTGTAGACAGCTTTGAGTAGTATAGACAATTTTACGAAATTTGTTCTTCCAATTCATGAGCATCTAATGTCTTTCCTTTTCTTTGTGTCATCTTTAATTTCTTTCATCAGTGTTTTATAGTTTTCAGAGTACAATTCTTCTTTGTTTAGGTTTATTCCTAGGGATCTTATTATTTTGGGTACAATTGTAAATGGGATTGTTTTCTTAACTTCTCTTTCTGTTGCTTCATTATTCTTATTCATTATTATGCAACAGATTTCTGTACATTGATTTTGTATCCAGCGACTTTACTGAATTTGTTTATCAATTCTAGCAGTTTTTGGGTGGAGTCTTTGTTTTATATATATATATATATATATATATATATATAGTATCATGTAACCTGGAAATAGTGAAAGTTCTAATTCTTCCTTACATATTTGGATGCCTTTTATTTCTTTTTGCTGTTTGATTGCTGTGGCTAGGATTTCCAGTACTATGTTGAATAAAAGTGGTGAGAGTAGACTTCCTTGTCTTGCTCCCAACTGTAGGGGAAAAGCACTCAGTTTTCCCCATTAAGGATGATGTTAACTGTGGGTTTTTTATATGTGGCTTTTATTATATTGAGGTGTGTTCCCTCTAAACCTACTTTGTTGAGGGTTTCTATCATGAATGGATGTTGCACTTTGTCAAATGCCTTTTCTGCATCTATTGAAATGATCATATGGTTCTTATCCTTTCTCTTACTGACATGATGTTTCACATTGATTGATTTGCTAATATTGAACCACACTTGCAACCCAGGAATAAATCCCACTTGGTGTGGTGAATGATTTATTCTGCTCTTTTAGGATGGAATTTTCTGAGTATGTCAGCTAAATTCATCTGATCCGGTGTGTCGTTCAGAGCCATTGTTTCCTTGTTGATTTTTTGTTTAGATGATCTGTCCATTGATGTAAGTAGGGTGTTAAAGTCTCTTACTATACTTGTATTATTTTCAGTTAGCTCCTTTATGTGTGTTATTAAATATTTTATGTATTTGGGTGCTCCTATGCTGGCTGGGTACGTAAATATTTACAATTATCATATATTTTTTTTTGTGGATTGTCCCTTTCATTAGTATATAGTGTCCATCTTTGTCTCTTATTACAGTTTGTGTTTCTAAGCCTATTTTGTCTGATATAAGTATTGCGACTGTGGTCTTCTTTTGACATCCATTTTCATGACAGATGTTTCCCTGTCACCTACCTCACTTTCAGTCTATAGGTGTCTTTAGTTCTAAAATGAGCATCCTGAAGACAGTGTATTATTGGGTCTTGCTTTTTTATCCATTATGTCACCCTATGTCTTTTGAATAGAACATTCATTTCATTTACTTTCAAAGCAATTATTGATATGTGTTTATCATCATTTTATTATTTGTTGTTTCTGAAGATTTTCTCCAATCTGTTCTTGTGTTTCTCTCATATTTTGCTTATTTTCTTCAGTGGTGTGTTTGGATCTCTTTCTCTTTTTTCTTTGCATAGTTATTAGTGTAATTTTGATATATAATTACCATTAGGTTTGTATATAACCTCTTCTGCATATAGCTGTCTATATTAAGTTGGTGGTCATAAATTTGAACCCATTCTTTACTCCTCTCCTCCCCAAATTTTAGGTATATGTTATGTTTTATATCCTTTTATTTTGTGAGTTCTTTGATTGTTTTTTTACAGACATCTTCATTTTTACTGGTTTTGTGTTTCATACCTTTATACTGTTGCTTTTAGTCTCTCCTTTCCACGTCAAGAGTCCCTCTTTAATATTTCTTGTAGGGTTGATTTAATGGTCATGAATTCCTTGTTTGTCTGAGAAACACTTTATCTCTCCTTCTATTCTGACTGATAGCCTTGCTGGGTAGAGTATTCTTGGCTGCAGATTTTTCCCACTTAACACTTTGAATATATCATACTACTTCCTTCTGGTCTGCCACGTTTCTGCTGAAAACTCTCCTGCTAGTCTTATGGTTTTTTTCTTGTAAATTACTGTCTTCTTTTGTCTTGCTGCTTTTAAACTTTTTTCATTATCATTATCTTTTTCCAATTTAATTATAATACGTCTTGGTATGGATCTACTTTTGTTGATTTTGATGGGAGTTCTTTATGCCTTCTGGATCTGTTTATTTCCTTCCTCACATTAGGGAAGTTTTTACCTATTATTTCTTCAAATAGCTTTTCTGCCCCTTTTCTCTCTCTTCTTCTGGGACTCCTATAATATGAATGTTATTATGTTTGATGGAGTTCCCTAAGTGTATTCTTGTTTTGCATAGTTCTTTTTTCTCTCTTTTGTTCAGCTTGTTTACTTTCCTTTTCTGTCTTTAGGTCACTAATTCATTCTTCTGCTTCTTCCACCCTGTTGTTCAATCTATGAAGCATGTTTTTCATTTCATTTATTGAGCCCTTTATCTCTACTATGTTATTCCTTATCTCTATGTTGAGAATCTCACTCCTGTCTTCCACTCTTTTCTCAAGTCCATTGAGTATTCTTATGATCATTACTTCAAATTCTCTACCAAACATATTGCTTATATCTGTTTTGCTTAGATAATTGCCTTTAGCCTTGTCTTGTTTTTCATTTGGGAGAAATTTCTGTGTCTTGTCGTTTTGTCTACATCTCTGTGCCTGTTTCTTTGTGTTAGGAAAGTCAGCTATGTCTCCTGTTCTTGAAGGTAACGGCCTTATGAAAAAGAGGTCCTGTATGCTTGCTGTCTAGTGTACCCCTGTTCTCCAGGGCCTTGCACTTCTGGGAATATCTCCAGTGTGTGCTGCATGTGCTCTGTTGTTTTGTCTTGGCTACTTTATCCTTCAGGTCAGTAATCTGCAGGGGCTCTCTTTGCCTGTTGTGGGCAGTGTCTGGTCCCTGGCCTGAATGTGGCCTGTTTTAACTAGGTCTGTTTGTGAAATGAGACCTGGCACCATCTCTGCAGGAACTGAGGCTCTGCACAACTCCCATGTGGAGAGACACAGTGTCAGTAGGTGTTAAGCCTGTCTTCTGGGGAGGGGGCCCACCGGGCTGGGACTGAGGCAAACATGACTGGGAGGGGCAGTTCCCCTGGAATGTAGGGGGGTGAGACTTAGTGTAAGCAAGTTAGTTAGTGAGTGTTAGCCCTGCACTCATTTCTGCAGGTGCACCTGTTCTTATGCTGAAGGATGGGGAGAGGGGAGCTTGGCACCAACCAGCTCTTTTGTTTCCAGAGGGGTCTCTCTGTGAACACTGTCTCTCTGGGATACATTCTGAGATGAGTGAATAACCTCCACACTGTGGGCCTCCAGGTGCTCTTCAGATCTCTGTTTCCATGATGTACGTACGTAAGTTATTTCCCTACCTTCTTTCCAAGGGCAGCCCCATGTCCTCTAAGTTCTCTCAGAGCCAAGCTTGCTGACTTTTAAAATGCCAGACTTTAAGCCCCTCCCACCCCCAGTTGCAAGAACTCACTAAATTCAACCTTCCTCACAATCCCCCAAGCCAATTGCTGTGGGGATTTGTTTTCCCAATGTGTTCCCCTGTATGCTAGTCTGTCTCTTACCCTTTTTCACAACCGCATCTTCCTTCCCACCCAAGCAGTTATGATCCATTTCTCTCCCAAGTCAAGTCTCTATACTTCCTACCTTCTTCAGTGTGACCTCTTCTCTACTTTTAGTTGTAGAGTTTGTTCTGCCAGTCTTCAGGTCAGTTTCTGGGGTACTTAGGATGATTTTGATAGTTATCAAGCTGTATTCATGGGATGAGGTGAGCCTAGGGTCCTCCTATTCCACAGCTATCTTCCAGCCTCTATCCTCCACTAACTTACATCTTAAACTCAGAAGTCAATCATAGAAATTAGAAGCATTATTGGAAATGTAAATGGAGAAATAAATCCATTCTGTAAAGGCAACTTAATTTAATGGTTTTCAAGAAGGACAACTTTCAGTGAATTGGTAGAGCAATTGTAATTAGGAATGTTTGGTGCTTTAAAATATGAAGCAATAAGTGAAAAAACTTCAGGCCTGAGATATGTTCACATAAACTATTAGTGAAGCAAAATGAAATAATGCTGTTTAAGGGGAATGGCAAATAATGCTAAGGCAGTTGTGAACAGGGTTGACTAATGATTCAAGCATCACCCCTTCTGATCCACCCTCATGAAGACTTTCTCATTAAGAATAAGGCTGTATTCTTTGTAACACTATATACTTTTGAATTACCCCCAGAAGACTACTTAACACAGTTGTTTTATATACTGCCTCTGTCTTCCTCATGGACTGGGAGATCATTGAGGACAGATATGTCTTTTTTGTCATTCACTGATACATTTGTTCACTAATCCAACCATTCAGACATTCATCTATTTATTCTCATGTTCAAAATATATTTTTGAGTATCTACAATAGGGCAGACCAGTTGAGCCTGATTATGAACACTTAAACTTGAAGTCTCCTGCAACTTACACAATAGGTCCCCAAAATAAATATACATATGTTAAATAAATAAATATGCATACACTTCATGTAGTTGTTTTGGTCTGTTACACACTATTTGTATGTCCCATTGGTTCTGGTTTCAGGGGGAAAAACAGTGAAACCCATATATCCTGAGATACTGGTACACTAAACTCCACCTCTACTTTCTGTGACCAGTTTTGTCTTACAACTAACTGGAGGAAGCTAGTCAAATCCACAAACAGCCTAAAAGGTCTAAAGGTCTACACTGGCTATAGAAAGCTTTGTAGTATCAGAAACTAAAATAATTGTCTACATAGTTCTACACAGTAGTCTTCAATTATGCCATGTATTTTTACTTATTATATCTACTTGCCCTCAGAGCCAGAAGCCAGAGAATTTATTGATATCAAATTGTATTGAGCATTTATTTAAAAAAAAATGTTTATTTATTTACTTTGAGAGAGAGGGAGAGTGAGCATGAGTGGGGGAGGGGCAGAGAGAGAGAGAGAGGGAGAACGAACCTGTGCTGTCAGCACAGAGCCCAATACAGCTCAGTCCCACAAATTGTGAGATCATGACCTCAGCTGAGATCAAGAGCTACTTGTTTAACTGACTGGGCCACCCAGATGCCCCTGTATTCAACATTTCCTTATTAACTTCTTACCTTCTGCTGAATTTTGTGTTTTCCCACTATGAACTTAATGCAGAGTGAACATGACATTTCTTCATCTTGTTCCTTCTAATATGGTGGTGCAAATTATGATGCCCCTTAGAACTCTAGGTGCCTACAACCTCAGTTAAGTGCTATTAATGGAGATAGACTTTCAGATATTCTTGAATTAATATGAATACTGTGTAAAGCCCTTCAGATTGTATTATGCCTTGGTTATACGGCAAAGTTTCAAATTCTGGACTGAGAATTGCCAGTAAATCTAGATCGATCATATTTTCACATTTCTCCTCAATTTTGCCTCACAACCACTGACTTTGGTGGTTGATAAGAGCCAATAGCAATTTGATTTCTGGTCCAACAGTGAGGAGTATACCTTCAAAGCACAGAGATAATATCCCTCTCCATCTTGTCTAGTCAAAATAGCTATTTTACTAGACAAAAAAAATCTCTTATACATAAATGCTCTGGCCTATTAAATATTTAGTTTTCAGTATATGTTTATCTATAGACTCTTCATTTGTCTCCTCTTACCCATACTTTTCCACACTTAACAGGCTAACACGCTTTCACAATAAATGTAGGAATTCACTTGTACTTTGGCCATGCAAGGATTCAAAAACATGTTCCACCCCAAATCCCACCCCTGTACCATAAATAACATCTATACAAAATAGTAGAAGAAACTTAGTTTATAAAAGGAGACCTATGTACCAACCTATAGTCTTAGGCAAAGCACAATGATCCATTTGGTGTAAAAAAAAGCTGCTGGATATCAATAGTACCTTTGAATCATGGAGACATTATTTGGAAGATATGGCCCTATGATAATGAACCTGGGAAATAAAATTTAGGACAACTCAGTCTAAAAAGTTAGAAACCACTGGAGGGTATTGAGCAGGAAGTGGCATTATCAGCCATGCTTTATTTGGGTTAACTGTAAGGGTAAAGGAAATTTATTAAGACTATTATAAAACTATTAAAATTATCTGGGTCAGAGATGTGACAAGCATTTGAATTCTAGATATATTTTGAAGGTAAAGTAAATAAGATTTTCTAATGGATTGGATGTAAGTACAAAGGAAAGTGAAAAGTCAGGAATTACCACCCCCCACCCCCCCAAACTTTTGGCTTGAGCAGCTGGAAGATGGAGATTCCATATTTTAAATGAAAAAGATTGTAAAATGAGAAATTTGTAAGTACAGCTCAGGATTTCAATTTTGGACTAGTTGAGTTTGTCATGCTTATTAAGTAGCCAAATAAAGATGTCAAGTAGGCATTTGAATATAGGAGTCAAGTTCAGAGGCATGATCTCAACCAGATACATGCATATGAGAACTGCCAGAGCACAGATGGTATTTAAATCCCTATGAACAAAAAATGTCACCTGGGAAGTTAGTGTAGATAGAAAAGGTTAGAAGATACGTAAGAACTAGAGCCCTTTACTACTTACAGGATAAAGAGATGAAGAAAAATCCATGAAAGAGATTGAGAAGGAGCAACCAGTGCACTAGGAAGAAAACCAAGGGAGTGTGGTGCTGTAGAAGCTGAGCAAAGGACATACAAACAGGAAGGCATGATCTGTGCCAAATGCTGCTTCTAGGTCAGGTAGAATGAAGAGAAAGAATTGAACACTAAATTATGAATTATTGTATACTTTAGAACATTATTATAAGTTTTAAGCTACACGTATTTGTAGACAGTTCTTTTTCCATTGAATGGACTATGATATCAACAAATCCTGTTGTTTTTTACATATTGTGAGTAAAAGAACCTCTTCAGATGTTGTTACAATCAATATGTAGACTGTGTTGACTTGAGCTATTACACAAGCAAGCTCTGAGTTTTGCAGAAAACTGCATTAATGTGGTTTGTTTTTATTGGTTAGGTTACAGATTGCAGCGAGACAAAGAAGAAACGTATTTTTCCATTTTCAGATTAAAGAAAAACACACACAAATTTTCTTGAAGTCTAGACAACTCTCTTTTTTCAATTTGATGTAAGAAATTTTTCTTTTTTAGCCCTGTGAACTTCAGGTTCCTGATAGTCGACATTTATGCTTAGTATTCCCTTAGCAACCATCGTAAATAAAATGATTTATACTTTTTTTTCCAAACTAATAATCCATAGTTACATAAATCTCATTTATAAATGCGACTTTAAAGAAATCCTAGGGTACAACGTAAATGATATATTTAAAAATAAAGGCACTATACGTAGTATATTCACCATGAAACAGTTGAAATATTGTGTCAAACAAAGTTATACAATTTAAAATTTAGGGGGAATATCACATGATTTTAAATCTAATTTTAAAGGTGTTTTGTTTTGTTCACACACATTATGCTCAGAGACTGAGATTGTCTTCGCCAATAATTTATTTAACACAGGTTCACCATGGGAATTATAATTTTCGTTGTACAATTTAAATTAATTATTATAATTTAAATTTAAATTATATAATTTTTAATTATAATTTACAGTCACAAGCCAAAAGCATACAGATAATGTCTCTTAAGAAGCCAATAAAGAAATAACATTCTCTCCAAACCAATGACAGATTAATTACACTATTTTTCCAGGCAAAGGAGAGATGAAACAAATAAAGCCCAGATTTAGTTGAGGTTTAGCGTTCTACAAGCTGGTTCTCAGGAAAGTTAGTTTAGCCAGCCAGGAGCTGACATCCAGCTGCCAGTACAAAGTGAAAGTCCCTTGTTGCTAGAGCACGATGCTAGTGGAACAAAGGCACTGGTGTTGGCAGGCGAGATGATCTCCTTCGTGGGGTTGCTGCATGGCTTTCACCACTACCAGCCCAGGGCAGGAGCGAATGTCCAAAGGTCTTTGGAGAGCTGTTTAGATCAGTAGAGCAGCCTTGCTCAGGCAGAACACCCTCAGTAAGTCCTCACAAATTCTTGGTATTTAAAGTTTAAATATACATGACTTTATGGTTAGTCACTTCTCCATATATTCACGTCAATGAGCACTCAGTAGCACAATAATTTTGATGACATTATTCTGACATGACCTCTGCATCATAAGCAAATTCACCTTTGGATTAAAGCAACTTTGCTTAAGCCATAAACAAGTAGATTTGAAATCATAACGAACCAATAGACCACAAAAGGCCTTTTATCTCACTCAGATCTTTAATTTGTCAAGACTATATTGATTCAATCACATTATTAGTAATAAATAGAATAAATACATAAATAATTCTTTTTTGCAAGATTTGCCTATAGGTGGAGAAATGAGTCTCTTGAATACTTTACACAAGAATAATATTTGTAACCTCAAATGATGCTAAGATATGCTTTACTTTTAATGTAAGTATTATCTATTGCTGCTACTTTGTGTAAGTAGTGCATGAGGACATGAGGCTGGAAATAAAATGTACACTTTTTCAAATAATTAATGATAACATGCAAGATCTAAGTGTGTTTCTATGGACAGCATTTTATAATATTCCAGTTGATATTTGATCTTAAATTCCTCAACTGAGAAATCAATATAGAAAGTTGTAAGACCTTATTTCAGGGCCCCACCCAAGGCTGCTGCTGATTATGTTTCAAAAGATTTCCTCTGCAGATTTTCCACTGCCTTCACAGGAGCTCTGAAGCACTTGGGATGAGACACCATTTCCTTTATTTACGGGAAGTGTTGCTAAGTTGGGGCCTCTATACTTACCATGACATTTTGCTTCAGAAAGATAGGAGAAAGAAAAACAACCAAGACTTTTGGCAGATGGTGTCTGCATGATTATGAAACAGGGTTACCTGCGAAGCGGGGTGTGTCTGAGGGAAATAGCGGCAGTGGAAACAGAATAGGTAAAAGGTAATCATGACTGACAAATTTTTAAACAGAAATTTTTGATTTTAAAACCTGATACTAAATATTAAATTCTGACTTTCTTATGAACAAGACACTGGCTCATTCAGTAAACCAACCACTTAATTTCAGCTTTCTGAGAAATGCCAGGAGAAGTCACTCAAGAGAGCAAAATTGACAGAGAAGTTAAATTTCTCCCCACATGAATTTTTCTCTAATTGTCCTAAAAATACATAGAAGCATTTCATTGCTTGAGGAAGAACTTCTATACCCAATTTGAAAAACTCAAGGCTATTTTTCTTATGTGTGTGTGTGCAGTTATTTTGCCAGCGCTTGTCAATACTGCTCAGCTCACATTTTCTTACCCACAAACCATTTGATTTTAATTTTGGGGTTTCCAAAGAGTTTATTAGGAACAAAAAAATAAATTGAGAACATGGCACTTTCTTTTTTTCTCCTAAAGGATTAATGAAATTGGAGATGATATTTTAAATAAAAATTCAACTCATATTTTATTTTTTTAATATTTTATTTATTTTTGAGAGAGAGAGAGAAAGAGAGAGAGAGAGAGTGAGCGAACGCGGTAGGGACAGAGAGAGAGGGGAACAGAAGAGCCAAAGCAGGCTCCAAGCTAACAGCAGCAAGCCTGAGGTGGGGCTCAAACTCACAAATTCTGAGGTCATGACCTGAGCCGAAGTCTGACACTCAACCGACTGAGCTCCCCAGGTGCCCCTAATTTATTTTTTTTAGTAACATAAAATAACACTGTTTCATTTTCACCATAATTATCAAAATACAAACAGAAATGCTAAATTCAAATTAAATGTAAACTAAATTTAAACTCAATCAAAAGATCATCCTAGGCATTGAAAAAATGGAATTAGACCTACATAGGATTAAAACCAGATTTTCTTGAACACAACTCAAAGAAACCCAAATGGATAGAAAATGTATGAATACAGAATAACATTACTTATTGGGGAGACTACCAAATGTGCTCCAAAATTTATTTTTCACCTTTCCTATTTTGTGTCATCAGACACAAAGCGTAAAAAAACTTTAAATCGCAGAAGCATTAAAACAGACTTCTCGGGGCGCCTGGGTGGCTCAGTCGGTTAAGCGGCCGACTTCGGCTCAGGTCACAATCTCGCGGTCCGTGAGTTCGAGCCCCGCGTCGGGCTCTGTGCTGACAGCTCAGAGCCCGGAGCCTGTTTCGGATTCTGTGTCTCCCTCTCTCTCTCTGACCCTCCCCCATTCATGCTCTGTCTCTCTCTGTCTCAAAAATAAATAAACATTAAAAAAATTTAAAAAAAAAAAAAACAAAAAAAAAAAACAGACTTCTCAGCCTTTGGTGAGATGAATGACACATTTGACTGGAAATGAGTTACCTGGTGAATACTTAAAAGATTACTAAGATATCAAAATGGCTAGTTTGCAAAGATACCACATACAAAGGGGAACATAAGAAATTATTCAATAATCCAGATACCATTTAAAATTATTTTAGTTTTTTTCTAAAAAAAATGTGTGTAAAAGTTCACTCAAGTTTTCTAGAAATACAAGAACAAGAACAAACCCTAAAAGCATTGGATGCAGTGGAAAGAAGGAAGAGCAAATTAAAGTAAAAGAAATAATTGCACTAAAAGAGAAAGTTACCTATAACAAGAAAGAGAAACAGAAGAAGAAAGAAAATGTGAAAAATTCTCATGTGTGCAAGATGGAGAGTTCTAAGGGAAAGATTCAGGAGAGGACCAGAATTTAGCAGGAGAATACAGGATCTGAGTTTTAATACGAGTTCGTATTGTTTATTTGGGCTTTGCACTTTGGAGAGTAATTTATATCTGGTTGCTTCGTTGAGTAGTACTGTTATAATAAAGGTTGTGACCATGAGAGCTAACATTTCAAAGAATCTACTATATTTCAGAAATTGTGCTAAGCATTTTACAGGTACTGTCTCTTTGAACAGTTACAATAACTTTATAAGAGGTACAGATGAATAAATCAATATTCAAAGAGATTAGAAAACTTGTTCTTGGCCGCCTGGCTACTAACCAGGCCACCTGGCTACTAATGGTTCGTAACAGACTTTGCACAACTGATTTTCCAACTCTAAAGCTTGGGTCATCGCTGTTTTTGCTCTGCTGTCTCCCCAAAGACTAGTCAAAGGAGAGGGTACATTCTAAAAGGAACAATAATTTTAACTCACAAGGTATTTTTTTTTTCTTTTGAGATGCCACATAGCCTTCATGCTTCTTGCTTTGGTTTACAAATCAGAGCCAAATGTTTCATACCTCTTACAAAGTATCTCTGAGGTTTACACCACAATGGATGTTTGTGGGCAAAAGGGAAGGCAGGACAAAGAAGCACTCAACTTTGCACAATGAACAGAGGAAGAAAGGAAAAAAGAGTGGAAGAAAAGGACAAAAAGAGAAAGAAGAAAACCAAGACAGAGAAACAAAAGTCCAAAAAAGAAATATTGAAAATTATTGGAATACTAATTTCTTAGAGATATTTTCTTACACAAAGGGGTTACATAACTGAAATTTGATACCAAAAGACTATAGTTATACAAGATGAAGAATGTCTATAAAACAATAGCTAATAAAAACCTAACACTCCCATGAATTAGACACTCTTTTAACCTTTCCACATATTAACCAGTTTAAAGTAAATTGATTTTATAAATTAGGTCCTATTATTATTCCTACTTAACAGATGAGGAAATTAGGTCTCAGGAAGGTAATTGAGGGCTGCCAGAGTCCCACAGCTGTAAGTGGCAAAGCCAGGATATGAAAACTGGGTTGTTGTCAGAGTCCATGGTCTAAAAGTTCTTCATGAAATATAAAAATACAAAGATTAGTTAAGGGCAGTAAATCTTTTTGCTTCCTCCACTCAAGCATAGTAGCTTTGAGTAGAGCTAGAACAATTCTTTTTTTTTTTTTTTAAACGTTATTTATTTTTGAGACAGGGAGAGACAGAGCATGAACAGGGGAGGGTCAGAGAGAGGGAGACACAGAACCTGAAACAGTCTCCAGGCTCCGAGCTGTCAGCACAGAGCCTGACGCGGGGCTCGAACTCACGGACTGCGAGATCATGACCTGAGCCGAAATCGGCCGCTCAACCGACTGAGCCACCCAGGCGCCCCTAGAACAATTCTTTCAAATATTCGTGTTTATGCAAGTCATTTACAGACCTTGTTATAATCCAGGTTGCCTTCAGTAGATCTGGGGTGGGTCCTAAGATTCTGCATATCTAATCAGTTCTGTTAAAAAATTATTAAATAAGGCAATATTTTAAAGGTTGTTTAGTTGATACAAACAATCTTTATTTGATATCTCATGATGGAGACTGTCTTCTTTGGGAGAAGTGTGATACAAGGTGAAAGGCAGGAAGCTTTTATAAGATAAAGAATAAAGAACAAGGAAGAGACAGAAAATATCTGATGGGCTGGGGCCACATAGTCAACCTTGTTTGAGGTGAGAAAGAATAAGGAAGTCTAGAACCCAGAGTTGACTTAGAATTTGGAGATTGGCTGACTGTATATACTGTATTTCTGTATTTCAAGTGGAGCATTTACATTGCACAATAGTTTTTAAATTTCAGTTTGCTGACATGGCACCCAGGGCAGGAACAGCTCCATCTTGAACCTAAAGGTTATTTCAGCAGTTCCTATGTGATGCTGATGTTGATGCTGTATCTATAGACCAAAACTAAGTAGCAAGGGTTTAGAATGCTGCTGTGGGCTCCTGAGAGGAGCATGGTGGTGTGGGCGTGGTCAGGGTTTTGTGAAATGACACAAAGGGAGGGTTCAAGCACCAAGGTTGAGTTAACACACATGATTGATAATCCATAGACCTTTAGGGATGAGGTAGTCTTGGAGGTCATCACACTGAATTAATTTACTCTAAGAATGAGGTCACACTCAAAGGGACTTGTGGCTTGATTATTCAGCAAGTCAGTGATGACAATCTGTGGCTCTTGTTCCTGGACGTTTGCTCTGTTTATTCTGCCCAGCAGTTCTGAAGGGTATACCCACTCTCCTTGCCTAGCTTAGTCATTACAGAAAATTTATCATGCCTATTCTTTTAAAAAGGGATTCCAGAACCTTGTCTTTTAATCTTAGTTAAAATATACTCCTGGTTTGAAAAAATGTGGAGTTATAAATGAAAGTAAGGGCTTTCTATTAGTCAGGGTTCTGAAGAGAAACAGAACCCATAGGATACACACACACACACACACACACACACACACATACACACACACACACATATACATACACACACACTCACACATGCATATACACACATATATAAAGAGACTTAAAAAGAAATGGCTCAGGCATGTAGTTGGCAAACTGGAGTTCCGGGATTATCACAGTGTAGTTCTAGTTTAAAAGCCAATAGGCTTGAGGCTCAAAAAGAAATGATGTTTCCGTACGAAATCAAAGACCAGGGAAACCCATGTCTCACCTCCAAGTAGGGAGGTAGAAATTTCCTCTTATCTAGAGGAGCATCAGACTTTTCATTCTATTCAGGACTTCAACCAATTGGATAAGGACTACCCATATTGGGGAGGGCAATCGGCTTTCCTCAGTCTACTGATTGAGATGTTCATTTCATTTGAAAATACACATAATTCTGGTGCACCCAGAATTATGTTTAACCAAATATCTGAGAACTACTTGGCCCAGCTAACTTGACATATAAAATTAATCAGTACAGGCTTTGAAAACTTGACTTAATATATTAGAAACGATTTATTTAGAAATACGTATGTTTTGTAGACACACTTGTCTTGAATGAACCAAAGCTATAAAAATCCTGACAAACCATACCTGGTCTAATTTCCTAACTTTAATAGATCAGCCTTGGGAATTCTATTCATTTTCTTCAGGTGCCCAACAGGTGGTGCTATGCATTAATTTACTATATGAATACTGGGATTATTATTATTTAGTTGCTTCTTTTTATGAAGAAGAATAAATATAGCCATCTTAGTTGAACAGTAAGCTTAAAAACCAGAAACTATTTTTCATAAGCTAGTAGCTACTCAAATCTCAGTTCTCTTACTTCCAAGCTCTTTGACTTTGGAAAGTTACTTAACCTCTGAAATTGCAGTTTTTACCTCTAAAAATACAGAAAATAAATACGACCTTCCCCTTTTTGTGAATATTAATTGAAATAATACATAATAATCCCCTATCACATAGTATGGCACTTAATACAATTTCAGTAAATGCTAGCTACTGTTGATACCATTATTTCTAAAAATTTTTCTCTAGAATAAATAACTATTCTAATCGTATTTAGTATGTATGAAATATGTTGCATTTAACAAGCATTCTACATTTGAATAAAGTTTATGGACTAAGCCCTCAAGGAACATGCACCAGAAGAAGACAAATTATTGGATTCAGCACTAAGAAAGATATTTTTGAATAAATTTCTAATATGTTACAATACTTTAAATGTTTTCTAACCAACTCTTGATGGAAATATCATTGTTAGTATGTACTTGGTAGTTTAACAAAATTGTATTTCTTGTTTGTAGATTCTTTTATGGCTTAGTCTTGCCATTAGTGATTTAATTCTGTTCATTCTGCTTCTGAAGGGAGAATCATAATTGTGAAGTTAAATGAAGGTACGTGATTTAGGATAATGTTGTGTTTGGCATTATTTAACTATGGTTATTGTTGCTAAATAATTCTGAAGATGAAGACTGTCAGTTTGTTGAAAAGAATGATTAACATGTTAAGCTCCTTATAAAACATCTTACAGATAATAATTAAAATGTCCAGCTAATAACATAATAAGTTTCCACTCTTCTGTTAAACTTAACAGCTAAACGAATATTGCTGAAGATATTTAGTGACAAAAGCAGATTTACCCTGGAATCTTAGTGATTTTCTAATGTAGCACTGAGGTTTTGTCACAGTGGCCTAGCCTCTAAGAACGTTTGACAGTAATTGTTTTTCCATTGATGACTTTCTATTAAAAAGGAAATTCTTATAAAGCACAAAATTGGTTATTTCTGTATCTACTCACTTGACATTTAACAAAAGACATGCCTATTAATCCTTCAAAAAAGAGTACAGTGAAATATCTATTCAAAAGCAGCCATATATTAATGGATACGAGGTGGACCAGGAGCCAGGGTGTTCACGTTCTAGTCCACTTAGCAACTGTTTTACTATGTGACCTTGAATAAAAACTTTATTATGTGAACCAATTTTTCTACATTTTAAAGACATAGCTAATAATAGTACAAAACTGACTGAGAATGTGAACCTTTTGCTTACCCCAAGTCCTTTGATTTAAAAAGAAAAAAAAAATACGTGTCTCATGAGGAATAAATCCCTAATGACATTGGAAGAAAGTCCCTGGACCAGAAATGTTGACACCATTTGAAGATAGATATGGATTGATGAAGGAAATCAGAGCCCTAAATTCATAAATTGATGTCGACTTGGGAGGATTTCTGTGGCTTTATGAGCAGTTCAGGCATGTATCAAGAACAATAATAATGGAATAAAGTAATGGTCCTAGGACAAGGATATTGAACCAAATACATTCATATGGAGAGCCCAAGTTGGATCCCCCTCCCCCATTCCCAGCTCCCAACCCTTATGTTGAAAGACTACTCACAGACTAAAGCAGGGAGTTTGAGATCTGGGTTGGAGTGCTCCAGACAAGTGTCCCAGAGGGAAGAGAGATTCCTCAAACCAGAAGATGTAATATTGTCTCAATTTTCTAACAGAATATTCAACTTGTCATCAACATTCTCACCAGAGGCATGTTCCTGTAAACAAAACCAGTATTCACAAAGAGTGGAACGCATTTTTAAAATAATATTGAACAAATCAATATCAACAAATATTTGAAGAAAGTAGTGAGAGACAACAGGGACCAATTCCCAAGACAACTCATTTAATAGCATGAACATAAAAGATATTAAACTATATAACACATCTGTAAAATAACACATCTGTAAAAAAATAGTTAGAAAAATCAATTAGAGGTCTTAGGAATAAAAAAATCATTAAAATTATGGTTCAAATAAGGGCTAAAATAATATTTACACCTGTTAAGTGAATTGTTAATTGAAAAACTGAACTTGTAGACATCTTCTAGAATAAGTTGAAAAGAAAAAAATACAAAGTTGGCAGTGTGGCATAAAAGGCAAGAGAAGTGGAAGAAATCATTGAAAGTTTCAACCTACGTGTATTAGGAGTTTCAGAAGGAAGAAACAGAGAAAAATAATAGAGAGGTAACAAACATAAAAAAAAATCCCAGAACCGAAGGCAGATTAAACTGCATCAGCTCTAGGGAAAGGGGACTGAGCAGTGTCCTGAGACAGTGAGTGAACCAAAAGGCCACACTAAAGAAAAGGAGAAATTCTTATAGTTTTCAGAAAGGAAAATCAGATTACCTGCAAAAAATGAAAAATCAGGCTTGTGTATGATGTCTCATCAGTAGGATCGATTGTTAGAAGACAACAAAGCAGTATCATTAAAATACTAAGGGAGACTATGTTGGACCTACTTTCTTATACTCAGGAAAACAGCATTCAGATGAAAAGTGGGAAAATAGATATATTTCCAAAGTTTATTGACTTTCAGGCCTTATTTGATATAATTACATCAGTGTGCACCCCAATAAAATGACAAATGAATTAAAGACTGAATATTCTTGGATTTGTGGTGAACACAATAGCAACAACAAAATAAGCTGTACAATCTGTCATTAATGCATCATGTTACTATTGATGCATAATATCAAAGCAAAAATAGATAAAAATGACTAAGATCCTAGGAGTTTCCACACGAGAGTGACGTATAGAAGTGAGTATGTGTAGGTATGAGTGGAGTGGGGGATATGAAGGCCCAAGAAGACGCTTGTATTATTTTTTTTAAGTTTATTTATTTTGATAGAGAGAGAGAGAGAGAGAGAGAGAGCGAGCCAGTGGGGGAGGAGCAGAGAGAGGCTGGGGGGGGGGGGCGGTACAGAAGAGCTGAAGCAGGCTCTGTGCTGACAGAGAACTTATGAACTGTGAGATCATGACCTGAGCCAAAGTTGGACACTTAACCAACTAAGCCACCCAAGTGCCCCAACACTTGTTTTATTTAATGGGAAGTTGGAGACTAATTAATGATAGATCTTGATAGAAAATATAAGATTAAGTGGGTGTGATTAAGATTAAATGAGTATAACCACCACTGAAAGTTGAAATGGTAATTTTTCTGGACTATTAAAGCCGAAAAGCAGAATACTTCCAACTGATTAGAGGGGGAAAACACACACAAAAAGGCATCCTATAGACTATATCAAATAGGATGGATAGAACTAATGTAAATAAATTGGTATTCACAATAAATGTGAATGCGTTTAATTCCCACAAAAGGTAGTAAATCTTACACGCAATAAAATTATAACCTTGGCTGCAGTTTGCTTATAGATAGGCTTAGCCCAGAACAATCTCATTTTACACCTGTTGCCATATTTTCTTAATTAAAGTTCTGTGCCTCAGGAAGATATTGAACAGCTTATAGAATGTGGGAAAAGCTTCAATATTTGCTTATTAACAAGATTATTTTGGCAATATATGAAAGAGAGATTGAAGAAAAGAGACGGGTGAAATACTCTGGAGATTCTGAATTTACTGTTTCACATGTGGATCAACTAAGACAGTATGTTTTGAGTAGCAGTAATACTGAAGAATGCTTATAGATGTTACTTTTTAAAAAATTCCGTGTAAATGACTATTAAATGCTATGGAGGAAGAGTAAGCTCTGTTATGCTATGTGTGCCTTATATAAAAGATGGACTAGAGTGACCTGTGGAGTAAGAAAAGTTTTCCAGAGGACCTAATTTTAGTGTTCCACCTGATTAACATCTCAGCATTAGCTGGGAGAAATGGGGGTCAAAGGAGAGAACACAATGCTCCATGAAAGGGAACAGGAGGAAAGGAACATGGTTCTAGGACTGAAAAATTACCAATGTGACTGGCAAATAGAAAGGAAAAAATGTCATGAAATTAGAATGGATAGGTGGGCAGAGTTTCGGTTAAGGACGTATTCAAGTTAATAAAGTTGTTAAGTCCATCTTATCAACATCCCAAGTTTCCTAGAATGTTCATTGGGATATCTTACTTAAGGGTACAATTAAACAAATTTTATTCCTAGAGAAATGAAAAGTCATTGTAGGTTTTATAACAGGCAAGGGATGATAATAATAGAATTGTGTCTTACAAAGAATATACTAGTTTCTGTGTAAAAAATGGATAGTTCAGAGGATATATCTGCAGGGCAGTGAGGAGTGTAGGTGAGAGAAGATGGTGATTCAAAGTGGAATGGTGATGGATGAGCTAGAAAGAAATAGACAAATTTAATAAATAGCAAACAGAATTAACAGGAATTGGTGACTTGGGATGTGAGTACTCTAGTTACCTATTGCTGTCTAAAAAATTAGCACAAATTTAGCAACTTAACACCAATTTGTTTGCTCACATTTCTGTGGGTCAGAAGTCTAGCACAGTGTGGCTGGAAACTAGGTATCATGAGGCTGAAATCAGGGATTTAAAACATTTTTTTTAATGTTTATTTTTGAGAGAGAGAGAGAGGTGGAGGGAGAGGGAGGGAACAGAGAGGGAGACACAGAATCCAAAGCAGGCTCCAGGCTCTGAGCTGTCAGCACAGCGCCTGATGCGGGGCTCAAACCCATGAGCTGTGAGAGCATGACTTGAGCCAAGGTTAGATGGTTAACCAACTGAGCCATCCAGGCACCCCTGAAACCAGGGATTTCTAATGAGATCTTCGCTGGAGTCGCTGGGGACAACCTACTTCCAATTTCATATGTGTTGTTGGCAGAACAACTTTTCTTGGGGTTGTAAAATTAAGGCCCCATTTTTGGCTCGCTGCTAGCTACGGATTGTTCTCGACTAGAGGGCATTTTCATTCTTTGCCACTTGACCTCCTTTATCTTTGAAGCCAAGTGTACAGAATCTCCCACCTGTGGAATCCTTCTACACTAGTTTACTCCTTCAAATCCCTTTCAGCAGGAAAAGCCTATCCTTTTTAAGTACTATACTGATTAGGTCTGGCCCAGGGAGTATACTCTCCCTTTCTTAAAATCTACCATGCCAAATAACATAACATAATCACAGGAATAATATCTCATCATATACATGGGTCCCTTCCACCTTCTGAAGGAGATTATAAAAGGGCCTCATTCATCTGAGTTGTTAGAGAATTGTATCAACTACAGTGAAATTTAGGGAGTGGTTAAGAAAAATGACATTATTAAATCTGAGAATTCCTGTCTAAAAAGCATTTAAGTGATGATATTCTGAATATGAATCAAAAGCTCAGAGTTCTTAGAGTACTAATTTGCACTGTGAATTTTCAACTGTGTACCACATTTCCCAGATACATTTGATTAAAGAAATTTGATTCAACAAAACATTGAAGGACCCATGTCATATAGGAAAAATTGCTTAAACATGTAATTCATAAGAGAGTTTATAAAGTAATCAGTCACCGGGAGTCTGAAAATTATTTTTGTCACCTATAAAGGAAGTGAAACAGAAATTCTTTGCTCTACTATGAGAAGTTTGCAAGAATACTGTATTATTTGGTAAAAAATCTTAGAAAGGAAACATGCATTCAAGGAGCTTCCTGTCTTTAGCATTGTCTTGGCTTATTACGACGAACATAGTTCCGGATTTCATTTCTCTGGACAAGGTTAAATACAGTGAAGTTTTTCTGAAGTTATAGAGGGAAAGAGATTTCTGTTTGTTTGTTCTTCCCCATTTAGGTAGCTAATATTTTGTTATTTTCTTATGGCCTTTAGTATAATTGCTTGTGGCTTATGAAAATATGCTGAAGTGACAACAGAAAAAATCCCAAAGGGTAAATTTTATTAATTATGAGAAATGAGTGATGTATGGTATGAAACAAGCCAAGTAAGAAGAAATTTACTCTCAAGCCATAAATTTCATGTAGGAAAACAAAAGCATACAAAGAGATGGAGAGAATGTTCCAGCCACACTTGAAGCAATACTAGTTTTTGTGAGGAAATTCATGTGAAGATAAAGTACATGATTTGTCTCCTAACATAACTAAGTACAAATGATAGAGTAGTCTCAAGGAGAGTGAAAGTGTGCCTTTGATGGAAACGTAAAGCAGCAAAGAAAAAATGACACGTTTTCAATTGCCGAAATGAAAAGACATTTGCTTTGGTTAAAATCGACTACAGTCAGTTTGCATTCGGTGATTGTAAATCAGTGAATATGTCGTATGCAACTTTTGTGCACCTTAAAAGAAAAAAAAAAGTTAAATTACCACTTGTATGTATATGGTCATAGTTTATTTTCTTTTGTTTTGTCACAAACACTGAGGAGACAAATGCTGAAAAATACGATGCATTTGTAACTCTACTGTTTCCTAAAAGCCAAAGAATTGAGAAATGGTGAGAGTTTCAAAACTTTATTTAGATGACAACATTTTTGTTAGAAAATTAGAAAAAGGTAAATGGGTTCATAAAGTTATTTTTAACAGTTTTGGGGTTCTACACCTGTGGATGGCTACCCTCATATTTTATTAGTTCATCATTCATAGATAGAATTGGCAGTGACATTGTTGAATGAATAGTTATGTCTGCTTAAGTACCACTGGAAGCTTCTACTAATGTTAAGGGAGGTGATACCATTGACTCACTTTCATTTTATTGAAAAAATATTGAATCAAGTAATCAAAAATTCTTCACAGTTTGACTACTGTGTTAATATATGCCCAACTTTCTATTTAATGATTTGAATTGGTGATTCAGTGTCTTAATGACTTCTGACAAATAAGATGAACTAAGACTGTTTCCCCTCCTCCGATAATTTAACAATTTAAGTCTAGTATTTCTATAAATATTTCCCTGGGCAAAAAGAGAACAAAAAATGGATTTGGAAACCAGCAAAATATATTGAATTACTGATGTGAATGATCCTGTAGCCAGAAAAGATTATTTACACAGGAAGATCAGTGTCTTAGTGTTAGTGGTTTCACTGGTATGCAAACAAAGTGTTGAATCAATAGTTTTGGCCATGTGACAAAGGTATTTGGACAGATGGTATTTAGAGTGGGTATAACAGAAACTTGTAGCTTCAGATGACTTGTGTTTGAATTTTGGAAGTTGTATTTACAAATTGTCTAAACTTATGCAATATTTTTAATCTTTTGCACCTAGGTTTCTTTACACTGAATATGGAACCACAGGGTAATTATAGGAAATAAATAGGGTAGGAGGAGAACCAGGAATATAGTGATGTACAATTATTGTTATTATAAACCAGCATTTAGTCTTCAATATACCATGCTTTTCATTCTCCACTCCTTCCTGGGTGATTACATGCGAATTTAATTATCATATAATTTTGATAATACTCAGATTTATAGTTCCAATCTAGATCTCTAAGATTCAGACTTTTATTTCCAATTTTCAATTTCCATTTATTAACATGTCTTTTTTTGCTAGGAAAAGAATCAGTAGTAATGACAACATTTTAATTTGTTTAGAAGAAAGATCTCAGTCCATCTTATTAATGTATCCAAACTTTCCTAGGATGTTCATTGAGATATCTTACTTTGAACTCTTCATTCCCACATACTTCTTTTTTGGTATTCTTTGTAAATCTTTTGTGATAGAAAATTTGGGTCCTCCTTGACTCTCTTTCCTTTATCCATTGTACACAGTAGGACTGCTGTGATTTGCTTGGGGTTGCACATGTGATTTTTGCTCATATAATCAAAGAAAATCTCAAGATTTTTGTGAAATTTAGATGTGCCAAAGAAGCTCTTGTTTCATCTAGGTTTGAAATTATGAGGCTGTGAGACTGGAGTGGTTATTGCCACTTTGTCACCATGTGAGAAAAAATTCCTGAAAATAGAGCTAGGATGGGGGAGGCATGGCTGGGATATAGACAGTGCATAATGGTGACATCATTAGTGCCCCTTATAAATTTGTGCTTACACTTGAGCTTTTCATTCCATTTTGCTTGTGGCATTTTGGGTTGGGTTCCCTTTGACTTGGAACTGAGGGATTCCTGACTCACACACATGATTCTCTATCTCCATCATTTCTACTTTCGCTCAGGGTTTTATTACCTCTTTCATGGATTGCTCTTACGCCTCCTTACTGATCTCTTCTGCTGTAATCTTTCTTGTAAGTTCTGTCCTCCACACAGTTCTGAGAATGACCTACCTAACATACCAGTCTAAGCCTGTCATGACCTTGTTTAAAACGTTTTTTCTGGCTACAGAATAAAAACCAATAGCTTTAACTTTGTGTGTGAAGCTCTGCAAGATAAAGCCCCCACCTAACTCGATGATCTACTTTATCATCATTTTCTCTCTTCATATTTGTCCGCTAGCTGTGCTGAACAGCTGGTACAGTTCCCTCACAAACACTGTGGCATTTTTCAAAGCCTTTACTTTACTCAAGTTCTTTTTTGCCTAGGATAGCCCTTATCATTTTGCCTATTGAAGAGTTTAAACAATACTATTCATTCACCTGTTACGAATCAAATTATACTTACAAAAACTGACTCACCTCACACTACTCAAAACTAGGTTGGGTGCTCTTCACCTATGCTTTTAGAGACCAACCACTATTTTTATCATTGGATTTACCATATTATATTCAAAGTATGTGTTCATCTCTAATCAATCCACTTTCCCCCACCACCATCCAATCCCCCTACATATGTGACCGTATATTATTATTTTTCTTTGAATCTCTAGAACCTTAGTAAGTTCCTGGTAAATAATGCCCAATAAATGTTTATTGAACAAGTGAATGTATAACAGAAAAGCACCACCTTGCTATTTGGCTCTTACATTAAGGGAATTTGGAGCTGAATGGAAACATTAAAGACTTTGTAGCTGAATAGAAACTATGGAAATGCATTTCAAAAGAAAATAATATTAAAGAGAATAATATTTCAGTTAATAAAATGTAGGATCAAAATAACTCTCAGGTTTAGGAGTGAAAAATACGATTGCTGCCGTTTCTTTCAATCACTTCAGAAACTGTGATATTTAATTCTTCAGAAGAAGAGAATTGGGTACACTAGTCCAGTTTGACAGAGATTGAATATGTATATCAACTTAAAAACTAAGTTTACACTAATCTTCCATTACAGATGAATCTTTCCTTAATATTCATAAATTAAAGTCAAATTGACACTTCTGTTTTCAATTGAGCTCATGTATTGCATTAAAATTCCCTAACCCCATTATAGCTTACTGACAACCTAATGACTGCAGTATATTTCAATTTTACAAGAACAGAAAGTACAAGAGCCTATTCTAAATTGTATTTGATATTTGCCCCTTTCCATATGGCCATAGGAACATTTTCCCCCCTGTGGGATTTTCCTTTTCCAGTTGGGATTTTTTTCCCTCTTCCATTTCCTCATTTCATTTATAGCAAAAGCCAGTGGTGTCCTGGCTCTCCAATTCTCCTAAATCCTCACCCATAATACATTTGATCCTTATTCTTCATCTCAGTGTTATTTCACCACATTGTAGATCAGTGCCTAATCTCAGATTAAAAGAGGAAGAAACCCTGTGGTGATTGTTCCTTGTACCCACCTTTTGTCCAATGTTACAACAACCCAACTCCAGTGCTAGAGTCATTGGGAGCATCCTCAGCTATGTTAAAGCTGTGTGGAGTGGCGTTAAGACCCTGTTTGTTTTACATAATCTTTTCCCATTATTTCCGTTTTCATTGAGGTTGTTTTTCCAACCCTGGGTTGCAACGAACTGGCCTATAGGAGAAGCCTTACCAGCTCTCTATTCATAATTTAAAAAAATTGATAAGTGTGTGATTTTTCACAGAAGTAGAATTGCCTTACTAACTCTTCAAATGCAAGTTAAATGAAAAGGGGGAGAAATGTGAATATTGTTGGTTTTTCCAATAGAAATTTAAGTATAGGAGACAAAATTATTTAGACATATATGTAAAGGAAAAAAGTTGGAAATATTGAGAATACCACACCACTACCATTCAAAAAGAAATGGTCATTGAATAATGCCTACTGAAGAGATTAATGATTCATTCTTTTTACAACGAACAGCATATTATTGCAAACTGTGTCTCCCACAATTTATTCCCTTTTCCTAAACTGATAAAATACAATACAGTGCCTCAAATAATATTCACTTATCAGAACCACTTGATAAGTATCTCTACTTTTTGTAAAAAAAAAACCAAAAAACAAACAAAAAAAAAAAACTATAGAGGAAAAACTCCCTGTGTAAGCTGGCTAACAGTTTCTTTAGTGAAGCAACATTTCCTACTAAATTCTCTTAAGATGGAGTTTTCAAGTTATCTTGCTCTTCTACAGTTTTATTCTTACACAAATTTATTATAAATTAAGAGCACGAATAGCTTTAAATAGAGTTTTTAAAATGATAAATATCTTACAAATTATTCTTTCAGTTATTTTCTATTTAAGAGTAAAGGAACTATAGCTCTTGAAATTTAGCTGGAGAAAAAAAACACACCACACATTATCATCCAGATTGACCTAATCTTATTCAATGCAGACTGGTTACCTGGAAATAAGAGATGAGGATTTGAGGAATAAGGAATGGATTACAAACAAATGAAAGATACTATTTCTCTATCCTCTTCTTAGCCAATAAACATTCAGGAAAATAAAAATACAAATTTCGTCTTCATGAAGTTAGTAACCACATTACTAGTTTCCAGGATTTAAGCATCCAGTAAACCACAATTTTTTTAAGTGCTCAAATATATGTATGTTCATTGGTGTAATACTATTATTTTGTAAATTTAACACTTTATTTATGAATCATTTATATCTGAAACTCAAAACCAATTGCTCCATTATGTGTAAAAAATTCAAACTAATGGACAGTCTAAATTCTAGACAGGTTTGTGCTTTCTAGAATTGCACTATGAGCAACTCTGTTATGTTATGGCAAATATAAATTGTAATAATTCTTGAAATATTTTCTAAACATATGGAATATGATCATGTAGTGTAATTTATACATTTAACATCAGAAAGTTCATCTTTAGAAGTACTTAAAGATGAACAAAAATAAATGCCTTTATTGAAATAACATCTGGAGGTTTTGTAAATAAATATATTGTAGTTTGTAGTCATTATGATTTTATCAGGAAAATGAAAACTACTCCAAGTGTTTCAAACAGGAAGGGATTGAAATAGGAAATTAGAAGCTAATAAAACTATTGGAGGACTACAAATACAAAGCTCAGGAGAGTCATAATAGTTCCAGGAAATCAGGATATAGAGGAAGACCTGGAAACAACCAAAGTGGTTTATACCAGCTATCCACACTGCTGAATTGAGTTATGTGTAGAATTGAGTTAAACTGCAAATTAAGTCTCAGATTTACTGGCAATGTTTCATGTGAATTCTCCTTAAGTTTTATGCACAAATTAAATACCATTTTAATAAATATAGGTCCCTTATTTGAGTGAAGGACTAGAGAATTGAAAATAATTTTGTATGACAAAAACAGTCAATTAATAGGAAAAACTGGAAATCAAACAGCAGCAGTGTAGGGGGTAAATATCCAAAAACATTTATAACATATGGTAAAAGCTCTATTATTTAAAACAGTAAATAAATATCATCCCTGATTTCTAATTTCACCTATATCCTAAAAAACAATAGTTCCAATCCTAGTTGTGCATTATAATCATTTGAATGCTTTTTTAAAATGCCAGTGCCTGTGCCCAAGAGGAGACTTGTATTTATTTTATCTAAGGTGAACACAGAAATTAATATTTTGTACAATATCCACAGTGCACAATGTGCACTCAAACATGAAAACTCTTGCTTTAAAGATACTCTACAACATATTTACAAGGAAATATGTACAGGAATACTTATATCAGCTTGTTTAAAAATCTGGCACATTGGAAACAAAGGTCTTTCAGAATATGAATGTAAAATTGTATAATCATATAATAGGATATGATAAAGCAGTAAAAATATCTAACTAGAACTATCTATATATCAAGATGAATAAATCTTCAAAGCACAGTATTCCAGAAAATAATTTATAATATTAAGTACAGATTATTATAGTATGTGAAGTCTTAAAAAATTATAATTCAAACTCTGTGGGATATGGCCAAAGTAGGAATGTTCAAAGGAAAATTCATGGTATTAATCTATATAATTTAGAGTCAAGAAGAATAAAAATATAGTAAATATTCTATTCAGACCATTAGAGAAAACTACAAAAAGAAATAAGCTAAAAGCAAAAATTGTATGCTTATATGCTTATACTGATACATATATCATGAATTACTTTTTATTGGAGGAAATAGACAAAATACCATCTATCACAATCAAGAAACAAAGGTGGAAATCACACATACACAATTCAAATTGTGAATAAGAAAATTACCAAAATAATAAAATTATACAATTATTAGTAGAAATATTTGAAATTTTAGAAAAATTAACTCATTATAGGAAAACACAAATGACCGAATTTGACCCCAGAAGAGAGAATTCTTAAATTGAACAATTGTATGGAGAAAAAAAAATACATTAAAGTATTAAAATTAAAGTACATCCATAAAAGTCACTAAGATCAAATATTTCATAGCTTAGGCCTCTCAAAACTTTTAAAACAGATAATCTGATGCTATTTAAATTATGTCAGGACTAAGGCAAATATATTTATTTGTACTGAGATTAACCATCACCAAAATTAAGTAAAAAATAAAGGTGGTTTACACTGTGTTCCTACTTGAGTTTATAGAAAGGCATATGTTTATGAGCAAAACATCTCTGGAATAATAAGCAAAAAAATAATCTGTGCCCATTGGTAGCCTTTGGGGAATAAGCTTCAGAAGACTTGCTTTTTCACTTTATGCTCTTTTGTTTTCATACCATGTGCATTTTTTATCATGTAATTTTTCAATAAAAATAATATTAAATAATGTTAGAATTCTGATAACAAAGGGTTTGAGACTTAAGTGACCATCTACTTAATATAGACTGCTATATGCATAAGGTGTTATATATAAACTTAATGGTAACCACAAATCAAACACCAGTAGCAGATATGCAAAAAATTAGAAAGGATTCAAGTATATCATTAAAGAAAGCCAGCAAACCATGAGAGAAAAGAGCAAGAGAAGAAAGGAACAGAGAATAACTATAAAAACAACCATAAAATAAGTAACAAAATGGTAATAAGTCCATACCTGTCAATAATTACTTTTAGTATAAATGGATTAAACACTCCAAAAGACATAGGGTGACAGAATAGATAAAAAAGTAAGACCCATCTATATGCTGCCCACAAGAGACTCATTTCAGACCTAAAGATACATACAGATTGAAGAGATGGAAAAATCACTTACCATGCAAATGAAAGTGTAAAGAAAGCCAGGTAGCAATACTTATATCAGGCAAAATAGATTTTATTTTTTTTAATTTTAAAAAAAATTTTTTTTTAACGTTTATTTATTTTTGAGACAGAGAGAGACAGAGCATGAACAGGGGAGGGTCAGAGAGAGGGAGACACAGAATCTGAAACAGGCTCCAGGCTCTGAGCTGTCAGCACAGAGCCCGACGCAGGGCTCGAACTCACAGACTGAGAGATCATGACCTGAGCCGAAGTCGGACGCTTAACCAACTGAGCCACCCAGGCGCCCCTAATTTTTTAAAATGTTTTTATTTTTGAGACAGAGAGAGACAGAGCATGAGCAGGGGAGGGGCAGAGAGACAGGGAGAGACAATCTGAAGTGGGCTCCAGGCTCTGAGCTGTCAGCACAGAGCCTGACGCGGGGCTCAAACTCATGGAGTGTGAGATCATGACCTGAGCAGAAGTCGGACGCTCAACTGACTGAGCCACCCAGACACCCCCAAAATAGATTTTAAAATAGACTTTAACAAGAGACAAATGAGGACACTATATATAATCATAAAAGGAATAATCCAACATGAAGATATAACAATTATAAATATTTATGTATGCAACATGAGAACACCCAAATACAGAAAGCAGATAACAGCAAGCAGATAGGAAGTAATTAATAGTAATACAATAATAGTAGGGGACTTCAACACCCCACTATATCAATAGACAGATTATCCAAACAGAAAATCAACAAGGAACAGTGGCTTTAAATGACACATTGGACAAGATGTATTAACAGATAGATTCAGAACATTCCATCCTAAAACAGCAGAACACATATTCTTTTCAAGTGCACACGGAACATTCTCCAGAATAGATGACATATTAGGCCACAAAGCAAGTCTCAACAAATTCAAAATGATCAAAATCATACTATGCATATTTTCCGACCACAACACTATGAGACTAGCTATCAACCACAAGAAAAAAATCTGTGAAAACCACAAATATATCGAAGTTAAATAACATGCCACTAAACAGTGAGTGGGCCAACCAGGAAATCAGAGGAAATAAAAAATACAGGGAGACAAATGAAAATGAAAATACAAAGGAGAGAAAAGCTGTCCAAAATCTTGGAACATGCAGGAATAGCTGTTCTAAGAGGGAAGTTTATAGCAATATAGGCCTACATCAAGAAGCAAGAAAAATCTCAAACAAACTAATCTTATACCTAAAGCGGCTAGAAAAAGGACAAACAAAACCTAAAGCCAGCAGCAGAAAAAAAAATAATAAAGATTAGAGCAGAAATAAATAGAAACTAAAAATCCAGTTAAACAGATCAATAAAACCAGAAGCTGGTTCTTTGAAAACATCAATAAAAATTGCAGGGCACCGGTAGCTTAGTTAAGCGTCTGACTCTTGATTTCATTCAGCTCAGGTCATGATCTCAGGGTTTGTGGTTTCAAGCCCTATTCTGTCTCCCTTAGGGTTCTGTCTCCCTTTATCTCTGCCCCTCCCCTGCTCTCTCTCTATCTTTCTCTCTCTCAAAATAAATAAATGTTAAAAAAATTGAAAAGATCAATAAAATTGATAAACTTTTAGTTAGCCTTACCAAAAAAAAAAAAACAAGAAAAAAAATAAGAGAGGACTCAAAAATTAAAACAAAAAGAAAATCAATAAAATTGATAAACCTTTAGTTAGACTTATCAAAAAAAAAAAAAACAAGAAAAAAATAAGAGAGGACTCAAATAAGCAAAATCAGGGTGTATGGGTGGCTCAGTTCATTGAGCGTCGAACTCTTGATGTCATCTCAGGTCATGATCTCATGGTTTGTGAGCTCAAGCCCCATGTCAAGGTCTGCTCAAGCCCCATGTCTCCTCTCTCTGCCCTTCCCCTGCTCATGATTATAAAGATGATAAACATATATTTTATGTTTTCATAAAAATGATAAAATCAGAAATGAAAGAGGAATAGCAACTGCCACTACAAAAATTCACAGGGTTACAAGAGAATATTATGACAAATTGTATGCAAGCAAATTGGACAACCTAGAAAAAATGGATAAAATGGAGAGGAAACATATGACCTCTCCAAACTGAATAAAGAAGAAATAGAAAATTTGTACAGACTGATTACCAACAATAAAATTGAGTCAGTAATCAAAAACTCTCAACAAATAAAAGTCCAGGAGACCAGACAGCTTCACAGGTGAATTCTACAAAAAAATCTAAAGAGTTAATACCTATTCTTCTCAAACTATTTTAAAAATTAGAAGAGGAAGGAAAGCTCCCAAATTCATTCTATGAGGCCAGCATTACCCCAGTACCCAAACCAGATAAAGACATTACCAAAAACAAAACAAAACAAACAACCAGAAATACAGGCCAATATCTCTGATGAACATTGATGCAGATATCCTCAACAAAATGTTACCAAATCAAACCCAACAATACATTAAAAAAATAATTCATCAAGATCAAGTGGGATTTATACCTGGGTTGCAAATGTGGTTCAATATTTACAAATCAATCAATGTGATAGATACATCACATTAATGAGAGAAAGGATAAAAACCATATAATTATTTAAATAGATGCAGAAAAAAACATTTAACAAGGTATAACATCCATTTATAATGAAAAAAATAAACCCTCAACAAAGTAGATTTAGAGGGACTGTAATAAAGGCCATATATGAAAAACTCATGCTAACATCAAACTTAATGATGAAAACTTGAGAGTTTTTCCCCTAAGATCAGGAACAAGAAAAGGATGTCCACTCTCACCGCCAAAATACCAAGTAATTTTGTATGTTTGCACAAATGAATAAGAAATTGTAAGATTGGCTTTTAATATACTTTTGCTTGTATATAATTTATAGTTATTTAGCCTCAGAATTGCTTTATTGCTATTTCTTTTGGAAAAAGTCAATAATTACATTAAATTTTCAGAATGTATAAAATGGCAAAATTAATCCCCTTTGGTGAAAGATATAGTTCATTGCTGTTTAGGTAGTTTATATTTCTTCTTTCATGCATTAACAGTGTTATGTAACATCCATGCTTCGTTTTAAATATAGGAAGAGATTTATTGTGGTTTTAAATTACATTTGTACTACTAAGGTTTTTCCATGAACTCTTTTAATCATAGATCAAAGGCCTCCTAATGAGAATTAGCCACCCAATCTCTTAATGAGGTGAACAGCCCATCTAACCTCAAAAGGAGTTCAAATTCTTTTGCTTTGAGATATCTACAAATTTATGTCACTCTCCTGCCCAGAGCCCCAGAAAACTTTGAAAAAGACAAATATAGATTAACAGATGATTAAATGTGAAATTCAATAACTTCACTGCCTTGGAATTTTGAAGGACATACATATATCACTTAAACACAATACATGTCATTATAGAAACAAGAAAGCAGGCTGGGACACTGATATTAATTATATCTTTTAAGACCAATCTTCAAACTAAATGAGTTAAGTAGTGATAAATTCCTTCATTTTGATATGTTCTTAATTTTGAAAAATTATATAAGGTAAGAAATATTGTTAAAACTAAAATATCAGGAAATTACTTCATCTGAAAACAGCATCTGACAACAAAAATAAGGTGATATGCCAGATAGCCCTTATTGTGCTTTAAATGTGTGTTGCAATATAAATTATTTCAGTCAAATATTTCTACTTCGTTGAATTCTTGGCCAATCTGTCTTCATTGTTACACATTGAAGCTAAAAATAATCTGTGGAATAAGTGTTATATATTAGAAGTATGTTCATAAAGAGTTAATTACCTTTCATAGACTCCTAATTATTTTCCATGCTTTAGCTGGTTTCCCACTAGGTACAATTTCTATTTTAAAGTGCCCTATAATGGTGAATCCTCCTTTAGTCCCCCTGTCTATACAACTAAATCCAAACATACCCGCCTGGGATTAAAGATCTCCTATAAATAGCATGTTCATACTGGTTGTGCCTGAGCTAGTCTAGGTTTATGCCTGTTGTCCTGGCATAATTAATGTAGTACCCTATTCGCTCTTCAAAGTGTTCTGTCTCAGAATAGAAGAACCACCCTATCTATAATAAAATTCCAGACAACTTTCCCAATCGTATCTTACACTGAAATGCATTTTATGCATCTCATCCTCAATCCAAAGTAAATTGCTTTGTGCTCCCTGTGTGTTTGTCCTTCTCTTTTCTTGTGCCTCTGTTTCTACAGTTCTCTTGTCCTCTCTGAAATGATCTTCATCCCCAATTGCTTTTCTCTCTCCTTCAGTGTTCACCTTAGATATCACCACTATCACAGAACTTTCCTGATTCCGATCCTGTTCTTTCTCTAATTTGTATAGTATTTTACCTAAATCCATTTAACAGTACTATTTTCCATCTTGACTGGGGGTTATTTAATAAACATCTGATCTCCACTGCTTGATTCAGTGTTCCTTCAAGGCAGAATTAGCGCATTACTATCTTAGCAGTCATGTGTTTAACATCTAAGAAGTACTCAACAAATATTGGAGAATAAATAAAAAATTTAAAGTCATACATTATGGTATATTTAAAAGGGGTTATATCCAAAATAATTATATTAGTCAGTGTCAAGAAACTGTGAAAAATAAAATAAAATTTAATGTTATTGACGATTATATTAGATGCTTCTCTCCTAAATTAATGGAAATTTGACCTTATTCTTCATATAGTATATTTAAATAACTTTGAATTTGAAACTCATCTCCTTTAAGATTTTAAGGCCTTTGAAAAATATTTCAATACCATTATTTCATGATAGTTTTGACTTTCCCTGCCTACTGACCTTCAAACCACTAAATTCCCCACCTGTATGATTAAACTCAACAGCTTTGTATAAATAATTTACAAGATTTGAAGTCCTGCATCAGTCTCAGGAATTGTTTGATGTTCTTCTAGGTCCTTTATATGTATTTCTAAAGTTGTTTTACAAAGAAATTACTGTAATCATGTTTATAAATTTAACAAAAACAAAAAAAAGCAAAACCCTTTCTGTAGGAAAAGAAAGCAAATTTGTATTTAAGAAAAATTGCTTTTTTATTTTAACATATATTTAGCATTAAAGGATTAATGACACTGTAGGTTATATATTTGGAAATGAAATAAAAGAAATCCCATCATCAAAAACATTTTCTAAAAGGTGAATAATAATTTTTGAAAGCAGGAGTGAAATGTCAGTAAAGGGAGGATTGTAGTGGATTATTTTACAATATTTCTAAGGCTATAAAGGTAAAAATATTTTTAAAAGTACATAAATATATTTTATTAATATAATATACATTATATACTTATATATATTTAAATTCTAACAAAGAAGTTAATGTTCTTTAAATGGAGAAAATATTGTAATGAATTGTCTTTAGCTATTGCATAAAATACATAAGACAAATCATATTAACATTACTTTGTGGCATCATTTCCTTATTTGCTCCTTGTAGGATGTTTTTAAATAAAAAATCTTTAAATTTTTTTAATGTTTATTTATTTTTGGGAGAGAGAGAGAGAGAGAGAGAGAGCAGGGGCTGGAGAGGGGCAGAAAGAGAGGGAGACACAGAATTCGAAGAGGGGTCCAGGCTCCACGCTCTCGGCACAGAGCCTGATGCAGGGCGCACACTCACAAACTGTGAGATCATGACCTGAGCCAAAGTGGAACATTTAACCGACTGAGCCACCCAGGTGCCCCTAAATAAGAAGTCTTTAAAAAAAGTATCAACTCATGTTCTAACCACAAATGTAGACATTTTGGGTTTAAATGTTATGATATTTTGAATATTAGTGACAATAGAAAAATGTTTCCTGAGGTATTGAAAGGAGCCCCATTCCCTCACATTGAAATCTACTGTCTTAGGGAATTTCAGCCAAACACAATCTTGTAACCTTCATTTTTAAACCAGGTTTCTTCAAATCTTGTGCTTTAAACCCTGCTCAAGGTAGAGTCTATACTATAGACCTGGGATGGTGGCAGTAATCCACTGACTCTTAAAGTCAATGAATACTAGAAAAGTAAGAAATCATATCTTTTGGATTCTAACTTACTGGGTTTTTGTTCGTTTGTTTGTTTGCTTGTTTGCTTTTGTCTGTCCAAAGCCTTTCTTACACTGTAGAGTCTGAGCGAGACTGCATATAAAGTCAGAGGGAAATAATATTTTTATTTAGTTAAGCAAGCCCATAAAAATCAAGTGATTTGGTAATAAAAACTCTAGGCACTAAATTAATGAACAAGTATCTACTAAAAAGGTGTATTGTGATAAGATGCCTAATGAAATTCAGAGCAAAGAATGATGCAGTCTATTCAAGTGATTCAGCTCTCCCAAAACTACATGGCATCAGGAACAGTGGCTAAATGGAAGTACAATCCTTTGTTCTTCACCTCTTGTTTTGCCAAAGTGATTGGACCTCAGGATATTTTAAAGGCTAGCTTTCGTGTACTCTAAATGTTTCAGCAGACATGGACACAGGGTGACTATTAATGTGACTTTGGTTGTAACCAAAATGTGATCAAGTGATGCTGTACAAACACAATTCCTTTACAAGAAATCTTTAACGGCATCATTGATAATATAGATCTGTGAATTTTACAAGTTTAAAAATTCATGGCCAAAAGTTAATGTTTCAATTTATTTTAAATTTCTCGTGCAATAAACTGATATTTTCTAAATCCACAAATTATATGCCATAGATATTGATTCTTTTTCTATCATAAAATTTCAATGT
The DNA here is from genome assembly GCF_018350215.1 of Panthera leo. NCBI lineage: Eukaryota > Metazoa > Chordata > Mammalia > Carnivora > Felidae > Panthera > Panthera leo. Next base: position 173,516,408 of record NC_056686.1, read on the forward strand.
TGCATGTCAAAATAGGATTAGAGAAAAAAAGTTCTACTCCAAAGACCTTTAGAAAAAGTACTGAATTTAACCAGTATTATTCTGTTTTTAAAAACTGATGAAAAATGAAATTTAAAAAAAAAACAAAAATTAATTATGGGCAGTGGTTAACAAGGTCTTATTTTCATTTCAAATATAGTAAATATATACTCTGTTTATGGTCTCTATAAATATTCTTAATACTCTTTTTGATTAGTAAGCTTCCTTTCTTCTTGGATGATTTCATGTTTTCATCACAGAGGCTACTGATCTTTCCACTCTAAGTCGTGATTTCTTTAAATTTTCCAGATCTTTTCGAAAGCCTTTCCTTTTTCATTTTTTTCTTTACCTCAGCTCTGCCTTTTTATACATAAAACCATTCAGCTATTTGAAGTACAAATCAATTTCTATTACATAGTCTTCACTGGTGATGCAAAGTTAATTTAGGGGCGCCTGGGTGGCTCAGTCGGTTAAGCGTCCGACTTCGGCTCAGGTCATGATCTCACGGTCCATGAGTTCAAGCCCCGCGTTGGGCTTTGTGCTGACAGCTCTGAGCCTGGAGCCTGCTTCAGATTCTGTGTCTCCCTCTCTCTCTGACCCTCCTCCGTTCATGCTCTGTCTCTCTCTGTCTCAAAAATAAATAAACATTAAAAAAAAAATTTTAAAAAACCAAAAAACAAAGTTAATTTAATTCAACAGTATTTGGTGTGCATATTATATAATTTATTCCCTAATTATATCCAAATTAACACTTCATTTTATATTATCTTGCAGTGTGCTATAATTCTTTCTTGTACATATACAACTTCTTTCCAAATAAGATTATAAAGATTTAGATGTTTGGGATTAAATTAACAGTAACACACAGTTTCTTATATGTGTTTTATATTTACAAATGTACTTGACACATTACAGGGAACTTATTTTACACTAGGGATGGTTTTCTAAGACTCAGTTCTATGCTTTGGATAAATTTCTGAAACATACTAAAAAACATACTTTCATAGAAAATTTACTTAGGAGGTGACAACAAAATGATAGAGTAGCAGATACAGTTATTGTCCTCCTGCAAAAAACAATAATTTTTTGTCAAATTCTAATGACATTTTTCACAGGAAAAGAAAAAACAATCCTAAAATTCACATGGAACCACAAATGATCCCTACTAGCCAAAATAATTTGGAAAATGAAGAATAAAGCTGGAGGCCTCATACCTCCTGATTTTAAAATATACTACAAAGCTGTAGCAATCAAAACAGTATGGTAGTGGCATAAGGACAGATATAAAAACCAATGGAACAGGATAAAGAGCCCAAGCAAATACAGTCAAATGATCTTTAACAAGGGTGCCAAGAGTACACAAAATGGAGAAAGGATAAAGTCTTCAACAAATTGTGTTGGGAACAGTGGATAGCCACATGAAACAGAATGAAATTGGACTCTTATTTTATACCATGCAGAAAAAAGTCCAAATGGATTAAAGACTTAAGTGTAAGATCTGAAATTATAAAACTCCTAGAAGAAAATACGCAGGAAAATTTGATGTTGTTCTTGTAAATGATTTTGTGGATTTAACTCCAAAAGCATAGGCAAAAGCAAAAATAAACATGTGTAACTATACCTAACTAAAAAGTTTGTAGACAACAAAGGAAACAATGAAATTAAAAGGCAACCTATGGAATGGAAGAAAATATTTGCAAGTCAAATATCTGATAAGGGGTTAATATGTAAGTATAGAAGGAAATCATTCAACTTAATAGTAAAATTAATCCCATGAAAAAAACATTGAAAGTGTGTGATAATACACTTCTCTAAAGAAGACCTACAAAAGGTCAAGGGTATACAAAAAGATGCTTAACATTACAAATCATTAGGTAAATTCAAATCAAAACCACACTGAGATACCATCTCTTACCCATTAGGATGGCTATTACCAAAAAGTAAAAAGATAAATGTTGGCAAGACTGTGGAGTAAAGAGAACCCTTGAACATTATTGGTGGGAATATAAACCAGTACTTCCATTACAGAAAAAAGAGTATGGAATTTCCTTAAAAAATTAAGAATAGAACCTCCAGCAATCCTACTTCTGGGTGTATATCCAAAGGATTTTAAATCAGTGTCTCTAAGAGATATCTACAGTCTCCTGTTCATTGCAGCATTATCCACAGTAATCAACATATGGAAACAACCTCAGTGTCCATTGATAGATTAATGGATAAAAAAATGTGAGATAGATATACATATACCTGTATTTACACAATGGAATATTACTCAACCTGAAAAAAAATATATCCTATCATATGCTACACTATAGATAGACCTTCAGGAATTATACCAAGTGAAATAAGTCAGTGACAGAAAGGCAAATACGGTATGATCTCATTTATATTTGGAATCTAAAAAGAAGTCAAACTTGGGTCATCTGGATGGCTCAGTTGGTTGAGTGTCTGACTTTAGTTCAGGTCATGATCTTGTAGCTCGTGGGTTTGAGCTCTGCGTCCGGCACTGCGCTGACAGCTCAGAGTCTGGAGCCTGCTTCAGATTCTGTGTCTCCTCTCTCTCTGCCCCTCCCCGACTCGTGCACGTGCATGTATACTCTCTCGCTCTCAAAAATAAATAAACATTAAAAAAAAAGTCAAACTCATAGCAACAGGGGTAGAATGGTGGTTGCCAAGAGTTGGAGGATGTGGAAAAAGTGTGGATTTGGGTCAAGGGTAGAAACTTTCAGTTCTAAGATAAATAAGTTTTGAAGACCTAACGTACAGCATGGTGACTATAGTTAATATATTGTATACTTGAAATTTGCTAGAAGAGTAGATCACATGTTCTCAACACACATATACACACCTATGCAAAGTGATGGATATGTATGTCTATTAGCTTGATTATGGTTATCATTTCATAATATATACATATATCAAAAATAATGTTGCATACATTGAATATATACACTTGTCAATCAGACCTTAATTAATAAAGCTAGAAAAAAAGAAAATTTACTTAGCATTCCTGTATGGTCTGCTACATGAAAAAAGTGACTCTAACTGGAGGTCCATTGGACATCTGTAGTTCAACTACTTTGCAATTTTTCAGAAATGAGTATCTGTTACTCTTAAAGAAGACATGACTTACCTATATTTCTATGGAGCTGGCTTAGGGATGTGCATTTTTAACATGCCTGTCAGATGCAACTTATACTCACTAAAGTTTAGACAGTTATTATAGAGAGAATTCAATGAATTGAATTTCTTAAAATCTCTTTAGGTTATTAAAGCAATTAAACATGAAGCATGCAATAATTTTGCTATTTTTGGTAGGTAGAAAGTAATATACTAATAGTTTATATTGTAAAATGCTTTACAGTTAGCACAACATGTATATAACATATCAAAATATTTATTTATAAATATAAAAAGATAAATATCTTAAAATTGAATCTTTTAACCATGAAAACATAGTTTCATTAACTCTTACACTGTATTCATGAAGTAGACATAAAAAGGAAAACCTTCAGCTAATTAGGATAAATATTCAAATGTATGATAGTTTATCTGATCCTCCAAGAAATATTCAGCAAATGTTCCAAACTTTGCCTTATAAGTTAGTGCCAAATGACTGTGAATTTATCTAAAATGCAGCATATGAATATTTGCCAAATGTGGACATTGTTTCTAGGCTTATAACAGCTGTTTTAGTAAAACAGAATTTCAGTGTATCAGATAATATGAAATGTGTAAAGATTAATCAATATGTAATGACATTTTTGCATTTGAATCTTATATCCATTTATCTAGAGGTATCAAGATTTGAAAATTTCAAACATTTCTGCCTTAGTACAGAGTTAGTAAGATCAATAATTTCATTGAATTCAAGTGGGTATTTCTTAATATAGATTTTTAAGGCAAGAATTCTATTAATAGTAGCATACTCAAGGCACATTTTCTAGGGGGAAATGAGAACCTACTAATAGTTTTTTACTGTGTTTTTTTAAAATAAGTGTTTCTGTTCTCTCTCTCTCTCTCTCTTTTATACATTGTTCTATTACAGACCATTTTCCCTGTGACCCCTCAGGAAAAGTAAATTGTACCTTTGATGTTTACAAATTTTATTTTCCCCCTCGAGTTATGTACATGGTCAGCAATTAAGAAAAAGATCTGTGACCTCAGAAGGCTGGGTATGATGGTGGCTAACCTAGGAGTCCTTCCATTTAACACATAAGTTTCCATCAATACTAACATCATAACCATTTACTTGATAAAAAATAAAGATTTCTATTTTTTATGACCAAGGCATAATCCATAAAAATAACTATCTAGTCATTCCATTTACTCGCTTGTGCAGGGTGGTTACCAAGTCTCTAAGCATGTTTGTTAGAGATGTCTTATACTTCTCCTTAATTTTTTCATACAAATTTTATTTTAGCCAATATCTTCTGGATATCTTATTCTGGGTTGATAGATAAAAGTCATTAACAAATTCAGTGACAAATATTTTGAGATCTATACTTATTCTTTGGTGGAAATGATAAATTTCTTTGCTTTTTAAAATAATTTATTGTCAAGTTAGCTAACATACAATATATACAGTGTAGTCTTGGCTTCTGGAGAAGATTCCCGTGATTTATCACTTACATGCAACACTCAGTGCTCATCTCAACAAGTGCCCTCCTTAATCCCTATATCCCATTTTTCCCACCCCCCATCAACACTCACCTACTCACCTTGTTCTCTGTATTTGAGTCTCATATGGTTTTCCTTCTTCTCTGTAACTTATTTTTCCTTCCCTTCCCTTTGGTCTTCAAATTCCACATATGAAAATTTTCTTTTACATTGACTTGTGCACAAAGAATCCATCTGACAACTGGTCTTTTTTTCCTGTCAGTTATTATAAGATTAATTCCTTCAGGTTTAAAAGTTGCTTGGTTATATGAGAGTACTTGCTCATAATATGTGCCAATTGTGAAAGCATATATGTTTAAGTAATAATTTACTTTAAAATTTCCATGAGCAAAAATATCTGTGAAATCACAACTTTAATGTGCTGGGTCATATTGCTGAAAATATGTTAAATAAACATAAAATTAGCATAATGTTTATCCTGTTACCAGCTATAATTATTGTACTTTTATCTGCCTTATCACATCCATGAACTTTTGGTTATTTTGTTCCTCTGATGGTTGAAGAATATGGTTTGCTCATTATATTTATTCAATATTTCCCAATGAGATGTCCAAGCATTGTCCCAGTGATATGTAGGTTCAAAAGTTCAGTGAGATACAGAATCAGCCATAACAATAGAGCTTCAGTTACCTTATCTGAGACAGAAAAAGACAATTTTGTACCCTTTATCCTATTTCCTTAATATCATAGTGATTCAAACTTGGAAGAATGGCCTGCATTATGGTTTGAGGGATTTGAGGACCTATGAATCCCAAATATTTTGTCCTCCAGATCCATATAATGCAGCTACTCCATAGCCTGGAAGATTCACCCATAGAGCAAGTAGATACTGAAATTAAGAAAGTGCTCTGTGTTTTGGGGGCATAAACATGGAAAGAGAGGACTTTGGAAAAGCAAAGGAAAAATTCTAAATCATGTAAAAGCATTAAGAAGGACATTCCCTGAGATACAGCATAATGTGGGAGCAAACTGATTATACCTTTTACCTAGGTGTGATGTGGGAAGATTAGAAGGGGGATTGGGAAAGCAGCTCCCAGTTTTCCCAGGGTTGGTCATAAATAGTGTACTGAGGACACATTTCTTTCAGGCATCTAGGTTACATATAGTATCTGGCTCTGTATCTTCATATTTAACATATTAGAAACCAAACTATCAGTGATTGAGGGCAAGACATCCTAAGCACCACAAATGCAGTATCTGGGACAAAGCATTAAATCTGGAAGATATAATCTTTGTCTCTCTTTCCTTCCCATGGTAGGGATTACTTATGTCCTACACTGTATTGCATTGCAGTCACGAGAAACAGGCATTGGTGCTCTACTGCTATAGAGAGTTCTCATGGGAAAAGAAAAACGTTGGCCCACTGAAGGAAAACAGCCAGATAAAATTATTACAATCTATTGTGTCACTCTCTGAGTCCACCCAGTTATGTCATGAAACAGGATATACATATGTATACAGTGGAATTAGTATTCAATATAAGAAGCATTTGTTCCTTGATTATTTATTCCTTTAAACAAAGGAGGGTCACTTGCACTTATTTTGTTCTGTAGCTGAAAATGTATACAGAGATTTCTGGAAAAAAGATTTAATCTGATGTAAGGTATATTAGGTCAAAGTGTGATTAGAAATTTTGTGGAAGAGGGAAGTATAGTAAGACCCTGAACTCACCTCCTCCCATGGTCACAACATCTACAACTACATGTGAAATAATTCCCATTGAAAGAGAACAGAAAACTAACTGAACAGCTTCCTCCACAATGAGAAGTAAAAGGGCTACATTGGAGAGGCAGAGACACGGCCTTGTCAACCCCCCCTCCACCCCTCCCACCCCCCCACTCCCGCCACCCAGCGTGGTGACATGCAATACAGAGAGATCCCATGATCCTGGATCCTCTCCCAGAGGATCAAGGGGTTTGTGCCCTGTTATCAGGCATTTCAACCCTTGGGACCTGTACCAGAGAGATGAGGCCTCAAAAATGTGTGGTTTTGGAAATGAACAGTGCTTATATCCATAGGACCTGGGAAAATGTGTAATCTGAGATATTTCTTTTGAGGGGTCATTCACAGACTCATTTTGAGTGAGCTGGAAACCAGCTCAAAGGCAGCAGTTTGAGAGGTGATCATGTTACATGTAGAGGTTATTCAGCTGCTAATCTTAAAGTGTCTGTCAAAGGGGCAGGGATTAATTGGGATTTTACTTGGGGAAAGAGGCAGTGGAGAGTACCATTTTTTGCACTCTCCCTCTACCTCGTTAGCACAGACCAGGCATGTGTGGACACAACATCACATGCCCTGCCCCTAATACTCATGCCAGGCCTTGCCAAAGTTGTAGACAAATGCAGTTTACACAGGCATGCGTCTTAATTGTGGGGCTCTGTTGGTCAGAGGGGTTTGCACCCCTGGGCCCCACAGGACTGAAACTATCAGAAAGACAGTTCTGGTCAGGATACCATACCCAGGGCACTACACAGAGAGCAGACTGAAACATACCCCAGACTGCATGTGAAAGAGACCCATTTAAGTTTCCTTGATAGGTTGAAGTTTGCCACACATATTAAGGCTACAGAGAAACTCTAGGTAATGTAGGCAGGGAGATACTGCCTGTATATCCTTCCCTAGGTCTTGCCACAGGGATATCTAGAAAAGAGGTTACTACCACTCTAAAAGAGTGAAAGTCATTGCTGAGCCGTGGTGACTTTTCTTATGAACAATTCTATAACAAATACTGCATATGTATATACATGTATATATATATATATATATGTCTATATAGTAACATATAGACATATATATGTGTCCAAGAATAAGAATACTTTATGTGAGTAGGGTTATCAAAGTAAATTATTAATGATCCTGACTGCTGATAACTCCCTAAAAGCCATGTTGTTTGACCTCCTATTCTACATTTTGTAGGATGATTCCCTCATCCCATGTATAATCTTCAGGGACCTTGCCTGCTGATGGACATGTATTTTTTATAGGGTCATACTCCTTGGTATTCTGTATCCTAGACTATGTCAATAGTGACCCTTATTAGGTACCTCTGTTCAGTGGGGATAATGGTTCCTTCTAATCCATGTCGTTGCTGGTATGTTTAGAAGTGGCAATGCTGTTAATGGTAGGGTTCCCATTTTCTTATCATAGTTTTCCATTTCAAGATATTCTTCATACTCAGTCCTGCACAGAGATTCTTTTAATAAATAGATGACAGTTATTAACTCATCTTTATTGGTTTCCCACAAAATGAAAATAAGTCCTGTATGCAGTATGCATTCTGACTTTAAGATTTCATGCCAGTGCATTGATATAAACATCATTAATCTTATGATCAAGTTACATGGCTATTATTAGCAATTGTGTGTCATATTCTAACCTTTGACTGTATAAATTAGACATAAATGCAGTATTACATGTTCTTCTAACCACTCATTAAAATTGGAACTGTTTAACCATATAATTCAACAATATTATAAAATTCCAATCTGAAATTATAATCTCAATGTGTAATTAGCTCATTAACTAATTACATAAATATTCTTTATAGCCCTCCTGTGTTTGGGGCCCTTATACTAGATGTTGGAGATATAGATATAAAAATTAGTATCCTAGAGTTTACAGAGGGTTCATAATATATTTAGTGCTGGAGAAGACATTGGAATAAGTGCTATGAAAAGAGTACTACATATTTACTGTGGAAGTTCACATATGGTCACATATCTCAGCCTGGGGAGAGAGGAGTTACTGAGTGTTTCCATATGAAATCATTTTTAATCAATTTACTGAGATATAATTTATGTACAATAAAATGGACACATTAACTCTACAGGTTGATGACTTCTGACAACTATATATAGCTGTGTAACTTCCACCCCAGTTAAGAAATAGAACTTTTCAATATTCTGTGAAATTCTCTTGACCTTTTGCAGTCTCTCCTTGCATACCCTTTCCATCAGCCATCCTAGAATGGCTCATTGTTGAAGCGAATTTTTATTAGGTCTTCAAGTAATTAATTAACTGTATAGGAAGAAGGAGACGAAAAAACACCTGACTGAAATTAGGGCTTCTATCAGAGAGTGCAGGAAGATGAGACTAAAGAAGTTAATGGAGTTAGATTATAATGACCCTGAGAGTAATTTTTAAATTTCCAATTTTATCATCATGGTTTTGGGAAGTCTGTGAATGGGCTTAAAACTTAGGTGAGTCATAATAATAGCAGGAAACAACACTGAGTGCTTACCAAGGAATAGGCACTTACAGGCATGACAATTGAACCTTGAAAGGAAGATACTTCTTATCTATTAAAGATGTAACAACAAAGAATCTCAAAAGTATTAAATGAATTGCTGGCTCATAGTTTGTAAGGACTCCTAGGAGGATTTTACACAAAAGCTCATATCATTTCATCTTCAACATCAAGTGTTTTTTAAAACATTAACAGTACATTGACAGATAAAATCAGTTAGGCTGGTAGCAGAGGTACCAATGAGAAATAATGAGGCTTGTACAATGAAAGAGAGGAAGTGTCCAGTTTGAGAGATAATTAGAAGATAGAATCTCCAAGGCTTAATAATAAAACATTGAAGGGAGGATTTGGTAGAGAGAGTACTGAGGGTCATTCCCAACTTAGATGATTAGATGATGTAATTACCTAAAATGGTGAGAAGAGAAAGAGAAGCAGGTGTGGAGATGATAAGTTCAGTGTTGGCCATGCTGAATTTAAGTACCTACGTGACTTCCAAGTCTTAAAGTCTGACAGGAAGTTGGAAATATGGATCTAAATTTCTGAGATTTCTGAGGTCCTGAAAAAGATATAAAATTGTTAGTACACAGGTCTTTGTTAAAGCCGGGGGGGTGGGCGGGGAAGTAATTAGCAGAAGGCTGAAGATAGGAGAGGGAAATAGGAGTCTTTAAGGAGTTCTGGGAAAAACAAAAGAGATCTATCTAGCAACAAAACAGGAAGACATAGTAGAGACCAGTTGTTGGGAGCCAAGGGCTGGTGGGCTCCACGTACTAGTGTTCAGTGGTATCAAAAACAGTGTGAAGTGAAAGGAAAGAAGAGATTTAATGCATCATTACATTTTGAATCCAGGTGGTCAAGGGCAATTTGAGTGAAAGTAATGTCTTTGATAGAGGAAGAAATCAGACTGATATGAGTAGGAAAAAGGAAATACAGACAATATAGAAAACTCAAGAAGCTTAACTATGAGGGAAGGAAACAATTGGAGAAGTGATTATAGGAAACCATAAAACTGAGGGAGCTTTTAAAAAATTTTTAATGGAAAATAGGTGATGGACTTTAAAGCAATAGAGACAGTCAACAAGAACAACAAAAAAAGGAAAAATAATGAAAAAGAAGAGACTCTGAAAAGATTTCTGGACTGCTAAGGAAGCTATAAAATTGCTGGTGTACAGGTCTTTGTTAAAGCCCGAAGAAAATAAATAATTAGCAGGGGAGGGGTTAAGTATATAGAGCAAGATGCCTGATGACATAGGAGGGATAGTATTTGAGCACAGAGGGGTAAAGCGATGAGGACAACTCAGCCATGAGGTAGACTGACTGAATGTATGTTAGAGAGCAGGCATCTGTAGCTGAGGCAATTTCCCCCGCCCTGTGTTTGTGGAATGTCAGCGTCTGACTCTCCTCTCTTGGTGGCAGTGAGGCGGGGAGTTGCAAGGAAAACTGTAATGCTCTGTGGTTCACTTAGGGCGAGGGTTGTGGGCAGCACTTCCTAATGAGGTACAGATTTAGAGGCAATGTTTATGATGAAATTAGTATTGTAGATAGTACAGTGAAAAAAAATTTGAGAGGGAGAGGACTTGTTCATAATGGATACTTCTGTTATAAGTTTTATTCTATGAAGCATCATTTCCAAGTTCAGAAACCTAGGTGGCCTGTAATTGTCATTAATCATCTTGCAAGAGCCAGGCCTGCTTCCTCTTACTAAGTGTCTGTTTTTCTTCTTCTATTCAGTTGCTTAGACTATTTTCTATGGCTCTTTTTATTGCTTTCTCATTGAATTTTCTTATCTTTTTCTCACATTTGTTTCCTTGTGATAGAGACGGGCTCAGTCCTGGTTCCTGTAGTAGCTAGCTACGTTACACTTTTTCAACTGCAAGCATCCTCTCTATCCCTCTTTCTCTCTCTCTTTTTCTCTTTCTCTTTAAATGTTGGGGGGGTATATATTGGTGGAGAGGGTAGAAAAAGTGTTTCTAGAGTGTGTGAGTGGAAATTGTGAGTAGGGGTTATATCAGTAGACCTTTCTTTCCTACAATTTCAGTGATGACATTTCTGATAACATTGGCAAGAATTTAATAGACCTGTTTTTTCCTGATTTTAAATATACACTTCAGTAAATTAATGGTTCAAGTTACACTATAAGTTCAAGAAGTTAAAGTGGGGGGGAGACACAATTCCCTAGTAAAGCTTGAGAAAAAATGAGAATTTAATTTCAATGTCAGACAGAAATATTCTTTGTGTGTAATAGGCAAGACTTATTTTGTGACATATATGTATATATATGTATATATGTACATATGTACATATATATGTATATATGTATACGTATATATGTATATACATACATGTATATATATGCCTGCCAATAGACAGATTTCATAATAGTATAAACATTATAAAATAAAAAGTACAGAAATAATTATGTGAAAAAGGTCAATGCCAGTTGCAAATCATGAAGAAAGTTAACAGGTACAGTTTTTACTGTTACAGAAGATTCAGCTGTTTTCTATTTTATTTTGAATATATAGTCTTCCTAGAACAGTATGGATGTTTGTTTTTGAGAGTAGGCAAAGATTTTAGCACAGCATATCTCAGAGGATATAGTACAAGGTTTGTTTTTTGTACAAAAAAAGAAATTTCTTAATAGTGTATATACTCTTTGAAAGTTCTTGCATTCTAAGAGTGCCTATATTCCAAAGTCAAATGATGTATGTGCCTATAGGAAGCAATTAAAGACAAAAAATTTCCCTAGCCTTTTCCTCACTTCCATTGTAATCCCTCACAAGATTCTTGTTTCTCTAAAGCATAGTACTCTAACTTACTTATTTATCTTCAACATTTAGCATGGTACTCATGTGATAATAAATTCTCAACGAATATTTGTTGAATAAATGAATAAAATTGGAACAAACTGTTCTAATTTAATTTGGCCAGTTTCTAGATAGAATTTTTAGAGATGAATGAGATTTGATTTTGAGTTTGGGAAAGAACTAAACTAAAACAGTCTCAGTTTCCAAATGTCATTTGAAAATTCTAATAACATAATTAGTTCATACTCAATCAAGAAACTGCCTATTTTACTAACCAATGGTTATGTATCTAGAAAAGAGGTTACTACCACTCTAAAAGAGTGAAAGTCATTGCTGAGCCGTGGTGACTTTTCTTATGAACAATTCTATAACAAATACTGCATATGTATATACATGTATATGTATGTGTATATATATATATATATATATATATATGTCTATATAGTAACATATAGACATATATATGTGTCTATATGTTATATAGTATAACAAATACTGCATATATATATACACACACATATATATACATATATATACACACATATATATGTGTATATATATACATATACAGATATATGTGTGTATATATATGTGTATATATACATATGTCTATATAGTAGACATCTCTTCATATTTCTAAAGATACATTCCTAGAAACAGAATTCTTGGGAAGAAGAGTGTCACAGATTAGTGTTTTTGATATGCATGCAATTTGAAAAGTCACTCTTTGCTTCTTCAACCAGCAGGTAAGGGCAGAAAGAACCTATGTAATTCATCTACCTGGATTTTTTTCTAGGTGTAGTCTGTACAAATTGTCCTCAGTTTTAGCAGTTCAACAAGAAGGAATAAGCTTTAACATTTTAAAAATGATTTTAAAAATAGAATCATTTCTAAATTAGTTTTCAGATTATTTTTACCAATTTTAATATTTCACTTATTGTTCCTAGCTATATACTTACATAAGCTGTATCTTACATAGGGGTGCCTGGGTGGCTCAGTTGGTTAAGCAACCCAACTCTTGATTTTGACTCAGGTTGTGATCTCATGGTTCTTGAGTTCAATCCCACATCCAGCTTGAACTGTAAAAATCTGTATTCTATATAAAAAAAAAGCTCAAAATAGATCTGTTTTTGGTAACATAATTAGGCATTTACATACAGAAATGCTTGGTAATCAAATTAAACTAAGTATAATTTTAACTGATAATTTGTTTTCTGAAAATGTCTGATGAATTTTAAAATCATACTTCCAATAGAACTCCTAAATATGTATTTTTCATTGACCAAACAATATCATGTAGTAAGTAATATTGTTCAGGTAATCGTATCCACTTGAATGCTATACACAGTACAGTTATTTCTACTCCTATGAATTTTGTGATTATTAGTTTCTAAGACTATCAGTCAAGAGTCATAAAAATCATTCATATTCAGTTGTTCCCATTGTGTAAGATTTTTTTGTTTCTATATTTATTTTGAGAGAAAGAATAAAGCAGGCTCTGCACCCTCAGCACAGAGTCAGATGCTGGTTCCAACAAAAGAACCATGAGAAATGACCTGAGCTGAGTCAAAGAGTTGGACTTTTAACCGACTGAGCCACCCAGGTGCCCCATAGTATAAAGTTTTAATAACTATTTCATATGTATAATATAGTTGATACGGATTAAGTTTGGTAATTTTTGAATTTATTTTGTTACTTAAATTTTTTTTTTCAAATAGCAGAGAGTCAAAGGAACCTAATCTGTTCTCTTTTATTTTGCAAATAATGCAACAAAACAGGGATATAGGAGTACGTTGACCCACTGGTTGGGATAAGGCACCCACCAGCACAGTCCTTACTCAGATTCCATCTCAAGAAAATAGACTATCCAGGCTGCTATGTGAAAATCTATTGCTGTATTTTGGGAAGGTTTTAAGAAACAGAGCACTGTGCTTCTTCTTCCCAGGAAAAATTACAAATACAGTAAGCAGTACCTGGTACCAACCCTCCATGAAAATGAGAACATTTTGATGATAAAAATAATCTCCTGTGTTTGTATCTCCAAATTAAGTTTGGGATGGCAATAGAAATAAGGACAATACAAAAAGTTTAGAAACTTTGCAAAAAAATATGGTATTTGAAATGTTTAAACTCAGCATTATTGATCACATGAACATTATTGATCACATGAACATCAGGAAGAATCAAGCTCTGATAGAGATGTTATTCTTTAATGGATTCTAAAATTACTTTAATGTTCAAATGTCCTTTTAAATTTTTTGAAAAGATTGGAAACCATTAGAGTGCATCTCAGATTAAAAAGTTGCAAATTGTATTAAAATATTTTATGTCAGATAGATAGAGATACGTCCCACATAATAATGTAAAATATACTCCTACAGTAGAAAGCAGTTCAGTAGTGAAAAAGTTAGAAAAAATGCATTTGTTTCATTTTACCATATAACAGTCAATTCAAATAGAAAATAGCTCAAGTACATTATTAATATCTTGTGTTTATATGAGGAACAAGACATTGCATTTCAGGTTTGCAGGTAGTGACTAGTTGTGGAAACTCATCTGTTTGAATCCTTGTTTTATCCCTAAACATGGAAAGTCATGCTGAGCTGAAGGAAAAAGACCTAGAGTATTACAGAAGATAAATTGCTTATTTTTTTTATATATAAGGTAACATTCTGGTTCCTAACGATATATAACAGTGAAAAGATAAAGTTTTATTACACAACAAAAGGTAACAAAAATGGGGTGTTTTTCAGAACACTATCAGTTTATCAGAAACTGGTTTTCAGAAACTGTTATCATTGATAGGATAATGCACCAATTTACAGCTTCCGGCCTTTAAGTGTGGTGCAAAAGAAGGCCACTTAGAGAAACAAATTTTACAAAGCCTTAGCACTCTAGAAGATTACAGAGTACCTAACATTTTTTATGATTCTACAGGGAAGAATGTACAACTTTAAAAATTGGAAAATGTAATATCTTGGGTCTAATATGAGTGATAAAAAATTAATTAAAGATGAACTGCAGTTTTCTTTTAAAAAGAAAAATGTTTAACAAATTCTTCCCCTTTCCTTAGTTTTTAGTGCTAATATTTTTCCTTTATTAGAGAAGAGCACCTTACAGAAGGGTCCTGCCATGTTGGAATTATTATCTTTCAGTAGTCTTAATTTTTGTCTTTAGAAAATACATTATTACCACCAAATCTTGAAGCAATTAGAAAAATTTATGCAGGAAGTATTCTTTTTTAGAGAAAAGTATAATATGAAATCTGTTCCAAAGTGGGGTATATCTTGTGATTTTAGGCTTTAAAGGCCTCCTCTGGGAATAGCTTTATATCTAGGAAATACTGTCTTTCATACATAAAGTATTGCTGACCTTACATTTGCAATGTTAGTGTTAATAGTAATATTGTTTTTCATATTTGTAGCTATGAAACAGTATTTCAAAGTACTTTAGAAAAATAAATGTCTCCATCATCAGTTCCTAGTTAAGTAGAGGGTTTTGGCTAATGAATGCAAATATCAATTGCTGTTCTTAAAAAAAAACCTCATTTTCCCAATGAGTCATTGGTAGTTCTTGAAATTGTACCATACTGGTGACATTATCTAATATTTTATGAGTAATTTCTGTTGTTTTCTTCACATGCCTATAATAAAAAAATATTTATTTACTTATTCTTCATCCAAAATAAAAGTAATACATTCCATCTAAAAATTATTCCTGGGTACAGTGAATTTCTTTTCTTTCCTTTCAAGATGAAGTCCTGACAATTCTGTATGCAATTTACCAAAAAAATACAGGATACTTTTCTATCCTCCAAAAAATGTGTTAGCTTGTAAAGTTAGCATGTGTAATTAGATAGCATTTTAATTTATGACTTAAAATCAAGTAAATGATGATAGATAAAATTCAAAATGATGTGAGGCAGGAAATTATTCTAGAAGATTTTTATCAAATGGAGAGACTAGCTGGACTCATCCCTCAAGTCTCAGATAATTACTCTTACTTCTGAAAGAGCAACCACATTTTTCAAATGTGCTCAGTTAGAAAAAGAGGTGTTCCTATTTAGTTTTATTAATCACCATGAAAATTGGATCAGAGATTGAGATTAAAGTAGAGAGTCAACTATTTTTCTGTACTGAGTGGTTCCAAACATATGTTGGGGTAGAATTAATACTGAATTTGGATCATAAAATCAGTTTCAAGTCCCCAGTCATACTTTATTAGGTGCATAATCTTAACACCAGTCACTTTTAACTTTTGAGTTTTAATTTCCTTAACCTGTAAACATAATGGTGCCCACCTCACAGTAATGTAACTAAGTTTGAATTGTGAGAACCTATTGTAATTAAATACTATACAGAAATAAATTTTTATTCCATAAGACTCTGAGTTATCGCAAGTGCATCTTCTGCTTGAAATAAATTAGCTTTTTGTAAACCATAAACACAATCATATTGCTTGTACATGGAGAGAATAAATGTTGCACAAAGCTGTTTCAAAGCATAGAAAATTTGGAAAACATGACTGTTGAGAATAATGCAGTGCCATTTGTTTATGAGATGAGTTCGATTTGACTTTATTACCATCTTTAATCAATTTGTTCCTATTACAGAAAGGGATACTGGAATTTATTTAGTCTGAAAGATAATATGAAAACTCTGGCTCCAAATATCTTTTGCCTTTGTTAACCTTTCCTGTGGTAGGTATAGCATCCAAGCAGAAATTATAAGAATTAAGTACGAATTAATGCTTTGCTTCTCAAAACCAATTAGATCAGTAGAGATGATCCAAACCTTTTCCATTCCAACATTCCCTGTAAATAAGGATAGAATAAATATGATAATATTTATAAAATAAATTTGATTTGTAAGTCTTGGTCATGTCAACACATCTATAAGTTGAAACTCTCTTATGCACTAGGTATTTAATTTCCTGTTAAAGGAACTGCCTGTTTTCTCCTTAAACATTTCCCTGTGTTTTTTTAATTTTTCTCTTCATCTGACTTAAAGAAAAAATGCTAATTTTTAAATTTTAACTAATGTTTTAACTTCTCTAATCCCACTTTCTTCCAAATTCATTAGACCAGTTATCTTCTTAGCAGTGGCCTCAACTTCTCACTCTCTAGCTATCTAAGACTAAAAGCATCTTTGAGGGTTCTCATTCTGCAAAAACGTTGTTTGTTCTTTTATGCTTTCTAAAAATACCATTCTTGTATTATTCATGAATAATAATTTTTATTCTTAATTTTTATTGAACTAAAGCCTAAACTTAGTTTATTAAACCTTTTATTCTTAACTAAGTCCCTTACTAGTCTACAGTCACTTGTTTCCCTCTTAAATTTGGCTTTTACTATCACTTTTCTGTTGGTGCCTGTTTCTGAAGGTTTAACGTGCTTTACCTTTAACTTACATCCTCTTGATGAGGGAGCATGGGGCAAGCTGAGGGCAAAGTACAGACTAAGAGCAGCCACCCCCTCACCCCCAGGTGGGGTATGTTTGATATTCCTTGGACACTCCTGGCTGCCCAAGAACAGGGGAAAGCAAAGAAAGCAGATGGTTGACTGATAGAAATCACAGTCATGCAGGACAGGAGTCTCCTTCAGCTTATGGATAACTTAGTAAAGTGCAAGAAAAAGGTAGGTAATCTTATGCATAGCCTAATCTTCAGAAACCTATAGACTCAATTTCCTGGGGTTTAAGTGCTTGGCATAGTGATGTGGGAAACTAAGGCAAATGAAAAATTTAAATTCCCTTACTGGCTACAGCCCATTGACAAGTCCTTGAAACAGGCAGAGTGACCTCCTTCTAGGAGCTCAGCTGCCTCCATGATGACACTTTGCTAGGGGCAAAAGGGAATCTTGGCTTACCATTATCGTGACTCCTCAGGATCCTGTAAGTCTACTTTAACATATAACAATTCCTTTGGAAACTTCCTTTATCTCAACTCCCCCAAGATATATGCTAGGAGTCATACTCCAAGCTTATGGCCCCGTGATATACATCCGAAGGGTCTCATGACTGAAGTTTTACTAAACGGTAATAAATGGCATTTTTCTAACAACAGCTAGCCCCTCAATGTCCTGGAAACCTTGATTCCAAAATTCCTTGGAGACTTATGCTGTCCCTAACCCCGTCCCAGCCTGGGAGTATATAATTAGTTACCTGTCACAACCCCAGTGCCACTCTTTCTGCCCACGGGTCCTGTCCCCTGTACTTTAATAAAATCACCTTTTGCACCAAAGATGTCTTCAAGAATTCTTTTTTGGCCTCCGGCTCCAAACCCCACCATCACCCCAAAACTCCATCACTCTGAATTCTTAGCAGCATCCCTTACAGTTAGCTGTTTGATATGTGTGCAGCTTGGTGGAATTTGAGAGTGTTTTACATGCTGGAATCCTGCTTTGCCAGTCTTCTCTCTCCTGATAACATTTCCTAAACGAGGGCAGCCAAAAGAATAATAGTGAATGGGAAACAAATTATCACTTTATTTTTAGCTAAACCAGTGCCAATAACCTCCATTTCTAAGCACTTGCAGAAGTAAATCGTTATTATGTCCCAACTGGAAAACCTATAATCACTTCTTTTTACCACTCTAAACTTAATAGAAAAGATGGGAAAAATCCCAAATATCACACAGAGATATTAAGTTCTCAAAATGAAACTTTTCATTTCTGGATAAAGTTCCAAAGTAACTAACGTCCATTGCCCTCCTCTTTCTTATTGTCTTAAGTTTGTTCATCTCAGAAGGATTTTCACTTAGATTTCTGGGTGGTCTGAATCCCTTGTACAGCATTTGTAGTGTGCCCCCACATTCACTGGAATGGGTGTAGACATCTCAGCAGATCCAGATTTGATTTATTCAATCTGATTTCTTATGTGTTCCACTTTTTCAAAATTTCAAGAATAATCAGTTTTAATAAAAATAGCCCCACACTCGATAAACTTAAAAATCACCAGAGATAATATAAAACATGTATTATCTAAGCTTTATTTCCATTATTTCAAGAAAGAATAATATACCCAGAGCCCAGCAACCATTAAATTTGGATCTCTTCTTGCTTTAATCAGTCATAGGCCACAGTTAAGGCTCAGAGCAATTTGGAATGAACAGGACGCGCAGAGAACACGTAAGACAAAAACAAAACAAAAATGAAAAGCTTCTTAGTTTCTGCCTTTCTGGGATACCAGTCAGTCCATGCCAGTTGTCCAAAAGTTATAACATTTGGGCTTAAATGACATTAGGAGAAATCTCCGTTCAAAAAGCTGATTATTTTGTTATGGAAGCCATAAGCTGTCTCATTTTCATGCAGCTTCCATAGGAATATCCCAAACCTAGGGATTCACAGTAAAATCTAATGAGAAGAAACATTATTTCCTCCCAAGATCTTTCCATTTGGCAGAATTTAAATGCCTGTGTATTGATTAATTTTAGCTATCCTTTTCTATCATCTACTTTTTTTACATTAGTTTCAGGGCCTTATTTCCTAACAGAGAAAAATACCATTTCCTCAGTCATATCTAAATATAAACAACAAAAACAACAACAACAAGCAAGAAACCATCTAATGGAAACCAGTTTTGGAACATCCAATCTTCTGTCTTTTATCAATTCACATCACTATAAGATGCTGGTCCCAACCTCATGATCTAGACTTCTGCTATATATTACTTCTTTAGTCTTGTGGACAGCAGCCATTGTTGGGAATACATCTATATACTAAAGATATGTATATTTTAAGGTGAGTCTTTCTTCCCCTAGCAAGGGCTTAACAACTCTACAAAGAGCTCCAAAGTCATGAAGAAATGGATCTTCCATTATTATCAGATTACCTAGGCAACTAGGTTCCATCAGTTCTTTTTTACCACGAATATTAGCTGCAATTACACCTGATAGTATGACTTCTAACTCATGACTGCTGAACATCTTTGAGCCTTAAATATGCATAGGTAGTACTAGTACCTAGATAGTAGTCTCTGAACATGACATTAGTGAGACTATATAGAAATAGTGATTTTTACAGAATGGAAATTTTGATGGAATTCAAACTAAGGATCTAAAACTTACTCCATGTAGTGAATAGCATCTCTTGTCACTTTCCATTTATACTCTTTGTCATGGGAGCTAGAAGACTGAAAACTAATTAAATACTCCCAACCTTCCTGTTATGTTACACTAGTAGGTGGCTGATGAAAGATGGGAAGGAGGCAAGAAGAGCCATTTCCTTTCATTTGTTTATAAGATGGAAAGCTCTAATGTTCTTCCAGGAGAAATATGGAAAATAGCAGCTCTGCAGCAACTTAGCCTCAGACTCGATGACTGCCTCTTGATTTTTTCAGAAAGCCCTTTTCTCCCCTTTGCTTTTCCAATACCACTATACCACTTGGTCTTCCAGCACTACTGAAAACTTTATTATGAATTTCACTACCTAAATAATTACCATCAGCTAAATTTCCAGAATTATTTTTCCCCTGACTGAACACTGACTGATAGGTTTCTTGATATCAGGAATGGGATGAGGAAACATATCCACAAAAATAAGCATCTGGGATTTGTGATTTGACCTACTTATATTGAAATGCAGTGATGACCTCATTGCTAGTGGAAAACTCCGGGCTGGTAGTCAAAATTATGCAGTGGGAAGATAGTCATTCAACTTACTTTCTGCAGTTGTCTTGTATGAAGTGTATATCAAAGACAAAATTTTGGGAAATCAAGAGTCTGTTACACTGAATCATAATTGAGTAAAAAGGGCCTTTGACTTAACTGGAGAGATTATATAAATAAAATGTTGGGGTGCCTGAGTGGCTCAGTTGGTTAAGCGTCTGACTTCGGCTCAGGTCATGATTTTGCCATTCGTGAGCTTGAGCCCTGCATCGGGCTCTGTGCTGACAGCTCAGAGCCTGGAGTCTGCTTTGGATTCTGTGTCTCCCTCTCTCTGTGTTTCTCCCATGCTCACACTGTGTCTGTCTCTTTCTCAAAAATAAATAAAGGTTAAAAAATATTTTAAAAAATGTCAAGCTGAATATTTTAATTAATTCACATCATTGTTAGACAACCAGAGTACTTCTAGTATTGCTCTAAGTTTAATTATTTTACTCTAATAGCTGCAAGCCTGCTGAAGATAAAAGTTAAGACCCAAAATTTTGATTCTGTGGGTGAAAAATTACAAAGTGAGTTGAATTCACAGTATTGCCAGTTTTTATTTTAAAGTGTAACCAGGAAAAAGTAGTTTATATACAGGATAATGGCACTAATTTCTGCAATGGGAATTTTTCTAAGGATATTAGATGAAAGAGAGTAAAACATAACATGTAAGTCAAGTTTGTCAATATTAGTGCACTTACCAGAGATTCTTGGATCAATTTGTTATCTTGAGCAGCAACTAGGATTGGCTCTAATACTTTGCTCTGTTGACTGATGAAACTTTAACTCATATTCAATGAAGTTTAGATCCAAGAATATTCCTTCTATATACCTCTTTAAAATTATATTAAAGAGCCCAAAGGTTTATGGCTATAAGAATATTAAAGTGAATTTATCATGTGTGACTTTCCCTTCCATCCACCAAGAGGCCCAGAGGACTTTCCCTTTAGCAATGCATTAAAAAATCTTAAAAATCTTTGCATTACTTGTTCTTGAAATTTGAGGATGATGATGCAAGATTGAGTCAAAAAATATATTTCCTGATTTTAATGGAAATTCTGGAAATGGCAAAGACTAAGTTGTGCTTAATGGACAAGAGTTAAGGTGGGCATCATTGCTATAGGGGACAGGTGGCGATCAGAGTGTCAGAATGATTTTTCCTTTAGCACTAATTGTTCAGTTTCTGTGACTGAAATAGATGGGCAGCCTTCTAAAATATCTATATTAAAAAAACCCACATAACACAACTAACTCTAGACCTGTTATACATCATCAAAATAGGCATGGTGCAGTTTCAAGAACTTACCCACTTTGTATACATTTGACAAACAAAGGCCCAGAACCTCTTAAATGAAGGTAAAGCCAGGTGCCTTGAAAAGGGATATGAGAAATTACCACAATTAGGTACTGTTAATCTTCCTTCATGCTTTTTCCAAAGGGACCAATAGCTATTTTTCGGAATTACTGTGCATTCATTGGGAAATGGAAATATTCAGATATCTATGGGATTACTAAAACAATAGCTTTGAATTGTCTTTAATCACTGGAAATCTGAGCCATTCTTATAGTCCACTGATCAGAGGAGGGGAATTAATGATGGCAAGTTGTAAATGTTGATTGGAACCAAGTCCATATCATAATGGATCTAGTGGGTCAGCAGATACAACCTATGGCTGTTCTCCCTATCTGTGACGAGTTGTTTGAAGACACATATTTAGAAACTGGCAAAATTCCCACATGGCTTCCAGATTTGTGGAATAAGAACTACTATTAAAAAAAAAGATCATGTAAAAAGCTCTGAAATGAACCTCCTACCTGAATAATAAGCCAAAACAATACTCTCTCTATGGTGAAACTGCAGAAATCAATGCCATCTTTGAAAACTTGAAAGATTCATAAATATTAAAATCACATTTCAATTTTACTCAATTATTTAGCATGCAAAATAATTACTTGCAAAATAAATACATGCAAAAGGTGGGCAAGTCTTGAAAAATGACATTTAATTATTATAAAATTGATCAAGTTGCAGATGCTGTTCTAAATATGATCTACTAGACAAATCAATACAGTCTTGTTGGTATGCAATATTTTCCCTTATTTCCATGAGTCTACCTCCTACATTTTTGAGCGGTATTAATAATGGAAACTTATTTTGCTAAGACACACCTATGGGTAGTCTAGCTGAAGGGATTTATTTCTCTTTTATTGAGCTTAATTATTATCACATTGACCTCTTCACATTTGTGTAATACTTCACAGTTTGCAAAGTATTTTCATTTTCCCAGGGAAGGAATTGATATATATAATCTCTCTATAGTGTTTTCATATATATTTAATAATTTTCCCAAGGGCAAAAGGGCACCTAACTGAGAAGAGGAGATCTCAATTCAGATTTTTTTAAGTCAGTCTCAGACTCTTTGTGTTCACTGAGGAAAGACCGAAGGGCAGGTGAGAGGTGCATTGATGCCTCCATGCTGCTTTCACTAGAAGTATATCTCTCTATGGAATTATAAGTTATGAAGGAACAGAAAGACTTCAAGGATCCAACCCACTCATTTTACAAAGAAGCTGTTCTAAACAGTTTGAAAAACATTGCAAATATACACCAAGGGGACAAAAATTTCCTTTCCTAATCTAGTACATAAAACTCTCAGAGAAAATATAAATTGTCATTATTCAGTGATTCTCTTATATGACTTCTCTTACAGCTCTTATATGTTTGTGTGTATGTATATATGTTTTTCACCATACAACATTATTACAATATTATTGACTATATCCCATATGTTGTACTTTTCATTTCTGCAGCTTATTTTATAATTGGAAGTTTGTACCTCTTAATCTCCTTCACCTATTTCTTCATCTATTCTACAGTATATTTTAAACAATATATCATATCTGAAATGTTTTCTTAAACTTTAGTTGTTAATGATGATGATGATGATGGTTGGAGTTGTAACCCTTTGCAAGTGAAAAGAATACAGTGGCACTGAACAGATCAAAATAAAGTCAACCTAAGTAATTATTGTAGTTCAATATTTCAGAATGTCAATGATGAATTCAGTGATGAATTCCATCCCGAAATAGCTGCAAGAAGCTAAGGCAAACAAATAGGAATTGAATGCTGTATGGAGTCAAGACAGCTGGCATTTGTTAACGGTATTCATGGGTCATATTAAAGTCAGTGGGAGGAAGTGATGGGTGGGGAAAGTTCTTTTCTTCTTTCCAGATGGCTTCTGTAGCTTAGTCTGTCAGAATTAAAGCATGATGATGGAATAGGAGTGTATACACTGAAGCCTAAGCTTACCAATGCTTGAGTGGACAGTAGTATGTTCCCTAATAGCCTGGGCTCATTTTTTCTATCCATTATCTAAGGAGACATTGCACCATTTTGGAATGAACACAGAAATTAGTATTAAAATACTTAGGTTCCAATCCTGTCTGGGTGGTCTTGGGCAAGTGCTACTTGTACTAACTACTTTGCACTACGCATCTTCATCCATAACAGAAAGGAAAGCATAAAACTGCTAGAAATATTATATGCCAAGATGGACAGTAGTTGTGAAACTGTAAACTACTAATCATTCCCTAAATGTTAATAATTGTTACATATACATATATACATAGTGAGTGTATATCAAGAATAAGTCTTTTGTGATCGCCACAAATCTAAAAGTAAATAGCTGGCTCAAGTGGCCACCCGTGATAAATAATTAAAAAGCTGGAGTAAACATGTGATGTAACTGTTTTCAGATTTTCAACAAAAATATTACAAAACTATAATACCTAAAATGAAGGAAATAAATGAGATAATCCCAGGAATAGTCTGTTTTTTGCCTGGAGGTCCTTTCTGGATGTCAGCCCGGAGAAGGGGAGTCCAAGAAGAGCATAGCAATAGTGCTGACCAGACGAAACAGAGATTGGTCGTTTACAGGTCCTGGAGTGGCTGGAATTAGTGGGATGGGAGAGTAAAGGAAATTTGGCAGAGAACAACAGGAGAACTGAGGGTAGGAAGTATTGGACCATTGATTGTGTAACTTGCTCCAAGTATTTAAACCAATCATGTACTACAGGGAAAAGTATATTTGAACAATTTTCTAGTTAGGCATCATTGAAATATTTCAGAATACGCAGTCTTCTGATCCCTTCTGGATTTAGAACATCAAAATATCATACTCCTCACTCCTAAATCGACCTTTTAGAAAATCCCAAACTATTGTTCTAAAAACAGATGCATAGGGGGGGAAATATCCTGAGGCTCTGAGTCCAAAAGATGGCTGTATCAATACGTTAATCAGAATTCAGACATTTCTTATGAAAATGCTCAGGCTTACTCTTTGTCTCTTAAAGATATACTTCTGTGAAAGAGTGCTTAATTTATGTTATGAGAATAACTTATTACGGATGTCTGTTACTAATCTTCTAAACAGTCACACACCATAACATAAGTTGCCAAAGCTTCCACGTAAACTTTAAAAAATGGAATTTTTCAGTTTAACTGACATTTACATTCTGATTTTTCTGTTTTTGTATTTGTTTGAAAATATGAACTACTTCAGGCACACAGAAAAGTAAGAGAACAAAGTAAAACAAATTATGTAAGGCAGTGATTAAAAACATGGCCTCAAGAGACAAAATGCATGGGTTCAAACCCAGTTCAACCTTTATTTGCTGTGTAATTTTGGAAAGCTTACTAAACTTATCAGCCTCAGTTTTAATCCCATAAAATGGAAAGAATATGGTATTTTTCCTGTAAGTTGTTATAATAATAGGTATAAAGGACTTAATGGTATTAGTGAGACTTCAATAAATAGCGGTTTTGATACAAAATATTCCACTGGTCAAATCATTTGGCCATATTTGCTTTAGATCTCTGTCTCATTTTTAAGAATTAAAATATAACATGTAACTCAAAGTCCCTTGATTTTTTTTCCTTTCTCTCTCCTCATAGGCAGCAAATTAGTTTGGCTTTTATCATTCCCTTGCCAGTTATAGTTTTTACATATTTAAGAAACTAAAATGAATGCATATATTGTTTTATATACTAATTTTAAAATTCCATACTTAGTGCCTAGGTACAGTAAATGAGGATGTTAAGTTTTCAACATGTGTGTTTAAATCACCTTTTAAAAAAGAATTATGCATTTATATCTTCTGTTGAGTAAAAGTTCAGACTTTTACAACTTGGTGTGTCATATAAAAGATCAGCTGAATAAAAAGCTTTATAATATTTCCCAGATAATATGTTGTATCTTATCTGTTAAAATATGTACCACAGTTATAATGGGATTAACTCTAAACCCAAGGGCATTTTAAGTCATATTTTAGCGACTTAAAAGAGTAAAGCATTTGTAAATAAAATCTTGGACTAATTCAGTCGATTCCTATCAATCTGAAAGATGGGCTTGGTTTTATTTTTTATTTTATTTAATTAATTAATTTAGCTACTTAGTTATTTTAAGATGGGCTTGGTTTTAGAGGTGCACGTGAGGAACTGATGAGAAACTGGATATTGCTTTCTGGAAAAAGTTAATAAAATACTATAATAATCTTAAGTAACGACTGAGAGAGGAAGACGTGTCTTAGCAAAATGAGCTTCTGTGACTAGTGCTGTTCAAGAATGCAGGAGATAGATATCATGGGAATAAGGAAAACAGTGCCTGAATGGTGCATCAGTTTGACTTGATGGACCCCTAGGGCTTTCTTGTTCTCATATGAGAATGTGCTTCTGTGTTCATTCAACAAAGGTAGTGCTATAGTGTTTCATCATAACAGAAACATCGTATTTTCAAGTTGAGCTCTTATGGAATCTGTTATAAATGGTCTGTTCATGAGACACATATACTTTTAGATTTCTGCTTCCAAGGTGATCTTATGTAATTCACCTTGAATTTCATTTACTCTGCTTAGCCACAATCACATAATATATGGGATCTTACCTGCCAGAAAATAGTTGCCTAATGAGGTCTTAGCAAAACAATGAAAAGTTCCTGCCAACAAAGACATTTATTTTCTCAATCTTTTCATATTAAATGTTTATTCAAAATTATTTTAAAGTTAGCAATGTTGTCTCCTTCCATTTCTTTTTTCTTTTTCTCTCTCACTTTGTTATTATTTTCTGAAAACTGTGTTTGGACAGAGACCTGTGCTAGGAATTCAGGAGGTAAACAAAGTAAGTTATAGAACTATGTGTTCAAGTGTACTTCAAGGATAGAGGCTTCAGACAAGCACAAAAGGAAACCAAAGAAAAACAAAAAGTATATATACAGCTTAAAGATGTTCTAGAGAATAAGCAAATGAGTATGAAAATACTGAGAAGAGACAGAGTACTTACAGGGAGAACTAAAGGATTAAGAAAGAAGTAAAATTAGTTCAGAAAAAAATGGATAGAAAGTCAATTAATGGAGTTAGAAGAGTTTTAAGAACATGAGTAGTGATGTTACAGGGAGAACGAAATCCACTTTGGCTGTCACGTATGAGGAAGAGTAGTAAGAGAGTAAAAGGAAAGCAGATCATAAGGGAAACCTGAACACACAGCCTCAATCTCAGAATGCAATGGGGGAATATATGAAGAATTTGATTGTCATGGTATTAGATTAAAAAAAAACAACATTAGATTTTAGAAAAATCCTCTGATTTTAAAATGTTTGAAATTTTCTCTGTGTCTTCCACATTTGCAAAATGGCATGGAGATGGGTAGATACCGAACATCTCCAAGAGGTCTGAATCTGAGTGTTCATTATTTTGCTATTAATTTCTAGTTTTATTGCATTGTGGTCAAATGTGCAATTTGGGTGTCTTATCTTACATTATCTATTGGTTCATTTAAGATTCAAGTTACCTTCAACCTAAGTCTGTATCATTCTGCCTTTTGCACCCCTATTCTAATTGCCACTGCCTTCATCCTCTCCTTCAGCTGATGAGTCAAACAGTCGTCAGACATACAATTCCAATGTGCTTTTAAAACTTTTTTTAATGCTTATTTATTTTTGAGAGAGAGACAGAATGCACACAGGGCAGGGGCAGAGAGAGAGAGACACAGAATCTGAAGCAGGCTTCAGGCTCTAAGCTGTCAGCACAGACCCTGATGCAGGGCTCGAACCCACAAACCGTGAGATCATGACCTGAGCCGAAGTTGGACGCCCAACTGACTGAGCCACCCAGGTGCCCCTCCCACATGCTATTTTGATCACATCACTTCTCTACTAACAGTGGTTTAATGGATGCCTGTTGTTTAGCTGCTTACAGGTTTGAATCAAGGTCTTTTTACTAAAAATTCAAATACCTTCATGATCTGATTCATGCCTTTTTTTCTAGCCTTATTTCCCATGTCTTTAAGAATATTTTTTATGTAATAGTCATGAAGAAGTAAATTCTTTCAATGACATGACTTTGTGTCTTTGAATTTGCCATTGTCTCTGCCTAAAATGTTTTTATCCTGTCTTTATATCTTCTCTGCTTCCTTGGTAATGCACTGCAGGTATTCAGGATGGAGTTTAGTCTGACTTCTGTAGGCGCAATTACTTCACTGTCCTCTACAGTTTTTTCACCTAACTCTCTTGTCATTTTGCTTTTTGTTGGTTAAATGAAAGAATAAATTATACATTCTACAGGATAGTAATAAACATAAATATCTGTTGAGTGGATGAATGGACAAATATATCTATGGCATTTTAGGATTTTTTTTGTGCAACCCCCAAATAAGAAACTTAATATGTTTATAATAATTATTATGTACCTATTTATGCTTTTATCTTGAATCCTGATTAAATTATAGATCACTTCTGGAATTTGGGACAGATTTGAAATGATCATGGAAATAGGTTAACTTTTATTGCTACCATTAATTAAAAGGTAGACAACTACAGGGCTTTGCCCTGTAATTGTATATATTCAGCCTGCTAAATATAATAGAAATAGCAACTATTACTGTAGGCAGGAATATAAAAGGTGGCAATAGTAGAACCTGAACAGAGTTAATTTTAGAGAGATTCGTTTCTGCCAGATCAAAACTATGATGACTGTAGAGCAGAAGAGGGCAGCAAAGTGCAGCCCAGACAGAAACCTGAACTTGATAAAAGGGTCTGAGAGGAGAGGAAGGGTATACCTCAAAGAACCAGGGAGGGTGGGTGCACCAGTTAGCTGTGGAGAAATGTAGACCCAAGAAACTAATCAACTGTCTCTGTAGCAGGGACAGTAGCCAATAAAACAAATAAAAAGTATGAAAACAATATTGTTTTTACCCTCCTTATCACATTTTAATCTTTGAAATAATTCTCTGCAGTATAACTACGCATCACCTGAAGGAAATAACACCCAAAGAAGGGAACTACCAGGCAGCAATATAGCCATTACTTCTCTCAGATAACCCAAGCCAACATGAACATGAGCAAGTCATATGGACAAGCGGCAGAGCCAGTAAGGTTTCAACAAGGAGAGCAAAGGCCAAGAGCAGGGTCTAAGAATCAGAACCAAAATGAGAGTCACAGAAGGCCAGAATTAGAGACAGAATAAGTCCACAAAAGATGCACAATAGCTTTAAAAGGATGTTGGGAATGGATTCTGAAGTCTTAGATAGCATTCCTTCTAGGTAAAGATACTTTGTTATGCTCAGAATCGGAATGAGACTTTACATGGCTATCAGATTTGTCTTGTTGGAACTCAGATCTTTTGACATTTTGTTTTTATTGCCAAAGGTTGTAGCATGGCATTTAAAGGTCAATATGATGGGGGTGCCGGGGTGGCTCAGTCAGTTAAGCATCCAGCTTTTGCTCAGGTCATGATCTTGTAGTCCATGGGTTCGAACCCCATGTTGGGCTCTGTGCTGACAGTTCGGAGCCTGGAGCCTGTGACTCCTCTCTCTGCCCCTCACCTGCTCCCACTCTGCCTCTCTCTCTCTCTCTCTCTCTTTCTCTCTCTCTCTCAAAAATAAACATTAAAAAAATTAAACAAAGTTCAGTATGATGTATTCATAACCTAGCCATCTTAGTTCCACTGCCTTTTTCCTATGTGATGAAACTGCAACAATTTTACATGAGTTTGAACTGTTCAAGGATAGGGATAGGATAGTATCCTAGGCTCTCAAGTGATTTTTATTAAACAAATGTACAAATATTACTTACCCCAACATAGATTAAAAATTTTTAGTACTCCAACAAAGCATACAATTTTGCACTTGAATGGTAGTGACTGGGGTGACCATTATAGCCAAAAGGAACACAATTCTTTTGCTGTTGCAATGGCAGAAGGATTCTCTGAGTTGTGGCCTCATCCTTAGAGGAAGTAGGTGCCGCAAAACCTCATCTACCCTGCAAGCCTGTCAGAAAATTGCCAACGCAGAGAATTTGAAGAATTTCTGCCACATAGTCACATTTGCACAGGGGCAAAATCAGAAGTCCACTCTAAAAAAAATACACATTATGAGCACTTTCCTACCCATCCCCAATGTCTCTCTGTTTCTCATTTTTTGAAGCCCTTTAGGCAGGAGAGAAAATTTCTCCTACAAAATGAAATTATCATTTCCTTTTTCCTCATAAACACATGTTTCCTTTGGCCGTACACAATTTAGCTTCTTAATTATTTGAGTCACATTTCCATGCTTTTTTTTAATGTTTATTTACCTTTGAGAGAGAGAGAGAGAGAGAGAGCCAGCACAAGCAGGGGAGGGGGAGAGAGAGAGGGAGACAAAGAATCTGTAGCAGGCTCCAGGCTCTGAGCTGTCAGCACAAAGTCCGACACGGGGCTTGAACCCATGAACCATGAGATCATGACCTGAGCCGAAGTTGGACATTTAACCAACTGAGCCACCCAGGTGCCCCACATTCCATGCTTTCTAATTATATTTGTTTACATTCTTCTGTCTTAAATTTAATCAAGGTGTATTGTGCCCAGTAAAGCAGCACTTCTAAATCTTACTGGTATAAAGATCAAGAATCAACATTGCTCAATTAGGAGAATTGATTATTGAAGATCATCTTTACCCAATCCTTTGTTCATTGAGAACAATAGGCTTATATACCGATATCATGGTTGAAAGTTTTGTTTAAGAAATGTTATTTTAAACACTTCAGTACCAAAAAGAAACCTCCTAAGGTCATTGTCTAATTTCATCTCTATATTCAAAAAGCATATCACAGTATATTTTAGATTCACTAGTTTCTCTAAGGAAATTTTGTTTTCTTTTTAGCTATTATAACAAAGTTCTGAGATTTTGAAAAAAGTAATATTGTAGTATATAACAAATTTGTTTCTAATATTTTATTTTAACCAAGTCTGCAGTGCTTTTGCTAATTATCTGGATAATGGCCATGTAATTAAGATTTTCAAATGACAAAACCAAAATCTGTATGTTGTTTCAAAAAGGGAATTTCAATTTTAATAACAGTGCATTTATAAAAAGTATGTTTAAGCATGAAATGTTCAAGTATAATAGCACTACAATTTAGTTGGTGAATTAAGGATATATGTACTCTAAAAATACTTCTTACAATTTCCACTTCTAATATCTAGCCATTAGAAAATACATTTCCAACTGGAATGAAAATCTTTTATACTTGATGCCTAAATTTTCTGTAGAGCATCACATAGTGTATTCATATTTTCTGTTAATTTCAGAACTATATTTTTAACATTGCAAAATAATTTTAAATGAAAGTTAAATATTGACCTGAAGCAAACAAAAATACTGTTCTTAAGTTTCTTTTCATTCACAACTTTCATAGTAATTTCTAATTTTTTCTGTTACTAGGAAAAAATAGGTAAATATTATAGATGTCATGTTGTTATTAGAAACAGATACCCATTCACTACGATGTGTATTATTTTTAGACTTTTTATTTGGCAGGACTTCTTTGTATTTTTTTAAAAAGCAAAAAGATCATTTAGAATATGCATCCGGACACCAACACCTCCATTTAGAGAAAACACAAACAAGTGACCATGGAAGAGTGCTTTTCTGTGTATACTAACTCTGTGTGGCAAAAGTTCAAAAGCAGCAGGACTCTCCCATCTGTTTGCAAGCTGTCCTAGACCATTGGATTTACAGGAATTCCATTTTCCTTTGGTAAAGGACACATTTCTGTAAGATTTGAAGGGAAATTTCAGTGTTACTCAGGAGGACAAATAGGTACACAGTAGATAAACCTAATAATCCTTTATTTGGCAATAATAACTCTACTTTAAAAACAAAATACAGACATTAATAACTAATATAATGTTATTTGTTGAAGAACCCAGGAGAAGCAAGTAAAAATGAATAATTTGGAATCATTTAAAACCAAAGTATTCATGTGATAAAATGGATTACAAAATATATAGTGGATTCAATTATAGATAGTTTTTTGGAGAGATGTGTGCAGGCACATGTGCATGCACACACACACACACACACACACACACACACACACACACATTTCCTTTCACAGTGGAAATATTGCCCCTGTATTTAGTACCCAGTTTTATCCCATTGTTTTTGAAGACCAGGATGTGATTCATCCTAAAAATAGCTTTCTCCCATATAAAGTGTCTGAATAAAAATAGTTTGTTGTTGTAGTATTCAGGAAAGTCTAAAGACCTTGTGTGTGTGTGTGTGTGTGTGTGTGTGTGTGCGCGCGCGCGTGTGTGTGTGTGTGTGTGTTTTAAACTTAGCAGCCTTATAACACTGTGAAAGAATCACCAGGGAGTAGAGTACTATGTGTAGAATTATTATTTAATAGTTTGAGATGATAAGAACATGAAAATATATTGGTTTTTAGTTAGAATGATATCTGATTTAAATATTTGTCTTTTATATCAATAATTACACAGTTTGCTTCATTTTATGTAATTCCTTTCAATAATAATCTAGTAAGATTTTAAATAAACTTTTAAATGTTCCTATTATTTTCCTTTTTCATGTATACTATACTTTGTATGTTTTAGGTGAACCAGTATCCCACTAGGGAATGTTTCCACATTTAATGTTTTCTGTTATTATTGTATATTATACAATTTTATAATGATTCTTTACTTTCAACAATTTTCAAATATAAAAGAAAAAAGACCTTATGAGAAAAAGGCAAAGAAATAAAATGAGAAATTGCTTTTGCTTGTGAGTACTTGTTTTTGTGTTGTTTTACTTTTTTGTTTTATTTTAAATGAAACTGTACTTTGCATTACTGCAATAGAGGTTTTTATGAGCTTTTTTTTTTTTTTTCTGAATTCAGTAATACTCTTAACCTAAAAATTGAATGATGTTAGATACAATATCCACATGTTTGGTGTTTTAAAAATCTCCTGATGTCACTCCAGTAATCATAATTTATTTGAAAAAGACTCTACTACATTACGCAAATAAGGACTTCAGTGTCCAGGTGCCTGGGTGGCTCAATTGGTTAAATGTCCGACTCTTGATTTCAGCTCAGGTCATGATCTTATGGTTCATGAGATAGAGCCTGTGTTGGGCTCTGCACTGACAGCAAGGAGCCTGCTTGGGATTCTCTCTCTTCCTCTCTCTTGCCCCTCCCTCCCTCCCTCCCTCTCTCAAAATAAATAAACTTAAAAAAATTTTATTTTATTTTATTTTTTTTTAATTTTAAAAAAGGATCTTCAATGTCATTAAGATCTGAGGGTTTTGACAATGAAGCATGTTTTATTTTCAATAATTAATAGTATACCACTGTAGTAGTTTTTTGTATTGAAGTTCAAAGTGACCATTCCTTTAGTCTACTTCAGAATTCATTCAAGTGAATTAAGATGAACACATACTAATATTAATGCAATAAGTTGTATTTGTGAGTTACAACACAATTGCAGAGCAAGTGGAATAGTAACTGAAACAGTAAACATTTTTGAGATTAAACTTCTTGAATGCTTTTTATAATCACACCAATTCCTACTCCTCCAACTGTTTTTTTTAATTTTTAAATTTTTTTTCCTCTTTTACAGAGAAGTTTTCTTTCATTAATTCCCTACTAGAGTAATTCAGTGTTCAAAAACAGGAAGCAATCATTAGGAGTGGGCCAGACTCTGTTATATA
Organism: Panthera leo; assembly: GCF_018350215.1. NCBI lineage: Eukaryota > Metazoa > Chordata > Mammalia > Carnivora > Felidae > Panthera > Panthera leo. The sequence continues at coordinate 173,549,817 of NC_056686.1, forward strand.
TTAAGAGAACTGAGTTTTCCTTGTCATTCTATCTTTGCAAATGGTGATGAATATTCATTAAGCTAGGGAAAAATTGGCCAGCTGTGAATCTTTGCAAAGTGCCCTAATGTTCCAAACCAAAAGGAAACCAAAAATTATGAAGCCTCTATTTCCGTGTAACATAAAGGATGAGGAAAATAAGCTAGCCAAAGTATTCTCAGGAGGAAAAATATTCTTACACAATTTAGAGGGATATGTACACTTTTTTTGAGTAAAACTGTGATTTTCAGATTTCTTCCAATGTCATCTTTAGAAGACAAAAAGGAAAGGAATCCTATAATTATACTAGTCCTTAAGTTTATTTCCCTTCTACTGTACTATAAGGGATCTGGCTTGTTTTTTTAAATAACACGTGAGACTTTTTGAAGTAACCAGCACTTTATATTACATTTAGCCAATATGAATGGGAATGGGATGCTTCTGCCTTTAAGAGAACCATATCTTCCTTATAAAAATCTGTGTTACATTCTTGGATATTAAAATATTTGAGTTAGTTCTGTGTTTTCTTGTGTTGTAATGGTGACCGCACTTAAACTGAAAAGAAATATACTCCTATGTGTTAGAAAAATGTTACCTATACTTAATGAATCATAGTGTATTTTCAGGTTTTTTATTTCTTTAGATAAGAATGCTCTTACATTTTAATTCATCAGACCAAAAAGCAACATTTGAAAGTTTTACTTTCACTTTTCTCTATACTTCAGAGTGAAAGTTAAGTATTTAGAACTCTATATTATTTGTATTAAATGAGCATGTACTTGTTCACTTTAAATCATAATTAGGAATAGTAAAAATATTATTTTGTTCCCAAAATATTTATTTTTTTATTAAAAGTCTTTCCTCTTGGTCAGGGAACAAAAAGAAGTTTCCTAAAGCCAAAATTAACTTCCTGATTGCTTGGAACCATTTGGTTATGAGAAAAGGAGTAGATTCAAAGGGAAAGAACCCATTAAAGTCACCATGCCAGGCCATTGTCCTTTTTGGCAATTTGCATTCAGAGACTTACATAAAGTAGGCAGTGTCTATCTTCTTAAACCATTGCTGTCCAACTGATTATTCTTGATAAACTGATCCATCTTTAAAAAATCAAGTATTGAAATATAATTAGCACATAACATTGCCTAAGTTTAAGATGTACCTGAGTTGATTCAATATAGTTCTGTATTGCACTAGGATTCCCACTGTAGCATTAGCTAACACGCAACCACTTTACATAATTATCATTTCTTTTTATGGTGGGAACAATTAAGATATAGGCTCTTACCAGCTTTGAGTTTATAATACAGTATTGTTGTATGTAATCACTGTGCTGTACATTACATCTCCAGAACTTTATCTACTGTTTGCAAGTTTGTATCCTAAACATCTCCTAAATTTCTGTACCCCAGAACTCCTGGTAATGACCATTCTACTATTCTACTCTCTGTTTTAATGAGTTTGGATTTGATAAACTACCCAGTCCTAATGAGGATCTCTGACTCCCTATAATTTTGTGGGAATTTCAGATGTCAATATTGTCCCTTCATGAAAATGAAAAATAGATACATTTCTGAAAAGAGTGGAAAACTCCTGCTTGTAAAATTATGCTGGGTGTTCTAAAAGGATACCATTAAATGAGTCTTTGGCTATAAAATCATTGTAATACAATTAGGTCAAAAGAGTTCTAAGTCATACTTCTAAACTTTTTACTTTTATAGGCTAGTTGGAAGATACCACTGATAAATTATTTTAATTCCCTATAATGTATTTGTAGCTATGCATAACCATGTTGAGGACAAAATTTTAATATAGTACAGGTATGTAGTAAATGTAGTGTAGTAAAGTAGGTATCACATTTAACTGATTTTCCAAATCTAGGTCACTCCTCTGGGAATAATCTCCTTAACTGCACCTGCTTGTTTGTCTGCCTTGGAGCTCCCTCTAAATGTGACTTCCCCAGGGAAGCCTTACCATCCTGTCTTCCTCTTTTCTTAGGCTGGGTGAGATATTACATATTACTACTTTTATAAAAAATATATAATTTTAGGTATTTTTTGTGTTATGTTCAACGTCTCCACAAACATATCACAAGCTTTGTGATGGTACACACTATATATATTTCTGTTTATTTTATCCATACTGTATCTTCAGCACCTAGCAAGTTGACTGATGTGAAGTACTCAATAAATGTTTGTTGAGTCAATAAATGTGTAGATAGATAAATAGTTTAACCTTACCACTGGAATAACTCCATCTGTCATATTAATCTTTAGTATGCTTACACACACGTTACTTGACTGACACATCATTATAAGTTGCCTCCAATAGCTAGTAAAACTGAAAATAACAGGTAGATAATTGTGGCAACATCAGCAAACAAGAATAACATTGCATACCTAAAACAAAAATATTCCATATCATCATCGCCAATCATTAATATTTCCATGATTGAATTCATTTGTTCAAGCAATATTTACTGAGCGTCTATCTCCAGGCACTGGGGAGATAGCAGTCAGCAAGGATAAAATATCCTTGGCATTATAGAGCCTACATTTTCATGGAAGCAAACAAACCGTTAATTTGTAAGCAAATAAATGAAAAGATGAAAATAATTTAAGAAAATAAACCAAACAGGCTAGTAGAATGAAGATTAACTCAATGGAGAAGAGGGATGAGAGAATATGTTATAGAGAAAGTTTGGGAAGGCTGTTCTGAGGAAATGATATTTGTCCTGATTCACAAAGAGTCAGTCAATAAATGGGTTATATCAGGAAAGGCCTTCGTTTTTCCTCAGATCTTTAGTAAAAGGATTAACCACAATGAAACACACCTGTAGGACATGATTTAATTATTCATTTAACCCACAAATTATGGCTTTTCAAATAGAATCTTGAGAGTAATACATTATAAAAGTGTCAATTAATTTACAAATTAAATTAGGCAAATGATTTAATTTTTTAAGGAATTTAGCAGAGAGTATGAGAGATCTTCTTGGCATTACTTTCAAAATTTGATACTGACACAATGTAAGATCTCTAAACCCATAGTAGATTTTAGGAGATAGAGAAAGAGATCCAACCCCCACCCTCACATTAGATATAGATACTATTTTTAGCCTTCTCAACTGATTTTTTTAAATATTATCTTGACAACCATATTATTAATGATAAGAAAATATTTTTTCTTAAATTCTGACAGTTGGGAATAAGGATGCTATCATGGAATTTGCTTTGTGTAGTGGCTGTGTGCAAAGGGTAGGAGGGGGAAGGAGAATTTGTATATAGAATTAATGGCATCAGAGGAACTTCTCAGAATGTCTAACTTTACAGAACTGAATGGGGTGACGTATGCAGTATTTCTTTGTCCGATATTTGGACCCTAAGTGTAATTTTCAACAAAAATCCAATGTCAGGTAGCATGTTTCAATTCTTCCAGTCTATATTTAGCAGAAACAGTTTTTATAAGGATTGTATCACTTTTTTAAGGTTTTTATTTATGCCTAAGTAAAATTATGATTCAAAATTTTTATATCATTATTGCAACACAAGGAAGAAGCATCAGTTGATAAAAAAGTATAGAGTTAAGCATGAAACCACATATCTTTGCCTTCAGAATGAGAAAAAAAGATCCTGGAATTACTTTATATGATTAATTATGGCTAGTATTAATTTCACTGATATTCATATTTTTAAGAAATAAATTCTTCATATTATACCAGGGAACAAAAGAGCATCGTCCTCTTCTCCTCTTCTGTTTGTCTGAATATTCAGGTATGTTCACCCTTTGATTGTTTAAAATTAGACATTCTCAGAGTCTTTCTTGGCATTTCAATGCTGGATATGAAAATATCCACAGGAGTTATCTATGTTCTTAATTTACCTGCTCTTTGTTATGATATTTGTGAAATCTCTTTTCTTCCATGTATCTAAAAACTTGTAAAATAATAAGCATAAACATATGTAAGTTGTTCTGTGTTATGTATTTGTTTTGTTTCATTTTGTTGGTAGGGACTGGATCACAGTCAGAAATGCAGCTTCTTACCCTGTTTTTATTTTCTGTTTGTTTTTAGTGGTGAACATTGTTTTTTCTACTCCAGACCTCTGCAGGTTTCTGGAACCATGGTAGGGGCACTAAATGTCCTTTGTTAACTTGTGCAAAGTCAGTACAATGTATCACCTAACAGCAGAGGCTGCAAAGGTAGAGGACCTCCATCCAAATCCTGGATCTGTTGCCTCTTTATCTTTGAAAACTTCTGGAACCTCCTTAATTACCCTGAACCTTCTTTCACTCATTGATAAAACGAAGATCATAATGTACTCCCTTCATTATGTCATTGTGAAGACTACCTGTGTTAATATGTGTAAAGTGATTAGAATAGTCCTGGTATATAGAAGCACTACACACAGTTAATGTCAGCTGCTATTATTCTCACTTCCATCCATCTGTGGGAAGGGAAATATGTACACCATGTATCCTACTTCTGTTGTTGAGCCCCTAGGTAATACAAGAACAAGTGAGGGAATGAAATTGTAAAATCAGGGAAACTGTGAAGGTAATGTTGTAAAGTACCTGATAGAACACACTCAATAAATGTATTCACCTAACTTTATCTTTTCCGTCATTCATAGGATTTATAGATTACTTTTTTAAATTGAGCTATGATTGACATATTATATTTCTTTCAGGTGTATAACATAATTATTCAATATTTGTGTATATTGCAAAATGATCACCACAATAGGTCTAGTTAAATTCTGTCATACACAGTTAAAATTTTTTTAATAACTATCTATGGATTATTTTTTATTCATTTACTTTTTAATTTAAAATCACAGTGTTGAATGGCAAATGAGTAGCCAGGAAATTTTATTTTGTTGTCATTATTTCAGACAGGTCCCTCAGCTTTTATTGATCCAGGATTTCTTAATAAATTACGTTTCTAGCCAGTCACATCTGGGATGAATGCTAGTTCTGTTGTTTCCTAATTATGTGATCTTGGGCAAGTTGCAAGAACTCTGTGAATCTCAGTTTCCTCTTCTGCAAAATGGATCCACAGTGACTGTCTGAAAATTTATTGTGAAGGTTAAAAAAACAGATTTTGGGGGCGCCTGGCTGGCTTGGTTAAGCGTCCGACTTCGGCTCAGGTCATGATCTCACGGTCCGTGAGTTCGAGCCCCGCGTCGGGCTCTGTGCTGACAGCTCAGAGCCTGGAGCCTGTTTCAGATTCTGTGTCTCCCTCTCTCTCTGCCCCTCCCCTGTTCATGCTCTGTCTCTCTCTGTCTCTAAATAAACGTTAAAAAAATTAAAAAAAAAAACAAAAAAAAACAAAAAAAAACCCAGATTTTGGAAAACCTAACATGTCAAGGACATAGGGTAGCATTAAATAAATGGCATTAGCTATTTTCTAATCTTTCCTAACAGTCCAAATTATAATTTATCGTTTGGGTGACCTCATCTTTTCTTCTTGCTTTTGCATGGCCATTCTTCTTGTCTATCAAGTCAAATGAGGTAACATTCACATGAAAACATTGGTGACACAAAATGTACTACACAATGTTATAATTTCAAAATTTGCATTAATAACCTCTCTACTATGGCTATTATCATGTTTGACCTTAGACCATCTGTTTTCCTTTAAATGTTCTCTCACTATTCCTTCTCTTGAATGACTTCAACCATCATCTTTCCAGGCCCTTGGGCACGATTTTCAGTCTTCCCCATCTCCTCTCCTCTCACTCTTCATAATCAAAATCTTGCAAAATATTCTTCTGTATTCCTCTGAGAAATAAATTAATTTCATTTGTCCTCTTTTGTCTACTCAATAGGATAATCCCTAGTGAAAGTTTTAGTCACATCACGTAGTTTTCATTCAAATCAATGCTCTTTTGTTCTTGATAAAAATTCTCCACCTAACTTGCAGATTCTCTTATTCTTGAACTTCCAAGCTCATTGCTGAGGGCCTCAAGGTCCTCAGATTCTTCCTGATCTATATGACTTTTCTCTTTCTCTCTACTTCGGCACATACTTGCCTTTTTCTTCAATTTCTGTTAACAAATTGAATAATTTTAAGAATCCCGGGGATCATTGACCATTTTGAATAGTAACTAATGATGTAAATATGATTTTAATTTATATTATTGAATTAATAATATTTGGAAAAATGAACAATATAAAGATCAACAATTTTTATTTGTTCAAATCTAATCAGTTCTTGAACAAAAATTGTTGATCATAATCATTATCACATCACTTAACCATGTCTTAGAAATTGTCATCCACTATAAATGTACATTACTCTGAAAACTATAGAACACTCATGAAAGAAATTGAGGAGGACACAAAGAAATGGAAAAGCATTCCATGCTCATGGATTGCAAGAATAAACATTGTTAAAATGTCTATACTACTCAAAGCAATCTATACCTCTAATACATAGATATATTTATAAAGATATGATAATCATAGATTTAAGCAAAGAATAACGATATTATCTTAATACACATAAAAAGCCACATATACAAAAGGAGAGATGTTTTCTGACTACGTATGTGTTTGTTTAACTCACTGGACAAACAGTGGCTGGGAAAGTACAATTCAGTCTGTGAGTCCTTTAAAATTGGGAGTTATTCCAATTTGATGAAACAAGAAGGAGGAATAGGGGAAGGAAAGGTCTTTTAAAAAAGTTATTCCAGTGGCATTGGTCGTCTTCACTAATCTTAATTTTCGTTATAACAGATGCATAAACTTATGACATTCTGAGTTGGATTGAATTCAGCTATTTAGAGGAAAGAAATTATGATTATTGTCCTCGAGCCAAGATAACAACACACCGATTATGACTAGCCAAGCAGCCTGGAATTCACAAACCGCCTTATATTTATTTCTTCATGTTGGCTGTTTATCAGGAAGTGACTTCAGTAAAGAAGAGCTGTAATTCATTTATTAAGTAAACTCTCAAGGCTCTGAAAAGGATGGCACATACGCTGTATTCAAACACCGTTCTTTCACAATCTGTGTATGTAGACGTTCACTGCATTTAATTCGACTAACACTGCTTTAATCATTTGGAAAAGTAAGGTCAAGGTGAAATGGGTATATTTGGCTTTTGATCTCTTTGCTTTTGTTTCTGAAACATCTTATTGATCTGCATACAATAAGTTTTCTTCAGTAGTAAATCAAATAATAATAAGGAATACAAACCACAATTTCAGGCATCCTTAAGAACAGAATTCAATGTAAAATTTATATGAATAAACCAAAGACCAGTCTTGATTAAGATGATTTTGATAGCTGTAGATCTAAAAGTGCTTTCCCAAAAATCATTTGTAGCAAACACTGAAACGTCTAAATAATAGGGGAAGTTTCTCTGTTTCCATTATCTCTTTATCTCTGTTCCAAATACTAAACAAAATAGCAACATTTTTGAGAAGTAATTAAGTTTTTAACATATCCTGTTTTATTTCAGAATTCTTTCAACTTTTTTTCTTTTAATTGGGGGCCTCCAAAGTACTCTTAATTACTGCCTTGGGATTATTTCATTTCTGTTCTCATTTTCTCTCTCTTTCTCTCTCTCCTGCTTTTTGAGTTCTTAAACTTTTGGGTAATTATAGGTCCCTTGGAGGATCTGATGAATGTTATTGACTCTTTCTCCATTAAAAAATGCTTCAAATAATTTCATGTCCGAAAGCTCGTTCATGATGCTCATGTTAGGAACATTTGTTTTTCCACCTCACTCTTCTTTCTCATCTGTATACCTAAATGCGTATCAGTAGGCAAAACAATACCAACTTTAGGGTGAAAGGGCATGATGATCCTGTTCACTGGAACTGACTTGAAATCTACACTTATGTTTAAGGGCTTCGGTAGTACAGTTCTGGGCTGTGTTTTACATGTACATTCATACTATTATGAAACACTTATTATTTGGGGGCAAAGACTAAGATAAAGAAAGTCCTTTTCCTTTTCCACACTTCTGATATGGTTTGCTGAATTTGTGAAATTGGCACTTTCTTCAGCTTAGAAAATTTGGTGGCGTATTGCATAAATAATATTTTCCCAATCTCTCCTGTATACTCTTTGAAACTTTCACATCCTACTTATTTATCAGCTGTTTTAGCTACTAAATTCTGTAACTTCTTTTTTTCATTATACATAGCATACTGATTTCTCTTTTCATCTATAATTTATTATAGAAATTTTTTATGAAGCATGTTTAGTAACAATGCTTTGCAAACCTCTTGGCCACTGGAGACCTGATGATGGAAGACTGTAAGTGTTGTGAGGCTTGTGAGCTGTCTGTGATTGTTTACCACTAACTGCATCCCTCGCACACTATAGGAATTGAATAAATACGTGTTGGAAGAATGAGTGAATTTAAAAGACCATGATAACAAATTATGTACAATATTGCAATTGCCATTGAATAGAAGTTGATTACAATAGTTCTTAGTAAACTTCAGTGTTGCTGAATATATCCTTTACCCTTGCAAGGAAGTCAAGCAGATCATTGAAATACCCTCAATGTCTTACACAAATTTTCATCACTCAGCCATAGATTTTATTCTCTCAGAGAAGGCAGTGGATTCTTCTTTGGGGGATATTTATTCTCTATAGCACAATTATAACATACTTACAGTCTTCAAGCCAAGTCATATTTAAATATATATATTAAAATATATATATATGGATAGACTGTAATTTGTAGACTTAGAGCAAGAGAGACCATAACTAATGATCAGTCATGAAGGCCTGCAGCACTAAGACTAAGCGGCAAACCTAGGGTAAGAGATGGAATTCATATTGACAAATCTACACATGCTTGTAAGGTGGTATGCAGATTATATTAGTGATCATCATTATAAAAAACAGAAGGTGTTTAAATAAATTATTTATTTTAAATAATTAACACATTAGGGTTTATCAAAATTTTGAACTAGTGTAAATCATTACGCTGGAAGGAGATATGGATTAAATTTAAAAGGATACTTGAGTGAAATTTTGGCATGTAACTATGCATGCATAAATTTAAATTATGGTACATTTATTATATTAGAGATGGAGGCACAGAGGAATAAAACAATATAGTGAAGAAGGCAGATACCAAAACCAATTACTATGATAGTTGTAACCACTGATATAATCACTATGTGAACATGAGTCCTTTGGGAGAAGAAAACAGAACAACTACTTGCCTGAGGGAATGAGGAAAGGCCATGGATGAGATACATCTCAACTGGCCATGAATTATGAGTGGGAATTTGCCAAGAGGAGGAGGTGGGGTAGGGTATTCAGGGCACAATGTTCTGAAAGCATGTTGTGTGTTCAGAGAACGAGGAGAAAGTCTGTGTGCTTGCCTCAAAACCATGGAGAAGGGAGGCAAGATGGGTAGAGAAATAACTTGCACCTGGTTTACAAGAGACTTAATGCTCTGTATGAAAGATTTTGAACTTTATACCACAGGTAATGGTAAGTCAAGGTCTTAGGTAGAAAAATGAAATGGTCTGACTTGTTCTGGGTAAAGAATATTAACTGTTGGGAGCAGCATATGGATAATTGCCCAAAATGAGGACAGATCAGCAGGAGGAAGTTATATAGGAGGAAGAAATAATCCTCCAACTGAAAGATTTTAAGAAACTGAACTAAGGCAATGGAAAACAATGATATTACTGAGACATTGGTGAAAACAAATTAATAGGTAATGGAGATTGATTGAACATATATAGCCAGGAAAAGGGGGTGTGTTTGAGGATTCGTAAAATTTGAGCTTAAGCAAGGGGCGCCTGGGTGGCTTGGTTGGTTAAGTATCCAATTCTTGATTTTGGCTCAGGCCATGATCTCCCTGTTTGTGAACTGACAGTTCAGGGATGCTTGGGATTCTTTCTCTCCCTCTCTCCCTGCCCTTCTCCTGCTCATGAACACACTCTCTCTCAAAGTAATAAACATTTTAAAAAATTGAGCTTAATCAAAGTCAGAATGTCACAATGCTCATTAAATACAGAATACAGTAAAATCTTGGATTGGGAGTAACTTGTTCTGTGAGTGTTCCACAAGATGAGCATTTGTAATAAATTAGCAGTGTCATGCAATATGAGCAGTACACGATGCCAAATATCACGTGACCACAACTGACCCAATGGTCTCTCTCTCTCTTACTCTCTCTCTGAGGGATTGTGGGTGATCGTCTTCCATGCTCGGATGCTCAGTATCAGGCCACCATGTTTGGCAGAAATCAGTGATTTTTCAGAATGTTGGAAGGTGCCCACAACTGGAACTAGTGTATATTTTTTGTCACTTCAAAGCACCTATGGACAATCCTTTGCTTTTCAATACAAGACGAAGCTTAGGAATGCTTTGCTTCATTCTAGGTCAGGGTGCCCGCAGATATAGACCCTTTCCTCTACTGCCTTATTGCCAGTTACCTTAAATACAGTATATGACAAGAATTTATAAATACTGTACTATAGTCAACATCTGTGCTAGTGTATACAATGGCCCTCATGCAGAAAAAGGTTGAAAAGAAAGGTGGTAAGAAGAAGGAGATGATTACAGTGGAAGTTAAGAAGGAAATAATCAGGAATTACAAATGAGGTATGTGAGTGGCCAAAATTGCAAGATTTTATGTTTACATTTGCATCTCGTCTGTAGAGGAGAAGGAGAAAAAGGCAGAGAAATCCCTCACTTCAAATGAGATTAGTGAGATGTGTAAAATGTGAGAAACAGTGCAAAATTTTGTAGAAAAGCACCACCCCAATAAGGCTGTAGAAGTACAAGTGATGAATTTGTTTAACGACAATGCAATGTCACATTTGCGTGAAATCCTCAAAAGGAGACAAAAGCAAGCGTCATTGGATAGGTTCCTTGTTAAAGTTGCACAGAAAGAAAAAGATCCCATTGAGCCAATAGATAGCAGTGATTCCATTAGTGACAGTGAAAGTCATCCTACACAATAACCCTCCTCTCTCATCTCCCTCACACTAGCTGCAAAAGTTTTCAAAGGGAAGTGCAGGTTAATGTGTTTATTTTTTTATATTTTGTATTTTATTTATTATTTTGTATTATATTACAGTATTGTAATAATTTTTATATGAATATTTTTGGGTTGTGCAACAAGTCATCTGAGTTTCCATTATTTCTTATGGGGAAATTGCCTTTGATATACAAGTGCTTTGGATTGCAAGCATGTTTCCAGCATGAATTATGCTCGCAAACCAAGGTTTTACTGTACTGGGAAAGATCAGGATTAACAGGATGAGTGAGTAATTCTATTTTAGACATGTTGATATGGGATGATTGTGAGTTATATTGATATTTCCAGAGCCAGTGTCCCTCCCTCCTTCCCTCTATCCATTCCTCCCTCCCTCCCTTACTTCCCTCCTTTCTTTTTCAACTTCCCCCCTTCTCTTCCCTACTTCTGTTTCTTCAATATAAATGTGACAGTTGAAGCCATAACATTGATTGGGATCACCCAGAGAGAGCGAGTATGATTGGAGAAAGTAATCAAGGGCAACCAGTAAATTACTTGCATTTAAGAGATGGTTAGAAGAGGATAGTTAGTAAAGGTGACAGAGAAAAAAATGATCATAAAAGTAGGTAGGGGAAAAAAAATCAAAGATGTCTTAGAAGATGAAGAGGAGAGTATAGCAAATTCTGCAGAGACTGAGGAGTAAGAGGATATTGATGCCCCTGATAAGAGCAGTAAAAAGATTTTAATTCATTCATTCATTCAATAACAATTTTTCAAAGATCTTCCAGTGTGGTTGTGCTTGGGACACAAATGGTATATATCACAACATACATTGCAGTGAAATAAGGAAACTTTTACACTATCAGTAATTTTTCCAAAAAAGTATTTCATTAAGAGTAGACCATTATGGGAGTGCCTGGGTGGCTCAGTCAGTTAAGTGTATGACTTTGGCTCGGGTTGTGGTCTCGCAGTCTGTGAGTTTGAGCCCCGCATAGGGCTCTGTCCTGACAGCTCAGAACCTGGAGCCAGCTTTGGATTCTGTGTCTCCCTCTTTCTACCCCTGCCCCACTCACACTCTGACTGTCTCAAAAATAAATAAACATTAAAAAAAAATAGCAGACCATCATGGTTACTCTTTGGCTTTACATTGCAATCTTCTCTCTAGCAATGGTAATTCTATCAAAAAAGTATTTCATTATATGGCATCTATCACCAACTGGTTTATAACCTCTTTTTCATGAATCAAAGATATGAGTCAAATGGGGATTTCAATCAAAATGGTTACTATGGTTTCAACTAAATATTGGTTACTTGAAATGAAAATCCAATAGAAAATTCTCCCAATCATCCCCACCAAACACTCATTATCAGTAGCCACCATCATTATCTAAAATTACTGGATAAAATGGAAATTATATAAGTGAACTTTTTAATTTATCATTTAGAAACACAAACCTTCTCCACATTTTTAACTATTAATCTTTAAAATGAATGACACATCCAGTTGTTAACAGCATGAAAGTCTGGATCCAGATATAATCCTTTACTTTCCCACTTATAGCCTCAGAGGTCTTAAGACAAATGTCTTAATTTCTTTTCAATTCCATAATAAGCAAACCAGGGATTATAATACCTGCCTTACATAGTTAGGAATGAAAAGGAAATGAACTAATATGTAAGAAATAGCCAGGAAGAGTTTGGCAGGTAGAATTTTGATAAATAGCAATTATTAATATAACAAAGTAGCAAAACTTGTAATACATAGTAGCTGTTTAACAAACCTAATCCTAAAACTACATTCACTGAAATGTCTTCCATTTCTTAGTAGCCCACTAGACATTATAAATATCTTAACTACTTTAATTTATACAAAATCCTGAAAATTATTATTTTTGCCTTCTTGCTGAGGAGCAAAAGAAACATAGGAATTTGAGCAACTTGGATAAGGTAGAACATAATAGAACTAACATTTGCACATTGGCCTTTCTAACTCAGAATCCTGTGCAACTAGACATTACATGACCCAGCCTGCTCTCCTTCAAAACTTCTCCTCACCATTTCCTCCATCTTCTGATTTGATTTTTTTTTTCATTTCCCATAAATTATTACCAGCCATTCAGAAAAGCAAAGCAACTGATTTTCTGAAACCCCTTAGGTATATACTTGTTCCCAAGTTCAGTAACTTGGGAGCCTCAGTTTACAAGTTCACATAGGGCTACTATAATATAAAATCCCTTTAGGGGTATCAATAATTTTTATTAGATTTATTAAAATTGTATGCATTTATCATTCCAAAATATTTTCACCAAAACTAAAATTTTCTCCCTTCCTGATAGACACACTGAGTTTTGTCTCTCTTTGTTTAACTTAAAGCCATGGCTCTAAAACACTGATGCCATGGACAAGAAAATGGGAAACATGAAATGATAGTTAAAGAAGTAGTTAGTAACGTAAGTTTCAGAGCTATGTCACTTTTTTTTTTTTTTTTTTTTTTTTTTTTTTTTTTTTGCTTTTCACATGATAGAGAACAATATCAAAGTAACCATGTGATTGGCTGTTATCATTTACTACCTAATAAGGGTTCATCCTTCCTTCTACACTTGAAAATATTAGAGATGATAATGGTTCTAACACTTCCTCAGCTGCTGCTTCTCTGAACTAGAATGCAACTTGGAATGTTTTAGAGATCTTGGATACTAATGAAAGCTTTCGTTTATTTTGATTAAAAAAAAGAAACTAAGAAATCTTTTTCTTTTCTGTATTTCAATCACTCTCCCTGCCATTTCTTTTGTCAGTAGAAAAAAATAATGTTTAACAGTGGAATGATCCAGGCCTTATCCTCTGAGAAATCTAAGTGCCTTGTTATTTGGAATTCTCAAATTCTAAATGCCTGCAGCCAAATTTGGCAGGACTTATTTAAATTTACTAAGCTTATTTGTTTGCTGATTATCTCACATATTTAGCAATGTTGCTCCACCATAAGCTCTGACAACTGCCTGTCATCCCGGGCATATTGTTTGAATGTCCACCTTTCCTTTTACCTAATAGACATTAATGCTGGTCCCCATACTTTTTATCATGTTGGTTCCCTCTGTGCTCAAATATTACCTTTTAAAATGGAAGCTAAGCTTGAATTGAATGGTTGTGTAAGCAACGAAATTATGTACACTCCCTGGGTCCAGGAGGATGGAATGATGTTAGAATTCTGAGCTGGACATCAATTTCTAGAACATAGCATGCAGAGAATACCACATGCATTGATTCACAGTCACCTTATCATTTTTTTTCCTTTCAACTCTTGTCTGTGGATCTATTTCTTCCTTCTGCTAGGAAGGGTTGCTGAATGTATAATAGAATCCATTAACACAAATATAACCCAGGAGCTAATGTTAATTAAAAATCCACAGTCACAAGGAGGAGAGGCTATACGACGAGAGGTTTATCACCATACATATTTTAAATACTTTTGCCTGAGAAGAAATAGACATACTCAAGAGGAAATTAAAACTCCGGAGGCAACTATTCTAATTTGGAGCAAGCAAGACTAACTGAATTATAAATGCAAAATCAACCTTCCAAATTTAAATCTTTTCTAGATGGAAAGATCCCTTCACTATTTATCATTTCAACAGCGACACAATTGTATTTGAAAATATCCTATCTTGGACAGGTTTCTGAAAAGTGACCTGAGGAGGTATAAAAGAAATAGAAGGATTTGTCTATTGTTACAGTGAATCATTCTTCACTTGGGAAGTGAGACTTCACATGCATGGCACACTTAGAGACCCTGAGTTTTGAGGGATGTACACTTGAAAATATCAAAACTAGACACATTTAGTCTGGTTTGGTTTCTTGAATACAGCATCCTGACAGCTTGCAAATTTCTTTCCTTAAGGTAAAAGTGTGTTCATCTTTGATAATGGTGTTGATGTTTTCTTTTGATTTATATCATTATGTGTAGAGACCAACTGTTCAAGACATAAATCTTTATACAATGGATTTGCTGTGCTCTGTTAGCAAAAAAAAAAAAAAACAAAAAAAAACCAAAAAACAAAAAACAAAAAAAACCAACAACAAAACCACAAACATTTGAGCATTTCTTTTTAATGGGTATCAATTTCAAGTTCTTCTGAATGATTACTTGCCAACATCCGTATGATTTGTTTTAAACTTGTTTTATTTTTTTATTTTTTTAAATTTACATCCAAATTAATTAGCATATAGTGCAAGAATGATTCCAGGAGTAGATTCCTTAGTGCCCCTACCCATTTAGCCCATCCCCCCTCCCACAACCCCTCCAGTAACCCTCAGTTTGTTCTCCATATTTATGACTCTCTTCTGTTTTGTCCCCCTCCCTGTTTTTATATTATTTTGTTTCCCTTCCCTTATGTTCATCTGTTTTGTCTCTTAAAGTCCTCATATGAGTGAAGTCATATGATTTTTGTCTTTCTCTGATTAATTTCGCTTAGCATAATACCCTCCAGTTCCATCCAAGTAGATGCAAATGGCAAGATTTCAGTCTTTTGACTGCCGAGTAATACTCCATTGTGTATATATATATGTATATATATACATATATACATATATACCACATCTTCTTTATCCATTCATCCATCGATGGACATTTGGGCTCTTTCCATACTTTGGCTCTTGTTGATAGTGCTGCTATAAACATGGGGGTGCATGTGTCCCTTTGAAACAGCGCACCTGTATTCCTTGGATAAATGCCTAGTAGTGCAATTTCTGGGCTGTAGGGTAGTTCTATTTTTAGTTTTTTGAGGAACTTCCATAGTGTTTTCCAGAGTGGCTGCACCAGCTTGCATTTCCAAACATCCATATGATTTTTAAAAACAATTCTAGGCTTTGATTTTAAGAGCCACCCATTTTTTTCTTCCAAGCAATGCTATTGCAGTCACTTACAAAGTGTGGTCCCTGGACCAGCTGCATCATCATCACTTGGGAACCTGTTCTAAAAGCAAGTTCTCGGGGCGCCTGGGTGGCGCAGTCGGTTAAGCGTCCGACTTCAGCCAGGTCACGATCTCACGGTCCGTGAGTTCGAGCCCCGCGTCAGGCTCTGGGCTGATGGCTCGGAGCCTGGAGCCTGTTTCTGATTCTGTGTCTCCCTCTCTCTCTGCCCCTCCCCCGTTCATGCTCTGTCTCTCTCTGTCCCAAAAATAAAATAAAAAAAAAAATAAAAAAAAAAATAAAAGCAAGTTCTCAGGTCCCCCCAGACTGGCTGAATCATTCTCTGGGGATGGGACTCCATAATCAGTGTTTTAACAAGCTCTACAGGGAATTCTGATGCACACTCAACTTTGAGAACCACCGTTCTTCTAAACTATGGCTTTTCACTACTTTGTGTATCTTTCACTCCTTTGGCAGTATGGTGAAGCCTATGGATCTTTTGTCAGAATAATATTTTTAAATATCCAAAATAAAATACACAGTTTACCAAGGAAATAGGTTATATTACAATTCTGTTATCCAAATATTAAAAACAAATTTGTGATACAACTATACATGTACTTCTTTATTAAATGCATTTACCTAATGAGTAAGTCTAATAATGATCGCAGCTTTAAAATATTGGTGATCAAAAATGTTATTTCCAGACTTCTGCAACAATCATGATTTGATATAATGATATCCATATCTATGATTTATATTGGTGACGAAGTCATAGTTATGGCTAATACTGTTGTGGTTTTCTCCTATATTCATAAAGGAAGGATATATTGAATTTCAGCCTGCAGTTAATGAAAATACAAGCATGAACTTTCTGTGCATCTAAATCCATGGATCTCCTGAATTCTATCCACAACCCCCTAGGAGAAAAGAAGCCTTATAAGATGGGTGATTTGCAGTGTATCCAAAAAAATGCTTATTTTGTCATATAATAAATATGATACATTGTAAAACAACATAGGAGACAGGATATGAATCAAATGTGTTCTGGAAGCCATAGAATAAATTGTTCTCCCCCAGGGCACCTCGTGGTCTAACACCTGTGACAGTGAAAGCATAGCTGATCTAATAGTTTACTGGAAATTACCAACAGTGCTACATATTTTCCTGCTTAATCATACAAAACCTTTGTATTCATTATAATTTAAAATTTTTTTCCACACACCCTGCCAATCTTTACCTGTCACTTTATGTATTAATTGACACCTCCCATGATTCCTTAGAACCTCTTAGAAACAGTGAATTTTCAGCTCTTTGTGTTTTCACTGCTAGCCCCTTTGAGGAAATGGATATTCAAAGATCACATAAACAAGTCAAGGTCATGGAGCACAGTTCAGGGCCTTAACTTCCACTTAGTTCCACATTTCTGGTTCTGCATTCTGGCCTCACTGGCATAGCTGCAGAGAGGCAGGGAGCCAATGAGACCTGACCTGCCCACCATTTGAGATAGCTGAATGGTGGTATCCATTGAATAAAAAGAACAAGAAGGGATCCTTTCTATTTTATCCACTGATGACAGACTACTCAAACAGGAAATAATCAGAGTATAAAAGGATAAATCTACTTTCATCATGAGACAGAAGAGACAATAGACTGTCAAGAAAGGAACATGCTGTTATTTTGTAGATGGGACATTGTACAATAGGAATTTGTGCCAATCCCTTATTTCAGAAGCCATTATTTCAAAGACTTGTCTTTGGCTTTTAGCTCCTTTTATTTGACAAATTCTTCCCCCTTACCCTGATTATTAAAGGGCAATAAAAGGTCTTCTGATGGGCTTTCCTATAAATTATTTTCTTCTATGTTGTTTCTTATTGGTATGAATAGCTTGATAGTGTTTCTGGTATCAAATATTGACTCCTATTTCTAGTCTTAACTTTATAATATGGAAACAGAGAGACATTAACATAAATTTTCAAATGCTCAGTTTAATTATCTGAGGATTACATTTGCCCTACTGATTCAAATATAGTTTTTAATAGATGAAGGAAAAGGAATGAATATTTATTGAGTGCCTACCATGTCCCAAGCTCTCAATATAGAAGAGCCAGTGTAAAACAGGGAAAGGGGGTAACACACCTGGGCAGGTAGAATAGAGGAAAAGAAAGTAGAAGAACATAAACATCTGCAAATGTGACAGCAATTCGGGAAGCCAGAGGCTGGCTGTGAGAAGGCACAAAGCAGACTATCAGGTAGGAAGAATTCAGGAGCATCTTAGTGGGGTAGAAATATCTGCAAAAGATCAGTAGCAGCAGGAATTGACCAAAGTATTTTAGTGGTAGACAGTGCTGAGTTTTCTCCTTCAGCTTTTGTGATGGGTAGAGAAATGTCTGTTGGCAGCTGCAGATAGAAAATTTAAGAAAGATGGAAGACAGGGCAAGTCTGTCTACTGTGAAACAGAACTGACTGCATTTTTATAGGACAAAGGCGGGGGGGAACCAGTGTTTTATGTTAGTTTCTATTTATCATACATAATCTTTATATTTGGAGAGTTGAATAAAAGCAAAGAGGAGAAAACCAGATAGAGCTTCTGTGCAGGAGAGAGTGTGAGGATGCTTTCAGCGAGGGGCTTCTTCATGAGAACCACTGTCTCCAGAGAAAGAACAACTGCCCCAAAACTCTGATGCATAAGGCCATGTTTGGGAGGACAGTAGATATTTATTATTAGGTTAATTCCAGGAAATAAATAACTTAAATGTTCTTTAGAACAACAGTGAAGCTGGTTTTAAAAATCTATCAGTGAAAAAAGCTGTGACTTCTCTTTTTTTTAATGCTTACTTATTTATCATGAGAGAGAGAGAGAGAGAGAAGAGAGAGAGAGGAAGCAGGGGAGGGAAGAGAGAGAGAGAGAGGGAGAGAGAGAAAATCCCAAGCAGGCTCTGCACTGTCAATGCAGAGCCTTATGCAGAGCTTGATCCCAGGAACCATGAGATCATGACCTGAGCCAAAATCGAAAGTCAGATGCTCAACCAACTAAGCCACCCAGGTGCCCCAAAGCTTATGACTTCTGAAGGAATCCTATTGCAATTACACTTAACAAATAAAAGGTAAAGATTGCTAGTTACTTTCAGGAATGGCCCATGCTTGACAGGACCATGAGGTATAATATTTGATCAATAGAGTTGTTAGAATAACACTAGTAACGCTAGTTGTTTTCATGGTTATTGCCAAGAATTATTGAACTGTGAATTATTGAAAATGGCAGATAATTGTGGGCTTTAGTATACATAATAAAAGCATGAAATAGATCTTTGGGGAAAAAAAAGAAAAAAGTCTTAACCATTTAATAAGTACTTTTCAGTTGGGGTCAGGGAAGGTTTAGAGTAGAAGTGAATTAGGGAACATATAATTCATTATCCAAACCAAGAGATGTTTATCTAGGAAAATGTCTCAGACTCTTCCTTAATATCTGTGGAGCCTGAGGCAAGCGTACAAATTGAAGCCCATATATTTGACATATTTCAAGTATACAAAGGAAGCCACAAAACTACTCAGTAGCTTTCTCTTTCTATTTTTATAAATAAATTTTCAAAACACCCAAGAAGATTAGTTTCAAATTAGATGTCATAATTCTCAGAATCCTTGGAGTTTTGTATGAGGACATGCTGATATTGGGTGAGCTGGCCCCAGGCCTCAGAAGGCTCTTTCTGTCCATCCCCAGCCCCTCCTAACACTGGCAGGGCCTCTCATGCAGATGCAAATTCACCCTTCAGCCTGCATACTGAGTCTATTCACTTCTCAGTATAAACAATGATCCTAGGGCCACTCCTTGAGATGAGAGATGGGCACAGAGGAGGTATGGTCCATCATCAGAAAGGGGAATGCAGCCAAAAGACTTGTATAGTTCCCAGGTATGAGCATAAACCATTTGGGCTGGAAGCTCTGGGGTCCCAAGATGCCCAGGACATGGTTAGAAGGGGAGAGTTAAGCTCCAGGTAGACATGTTTTCTTGCCTCAGATAACCCCCTCTCACATGGAAATAAGACCAGAGTTGGGGTCTCTAAAGTGCCAGGACAAGAACAGAGCCCCTTTCTCATGAATCTAAGGCCAGTCTTGCAAATGCTAAACTGAAATAGATACCAGGACAACAAGCAACAAACCTAGATGCTTCAGAAAACTGGAATATATGGTTAGCCTAAATTTATGGAGCGTATGCCAGAAGGTAAATTGCAGTCTGGAAAAGTGTCCTGGGTGTGTAGACCTGGATCAAACAGGTGTTCTGTAGAAAGTGCTCTGTGTGGGGCACCCAGGTGACTCAGTCGGTTAAACATCTGACTTTGTTTTTGTTAATTTTCTAATGTTTATTTATTTTTGAGACAGAGAAAGAGACACGGCGTGAGGGTGGGAGGGGCAGAGACAGAGGGAGACAAGGAATCTGAAGCAGGCTCCAGGCTCTGAGTTGTCAGCCCAGAGCCTGACACGGGACTCAAATTCATGAACTCTGAGATCATGACCTGCGCAGAAGTCGGACGCTCAACCTTCTGAGCCACCCAGGCGCCCCTAAGCATCTGACTTTTGATTTTGGCTCAGGTCATGATCTCACAGTTCATGAGTTGAGGCCCCACATCGGGCTCTGTACCGACAGTGAGGAGCCTGCTTGGGATTCTCTGTCTTCCTCTCTCTCTGCCCCTCCCCTGATCACTCTCTTTCTCTCTCAAAATAAATAAATAAACATTAAAAAAAAAGTAGCTCTTTGTATATTATTGGAGATGAAAAGCATTCTTACCAAAACTTTGTGGGAGTAAATAACACTAAAACTAAAAGACAGACACAGCTGGGCAAGCTTCTTGGACACAAAATCAAAAGGAGAAAAATGACTCTGGCTGCATTTGTGACATGAGCATGAAGAAATAAAAGGCTAAAGTGACCTAAATGAACTTTAAGGAGGAAGAAGTTTGTGAGGAAACTGGATGATATCCTATGAAGAAAGCAGATCAAGAAGATAGCCATCAACAACTTTCTGGAACTAGACTTAGGCAATAAGATAACTTTTACAGAAGTCCTATTTCAGAAAAGGAAGCATTATCTGATTTACAGGGCAAGTGTAAATTTTAGTTTTGTTGTTGTATTTTGTTTCCTTTATTATGAGGTATTGAGTAGTATACAGACCTTGTGATGAAATAAAGGAGTGTTATGCATTGAATGTTTGTGTCCCCCCCCCCCAAATTAATATTGAAGCTCTAACCCCCATTTTTGAAGATTGGACCTCCAAAGAAGTAATTAAGGTTAAATGAGGTCATAAAAGTGGGGCCCCGATCTAATATGATTAGTATTCCTATAAGTAGAAAGATATATTGCTCTCTCATTTTCTCTCCACTTGCCCAAAGAAGTCTCATAAGTGCACAGCAAGATGGCAGCTGTCTACAAGCCTCAAGAAGAGGCTTCAGAATGAAACTTTGATCTTGGTACCTTGCTGGCACTATGATCTTGGAATTCTCAACCTGTAGAACTGTGGGAAATAAATTTCTGTTGATTAAGCCACTCTGTCTGTTGTATTTTTATTATGGAGCCTGAGAAGACTAAGACATGAAATAGACAATAACAGACTGGGGATTAGATATATAAATGTGTGTCCAAAAAATTTTTGACAATAATGGGATAGAATATAATATATAGCCTGAGCTAAGATAAAGAGGTCAAGGGAGGGGTGCCTGGCTGGCTCAGTTAGAGCATACAACTCTTGATCTTGGGGTCATGAGTTCAAGCCCACACTAGGTGTGGAGCCTACTTTAAAAAATAAATAAAATAATTTTTTTTTTAAATTAAAGAGATCAAAGGAAAGTTGAAAAGACATTTTTTTAAAAACGTTTATTTATTTTCAAGAGACAGACACAGTGCGAGGGGGCAGGTGCAGAGAGAGAGGGAGACAGAATACGAAATAGGCTCCAGGCTCTGAGCTGTCAGTGCAGAGCCCGACACGGGACTCAAACCCACCAACAGTGAGATCATGACCTGAGCTGAAGTTGGACGCTCAACCGATTGAGCCACCCAGGCTCCCCAAAAAGGACAAAATGAAATAGAAAAAATGTTTAAGAAACTTCTTAAAATAAAATTACATGATAAAAATATTTGGGAATTCAGCAAGCCAGAGAAATGCCTTCCAGCTGAGGTCTGAAGGAAAAGAATGTAGATGGAATTTAGAAACAATAGAATATCCATTCAACTTTGCTGTAAGTGTAGGCTAAGGGGTGTTCCTTGGGGTTTTAGTACTCCTAGATTTTCCAGAGGGATGGTTCAGCATCCCTGAATCTAATATCAGTGAAATTCTAGGCTTTTACTTGTAGCTTGAAAGAGACAACTGGCATCTTCACTTCTTTCCCAGTCAAAAATTAACAAGGATGGTTTTTTTGTACAGACATCTATACTTGCCAGGTGATGATTTCAACACATTTGCCTTTTTAAAGACAAGACAGCAACCCTACCAGTTATGTAACTTGTTAATAAGCCCATTTCTTACGTTTGGTATTCCAGGGATGGCATGCTTGTAAAGAAGAGAGAGTAAGACAGAATGAATTCATGATTTTCTGGGTGATAATGTCATTTTACTCCCTGTTTGGATTATCATTTTTGGCTCTGTCTCCAGCAAAATATTAAAAAGAGTGACCTAGACACTTCTTCTCCCCCATTCTTTCTTTATATCATGTGATATTACCACTGTTTTAACTGTTAGGTTACAAAATATGTCAAGGCTTATCTCCTTTCTACCCCCCCCACCCCCCCCACACACACACTTGTTTAGAGCTTTCATGACTATTTATGAAATTTAGAATCATCATGTCTGGTCTCAAAATAATTAACTACCATTATTTTTATTTGGATCATATATACTTACAATGTAGTTTTTAGGGGAAAATTGACATCTTTATGGTGATCTTCTTCTTCAAGAACATCATGTATTTTTCCATGAACTGATTGATGTCTTCTATTGTGATTGTTCGTAGTATTGAAATGTATTTCACTCATTTCTTATTTAAGTTGTCCCTATTTATTTTACCTTCTCTTGATGCTGTTACAGATTTGCTCCTTTTTACCCTACTGGGGCGTTTACCTGGTTGTTATATGTGTACATGGGAAATATGTATCTGTGCACATTTACTGTGTGTGTTGTTATATTTCTGAATTCTCCTACTGCTTAGAATAGCATTCAAGGGGTGTCCATAGCTATCATCTCACCCCTTTTTTACTTTAAGTGTATTTATTTATTTTGAGAGCGAGAGAGAGGGAGAGGAAGAGGCTGTGCACATGAGCTTGGGAGGAACATAGAGAGAAGGAGAGAGTGAGAATCCCAAGCAGGCTCTACACTGTCAGGACAGAGCCTGACGCAGGTCTCAATCCCACAAAACGTGGGATCATGACCTGAGCTGAAATCAAGAGTCAGAGACTTAACCGAATGAGCCACCCAGACACCCTCATCTCTCTTTATATATATGTATATATGTACATACATACAAATATTTATTGTACTTATTGCATGTGCAACATATTGCTTTCTCATTATATAGTCAAGATATATGTTAGAGTCAGTGAAGTGCCTTTTCTAGTACTTTCTCATGCATCCTTTTAGGTTATCTCTACCTTTCATTATTTTGAGCTATTTTACAGATTTGTTAGTTGCATAAAATTGATAATGATGTACATTTATTCTCTATTATAGAAATACATACTAGTTATTCAATAGAACGTAACTGATTATTGCCATAAGAATAGAGCATCTATTTATAAACTCATTTCAACATATCTTATATTCTTCTATACACGTGATACTTGAATTTTTCCATGAATTGTGATATATTGTTCCGTCAATAATGAAAGAACTAACCAAAATCTGGGACACGTTTTCATTTTATATTTGTGAGTCATGATTATTCCCCCTTTTAAAATTATCCCTAAATAGTTATTTTCCTTCTTTTTCTTTCCTCTGTTCAATACAAAACTACACAATGGAACATAATGGAGAAAGGAGAGAAATTCCTGTACATTTTCCTCTTTCTGGGCATCCTTTCCAAACTTCTTTCAGCCTAGAAAGGAATTTGAATACTTATTTAGAATTTTATTTCTTTAGAGTTTTCTAGCTTGAAAAACAAATTCACAATTTTTTTCAAATTCATAATATTTTTTTTTTTTTTTTTTTTTTTTTCAAATTCATAATATTTAAAAAATTGGTTTATGGGATGTTTTACTGGTTTATTGTAGATTTTAAAGAGGGCAAAAGAGATATAGTCATTGATTTTAGTATATTCCACTGACTGCTATAAACAGTTATGTGTATAAATTATTCAACACTTAAGTACACATGCGTGAAAATCAACTTTAACTCATAACTTTAATATTTTCATACAATCAAAAAATAGAGATGTACATTAAGTAGATATAATATGACTTATTTTAATTGATCAAAATATCTCGTTTGTGACTTACAGATAAAAGAAGTGGTGGTTTCTATTAGCAGGTTAAAACCAAAAGACAATGAAGTTCACACTTAAAATTATTAAGCCAATAAATACAGCACTACACCTACCACTAATACTATGTACACACTGCGTTACATTTGAGCAAACACCAAATTCCAGAATGGATATTTTATGAATGAATTCACTGGAAAATAACTTTAGAAAATGAAAAAGGACAAACTAGAATTTTTTAATTAAAATCTGACTTACACAAATACTTACAGAAAAGTAGCAGATCTGTATTCTGAAAGGTAGAAATTCCCCAAATTAGTGTTTAGCTACCCCAAAAATTTGGTTTTAAAAAGTATTTATTTTATCTTTTCTTTATAAGTAAGATATAAAGGAGATCCTAGTTATCACTTCAGCTTTAGAGAAGTCTAATATTTGAAAATACTACTCGTAAGAAAATATGGCTACAAAACTGAGTAATTATTGGATGCCTTCATCTAAAAACTGTGCACTAAACAATTGTGAGCCATAAAAGAAATCTGATCTAAATTTAATATGATAAAAAAACAGAATAAAAGAAACACTGGAAAATGACAGTAAAATTTTTACTGTAATGCTGATGGAGAATTTGACAGAATTTTCTACTGTCATTTATGGTTGAGACTTGACAGTTTGTCTGGAAGAATGTGGAAATATGTGAGCAGTATGAAGCAAAGGATTTGAATCTTTGAAGAATAAGTAGCTAAAAAGTGAGTTTATTTAAAGGAATTTTTGTATTATTTAGACAGTGGCAAGTCGAGAACAGCCTGCATTCCTTCCTGTGACAGCTTGCTGTAAAATCCATAGATTTAGAAACAAATGACAAAATCTTTGCATGTGTACAGATGAATTATAACTATATTGACCAAGCCATTTAATCTGTTAGTTCTTACTAATTTAGATAATTTTCCTGGACAATTACAAATGACTTCAGAACTCACAATCTATTGACAGTTAAGAAAGAATCTATGATTACTCAGTCATTAGTTTAATCCATTTTAAGCAAATTGACACACTAGAAAAGCACATATGCATAGTAACTTGTCCTCCTCAAATTGAATTTTACTAATTGAAGGCATTTTTGTTTTTCAGAAATTCCAGTGGAAAATAACATTAGGGGAACAACTGAATCCCATTTAAATGTCACTTTAATTCATTAGCAAGGCTTTCTTCCATCTTAATTTAATTACTCCCTAAATGTTCTGACAATTCTTCTTCACTGATGTATTCAAGTCTTTCACTGATTTCTAGTATCATATTATCATAGTAGCTCTAATAAAGCATTGTATATGATATATATGTATATATATTCTATTCCTCTAATTTTTTAAAAAGTCTGAACACTCCCAAAGCCATAAATGTTTATGCAGTAAGCGTCAGAAAAGTAATATTTTTAATGGTGTGAAAACCATAAGAATGGCAGATTGGCATTTTTTACGATAGGAATCCATTAACGTTACTGGATTAGAATGCAAGCTCATCGTCAAAATAAAAGGAGAAATATGTCAAACATACCTATTATTAAGGTATGAAAGCATCACCTAAGCTAATATAATAAAACAATGGCTTGATTTTTTTAAATAAATATTTTATATCTTATCATAGATATTTCTGTTCTCTTGGTTCTCAAACAAACTTCTGATGCTGGCATCTGGTTGTCTTTAAAATATTTACCAAATATAGAATTCCAGACTCTATTTTATTATAAAATCAGCCCAGACACAGTATCAGATATTAACATGCATACATTGTTACATTATGTATTTGTTTTTTTAAAAACTTATCTAGGTTGTACACATTTGATTTCAGACTATAAAATAGAATAACAGAGTATTTACAAGCTTATTTTTCATAACAAATTTTTTTTTACAAACTTCCAAGAAAATAAGAAATCCTTCACTGATTTCCTTCATGTAAAATAATTGCCAGTTTGTCTACACAGTAGAAATGGAAGGGGCAAAGTTTCTATTTACAGATACAGGGAAACTGATTCCCTCCCACTTGTGTAGTAAGATAGGAAAGTAGCTGACAAGGATGTTTTGTAATATCAACCAAGATATCCCCCTGATGATGCCAAAGTAGGATTGTATGTCTGACATACTATTCGTCAAACCTCAAAAACAGATATGACATTGGATATAACTGTGATGTATCAGCCAATGAGTAGCCAATGGCAATTCTACTCTATTGCTTTTCTTGGGGAGAAGTGGGTAAGCCAACAGAAATAATTACCTCTTTATGCAGTCCATTTGAAAGGGTAAATACAAAAAGGGTTAGAATACCTACTTGGTTAAAAAAAAAATCAACTGCACCAATGAATATGGGATGAAGATTTTTAAAACAAACAAATGAAAAGTTAATTTTCCCTCTAAGTCTATAGGCCTCAGCTAGGCCTGTTTAGCCAACAAGAGTAGAATCATGCCCGATGCGTATATGAACTTTACAGTCTTATTCACATGTGAATTCGTGCAGTGGTGTACTAGAGCTGGCACACACCAGCCTACAAGAGTTGACTGACCTCATCTTTTCCCAGTTTCACACTCAGTGATGTCAGATTGGTAGACCGAAATTAGCCCTGGTGGGAATACACCATAGAAACTGGAAAAACATTACAAATCAAGGGTTTTTTTCCCCTCCCAAAGGTCTAGTTGTTAAACATTTAACAAAATACTACTGAATTGATGTGAGGCGTTTCTTTGTGGTATTCAAGAAATTCATTTTATACTGAAGTCTTCTGGTTGTAAAGTCATGGATCCAAGTCCTTGAGTTAGGAGTGACCCAAAATAGTTAAACAGTATTCCCTCTATTATCAATCATATAACTTTTCTGGTTTTAAGACAACATTTTCAATATCGTGGATGCTTTTTCCATTTAAGTGTTCACTGGGACAGTCATGACTGTATCCTGTACCATCACTGATTGTTGACACTGTGTAAGACGCACTGCGAAGAGCATCTGAATGGGAGAAGCTGTTTCCAAATTGGATTTTATATTGATTCCAATTTCTTTTCAGAATTGCTTGAACCTATCAATCAAAAAGAAACAGAAAGGACAAGAGCAATCCATTATCTGAAATAAAGATACTGTATTTAAAAGTAAAATATAATAATTTATGTAAAACTTTAGAAAAACCAAAAGCATTGATGTTAATTAGTGAATAATATTGCTTTTTTTAAATTAAAACATTAAATTGGAAACATTAGGAAATTTACAGTTAGGAAATTCGTTGCCTTGCTCTTTATTTTAGATTCCCTCGATATTTTTTTCATGCCTTATCTTTGAAGCTTTAATAATGCATATGAATGTATTATGGTCAAACAAGTAGTTAATCCAGACCCCCTTTTGTAAGATTGCGTGTGTAACATTTACTTTTATATCAGTATCTTAAATAATAGAATGAGAAGATAATTAGTAAGAGTATAAAAGAAGAGAGGAAGTATAAAAGAAAAAGAAGTTAGGGAAACAGGGAATATAAATAATCATCATCATCATCAACAGCAGCAGCAACTAGTTTTTACGGAGTGATTAACACATGCCAGGTATTGTGCTACATTCTGGAAAAAAAAGATCAGTGTTTTTGTCCTCCTGAGGCTTACTAGCCAGAGGGAAGAAAGCGTTCAACAGGTAATGACAAATGAGATGAGCCTGTGAAAACGTTTAGGAATGTTACCACTCCACTTTTTTTTGTTTTTGGATCTCCCTCTGACTGGATGAATTTAATGTTAACTGGCTTCCTTCTTCTCTAAAGCTAGAGATCAGGACTTGTAGGCCATATATAGTGACCTAGGTTTGAATCGAACATGAGACACAAAGGTGATTTTCTTCATACTGAATCAGTGAGTGGAAATGAGAATATTCAAATACATCTCCAGTTTGGCAACCTGGATGTTTCCAGGTGTCTGATGATTGGGCACACTGGTGTGGGACTCTGCTCCTAGGTTACGAGTGTATTAGCCACATCCCTGTGACCTAATCCAGATCTGTCCAAAACATGTGTAGCTTTGAACTGTCTTCCCCACACTATCTACTGCTCTTTGACCCTTTGCTTCCTCACAGGGAATTTGAGCATCACTGAAAGCAACTTTCCAGTCATCCATGTACTAGAAACATACTCATGCAATAATTGTTTAACTTTCTGCTAATATATAAAATTCCCCAACTTTTCATTCACTGTAATCATGTGTAAAAATTAATATTAAACTTTAAAATAGGATGGCTTAGTTAAGTCTTCATTGTTTTATATAATAGATCAAGAAAACTTCTCCAAATTATGAACAATCTATTACTAATAGCTATTCCCAGGAGATCTTTTAATGAGAGAACTCAGTGGGATACTTCAAAGTCCTTTGAGTCTCCTGTTCTCTGTCACTTAAAATGGACATAAAGTTTTACTGTCTCACTTTATGTTTTAGCATGTAGAAAAACAGAAGACACAAATAGAAAGTCAAACCGTTTCTTTTTTTTAGTTTTATTTATTTATTTGAGAGAGAAAGAGAGAGAGAGAGCATGAGCCGGGGGTGGGGGGTGCAGAGAGAGAGGGAGAGACTGAATCCTAAACAGGCTCAGCAGTGTCAGCACAAAACTTGATGTGAAGCTTGAACTCATGAACCATGAAAATCATGACCTGAGCCAAAAACAAGAATTGGCTGCTTAACTGACTGAGCCACCCAGGGACTCCCTAAAATCAATGGGTTTCTTTAGAATTCCAAATGAGTTACTAAAATTTCGGGTAGCTCTATTGTAGAATTTAAAAATTATGTAATTAGAAATGCAATAAATTGGTTTTAAAAATTGTATTTTATGAAATTCACAACCTCAGGACTTTCCAGTTTATTTCTTTATATATATTCTTCAGGACTTTCAAGTTTATTTCTTTATATATATTAACTATGTCGGAAAGGAATAATTTATATTCGTACACAAATAAAGAAATAAAAGCCTTTATGGGACAATGAATATATTTATCTTGCAAAAAAAATCATATTTTGTTTCCCTCATGGTTTAGTAATGTCTTTCTTAATTCTCCAAATAGCATATTTAAATTAAAGCAATTTAAAATAGGGGCACCTGGGTGGGTCAATATCTGTCACCTTTTGGTTAAGCATCCAACTTGTGGGTTCGAGATCTGTGTTGGGCTCTGTGCTAACACCTCAGAGCCTGGAGCCTGCTTATGATTCTTTGTCTCCCTCTCTCTCTGCCCCTCTCCTGCTTGCACTCTGTCTGTCTCTCAAAAATAAATAACACTTAAAAAATAAAGTAATTTTAAATAATATCTGCATACATAATGTCTTCAAGAGCATAAGCAAACAACAGATGAAAATGGTTTTAGAATGTGCCTTTTAAATATTCAAAGATTTACAACAAAAATGACGGGCAGATTATCTAGATATTCCTGATGGGAATTGGTTTTGATCCTTATTTTATGCTAAATTCATTTCTCTTCCCTTTGCTACTAAATGATGGATTGACTGAATACCTTTCCTATATAGTTTCTGTTTGAAAGCAAATGGAAGGTAGCTATATACAAAAGATTCTACATAAATGTTGGGAAGAAGTTGACAAGAAGAAATATCATAGCTGTGAATGTATAACTTTTTTAAAAATGAAAGCTTAAATTAAATTCCAACAGCCAAGATGCCTTTTGAAATATCTGTTTGCTCTTGAAATATCTGCTTTGATTACAATCATCACCCTATTTCTTCCTTGCAACTAAATCATCAGAAAAGCCATGAAAGGTCAATTTCCTGAACTGTGGGGACATTTTTACTGAAGTTAAAAAGTGAACCTAATTAAAGACCTATGGGCCTTGTAGACTTCCTTTTGTTTATATTATTCTCTATAAGGACTTAAGTTTTTCATCTGCTTCCTCTAATATATATCACATCTATTCAACAGAACATTAAAGTGACCACTCTTAGTACACTTTTAATGAAAAAATTATGATGGGAAGAGATAACAAGGAGAATTGACATTGGAAGGGAAGGCGTTAAAGATATGAAAATGTTTTTTATTGCCTTACACATGAGTATTATATAAATAGTAAACCCCACTGTTTAGAATATAACCTTACAACATTATATGCCCATTAGCGCTTCATAAGGAAGCTATAACTCCTTAACCGAAATCAATTAAAAAATATTTAATAGAGCTTCATATAAAAATGCTACCTAGTTTTCATTAAAGAATGTAGGTTTGATTATTATCGATAAATCTTTTTGTTCACTTTATAAAAATACTCTCAGGTATTGTTTGATTTACTCCTGAGGCAAGGGAGGGCCTTCTAATGACAAGAGCTCTAGTTTGTGCTAACAGTGCACATTTTGTCTGAGTGGGCTAGAGATGAGATGAATGTGGCCTGATAATTTGTCAAGCCACCATTATTTAGTGAGAAATGCAAATAGGAATATTTTGGATAAAAAAATACATAAAATTGTTACTTAAAAAGAAAGAAAGAAAAGAAAAAGATAAAGACTAAGCTAAAAGGAAGCTATTTGACCTCCCGTGGAAAGCAAGAAGGAGATTTAAGCTGGAGCAAGTGATTTTAAGAAGTACATGACATAGTTGGAACAACACAAAATGAATTTGGCAGCTGTGTCATCATGTTATGAGAGTGGGAAAAACTAAGAGGCAAAAGGACAAAAAAGGAGGGATTGTAGTATTTCCTAAGATGAGAAATGAGTCATCCACAAATAGAGACTGCATTTTGAGAGATGAAGAAAAGGGGACAGATATTGGAGATGTTGTAAAGAACCAAAGGATTTGGCAACAACTAGGCTCAAAGATTTTGTATTATTGTAATTTTTTGCTGCCAAAATTTTCTGTTTTAGGACATGGCAGAAGATCAAGGTCTCTGTCTCTTTTGCTTACACAGAAAGAGTGCAACAAGATTGTTAGGCATTAGTTTAGATATTCCCTGGGCAACCTTTCCAAATAAAAAGGCCAATTTGAGATTGATTCCAAAATGATTAATGCTCCTACGTGTATATATATTTTTGAAAATAAATGACTTGAAAGATCTAATAAGGAATCTATAACGTACTGATAATCTGTTGAGGGTGGGGCATGGTGATAAAATTTTAGATTCCTAGCCTACACTAATCTTTGTGAGACTTGTGTAAGGAACTTGCTTTTTTTTTTTTTTTTTTTAACTCCTTTAATAAAGTAGACACCAAGACTCCAGAAGGTTCAGAATATTGCCCAAATTATTATAGCCAGGAACAAAGTAGCATCTTGGGGGTTTAAATGCATTGCTGTGTCTGTGCTTTTATTCTACACTGCTTCCTATCACAAAATATTCTACTAGTGATTATGTTTTGTACACTTAAAAATTACCCTTTAGAATAATATGTCATGTCTCTGCAGATGCAGAGGTGTATTGTTCATATTCCATGCATGTTCTTTGGCCTGTTGTCTATTTCTTTCTCATCCACCTTTAACTGTAAAATCCTATATTGGCAGCAAATAGGATTGTCTAATTCAGTTTATGCAGTCATAAATTTATAGAGGTACATAATCAATGCTATTTGAATTATATTATCAAAACAAATGATTTCTCTATTTTTCCTAATTTCATATTCTATCTATGCTTCTCATCTACTTCAGAAAGAGTCACCATTGTCTACTATATAGCAGAAGCATCATGGAAGCACCACCTAAAGATATGAAATATAGCCTCCCATGTTTGACAGTTCTACACTCCAATATAAATAATTAAGTGAAATAAAAATTTTTAGAAATCAATTTGATAAAATCAAACATGAAATTTCATTATTTGCTGAGAAAGAAATAAATTCTTGTTAAGCAAAGAAAACCAATATTTTATAGATTTTCATGACATGTACATGATTTCCAATGTTGATTTATTTGTAGGAATAGTTCTCATAAAGTTATACCAACTGGTTGACATGGTTCCCATCTGAAGCTTTGTGATAAGCTTCACAGTTACCAAGTATTTGAGTCTCACTCGGTGGCTCTCTAGATTTCTAATTTTGCTGAGTTTTCCAGTCCTCTAACAGATTAAAACTTGTCCGGTAGATTAAAAACAGATAAAGAGCTAAATCAATATAGCTCAAACCACTGAGCCATAACACCATTCATATGCATAAGAAATATGGTACCAGTTTGTAAAACACCTGAAACTTTCCACTTAGGGAAGCCTAGGATAAAAATGTTGAAATATCCAAGAGCATGTTGCCATGTTACAAATTAGAGCATTCTCTTCTCCGAAGTTTTCTAACTTACTGCATGTCCTCCCTGTATAACTGAGAGTTTAATTTTTTTTTAAATCTTTTTGTAACCACCAGAAAACTATTTTCAAAGACCACATTGTGAGCTAGGCAAAACAAAAAAAGAGAGAAAGGGGGGAAATGAAAATGAGTCAATTCTATTTCATATTACAGTGTATGTTTTATGAGGGTGTGGATTGCCTAGCACTGGACCTAGGACAAAGGCCAGACTTAAAAAAGATTCGTTCAAATGGTAGGTGAAAGACTAGATAAATCAAAGTAAATGATAGACTCTTTTAAAGTGAGGCTGATTTTGCCCTACTCTTGAACTCCAGTATGACCCAAGCTTTTGGGTAGAAGAGTTACATCCATGAAAAGAGATCCTGTGGTTCTTTTTCCTGATCAAAATGGAATTTGAAGTAGTTGTTCCTAGGGAATGTGTGATTCTCTCTCTCTCTTTTTAAGGAAAAGATACATTGCAAATATAAAATGATAAAAGGAATAAAAACAATCACCATACCTCTCCATTAAAGAAGCAGAAAATTGTAGAAACCAAAAGACCCTGTAAAAGAAAAATAGAATTTTCTGACTCCAGATGGAAAAGATACATTATTTGTAACCAACTTGCTACGTACACAGTTAAGACTAAAACCAAAGCCACATGCAATTTAATACCAAATTTCACAAGCTGCCTTCCTGATTCAAGAGCACCATACCTGATAATGCATAAGGATGTGCATGATGTAATCATATATCTCCTCTGCAATCCTTCCTTCAGGTCTCCACGGAAGCAGCACAAATTCAATGCCAAGTAATGGCACCAGGATAAGTGTAGCTCTGACAGCTTTCATGTAGAGATTGGATTCTGCTTGGTGAGTAACTTTTAACTTGGTGATGAGAACACGTACAATGTTTAATAGAAAAAAAAGATTCACCTAAAAAAATAAAATGACATCATGAAAATTATTTCATATTTAATATTAAGAAGCATTTTTGAAGGATCCTTGAATTTATAAATCTTAGATTCTTTTCTTTATTTTTTTTAATGTTTATTTTTGAGAGAGAGACAGAGACAGAGTGCAAGCAGGGGAGAGGCAGAGAGAGAGGGAGATACAAAATCTGCAGACGCTAGGCTCTAAGCTGTCAGCACAGAACCTGACGTTGGGCTTGAACTCATAAACCATGAGATCATGACCTGAGACCAAGTCAGATGCTTAACTGACTGAGCCACCCAGGAGTCCCAATCTTAGATTATTTTCAACGTACAAGAATATGTTCTACTACCGAGAATATATGTCCAATATATTAACTTGTATTTCTACAATTGTGATTTATTAATTTAACAAGTACATCAACTTTAATGGGCCTAGACTTTAGAAAAATAAAATTACGGCAGAATTAGTGTAGAACACCTTCAGTTAAATAATATATGAGAGTTTTTATCAATTCATTTTCTTATGTAATTTTTTAAAATTTCACTGTGGTCCAAAAACTAAATCTTTTCAACATTTTCAGCTCAAAGGAAATAATTGTTTATGACAAATGCTAATTTTTAAAAGTGTCTCCTCTGTATCACTGTCCATACTGGAACTTTCCAAATACATATTCTACCATAAAATAACCATTTTCATCTTTTTGGTTCCTTCTTCCTGTGTTTCTTTTTGTAGCAATAATCTTCATAACTCCCCAGTATAGTATCGTAAGCTTTTTTATCATTCTGAGGAGGCTGGTCACACACTAAATCAGCTGATGTTCAACCCAGATAATCCTAGAGATAAAATAATTTTGGCATCCCACAGGGACTTTTGTTAATTTCTTTCTGTAATTACATATTTGCTGTGTGTTAACAACTTTCCCCGAGACAAAACATTCTTTTTGAAAGGGAGACATAAAACATCAAAATACAGCAAGGATAACTAAGTTACTCAGGCAATGGACAGAGTTCTGCTTTAATATATCTCTCTCTTTTGCTCTCTCTCTCTCTCTCTCTCTCTCAGGTTGAATACCACTTTCTTATCTTCATTTAAGTCAAAATCTTTTACACTTGACTATTTTTCTCTGTGCCCATATTTATGCCTTCCATAGGATTAATGGCATTAACTCCAGAAGAGCCCCTCAGGACTCTTATGCTATTATGCTATGTTCTCTTTCCTTTTTCTTCACCCTGACTTCTAGTATCTGTGCTTTAATAATCTAAAAGTTTTAAGCTACATACATACATACTTTATGTCTGCATACTTTAATAAATTGGAATAGTAATTATACTATCTCATTTAATACAGAAAACAGTGAACAAATGCTTTTGCTGATTTAAGGCATGTGTTATGAAAATAACTGGGCATAAAAATATCCTACTACTATTCTTAGAGAATCTAATGGAACATATGCTCCAAAGATATACAGCTCACTACAATCCTGATGGAAACACATCTATGAAAAGTAACATGAGTTATAGACACAGGAATATCTCTGCTAAAGACAAAAGCAGAATAAGCCATTTCAACAGGTGTAAGAAGGAAACATGACAAATCAACACATCAGCTGTTATTCCACCCTTCTTAATATATTCCCTTCCTAAATACTCATTGTTGTTTAAAAGTGTTGATTAAATGGAAATCAGTACCAGTCCGTAGAAGAAAATATAATAATGCCCTTTATCTGCTTATAAATTTAGAATATAAAATATTTTATAATCCTTACAGAGAAAATCATAAATTATAAAATCAGTAGAAATGCTGCAATTTAGGTGTCCATTAAATGAAAATTTCTAACTGCAAACTGCTTCTCCAAAATGGCAAATCTAATTTAAAATGTGAAACGGGAAACTAGAAAGTCACCCTACTTTATTTTCTGCAAATACTCCCATTTATTTTGAATAAGAATAGAACAAGAATCTTCCATTTCAGACGAACCAGGTCTAAATCTCATGTATCTTAGCGCAAAACTAGTTAAGGTAAAGAAAAGAAACTTGTTTTTACCCCAATATGCATAAAGATCACATAGCTGGTGTGCACAACAGGACATTTTCATATCACGGTACCACCCTGGGAAACAGGGTGCATCAGCACCGTAGCTGTTGGAGGATTCCTGCAAGCCATTCCGATAGTAGAACAGCCAGCAATCACTTAACTATGTACTGAACGGACTTAAATATCTCTCACTAAACACAAATTAAATGGATCCCCTCTCAGCTTCCCTTTGGCAGGATCTCAAAAGTGCTGTAGCCACTTGAATTCCACCCAGCTCAAGGGGAAATGTGACAGGGGAAGTCTGAGTGGAAAGAAACCGATTGAGGTTGAAATATTTTATTTATAAAAAATGTACTTAAGCATGTGACCATATAAACAATTGCTAAGTCCCCTCCCAAGACCTTGGAATTGGCCAGAACCAGTGAGGAGCCCTCGAAATTAAACAGACAGAACAATTTATCCTGGTAGAAAAATAGGCTCCTGCTGTTTTGTTAAGCCAAGAAAATGGAAACAGTTTTATGCAAATAATGTGGATTTTCACTTCCTTTCCTACAGAGTAGATGGGTTATATTTCTGTGTCATATTCTACCCTAGCTGTACCATCTACTCTTCCCTCCCAAAATTGATGTGGAGAGGCTTTTCTAAGGATTTTGTTAGTTACGATTACATTTTTCATTTGCTAAGGTTCCTTTACTTATTTCCTGAACCTCTCTGATTTAAGCATTTGAATTAATACCCCTTTGCAGAATAGTCAGATCTCTTGTAATAAATTTTGCCTTATGTTCTGTAAGCTCCTGGGTGGCCCCAAAACGTGTCTTATTTCTTCTAACTCTCCTCAGAACAGAATCAGAGTATTATGTAGAAGTTACAAGAAACTTTTTAAAGCATTTTCTTTGGACAGTTTTTTGTTATGTTTTGTTTTTTTGTTTGTACTTTTTTTTTTTTTTTTTTTTTTGTATTGTAGGCACTGGGTTAGCAGGATGCATCTCATATAATTCTTACAATAACCTATGAGGTATCCGTTCTTATTATTCCCTAATCACGGAAGAGACAACAAATGCACTGAGAGGTTAAATACAAAACAAAACAAAACAAAACAAAACAAAGCAGAACTTGCCCTGAGATACCCAGCCAGATGTGGTAGAACTAGGTTTCGGTGCAGGCTCTTTCAAAGAATACTAGGATATCTCAAGGTACAACTTAAAAACAGTGTGTCGTGCATGTCCCCAGTAGGTGCAGGGCAGAAGGGAAGGAAATGTTTCTGCCTATGAAATTCTCACTAGAGTCTACATTACAGTATATTAAAATTTCCATAAATGATATAATAAATTCCATGTGTTGATTTTTGAACTGGCTGTCTTATGTGGCCAGGCACAAATCAGAGGTTTGACATTTGTTAATGTGCTTTATACATGCCAGGCTAATTACTGTATATGTATTACCTCATTTAACTCTTTGTTAAAAGGATTTAAAAATCACTACTATAATATTCTTTATTTTACCAGTGAAGGACTTGAGACACAATGTAATTAGTTTAATTGCCTGGGGTCATACAGCCGGTCAAAGGTGGAAAAGGAGTTCAAGCCCAGGCCTTCAGCCTCCAGAAGTTTCCCTCTGAATTGTGACTTGTTTTTGACAATTGCTTGAACAGTGTTCAAACATAATAATATACTAACCTACAGCTAGCAAATATAGTAAAATAATAGAAGAATATTTGTCTAAAACAAAGCATTTGAAAACAAGGTTTAGGAAGCTCTGAATTTTGGCTGAGAAACATACCACCTTTATCTTTTTATATATAATTGAGTATCAGTTGTAATTACCATCCCAGAGAGTGTAATTACATTCTGGTCTCTAATGCTATATGAAAAAAAGTATGTTAATCTGGATTAATTTATTTCCCTATTGAAACAATGTAATAAAAGCATTGAATGTGACTTCTGTTTCATTGTAACCACACTTAAAAATGTCCAATTGGTGTATTCATATTAAGTGATGATCATTATAATAATAAAACAATAGTTTAACCAATACTCTCTTTTTCCAAATTAAAGTCTTTTCTCTATGGGACTGTTACTCTTACTACCAACAAAGGTGTGTGGGTTTTTCCCATTTGCCATTCCTACTCACATCGTCTATACCCTCTGCCCTTCTCTTCTGCTCTGTGCCCCAGGAAACTCAGAGGCACCTCTAAAGATTGCACCATCGTTCAAGCTTTCTTGCTCTCTGATATTTGCTGCACTTAGCCAAAGGGAAGAACCAAGAAATCAGAGCATAGGAAAAGAGAAGTTTTGGTATTTCTTCCTCCTTCTTCTTCCCTACCAGGCTGTGGTTTTGGCAGTGGCTGTGTTCTTCCACTCAAATCGAGACCTCCTGTTGGGCCACTCCTCCTAGCAATGGTCTAAATCCGGTAACACTGTTCTGACCCCTCTTGGGGTCTAGCCCCATTAACAGCTTCCCACTGCCAGTCCTGGGTGCCTGGCCATCCCTTAGGAATTAGCTCCTGTTCTGTCCCTGCCTTCACTTCACATACAACACCTTTATTACACTGTCTTCAATTAGACACTGTGAACATGTCATTATTTCCCCCAGGATCTTGAAAGATATCATAGGCCAAATGATTCAGGAAATAAAGTTGAAATATGAACATCATGAAAAAAGGAAAATTTTAATTACATACCAGTAAAGCAGCACAAATTGGACCATGGATAATATAGAGGAGATGGGTATCAGAACTGATCCAGCAGCTTGGGGAAAAAACAGGAAAATTATGTTGAAGACTTTTATTTTACTTAGTTCCAATAGAA
This sequence comes from Panthera leo, assembly GCF_018350215.1. Classification (NCBI taxonomy): domain Eukaryota; kingdom Metazoa; phylum Chordata; class Mammalia; order Carnivora; family Felidae; genus Panthera; species Panthera leo. The sequence goes on from NC_056686.1 coordinate 173,588,202, forward strand.
ATCAGAAAGAGAGATTATCTTACTTGTCATTGTAATATAAGCTTCTCGCAACAGCATGTATACAAGCAGGGATCAGTGGAAATCCTGTAAATATCAAATGAAAAGAAAATAAACAAGCAACTTTCTCTGCAGATGGAATTTCTAAAATGTGTCATAAAATATGAAACTCCGAGTACTCTCGGAACAAACATAACTGGTCACTATATATTTATTGAATAAATATTATGAAGTATTTGTTATTTATATATTCAGGGGTGTGTGTGTGTGTGTGTGTGTGTGTGTGTGTGTGGTTTCTTCTAATAGAAGTCATTTTGAATCCATGGACTTCAGAGCTTAAGTCCATAATTTTACTGCCTAAGCCCCAAGACTTAGAAGAATTCAATAGATTTTCTTTTTGTAAGTTACTTCTTTACTTATTTTGAGAGAGAGAGAGTGCAAGTGGGGGAAAGGTAGACAGAGAGAATCCCAAGCAGGCTCCTTGAACAGTCAGCTCAGAGCCTGACATGGGACTTGAACCCAAAAACCATGAGATCATGACAGGATCTGAAAACAAGAATCAGATGCTCAACTGACTAAGCCACCGAGGAGCCCAAAGAATTCATATATATTTTCTATGATATGGAATTGGCCAATACTTAGTAGATAGTCAGATGTGGGAAGAAGTTGAGACTGATGAGGTGAAGAAAAAGAGAAAGATTATATATATATATATATATATATATATATATATATATATATATATATATCAGATACTTGTTTTTACCATTCTAAATCAAATTTTTCCAAAATGAAATGAAAAAATGTTTTATAAAGGTAACCTTACTAAATATACTGAATATACTAAAGAGTGTGTGTGTGTGTGTGTGTGTGTGTGTGTACATACCTCCATCTATCAGTGTCTATTTGTTGTCTGGCCAGATAGATAGGCAGATTGATATATGATAGGGAAGTATAATTTCAGTTATGTTTCCGGAAACTAGCCCAATTGAATTCATTTTAAGCATTATATATTTTGCATTATTCTACTTATTTTTAAAAATATGCTAGGGGGCACCTGGGTGGCTCAGTCAGTTAAGTGTCTATCTCTTGTTTTTGGTTCAGGACATGACCTTATGGTTTGTGAGTTCAAGACCTGTGGCAGGATCTGTACTGAAAGCACAGAGCCTGCTTGGGAGTCTCTCTCTCCATCTCTCTCTGCCTCTTCCCTGCTTGCACTCTCTCTCTGTCTCTCTTTCAGGATAAATAAATAAAATAAATGTGACTTTAAAAAAAATAAATAAAAACATGCTAGAAGCACAAATCAAGAAACAGGCTTTTAATTACAGAGAACAAACCGATGATTACCAGAGGGGAGGTGGGTTTAAGTAGGTGATGGGGATTAAGGAGTGCACTTTTCATGATGAACACTGGGTGATATATGGAATTGTTGACTCACGATATTGTACACCTGTAACTAATATAACACTGTATGTTAACTAACCAGAATTAAAAAAAAAACTTAAAAATAAGAAGAAAAAGATAAGAAAATATGCTAAAGGTGTATCATTATTTGCTTTGTGAATGATACCATGTCAGAAGATTGTGTGGAAAAATAGATCTTTTGTGTGCCTTTATTCAATAACTGATCCCTCTACCCTTACAATAAAATGATATTTTTTAAAAAACAAACTTTTTCAGAGTGGAACTTCAAAGCTGGTTAAGCCCAATGCCCTCATTTTGCACATAGGAATAAGGAGATTCAGAATAATACAAAGACTAGATCCCTAATTCATGATTCCAATTCTATTGTGTTAGCCACTGCTTATTCAGCCAAGATACACATTGGAATATTAAATAGAAAAAAAAACAACAACATTGTATTATTGACCTTTTGACTACTGAAAACAATGAGTCAGTGGTACTTTTAAAAATATTTCAACTTACAGCAATAATCAAAGGTTAGTTGCCTGATGTTGTTTAAGAATGATTAATAATAAGGAAAATTGTATTTCAGAGGAACTCTGCATCTTCCAAGAGCTTTCTTGAAAGGTGAGGCAGCACATACCTGTAATGGCACTTACCCCAGCCAAGCAAATAATACCACATCAAGTGCTGCTTTTCCGCAAACACAGCCACCACAATGAGTGTGTGTAGGTAAATGCCTTCACAAAGCATCCAAAAGTAGTTACAGCCCATCAGGTAAAGATGAATGAACTGAGATACTTTACAACTAATCTGTGAGAAAAAAAGAAAGAAGAAAGCAATCAGTATTTATGAATTCACATGTAAAGCAATAGTCTAGTTTAACTTAGTTATACAGAAATATGGAATTTTCTCTCCTCTACACAAAATCTTACGCGCTAATGATTAAGACTGTAAAATGCCAGTCTTCATCCTGATCTAATTGTGCCTCAAAAGTTTTTAGCCACTGACTCTAAAGATATATAATGATATACATCCCAAGAAATGTGTAAATTCCAAATTTATTACATTTAGTGGATGTGTATTTTCCAAATACGCTTTTTCGTGAAAAGTGCCCAACAATTCAAAGTCTTGCATATAACTGCTATCAATGCAACTACTTAGTGAATAATAATCTAGCGAGCCATATTTTATCTTATTCATAAATGAGGTTGAGGATTTCATGTAAGTAAAAAAGAAGAAAAAAAATATGATTTCCTTCCTCTTCTCCTGAGATCTCCACTTTCTCTTCTCTCTTCTTAGGGATAGGAAGAGGAAGGTTCAAATACAGGGTAAATATGAAGAAGGAAGAGATATATTTTACTCTCTTAGAAAGGAGAATAAATTTAAAGCTCTCCCAGAAATATACGGCCAGTCACTCTCATGAGCTCCTAATTATCTGTTCAATAAATATTTAGTGGCAATTATCATTATTTTTGATATAAATATTTTTTTCACTAAAAAGAAAGCTGGAAGTGAAATACATGGAAAATAAATACTTTGTTAACATAGAATAGTAATCATAACATTTGCATATTAGGTAGCTTAAAGTATTTTTTATATATTGTTTTATTTAATCTTTAATGCTGTGTGACACAATTTATCACTAGGCACATATCTCATGGATAGAAAACTGAGAGAAGTTAAGTGATTTGCTAATATTCATATAATATCAACCCAGGTTACACCCTGAACACAAGTCTTACAATTCTAATTTTGTTTTCATGATTATACACAATGCTTTCTACCTGAAGGACATTGATAAAACTTCGTCTCCCATTAAATACATTGGCAGAATGCATAACATTAAATTTTAAATAAAGTATCTTGATGTCAAACACAACATTATATTAACAAGTCTTCTCAAAGGTAATAATGAGTTATTCAATTATATTCTATAGAAATAATGGACTTCAGCTTCAAATTTTTTACCTGTTATAGTTTTTAGATATGCACATCTAATTGGGCTTCTTACTACTAACTTCCCTTAAAAATAGAAATCTATCAGCCACCATGATAAAAAGACTTAAAACATGCTTCACAAACATATTTTTATGAAGGGCATTGCTGATATAAACAAACAATAAATTTTCCAAGAATACATGAAGAACAACTATATTATAGCTTGCAATTTGCACATTAAATACAATATCCTCATATCTAAATGTAAGATTTATCATCTCTTGCTCTGCAGCTTCTTGACAAAACTCCTAATCTCTTTGCTCTAGAGAAATTCACTCTTAAATGATAGCCCAGTAGCCAGTTTTTTTATATTGTTGATTATATCCCAGTGTGTTTCCTCACCCAGTGATGTTAGAGTGGAACATATACAAGATGAAGCAATCCGGATACATATGTGCAAACAATGCAGGGAATCTTAGCATTTTGGAAATAACCCCAATACAGACATAAAACACATAGGAGAGTATTGTTTATTGGCCCATTGAGTGGAAATTCCTTCCCTTCCCTGATTTCAGTAACTAGATAACTTAATCTTTAAAAAAACACTTTATATACACAATACATATCCACTCCTCCAAAAATCCATATCCAAAACTGTAGTATGGATTCTACAAACATTACAAAAGCAGATGATTTTAAATACTTGAATATATGTTTGTTATTTTTGGAGATACTTTGATTTAAATATAGCTCACATGTACATATAGTTTACATAAAGTGTGTGCATTTGTATAAGTAAACTTGCGTTTATGTTTTAAAATATGGCTTTTATATTATGACAGTCTCTGTGCTTATTTCTGTGTATCTTTTGATACTCATCCTAAAAATTGTGTTTCCAGAAACAGACCCATAAATACAGAGAACAAGCTATTGTTACTAGAGATGGAAAGTAGGAGAGCCGGGAGATGGGCAAAATGGGTGAAGGGAGTTGGGAGGCACAGGCTTCCATCCTATGGAATGAATAAGTCATGGGAATGAAAGGTATAGCATAGAAAATATAGTCAATGGTATTGTAATAGTGATGTACAGCGACAGGTGAGAGCTACACTTGTGGTGAGAAAAGCATATAGTGTTGTTGAATCACTATGTTATACACCTAAAACTAATGTAACATTGTGTGGAAACTGTACTTCAATAAAAATTTTTTTAAAGAAAAAAATTGTACTTCCAAAGGTGTTATAGAGAAACAATTTATAAATATTTGCCTAGATAATGAAGACTTAGTAGAGTCCTTTAAAAATTTAATGTAAAGAAGTTTAATGTATAAGTCATTTTCCTCTAGTTTTATCAACTATTTAAAGTCAGTCTGATCCCAAATGTAGGATAGGAATTTTTCTATTACCATGTCTTGTTTTTTCTAACTACACAATTATTTGCTTTGATTAATTTTTAAAATTCAACTGAGTAGATGTTACGTGGTCATAAATTCTTATGTCCCACTAGCAGCAGGACCCTAAGCATAAAATGAGGTAAATTATATATATATAGCTTATATATGATATGTATATGTATCATATATAAATAATTTAAGCATAGAAATGTATTCTTCCTTTTGATAGTCAACTTTTATAACCTGGGAAAGATTGAGATGTATTTACCTATATACATCTATATACATATATACCTATATTTACCTATATACCTATATACATATATACCTATATTTACCTATATCTCCATATGCCAGACCCTATTTTGTGTGTGTACACACACACACACACACACACACACACACACATATGTATTTATACACACTTACATATATCAGGACCCCCCCCCCCCCACGCACCCACCACTGTTCACATTTCTTTCCCTCTAACCTTTGAACCTAAGGATACAATCTCATTTTACTTACAGGATTTGTGGCCACTAAAGCCTGGTTGTTGGCCACTGCAGTGAGATGAATGATTGTTACAACAGAGTTACAAACAAAGGAGAAAAATAGATTTTTGTGCAAGGTAATCCTTTGGCAACTTAGGCTCCTAAAAGGCAAGAGAAATCACATATTTTATTTTTTTTAATAATAGTTCAAATGAGATACATTCACAGTTCATAGCAGCTGCTGCAAATATGGAAAAATTCTTTTTTCTCCCCAAGATTCACTCAATAAAATCTTAATTAGGGAAAACCTATAATGCTTTAAAACAGAGACAAATGAGTTGCTTCAATATGGGGAGACACACATAGGAACAGGAAATTTGCCTATACAGGACCTCTACATAAATTTCTTCTATTAATCTCTTACCATGGTTAATATTTTAATTTATTCTGAAAAAATGTAGAAACTGAGATTCAGTGAAGTTAGATAATGGATTAAAAAATCCTACAACTAATTAATTTGAAAACTTTGGGTCTGTCAGATTCTCACACAGATAATGCTCTTTTCACTATACCACATAGGTTTTCCTGTTTATATAGCCTGTTTATGATTGTGGTTGTCCTGTTTATAGAGCCTCTGTGTGGTGGTAGTGAGTATGCATACCAAGCATGAGAAAGATAACACTGTATTCAGAATAGATAAACTGATAAAAATATAGACTTAGCAATCAATGAGATTGTTCAGCTCTACTGAAATTTTTTCTAATTGGCCCAGTCATATGTGAGATATGAAAATATTACCTCCTTTTACTGGAGGTCTTCCTATGTAAAATTAAATAAATTAAATAAATTTTAGGAAAAGTCATTATTAATGACAGGAAATACTGTTCCTCAGATTGAATCCACATCTACCTTACCAGATTGTCCACATATGACTGAATTACTTATGCTCAAAGACCAACTCAAGTTCTTTCTTCTTCAAGAAGCATTTATTTGAGGGTTTATTATGGGTAACGTTTTAAACTACTAGAAAGGAATCCTTTTGAAACTGAATAACTATATCAAAACTAAACACAAATGTAGGAAGATATGAGGAAGGATTTCATTACAGAAATTAATATGGTCAATTTAGATAATCTATCCTATAGAACACAAACTAATGACTTCTACTTTGGAAACTTTAAGAAGATTTTAACTTAATTTTATCACTATATCACTTTATCCTAAGTAAACTATGTGCCCAGGATACTATAGTTAGGGTGGGATGCCAAGGTTTTCTATATTTAAAAATGCAAAGTTTAAGCTATATTGTCTCTGAAATTTCTTCCAGCTATAGATCTGTGACTTTATATATAGCTTTAGTATTTTAAAGGGTCTAGAAGTGAATTCAATCCAAATCCGTATTCACTTACATGCCTTCCACAGAAGTGGGTGCTATGAGGGAGGCAATGAAAAGTCTTCATGAATGAGATGGCTCTTAAGTCAATCATTGAGCATAAGACAGTTATATGCGACAAGTATGTGAAATCCAGCTGGAACCCTTCAGAATAGAAACAGCTGAGACCTGCTCGTGTTTTCACATTCGAGAGTCCTTGATTTGACTTTGCAGTGCGTGAGGTAGGGAGGTGTAGACAGGGACCAAAAAACAGAGCATAGATGATATTCTATAGAAAGAAGAATCTCCAAAAGTTTTTTTTTAACAGAGAAGTGGCATGACTGCTGTTACTATTTAAGTAAAGTCAACATTGATACAAAGATGGCTCTCTTTTGATAAAATACCACAGCAGTGACAAGTGTTTTATGTTCGTGGAGAGTGAAGAAAATTAATGAGTGTGAGAAAAGACCTAGTAAAGAATATTCTTTTCAGGATCATTTATATTATGTATAGTTTATTTATGTATTTATTTTTATTTTTATTTTGTAATTGATCACTCGTCTATGATGAGCATTATGAACATGTAAAATATGTCCACATGGTCTTATTTTAAAATGCCTTCCTTGAGTTTATTCTGTGTCTGTGCAGTGCCAATTATTTTTAGAGAAAAACTGCTCACCCATGCAAATATACACTTTTTTTTTCATAACAGAATTTGAATAACTCAGCTACCATCATGGGAAAAATAAAATGTTTTCCTTAGCTGGGCTATTTTGCCCCTTTCTGCTGAATGCACTTATATTTGGGTCCATTGGTTAAGACATATATATAAACACAAAATTTCATAGTTTTCAAATTATGGCCAAAATACTAGGAAGGTTTGCTTAGACAGAAAATAAGAAATGTTTGTAAAGAGTAAGTTGGAATGAAGGAAAACAAACACTAAAGAAGGCTTTTAAAAATGACAATTCGTAATAGAAGAGCCAAAAGATAAGCTAAGGGACATAAAATGCACAGCATTTATATTATGACTATTGGGATTCGTAATATTCACATGTGCAAAGATTAAAAATAAATAAAATGGAATGCTAACTAATTAGCTGAAAGTAATTTAAACTTTCTTTGTGTGCACTTAAGCTTCCTTTTTTCCTCTATGATTGTGTGTATCTCTGTTCCTTTCAGAATTCCCTCCTTTCTGATGACTCTGCTCCTACCTCAATCTCGTTTGAAAGTTAAGGACGTAAAAACGAGCTGCCTGCATCTATTCTCTTCTAAAGATGTAGCTATTTTGAGTCTAGTAGCAAAAACAAACAAAAAGAACAGCTTCTTATTCTCTTACTCTGTGATAAAGAGAGATACTGCATTTCTTCCTTTAGAACACAAATAAAGCCATATGATGGGTAAAAGTTTGAAATAATAGAATGAACTCCTATTATAAATAAAATATTTAATATAAAAACCAAACAAATACTTAAGAGGATGCATGAAATCATTTCAGTACAGAGACATAAAGCTTATTTTGAGTGTTTTACAAAATCGTCTAAATAATATGGGCAACATAGATAATCCACCCTATAGAATTCAAGCCAAATACTTTGTTTTATGAACCCTGATATCCAGTTTAGCTGTCCATATTGTTGTCTTAAACTGAACCACTGCAAAATAAATTCACTTTGTGTTGTGTAAATATGTCCAACTATCTGTAATATTAGCCTATAGCTATTGCTTTAGGTTCTTCCATTTCTTCCTCCAGGTTCTGTGCAACTTAAATGCAGACAGATGCTGTCCCACACATGCTTTCTATCAAGGCCTAGTGGTAAAAATGCTCAAATGTTTCTAGTGCTGCATATTGTTTTTCTCTAAACATATTCATTAACACATGTAAGTACATCAGTACAAATAAAATCAATTGGTAAATGAAAACCAAAATACATCCTTGGTAAACACATTGGTTTCTTTAAATAAAACTCTAAAAATATTCAGGTATTTTTTTTCAAATGCAACCAGTTTCACCTACTGTAAATTTTAAAATGTGCTTCTTTTACTCAAAATATTAAAACAATTGTTTCATACACTTGGAGAATGTTTCACAAAACACTCTTTGTTTTAATGTTATAGTATCTCTTCCTATCCTAGCATAGCCACAGAATACAAAATGTGGTTTGTGGGTTTGGATTGTTTCCATTTCATATTCTTATATATGATTATTTTAGAGTATACTTTTTAATGTTTATTTATTTATTTTGAGAGAGCCGGGGAGAGAGAGAGAGAGAGAGAGAGAGAGAGAGCGAGCGCGAGAGCGCTCAAGCAGGGGAGAGGCAGAGAGATGGGGGGAGAGGGAGAATCCCAAGCAGACTCTACAGTGTTAGCGATGAGACTGACAAGAGGCTTGATCTCACTAACCATGATTTCATGACCTGAGCCAAAATCGAGTTGGACGCTTAATTGACTGAGCCAGCCAGGCGCCCCAGAATCTATTTCAACGTGCAATTTGACAATCAGAGTGTTAGAGGCAGTTGATGTAAGTGTGTCAACAAATCATCATACCTCGTGTGTAATCTAACTATGCCTCTCAGTTCTCTTTTGGAACAATTAGAAGCGGGTCGTATCAAGTCAGTACACATATTTCAGAGTGGGTTTTGAAACCTGGCCTGAGAATGAATCTGGACTGTATTACCTACTGATATTATGATTTAGGGCAAGTTATTTAAAAACTCTAATCCCTGGTTTCTGCATCTGTAATATAGGGATAACAATACTTCATAAGATTGAATGAAAGGTGGAGTGAGATAAATCATGTCTAGTGTTTTTAGCATAATATCTCACCCATGTTAAGTTAGCTATTTTTTTAACACAGTTGTCATATGGCTGATTTTATTCAAGTTCTCCAATGTTGGTTTTCTCTCACAAACAATAAAATAGCATCAAGTTTTAGTAACCTAAAACTGCCCATGTTTTAAGTAATACAATGAAACAAAAATTGCCATCTTTTTGTTACAAAGCAAAAGGATTTAGCATTAGAAAGATAATTTACATGTGATGAAGAGCAGGAGACCAAGCAACCTGAATTATCTTCCTAGGCATTTCATCCTTCCCAGAGTTGCCTCCAAATGACTGCTTTCATTATCATACAGGCCCCAAGTATTATGCTGTCCCATATTCAAAGTTCTGCCACACTATGAACAAAATATGTTGCCTTTGTTTCCCATTTGGTTTTGACCTAAGATAGAAATTTCCAAACTACTTTCACTCAATACTAATCCTGAGCAAAACTAGTAAGGGAAAGAGGAAATATAAACAATATAAGAATAGCCCAGTCTAAAAAGTACTGCTTTCTTATGCTAGTGTATCTAATTTAATTTCTTAATGCTCAGCTCTTTTCCCAAGACAACATTAACCATGTATCTGAGAGGAAAGTCCAGGCTAATCTGAACATAGCTAAGAAACAGGCAGAAATCAATACATGTATTACAAGGGAAAGTCGGCGCACCTGGGTGACTCTGTTGGTTAAGCGTCCAACTTTGGCTCAGGTCATGATCTCATGGTTTGTGAGTTCGAGCCCCGCATCGAGCTTTGCGCACTAACAGTGTGGAGCCTGCTTGGGATTCACTCTCTCTTTCTCTCTCTCTGCCCTCCCCCCACTCTGTCTCTCTCTCAAAATAAATAAATCAACTTTAAAAAAAAAAAGGAAAATCGGTGTGGTTATTTTTTGTCTACTGAAGGGAACCTTGAGTTGATGGATTCACCTGGATAGGTATGACACAAAATACACATAACCTCTATCAATAGATCTCTTTGGAGGCTGCTTCTAATCCATTTAATCAGATTAGGAAGAGTACAAGAGTGTTTCAACCAAAGTGCTCAATGAAAGTCCTTCTGGAGGGAAATGGTTGCTCTTCTCTATCATGCTCCCTTCTCCTTTGCCCCTGCCTTTCAAGGTTGCTCAGTTAAGATAACACATGAATATGGGCTGCCTAAGGAACAGATGTGCACATTTTGTGTGGCCAGAAGGCTTTCTCATGTGTGAGCTGCCCCATGCAAGAGTTCCTCCTGCTCTTCTAACGGGCAGGAAACCAAGAGAAGAAACAGGCTTTCTGAATGACTGTGATTCTTACACTCCCCCAAAAGACCCTTTTAGAGATAAAATTTGCAATAATGGCAGCCACCATTTATTGAGCTTTTAGAATAGACACAGAGGTAAGTACTTCACACTCATTATATGATGTAATAACCCTCTGAAATATCATTATCCTTTAATAAAATTGAAGTAAGTTGCTCCAGGTCGCAATCCTATTAAGTGATCTGTTGAATTTGAATTTTGAATCTTGAGAAAATAATAAAGCTTCTGTCTCTTTCAGTATTCATTCAATCACTTATAACTATTTATTGATGTATAAGTAATATATTGTGTAATATTTTTGGTATTGAAGAAACAGTTGTGAATAATACAGATGTCACTCAGGTGGAGGGTAAATTCACACATAAATTACATCACGTAATTCCTGGTAGTGTTATATCCTTTTTAGAAATTAAAATAGGATTAAGAAATAGATAAAGACTGGGGCAGAGTCAGGGGAGACACAAGATAGAAATGAAACAGGAGAAGAATATGGGAGAAAAGCATTCCAAGGAGATTAAGAAGTTACTCTGAGTCAAAGTTCAAAAAAAAAAAATTGAGCTTAGAGTTTTTAAGGGGCACAAAGGACGGGTGAAAAAAGGCATAAGGCAAGACTCCACATTGTTTTTTTTCTATTCTAAGGTGAAGAAAATTAAAGAGTATAATTTACTAAATGATTTTTGATTCTGAAGCTCATACTCTTTTGTGTTACATTTCAGTGTTCTATTAGCAAATGTTAGCAGCATACTGTTCATCATTTTTGGGTTTTGTTTTCCCTAACTACTAAAAAGATGCTATACTTTAAAGGGTTTACTTTGGCTTTCTTCTAATATATAGTCATATCCATGGGTACAGTCTAGGAAAATAACTATGCCTGCAAGAGTGGAAAACCAAATTGCAAAAAATATTATCAGTTTGGGGTTCTCTATCTCAAATCATTATTTATGTTCTCTATCTCAAATTATTAACTTTTAACCCATTCAAATGACTGTATCAAGCAGTGAATCACTCGTTTTCTTAGAATGATTTGTCATTCTATTTCCATGAAAATTTGTGATGCCTAAATAGTGCTTGTTTCAACTTACACAAGCAAAATCGATTAAATATACCTATAAAGAAGTTACATATTTATTAGAAATAATAACAGAAATATGTGATGTTTAACATTCAGTTATAACTCAAGTAATAAGTTTGCTGTTTTCAATAAGTCCAAATTATTTAATTCAGTTAATTTACTTTAATTTCTATACCTGGGACTCTTCTCCATAAACCAGTAATAGCAATTATGTCATAGTGTAACTGGTTTTTGTTAGAGTAAATTTATTACTTCTTGTACTACTGTCTCCTTACTCAGCTCTGATACTCTAATGTGGAAATGCAATGCTTTTATTATTTAATTACAATGGGCATACTTAAAAAACTTTCCAACCAAGACTCACATTACTGAGTAGGAATGTTTTCACTTCTCACTGTGTTTAGTTTGAGGGAGATGGATTTCAGCACATTGATTGAAATTCACTAATTTGGAAATAGACTGCATGTGACCTAATGAAATGTTACTTGAAATACTGCGGTTAATTAACCATTATTCAATGTTAAGCTGAAGGACACCTGGGAAACATGCAGCAGAATAAAATATGTCTCAGAACCATAGTGCCTAACAAACTTACATTGAATGAAATGTACCAAAAAGTTGAGAGAGCAAGGATGATTCTGGATAGGCAATGAGAAGTATGTTACCCAGGGACCACTTGATGACTGTTTCCGAACTCAGTCATTGTCAAACCTCTGACGGGGCAGGTTTGCCAGATTTTAAACAACTTATGTAAGTGAAAAGTTCTAATTTGCCAAGACAAATACATCAGGCTATGGTTTGTAGAGTAAGACTCTTTCTTGTCTATGTTCCTATGTAGAATTTCTTTAAATAGTTAGCTTTGTTTAAAACTGACTTGAAGATGGAATCATGAACAGTTTTCAGGAGAAAGTTTATAACTTACAGAAGAAAATGATACTTTATCTAGTTTCAAGAGATATATGAAGAAACTGGAAGTGAGATAAGTGTTCACAATATTGATTGAATATATTCAGATATGATCTAAGGGAAAAAAAGGTGAGATCTGGATCATTTATCCTGAAGAACATAAATATAAGCATTAAAGGATTATTTTATTAAGAAAGCTTTAGCCTATCGACTGGATAGATTTTTTGCTGCATTTTATTTAGGGCCTTATCTCAACTACCTAGAAATGACATCATTGTCTATAGTGTTGCAAATGTGCAACTTGGCTTTGGAATTACTTGGAATCAATGTCTGAAATGTCAGCAAAATTAAGATGTCAAAAAAAAAAAAAAAAGTACCACTTTTTCCCCCCTACAAGTCAGTGTTATATATGCTCTTTTATGTGCAAGAAGACAGAGCCCTTTATCTGGGTAAGAGCAAGATTTGCTATGCTCTCAAATTTTAAACATTAATTAAAATATAATTTATAACTAATTCTGGTAAAGTTTATTTATTTATTTTATCTAAAGGGTTGTGCTTTGTTTTTCCAAGGATCATTATGAGTAAGAGTCATTGCCTCTCAGGGCTTGGCAAATCCCAAAGCTCTGTCTCTCTCTTCCCCTCCCTTTCGGTTCCCTTTCTTTTTATCTCTCACTCTCTTTCCTTTAATTGGCTCTAATATAAAACTGAAGTATATCTGGTAAATAGTGTTTCGTGTTCTCTGTTTCTAATTTAAAGCATGCCTGAGTGGTAGACTTTTTCTTTTCTTTCTGTAAATAAAAAATAACAAACAGAACCCTAAGTTGACTTTTTATTTGGTTCTTGGTTTTTATTAGGATGGGCCAGTACCTCTGAATTAACAAACAGAAAAAAAAAATGTCACCTCTACCAAAGACTAAGCAGAAATGACTGTAGCAGGAGGAACTGAGTTAAGAAGCAGAAAAGAGATATTGATAGCTTTTTCATAACAATGATATATGTGAAACATCAACTCCTATAGGATGTTTCCAGGTTGGTGGTAAGAAAGCTAAATTTCCAGTGCTCTTGACTATTTGAACATGCTTAATTAACCATTCAATTCAGTATTTTCTGAGGTGGTTTTGACCTTTCTTCAACCTACTTACAAAGTATCCTATATTGTTTTACACAGATTCTTCTACTGATTAGAATTTTAAGGAATTTTAATTTCTTTGTCGATGGAGACAAAGAAGGCCAGACAAACTCAAGGGACTTGTTGAAGGTCACAGATAAGTCATGGGAAAGTCAGTCTTAGAAATAAGCTTCCAAGTCAGTTCATGCCTTTCATTTCTCAAAAATGTATTAAGTGCCTACTATGAGCAAGGTCTTGTGCTAACCCCTGGAATGGGTTTTAAAAAACGCAGAGATGATTTGTGCTCTCACAGGACTAACTTCATGATATTCTTTCCACTACTTGTTGCTCAGTGGATAGTTGTTTTTGACGGATAGTGGCTTTTACTGTTTTGAGGAATATATAGTAGAAGTGTCCTAAAATAAAAGTCTAGACATTCTTTAATATGGTTTCAAGTACTGAGTAAGCTAGATGGTATCTTGTGGGCATAAAGAGTTTACTTATTTTTGACTAACTTAAGTTTTTCTAATATGATTATACTAATATTTTACTTATAAAATTTTTCACTCGTTTACTTATTTTTCTACATGAACATAACAATTTCTTTATAAATGTCATACATACAAAACTAAAAATTGTGTCCTTCGATTTTGTTTTTAAAGTGCCCATATTGTTATAATAGGCCTATCAGGGCTAAAAATTTATATAAAAATCTTTTAATGGACCAATAAGAAAGAGTGATAACTATGCCAATAATAGTGTTTCCAAATTAGACACTGCACTTAGCACTGAACATATACTATGTCAGTCCTTATACCAAACCTGTGATATAGATACCTATAGAGTTTGCATTTTAAAGATATGAGATTGAGGATTACAGAAATGAAAGAACTTGCTACATTGCAGGTGAGTGACAAAGGTGGGTTCTGACACTAAAGGTGCCTGTTGAGAGAACATACTCTTATACGCTGTTGTGTAAGGAAGGATGTCTAGATATATGAAAAAGTATGTAGAATGCTACACCTGGGTCTTACTTGAAGGGGGGTTTTCACGTTTTATCTAAAGCCTAAGAATGTATAATTAAAAAAGAAAAATTAATTTGTACTTTTACTTCATTTTGTTTAAACTCTCCATTTTTAAAAGGTAATTAAAGTCAAATAACATTACTAAGCCAAGTAGAAAGAACACAAATTGGGAGGAAGTCTGGATAACTTAATTAACTACTTAAAACCAGCTAATCTCTTCACTGATTGTTTACAGTTTTTACCTGTGGAAATTTTACCCATCATTTAACACTTATTTCAGTGTTAAAGTGAGATTATCACCTCAGGAATCTTCTGATTCTGAGTCAGAATGAGTCTTTCCTTCCTCTGTCTTCCCATAGCTCTTTGTACCTCCACAGTAGCTTTTTTTTTTTTTTTCTTTTTCCACTTTGGATTACTATCAGATAGGGATAATGTTATGGGGCACCTGCATGGCTTGGTTGATTAAGTGACCAACTCTTTTGTTGTTTAACATTTTTAGAAGTTTATTTAATTATTTTTGAGGGAGACAGAGCAGGGGAGAGGCAGAGAGAGGAGAGAGAGAGAAACCCAAGCAGGCTCCATGGTGTCAGCACAGAGCCCAATATGGGGCTAGATCTCATGAATCATGAGATTATGGCCTGAGCTGAAATCAAGAATTGGATGTTTAACCAAGTCACTTAGGTGCCCCAGGCAACCAACTTTTGATTTGGGCTCAGGTCTTGATCTCACGGTTGTGAGGTCAAGCCCTGTGTCAGGTTCCTTGAGGGTATGGAGCCTGCTTGAGATTCTCTCTCTCCCTCTCTCTCTGCCCCTCCCCCGCTTGCATGTATGCTCTCTCAAAAAAAATTTTTTTTAATTTGTTGAAAGAATAGAATAGATAAGGGTAATATTAGATGACTATATATATCAGTCTCTATGCCTACATGTTGGATACAGTCCAATGACACAGTTAGTACCTCTTTCTTACCATTTATTGAGAGATTGCTACAGGCCAGGTACCATGTAAGGTTTCTTTGCCCAGTATTTTAAACATTATGACTCATTACAAAAACAAACAAACAAACAAACAAACAAACAAACAAAACCCCTGACGCTTACTGAAAAGCAGAACCAGGCTAAATCCACACTATTAGTAAGAGCTGATGGCAAGATTTGAATATATCCCATATTTGTAATTACTGTATTACACTATCCATTAAAACTAACATAAACCTGAAATCAAGTACACATTTCTCATTTTCACACACCATTTAATATCTTTTTTAGTTCATTATAGAGAATGAACAGTTAATTGCAGTTTTTAAATAAACTTTTAGCATAAGCAATGTAATTGAAAATCTTAATTTTTCTTTAATGTAGAAGCCAACAACAACCAAATTCTGTAGACTGTCAAGACACTCATTGGCTTTGACAAGGTTTTGCCTATGTAGCATGCTATATATCATTCATAAAAGAGTGACATTTTTAGCAAATAAGAGATACATGGATTTATTGCTTACAGTGCTCTTGATTAAAAAATCTGCTTTCTTTCTAAAAAAAAATAAGGCCTATTTACATTGTAATATGAGGACAATATTTGGGGCAACAAAAAATTTCTGGCTTCTCTTTTAAAATGAAGTATGAATCTACAGATTGTATCTTTAAAGCTAAAGTACTTAGCATATATATACATAATTCCAGCTTTAAAAAATGTTTTTCCATAGAGAAAATAAACTCTGAAGTTTTAAGTTTTAAGACTTCAAGTAAAAATGAAAATTACTCGTGAGTATTGGTTGAATAGTGTTTGCATTAAAAAAAAATTTTTTTAATGTTTATTTATTTTTGAGAGAGAGAGAGAGAGAGAGAGAGACAGAGACAGAGCATGAGCAGGGGAGGGGCAGAGAGAGAGGGAGACAGAATCTGAAGCAGGTTCCAGGCTCTGAGCTGTCAGCACAGAGCCCGATGCTGGGCTCAAACTCATGAACCGTGAGATCATGACCTGAGCCGAAGTTGGCCACTTAACGCCTCCAATAGTGTTTGCATTTTTAAATAAATCATACCTAAATATAGGGACGCCTGGGTGGCTCAGTCGGTTACGCATGGGACTTCGGCTCAGGTCATGATCTCACGTCTGGGAGTTGAGCCCCGCGTTGGGCTCTGTGCTAACAGCTCAGAGCCTGGAGCCTGCTTTGGATTCTGTGTCTCCTCCTCTCTCTGCCCCTCCCATGCTCATGCTCTGTCTCTATCTCTCAATAATAAATAAAGGTTAAAGATAATTTTCTTTTGAGAACCTAAATATAGATATAAAAATATTAAACCAGATTTTCTTTCAATTCCTAATCAATAATAAAGTTTTTCTGTATAGATTGCTTTTAGTTTGCAAAATACTTTCACAAATGCTAACTTTCCTGACACTGAAATTATGTATTTTGATTTTAAAAGTATTAATTTTTTAATTCTAATCCTCTTTAGTAAGTTACTCCTCATTCATAGACTTGGGTTTGGAAGTAACATTACAGATCATTAGGTCTAACCAAGTATGGGAATACCCCATTTCAAAATTCTGATTAGACTGACATCTAATTTCTGTCTGAGTGACAGGAAGGTCAATAGGTCAATTGGGGTTCATTATATTTTGTTTAGCTGTTAGAATTTTTTTTATAAATTGACTCAAAATTTTTTTTGTTATTATATAAACTCTATTCCTAATTACAGTAATTGATATTCTTGAAGTCATCTATTGTGCCCCCTATGTTTTGTCTTTTTCTGGCTTACCATTTTTGATATGTTGACTCCCTGATCAGTGAACATTATTTTCTTCAATTGCTTTACTATCCTAATAAGCCAATTCTTGTAACACCCTCTTTCCTTTACAAAGTCAGTTCATAATGGACAGAGTAAATGACTGCTCTGATTAGAGATTTGGCATTGGATACTTTTCATTTATTGGGATAATTTGGCTTGTAGCATTGTTTTCACTTGGCAGTCCCATTGCTTCCTCATTAATTCACAGCAAGCATTTGGTCAACTAAATCATAGACTCACAAAAGCTTTGTCAATTTTACATTCGACTTTATGGAATTAGTGTAGGAGTTTAGTTACATCCTTGCTAAATTCAAATTTGTTTGGGACCATAAGACTTGGTATTCTAGGAGACCATTGTTCTCTTTTTGACTACAGATTTTGGTATGCTATATAATTGTTATTCTTCTTAACTTCATGTCATTCAGATATTTAATGTGCTTGAATATTTTGGCTTATTATAAGCAAAATTAAAAACAAAAGATTATTTAATCTGAAGGATCTCTGTTGTATTAGTTTTAAATCTACAGAGACAGGTGGTCTCCTAAATGGTAATTAAAAATTTACTCCACATGCGCTGTAGCTAGTCACAGTTTTAGAAATACTACAATAAGGAATTCAGGAAAATTTCACTGAGGAATTGATGTTCAAGTTCTGATCTGAAAGATGAATAAATTTAATTAGGCTGGGGTGGAAAGATAGGCAAGATATTCAACTATAGGATCAATTAATGATTTTGATTTCATATAAATTACAGCAGAAAGTTTAAGCTTTTTAAAGCAAAGGATGACAAAATCATATCTGTATTTGATCTAAGCTTTGAAAATATTCTGGCTTGCATTGTTTAGAATTCAATGAAGGTGGTAAAGGGGAACTTCCTGAGGCTAGTTAAGACAAGGTTGGTGGTGGTGGCAGCAGAGATAAACTAACTGGATCCATTGGAGGGCTGTTAGGAGGTGAAATCCAGAGTATGAGGAAGAATGATTAGGAAGAAAGTTGAGAAGGTGCCACAGATTGCCCCTAACTCACCTAGATTGCTGGTGGTGGTAATCTTGAAGATGGGTCACTCTGGGAGAAAAACTGCTTTGAGTTAGGAGGAGGTATGTATTATGAATTTTTTTCAAGCATATTGATATTCAGATACTTTTGAGATGATGTATTTGAAGAGCCATAAAAAGATATATACTCTTTGACCAAAAAAATCCCAAGTCTCTGGGAATGTAGCCTAAAAAAATAGTGCCAAATATGGGAAAAGTTATGGCTGAAAATGTCTGTTACAGTGTTTTTAATTAATAGGAAAAATTGGAAGTAATGTTACTATTTAAAACATGGGGAAATTTAATAAACTTTTGTCAGCTTACACAATGGAATATTATTTAGCCAAGTAAATAACTAAATAATAAACTGAAGAGTTTTAAAAACTCTTTAGGGACATGGAAAGAATTATATAATGCTAAATTATAAAAATAGTTAAAATACTTTGCAATTAAAACTGTAAAAACAAATTAATATGAAATAAAACTACAAAAATCTAAGAAATTGCTCAATAGGATATTAAAATTACAGGTTTATATATTCTTTTCTTTATTTAAGAATTAGTAAAAAAAAAAAGAATTAGTAACATGCTTAATTTTTTTTTATTTTTTAAAAAATGCAAATTTAAGTGCAAATCTTGTTTCTCAAGATTATAGTTTGTTTTAAGAATACATATTTTGGGGGTCCCTGGGTGACTCAGTCCCACCACTTCAGCTCAGATCATGATCTCATGGTTCATGAGTTCAAGCCCTGCATGGGGCTCTCTGCTATCAGTGCAAAGTCTGCTTCAGATCCTCTATCCTGCTCTCTCAGCCTGTTCTCCCTCTCTCTGTCTCAACATCAATAAACTTTAATAAAAAAATTAAAAATTCATATTTTTAAGTTTATTTGTTTATTTTTGAGAGAGAGAAAGAGTGCATGCACTTATGTGAGGACCAGAAGGAGAGGGAAAGAGAGAATCCCAAGCAGGCCCCATGCTCAGCACAGAGCCAACATGGGGCTCCAACTCACAAATGGCGAGATCAAGACCTGAGAAGAAATCAAGAGTAGGACTCTTCACTGACTGAGCCACCAGAGCACCTCAAGTTTGTTTTTAATTAAGGAATGAATTCTTTTTCCTAAGGTTAAAAATATTTAACAGTCATACCTTTTTTCCCCAAGATTTGTAAAACAGTCTTAAACAGCTCTTATGATTCCTATTTTATGCCTTCAGGATAGAGGCTGACCTCCTTTATATTCAGTCATAATTGTTAAGTTTTATGTTAAAAAAAAAGAAACTTGGCTAATATTAGTTACTTTTTAAAAATTTTTTAAAGTTTATTTATTTTTGAGAGGCAGAGACAGCCTGAGTGGGGGAGAGGCAGAGATGGAGAGAGAAAATTCCAAGCACACTCTATGAGGTCAGCACAGAGCGTGATGTGGAGCTTGAACTCATGAAACCATGAGGTCATAACCTGAGCTGAAACTAAGAGTCAGAGGCATAACCAACTGAGCCACCCAGGTGGCCCTAGTTACATTAAAATTTTTTTTAATGCTTATTTATTTTTGAGAGAGAGAGAGAGAGAGAGAGAGAGAGAGAGAGGTTGCAAGTGGGGGAGGGGCAGAGAGAGAGAAGGAGACACAGAATCCGAAGCAGGCTCCAGGCTCTGAGCTGTCAGCACAGAGCCCCATGTGGGCTCAAAATCACGAACTGCGAGATCATGACCTGAGCCGAAGTTGGGCACTTAAGAGTCCACGGAGCCACCCAGGCGCCCCACCACTAGTTATATTTAAATTAATCTTTTCCATGTGTTGGTATGTTATGGTGTGGAGGATACGTAATTTTCGTGAACTAAAAATCTGAGTTCTAGGAGTACTGCATAAACTTAACAGCAATTAGCCATATCATTTAGTTCCAAGAGCCAAGACAGTCAGATTTTAAAATGTAGTATTTTTAAATTGTAAAGATTTGCCTTTAGAATTAGAAAGGATATGAACTATATTTTTGTGAAACTATTTAGTCATTTTATTACACTAAATGAGAATTTGAAATTTTAATTTTATTTTGTGTGTGTGTGTTTTTTTTTTACATTTATTTATTTTTGAGAAACAAAATGAGACAAAGCGTGCATGGGAGAGGGGCAGAGAGAGGAGACACAGAATCTGAAGCAGGCTCTGGGCTCTGAGCAAGTGGTGAGCACACAGCCTGATGTGGGGCTTGAACCCATGAACTGTGAGATCATGACCTGTGCCAAAGTTGGACGCTCAACCGACTGAGGCACCCAGGCACCCCTATTTTGTGTTTTAAATTCACTAAATATTAACCAAGATTTATTACCATATTTTACCAGTAAGTTTGTTAGCATCAGCAACATTGCTTCATTTTGTCAATTAGCATAAATTATATATCACTATGGACCAGAGGACTGTAAAAATTATCACTTTGGAAAATGGTTTATTTTCTATTTTTAGAAGAGATATTTTTAATTATACAATCATAACAAAGTTTTTCCTACTCCAAAGATAGTATTCATTTAAAAAATCTTGTGTAAGCTAAGAGTATATATGAGTAAAGACATGAAGTTTTAATAAGCTGTATGTAAGCATCTGATATGACATAACTAATTACAAATGCATTGAGAACTGGCAGTTGGTTTTCTCAAAAACCTTTTGGTAACTTGTTGCAAAATATAGTATAGTAAATATAATTCTTTAAGAAGTGTTTTCCATATTTTAGGATAAAAATTCCTTTCAACTGACTTTTAATTAATGCTTAATTAGCTTTATTCAGAGTGGAGTTTTTTAAAGTCAGTTTCTAATCGTGCCTAGATGATGTTATAAATTAAAAGTGCCATTAAAAAGTTTCCATGTGGATACCTCAAAGTAACTAATCTTGAAGATTTTTAAAAAGGCGCAGGTTGGGGCTCCTGGGTGGCTCAGTTGGTTAAGCCTCTGACTTTGGCTCAGGTCATGATCTCATGGTTTGTGAGTTTGAGCCCCGCGTCGGGCTCTGTGCTGACAGCTCAGAGCCTGGGGCCTGCTTCGGATTCTGTGTCTCGCTCTCTCTCTGCCCCTCCCCTGCTCAGGCTCTGTCTCTCTCTGTCTCAAAAAATAAAAAAACACTAAAAAAAAAAAAAAAATTAAAAAAAAAAGGCGCAGGTTTCCAAAAATACCAGTACAGTTCTGATGCAATCTCTACATCCTGTGATTTTGAACCCATGAGAGACAATGGTTGGTTGGTTTGTATATTCTTCGATGCACTCTGAATATTCGATGGACTGTGGGCCAAAAGCTGCTGCTCTGTTACATCCAGGGGCTTGATAATTTCCAGATTTGGATTATTGTGGTATGCTACTACTCTAGCTGATTTTGAAGCTGCTAATGCTCCAAGACAATTGTTGGAGGAGAAAGAGGAAGATAATGACAATGGTGATAAAGCTACCATGAAATACAGCTACTCACTCTCCATACTGCATTCTATAATTACTGGTGGTGATCAAGTTATAAAAACCATTTTAACGCATAAAATACTGCATGCAAATTTTGATATTTACTTTCCTATCAGTTAAAAAAAAACATTTGTTGATTGTCTAAATCAAGAAATTGGAGTTGACTCTCCTTCCCCAAAAAAGAAGTAAATTTCAAGTAAAATTCAAACTGCAATCTACCTATATAATAAACCTATATAACCGAACCTATATAATAAACCTATATAACCGAACCATAATATATTTAGGTTATTATTATTATTAGATAATATGTATTATTCCCATTGCCACATTCCCATTGGTTTCTGTAATGTAGCACGTATACTGACACTAACATTGACCTAGAAGTTGAAAATTCAGTTAATAAGCTCTATAATATTTGATAGTTTCCAAAACAAATACAGATACATTTACATATTGATTTTGGCTCTCTTCTTTCCACATGACTTCATACTTAGGCTTCAGATATTTCATCAATCTCTGCTCTATACATTTTATAAAGTCAAGGTAAGATCAATATATTTCAGATTATTCTAAATGTTCAATTTATTTTAAACATTATAAATCATCTATTCCTATATTTTATCAGCACATGACATAAACATGCACAAGGCACTGCATTCACCAAAGACAATTGATAAATTAAAAAATATTTTACATGTACTTACTTGAAATAAAAGAATATGCCAAGTGAGATAAGCAGTGATGCAATAGATAATCCATGTCCAATTATAGTCAGGTAAAACAAATTCAGTGCAGTCTACAATTGGTATGAATAAAAAAACAATTAAGATTCCTATCAATACTATAATCCCACATGTGTATAAGCTCAAATCAATAGAACAAGTTATATTTCTAAAAATATGTGTTCTGCTCACATTGCCATTTAGCTTACAAACCAATAGATACTTAAATACATCTGGAAAAAAGAGTATCTGTGCAAATTTATCAAGTGACATCAACGTTTATAAATTGTATGTCCTCTTAATGTAGAAAATTAGAAATCATATATTAAACCTAGGAAGGAATAATTTTATTGATCTAGGTTTTGTAATACTTGAAAGTAGCATTTTATGTTTTGAAGGACATTGACAGTTTTTACTCTATCACTTTGTGAATGTTAAATGCTATTAATTATTTTTGTTTATTTTAGATAAGGCTTTCTTTCCTACTGGGTTTTTCTTTTTCCTTTAACAAATTTGAAGCCCCAAGACTAATCTCAATATAGCAATTATAGGAGCCTCTAATCTATACAAATATGTTTTTTCACATGGTTTCACTCTTCCTCTTTGTTTTTTTATTTTTCTGTATTCTATTTGTAACTTACCATTTTATTGTATATTTTTATACTTCTCTTTAAAATCTTCTCTGAATAAGCAAAGAACACATGATTTATAAGTATAGTGATAGTTGACATTTATCAAATGCTTACTATATACCCATGAGTTTTCTAAGAATTTTCCTTGTATTAAGTCAATCCTTATGAAAACCTTGAGGCTAGGTTTATTGTTATCTTCATTTTATATACAAGGAAACTGAGGCAGAGAGAGGTTATAAGCTTGCCTGAGGTCATATGGCTGGTAAAGAATAGGAACAAGAAATCAGGACTCAGTTCCAATCACTGACAAACTGCCTGTATATTCACACCTGTGCAAATGTATTCAGGCACTTTCTATCAAAGCTTAATTGTTGTGACAAACTGTGACTAACCTTGACTTTAATGTATTGTGTTAAAAGTGGGAATGTGAGTAACCTAGCAGCCAGTCAGAAGGACAGCCTTCTGTTGAGGGACAGATAGAGCTGTGTACACCCTTTTGGACTTACTTTGTTTACTTGAGCACAATTCCTGAACTTAGTTCTAGAAATTCCAATACCAATGAATATGTTCCCTTTTCTTTCCCTTTTAAAATATGTTTTCTTTGGGAAATTTGAAACTCCAATACCAACACATTGACTTGTAAATACACTATTACCTAGGAGGATTGCTTCCTTTGTGTAATGACAGAATGAATAATTATTTCCACAAAGATTTTTCTCCATTGTTTATAAAAAGGCTTTACAACACAATGGAACACTAGCTAAATTTTCTCCAATACCCTATCAGTAACTAACTTTGTAAGTAGATCATGTAAATAACATTTCAGTTCATAATTATTCCATACCTTCACTTTCTCGTGTGTGTTAAGATTACACTGGGTATAATTTGTCCATGTCCTGTTGCTCTCAGGATGTCTAAACCAGTTTCCATCTTGGTCACAGATCTTTGTAACTTTTTCTTTAATTAAAAAGAAAAGAAGAAAACATTAATGCGATTAATTTAGAGTTTATTTAATGTCAAGTGGATCTGTATATAAATCTCTGTTTCTACCTGACGGATCAAAGTCCTGAAAGTAATCAGGGCAGTGCTGCATTGATTCGGTTCCTGCGGCAACATCATTCCAGCATAACCACCCATCCCAGGTTCTGTTACAGTAAATGCCTTAAGAGAAGAATAAAAATCAGTGATTAATAATCCCTTTAGTTATACATGAAGACATAAGTCTTACTGGTGGGCTAATACTGACATGAAATACATACTACCAACTGCAAATGAAGACCATATAAAATCCATAGCTGGTAAGTTTTTCATCAAGTCATTATTGGGTTTATTGCCAAATTAAATTTAGAAATATCCATAAAAGTGTACTGAAAAGTTTAGATTTAATTCCAGTTCTCAAAGGTGGCTATTCACTCAATAAATCAAGTGGTCTTTGATGGCTGTCCTTAACCATAAGGGTGGTAGTTACTTAGTGTCCCTATACTTAAAACTTTTTAAAAGTATGAGAAATTGGAAAATGTGTGTTCTTAGGGCAAGGTTTTAGTATTTTCTGAGATAAACAAATGAACACTCTAACACTTCCTATTTCACAGTATTGACCCTAACAGATATTCAGGCCCCTCTACCAAATTGTAGCTCTTACTTCCCTTCCTTTCCATTTCAAATGGAGTAGAATGTAAACATTCTCATATTTTCCTTTTAGTAAACTGAAGAGAAAGATCCTCTTATGTGAACAAATATAAGTTTTTTTTTAAAAAGGGATGGAGAAATAAAATGACCAATAGTCCAATGTTATAACAGTCTATAATTAAAGAAAATAATTTTTCACCTAGTCGGGCAAGTACTCATAGATAGAAGCCCAAATGTTTCATGAGATGTTTATTATTTTTTAATGGATTTGTGCCACAATCTCAGACTCAATCTAATCTTCATTGAGGTAGAAAAAAATTCTACTGGCCTGAAAGTGTAAGTAATTCTATTAAATTATTAAGTAAGTAATTCTATTAAATTCTATTAAAAAATAACTCATTTCATCTCTGTTTTTTTCTCCTGTGGTTTTCACTTATTTAAATAGTCTACATTCATATATTACTAAATAAAATGCATTTTGTGGCCTAACAGAGAAGAATTCCCTGATAGAAAGCATCTCAAACAGATCCTATCACCTGTCCAAAAGATCCCATCTAATTAATGATAACACTGGCAGTATGATAGATTACATGGGGCAGAATTTTTCACATGTGTTGTATGGCATTTGAGTGAGACAGGAGTAGGTATTCCATTAAAAGAGTTTCTGTGGTCAAAAGATTTGGGAAGCATAAAGTTGAAATGAAGACAGTTCTTTCTTGCAAGACTTGCTAGAGTATTTAAAATTACAAAGTGCATTATGAAGCTCCAAGAGGAGGATTTATTACATGGTGATTCTAAAATTATTGTATCACAAAATTATTTTATTATGAAACACTCATAAAGATATTCCTGTTGTTCAACAATGAGATTTGAAGACTACTTTTACATATATCTACACGATTTGGAAGGGGTTAATTCAATAATTTGAAACTTGAAACTTGGAGTTTAATGGAATAAAGTGATAAGTCAGATAAGTTAACAGAATTTGTATGCAGTTTGTGTACTGGATAATTTAACCCCTAGTGACATAATATCAGATAGTTTGTCAGTGTCTGGTATATATCCAAGATATTTTTAACTGAATAAATATCTCATTAAAAAAAGTTTGGATAGATCTATCTAAATACTTCTCCAAAGATTATCAAATTATATTGTTCCATTAGATTTTTCATTAAGAATTGTTCATTACAATTCTAAAAGTTCTAAAAGTTGACCAATGTGGGAAAATCACTTTTTTCTTTCTCACAAGCAAGTTCATTTTGTCAGTTACAAATACTAATAATAACCTACTGTCAATATTTCATTTATATAAGAAACATTATATATTATACCATCAAATATTTTTCCAAAAATGTAAAGATCTTTGTATCCACTGATAATTTAGAAATATCTAAAGTCTAGGGGTGCCTGGATGGCTCAGTCAGTGCGTCTGACTTCAGCTCAGGTCATGATCTCACGGTTGACGAGTTCTAGCCCAGAATCAGGGTCTGTGCTGACAGCTGAGAGCCTGGAGCCTGCTTTGGATTCTGCCTCCCTCTTTCTTTGCCCCTCCCCCGCTCATGCTCTGTCTCCCTCTGTCTCAAAAGTAAATATAAACATTAAAAAAATAAAAAAAAGAAATATCTAAAGTCTTTACATTTTGCTATGTTTCATTGTGAGTTTCACGTTTTACATTTTGAAGATATACCTGTGCCAGATAAAAATACATGGCCTGCTTTTGGTCTTGATTTTTTATTTTGTTTTTGCTAAATCTAGCAACTCTAATTGTGCTACTCATCTTTGTATCTTCAGAATCCAGGCAAATATCTGGCACTTAGCAGGACTTCAATAATGTTATAAAAATATCTAAAGAATATCTTAATAGAAACAGAAGCACTTAGACCAAATGTATTATACAAAGCACGCATTATGCAAAAAAATTATTATGCAAGCTCCTATCAAGCAGCTTGTGAAAGAGAAATACAAATTACATAAGCTGAAGATCAAGTCACTGATTTAATTAGACACACATTTGATATTTTAAATATCTTTGTACCATAAAAAACATTACTAAAAATATTCCTGTTGCACATAGTTTGAATTAGAATTTTTTAAAAAGGAGCAAGATAAATTATGTCGTAAATTTCTTCATAAGTTAGAATGCATATGTAACAGGAAAGCTAACTAACCCATTTTTAACAATGGACCTAAGAAACCCATAAATGATATAATGGAGTAGTTTTCTTTTAAAAGGGTATCAAAGGCATTTAAAATTAAATAGTCATGTTTACCTTCTGTTTGTTGAATAGGGTCTTGCATAATTTTTTGGTAACATTCATACTGAGCTGTCATGATTTTATTTCTAGTATAGACACCGATCTCAGTTAAGTCATCAATGTTCTCTTCTGATTCTGCTATGTCAAGAATCTAAGGGATTTAAAAAAAATAAGAATTGTGAGAATGTCTGTCAGAGGCAGTCTGTCACAGTGGAAGAAGAGTAGCTGCAGTGATATGCTACATGGTTAACTGGTTCTGGGGGGAAAATCCCTGATTTGAACTGTTTGCTAATTTTCATGGTTTAAATGTCCCCACCATGTTTAATTTCAAGTGACCTCAAGTAGCTGTAAATGGCAGCTCTGGGAAACAGGCTATAGTCGGTTCTCAGAAGCCTATAGGATCTGGCTCTAGGATGTGAGCTCTGGAATACAGACAGAGTTGTATTGAAAATCCACCTCTACTTTTTCACCTGCTCTGTGAATATGGGCAAGATATTTAAGTCCCTAAGGCTCTGCTTTCTTATTGTAAAATGGAATAAAAAAATTTTAATGGGATAAAATAGTATCAAGATAACAGAGGGGAATGGGGCGCCTGGGTGGCTCAGTCAGTTAAACACTGACTCTGAATTTGGACTGAGGTCAAGATCTCATGGGTTCATGAGTTTGAGCCCCTCTATGGGCTCTGTACGGACAACATGGAGCCTGCTTGGGATTCTCTCCCTCTCTTTCTCTGCCCTTCCTCTGCTCTGACACATGCATTCTCTCTTTCTCAAAATAAACTTAAAAAAATAATGGGAAGTATTTGACACATGGTAAATATTCAAAACTGTTGGCCATTTTTATTATCAGATTTTGATCATCAAAATATTGAGAAGTTCATTTATGTCATTGGTAAATAGAATTTTTACTGTATGTACATCAATAAACGTTTTGGACAAGATATATATTTAAGATCTTCCAATTTAGTAGTACTATTTTAAGCTTCACTTCCATTTTAATATCTGCATGACTTTTTGTTACTGTTTTGCAATATGAAGCCTGTATAACCTCCCTCAACCTTACTTCTTCTTCACTTTTGCATTATTTCCTTTAATTATCATTCATAAGCATTAATTTTCTACTCTTATTTTGTTCCCTTACACTTGATTCTCTGTTCTCTAGCCCGAATTCATATTTACCAAAGTCTAAGTAGTTATATTCCCTCAGTGTGTGGTACCACTCAAGCCTCACTATCACCTGAGCACCATTTAACATTTATTCTCTCGTTCTTTGATTAGTTTTAATTTCCTAATAAAGATTTGTGCAGCATTTGTGCTGCACAAGCAATAAATGTAAATTTACAGCATTAAGAAAATTAGTATTTTTCTCCTGTTCTCAGGAAGTTTATAGAATTGCATAAAATCAATATCATTTTTATTCTTAAAAACACAGCTTTGCACTATCTGAATGAATTCAAGAAAAATGGTCACAATTCCTTAAATTACAGTAATCAGATTGGTAATCTGATACAGAATTACCTGCAGGCAACCAGAGTTGGCCTGTGCAGTTCATTGGCACGCTCAGTGCAGGGAGGGAGCTGAAGAAACAGGAGTCCTGCTTCTTGAATTCTAGGCTATTTACCTAAGATAACATCTAAGAAGTGTAGGATTTGGACTGCTCCTAGACTGGAGAATGTTTTCAAATACAAATGCTGATAGGAATGTAGGCTTGTTCCCCCCCCCCCCCCCCATTTAAGTTTTCTATATTTTTCTTGAGTTTCTTTGTTTAAATCCTCTTTTGGGGTTTGCTTGAAAACACCACAGGAAATTTATGTGCTGGCACAGAATCAGATGAGATTACATCTGTCGGTTTCTAATATATATAGTGAGATAAGAGTACAGTCCCTGTTTTAATGTGGGAGAGAGAAAAATGTGAGCAAAATATTTCTGTAAATAAACATCCAATTGTGTGTGTAAGGAATATGGCCCCTCCGGTAGGGCAATAGGTTTGTAGTCATCCTTAGTCTACCCTCCACCTCCAGTCTCACCTTCCCCGCAGCCGCATGCAAGGGCACACATGAGTGCTCACACTCACATATACAACTGCCCCAAATTTAGCATCAAAGCCCATCAGAAAACAGGCACTTCATACTCATTTGAATGAATGGATAAGGAAATTGATTGAAAACAGTGCATGGTTGGGGTGCCTGGGTGACTCAGTCGGTTAAGCATCTGACCTCAGCTCAGGTCATGATCTCACTGTTGGTGGGTTTGAGCCCCATGTTGGGCTCAGAGCCTAGAGCCTGCTTCCTATTCTGTGTCCCCCTCTCACTCTGCCCCTCCCCCACTCATGCTCGCTCTCTCTCTCTCTCTCTCTCACTCAAAAATAAAACATTAAAAAATTAAAACATAAAACAGTGCATGGTTTCAGTTAATGTAAATCAATCAGTTGGCAGAATGGGAGAAAAACCAACAGGTTGGAATCTACTTTTAAACAGATCTAACACATACTCAACAGGTCTGGTTGAAAGTATTTTATTTAATATATATGACTGTAGTATAGAGCCATTTCATTTTTCTTTCAAACTCTGACGATTACCTTCCTCTGGTATCTTTTACATTTTTATTATGGACCTTCCTCACTTTAACATCCCACTCCCACCTCACT
This sequence comes from Panthera leo, assembly GCF_018350215.1. Lineage (NCBI taxonomy): Eukaryota > Metazoa > Chordata > Mammalia > Carnivora > Felidae > Panthera > Panthera leo. Next base: position 173,618,159 of record NC_056686.1, read on the forward strand.
GCCCAACCATCCTATAGTGCCTCCTAGCGAATTAAAGCCTAAAAGGATACACTAAAAGAAAATAAAGTATTGCTCTGTTGATTAAAAATGTACTTAATTTATTCATCAAATAACTGTATGTCATTTTGTTGTTATTAATGTTTATTAATTATAGGTTTATTGGAAGTCAAAATAAATAATCATAAATAGAGAGATATATTAGAGGTATTTATCCTTACCATAAAAAAAGGCAAGATAAACAGAAAATACAGGATACATTTTTTCTCCATCATTGAAGCCAAAATTAAATATGCTGTACAATATAAATCAAACTGCAAATAAAAATGAAAGAAATATAATTAATCAATATTTATAAAATAAATTTATATGGTACTCAGTGGTAATTTTTTAAAACCATATAATAAGTAATTTAAGTAATTAGAAAGCATCTTACTTTCTTTGCTTTTACCAAAATTGGAATAAAATAATTAAAGTATCAAGACAAAGAATTTCACAAGAGCATAAAGGCACAAATTTTGATAGAATATTTTACCATAAAGCTCACTTTTATCTCCTATATATATTAACCTCATTTTTAATTTTCTGACTCTTCAATAATTTAAGGGGAAAAACTTTCCTCAGGCCAATTTCTTGAGAATCAACAACCATACGTCACAAAAATGGCCTTATAATTTAATAGAAATTATTTTTCCTTTAATTGGGAACTAAAATATTCCCTAAATTATCTATATTAAAATAAGGTTACAGGAAATGGACAATACTACATAAAGTATTTCTGTGAAATTTTTCTAATGGTAGATACAATCCTGAGCTAATGAAAATGGCCTCTAAAACAACACCCCCTAACATCTTAATTCTTAAACACAAACATTGCTGGGATTGCTTACTCACTGTAAGGTCCATGAGCAACCTACTTTGACAGTGCTTTTATGAGATAAAAATTATCATGATATAGTCATAATACAATGTTTATTTAAGTGAATGTATCTGAAGTATTTATCAACAGAGATTTAAAAAATCCAATCAATAGATATTTGCCAGAAAGCTATGAACTAATATTTAATTTTGTTAAGAACCTTGTCATGATTTTTATTATAGGTCCAATGGTAAAGTAAGAATTATAAAAAGTTTTTCCACATATTAAATTATTATTTTTATAATCACATGCAACAAAAGCACACCAATTTCTAGCAACTTGAATCTATGTCATTGCTTGCCCTTACCAATGACTCACGTAGACAGCTTTTCTTTTTAATTGTAGTAATCTTCCAAATAACGTTTCTCTTCTATCAGATATACTGGGTTTTTATTATTAGTTGATCTTCTTAAAAAAATAACTAAAAAATGAGAAGGCATTATATTAATTTTAGATATTTTAAAAAAATGTTGTAACAAGGAAAAAAATGAATAAAAGTTTTGTCAATATAGTAATTAATGAGTTGATATTTTAGTTTTTATTACATTTTACCATGAGAAAATCTAATTTTCCAATACTTACATACACAATTGTCTCCAGACTCAAATCACATTTTCCCCCGGATCATATTTGATGTTGTCTTGAAGAATTTCTTAAATCCAGGGGTCATGACCTGAAATATTGATCGATGTAGTAATTTAATATTATTTTAATGAGTCTGCATAATTTCCATGAGAAATAGAAATTTTCAAAGAAAATACCTCTATTATAATGATATTTGTATTAAGCTATTCTAATTTTTTTAAATCTCTTTTGCTTACAATATATTTGAGTTTTCTCACAAATATTTGCTGTTTTCCATTATATGGAGAAACTTACGTTAATTTCCATTCATCTAGGATGGTTAAGATACTAAACTTTTAAATTAAACCACAGTTTAATTTTCCTTTGAATAACTTTCTTTATCTAATAACTTCGTGGAATGTGTTATTAGTCTTAGTTACATATATCCATTTCCCTTGCTCATATGTTTTTTTTCAAAGCCAGAAACCATATCTGATTGATCCGTGTATCTTTGGTTAATTTATATTTCCTGTAAATGAATGAAAAAAATAAGCCAAAAAACTACTTTAGGATTTTAAACTTGCAATCAAGGAAACTAATCATAACTATTAATTAACTGCTATTTCTTCTATTAGAAGGCTTTAGATAGTGTTGGAATCCATACTGACAATGAAAATCAGAAAAAAAAATGTTGCTCTATCAGCATTTTTACTTTCTTATGAAAGAATGTTCCCAAAACTATTTATCTGTCAAGTTTTGTGGTTGTTGAGATACTGAATAAACAGTAATTTACTGCTTTGTAAGTCTTTATAAAGGTTAAGCCAAATTTAAAACATTGGTAGCTTACATTTCTCTGTAGTAAATATATATAAAACAGAAATATACAAATAAGAATGTAAAGAAATATTATTCTATTTGTAAATCCAGATTTTTATGAAATAATGCTTTCATTACTTATACATGAGTTAGGATTAAATGAACTATAAAATGCACATAAGCTGGAAAATGGAAGGGGAAAGAGCTTCAAAAACACATTTGGAATTTTGCCAAACCCAATATATGTGAAAAAACTTTTACACAACATGAGCAGTTATTTTTGTTGCTTATCTAATAGGCTTCAGAATCAGAGTTCTAAAGAGTATTTGAGTGAAATTCCTTTTAGGGTTCACTAGATAATTCTGGCACCGATAATTAAAGATTTTATTCAATTCACGAAATATTTACCAATGCAAATCATTCCACTTTTATAGTTTCCTTCTTCACCCTATTCTTAAATGATCTGGAACGTGTGCTACTAGTAACCAGGGGGGTATTCTGCACTGTGTAAACTCGTAGCACTCCTAATCCAGCGGCCAGTCTGTGGCCTCTGGTTTTATCAAGGATGCAGCAGCAAGGTTGGGTGGCAGTTTTACAAACACATGGTGGACTCCTGTACGCTCCATAAAGTCTAACAATGCCCATTTTGTGTGGTGATCCAATTCATTTCAGTCATCTACCTGACAAAACACCTATCAAATTTTCCTGCCAGCGGACACATGTGGGGAGCAGCAGTTATGAAAGAAAGATCACTTTCACCAAAAGTTCTGTAGATCCATAATGGAAGGATCATGACTGGGCATGCAGGTAGCACCCCTACAGATACAGCTGAAGGTCAGTTTAGACTGAGTCTCATGTTGGTAGATGTAATGGCATGATTGTCATCGGAAGTATGTTTAATTGTATTCTTCAGTTTAGCTCAATGGTTCTTTGCATGCTACCTCTACAACGTTCATTCAGCGGGCGGTTCTCTTTTCTATATTTAGCTTACTCCAAATTTACATTTGCTAAAATACATTTGATATTAACTGACCAGACCTTTTAAGCAAATCATTGTAAATCTCTTTCAAATCTTGTTAAATTATTTACTGACAACTGAGTTGCATGTTGCCTTGTGAGATGTAGTAGCTCCCATTCAATTCTAAGGAGAAATGAAGTATGTAATTAAGGGTGCAGTTAAATGACTAAATCTGCTAGTGGGTTTTTCCAAGTGTCTTTAGGTTTGTGTAGTAGGAAAAGAACTTATTTAAAACTAAGAAAGCTCTAATTTGAACTCTTAAGTGGATTTGTGATCATAATGATCCTGCTAGTAGTTAACTGACATTCTCTTTAACTGCTAGCCTCACGGATCTTATCAGTACTATTTCATTTTCACTTCCCAAAATTAAACAAAGTGGAAGATTTGGTTCTACTACTAGAAACAAAATAATTTTCTTTAGTGTACACATGCAATAAAAAGATCTTCATTCCTCTTGCCAAAAAATCACCAACATAATCTAAAAATGATTTATTTCATCAGAGAAAAGAACATTAAGAAATGAAGAATGTTGTAAAACTTCAAAGAACTTTTGAAATATAGGTTTCTAGTCACTTAGGGCTTTATGTAATATCATCCTGGTTTCATTTCCTAAAATTACCATTGATCTGTACCACAAGACATTTTTCATGGATCTACATTTCCAAGTGCAAAACTTTTAACCAATCTTTTTTTGCTTACTTCAGTGTGAAATCATGTTTTATTCTACATAAAAAAATTTATAAATCAGTGTGACTTAATCAATACTAAGTTATCACAAAAACCTAAATCCTCTAAATGCATAGTAGTGCCTTGCAAACCTACTTTTTATTTTCTCAATTTTTATATTCCTATATGCACATTTCATTAATTTATTTTCTTTATGACGATTTTTATTTTTAGTTGAGTTGCCTAACCCTGATACTAAAAGTATATGTTCACTTCAAGATTAAGAAAAAAACCCACAACTTTTAACTTCCAATCTTCCATTTCCAACATATCTTGCATTTTTATGGGCCTTATGCCATTTTCTTTTTTTCCACTTATTTATCCAGTCACTATAAAGTAGGCTAACAGAAGCATTTCCCACACATATCTCATTTGCCATGAAGCATCCTGAACCTTTGTGTGAACAAAGTAAGGCATTTTCTATTTAGTACGTGTCTTTCCCATATGACATATTCAACAAGTTACATTTCTGAATCAAAATAGGGAATAAGTACTCTCCTTCAACCCCAGTATTCTATACTTGTATGGCAAATGGAAGTTTCTTTCTGTTATTTTATTCAATGTAGAATAGATTGTGCCACTCAAGAAAAATGTCAAAGTACAAGAATCCTGGTTACCTTTTATTTTCTCCTCACTGTTTATTTCTGGGCAAAACCTAATTTCTGCTAGAATTATTTTTACAAATTACTTTCTTTACTTACAATCAAATATTTAAGAAAGAAATGACAATATAAGGTTTGAATTTCCTACCCCTATCCTGGCCTGTCCTTAACACTTTCAATAAATGAAGCAGTAAGAAAATTAAAACAGAAGGATTCTTTCTCCTAAACATCTGTTAGTGATATAAGGAGGTCAAACTATATGGTTTGTAAAGAAAAATAATTTCACTTGGAGCTTCCATAATTTTTTAAACTATTGAATGAACAGGTAGCAAATCATTGATGTAGCATGAACCATTGTTCCTCCAATTGTGAGTTCGTGGATGATTTGCATCAGAATCACTACTGGAACTTCTTGAACATGTCAGAATGTCTAGGCCCCACCATAGACCCAGTATCTTCTGGAGAAAAACTTGGGAATCTGCATTTTGTGTAAGCCTTCAAGGAAATTATTGGTCTATTAAATTTTGAGAAGCACAATGTTAATACATCATTCTCATTAGACCATGCTGAGACCTGAACACATCTACATTCCTCTGTCTCTAGGTCCTGCCAGACTATTTTTTTAATGTTTTTATTTATTTTTGAGACAGAGGCAGAGCATGGGCAGGGGAGGGACAGAAAGAGAGGGAGACACAGAATCTGAAGCAGGCTCCAGGCTCTGAGCTGTCAGCACAGAGCCCAATGCGGAGCTTGAACTCACAGACTGTGAGCTGAAGTCAGACGCTTAACCGACTGAGCCACCCAGGTGCCCCCCTGCCAGATTATTTTAAAAATAACTACTAAGAGGGTAACTGGCTGGCTCATTTGGGGGAGCATGCAACTCTTGATCTTGGAGTTGTGAGTTCAAGCCCTATGTTGGGTGTAGAGCTTACCAAACAAACAAACAAAACAAAACAAAAAAACTTATCAAGTACAAATTAAGCAGAAATATTCTGCCATGTTCCAAGGCACAAGAAATGTCTCAGAACTCCCAGAGCAAATTACTTAAATATCTATTTTAAAATGTACACTGGTGGGGGGGTGCCTGGGCTGCTCAGTCAGTTAAGCATCCCACTTCGGCTCAGGTCATATTCTCACAGCTTGTGAGTTCAAGCCCCACATCAGGCTCTGTGCTGACAGCTTGGAGCCTGGAGCCTGCTTTGGATTCTGTGTCTCCCTCTCTCTCTGCCCCTAACCCACTCACATTCTGTCTTTGTCTCTCAAAAATAAATAAACATTAAAAAATTTTTTTTACATCTATACTAGGGGTGCCTGGGTGGCTCAGTCAGTTAAGCATCTGACTCTTGATTTCAGCTCAGGTCTCACAGTTTGTGGGATCAAGCCCTGCATTAGGGTCTGCACTGGCAGTGCAGAGCCTACTTGGGATTCTCTCCCTCTCTCTGCTCCTCCCCCACTCACACTCTCTCTCAAATACATAGTCATTAAAAAATAAATAAAATGCATCCTGTTATGTTGTAATTCTTTTGTGTGTGTGTCTGTTTGTGCCACTAGATTGTGTGCACGGTAAGAGTAGGACATGCATTATACATACCTCTATAATTCCCAAACCTAGCCATAAAAAGAATACATAGAAAGTGTGTTTTGGGTGCCTGGGTAGCTCAGTTGGTTAACTGTCCAACTCTTGATTTTGGCTCAGGTCATGATCTTACAGTTTGTGGGATTGAGCCCTCGTCAGGCTCTGCACTGATAGCATGGAACCTGGTTGGGATTCTGTCTCTATTCCTTTCTCTCTGCCCCTCCCTCACTCATTTCTAAATAAATAAATAAACTTAAAAAAATGGAAAAGAAAGTGTATTTTGAATGGATTGCTTACAAAATGAATTTAATTAAGTTGAAGAAACTGGTGTTAGAGAATGTTATTAGTCCTATAAAGCATATTATACTTTTCTGACACCTAAAAAAATACCACTGTATGGATTCTACTGCAAGAAATTTGGATTCAGTTCATCTTGATTGGAGGCTAGGCATAAGCATTTTTTTCAAGTTTCTAAGGTGATTCCAGTATACAGCTAGAGTCAAGAACCAGTGGTACAGATAAAAGAATCCTGTGGTAGACAGAATAATGACCCCCCAACTATTCCCATGCCCTAATCCCCAGAATCTGTCATTTTAAGGTTATGGACCTTAAACTGGGAAGATTATCCTAGATTACCATGAATTACTCTGCTACACTAAACTAATCATTTGAGCACTTCAAAGTAGAAGAGGAAGGTTGAATAGTCAGAGAGATGCAACAGATAAAAAGGAAGCAGAAGAGATATGACAGAGAGATGATGGCTTTGCCAGGGACCCACATACAAGGACTAGAAAGAGGCCTACAGGCCTGCAAAGAAATGGGCACCCCAGCTGTACAACCTGAATGAATCAGGAGGTAGATTCTCTCTCGGAACTTCCAGAAGAGAATTCCTTGATTTTGGCCTTGTAAGACTTGAAATAGAGAACCTAGCCAAGCCCACAGGACTCCTGACCTATGGAGCTGTGAGATAATAAATGTATTTTGTTTTAAGCTACTAAATTTGTGGCAATATGTTACAGCCATGATAGAAAATTAACCATAAATCCTTACCTGATCAAAACTTACATTTTCCTGTCAAATGTAAGTGGTAACTTTCTGCTTCACAACTGGCCAGTCATTCTTCCTAACTTTAAAATACATTTATCATAGTGCAAGGCAATCACATTAGCTATAGAATATTTCTTTCCAGCTGCTCCTAAATTGTTATGTGATTTTAAGAAAAGTATTTCAATTCTTTTCTGCTTGGTTTACCTAACTAGAAAAATGAGTACTTAATCTTTAGCTCCCTTTTTTATATTGCATACTTATTTAAAAGATGTGTGCTGGAGTCAGAGAGACACAGCTTCAAACGCTTCAAACATAGTTCTTACAACACTTCAACTCACTAAACCTATTTCCTGACAGGAAAAGTAGTATACAAAGAGTGGCTTAATCAATGTTGCCTAGAATTTTTATCATAACTCATCTTGTCAGATTGTTTTAATTGTTAAATTACCTGATACATGTAAAGAACTCATCTCATAATAAACACCCAATAAGAATTAGCTATTGTTATTATCTTTATTACTCTATAATTTTAATTAGTCATGCCAGTGTTAATCTCAACAGAATGAATGAGAGCATTCATATCTTAGTGAGTTGGCCAACTACACACAGATGCTTAGGGTTGACCCCAGGCTAAGTACTCAGAATCTCCAACTCTAAATCAGGCCCTTTGCCCTGCACTATACTGACTTAGAGAATTGAGCCATTATTGGGATAATTAAGGTTTAAAAAGTGCAGGATACATTTCTGTGTTGCTTATTCAGTTATTTTACCTAACCACCCAATTTTCATATTTCATTTCTGTTTTGTGTATCAAACACATTTATATTTTTCCTCACACAATTTCCTTCTTTTAATTCTTTTTCTTAGTTAAGTTGGGATATTTTACTTTTTAAAAAACTTACATTAGTAAATAGCTTTACAACTCATACTTGCCATTTTGGTAAGGTAATTTTAAATTAAGAAATACTTGTAGACATTCAATTAGTCATCTTACCCTAATTAGTGAGCACCTACTCTCACCTAGTTGTGTAGGAAGATGGGAGTAAGTGAAGATTTCTCAATAAAAATATTTATGATGTTGGAGAATAGTAATCGTATGCTGATTTTAGTGGTTTAGTTCATTACTTTTAAACACAGTCCACGGGACTCATTCGTAAGGTCTAAAGAGGGGTAATTTCACCAACATTTAAGACAGGAAGTTAGTCGGAAGTGCTCAGTCAATATGTTGTCATTCAATGAGCTTGAACAAGTTACATACCTTCCCAGATATCTCATTTGTAAAATGAAAGAGTAAGATAAAATAATTTGAGCCTTGGATAGGGTTTCAAATTTATGTAAAAGGCAAACATGGTTAGAATAGAGGAATGGTTTTGTTCAAACTAACCCAAATCCAAAATATCCTTGAAACTAAGTCATTCCTAACACTTCTTTTCTGGCTCAAGAAGGCTTTCTCTACGTATCCTCCTACTAAGTTGCCCAAAAGAGTTTGAGTTTGAATCTGAGACAGTGGAAAGTAGACCATTTGGCTACATAATTTTTTTTCTTTTGTTATATGAGAATTCAGGGAAAAAGATCTAAGCCAAAAATAAAAAAAAAAGTACATCTTGATTTCACCTCTACATATACTGCAACATTTTAGAGCTTCTTGCTTTAGAAAGGCCATTTGGGGCAAGTCTAGTTCTCTCTTCTCCACTGCAGAGAATCAAAATAGAAGAGCAAACATACTTCATAAGCCTCCTTGCCACACTTTTCGAAATGGGTTCTGATTAGTTCATCTAAGTCAAGCTACACTTATTGTCATCAACATTTTAATAGACTAAATGTTCCTGGGTTGGAAGCCAACAATTTATGAATTTGGGTACATTGGGTTTTTATCTCTTTTGCCTTTAACAGAAAATGATCTACATAAAAAAAAATTAAAGAGGCGCGTGGGTGGCTCAGTTGGTTAAGTGTCCAACTTCAGCTTAGGTCATGATCTTGTGGTCTGTGGGTTCGAGCCCCGACAGCTCAGAGCCTGGAGCCTGCTTCAGATTCTGTGACTCCCTTTCTCTCTGCCCCTCCCCTGCTCTCACTCTGTCTCTCTCTCTCTCTCAAAAATAAATAAACATTAAAAACATTTTCTTTTAAATTTAAAATTTACAGCACCAGAAATTACAGGGCATGTTAAGGAAGATTCAACAATGCATAAATTCAACAAGGTAATCAATGAAATAGTAAGAAAAACTATTACATTTAATTCATCAAAGTCTTATGAATGACCCTGTATATAAAAGCACATCCAATAGCCAATTTTAAAAAGTCAATAAAAACCTCCAGAAAGTCATTTATTTTTGAAGAGACTTCTGGGTTTTACTACAACTATTAAATTCCACATGCTAAGAAAATATATATGATAAATATTGTCTTACTGACTAATGATACAGTTTTCCCTTTTTGAGGGAGACATTAAAAGACATAAAAACAGCATCCAACTGATATTTGATAATTAGTCTAATGGACAATTGTGATAGGTAGAAGCAGTGGTTGTACTGGTTACAAGTGCTGATTTGAAAACCCAACTCATCGTCACACTTTCAAGTTAAACTTCTATAAGTATTTTTTCATTTGCAAAAAAACCCTTAACCAGAAGGCTGTTGTGAAAATAAAATGAGATAATGTACATAGACTTTTTATAACTCAGTAAAGTTAGATATTGTCATAACTATTATTATTATATCACAATAAAATTTGTAAAACATAACCAAGTTTATACATGTTTTAAGTTATTTGCTATAATTTCTATAGCATCATAACTGAAAATTAACCCAATATTTCAAAGGGTGGTCATATGCATCCCAAGTTCTTTTATCTTTTTCAGAAATAATATGTTTGGTTTTATTGTCATTTCAGTCAGTTTTGAAAATAACAAATAAAGTGAATGGTAACAAGTATATTCCCAATATGATGTTCATTTAGTTAACAACATATTTCCTAATATTGAACTTATATAAACTAAAAGTCTAACAAATTGTTTGTATACACTCTAATTAAATAGTCACAACTTAGAATATAACATGCTAATGCAATTAAAAATAAGATATAAAATCTCTCAACTTTGAGTTTAATTTGACTATAATAGCCCTACTGACACTGTATTGGAACCCCCCCCCCAAAAAAATATATATATATATATAGAGAGAGAGAGAGAGAGAGAGAGAGAGATTATGCTTAGTTGCTTATCTAATGAACATTCCAGGTTGAATAGTTGAATAGCCATAAAGACAGATAAAATTGTGATTAAATTTGGGACTTCATTTTACACTCTGAAGTACATACTCATGGGAATAATTTTCCCATTGTGGGCATGATTAGCCATTTTCCGGTGATTTTGGTCACCTTCTTTTTATTTGAAAGAGGCAAGTGGCCAAATCTCAGTCCAATTAGTAAAAGGTGGGAGGGCGACTGAAAAAAAAAGGCTTTGTACTTGGTGGAACACTCTCCCTCCAGGAGATCTAATATGGAAAGAATTGCTTGCTCAAAGAGCATAAAAACAAAACATATCTTTCCAGCTCTTTAGACTAAGAGTTTTATACCTATTTTCCTTTCACAAAGTCAGGAGTCAAATTCTATGTGAAAACATGTTTTCTTCCAAAGGCAATAAAATCAGAAAACGTGGAAATCTCTTGGAAATTTAAGTTAACATAGTAGCGCATCATCAGAGTTGCATTTTTGTCATTTGGGGCTTTCAATTTTTCTTAAAAAATCAAATTTATACAATACCTACTAGCATATCTCAACATTTGGGAAGCATAGGAACTCTGATGATCTGTTAATTCAGCACAACTCTCTTTTACCCCTGATAAAATGAACCCCTCTTTCCAGTAGAGAACCTCTTCCTTCTGGTTCAAGTGAGTCTGTCCTCCTGGTCACAGAGGTAGGAAGTCACTGAAATCTGTTCAGGTTAGCATCATCCTCTGGTTTTGGTGTGTTTAGGCATAGACATGTAGTCAAGCTACATCATCAGTATTCTCTCTGGGACTTTTCTCTTAATGTTATCAGGGAAGATTTTCTCTTCTTGGAGGTTGCAAAGCAAGTAGGGCATGATTATTAGGCTATCCTAATGTATTCTTCCCACCATATGGAAAAAACCTTTTTTTTAAAAAAATGAACCAATCAGCTGAAAGCTATAAATTAGTGGGGAATCCTATGACATTATTAGAGCCTTTGAATCTATCCATATCTGAAATCAGCTGCAATAGTGAACTTCCTCATCAAGGTAACCGGTAAGTTACATTTTATGACTAAACAGAATTGATCTGGAATTTTGTCTCCAAAATATTTTCAACCAAACATTTCTAACTAACATTTTCAGAAATGCTGGTGCAGTGGAAAGATTACTAAGAAGGTTCCATTTTGCATTTTGCTTAGCTTACAAAGCCTGAATATTCCCAGGTTAGTGAGCTTCCTAGGCCTCAGTTTCCTGACTGTAAAATAAGATGACCTAAAACTCTTCTCCATTCTGTAATCTAAATAACTATAGATTATTTTCCTTTTCACAAAACAGGACATTGTTATTCATTCCCAAAGCATAAACCAAGCCCAGCCAACAGGACTTCGGAAACTTTTCTCCCCAAATATATCCATGAAGTGATTTTTTTAAAAATCTGAAATAACTTAGCAGTACATACTCTTGGATAATCCACAACTAGTGTGTGCTTATGGCAAGATATTTATAGCTTGCTCAAAAAGTAAATACAACTCTTACATTTGATACCATACATATGATACCAAAAGCACAAGAAACAAAAAAATAGTTGGGGACTACATCAATATTAAAAACTTTCGTGATACAAATGATACCATCAAGAAAATGAAGCAAATCACAAAATAGGAGAAAATATTTGAAAATCACATATTTGATAAAGGATTTGTATCTGAAATATACAAAAAACCTTTTATTTTCAATAATAAAAAGATGAATAACCCAACTAAAAAATGGGCAAAGGATCTGAACAGATATTTTTCTACATAAGACATACAAATGGGGGTGCCTGGGTCGCTCAGTTGGTTAAGCATTTGACTCTTAATTTCAGCTCAGGTCATGATCTCACGGTTTGTGAGGTCAAGCCCCGTATCAGGTGCTGTGCTGGCAGTGTGGAGGCAGCTATGATTCTCTCTCCCTCTCTCTCTGTCCTTCCCCCATTCATGTGCTCTCTCTCTCTCTCTCTCTCTCAAAATAAATAAACTTTAAAAACAAAAACAGAAAGAGACATACAATGACCAACAAACATACGAAAAAAAAAATACTCAACATCATTAGTTTTACAGAAGTGCAATTCAAAACCACAATGATACCACTTCATACCCACTAAGATAGCTATAATAAAAAGACAATTACATGTAAAGGAAAGATGTGGAGAAATTGTAACTTTGCTGATGGGAGTGTAAAATGATGCAGCCAGGTTGGAAAACAGTTTAACAGTTCTCTAAAATGTTAAACATAGAATTACCATATTATCCAAAAATTCCACTCATATATATATCTGACAGAAATGAAAACATATGTCCCAAAATTGAATGTTCATAGCAATATCATTTTTGATCGTCAAAAAGTGCAAATAACTCAAATGTCTATCAATTGATGGATAAACAAAATGTTGTATATCCACACAATAGAATATTACCTAGCAATAAAAAGAAGGGAGTAGTAATACATGCTATAACACGGAGAAACCTTGTAATCATTACACTAAGTTAAAGAAGCCAATCACAAAAGACACATATTGTATGATTCCATTTATATGAAGCACAGGCAAATATATGGAGACAGAGATTAGTGGTTGCATGGGGCTAAGGGAGAGTGATGATGGGGACTGATTGCTAATGAGTACAGGGGTCCTTTTTGTGATTTGTCCATGTGATTTGTATGTTAATAAAGCTGTTCTTTAAAAAATTAAATGCAACACAAAATGCATGTGTATATAAGGGAAGATTTGTGCTGAGCGGGACATCTAATTTCCTGTCTCTCGCTCCTTTGTCAAGAGATAATGTTCACACTGTAAAATCAAACACACTGAACAAAAAACCTGCCTGATTTACAGAGCATGCATTAACTCTATTTTATATGTTAAGAACTGTTTTGATTTATAAGGAAGAGTACATTTTCCTTGAAATTTGCTTTCAGAAAGTACTTCTCAACTCATACACAAAAATATATTTCCTTTGAGAAAAAAAATTTAGTTTATAAAAAATAACCATTATACATAATTGAGGCAAAAGCTAAGTGATAAACTTAGAAAATATTCATTAGGTTTAAATAGTATTTATAATTGTTTATCTCTTTTCTCCTGTCAGTAATTTCTTTTCTTTACATTTCTGCAGTCTTACTTTCTTACAGTCAGGGAAATCTGACAGCTTATATACAAAAAGGCAGATAGTTTTATTCCACTTGTGACATATTTAAATTGTGTCATTACAACCAATAATAACAAAGAAACAACAAACAGGAATATTAGCAAGAAAGAGAAGAAAAAGTAGTGAACTTTAGTCCATTCTTAGAAATTAACCCAAGTTAAAAAGCTTATATCTCAACTATTTCCCTTCTATGAGTAGGTAAAAGAGAAGTTTAGGAAGGATGGAAAAAAGAAAGGAAGAGAGGAAGGAAGGAAGTGGGAAGGAGGGGAAGGGAGACAGAGAGAGGAAGGAAAGAGAAAAATCATTGGATGTGTCTCAGGTACATGCACATTTCATTTAAAATTGATTACATTATCCATTATTTTTGTGAAGAAACAGTGTTGATAATACTGAAATCTGTTCCTTTATAGGATCTCTATTTCTAACAACCATGAAACAGTTCCGTCTTAATAATTTTTAATATATTCATTTATTTACTTATTCATTCAAAGATTTATTTAGAACCTAGTATATTCCAAAGGCAATATTAAGTGCTGGGGATCCAGAAATGTTATAGTTTTTGCTCTTAGAGATGGTTAAAACCATACAAGAGAAGAAACTCATGTACAAATATGGATAATAAGGTGTTATAGGTATTCAATAAATATTTTTTAGTGTCTGATTGGACAGATGGAATGGCACATCTTACATGGGAGTGGCTTATGTGTGAGTGTGTGTACGCATGCACACACATGTGGAGAAAGCGAGAGAGACATAGAGAATATGACACTTCAGTAGAGTTTTAAAAAAATCAGTAATTTGAAGCTCCAGGTGCTTGAAAGTGGTACATAAATGATGAGACTTTCCAGGGAGACAGGGAAACAGATTAGAGATGGTATTTTCTTGAGTTTTTATCTGATAATTTAGGCTAGAGATGCCTGCTGTGATTTGCTGCGGTGGCAGGCAGGACTACCTTGAGAAGCAGTGATAAGTCTGAGGCTAAACCTGGTGAGAGGCACTGATACATCAGTGATGTCTACCATGGGTACCAACTGAGAAGGAATAACATGTATTCCAAAGATCTGCTACCTCCACTACAAAAAATAAACAATGATAGTAGGGGTCTTAAGCAATAGAGCACTGTGATAAGATTTTCATTTTAGCAAGCATGGAGCACCTGGGCAGCTCAGTCGGTTAGGCATCCGACTTCAGCTCAGGTCATGATCTCCTGGTTCGTGGGTTCGAACCCTGGATTGGGCTCTGTGCTGACAGCTCAGAGCCTGGAGCCTGCTTCAGATTCTGTGTCTCCCTCTCTCTGCCCCTCCCCCACTCACATTCTGTCTCTCTCAAAAATAAATAAACATTAAAAAAATTTAGAAAGCAGGAGGATTAATTCAAAGAGGGCAACAAGGGCAGACATAGACAAATTGGAATACTGTAGTGACTTCTAAAGAGGCAAGAAAATAATCATAAAGGCTAGAATTAAGAATAATAATAATGGGGATGTAGAGGAATATTTAATTGTCAGATATATTAAAAATATTTAATCTGTGAGAATATGAGAATTTAGGGAGTGTAAAACACTTAAACAGATTTTCAGAATTCTAACACGAATATCTGAGTAAGTTCCAATCACTGATATAGGGGATACAGCAGAGGAAAAGGGTTGGTGGGAAAATATCTGAATACAGATGAGACATTTTGAAGAACAAAGTGCCTGGGTCTTTGTCGAGATGGTTCTCAAAATGAGTAAGGGAGGGCCTTGAAAGAAAGTTCACACCCATAATCATATCATAGAATAGTAAATGATGAAATTTCATCCAGAAGGACTGTCACCATAGGAAGGGAAGAGACAGTGTATTCGAAGAGATGTGTATGTGAACTGAATTAGAGCACATTTCAAAACATCAGTGTTTAAGGAATTCAGAGTAAGAATGTGTGTTGATAGAGGGTAGAGATAGGGTTTCTTGGGACAAGGGACTGGAAAAACAGGGCATAGGTACAGAACAAGCAAGGGTTGTATGAGTGAAGGAAGGCAAAGGTGCAGACCTGTGAGGAAATGGAGGTTCTTTGGGGACTTAATGAGTGGAAATCTGGATAGGCCATTTGGATATTTGCTAGGAACACAGTCCCGTGATGCGCTCTGTAAAGTGCTGTCATTTTGGACATACCCAACAAAGCTTATTTTTAATTATTTACCGGTGTGACTAAGTCTGGGTTGTAATTTAAAAATAGATTTTCCAGGGCAAAAGCAGTTGCACAGGAAGAAACTCCTTGCTGAATTAAGCTTTGCCTAAGTGAGAACTGCTGCTTAAGAATAACGCGTTCCCTGTGAAAAAAGATGGCAAATCCATTTCAGTGAGTCTAACCTTTACGGGGGTGCTATTATCAACTCAATGGTATGTTTTTTCCTGTTTCACAAACATGTTCCCAAAAGACTTTTAAAATAGCTTTCTTTCCTGCTAAATTGTTGTGTCAAGCACTTTTTCTGAATCTCAGCCTTAACTGGACCAGGATGTGTTAAAGAAAAAAATGCCCTGTCACGCTTGACATGGAGTAACAGGCCTTAATGACAATAGTAAAACATTTTCATAACCTGACTGCCCCCTCTCTCCCTGCATCTTAAGACAATGTATTTTCATGTAAATGCAAAATACGCTGAAGAAACAAAAGAAGGGTTGATTTCCCAAAAAGTCAAGTATAAAATCTGTCCGCTACAGTAGGACTTTTTCCTAATAAAGAGAAAAAAAATCACTATAGAAAATTAATAGTTTTTTAGTAAAAGTTAAAATAAAAGGAAAATAGGTTAATCATATGGAATGGTTCCCTAGGAACCTAATAAGTTGATCTTTTTCTTCTTCTTCTTTTGGAGGAAAAGAAAAGATTCATAACATCCTGAGGTCTGACTTGGTCACTTCAAAACGAATCTCATACATTGTTGAGGCCCATTTCTCAAATTGCAACTTGGATTGTAGTACTATGTGTGTTTGTCTTTCTAGTGAGGCGTGTTTCCCCACGGGGAGTCTTTCTTACCAGTGATAACCCTGGCAATCTCAGAGAAAAAAAAAAAGTGATGATGAAAGTCAATAAAAGTTAAAAACAGTCTACTGGACAGACATCTGGATGGAGGCTATAGCTGGAAAACTCACATGAGCCCTTCTGGGGCAAGAGTCAATACACCTATCTGAGCCGTAGGCTGCTTTACGCAGCAGATAACAACATTTTTTTTCTTTTAAATAACAGTAGGGGAATTGTATTGGGGAAAAAAAAGACAGGAAAACAGAAAGCAAAATGCAGGGCATAGAGCCCAGGTTTTTGGATCTCTGGTTTTGGATACTAGCTGCAGTATCTACTAATTAAGAATGTAGGCAGATACCTAAACTGCAACCTCTACCTGGGTTTCTGTAGCTTTCAGATGGGCATAATACAACATATCTTAAATACACTGTGGGGGTTACATGTAATAACTCACATAATCACCTATTACAATCTGGGACGTGATAAGTACTTAAGTCATCTCTCTCTCCCTTGCAGCAGAAAGGGAATGCCTTGGTTTGCTTTCATTGGTCCCAGTGACAAGATTTGTAATTTTGAGTAAAATTATATATGGATATTTAACAAACAATGCCAATTGTCAGCTTTCTTTGCAGAAGGACTTTATCGGTCACCATACACATGGGATTACAATATTCAAGAGAGTGTGACAAAAGGCACCCTTTCGAAAAGCACTTGTCTTATCAGAACTGCCTTTGCTCTGTACATAACACTGCTGACCCTTGCTCTGTTAGGAGGTGCCTTTTTTTTTATATATTAGGCCTTTGATCTAAAAATGGTAATAAACACCTGTGATTAAGTCTCTCACATCTTCTTTTTAGATCCCCAGGACAATACTATCAAAGAAGTAAAAGTCTTTCTTGATTTATCACAAACACATACCCTAAAAAGACTTGGTTTTGCATTATCAACTTTTGGTTCTTATTTGCTTCATCAATTCTTTGATAAAGAAACCAGTGAAACTGAAGGTATCAGAGGCATTGTCTAGAAATAGCAGGAGGTTATTAATTGGAAATAAAATGGTGCATATATAAATCATAAATGGTTCAAGGGGAAAGAAAGAAAAGTCTGCAGCAGCTCTTAATTAAGTTTATCTTGTTGTCCAAAATAATTAAAACTTAATAATAAATATATACATATATAATAAAAATAATTGAAATAATTAAATTGATAATTTGTTATTAATTAAATAAAATATACTATTGTGTTTTAAAACATAATGTTGCCTTTTATTTTAATATAAAATACTGCCAATATGGGGCTGTGATTCATTTGAGCTTTATCACTTCATTCTTATTGGGAAAGCTTGATTCTGGACCACCCACCACCATCCCCAGCAAAAAAACAAAAACAATAAAATGATTTTTAAAATACTTTCTTTTTCTGTAGAATTGCATAATTTTGATTTAGTTCTTATTATTTAATGACAATTACTTGTAAGAAAATATGTACTTTTAAGAGTTGGGAATAAATTCTTTAGTGGAGTTGTACAGAATATTCAATTTACAATGAAACTGAAATTTTCTGCTACATATCTTCATCATGAAGAAAATCTTAGGAGGATTCTG
Organism: Panthera leo; assembly: GCF_018350215.1. NCBI lineage: Eukaryota > Metazoa > Chordata > Mammalia > Carnivora > Felidae > Panthera > Panthera leo. The sequence continues at coordinate 173,636,418 of NC_056686.1, forward strand.
CCCTTGCATAAAAGGGGGTACCAGTTGGTACAAAAAAGGAGGGAAAAAAAGAGGAAGTATAGGGGAACCTAATATGGTGGTTGGTTGGTTGGTTTCTATGGAGTTTTAACTGACCATTGTTTATAATGGTGTGGTTAGTACTTTTTTTAATGTTTATTTATTTATTTTGAAAGGGAGAGAGCACATGTGCAAGTGGGGGAGTGGTAGAGATAGAGGGAGAGAGAGAGAATCCCAAGCAGGCTCCATGCTGTCAGTGCAGAGCTTCATGGGGCTTGATCTCACGAACCACAAGATCATGACCTGAGCTGAAATCAAAAGTCAGATGCTTGACTGACTGACTCACCCAGGCACTCCACTTGATGGTCTTTAAAAAATATATATAGATTGTTGTACTACACAGAATTTAATTGAATCAAAATATTTAAAACAGTGATCTCCAAAGAAATATGATGTGAAACCCATAGGTAATTTAAATTTTCTGAAAGCCACTTTGAAAGAGAGAGAGAGAAAGAGAGAGAGAGAATCCCAAGCAGGCTCCAAGCTGTCAGTGCAGAGCCCTACTCCAGGCTCGACCTCACAGACCGTGTGATCAAGAACTGAGCCTGACTGAGTTGGATGCTCAACTGACTGAGCCACCCAGGTGCCCCTGCTATGGTTAATACTTAAAATAAGTAACCAAATAAGTCTTTAAAAAAAAAATGTGATTTGATCCTCTTCTGTTGTGGGTATGTGAAAAAGAGAAAGAGAGAAAGAGAGGAAGCCAAAACTAGAAGATAAGACCCATTTTCCTGTTTTATTTCCTACTCAGGGAAGGAGTGATGGGAATCAACATCCTTAAAAACACATGTTAACTAATCAACTGGAAAATTTTTTAGTCCAATGTGAGAAGAGTAGACTTTTGGAAAAAATAAACTATTTTACACAACAATACTAATAATTCTTTACGAAGGATCTAATTACTGTCTTTTCAGGACTTAACTTTAACTGGGCCATCCTTAAGAAACTCTGAACTTACTTCCAGAGTCTCCCCCCCAAGTTATGCCTACACCACAGATAGCCTAATGCTCCTTTTTTACGCATCCTCTAATAGCACATTATCACACTCGACTTGGTGAGGTCTGATTTTTTTATCCTCCCCACTAAATGTGAGTGCTATTTGAGGGCATTGTCTTACTAATCTTTAGGTCTCCAGGCATTGTCTGGAATGTTGTAACCTTCACTAAGCTTTTTAATGAATAAATAAATATTATCCATTACCAAATATGTGTGCATAGTTACAATCATTAGCATTGTTTTAATAATTTACAAAAACTGATCATAGTAAAATTCATGTGTCCATAGAAAGAATAAAAGTTAAGATGGTTTGTTCCAGCCATTTTGTTTTTTGTTTGTTTGTTTTTAGTTTATTTATTTTTTTTAGTAATCTCCATGCCCAAGAGGGAACTCTAACCCATGACCCAGAGATCAAGAGTTACAGGCTCCCCCAACTGAGCCAGCCAGGTGCCCCTGTCCCATCCATTTGCAAAATAAAGAAAAGCACTATTAAATTAGTCAAAAAAGTGTTCTCTCATACTTCTGAAAAAAAAGTTTTTTAATTGGTAGGTAAATATACTATGACAATCAAAATGGAAAAGTTGTGAACATTTTCAAACGAACTATTTTTTCTAATTCTTAAAAAATTTTTTTTGAACATTTATTTATTTTTGAGAGACAGAGGGAGACAGAGTGCAAGCGTTGGAAGGGCAGAGAGGGAGACACAGAATCTGTAGCAGGCTCCAGGTTCCAAGCAAGCTGTCAGCACAGGGCGCGATGCAGGGCCAAACCCAAAAACCATGAGATCATAGCCTGAGCAGAAGTCGGACACTTAACCATCATCCAGGTGCCCCTCTTCTAATTCTCAAATGGTGTATATTCAAAAGTTTGGTAGTATGTTTTTGCCTATTAGCCCTGGAATTTTGCGATAGCATAGACTTTTATATTCTAAGAGAAAAAAATCCAAATTTAAAAATAAAAGAATGAGAGGTCTTTGAGTATAAAGTGAGGGCTGAGATAGAGTGAGATATAAATATATACTGGTTGATATTAAAGGTTTTTTGGCAATAAGCATATATTTAAATAAAATGTTGCTTTAAAAAATTCAAATAGCATCTGTTTGAATGAGAGTAAACCCAGGGTTCTAATTTTGACCAAACCTGGGGATCACAGAGGAAACAGAGTGAGAGCTGGTTCTAGCAACAAACAGGTGTGACCTAAGGCTTCTTGTGTATAGTGCATTAAAGTTCCTAATATTCTCACCTCTATATGTTGTCTTGGTTTCTGCTACTAAACAATCTCTACGTAATTTGACCAAATCCATTTAACTTTGGTGGTGTCAGTTTTGTTTTGTTTGTAAAATAAGGGTATTGGACTAGATTCTTAAATTCTTTTTTGTTCTTTAATTCTATTATTCTAAGGGGAAAATATTGTTATTATTATTTATGTGTTAATGCAAATACATTAAGTATCAAAGGCCAAACTAAAAAAAAAAAAGGAACTTTTCCCCATTGATATATTTCAGGTATACATGCAACAAAATATTATGGTTGGTAAAATAATGCTATTTTGGTATTTATTGATATACTTAGAAAACTTATTTTGAGATTTTGCTTATAGCTATAAGGAGTTTTTTTTCCTCTTTTCTTCTCAATGCCTTAGTTAATAAAGGAGTTATGTCAACAATCTTAAGCATTATTTAGAAAAAGGGAATCTAAAAATATACCCCAAAAATGTCTAATAATATGATGCTCATAAAATTATATTATGTATGGTGTATCTTCCTTTCAAAAAGTCAGGATGATACTGAAGCCCAAAGGCCTACTGCAGAAATAAATAAATGAATTCATATACCTTTGAACTGGAGTCCTTCGCTCTGTACAAGTGAAAATTTAAAAACTCCCTTCTGCATCCAATTTTTATATTTTTGCTCTTGTGCTTTTCCAGAACAACTTTTGGATTTTATTGCAATTCATCTACAAATTCTCTCATCTCAGAAAAGTTACCAAAAAACTTCAGTGAAAGAAATTAAGTATTTTAATCACTGTACAGTGGATGAAGCGATTATACTCCAGTGATAGCTAAAGAATAAGAATAGGTAGACCAAAAAAAAAGATAAGATTAAAAATGTAGTGTTTTCTTTAACATTTTTATTCTGATCTCTCTTTCTCCATGCTTTATACAGTTCATAACTAAAACATTTCATAGAGATACAGAATTTAATGTTCCCTAATTTTTTTCCTAAAAATTAAGCAGCAATTACATTTTTAAAGAGTGTACAAATAAATTAATTCAGATCATATAAAATGTTTATAATTATTCTTGGTTAAAGATATAAAATCTATACCAAGTCTCTCCAAATCTGTAAAAGTCTCTCCAAGACTGTAACAGTCACTGTGAGCTCTTTGTAAAGGAATGTTTTACATATGAATGCCTTTAATTGACTTGGTTTCCCAAACAGTGAAGGAGAATAGTCCTGGAACCCCTGGGAAAATGTTTTAAACATTAAGGTTTTTCCCCCTCTTCCACTGGATCAGCTTTTCAAACTCATTTGTTTTGATTCAGGATTTAATCTTAGTAGAAGGCCAGGATTTTCCTCTGGACCAATAAAGAAGATGTTATTGTGATCTAAGCAACTGTGAGAGAGAGGGAGAGGGAAGGAGAAAAAGAGAGAGAGAGAGACTGAGAGATAGTCCAGAAGGGGAAGAAATATGAGCCACAAAAAGTAACAAAAGATAGGGAGAAAAGGACGAACATCAAATGGGCATAGTATTTATATATCAGAATTTCAAATTTCAGAGATTCAAACATTCCATTTTACTTGACATCATATATTATTTTTTGTGATTATTGTCAGCTCTTATTTTTTAAATCTTATAAATTAATTGCTCTATTTGATCACTACTCTATAATTGTTATATTTTTACCAGTTAATTAAATCCTATCTGCCCCCTCCTGTAAGAGGAAAGCAAGAAGATTTTATAGGACTATAATATTATTTAACACACTGTCATTCATATACCAAAAGAACAAAAGTAGGTTTGAGGTAGACTGTTTCCAGCAAATGTGGAAATTACTCTTCTCTTCAACAATTCTGAAGTAGAAAAACTATGCAAAGTCATTGTCATTGGCCTGATCTTGAAATAATCTTTCATTGAAGCTATAACTTGTGTACTGACACACACAAAATAATTTTGATTTATGTTTCAATAGATATAAAGTACCACAGAAGGCAACCCAGAGTTTGCTTTGTTCACATTTACATCTTGGGAGAAGTGAGAAAGATTATTTTTTGGAGTTAGTCATTGATTAAGTCTGTATTTTGTTGAGCTCTGATATAAATTTATACTGTTTATTTATGTGACAGGCAAATTCTTTGATCCCTATAACCTCAATATCTGCATACAATGGAGATAATGATAATACATCCAATTTGGGTTGATATATTACATGAAAAATTAGTATGTAGTGAGCTAAGAACACTTTCTGGCATATTAGTAAGCACTTAATAAAAGTTCTTATTATGTATTATTATAAGGCAAATTTAATATTGGATATCAATAATTGTCACCCAGTAGGAGGAATGGAAAGCTAAATTGGGACATCAGCATAGTAAATATTTACTTATGCAAAAATTTCATTTTGGAGAGTAACAGTCTGTTTTCTATCCTGTGTTATTAGAGTGCGAGTTTGGGAAAGTTGAGGCATTCTAGTTAACATAAAGCTGGATTCAGAAACAACCAACCCCTACCCAAAAGATAAGAAGTTAACACACACACATCAGCACCAAATTCTGAAGCTCATAGAACTGAGAGTTGTACTCACCAGGAAATTAGTAAGTGTGGGTGTTTTTTTAAGGGAACCAGAGAAATGAGTCTATTCTTTTTGTACACCCCACACACATCTCCCCTCTCCCCCATCCTCCACCCCTCCCACTGCCTGCCATTCATTCAGGAATCCCACTTCTCAGAAAATGAAATATATCTGTTTGTTGATGGATTGATTTGGTTAGGTGTAGATATTGGTGCTGTCTCAATAAATTCTTTGGTTAAGAGTGAATCTAACAAATCAAGTCCTATAGGGAAGGAATGAAGTAACAAAGAGCCACTATAGAGACAATACATTTGTTTCTTCCTGGAGAAGAGGTTTTTATGAATTCTACTTGTCAAAGTGTAAGAGCTCCAGATAACAAGACATGTGATATAGGGTATGAGACAATTCCACATTAGAAAAATCTAGATAAATGTTTACATAAATGCTCCCTAAATGTTGGGAATTTGGCTAAAATCAGGGCCTACAGGCTTGTCTTTAAATTCCTGACCTAAAAAGAGGAAAGAGATTTTGGTGAAACCGTAGAGAATAAAGAACAAGCTAAGGTCACCTCTTAAAATGTGTATGTCCACAAGCAGATCTATTTTAATGTAATGATCAGCAAACAAACAAAAATTTTGAAAAGGGGCATAATTGAAAAACATTGAAGAACCAAGGAAAGAGAAATCTTTTTGAAGAATCTGAGGAAGAGTATAAATCCGAAAAGTATGCATACTAATATATAGAAAAATTTTCATAAACTGCTGTGGCATTTAATAGTATCTCTGGTAGGAAACTAATAGTGTCTCTGGCATCAATTTGACATTGAGTCATAAAAGGGTTTCCAATTATAAATAGTTCATGAAATATTTGGCTGAAGAATTCATTTTGAAGGGCTGATGTGTAAGAAGTTCATACATAACAATTTTAATTTTGGAGTCATTGGCATATAGAAGACATGGATGATTACTTTTTACTTAGAGATTCTAAATTTTTAAAATAATTCTTATCTCTTCCACCTTCTTTGAAATAATTTCTTAGAAATTGTTGGTATTATGGACTAAATTGTTTTTTTCCAAAAATTTATATGTTGAAGCCCTAATCCAAATGGTGACCATATTTGGAAATATGGCCCTCAATTGAGGAGGTAATTAAGGTTAAATGAGGTCATAAGTGGGGAACTGGAAGAGACACCAGGGATGCGTACACACAGAGAAAAGGCCATGTGAGGACACGGTGAGAAGGTGGACATCTACAAGCCCAAAAGGGGGGCCTAAAGAGAAACCAAAGCAGCCAACACCTTAATCTTGAACTTCCAGCATCCAGAACTGTGAGAAAATTAATTTGTGAAGCCTCCCAGTCTGTTATTTTTTTATGGCAGCCCTAGAAGACTAATACAGTTAGGTTTTAGTTGGTTCTCAGAGCTTGAATCTAAAGTGAAACCTAGAGAAAAATTTCTAAGAGCTTTATAAATGGTATTATAAAAATTATCTTATTTTAAACACTTTCTGATTGATGAATAGGCCATTTCATTTATTCAAAATTTAGAACAAAGAAATATATTTTAATTTGCAAAAGAACAATTTGTGTTAAGAAAATACTATATGTGAGGTTAAATTAAAATGCATTAAAAAGGCCTTCCTTAGAATGTTTTAACTAGAGGCATAAATTTATCTCAAAAGGATCTGTGACATCTGCCTGAAGGCATTATAAAGATGAATATCATAATATTAAGCATTAAATATAGCAGTTTAGGGGCACCTGGGTTGCTTAGTGAGTTAAGTGTCTAACTCTTGATCTTGGCTCAGGTCATGATCTCATGGTTTATGAGTTCTAGCCCTGCATCAGGCTCCATGCTGACAATGCAGAGCCTGCTTGGGATTCTCTCTGTCTCCCTCTCTCTCTCTCTGCCCCTCCCATGCTCTCTCTCTCTCTCTCTCTGTCTCTCTGTTTCAAAATAAATAAAATAAACTTAAAAAATTACAAAAAAAAAAATATAGTAGTTTGGAAAATGCTGTGATTAATAACTCTTAGTTCTAGAGTCACATGCTCATCTTTTTGGAAGCAGAGCTAGGCTCATATGCCAACTCACCTTCTGTTTCCTCTACTGATCATTGAATCTTCAATTGTGATTCCAAAATCTATAAAATGAAATAGATGCTAACATTTCTGAGAGAGCTTTCAAAATAAGAACATTAAAAATCATTTTCATGGAGTGGTTGAGGTTAATCAAATCTGTTATTTCATGTTTTTAAAAGATCATATCTTTCCAGGGTAGTGAATATAAGACAGAAGTTTGTCTTTTGTATCAAGAATCAGTTTGATTAAAATAATCATCTAATGAACTAGTTACAGAAGATATCAAAGTTTTTTCATGAGATTATGACTTAATGTTCATAATGCATATCTTGGAAAAATGTCGTATTTATTGAACAACTATTTTCTCAAAATGTAATGATAACATTATAATGAAATTGGTTGAAAGTAGAGCTCAAATAGGCTAATGATCATAATTATAGTGCTTCTTCTTTTCAAAAACTTTTAAAAGAAAAGAAGTGGACTAGTACTGGAGAAGCAGCTGTCCCTGTGGTAAAGAGCATGATGCCTTTGCCAACTTTCATGTGTTTGCCTACAAAGAACTACAAAGAGCTCGGCAGGGCAAAAAAATAAAAAATAAAAAAATAAATCTATTCAAAGAATACGTTGAAACTAACTATGGATTCTTGTCAAGTACTTCCAGCAGGAAAATAATGAACAATATGAATTTACTTTTCAAGAGTGTATATATTTGAGTGGTATCTTGAGGAAAAGAAAAAAGAATTTTGAAATGTACAGGAGAGGGCTATAAGTGAGTAGAGGTATGGGGGAAGGCTAGTGTTCAGATAAGAAATGAAATAGCATTTATAATATGTAATCTTAGATTATTTACACATAAGTATATCAATAATATGTGTTTAGGAGTATAAGTACACTTATATCAAATACTGAATGCTTTGCATGGGTTTTAAGAAACAATTGAGTTAAGGGTTTCAAAGCCATTTGAGTTTCCCTTGAACCACTAAATGCTGACTTGTGACTGTGGACTTAACAAGAATTTACATGTTGTGTTCTTAGGTATAAATATCTAAGCCATGAACAGATTAATCCTTAGGGTTATATAGAGCCGTAGCAAGACCTCCCATGTGGAAGAAGCTATGCTCATTTTTTCCTTTCTGAAAATAACTTTATTAGGAAATATCACACACTTTGTTTATTGCCAGATGATTCACATGAAACCACAAGATACTTAAAGTCAAGTAGCTAATCCCATAGTTCACTTATTATTTCCATAAATCCAAACACTTTGAAACCTACTCTTGGTTCCATACTATTGAAATATCTTAGTTATAAATAAGACTAAATAGAGACTAAGACTACATAAACTCTTATTCTTGTGACTGAAAACTTGTTGGACCCCAAAAGCCTCTGGATATCAAGTCATGTTATCAATAACTCACAAATTTCTGATTTTGTCTGCACCTTAGAACACTGGACCTCCAGCATCCTGCAAAGTCTCAAGTGTCTCTTGAAATCCCTAAGGGGATGCTTTGCAAGCCAGTCTCTTTCATAGGACCAACCCACACCATTCTTTCCCTAGCACTCTGACTTTCTTTGTCTATTCTCTCTGCCCTTAGAATCACTTTCAGTGACCTTCATCTTGCCATGTCTTACTACTTCAATTTGACAATAATGTCACAAAGACTATAACCTAATCCTCTCAAAGTCTTCACTTCTCAAGGTGCCATAGTCCTTCTGTGTTCTATATAGAAATGGTAGAAAATGACCTCTAACTTTATCCTCTGCTGCCATTGCCACTTGGGCCCTAAGACAGCACAAGTCCTTTCCAGAGTTTTACTAATTTTCTCATGAAAATGTTGTCTGCATCTTCAGGTCCTTAGAATCTCCAAACCAATTCAAATTTCCAATAAAGTATAGGTGCCATGCGATACTCTGAGTCTTTATGTCTTCCTCATCATAGATTATGTCTCAGAAGACAAAACAAAACAACCTCCTGTTTCTTTCTTTAGCAACATTCAACATTCCTCAGTATATTTTCAAGCATAGGGATAACAGTGGAGGGTAGTAGGAAGTGGGTGAAAGAAGGGTGTTTGGACCAGGCATCTCATCCTGGTTCCTCTAATTAATAAAAGGAAAGCAGAAATTGCCAAGAATTCAATGAGGTAGCATTCAATAATCTATTACCAAAATATCAAAACTAAATAGTAGGAAATAAATTACTATAAACCAAGGTTTAATCTGATGTTATTTATAAGTATTGAAATCAGGATTATAAAATAATTTACATAGTAATAGCTACCATTTATTGTTCACTGCACGCTAAACACTGTCTTAGGTATTATAAGCATACTATCATATTCAATTCTGAAGGTAACAAATTATGATATTCTCTGTCTTATTTTTTCCAGATAAGGAAATGAAAGCTCAAAGTAATCTCACTAATGAAGTAAGCAAGGATTCTAACCTGAGACTCTTACTCTTAAACATACACTGTTAACCAGAACTACCTCTGGAACCTGATATATTTCACTCCCCCTAATAGTCACTGGCTATATTGACATTTATTAGTACTATTTTAAAGCTTATATGAAGCACTTCTGCCCCTCCCACCCAACAAAACCATCACTAAAAGATCATGTTTGTGAAGCATTTTCTTACTAGGATAGTAAAATAAATAATCCTTAATATTCTTTTACATTTAACTTGGTTTCTTTGCTTGTATTAAGAGCTTTAGAGTATTCTTCAAGAAAAAAAAATGGACCATATTAAATAATACTGTGCAACTTCTGCCTTGAAATTGTTAATTTTATGAGCAATCACATACAATTTGAGATCTTTCTGATACCAGGAAGTACTTTTTTTTTTTTTTTTCAGAATTAGCAATAAAGTATGTAACATGAGTTGGAAGATGATGTAGTAAGTATCTTTTGGATAAGCCATACATGTGTGACCAGTTGACAGTTTAGGAGAATTAATCATAGAAGATACTTTTAGCTCAGTATTTTATCTTGACGTTAATTATACACCCAGTAAGTACCCATGTTTTTGCACACAATTCTAGTGAAACACAGACTGTTGAAACAATTCAGAACAGAACACTGTCAGCCAAAACACTTAACTCAATGCCATTCACAGCAATTAAAGTTAGAAGGACCTAATGGTTTCATTAATAATAATAACCATAATAGTAACAAAAGCTGTTACTTGATGAGAACCAACTATATGCAGTTTTTGTTTGTTATTTTGTTTAAATATCATCATTTCACAATATAAACAAGATTAGTTAGGTCCAAAAACCTTTAATTTATAGATGAGGACACTCAGGACCAGGGAAGTGAAATGTCTTGACCACATTAGCACAGCTGCTCAGAGGCAAAGAACAGACTAGAAACATGTCCCCTAACCCAAATTCCTATTTGTTACCCTATGCTGTCTCAGGAAAATCATCCTGGATATGCAAAGCCCTGGGAACTGAGCTAACAGCATTTTCAAGATGAAATGTGAACAACTAATTATATACACAAATGGTCATGTGTTCTTTATTACTGAGATTTCAGTTAAAAATTAGCATTTTTAGAAAATATATATTTCCATATGGGTTTAGGCAGATTTAAAAACCAAATGACTTAAACGAGTTACATTTAATGAACAGAATCTCTGCTTAGTCTTTTGTCTATTCCACCGATGTTTGAAGTCAGCTTGATGCCCCTGGTAAGAGTCTGGTTTTACCTTCTGTGAAGAATATATTTTATCACAATCCTTTTTCAATATAAAAACTCACTGCCTAATGAGTTTCTTAAGGCCCTGGTGCTAAATATGTTGCCACATAAAGAGAGAAAAATACAATAAAATGGCCATTGAGAGACCTGGAAAAGACACAGTGGCCACAAAGTCTCTATGCACATGTGTGTGTTAATTGAGTAGCATTTTCATCATGTCAGGATATGGAGAGCAGTTTCAGAAACTTGACAGGTCAAATTTTTTTCAACAGAGATATCAATCGCGCTACTTATTTGAACAGAGTTTGCATTAAAATTGCATGAGAGGGGCGCCTGGGTGGCGCAGTCGGTTGAGCGTCCGACTTCAGCCAGGTCACGATCTCGCGGTCCGTGAGTTCGAGCCCCGCGTCAGGCTCTGGGCTGATGGCTCGGAGCCTGGAGCCTGTTTCCGATTCTGTGTCTCCCTCTCTCTCTGCCCCTCCCCCGTTCATGCTGTGTCTCTCTCTGTCCCAAAAATAAATAAAAAAAAAAAATGTTGAAAAAAAAATAAAATAAAATAAAATTGCATGAGAGATCTTGAGGCAACAACTATCCTCAAGTTTACAGTACATCAGCACATTATGTGACCCCAGTTAGAAAATAACTTGACAAATTCAATGGACACTAGAGTGGTTATGAACCCCAAAGTTCAGATTTAACAGAATGTGAATGGGGGCATCGTGAAATGGTTTTATCAAATCTAACAATATCCTAGAATAAATATCAGAGAATGCTTAGTGTCATGTTGACAATATAGAGACCATCCAGAAGAAGATGGAGAAAAATTAAGTTTTGTGAAAAATGGAGTGTTGCTTATAGATAACTTCTAAACGGCATGATTAGGTGGTTTGTAGTCATCGTATAGAATAGTCAATATAAATATATTGAAGAGAAGTAGGTCCTTATTTTGGTTGTGACACCAGATTACTATTTTCTTTCTTTTAACCAATCTTTTTATTTGCCTGCTTCTCTGTTTTTCATTTAAAAACTGTAGGGGTTGTATCAAAAAATTGTAAGGATACTTCTGGTCCTATAGAACAATAAAGCTAATGTATTAGAATAGTGAAAATAGGGCATTTTAAAGCTCTATGGCCAGAAGTGGCACCAAAGACTTCCAAGTTATAGAAAGAATAGAAATTACAATTCACATTATGATAGATAGGACTTATCAGAGAAAACGTGGATATTCCTTGATTCACTAATAAAATTATGCAAAGATAAATTTGATCTTCAAAGACAGGAATAGACAATAATAATAAAATGTAATAGAAGAATTTTCTCTGGCTACAGATATATAGACCTTTCCAAACCAGGCATTACAAAATGTAAACCCAAAAGATAGTCTGTGATTTTAATTTAATATATCTTGTGAGGGGTTCCTGGGTGGCTCAGTTGGTTATTTGTATGTAATTTTCCACCAGATATTCTATCAAATGTCATGTAGCATCTGAGATGTTATAGAAGAATTCAATATTATTTCTCCTTTGCAAAGAAAACACAAGACTTAATAGGATAATGTTGAGAAATATTTTTTAAGTGTTTATTTATTTTGAGAGAAAGAAAGAGAAAGTGTCCCCTGTTAGCGCGGAGCCTGACATAGGGCTGGATCTCACGACCTGAGCCGAAATCAAGAGTTGGATGTTTAACTGACTGAGCCACCCAGGCGCTTCATGTTGAGGACTATTTTTATGACCTGGCAATAATCATAAATTCTAAAGTCTGCTATGATTCAGAAAATTGATGCTTATGATGGGAAAATTAATTCTAAAGTATGTTGTGATTTTATGTGTATATGTGTATTAGTGCTCCCAGTGGTGTGGCAGCCTGTGTCAGGGCACTGTTTTCTGGATCATTTATTGCATGGCCAAAGAGGTTGGGAAAAATGGAGAGTAAATAAGGACTAATAAACTTCTTCTGGAAATAAGTAACTAAGATTAACACACTCTATAAGGTGGAATCCCCAAATGATTTGAAGTTGGAATTTGTTACCAACTATATAGTAAATGTGAAAAACAACTTTACTCTATTTGTGTGATAATAAAAAAATAATAAATTCAGCACGGCATTTTTTTTCTTATCAGGAGGGACTCTCCTGCTGAAAGCCTCATTTAGCAATAGCCAAATTGGTTTTTAAAATGTGGAGCTGACCAATGAGGTAATTTTTTATAATTGGAATTGATAGTTATTGGTTACTTAAATTTCTGTTACTCTTTCAGGTCATGTAGACAAAACATTTGACAGAAATGTTGAATTTTCTTCTGGAGGTTTTGGTGTCATGTAAAACAGTTTAAAACAATAAAAATGGGTCTAAAGGCTGGTTGGAGTTAACTAATTGTCGCCAGGTCTATTTGCCAGACTTATGAATCACAGCTTTAGTTTCCTTTAAATCCAGAGCCTGTTTCTAACAGTCTGTTTCTCATGGCAGGCAAACTTTAGATTCAGCCTATTAAAAGGTACAATGATTTGTGTGGGTTTCCCTTTGTCTTATATCTACAGCAGTTTGAGAGAGCAAAGAACTTTTAGCCACAGCAGGAATTTCCTGTAAAATACAATAAATAACTGTACTTTCCTCATATGCCACATCCTTTTTTAATTCCTAGGTCCTAGGCATTTTCCCACTACTTTAGGTAGAAATTTGCTCACTTTTACAGGAAGCGATACATGTAAATGTTTTTCATTTTTTAAATAATTAGCAAACATATAAAGATGTATCATTAAATATAACATTAGCAGGACTTATACATTAATGGAACAAGCCACAAAATGTGGAGGACTTGCCCATCTGGCATTTATAAGTATACTGTGACTGATGGAGTAACATAAACAGAAAATGAGATAACCTCAGAAATATATAAATATGGACAGTTTAGGAAGCACTGGCTAAGAGCTAGCTCATTTATAACCTTGATAGGTATAAATGAAGTGGCCTAATCTGATTGATAATTTTACTTTGTCACATTCAAGCTAGGGTTTGCACATTTCAGGAAGAGGAAAAGATTTTGTCAAAATTGATATATTCCATAAAAAGATAACTAATTTGCTTTGAAAGGAAGTTTAAGAAAGGCCTGGGAGATAGGATGGAAGACAAATGAAACAATAATAAAATAGCTTAGTGAAACAAACAAGGTTTTTGGTTGGCAGGGTAGGGAGATGCTTTCTTTTTTTTAACATGGGGTTTTCCTACATAGGGGAAATCCACACCCCATCCACTATTAGAATTCATCTGAAGTCTGATGGACTCTGGTTGAGATTTGGCCTGAAGGGCCTGATTCTTAATCATAAGTATGGGACTATCCCACTGAACAATTCGAATATCATAAAAATTCCTTCAATATAGGACTCTCTGTTCAACTTATTGCTGAGTCAATGCATCTTGGTAAAAGATTATGGAGTTTTCCTGCATCTAATGGCACCCTCTTATGTTTTTGCAAATGTATCATTATCAAAAATAATAAAAGTAAGCTATTTGTTAATGATCATAAATTGCAAATATAAATTATTACACAGAGAATTATAAGCCCCAGTTGTAAAGGAACTTTCTTAACCTCCTTATAATTTATTGTCCTTAACAACAAAAGAGAAACCTTTTTGGTATGTTTCAATGCATTGCTTACAGAGCCTTATATTTATTTGCTTACTAGCAGCACCAACAGCTCATTTCTGTGTGATCTATAGTATCTAGTCACATTACCCCAGATTCAGTTAATCTTGTTGTAATTAAGCCAGAAAGAGAGAGAAAACTGATCATTGAGTGAGCAGGTGACATTTTAAGAACCATGGTGTTTTTCCTTTTCCTTTGACGTGTTTGCATGGCTACTATGCAAACCTCTCCTAATCTTTTCATAGAACATTTTCAATGAAGTCTTCCCTGCTCAAAATCCTCTATGCAACAAAATACATACCTTGGTGAAATTTCCTGGGGCACCTGGGTGTCTCAGTGTGTTGAATAACTTGATTTTGGCTCAAGTTCTGATCCCAGGGTCATGAGATCAAGCCCTACATTGGGTGGGGACAGCTGCTTAAGATTCTCTCTCCCTCTCCCTCTGCCCCTCTCCCCCTTCACACTCTTTCTCTCTAAAATAAAAACTAAAATTCCTGTCCAAATGACTGTCAATGAATGTTTTTAAAAATCCTACATGATTGCATTACCATTACGATTTTTTTTTTTTTAGAAATAATGACGATGTAGATATTATAGTAACTAACACTTTTTAAAGGTTTACTAAATTCCAAGTACTAAATACCTCTCTCTCTACTTCTATCTATATATTTATATACAGAGAAACCACTAAGTCTGGATACATAAATTATACATAATAAATTATTTTCTCATTTATATTATAATAGTTAAAAAAGTAATATTTAGGTTTTCAGACTTTATGATCACATTATTAAAAACATGTATAGTAGGTATTATGTTTTTCTTAGGTTTACCTGTGAGGAAACTGAGGTACAAGTAGGTTTATTAATTTTACCAAGTGATTAAAAAGTGGTTGACTCAGGATTTGAACCAGGTAGTTTGGCTCTAGAGTTGATACTCTAGATCAAATCATAGTAAATGTATTATAAATTTTGACACATGATTTTTAAACAAAAAAAGTAAAACTTTATTATAAATACATCAATTAATGAGATGAAGAGAGGGGGGAGTTCATTTTGAAGGAGGCTTGGCAAAACCAATGTGTGGATTGTGCCTATCCTCATTTGTGGCCTACGGGATTGTTACACTTTGCAGAAATGCTTTGTAGTAAGACTCAGACAGGTGAAAGAATGCATGTGTGTGTAAAGAAGTAAGACTATAAGAAAGGAGAGGTAAAAATGAAGAACTTGCCTAAAGCTTGGACGTTTGGAATTTTGTAATGACAAGACTTAGGATGGGGTTCAAATGAAAGTTAAAGATCTAGAATTGATTTCTGTAAAACAAGCTATTTCTGCCTACCCCTTAGGGGTATCCATACCCCAGTTTGTAGATCACTAGTCTAAAGTGATATGTCTAATATGTAAGACATATTAAATGATGAAATGCAATTCTACTGTAAATAAAACTATATTGTGTTTGAGAACCATTATGCTGGGTACTGTGGTCAGAAAAATGATTAAGACTTAAACTGTAATTTAACATAAAGCAAACGTGAAAAGGAACAAATGATAAGGAAACGATTTTTTAAAATTTTTCGTATTTATACTGCATATAGCATGATTCCTGTACATTTCAACAACTTATTTTTTATCTATTAAATTAAATATTAGTAAGTATGAAAATTATCATAACATATTAAATAATGATTATTCTAGCACTGTCATCAGAAATCCTCTTAGGAAAATAACTGTGTTGTTTTTTTTAATATATAAAATACATTAAAAATGACACTGGGGTGCCTGGCTGTCTCAGTCAGTGGAGCATGCTACTCTTAATCTCAGGGTTGTGAGTTTGAGCCCCATAATGGGTGTAGAGATTCTTTAAAAAATAAATAAAATCTTAATAAATAATAGTAAAAATAACAGTTGGAGTAGAGCAGGCACATGGCTATGAATGTTAGCAGGTGCTCAAATAAGAAGAAATCTCCTTTTCACCAATCTGGATTAGAAAATGTAGTATTGATGGAGTGCCTGGGTGGGTCAGTGGGTTGAGCATCTGACTTCGGGTCAGGTCATGATCTCACAGCTCATGAGTTCAAGCCCCGCATCGGGCTGTGTGCTGACAGCTCGGAGCCTGGAGCCTGCTTCAGATTCTGTGTCTCCCTCTCTCTGTACCCCTCCCCCACGCGTGTTCTGTCTCTCTCAAAAATAAATAAACATTAAAAAAAAAAAAAAAAGAAAGAAAGAAAATGTAGTATTGTACCTCCTGGAAAGGAATCAGGCAAATGAGTGATGAACAGAAGGAATAAAGGCAGAGTGGATCCAAAAAGATGGAGAGAGGCAGGAAGTAGATATGATATTGAGAGGACAAGTGACATTTTAAAAATGGTGATGTCTACCATTTGATTTGAAGTGATTTGAAGTTTTCATTGCTAGCATAGCAACCTCTCCTGAATTTTTCATTATGAAAATCTGCAATGAAGTTTACTATGTTCTAAAGCAATTTATATGAACACAATTTTTTATGGAGATCAAAGGGCTATTTCAGGGACCAATACAAAATAGAACAACTTTAGGCACTAAAAGACAGTTTAGTTAAAAGTGAATTAGCAAGGAGTTTTCAGAAAAGCATATTCATAAAGGACACCAAGGCACTTGATCCATAATAACACTGAATTTTGAGATGGGTGTTAGATTCATTCTCAATTTTGCATGTGATAACATAAATGACAAGTATATATATAGCAAAGGTTCCTCATCAGTTGGGCTGAATTCATTTTGTTGAGGGGCATCTGAGCGGCTCAGTCATTAAGTGTCTGACTACGGCTCAGGTCACGATCTCACAGGTCATGGGTTCATGCCCCAACTTGGACTCTGCTGACAGCTCAGAGCCTGGAGCCTTTTTCAGATTCTGTGTCTTCCTCTCTCTCTCTCCCTCCCCCCCACACACTCTGTCTATGTCTCTCAAAAAAAGTAAATAAACATTAAAAAAATTTAATTCATTTTGTTGAATTCGTAATTTTTATTTGAATCATTTTTCTTGGAAACATGGCTCTGTAAGTACATAGCAAGATGAGGACAGGTATTTTGGGGAACATACTGTCTATTAGAAATTACATCTTTTGATTCTTTAAAAAATTACATTTAAAAATATATTTTGTATGTCTTAATACCTATTTTTATAATAGATCCTTAATCATATCTCTTAGAAAAATTATCTATATTTTGTTTATCTATATTTGGCTCTGAGCAATAGGATAGTGTGCAATAAAACTTACAAAGGATGGTAAGACAGTCATGGATGGAGTTGATCTATTGAGCATAGTTCCAAAGACTGAAGATATAATTTTTCTGGAGTATTTTAATACAGTTTACAAACATTGAGTTTCAGATTTACCTTAATTTACTTCCTACTGTTCTAATCAAACTGACTCACTACTGATTCTCTGAACTATTTGCTGAAAAATAAGATTTTCTTAATTTTTTTAAATGTTTATTATAATTTTTTCAATTTTTTATTGTTTATTTATTTATTTTTGAGAGAGAGAGCGCAAGAGGGGGAGGGGCAGAGAGAGAGGGAGACACAGAATCTGAAGCAGGCTCCAGGCTCTGAGCTGTCAGCACAGAGCCCGATACCAGACTCCAACTCACGGACTGTGAGATCATGACCTGAGCAGGTCAGACACTTAACCGACTGAGCCACCCTGGCACCCTAAATAGACGTTTGTTTTAATAGATGCAAAACTAAAATGTATGAAGATGTTTAATTGTTTCCCAAATAATCTATAAATCAAGGTAATGAATATACAATCAAGGTAATGAATAATTCTGAAGTTTAACTGAACAAGTAACAAGACAAATGGACCTTTGAATCCAAAATAATTTTACTAGAATTTAGTAAATATAACAATGTAGTTAAGTTTCAAATCAGTAATAGAAAAGATTAACTATTTAATACAAAGTGTTGGTACAACTGTCCATCAATTTGGAGGAAAAAATTATATCTGAGATTCAGTGCTAGTTGGATTAAGATTTCAATGTGAAAGTGGACTATTAAAGTGTCAGAAATTTAAAAGTTAATATTGTTGCTATGTTGGAGGCATAAAGAATTTTTAGGAAGATTATTAAATTTTAATGATAACCGGAAACAGATCCTTCTATTTCCTGAATTCAATCTAGCCAGAGATATTCTCCTTTTTTCTCTTTCCCACCTCTTAACCATCTGTCATATTTCAGAGTATAATCAATGATTATCTAAATAAAGCAGGGCAAAAATATTCAAAGTTAGAAATGAGCTATTACAAATCACTTTATTTGTTACCAATAACTTCAGATAGTATTCTATCTCCAGTTCCTATCTTTAATTCAGAATAATTAGGGTCAGAGGTCCCAAAATCTTAGAGCTGAATGGACCTGAGAAGTTTTATAGTGTAACCTGTTCATTTTACAGATTTGGAAGGTAGGAGTTTAGGAGACTTTTTGCCTCGTATCCCACAGCCATGGTATATGATCTAAGACCAAGAATTTTCAAAGTCTCACTTCTGTGCTGCTTTCATGAGGTTAAAATTAAATCATATATGAGTCAAGCTAATATGATGGCAAACCGCAATTCTGATTCTCTGTTATATTTTTTAATCTCCCCAGAGACAATCATTCAGCCTCTTTCGTGCAGGAATTTAAACACACATTCACCGGGGCACCTGGGTGGCTCAGTCGGTTAAGCGTCCGACTTCGGCTCAGGTCACGATCTCGTGGTCCATGAGTTCGAGCCCCGCGTCGGGCTCTGTGCTGAGAGCTCAGAGCCTGGAGCCTGTTTCAGATTCTGTGTCTCCCTCTCTCTGACCCTCCCCCGTTCGTGCTCTGTCTCTTTCTGTCTCAAAAATAAATAAAAGTTAAAAAAAAAAATTAAAAAAAAAATAAACACACATTCACCTTGAACTGTACTTGTTGGAAATAAAATTTTAAAAACTACAAAAGAGGCAATTGACTGCTCACAAAGAATCTTACCAATACTCTGCAAGTCAGAGATCAATCTAATGAACAGAAAACAGTTTATATTTGTACCTTTCATTTTCAAGCCACTTCCAATCTATCTCTTTCACACTATCCAATACATGTTAAAATTTATAAGTTGGAAAGACAGAAAAATATTGTGTAATACTTTTAATTTTCACAAGAAGATGACTAGTACACACAGATGGTAGAGGTCAAGATCAGCTCTTGCCTAGTTAAGTGAATTTTCTTCCATTTTGTGCTCTTTCCTATATGTCTTCATAATTGGGGCTTATAAAAATTGATCTGGCTCCACTTCACATAAAAAAGTTCAGGGAGAAAAATCCAGCTGTCAGATGTAATTAGGCATTTTGAGCATTCAAGCCTTGTTTTAAGGAACAGTGAGTCATATAAAATGTAATGTGCAGAGGAAGCTGACACATAAAAGGACAGAACAACAATGATGAGTTCCCAAAGACATGCTGTGGGAAAAAGAATAATTATAGAGAGTCTATTTTTGGGTCCAGCAGAATTACTTCGGAATTTAAAAATCAGAAGAAGGAATTATGTCACTTAGCTTTGAATTCAAGATAAAATTATTTAGAAGCCTTTTTCATTAATGTTCTTATAGTTTATCAGGATGAAACATGATTAATTGTTAAATACTTTGCAGTCTAAAAATAAGTTAGGACAGGAAAACCACTTTAATTTTGTCAGGAAGAGGGTTGTGAGGTGTAATAATAATTGCATAATAACAGTTCCATGTTATCTGACATGGAACTATAATGCTAAATATAAATAAGAAGACAAGTCCATCTATACCAGTAATCTTTCTGGAAGAACCAATGCCCCCTGAAACTTGTAATTAATGCCCAGGATTGAAATGGAAACTATTTGACCAGGGACTTCAAAAAAATAGTCTCTAGAACAACTTAAATCTTTAAAACAGCTTACACCACTTCCCCATTTTCCTGTTCCCTTATTTATAAA
The DNA here is from genome assembly GCF_018350215.1 of Panthera leo. Lineage (NCBI taxonomy): Eukaryota > Metazoa > Chordata > Mammalia > Carnivora > Felidae > Panthera > Panthera leo. The sequence continues at coordinate 173,656,637 of NC_056686.1, forward strand.
TGATATCTTCTTATGTTCCAATTACAGGAAAGTTTTACAATCATTTATAGGAATCTAACAGTGACTATGTGAATCACAAAAGAACGAACTTTACAGGCCAAAGTTAGTTCAAATGAGCAACCTAGCTCTATTATTTTATAACGTTAAACATAACTTGTTTTCTATTGTATATATAGAAACATATATATATATGTATAGTTATAATATTAAAAGCTTAGCTGCAGACATTATGTGTGTGTGTATGTGTGTCTTTGTGTGTGATGTTTGTGGCAAATACTACCAGATTATTAATATTACTATATCTGCTGGACCCATTCAAATTAATTTAACATCCCTAGTTCTCTGGTCAAGGAAATAAGAACTTCAGGGCTAAATCCATACCTGATGATCCTGAGGAAATGACTTTATAAGTTTGACAGATGTCCATAAGTCTATCCTTACCAGTATTTTGTTAGACTACCTTTCAAAGTTTTCTTTTATTCAGAAGTTATTTGACATTAAGAATCATTCTGTGAAATATTTCTTACTATTATTAACATGTTCATATTATTCTCAACTCCACTGGAAATCCAACATGTTACTTTCATTAGGGGCTGAATGTTCTTTTGGAGTGTATGCAATACCTGAAGGTAGGGCCATCCAAAGATTTGACAGGTGGCATCACAAGTGGTTGATGTGTCATCGTAGAACCCTGGATGACAAGAGAACATTCCTGTGAATTTGTTAATATTATTAGTGAATAATGGGATTTTAGAGATTTTAACTTAAAGTTATATACTAGTGTGCTTCTTTTGTTAAAATCGTAAACCTTGTATTTCAAATGTTGAACTTTAATGGGAAGTTGGGAGGAGATGTATCAGGCACATTTAGGCTGCCAGGTTGCCACCATGTTAACCAAGAAGTAATCAAGAACTTTGTTCTTGGCACCTTATTTTTTAAGAATGGAGATTCTAAGAGGCACAAACATGGAGGATGGTCCCTGTTGTTCAAGATCGTAGCAGTATGAAGAGGTGGATGCTCTGGAATGTTCAGGAGAAAGGTTGTTCCCAGAAGACAGGATGACTCGATGAATGGTTCTGAGGACGGAATGACATAGCTGTTTCAAAGTATAAAAAGTAGGCCCATGTGATCGAAGTGGAATGAATGAGGGGCAAAGAGTGTCACAGACCTTGTCAAAGAGGGAGGCAGAGGCTAGATCATGACAGTACAACATTTAACTTTCTTTAAACATAGGACATTACCAACAAGTAAGATTCATCCACTGCTAAACAAAGAATGTATATGAATGGAGTTTACATGCATCTTTCCAGACTCAAACTAATGTTGAAGGCAAGATATAGCTATAATCGAGTTTATCCTGCTTTGCATTTGCATGGTATTTAGACTTAATAGAACTTCAAAGATGTCAAATTTGTGTTTGCAAATTATGTACCTCCAATGGTTCATATTGTGATTTGAGGGACTTTGAACTTAAGTTTATGGATCATCAATGTGTTGCTACTTTTTAAAAATTTTTTAATTTTTTTTAGTTTAGAGAGAGAGAGAGGAAGCACATGAGGGGGGAGAGGGGCAGAGGAGGGGAGAGACAGAGAGAGAAAGTGAGAGAGAAAGAGAGAGAGAGAAAATCTCAAGCAGGCTCCATGCTCAGCGTGGAGCCCTACATGGGGTTCCAATGCAGGATTCTGGGATCATGTCCTGAGCTGAAATCAAGAGTCAGATGCTCAACCAACTGAGCCACCCAGACATCCCTATTTGTTGCTACTTCTAAGGATAATCTTTGAATTATTGCCAAGGATTTCTATGAAGTCATAGGGATTTTTACATGAAAAGTCAAAAGTACTAAGAAAGCTATGTTAAAAGCAATCTCTGCAATCAAATCTTTCATGACTCAAAAAACGTTTTTGTATTACTTTGTAAATGTTTACATCTTCACATATTTTAATAATTTATTATATATTATTATAAGGTGTGTAATATATGTTACAATTAGGATCATGATCTGGTCTGATTAAGGAGATGTGTATTTTTACACCAACAAACATTGCACATTTTTAGAATCTGGAGTTTCTACAAGCTATTTTGGAAAAAATAGAAACTCTTGTCAGTCTCAGGCTTTACTGGCATATCTATGGAATTCAGAAGGTTCAAAGTTGAAGTTTACTTTGAGAATTTTCCCAACTTGCTATAAAGTAGCACATGAAATAGAAAGGACTACTGTTTTTTTTTCTGCATGGTTCTAAAAATTTTATTTTTCATTCCAGCTGAAAATGCTATGAAAGAATCTTTTCACCCTTTGGTGATTTGGGGTGAGTAAAAGAACAAATATGTCAGTAGTCACTTCTGGCTATCAGAAAATTTATTGATGTGGTAATTTTGATTAGTAAATGTGTTGTACTTATTAATAATAAATGTCAGCATAGTCTTACTTCCACTTTCCTCTGCATAATATCCATATCTGTAGTACCAAAGATTAATTAATATCCAAGAAGAAAAGATACAAAGAGGGCACTTGAGTGGCTCAGTTGGTTGAGTGTCCGACTTCAGCTTAGGTCACGATCTCACAGTTGGGTTCATGGGTTCGAGCCCCACGTCAGGCTCCATGCTGACAGCTCAGAGCCTGGAGCCTGCTTCAGATGTTGTGTCTCCCTCTTTCTGTGCCCCTCCCCCACTCACACTCTGTCTCTCTCCCTCTATCTCTCGAGAATAAATAAACATATTTTTTTTTAAAAAGGAAGAAAATGAAATCAAAATCAACTAAACCCTGAAAACACAGAAAAGAAATATAGCAAATAAGGATAATAGATAAACCCTCTTTATATAATGCCAGGATGAAACACAACAATTGAGCTAAAAAAATGCAAGCCTAAGTATGTTTTTTAAGAGGAAATTAGAACAGGGGAGAAATATATTGGTTAAATTCAGCTGATGGGCATAAAAGGGTAATCATCTCCAAAATGAAGGATTACGTGAAAGACAAAAATTCCAATGCCTTCTATAATGTTTTTATGTGTAAAAAATAATTTTACCACAGTAGAAAGAGAGACACTAATTCTTTCAAGATATGGTAGCTCCATAAATGATTTTAACTATTCAAAAGATTATAAAAAGCATACAGCACATGTCATTATACATTTGTCCAAAGTCGTGGAATGTTAAACACCAAGAGTGCGCCCTAATGTAAAGTATGGATTTGGGGTGATCATGAAGTGTCAACTGTAGGGTCATCAACTGTAACAAGTATACTATGGTGCAGTATGTTGATAGGGAGGGTGTGCATGAGTGGGGACAGGGGGTGTGGGTAATCTTTGTTCCTTCCATTAAGTTTTGTTGTGAACCTAAAACTGCTTTTAAAAAATAAAGTCTACTAAAGAAAAAGTGCACATGCATCTGAATGGAATTACTCATTTTCTTCCTCTATTTTTAAAAGAGATTTTGATATATATTTTGGTGGGGGTTTTTGAATAAAGGAAATGGGGAGTTAGATATAATTCTGCACATTATCAGTCTGTGTTCTTGTTCATGGTGAAAAATATTATTCATACATTCCCAGTTTTAAAAGTTATAAAACACTTTTTCCTTTCCCTGGACCAGCCAACCCAAAATAGTCCTTCTCTTAAATAATTATAAGCAAAAGTGGCTTAACCATAATTCTGCAACATCAAGTCACTGCTACCCAATTAAAAACAAATGTTTCTGAGAAAAATTTTAATTCTTTTTACATACAAATTTGCTGTGATTCATAATCAGGACAATGCAAATTAAAACCACAATGAGATACTAAGTTACTCCCACCAGACTGGCAACCATTTAAAATCTTGACAGTAATACAAAGTGTTGGAAAGGATGTGGTGCAGTGGAAACTTCGTACACTGTTGATGAGAGTATAAATTGGTACAAGCAATTTGAATTGCTAAATTCCTGAAAGCCCCACTTGTAAGTTATAATCCCTGAAGAAACTCAGACACATGTGTACCAGGAGATTCGTAAAAAATATGTTCATTGCTTTATTGTTTACAATAGTAAAATGGTTGGAAGCAATCCAAATGTCTCAGCAGGAGAAAAGGGACATACATTGTGGTACATTCATACAGTAGAACACTGCAACCGTGAAAAGAAAGAACCACAGCTACATAGATACATTAACAGGGCTGCATCTCCAAAATGCTGAATGAAAGAAGCAATCTCTGAAGACTATATTCAGAGTGATTCCACTTTCATAAAAGTAAAACAAAATAACGCATTGCTTAGAAACACATATGTATGTGGTAAAGCCATAAAGTAAAGCAAAGGAATGATTAGTACAAGTTTGGGTAATGGTTTACTGCTGGGGCTGTAAGTGTGACCTAATGGAGAGGAACATGACGGACAAGCTGGATTCCAGGTATACAGGAATTTATTGACTTAAACAATATATTTGTGCTATACATAATCAGCTATATGTATAAGTTTTTTTTAGTTATAAAACATTTTTGTAGAACAGTATGAAGAATATGATTTCTTTCTCTGTAATTATGCATTTTTTGTGGATTTACGTATCAGAATATCAAAATGCAATATATTTGGGATAGGTCAAGGCACTAGGTGGGAGAGCAGCTGTCTCACATAGTACTGATCCAATTTTTAATGTTTTTTAAGTTTATTTTACTTATTTTGTGAGTGAGAGAGACAGAGAGAGAGGACAAACAGGGTAGGGGCAGAGAGAGAGAGAGAGAGAGAGAGAGAGAGAGAATCCCAAGTAGGCTCTACGTCATCAGCTCAGCGGCCTATGTAGGGCTCAAACTCACGAATTGTGAGATCATGACCTGAGCCAAATCAAGAGTTGGTCGCTTAAGCTACTGAGCCACCCAGGCACCCCAGTACTAATCCAATTTGAAAGTTTACTTCCTTTTGGCAAGATATTGTTAAGATTAGACCCCCTTGGAATATTTCACAGTTAAATCATAATCAATGCACAATTTAAACACATACTTTTACAAATATGATTTAGGCATATGAATTCTATTTGATTTTAGGTTACTTTCCAGATATGGAGGAAAATAAGAAACACCAATGATGAGCATATCTTGAATTAATGTATATATGTGTGTGCATGTGTATTTATCCCCGAGTCCAATGAAAGAGGAAAGGGTCAGTAAAGTTGTATTTTGGATTATTACCTGGTTCTCAAGACCATTAAGTTAAGATGGTTCAGACAGGGAAAATACACACCTAAATCACAAAACTAATAATTAGGAAAGCCAAAATTAAAAGAGAAGGTAATATATGTGTCTTGTTATTTATGTGTAATTCACGTGAATTAATGCTTGTTATTTCATTCAGAAAGAGAATTACTTGATTTAAAACATGGGTCATGTTCATGCTTTTATTTTGTTATTATAAATTTGAACTTAATTGTGTTTTTATACCTTAATTCTCATCATATCCGGAGTTCACTAAAGAGAAAACTGTTTTCAGGACACACAGGGATCATGTAAGCATCTCTTCTCTCTATAGGCTGAGCCATCTCAGCCTGATTTGGAAGGTTTAGAATGAGCCAAGGTTATATTTTACCAAACAGTTCTGCTGCTTTAAATGTGGTATGATGGATACAGCCCAACTTCTGGGCTGCCTTTTGAGAAGGTGTCCTAGACAGACTAAGACTTGCCAGTAGGTCAGACTCTATGTACCCTTAAAGTACAGTCATTGTCTTGAGCAGTTGGGTCCAAGCTTTAGAACACAATTATCATCCAGGAGGTGGTGTTTGCTTCTTACAACTTCTCATGAACACTCCTCACCTCTTATCAGAAGGAATAACTTCTAGGCTTAACCCTCAATCCAATTTCCCAAACAAAAGGGCAGATAAAGTTTTCTTATCTTAACTGTTAGACCAAGCAGCTGAAAGGCATTTGCATACTAACTTTTCCTCCATGGCCTTGTATCCAAAGTGTCTCCACATCTCAATTTGTGCAGTTCAGTGCTGGATTTTTTATTTCCTAAACTTTCTGGCAAATAAAATGTATCTTAATGGACCAATTTATCTTCTTTTATTGCCTCTCCTTTATCCTCTCACTTTTCCTACCTTTTTCACTCCTGGTTTTTAGATCTAATTTATTTCACTTTCAAATCCTGTCTCTCACTCCTTTTACTCAGTGAGCAGTAATTACTAAGTTAATTACATTCTACAGTCATATATATATTTATCCTGTAAATGAAAATTTTTCTGAATCTTCTCTTTTTTTCTGTTCTCCAGATTGGCCCTTCACTTCCTAACTTGTTCTCTTCATTTCTTGTTTCATCAACTTCTGGGTGAATCTCCAAACCCTTCATCTTGCCATTTACCAAAGACATTGTCACCAGACATGTAACAAAATGCAGTGTTCTGGATTTACTCCAAGGTGAGGACAGGTTAGAGGTGAGGTGAGGACAGTTAGAAAGGGGAATTCATTAAAATAGGACTAATTAGGGAACTGTTAATAACATTTATTTTGGACAACATCATGAACTACAAAACTGATTTAAGATTCCTTTATGCTTAGGCTCACATTGTATGTCTCTGGTGTTACTATCAATCTCCTGGAATAGAGATACTTAACACAGTCAAGGTGATCTAGCAGATAGAAAAGATTAACAATTACTAAAATATATATGAATATTAAGATATATATTCAAATCCACTATGCAGTGGAGAGCAAATTATAATATTTAGTGAAACTATTTTAAATCAACAGCAACTTTTTACATCAGGCAGTTAGTCAAACCTCAAAACAGCCTTTTTCATCTTAAAGGTAGCATTATTAGAAAAGGCTCTCAACAATATGTGGTGTCTGCTGAATCTAGATGAGAAAGAACAAATATTTTGGCCCTGCTTCTTTCTGAATAAGACTACTGGGGGAAAAAAAAGACTACTGGGAATATCTATTTGTCATTGTAAGGACAGATACTAGCTTCAAAACGTATGATGTATGTCTGCTCACTGTAAGAAATTAGTCATTTGCACACTCTGGTTTTTGAAAGTATTTATTTATTTATTAACAATTTATTTTTATTTTGTCTACACCAAACTTGGTCTCAAACTTATAACCCTGAGATCAAGAGCCACATTCTCTACCAACTGGGCCAGCCAGGCTGCCCTGTACTCTAATTTAGTGCAAAGTACTTGAATTTAAAATTCTGTCAGGGCTTTTATTGATATAAAGTTTATTTTTAAGTGCCTTTTCCACCTTTTCATCAAACTCATCTAGATTAAAAATTGTCACTCTGTTGGTCTGAGCTTTATTTTATTATTATTAATTTTGTCTATTTTAAGCTACATGGGACAAAGAAAATGTGTTGCAGAATATTGGTTTGCTATGCTATCTATAAACATACCAGAAATAAATTGAATGCTGGCTAGTCCTTAAAAAAATACAGTTTATTAAAGGGCATTGTTATCACTTATGTTTTGTAATAAAAATTTTATTATAAGTACATTATTTGATAATGACCATATCCAACAGTGTCAGGAAGTTCAAAGAGTTAAAGCATAGGAAAGGATGGTTGAAACGAGAAGCTATTTGACAATTTACTTTTATGTTTTGAGCAAGACTTCCTTTAAAATGGAGAGTTGTTTAATCCAAATAGTCTTGTTGCTTGTGGTTTAAAGTTCAGTCAGTGAGTTGTTAGATAATATGTTGAAAGACAGTAAGATAACTACAACACATTTTATATACATATTTTCTCTGAATACTATGAGCATAATTTGAGAATCAGTCTTTCTCAAAGGAAAATTATCATTTTCATAGATGATATGAATATCTGGGCTCAGAAGAAAAAACCTAATTATGATATTTCTAGGTGAATGAATGACTAGCCCTCAGTTTTAAAAGAAAATAAAATTTACTATATGAATCTCAACACATGGAGAATCTACATTAGAAAAACAAGTGTTGTTATAATTTGTGAGTCGAGTCAATTCAGAAGATGTATTTTGTGAAAATCCATCATGATGCTCTCAAACAAATCATGTCTTAATTTAATGATAAATATGTATTTCACGTTATAAAATAGTCCTTTGGTTTTACATTTAGAAAGTTTCAAAAGCTATACAGTGATGAAAGGGCATTGACAGTTGGCATTCTTTTTAGAATTATCTCTAAATATTTATAAATCAACACTTAAAAGCTTGATAAATTGTGGATTTTCAAGTGCGTAACTCATCACTTATCAAACGCGGTATAGTTTTTGTAAATTAAACAGAATTTCTATTTTGCAATATGTATTTTTTTAAAAGATTGATTTGCTTTTCTCTCAATTCCACTGCTGCGTTTTTTTCTCCTTCTATAGACATTTTAGTGTTATTGTCCAGAAAGGCAATAAGTAATGGAGTAAGACTTTTGTTGGGAGGCAACAGTTGGCAGGTCTGCCAGTTTCAACAAGAAATTCTGCCAAATTCAGCCATTGTTTGGCCATTTGGGGAAATGCTTCAACATTTTGTGCTAAAATACCAAGCAACCTTCTCATTTACCCTAGTTTGAGAGGTCACTCCTTGGAATTCAGTGAAACCTGAACACTAACTACGTTACAGAAAAGCATCTTTACTAATTTATTTCCCTTTACAAAGGCAGTGGAGGAATAAATATTAGGTTGACCTAAGAATAACAAAATGATAATTAGTTTCTGAGTATTTTCTCTTCGGCCATGGGATATGTTTACAACACCTTCAAAATTTCAGCTCTAGAATCTATTGGATACTGCAGACAAAATCACGTAGAGTCTCTAGTTTTCCGTGGAGACTGATACAAAGAAACATATTCATTCATTAATCATTTGTTAAGAAATTTTTAAGCACCTACTTTGTGTAGGCACTTACCTAGGTGCTTAGGATATATTAGTGGGGGAAAAAAAGCAGGAAGAAGTGCTTGTACTTGTAGAGCTTAGAGATAATGGACAGAAAATGGACAATAACACAGAAAATATGTAAATTGTAGTTGATGATTTGTTGCAATGTGATTGGTGTTCTAGGTAAAAGCTAGGACACACAAAAATAAATGACAATGAGCAAAAGGGTTATGGTCGTGTAGGTGTAGCTGTGTTTAAATAGGTTAGGTTTCAGAAAAAAGTTTGTATCTGAGCAAAGGCTATAGGGAAGTTTGTATCTGGCAAAGGCCAACAATGGATTTCTGAGAAAAGAGCATTCTATGTTCTTTAAAAGAAACCCACAGATAATTTTTAATCTTGTTTCAGATAATGTGCTTACATTCCTTTAATTTTATGCCAGTTGATATCAGAATTTACTTCTTTAATAAGAAATAAATTTGCCTGGAGATGAAGAAAGAAGAAATACTAAAGCCTGGAATCCAGGAACTATAGGCCCACCAGTAATAAAGATTAACATTTTATTATTTATTTATTCATTTTGTTTTTATTCAGGTGCTGTAATGATGAGTATGTGATGAAGAGTAAAGGAGATATAATAAACTTAAAAAGTTACTTAGTTCATTCAAATGAGTACTCTTTCATTAATTGCTATTATAATCTTGTATCAATAAATATAATGCACAACGATCTTTGTTGTTTACTACAAATTTAATTCTAAAGAATTATTCAAGTTGGATTTGATAGGAAAGACAGAAAATCTCACATATTATATTTACAGGTTGTGTCCCTTCCATGATTATAAAACTATGCAGTTATAACTGGGAACAAAAACATAGGCCAGAATGGAGAACTATCCTTGAAGTCTACATGATTTTGAGTAATTAGGAGTGGGATGTTGTCTAAATGTAGAAATCTAATCTTTTAGATTTCTAATCTAATCTAAAAAATCTAATCTTTTTTTTTTTTTTTAAAGCAGATGCTATTTCAAGACCTAAATTGTGGTTATACTTAATGAAACCCTCTGAGGACACAATGAGCTGGAATCTCCTATTTCTAAGTTCGAAACCCATTAACTAGATTTATTTAGCTTATTCAGGACTCTAGCTTCAGAAGCGCTATGTAACATGAAAAGTTTTGAACATGTAGTCCTTAATGGTAAGGATGATACAAGAAGTGATATAGTTGAGACTTTGTAACCTTAAATATGTAGTCTTTTATGACACTTGAGAATTTAGTGAATAATCAGCTTTCAGAGTTAATCTGAAGAATCACGTAATTAGTGGGTTTTTAAAGGGTGTTTGAGTTATACAATGACTCAAACATAAACTCTTTGTTAACTTTGGTGTATTTATTTTGAAGGAAGTAGGCTGGAATCTGGTTCATTAAGTATGGACATGTATCAATTTTATGAGCAAAAAGACTCAGTAAGTGTTTTCTAATAATTTTGAACTGATAACATGGAACACAGCACAGGAAATCCTTTTGGAAAATGTATAATTAAGGAAGTTAACTCATGTGAGGAATTCAATTAATAAAAATATTAAACAATATTTAGGAAAATCATTTTATGGACTTTACCCCTGTCAGTTTGTTCTAGACTTTAACGCTTGCTCATATCTCATTTGAAGCCCTTCCTGTTCAAATTAATGAAACCAATCATGCTTCAAAGCTTTATTCTTAAGGATATCTTTCTTTAACCACATTCTTTCTCTCTTAAAAGTAAACAATTTCTGATACCCAATCATGATATCTGTAATTGATTTATACAAGGAAATCTTTCTGTTAAAGTATGAAAGTTCCAAATTACATTAGAAGCAGTTGAAAATAAGAGATTTCAGAATATCTTAGCCAAAGCACATACAATTGTGAGCTAAGTAGAATCCGTTAGACTGTTTTTTACTTCAGGTTTTTTTTTTTAATGTTTCATCTGTAATCCAAGGTTTCCCAAATATAATAAATATGTACAGAAAATATATGATTTATCAAGATTTGTCACTTTACAAAACATTCTAGCTCAGGCATTCAGTCCTGATCTTATGACAAGATGAAAAGTAGAGTGGTGGCCAGCAGTATAGATGAAGAGTTTATAGTTTAATCGGCACTGTTACACAGCACTGAGGTGGAGCTGATGTTGTCCAGAGCAGGGGTCCTGTCTTGCTTACCTTTAACATCTAGCATTGGGCCTGGCACGTTGTGAGTGTTTGCTAAACTGAGGATCATTCTGTTTAACCCTAGCACTCCTTAATAGCAAGAAGTCATATAACTTAAAATACAACTGTTCTCTGACAGTATTAAATTCTGATATGAACGGAAAGTTCCCCAGATAAAATATACTGCAAAGAGAACAGACTTTAATTTCATAAAAGGATGAGCAATCTTGGGAGGTCTTATGTGAACCATATAGGGGAAAAACATGCTACCGTTGTGGCAGGAGGGGGTGGAATGTAGAAAACTTATATCCTTTTAATCTCCCTCATTTATAATATAATTGCTTTAAATATTTCTTCTACCTACATTTAGAACCAAATCAAAAAAAAAAAAAAAAAAAAAGAACCAAATCAGATTCTACCCCCTTCCAAAAAAACAAACAAACAAAAAGCCCTGAGTAACTGGAGAATTTCTATCTTGCTCATAGTTGGATGACTTAACATTTTTAAGACATTACTAATTTTTGATTCAACTAATAAATTCATTGTAATTCCAACTATCATTCCAGCAGAAAGTTTGAAGAGTTTCCAAAATTCGAAAACCTAAATAATTTTTGGGAAAAAAGAGCAAATATGGATGAATGCCCTTAACTGCTTGCAATGTTTAATTGTATGTGTTAACTTGGCCAGGCTATGGTGGCCAGTTGTTGGATCAAAAATTAGCCTTGATGTTTCTGTAAAGTTATTTTGTAGATGTGATTGACATTTACCATCAATTGACTTTAAATAAAGGAGATTATCTAGATAATGTGTATGGGTCACATCCAATTGCTTGAAGGCTAAATAGCAAACATGAGGTTTTCTGAAGAAGAAAGAATTCTTCAAAATCTTTGTTTTTCAAGCAACTCTTGACTACTGGAGGCTAGAGAGTAACTACTGGGCATTTGGTTTAGAGGAAGGTGAGGGTTAAGCAAGCATAGATGAAGGAACATAGTGGAAGGAAATGCATACAGAAAGATGGGAAATTACCAATTGCAAATTCTACCTACTATGTACAGGCTTATCTCATTTTATTGTGCTTCATTTTCTTGTGCTTCTCAGATATTGCATTTTTTATAAATTGATGGTTTGTGGTAACATTGCATGTACCAAGCTTATCAGTACCATTTGTCCAACAGCATTTGTTAACTTCCTGCCTCTATGTCACATTTTGGTAATTCAATATTTCAAATGTTTTCATTATTATTATTATATTGTTATGGTGATCTGGGATCAGTGTTCTTTCCTATTACCAATAGTAAGTGTTTTGTGCACCACTGACCATGCCCATACAAAATGATGAACTTAATAAGTGTGTGTATTCTCTCTGCTCCCCCTTCTCTCTCCCTTTCCATGGGCCTTCCTATTCCATGAGATATAACTATATTGAAATTAGGCCAGTTAATAATCCTACAGTGGCCTCTAGGTGTTCAAATGAAAGGAAAAGTCACAAGTCTCTCACTTTAAATCAAAAGCTAGAATTGATTAAACTTAGTCAGGAAGATATGTTGAAAGCTGAGATAGGTCAAAAGCCAGGTTTCTTGCATCAGTTAGCCAAGTTTGTAGATGCAAAGGAAAAGTTCCTGAAAGAAATTAAAAGTGCTACTCCAGGGTACACACAAAGAGTGAGAAAGCAAGAGAGTCTTATTGGTGATGTGGAAAAAGTTTTAGTGGTCTGGACAGAAGATCAAACCAGCCACAACATTCCCTTAAGCCAAAGCCTAATCCAGAGCAAGATCCTAACTCTCTTCAATTGTATGATGGTTGAGAGAGGAGAAGAAGCTGAATAAGAAGTTTCAAACTAGTAGAGGTTGGTTCATGTGGTTTAAGGAAAGAAGCCATCTCTGTAATATAAAAGTGCAAGGTGAAGCAGCAACTGCTGATACAGAAACTGCATCAAATTATCTAGAAAATCTAGCTAAGATAATTAATGAAGGTGGTTACATGGAACAACAGATTATAAATGTAGACAAAACAGCCTCCTACAGGTAGATGTCATCTAGGACTTTCATAGCTAGAGAGGAAAAGTCAATGCCTGGCTTCAAAGCTTCAAAGAACAGACTGACTCTCTAGTTAAGGGCTAAGGCAACTGATGACTTGAAGTTGAAGCCAATGCTCATTTACCATTCCAAAAAGGCTAGAGTCCTTAAGAATTATACTAAATCTACTGTGTCTGTGTTCTATAAAATAGAACAATAAAACTCGGATGATGGCACATCTGTTTACAACATCATTTACTGAATTTTTTAAACCTACTGTTGAGAACTACTACTCAGAAAAAATGATTCCTTTCTAAATGTTACTGCTCACTAACGATGCATCTGGTCACCCAAGACCTCTGATGGAGATGTACAATGAGATTAATATTGTTCTCATGCCTGCTAAGACAGCATCTATTCTGCAGCCCATGGATGAAGGAGTATTTTCAAGTCTCATTATTTAAGAAATACATTCCCTAAAGCTACAGCTGCCGTGGATAGTGATTCCTCTGATGGATCTAGGCAAAGCAAACCAAAACCTTCTGGAAAGGATTCACCATTATAGATGTCATTAAGAGCATTCATGACTCATGGGAAGAGGTCAAAATATCAACATTCACAGGAGTTTGGGAGAAGTTGATTCCAACCCTCAAGGATGACTTTGAGGGAGTCAAGACTTCAGTGGAGGAGTGACTGCAGATGTAGTAGAAATAGCAAGAGGATTAGAAGTAGAGACTGAGGATGTGATGGAATTGCTCTAATCTTATAAAACTTTAACAGATGAGCTTTTTGTGGATGAGCAAAGAAAGTGGTTTCTTGAAATGGAATCTATTCTTGATGAAGATGCTGTGAAGATGTTGAAATGACAACAAAGGATTTAGAATAGCACATAAACTTAATTGATAAAGCAGCTGCAGGGTTTGAGAGTTGACTCCAATTTTGAAAGAAGTTCTACTATAGTACAATGCTATCAAACAGTATCTCATGCTACAGAGAAATCATTCATGAGTCAGTGGATGCAGCAAACTTCATTGACTTATTTTAAGAAATTGCCACAGTCACTCAACCTTCAGCAACCACCACCCTGATCAGTCAGCAGCCATCATCATCAAAGCAAGACCCTCCAGCAGCAGAAAGATTATAACTCACTCAAGCCTCCAGATGATGTTTAGTATATTTTAGCAGTAAAGTATTTTTTAATTAAGGTATATGTGTTGTTTTTAAACATAATGCTATTGCACTATACTGTTTCCATAACTTTTACATGTACTGGGAAACCAAAAGATTTATCTGACTTCCTTTATTAATTGTGATATTCACTTTATTGAGATAAACTAGAACAAAACTCACAATATATCTGCACTTAAAACCTAAGGTTCTAGGAACAGCATCCATTCACACTAGGGGTGACTAGATACCAGCAACGAATTGGAAAGGGAAGCAGAGTGATTAAGAGCATGAGCTCTGGAGCCTGATTGCCAGGATTCAGTTCCTGGTACCTCCACTTGAATAGTTATGTGATCTTGGGCACATTACTTAAAAGTTCTCTTGTTTTTGATGTTTCTTATCTGCAAATACTAATACTAATACTAATAATGATAATAGTATTTCTTGGGGCTTTGGGGAAGGCTAAATGAGTTTATATATGAGTAACTAACAATATATATACATGGCACAGAGCAAGTCCTCAAAGAAATTAACTAAATAATCTCAACAGAGCAAGCCATCCTTTAAAAAGGGGTTCTCTTGTATAAGTGCAGTATGGAAAAATTCACCCACTGCTGACATTGGGAGAGAGTACTGCAGCAGAGAAGGCTGACACTCCTATTTGAGGCAAAATAATAATAATAATAACAACAACAATAATAATAAATGATGTTATTTTTCCCTCAGGGATATTAAGATATGTGCATTCAATAATGTATCTTCATCTAATAATGTCAAGGACCAGAGGATTAAGCTGACAATAAATATATACATTTACGAAAATAAACCTGACAAGTTCCAAGACATTTTAGTTAGTTAACTGGGAGTTTAATGAAATTATGTTTAACAGATTTCAAATGTAGCGATGTCCTAACTGTATATGACATGAATACTGTCTGAAGTAGACTCCATTCCAGGCAGTTGCTTCAAACAGTAATTATAACTACATTTCTAAAATACAAATGCATAGGTTATATTTTTTGCCTTAGCTAAAAAGTATATTGGCACATTTTAAGAAAGATTTAAAATAAAAAAAACTTCATTGAAAATAAATTTTCAAAGACATATGTAGACTGATTAATAAAACATTTAAACATGGAAGTCTAATATTAGGTTTCCATTACCTAAGTGAAATCAAGTCTGCTCTTTTGCCTCACATTTGAAAACAACTAGAGTTAAAAAAACAAGAAAATAAAACAGAAAAACACATTTTGTACTGATGACATCTTTTCCCATAGCTTTAATCCTCCTTATTTTCAGTTATAACATAATTTATTCTTCTCTAGTACTTACCAAAGTTCCCATTTTCCCTTCATATTATCCTTGGAAAGGAAGCAAAATTGAGGTTTATGCACAAAATATCTAAACAACATTTGGTCTCATGTTAATCAATGGATATGGATTCAATTAATATTCATTTGTAGAATTTATGAAATTGATACTTGGATATAAAACAAATTTATTTTAGTTTTGATTGATAAAACACCCGTGTGCTCCCGAATATGCTAATAAACCTCTATGTGACTAATCTGTGAGGAGAAGCAGCACTCTTATAAACCACATAGTTGCCATTTCACTGTATCACTGTTATTTAATAGACCAAATGACATGTTCAGGAGTCACCATGGTTTTATGGAAACCTGGTTGGGCTTAGATTAACCTAAACCTGAATAGGGAAATAATGACAGATTTATATAAAAGTTTATACCATATTAGCATCTTTTAATTAAAAAATATATTCCCATGTTAAGGGGAATACGATGTCTCTGAAAATTTGACTCTATCCAACAACCTCAGTAAAGCATTGAGCTATAGTATAGCCTTGATACCATAGAGATAGGTTGGTTATTTATTTATTTATTTATTTATTTATTTATTTATTTATTTATTTTGCTTACTTATTTATGTCTGTGTTGGGTTGAGTTTTTTGCCCTTTTGATACCAAGGTAAAAATATATATATATTTAATTAAAAGCATGAAGTAATAAAAAGATAAAAGTCTTACATTTTAAAAACGAATACACTCTTTTGACTATTTTGCAAATGATAATATATTGTATAAAACTGTCTCTTCTAGGTAAACAAACTAATTTAAAGGTAAAAAAAGGAGGAAACAGGTTCTAGGAAAATATTTGCAATTTATCATCTGATAATTAGTACTAATAATCTAATAAACATAAACTCTAACTCAGTTCACAGTAAGTGATTCTACTTTATTTTTAAATAATAATAAGACTTTTATTGTTTTGTTAAAAATTAAATTCATGTCTTCATTTTTTTGGTAAAATAATTTATTGAAGTAAAAACAATTAGATTTAAGATTACACAAATACTGGAAAATGCAGATTATTTTACTAATCTGATTTAATGAACAATATTATAATACTAATTAGACATGAAAAAATAATAATCTAGATTTATTGAAGACTTTCCTGTTTAAACGAAATGGCAATATAATGTATGAAAATATATTTCCTGTTATTTAAATAGGTTTGTTGACTTAATTATCATATATCTAATTATATGTTCTTCCTAAATCACACTAGCTCAGTATTTACATTTCAAACTGTACAATTAAATGCAGTCTGCCTTTTACTTCTTCGATTTTATACTAATTAAGACTATACATCTTCCAAGTTATGAACCAAATTACAGGGAGGTAAATCAAAGGCGTGAAAATCATCCAGATACTTTTTATTCTTAAGGTTTTATTTTATTTTATTTTATTTTATTTTATTTTATTTTATTTTATTTTATTTTATTTTTGAGAGAGAAAGAGTGCAGTAGGGGCAGATAAAAAGGGAGAGAGAAAATCCCAAGCAGGCTCCGTTTTGTCAGCGCAGAGCCCCATGCGGTGCTCATTCTGATGACTGTGAGATCATGACCTGAGCTGAAATCAAGAGTCAGTTGTTTAACTGCCTGACCCCGCCCCCAGGAGTCCCAAGATACTTTGAGGTGTGTAACTGCTATTGATGAAGGAATTTGGATAGGAATGATTGTTTATGTGAATAAATGGGAAAATGATTGAAATATCTTGTTGGTATGTAACCCTGATCTTGTGTTTCTGGTACATTCTTATTTTCCATAACTTCATCAAAACATTTTCTTATATTAAATGAACAGATTTTTTGAAATAATTTAATAATGCAGCAGGGTAGAAGTACTTTGGTAGAAAAAGAGAGCTTTCCTAAGAAATTATAAATGTTTATGGTTCACGCGTGGGCTTTAAACCCAGATACAGACAAATGTTTTATATAGCTGGGTACTGGCTTTTCATATTAAGTGTATTCTCTGATAGTCTGATTGAGTCAAGAACACAGAGGTGTTACAAATTTGACTCTGAGTGTCTTTCATTAACACCATTGCAATGATATAACTTATGTTTTGGGGTTAATAGCATCTCTGAATACGAAACAAAGATAAGATAGAGAATAAAGCCAATGACTTCAAATAATGTCCTTTGAATATATTTGTGTTTTGAAAAGTTGGTATCGTAATCATGATATCTCTAAAACAGAATTATTTTTTCAAGCTGTGTTCAAAATCATACATAGAGTATAAAATCAGTTTTGTTTCATGAATGTATATTTTGATCCTTTAATTTTTTTTTGTTAATTTTTGTGTAAATATCTGTAAGATAATTCTTAAAAATTAAGGTACTATCAAATTTTAACCATGGAGAGAAAAGTTGAAAGCAACATAGTGTTATAGTTGTTACAAAAATGATGTAAGTTAGAAATATATACTAATACTATTAACAGAAGTTTGATTAGTTTTATGAGTTTATCAAATAATTCATCCACATTAGCATAAAGCATATAAAATCATCTTTTTTTGTCTTAATATTATTTTGAATTTCTTACTGAAATAAATTTGGTGTGTACAAAATAATGGTAAATATATACGATGAATGTGAAGATTCTCATAAATATGCTAGGGTGTTGATTCCATTTAAACGTATCCTAGGCATCACCAGTAGGTAAAGTATATACACGGTGGTCATTCATTTAACATCATTTTTAAAACTACAGAATCAATTCTAATTTCTTTTTTATTTTCCTGTTTTCCCAATCTTTTTTTCAAATTGAATGAGTAGTTTTATATATTCTAACATTTTTACATAGTTTAATAAAACAATATTTTGGAATGTGCTAATATATATTAGGGGGGGAAAGACCTTGTAGTGGTAACCAAAAGCATATCTCTTAAAGATAACTGAATATTGCAGGTAAAACAGATTTTAACTCACATTATTCTTATAATTTCTCAACCCTATGTTTCATTTTCCATATTTATAACTGGCCTTAGACTCTGCATTGCTTTTACGATCCCATAGCATCTAGAAAAATAAGTGAATTCTTTATGGCTGAAAGCATGCATTGATCCTCTGATACTCTCTTATCATTAAAGAAAACAAAATTTAGAATATAATAATATGAGTTCTTATTTCAAATGTTCAATTATTTTCTCAAATAATAAGTCTTTGCCTAATGACCTTCAAAATTCGTTACCTAGTGTTTCTCAACAGTATTTTCTGAAAATAAAAATTATAAACCACACTATTAGTACAGTTAACAAAAATTTAATTGTTATGGAAGAAAATTATGGGTTTTTGGTTAGCAATTAAATAAAAATTAGATATGTGTGGGGAGTGCCTTATTAAAAATATTATATTAATATAATATCTCCTTCTAAGAAAATAATGTAAATTAAAAATAATGCTATTTTAATTTTTATTACTAACCCATGGCATGGGGTTAGGCATTTAATGTGTTCTTTTCATTTCCTTCCCTAATTACCTAATGGCTATTTACAAAGTCACATTCTAAAAACACTTTTTCTAATTCTACGCATGTGTCAGGGCATTCAAAACAGTTAATGGTTGAAAGGCGATAGGAAATCAGCCACAATATTTTTAAGAATCACAAAATAAAAGGCTTAATTGAAGTTTCCATTATTTGGAGAAATTTGTGGAAAAATTGAGTAGAAAATTATGAGGGAGTTACTCAGAATAAGTTTGTTGTACACTGTTAATGTGCCAGATTATGGGTGATTAAGTACAGGATTTCTCCACTGAAGGACATTCTGCACAGTATAATTACATAGGTAAGAAAGAATATAGACACAGATAAATTATGTCAATCAATATAATTTGAACCCAAATCTGACACTTAATTTTTATATAAGTAAATTATATCAATCAATATAATTTGAACCCAAATCTGACATCTAATTTTTCTTAGTAACAAATTTGTGACATCTCTATACCAACACTTAAGTAGGCAATAGTTTCTTAATAGTCCTGGACAGTCTGTACTGGTGAAGGAAGCATTAACAGATGTTTCATCTCAACATTACTGTAAGTTTTTTTCTGGAAATTCTTTTTTAAAAAATACACACTTTAATTTCTCTGTTTAATAATCTGCTATACTTATTTGGAAAAACTTTGTCACTTTTCTTTATTCACAGTTATCTCTATTTCACGCCGTCCCCCCAAAAGCTTGCAGAGAGATACCAGAGAAATTGAAGCAATGCATTGTTAGCTAAAGAGTCGTAAAATTATACTTAATGTGGAAATAACATTTTCTTAATCCTAGCTGGGATTTTTTCTCTTTTGTAGCCCACCCCCTGATCAGATACAGCGGAAACAATTCAGGGTTAGTAAGAGAGAGACTTAAGCACATCTGGCCACAATGAACAGTGAAAATTCTATTAGTTCAATAGCCAGAGATATATGTGCAAATAAAAGGCAAATAGAAGACACATATAATTCCAAAGTGATTACTTTTCTTTTTAATTCTCCATTTTGTTCAATTTTGCAGAGACTCCAAGACCCCATAAGTAGTTATTCTTCTCCCCCCCCTTCTCAGAATACTAACTGTATAAAAAGTTTAAAGACCCTTCCTGGGGGGAAAATGTTTTCCAGCTGTCAAAATTTAAGCTTAGCTAATAGTAGAGCTAATTTTAAAAGGCATTGTTCCCTGATTAAGATATTTGTTTAGAAGTATGCTTTTTAATCCATTTAGATTTTTATTACTTGCTAAATTTATCTTCTAGAATATCACTGTGCATAATAACATCTAGTAGTAATAGATTTTGTATACATTTGGGAGTAATACACTGTAGTTTCTTTAAAATGTGAAATAAATGAGAATATGTTTCAATATTATTTCAATGTCATTAAATTCCACAGTAGGAACATTGCCAAACTAAATGAGAATACTATTCAGGATACATATATTTATTCTGAATAGTGTACTTACCCAGCACAGCTTCTAAGGAAATTCTTGGTGAAATATTCTTAGGATGGAATTTGATTTTCTGAGATTCCGCAGAAGAGATTTACCCCCAGGCAAGGTGGGGAAGAGTGAAAGCTTTGCAATGTAATCCTGCAGGCAGGGTCAGGTCCAGTGAACAGAGCCTGATGATCCTAAATCAGGAGGTGATACTCTCTGCTGGAGAGGGAGGGTTGTTCTGAGTGGATTGGAAGTGTTGTCACATTGTATGTGCTCAGCAGCAGAAGGGAAACATCAGAGCTTCCTGTTACATCACTCTGACCCCGCCTGCAGTTAGTGTTAGGTTACTTTCTTTCTCAAATAGCATACCCCAGGAAAGCAGCACTCCTTTCTTATTCTGAGACAAGAGCAAGAAGCAGCCTGAACAGACAGAGATCATATGCTGTATGAATACATTGTTAGCAGCCAAAGCTGGCTGCATTTCACCTTGACTGAGTTCTGTTAGAACTTGCCACACAGAGCAGCCTGTGATTTGAAGGAAATCTGAATATAATATTCTGTTCCAAAATTAAAGGAGTTAGGGAAGTGTGTGTGTGTGTGTGTGTGTGTGTGTGTGTGTGTGTGTGTACTTTACAAAGCTTTGGGGAACTTTTATCTAACATGTCTTCTTCAAAAAGGAACACAAAAATAATACCTACATCCATCATAATTAACTCTGTGATCCAACTTTTATTGAGATCTAATAATCAGAGTTATTAACTGATCAGGTTTTCACAATTAAATGATGAAACTTTATTCTGTAGGTTTTTAAACCTTTTTTTTCTTTGCCCATGACATAACTATGTGCGTGTGTGTCATGAACAAAACCATTGTGTGTATACATGTTGTGTGTGTGTATATACACATATACATAGAATGGTTTTTCATTATATGTAAGTATATGTTTTATGGAATAAACTTTTGAGAACATATAAATTTAAAATAATTGCACTTATTTTAAAATATTTAACTTGATTATGTTATCATCTATAAAATAAAATAATAATATATTACATTTATCCCTCAAAATAGCCATAACAAAAGTGCAGATAATTTATAAACATAATGGTTATGTAAAATATGTAACATGCTTTAATTTTTTAGAAGTTTTCTATCAAAACATAATTTTATTCCAAATGTGTTTAATAAATCATTGGACATTATCAGGGAAGAAAAATTTAAATTTGAAATGCACTTGTCTTGATAATATGGTAAATGTGTGAGATATGACAATAATCATAATCACTGAAATATAAACAACACTGGGCATAGATTTCCTCATCTGTAAAATAGATGAATCAAATAATATCTAAAATCATTTATATCTCTAAGACTTTGAGTCAACAAATTATGTAACAATTAGAAATAGATAAAGACACTACAATAATTATTCAATTCTTGGTAAATTTGAGATCAGAGGCACTGAAAACTTGGTAAATTCCTTCAATACAGGAACAAAATGAGATGCTCATACTTTCTATCGACTAATAAAGGAGGACAAGGCAACATTAATTAAAGGGATACCATGTTTCTGAAGCAGTATGCTCCTGTTGACATTTTTATTACCTGGATCCATGGAAGAAACTTATTCCACAATCTTTGATTTTAAGATCAATAGGATCAAGGTGAAAAAAAATACATATAAAAATAGGTTACATACTAATCCCTGTTGGTTTATAGTTAAAAGACCTGCAAGAAACTGAGTTATACCCATTTGGTCATTGAGAAAGAGAAATAACCATAGAGTTAAATTGCCAGGTTATAGAATATTGTGTTTCCAGTTACAGTTTGGTTAGCTTTGCTTCAGGAGGCTGCTGAGATGTACTTCATTTTGAGCTATTTCCTTCAGCCTGTGAGAGGAGAAGTCAATGTTGCAGATTATGACTGGCTCCACTAAGAAGAGTTGTTTAATCAAAATACTGCTGTAGATATTTCCAGATGAAAGCTTTACTGAATTTTGCTATTGAGGCAGCACATTGCTTAGGAAACCACTAAGAAAGAAGTAGAAAACACTGGGATTGGACCCAGACACATGAAATTCCAGTCCTGGTTCTGACACTCTCTAGTGTGACCCTGACAAAACTTTTTAGGTCTTGGTGTTCTCATCTTAAAATTCAGAAGAGAATAAAAAAATAGATTTTAGTATCTGAACGATCCGTCCATGTCTTCTCATCTTCCATGCTTTATATAATATCTGACCCCTGGAAAGAGATTAATATAACTTTTGAACTTAAGTTATGAAAAACTAAAACTTTTCCCAATAAGTGTGCAAAAGCATTAATATTGTTTTCAAAGATTCGTTTGTTTCATTTGTCCAACACTAGTAAAGTCTAGTGCATAAAAAAAACCTATGCTTTGAACTTATGTCTTAAGACTCTTACACCAATGCTCTTTCTCCTCAACATCAAGTGCTATACTAAATGGGAAGGCAAATAGAAGTTATAATATTTATATTTAAATGATTGGTCAGGCCATGGTTATAGTCCATGAAGACTCTAGGATAATTTTTATCAGCATTATCTACAAGACTTATTTAGAGGTAATAGGCAAATTGCACCCCACTTAAGAGTTGTCATTTTCTGGGGCGCCTGGGTGGCGCAGTCGGTTAAGCGTCCGACTTCAGCCAGGTCACGATCTCGCGGTCCGTGAGTTCGAGCCCCGCGTCAGGCTCTGGGCTGATGGCTCGGAGTCTGGAGCCTGTTTCCGATTCTGTGTCTCCCTCTCTCTCTGCCCCTCCCCCGTTCATGCTCTGTCTCTCTCTGTCCCAAAAATAAAATAAAAAAAAAAAAAAACGTTGAAAAAAAAAAAATTAAAAAAAAAAAAAATTGTCATTTTCTAAACTCCAAATGAAATAAATGGCATTGAGGACTTCCATGGAGGCGTGGAGGCACAAGACAAAATATAGGTAATGCCAACTCTCAAGTACACACTGAAATATGATGAAAAATATTTAAGAAAATGCAGCAGAACAAAATGAAAATATTTCAATAATCAATGTAGCGATTCTTAGGCAATATGGTATTAATCAACACATTAATTCCATCTTATGTATTTCATATATATATATATATATAAAGTAATCTTTTCCCATAACAGATTGAAGACACTTGCAAGCATTTAATAGTAAGCAAGCTTGTTTTTTGAACTAGAATGCTGTACCAGTTATGTTGAGGAGCTAAGGAAAAAATGGGATGTGTCCTACTCTCTAGTTGTTTAAATCACGGATGGACTAGCACATAGAGATTCAAGCACCAAATTCTCGGTAGTTAGCAACTCACGCTACAAACACAGAGTCTAGATATAACCACGCAGATACTGTCAATAGTGGTTTCTATAGAACTGGGGAATAATGTATAATTGAAGAATGACATATATAATGATAGTCATAGTTGTCTATTTCAGAGTCTTACATGCAGGCTTGTGCCTACATTGGTGGTCCCACGTAAGGCTCCCAAGTGCCATGGTCCCACAGTAATGAATACCAATTACCATGTGAAATGCACTTTGACTCATACCAGGGGAAGCTAACTCAAAATCTCTGGAATACTGTTTATATTCTTTTACTAAGGTAGCCAAATGAATAAAAAAATGTGGTTTGACAAATTTAGGTCTCTACCGGCTTAACTGACCACTTATTTTGAATTTGTGTAGCTACAGCCTTGGAGCATAGTTCTGCCATAAAAATAAACAGGACAAAACAAAACACTTTTACATAAAACCTATTACGGACAGACTACCTCTAGTGAGAATGCAAGAAAGATCTTTAAAAATGATTTCCATGATTGTGTTGTGAGTTAATAGGTTTCAGGTATTATGTTGTAAGTTAATAATTCCTATGTTCACAATTGTCTGCAAGCCATCACTTATACTCGGAGATGATTTATGCAGTCAACAAAATTATGCATACTATGCTTTATTAAAAATGTACCAACAATTTGAGAAGAAACACATAATTTTTATAATCTTTACATCAAAAAATTCTACTAAGGAAATAAGTTGACCTGACCTTTTATTATTTTACCTTACAATTGCTTAGCAGATTTAAAGTTATTTCATTGCTAAATGAATTGCATTTAGTAAAAGGAATGAGATCCAATGACTAGGCCATTAAGAGTGAATATGCTGTTTTTTACTATTAAACCAAACAGCTGATTTTTGGTTCTAATTGTACACATAACTTATCATCTTCAAGGACATTATAATGTTATTGTTAAAATATCTCCCATGACTACAAATTTGAGAAAGAGCAGAAAACTCTGAATTTTAAATGAGTAACATTACATCCATATATACATAAATAAAACTATTTTGTTAATCTATAGATAGTATTTCTTCTAGTATTTTATAATGTGTTTCCCCAAGAGAGTCAAATAACAAATCAAAAACAATTGGCTAAAAGTCTGCCTATTCTTTTCATTATTCTTATTCATTATTCTTATTAAGTATTCTTGGATTTGGATCTCTCAAGAAAATCAATATTTTTTATAGATATTCATGATTGTTTGAGCCTCTCCTCTTCCAAAAGGAAGAACCCTTGCTAGAATAAAGAGCTGACACTGGCAAATGAGCTATGACATAGACTAATTCAAAATGAACATTTCAATATAACAAAATTATAAATTCTCACTTAAATGAGGGTACAAAATGACCTTTCCAAGAATGAACACCATTAATTATGGTGACATTATGCCTCAGTTTGCTAGGTTAGTCCCAGTTCATATTTCCACACTCAAAACTGTCATGATTTGAATGTAAAAGTATATATATGATCACCTTAGCCATACTTATGCATATTGCACTGACAAGTGGTAGCATAAATATTGAGAAGAATTCCTTTGCAAACTTGAGTCTCCTTTCCCAGAAGAGTTTAAAATAGTTCTTCCTATTTCTAGGATAGTTTTAGTTGGCATTGAAAAAGATGCCCTTTTCGTCTCTAGATATGTATTTATTGTGAATTTTTGCTGAATTGCTTATTTGCAGAATGTCAATCTTGATTACAAAAATAAACTGTTTATTTAATTTTAAGCTTATGTGTGTTGACATAAGTAGCATAAGATTAAATGACCATGTCTTAAGTTCTAAAGATGCCAAATAGTATGAACGTTCTCCCACTACAGACTTTTTTATTCAGCTATTGTCATACTTATAAAACTTGTAAAGTTACTAGTAATTTATATGTTTCTCTTCAATAATTTACTCATGTTTAACATCACTCTGTTGTATACAGTGGAAGTTTTTAAACATAAAGGAAGTGGAATTATATACAGTACATATATTAAAGAGTGCTACAACGTATTTGACTAAAAATTCTCAATACCTTTGAGAAACCAGCAGATACTTTACACTTAGCTTTGAGGAGTGAGGTATCCGCAGTCTCATCCTGCCATCTAGTGTTAAGCAGTGTCACATTGTAAAAAGCTGCTTTCTAAGTGAATAATGAAATTCTTTTTTTCTCTGACAAAAAATCCCAACAACTAGGAAAGATCACTAAGAAAATATTCTGAAGCACTTAACTAGGTTTACAGTGGGCAGGTATTTACTGTAGACTATACAATTAAAGTATCAACTTATATACAGTGGAAAAAAGTACATCATAAAATACTTAGATACAAAGACAAAACAATAAATATATGTTAAAACATAATATAAGCAAAAAATACGAATTAAAATGACATACTATCTTTTGTCTTCCAATGAATGTGTACATGAGGTGCATATATAATATATATATTTAAATATTGATTTAAATATACACAATGCTGAAGCCCATGGCTAGGCTAGAGGGGATTAACTCCTATGTATCTGACCAGGAATACAAATCAGATCTTCAAAAGCTCAGAACAGAGTGACAGTGTCTCTGACATCTGACAAATGAAGCCCTCACCATATCCAAGCATGAAAAATATACATTCCACCACTGTATGTTAGAAAAAAATCAATTGCTAATTGGCTATAATCCTGTTCTGGCCTAATACAACGGACACTTGAGAGAGACATTATTTGGGGGCATAATTATTACATCCAAGCTCTATCTCTATAAACATTTGTATCATAAGAAAGTAAGTTTCTGAACAATAACCATCCATAAAACACATATTAATTGATCATCTACCATATGCCAACATTTGGATAGATACCAGAAGTACAAAATTTGGTAATAGAGACATGATCCTTGATCTGAAAGAATTTACTTTCTATCCTCAGGTAGACATTTAGAAAAATAGACTTATTTTTGCTTATATTGCTTAAACATTCAGATTCTAAAAAGCACTACGTTCAATGACTAAAACAGGTGAGCACTGAATAGAAGGAAGGGGGGATGGAGGGAGAACATATTTCCTATAGAAAAGTACTTTCTCTGAAGATAATAATTACTCTGGAACCTAGAAGGGGAGAAATATGAAGCATTCTGTAGATTAGAAAGAAGTCTGAAGTAGAGCTTCCCAGATGAGAGCTTGAGAGGATTCAGATGCCACAGTAATTGCTGGAGGAATGCTCTTCAGACTTTAGGCAAAAGCAGTAAGGGAAGGAAGCAGATTTGGGGGAAAAAAAACAAACATGCGGTGAGCAAACACGTGGTCTCAAGTAAACTCTGGATTTGGCCTAAACAATAGGGATAGGGCTCTGGAATGTAATCTGAATGACAGAGTTGGCCTCCCTTGATGCAAGGGAATCCCTCTTTAGCAGGTCCTTGTTAGTCATTGTATGAGCCACTCTGGGAGTGGGAATGCGAGGAGTGCTTTCAAGGGAAAGAACTACCATCAGCTGAGCACAGTTTGGAGAAGGATGCAGCTGAGGGCTATTAGCAGCCAATTCTCCCAACAACTGGGAGATGAGTTACCGGCTCAGTAAAAGAATGTGGGAGGGGGCATCAAAACAGAGTTTGCTGGAAGACTATTGCAAGTAAACAAAACCTGTCCAGGTGGTGCACCTAGAGTCTGGAGACCAGTGAGCAAGAAGGGAGTCCCACACGAATACATCAGGACATAAGTTGTAGGACCTTGTAGACTGTGGTAAGGAATTTGTATTTGTTCTATTTGCTGGGTCAGGCAATCCAAATCAAGTTTTATGCTTTGTTCTGGTGCAGTTGGGTATGGCTGGGGTGGTGGGGCTGGGTGAGGAGGCAAGTCCAAAAACTTTTCCTTTGAAACGTTTCCATGTCTTTCTGAAAGGCTATTAATTGAAGTTAATGTCCATAGTGTTAACCATGGTTCCTCTTATGTGGTATTCTTAAAATCCCCTTCTCATAGTATTTGTGGATATTCAGAAAATAAAAATACCACAATTGAAGGGCTCTCTTTTTTGGGGTTAATTGTAAAGCATAAAAAATTCAATAGTGAATTGTAGTAATTAGTATATTTCAAAGTACTTAACATCTAGTAGTGCTGCTGGGTCTCTGTTCTGTTTTAGGGGAAGTTGAGGAGGAAAAACAATGTTGATAACCTGTCATTTTTGCAGAAATATGCTATATGCTTTAGGTATTTTCTGTAACTCTGTGAGGATTTTATATTCACTCATCAGATGAGGGAACAGAATCTTAGTAAGTTTTTACAACTGGAAATTGTAAGAGAGACAGAGAATGAGCAGGGGAGGGGCAGAGAGAGAGGGAGACACAAAATCCTAAGAAGGTTCCTGGCTCTGAGCTGACAGCACAAAGCCCAACGCGGGGTTCAAACTCACGAACCGTGAGATCATGACCTGAGCCAGTCGGACACTCAACTGACTGAGCCACCCAGGTGCTCCAGTGGTGGTCGTTTTTTAAACTCAAAATCTCGTAGAAACATGAGACACATTTAAAAATTGTAAGATAGGTTTTATGTAGGTTCAGTAGAGAAATAAAAAAAAAAAATTCACTGATTTTACCATTTTACCCGTGTCCTAGAACTTCCCACATTAAAAAATATTTTAGCAACTCTTAGGCAATTATTTCAAAAACAAATTACTAAACGTTTTAAATATTCGCAAATATATAATTTTTACATTTTTCTCAGTTAATCTTAAGAGCACTTACATCAATTCCATTTCTCATATTATAAAATTGTTATTTTAGTGAACATTTACCTAAAAGTTCCTACTTTAACTTTTATTGCTTGACTTATTTGAGTAATTGTTAGAGCTCAGAGACTATTCAAAATATTATATATTCAACATATCCTAGTACCAGTAGTTACCATTTTATTGAAGATTTACGATGTAGCAAGCACTATGTTGAATACACATGTGCTCTTACATACCCTCATAATCATTTCACAATAGGGACACCAAGGCTTAACAATCTTAAATCCAAGTTAATTTGAATCCAAATCCTATGCTTTTCATTATTTTATTTGATTTGTTTTTTGTTTGTCTCTTCCATAATTGAAAAATAGTACTCATTTGTGTCTGACAGTTTATTGAAGCTGTGAGATATACTATTTTTTAAAGATTTTCTTCCTTCATTGATTGTATACGTGTGTAGTTTGTGAAGGAGAAAAAGAGAATATGCAGAGTTAAATTAAAAAATTTCCTAACCTATATTAGCTTACAATTCCAAAGACTTTCTCCTTGAACAATAGCAGATACTTTGAGTAAAAAATGGTAATTGTTTATTTCTTCTCTGAAGTAGAAATTTCTTGGCAAGATGGATCATTTAAGTAGCTCATAACTGTTCACATTTAGAAACTCTGGAAACTTCCCTAGGGTGATTTGCAAAATTGCAGAACATTTGTTCAGAGTGGGGAATATGTTTAAAAAAATAGACTATTGGAAAGTAAAAATTCCTTTTTTTTTAAATTTTTTCATGTTTATTTTTAAGAGAGAGAGACAGAACATGAGTAGGGGAGGGACAGAGAGCGGGAGAGAGACACAGAACCCGAGGCCAACTCTAGGCTCTGAGCTATCAGTACAAAGCCTGACGCGGGGCTTGAACCTAAGAACCCGAGATCATGACATGACCTCAACTGACTGAGCCACCCAGGCACCCCTGAAAAGTAAAAATTCTTCAATTCTAATTCCAAAAATTGACGAAGAAGGAAGTAACAGTTTCCTCTGGCTTCTAACTTGAGAGCCCTTGCAACTTAAGTGTTCGGTATATTAGAATTATACCCTCTGTGAAAATACAGATTAAACATGGATTAAAACCCCAAAGATCTACAGGTTCGTAATTGATTTAGCTGATGTTATCGCATAAAGAGAAGCACAGCAAATGAAGAATAGCAAATCATCAATAATGCTGACAGGGATGAGTTAATTTTGGCTACAATTGGATTTGCTTAAAACAGAATAAGTCTTATATCGAAATAAAAGATTTTGGTACTAGAGATAATTTATTTTCACTAAGCTTTGCTAGTACCTCTAAGAATGATTTCAAAAAGATTAAATACTTTAAAAATTATTTCAAAACTTTCCATGGGCTTGAAATGCCTTGATGACTTAGTGTAAATCAGAAGCACATGTATTATTTCTAGAATGCATATAATCTTTTTTTTATTTTTTATTTTTTTTACATTTATTTATTTTTGAGACAGAGAGAGACAAAGCATGAACGGGGGAGGGTCAGAGAGAGGGAGACACAGAATCTGAAACAGGCTCCAGGCTCTGAGCTGTCAGCACAGAGCCCGACGCGGGGCTCAAACTCACGGACCGCGAGATCATGACCTGAGCCGAAGTCGGCCGCTTAACCAACTGAGCCACCCAGGCGCCCCTAGAATGCATATAATCTTGAGAGGAAAAAAAGTTAATGGTTCAGAATTTTTTTAAATCGTAAGCAAAACTGCAATGTTAAGGCATTCAGAATCTCCCAAAGTGATTGGAATCTCTGTAATCAATTGGAAGCTTCTCATACAATCTTCTGATGTTTGGGAATTGGGCACTGAAAAAGAAAATCTGTGATAGATGTAGTCAATTTGGAAATGGCGAGCTGCGTCAACATAGGCCAGCGTTGAAGAAATACAGGGGACCACTGAGAATGGACCACCTTATGCTAGAAGAGATGTGGTTATTAACAAGAGAAGAGCCAGGTCAATGGTGATTTTTGTCTTTTTGATCATGAGGCATCTTAACACTTTTCAGCTGTGTATTGGTGTTGAATGTTTTGAAATAGAGAACAGCCCCGTAAAATCCAAAAATACTAAAATTGGAAGAATTCTTATAGGTAGTCTAGTTCAGAACACGCATTTCAAATATGAGTAAATGTGGGCCTGAAAAAATTAGATGACCAAATCATCCACCAAGTAGTGTCTGTATTGGTACAAAAAACAGAATCTTAGTTCACATTCCAGAACTTTCCCCAAAGCCTCTGATGGAAGGCGAAAGCATTAAACACCTTTATTTTAATTAATGTTTGTTTCTCAGGAAGCATTACAGGCACATTTTAATAATTAGCATTATTAAAGCCTTTTAACAAGTAAACAGCTATTATCCTCTCTCAGACTTTCGCATCCAACTTTATTTTGGCTTCTTTCCATTCTTGCCATGGAGATGTACAATTCCACTTTATTTCAACTTCTCTGTGATTATTCCACCACAAGCTTTTCTGTCCTTTAGGAATTTTCTCTTTATCACTAGTATTTGAAATTTCATGTGAGTATAGGGAGTGTGCTGGGCAGGTTTTCCTTTGTGGGTTACAGCACACCATTTCAATAAAGGAAACCTATGCTGTTCTATAAAATCTCTCTCCCCTCTCTTCCAGCTGTTCTATTTTTCTGGACCTTCTGTTACTTCAGGGTTGCTCCTCAATTGATTTCATAATTTTCTTATTTTTTTTTATTATCCAATTTTCATTTTGTATATCTTTTTTTTAAATTTTTAATGTTTTTTATTTATGTATTTATTTGAGAAAGACAGTACAAGTGGCTGAGGGGCAGAGACAGAGGGGGGACAGAGGATCCAAGTGGACTCTGAGCTGACAGCAGCAAGCCTGGTGCGGGCCTGGAACTCATGAACTGCGAGATCATGACCTGAGCTGGAGTCAGATGCTCAACCAACAGAATCGCCCCGGTGCCCTTGTCTTTTTCTTTTTATAGGTTAGAGATTTTCTTCACTCTTCTGTTTTTTAATTTATAAAATGCTTATGTATTTTAACATTTTTTCCCTTCATAATCTAATGTTCTTGTGTTCTTTCTCTGCAAATACTAAGGGCTACAATAAATAGAAGACTATTTAGTTCTTTTTATGTCCCTCAGTAACATATTTGAATTTTCTCTCAGGGATTTTTTTTCTAAAATTTTTTTTTAATACATCCCATGGGATTTAATGTTAAGTACATTAGGGTTGTTGTTCTATTGTGGCTAGTACATTTTTTCTATTTTTCTATTTAGTGTACAAAAATGCTCTTGAGGCACCTGGGTGGCTCAGTCAGTTGAGCATCCAACTTCAGCTCAGGTCACGATCTCATGGTTTGTAAGTCAGTGGAGAGCCCGTTTTGGATCTTACGTCCCCCTTTCTCTCTGCCCTTCCCCCACTTGTGCTCTCTCGTTCTCTCTCTCTGTCAAAAAATAAATTAGGGGCACCTGGGTGGCTCAGTTGGTTGAGTGTCCAACTTCGGCTCAGGTCATTTCCTGGTTTGTGGGTTCGAGCCCGAATCAGGCTCACCGCTGTTGGGGCAGAGCCTGCTTCAGATCCTCTGTCCCCCTCTGTCTCTGCCCCTCCCCTACTTGCACTCTCTTTCTCTCAAAAATAAATAAAAACATTTAGAAAATAAAAACATTAAAAAATTTTTAAAAATTTTAA
Organism: Panthera leo; assembly: GCF_018350215.1. Lineage (NCBI taxonomy): Eukaryota > Metazoa > Chordata > Mammalia > Carnivora > Felidae > Panthera > Panthera leo. Next base: position 173,688,827 of record NC_056686.1, read on the forward strand.
ATGCTGTTGATTTCATGTGTTGAAATGGCATGTAGCAATCTTGCTGTACGCATTTCCATTTTTGGTTCTGCTGTATTTTCACTTATAACAAGCATATTATATGAAACTATGATGTAATATTTATACTTAGTTTTTGTTTCTTATCTGTTTGTTTCAGTATAAAATTAAGACTACCTGGATGTGTTGAATAGTAATGGTAATGGAGAGCATTTTGGTCCTATTCCTGAATTTAATGGGAATGTTTCTGAAATTTTACCACATACATATCATGTTCTAGGTTTTTGGTAGATCTGCTTCATTAGGAAGATCTCTGTTTTGCTCAAAGTTTTAAATCATGGAACGAGTGTTGAATTTTAGTCAAATGAACTTTATTTATTAAATAATAACTTGGTTATTTTTGTCTGAAAATAACTTTTTATTACACTAATAATGACCAAATGTGAACCGTCTTTATATTCTTAACAAATCGTCAATATTAGTGTTTTTTCCTTTTGCCTCAGATTCCAATATGGTTGTTACTGATCCTGTCTTTTTAATAACTTGGATATTTTCATCATGAATTGCTTTATTTTTTAAGAATGCTATATTAAAAAATTATTTCTTAGTTACTGACTTCTTTTTAACATCCTCTCAAATTTTGTGCCTGTGGCCTCACTCTAGTCCCAACCCTAGCAGTCTGATCACAGATTTCAGATAGTGCTTATATCAGTTGGATATCTTGGAATGGACTTGTGAATCAAACCTGGTTAATCAGAAAGTCACAGTTCTCTAAACATGATGTTGGGTCAGGGCTGGCCATAAGATATTTGGGTCAAAGAGTGTAGCCACGATTTTTAATAAAAAAATTTAGAGCAATTTTATGTTCATAGCAAAATTGAAGGAAAGGTCCAGAGTTTTTCCATGTATCCTCTACCATGACACATGCATGACCTCCCCCATTATCAACATCCCCCAGCAGAGTGGTATTTTTGTTATAGTTGAACTTCCGTTGACACATAAATCATCATCCGAAGTCCATAGTTTATGTTGGCTCACTCCTGTTGCTGTACAGCCTGTGGGTTTGGATAAATATATAATGATGTATTTCTATCATTGTGAGATATCATACAGAGTATTTTTACTGTTCTGAAAATCCTCTGTGCTCTGCCTGTTCATCTTTCCTTTCCTACCTATCCCTGATCTTTTTACCATTTCCATAGTTTTACCTTTTCCAGAACATCATATATTGGGGATCATAAACATATAGACTTTTTCAGTTTGTCTTCTTTCACTTAGTAATATTCATTAAAGTTCTTCCATATCTTTTCATGGTTTGGTAATTCATTTCTTTATGACATTGAATAATATGCCATTGTCTAGATGTAACAGTTTACCCATTCATCTGCTCAAGGACATCTTGGTTTCTTCCAAGTTATGGCCATTATGAATCAAGTTGCTACAAATAGCTGTGTGCACACTTTTGTGTGGATAAACATTTTCAACTTCTTTGGGTAAATAGCAAGGAGAATGATTGCCAAATGGTATAGTTAAGAGTGTGTTTATTTTTGTAAGAAACTGCAAAATTGTTTTCCAAAGTGGCTGTACCATTTTGCATTCCTACCAGTAATAAATAAGAGTTGTTCTTGCTCTACCCACATCTTTCCTAGCATTTGGTGGCATCTGTGTACTGATTTTGGCCATTCTAATAGATGTGTAGTAGTAGCTCACTGTTGTAATTTGTAGTTTACTGATGGTATAGAGCATCTTTTAATATGCTTGTGTCATCTGTAGATCTTCTTTGGTGAGGTATCTGTTAAGATCTTTGAACCATTTTTTAATAAGGTTATTATTTTTTTAGTTTTAAAAGTTCTTTGAATGTTTTATATAACAGTCCCTTATCAGATGTGTCTTTTGAAATATTGTCTCCCCATTCAATGTCTTCTAATCTCTTGATACTAGATTTTGTACAGCATAAATTTTTAATTTTAATGAAATACAGCCTATCAATTATTTCTTTCATGGATTGTGCCTGAGGCCAGGGAACAAGTCTAAATGTTTCTATAAAACTATTGGAGAGGATGTGGGCCTTAAATTCTGGAAGTCATCTTGAAACCCTGTGAGGTTAAAAAAGGTAATAAATGTTGGGCAGCAGAATCAGGAATAAAGATGGACTGAGTTTTATTGACAGTATAAAGCCCTGAGTCCATCTATACTTAGGTAAAATACCTTTGGCCTTTCCATTTTTTTTTAATGTTTGTTTTATTTTGAGAGAGAGAGAGAGAGAGAGAGAGAGAGAGAATGTGCATGAGAGAGTGGGGGAGGGGCAGAGAGAGAGGGAGACACAGAATCTGAAACAGGCTCCAGGCTCTAAGCTGTCAGCACAGAGCCCGATGTGGGACTCGAACTCACAAGCTAAGATATCATGACCTGAGCCGAAATTGGATGCTTAACAGACTGAGCCACCCAGGCACCCCTAGCCTTTCCAATTTTGTGATCAAATATATCCTTGTTTCATTTCAGACTGCTGGGGCCAGAATTTTTTTAGATGAAGAATTGTAGTCAGAAGTTTTGGATGAGGAAGTCCTACTCATTGTCATAATGCTCTATTTTATTGTATTATATGACTAAATGCTTACACACATCTTTCTCTCTCTCTCTCTTTCTGTCTCTCTGGTAAAATGAATTACCGTGTATCACTACTCCCTTAAAAAAGTGGTCTGAATAATTCTAGCCAAGACACCAGCTATAGTTCAGAGATTGGTCCTGAGAGACTAAGATGAATGTTTCATGTTCTATAGAGCGGAATACAGGAAAAGCAATTGAGGTGTGTTCATGCTAAATTTCTTAAGAAAGAACTGAAAGTCAAAGGTTGGAGACTAAATTCAAATGCTAACTTCAAAAAAATGAGACAAGAGCAGGAGCAGCTTATGAAAGAACCCTAGATTTCTCCTAGTTACTTTAATGTCATTTTCTTCTGGTATGGAAATGGGCCAGGACACTTTCAATAGTCAAGATTGGAAGTCATATATAATACATAGTTACATGAATTATATTTAAATATATATATATATATATATATATATATATATACACAAACACACATATATATATATAATTTATAGAATTATATGAGGTGATTGGTAGAAATATGGGATGGAGTATGGATTTTAAAGCATGTGTACTAGTGTGTTTGACAAATAAGAAGTCCTAGTACATGAATACACATTTGTAATTGAAAGGAGATTATTAGCAAATTCTAATTAAAGAAGGTGAAAGTCAACTGGAGTTTATGGAACAATTTTTTTCTTTGTCTTAGGACTTAATCTGTGTAATAACTGAAGAACACTGAATTTTTTCTGAAGTATAAGAAACTTCATGATGGGACACCTGGGTGGCTCAGTTGGCTGAGCATCCAATTCTTGATTTTGGCTCAGGTCATGATGTCACAGTCATGGGTTCAAGCCTGGGTTGGGCTCTGCACTGACAGCAAAGAGCCTATTTGAGATTCTTTCTCACCCTCTCTGCCCCTTCTCTGCTCACATGCATCTAATGCTTGCATGCTCATGCTCTCTCTCTCTCTCTCTCTCTCTCTCTCAAAATAAACATTAAAAAAAAAAACTTCATGGGGTACCTGGGTGGCTCAGCCGGTTGAGTGTCCAACTTCAGCTCAAGATGATTTCACAGCTGGTAGGTTCGAGCCCTGCACTGAGCTTGCTGCTGGTAGTGCAGAGCTCAGTTCAGATCTTCTGACCCCCTTTCTCTCTGCCTCCCCTCCCCCCCCACCCCATTCATGCTCTCTCTGTCAAATATAAATAAAATATAATAAAAAATAAAATAAAACCTTCATGAGGGGTGTCTGGGTGGCTCAGTTGGTTAACGGTCTGACTTCATCTCAGGTCATGATCCCATGTTGGGCCCTGTGCTGACAGCTAAGAGCCTGGAGCCTGCTTCAAAATTGTTTCCCTCTCTCTGCCCCTCTCCCACTTGTGTTCTGTCTCTGTCTCTCCCCAAAAATAAATACACGTTAAAAAAATTTTAAAACACGAAAGAAAAAAAACCTTCATGAACATAACAGCTATGCTTCATTATTCAGAATATTTTATTTATTATAATGTAAACACTAAAATCATTTGGGCAGTTTTCAGCATGATTCATTAATTTTGAACAGAGAGAAAACTAAGTAGGTAAATACATATAAATGCTGTATAAAGTAATTCTATATAAAATTCACAGTTAGATGTATTTAATTATGTAACACAAAGTAAGACAATACAACCAGAGAGCTTCTTATTTAAAAACACAGTAAAAATAATATTCTCATGCATTAAAAATTAGAAATCATCTGAGTGTATTTCTTGGTTAAGTAATGAACCCGTGAATGATTGTTGGAGAAAACCGTCAACTCACTAATGTGAGTAGCACTAATGTGCTACTTCTATGTCCTTGGTGGCAGATAGGTTAACTTAGGAGACCATATTGTTTATTTAAAGGTATTACTCTCCATGTATAATGATACAAAGCATATTTCACAGGGATTTTGATTTCCAAGTCTCAAATTCCACAGCAAAGATCCAGTCTAAGGCAGTTACTTATGTATATATTATGTATATATATTATATTTGAAATCAAGATATAAAATTTTTAAGTGAAAAAAATTGACACTATTTTATAATGATATAATTTTTATGCCTTAGGATGAAAGTAATTTGTAATTGTATCTTAGGACTTTATATTCAGCCACAAAACAGAGTAATTTTATAGCTCACATCAGCTGAACCCTGACTTCACATGGATAGTCTGGAAAAGATAATATTTTTAAGTAGGAAATCAGCATGAATAAGCTGACTAAATAAAGAGTATTTAGTGAACAGTATATACCCTTTTAATTAAATTGAAATAGTCGTGAAAGAGGGCAGTAGTGTAATATATATAGAACAAAATAAAATTGTGGGGGATGGGGTGGGGTTAAGTACCAACTAGTGAGTCCTTGATGGATTTTGAGTGGTGGAGAAATATGCTCTAAGGAATTAATTCTTAGGAATTAAATCAATACTGATGTGAAGAATGCAGTAGGGGCAAAAACCCTGGAGTTGGATGAACTTTATGAAAAAGGAAGCACTAGTGTTTAGAGACTGATCAGATACGTACATGAGAAAAAAGAAGTCAAAACTGGGGTCAAACTTTCAAGTCAGAGGAACAGAGAATTATAATACTATTGCTAGAGAGAAATCATAAAGCTAAACTAAGCAGATGAAGTGATTAGTTGTTTCTAGATGACAAGTTCAAATTTAAATGCAAAGTTTGAGGTGAATATTATAGGAACTGAAATGTCTAGGAGGCTGTTGAGATGCCAGACTGCACATAGATCAGCATAAAAGGATCTGGATAAAGTGAATTAACTCCACGGAGAGATTATTTAAAACCCTGAGAGTGAATAGTACATAGATTTTTCTAGTGGAATCTTCCTTGCTGGTAGACTTTTCAGTAGTAGACCTTCCTTTTCTACATAAATAACATGACTTTTTCTTCCCCCTGAAGCTTACTTCCCCCATGACTTACTTATTGGTTGCCTTGCATGCAAAGCTTAATGATAAATGAATAAGTTTCAGTAGGATTCAGTATTCTTGCTATTTGGGGTAAGAGAAAATTTTGTTAAACAATAAAATTAGGAAGTATATAAACACAATTCACTTTTGATTGCCATTAAAAACTTCCCTTTCCACCAAGTTTCTTCTTACCATGATCTGTACTTAACATACCAGTATTCAACCATTTTTACTAATATAGTGAGTCATAAGCACACATACATACACAAAATAGTTAAATCAATCAAAATCAGGCAGGCACATGATAGAGTTGACTCTCTTTGTTCAGATAATGGTATGGCTCAAGATTGATTGAGGTACTGGTTTATAAGAAAGGAGAAAAATTATGTCTATGGATGGAAGCACATAATAGAATTGTATTATTACCAGCTTTCGCACAGTTGAGTGATCCTTATAGAAGCAAATGCTTGTCACCATGTTTGATATGAAATCCAAAAAGTGCTTGATCCTTAATATCTGCATTTATCAATTTGGGCATAGACTATAAAGATCATCATATACACGGTCAAAACAAATAAATGACAACATATTCTCAAACAGATAATCACCAAATGGAAAAATGGACTGTCTTGATGTGGCCAGTAAATGATAGCTTGTAGTTAATGAAAAATATAAAGGAATTGAGAGAATAGGTAAATTCACAGTAGTCAGTTAATAAATCATTGTCCTTGAGTAAGCAATTTGACTAGATTAAGAAATGAATTCTGATAAAAATGTATTAATAGCAGTTAACTTGTACATAGAAAATTGATGGAAATATTCATTAAAAGGATTTCAGGAAAAAAAATAAAAATTATAGTGAAAAGTTTCATCCAAAATATTTAGAACTAATGTAACAATGTAAGATTTATTTATTTTTTGTTTATTTATTTATTTATTTAGAGAAAAAGAGAGTATGTGAGTGGGGGAGGGCAGAGAAAATCCCAAGCAGGCTCCATGCTGTCAGCACAGAACCTGACCCACAGAGCCCAAGGTGGGGCTCAATCTCCCCAACCATGAAATCATGACCTAGCCAAGAGCAAGAATCAGACGCTTAACAGACTGAGCCACTCAGGTGCCCCCAAATTTATATTTTTTTAACAAAAATTTTTTCGTATCCTATTTTCACTGTCTGCTTCTTTCTTTTTCTTTTAGTTTTAATTAATCCTCCTTTTGATGTTCTTTTGATGAAGCCTACAAAAGGAAGAGAAACAAATTTATTATGCATAATAAAGTAATATAATAAAACATTTTATCTAAAATTTTCTCAAATTATCCTTTAATATTTAAAACAAAAAAATGGCTTAAAAGCCTCTAATTTGTCTGTCTTTGTGTAGAACAACCTAATTCTAAGGAAGTCATTTTGCATATATAAGAATTAGCAAAAATGGATAAGAATGTTATTGATTTTTATTCATCTTCAGTTAGAAATTCATGCTTGTTTTATTAAAGTGAACATGTGGCTGTATATGGTTGGTGGAATTATATATGATTTTTATTTATATATTGATACTCAGTAAACATGCATCATTTTTATATTCAGAAGAAAATTAGTAACCACATTAAAATGTGCATTATAAGATAGCTTACAAATATTTTGGTATAATCATTTAAAATGAAAGCTTAGTATATAAATATTAAAAGAATAAAATGTTTTGTTTAAAACTGATTATTTTTTGTGAAGACACATTAAGAGAAAATGTAGTTGACATCTCCAAAACTATCATCTAGATGTAATAATTAAAAGGGGGACATATATTAGCTTAATTATAATAATTTTTTATTATAAATAGAACTAATTTCATATTTTCTTAGATTAAAATTTGTTCACAATTTCATTAAATTTGTTATCCTAAGTACTACTGAAGGGGAAGAATGTTTTCTATACCTTTTTTACAAGTCCGAAGACATGCATTTTTAGAAGTAAAATTATTTTCATTCCCTCCACATCCACTGTATTTAAATGGGCGGCATTTCCCAATAACTGAATTATAGTAGAATCGGCTCACATTGGCTTGACACAATCCTCTGTCTGCTGGGGTCAGACACCAGGAAGGACCGTAAAATTCTAAGAACATCAAGAAAACACGGTAAATCACATATGATAGTTAATCTGAGACTTTAATATTTATTGTTTATAGATCAGTCTTGTGGCATGTTTATATAAAACAGTAATCTGAATGAATAAAGGTAGTACTCTGTGAAATCCATGTATTTCAATTTGAGGAAAATGCTTTACTAATCGCCATGTGTACACTACAGTAAGATCTATCGCAAATAAATAAAAAAGTAGATATATTTGTTAAAGGGAAGTGCTATGGTGACTCTTTAAATGAAAAAAACTAGTTGTCCTAATAAGAGAAACTACTATTCAAAAAATTAACTTACAAAAATTTGTTAACCAAATTCATTTGAAAAAACAATCAATGTTTATCATTTTTGTTCATGAATGTTCAACTTTGGGGGGGGGCGCAAAATCCTTATTTGATGTAGCAAATCTTAATTTGCTGCATGATGCAAGAATTGAAGCTGAGGAAGAGTGTTTTCTTGACTAAAGTTCTAAATGATGTAATGTAATCACAATTAAAGCACAGGAATTCAGGTATAGCAAATTCTAATTTCAAGCTTCAGAGAAGGGGCCCTGAAGAGATGGTTTGATTTAGTAAGAAAATTTTCTTGTGAATGGAAAAATCAGTTCTAGATGAGTTAGATGTTTTTGCAAAGGAAGGGATATTGCTAAAGCAGATAAGATAAAACACTTGGTTGAAGCCAGACAGACATGCTGATGTGTCAATGGGACTAACCACTTTAAAAACAGAAGAAAGAAAATGCAACGAGGGTAGTAAAAGGATCACTCATTTTCTTCTTCTTCTTCTTCTTCTTCTTCTTCTTCTTCTTCTTCTTCTTCTAATGTTTATTTTTGAGAGAGAAAGCGTGAGTGGAGGAGGGGCAGAGAGACAGAGATGGGGACATAGGATCCAAAGCAGGTTCTGGGCTGATAGAGAACCTTATGTGGCTCCCACCCCCCCCACCCCCCGCCCCGAACACAGTTGGCAAGATCATGACCTTAGCCCAAGTCAGACACTCAACACCTGAACCACCTAGGAGCCCCATGGATCACTCATTTTCTTAAGGCAAAACAGAAATAGTTTTAGTTCAATGGTAGCTTTTAGCTCTTTTGGGAATTCTTGTCAGTGAGGGGAAGCTGATACTCTTAACAGCAGATTTCAACTGCTTGATCTTAGTGAGCCAATACTGCAGGCAAGTTGGTAGATGGTGAGGAATCAATAAAATAAAACTGTACTGGGTTTGCCAAATAGTGAGATGTGGCACAGAAAATAGAGAGGATATGCTAAATGTGCAAAATTGGCAGAAAATAGAACTTTGAGGAATCCAGCCAATGAAGGCAAAGAGGTTGTGCAGAAAGCTGTAAGTGGTTTGATGGCAAGCAAACCCTAAATGAAAAGACTATAAAAGAAATAAAATGAAACAATTTGGAGGAAAAATGAGATCTAATCTAAAGTAATGAACAGTAGTATAATCCTAATTAGACATGAAAAAAATAAGGATCTGGATTTACCTCCTGCCTTCTTGATAATTTAAGATTAGAGTGTCTTGATATAATGGCTTATTTAATAGAGAAATTCTGGAAAATAAATGGAATGGGATGACCATGGAAAGAATATATAAGACATTTTAGAAAGATGATAATTCTGTCAAAATTCAAGAACTGTAATCACATAAAGAATGCTGTCTTTGACTTTAAGTCTTTGCCTAGGTCTACAAATACTGATTTTAAAAGAACATCTTAGATCTATAAAACTAAAACAGTCAAAGTCATGTAGTCTAAATTCTTCTTTATGTATTCCTATTTGGGGGCTATAGTACAGCGCATGATTATTGCCATCATAGATATAAATTAAGATGTTATTTGGTGAAAATATATGCTTAACTTCCAATGTTGAAGTCTCCTGCCTCCAATATTGGTTTCCGTGAGAGAAATTTTCTAACAGTGTAGTAGAGATACACTGTAATTGAGCCCTACTATTGTGCAAACTTGCCCAATGTATATGCTCTGGATTCTCATTAACCCAGAGTCTGGAATATGAGGAGGTTACCAGTTGCTACCACTTCTGTCTCCACAAACTTTCAAGTTATCACCTGTATTCAGATACAAAAGAAATATTCCACAAGCAATCAGCCTGATTTGAGAAATAGAGAAAATGGCTATTTTTTTTTCTCAACAAGCACCCATAGATGCTTCATAGCTGGTGTGTGAGTATGATGTTAAGATTTATACATCAGTTTCACTTTAGCACTTTGTACACAAGATTTATTAGTCCACAGTAAGTTGAAGATGATATACATAGATGTACCTGTAAGTTGTACACTTCTTCTTTACAAATGTTAATTATTATGTCTTAATAGCAAGATTCTACCTAAAGTTCCTTATTCCAAGAGAGATAATTTTTTTCTTTTTTTTTTTAACATTTTATTTTTTATTCTCTATACCCAACGTGGGGCTCGAACTTAGAACCTGGAGATCGAGAGTTGTATGCTCTACCAACTGAACCAGCCAGGCACCCCCAAGACAGAATTTTCTGAAAACATGAAGAAATTCCATCCCTCTTTTTCCTTAACCTGTAGTAAACCTGGCCCCACAAAATTAAGGCTACTTCAAAATAAGAGCAAAATAGACTAGTACATCTCAGGCTACAATCCCTAGACTAAAGGTAACAAAGGAGGAGCCTCTGTTATCCTAGGCCAAGAGCCTAGAACACCAGGTGAAAGCTAGAACAATAACAAGCCTCTTCAGGGGGATCTGAAGCCATGGAGGATACAAGTTTGGTGGGGAGAGGTACCCTAGCTTTTGTCTTTCTTTGGGCACCAAGTCTTCCAACAATGTCTGCCATTCACCATTCTACTCCAAAGCCAAGGGAAAGCGTTTCCTATAATATGGGACAGGGCAAGAAGAAGGCAGGGGTTTTATAGTTGACCAGCACAGATGCCATCAGAGAGTTTCACTACAAGTTAATTTGTCTCAAGCATCAGATTGCCTCTATCTGAAACTCTGACATCGGAACCAGAGTGTGTCTGGCTTGCTGCTCTCTGACCTCCTGGGAATTGGCATATGGACTTGAATTGTCCCTCTTATCAGACACTGGCTCCTGCTTAAAAAGCATCTATCTGTGACTGACCCAGTTACTGTTGTCCATCTATCTCAATTTGTTTGTCCTGACTTTAATCACTACCTACACAGATTATCAAATACAACTCACCTTCGACCCAGATAAATATCGCAGTTCCTAATTCTAAAAATACAAGTATTTTGATAGGTTAAAATTTGAAATTAGTTACTAAGAATGTTGTATTATAGTTAACTTTTAAAAGTTTTTAATACAATAATTATCAGATGGGGAGTCTTTGTAAGGCTATTACCTTCAGAACATGAATTCTACCTTCTATGTAAACGAATTCATTTCTCCTAAAATCATTTTAACTCTAAGAAGTTGAGAGTATCATTGGATTACTTTAGCACAGACAACAATATAATTAAAATATGAAATAGATGGTTTCTCAAGGACATTTTAGCTCCAAGATTTTTTGAGTCCTTGATTACCATCTGGTTCAATCTCCAAAAGTGAGGAAATTGGAATTTCTTGTACCTCATGAGGAGATAAGCTTGACTGTTTTCAATTGACATATTTATTCTAGATAAACATAAGCACTCACCTACTCAAAATCCAGACTTTGATATCTACAATGAAAGAAAATATACAGGTTTTGAAGTAGCTGCATAATGTAGTTATTTTGATCTAGGTTATAATTATTCAGATATTTAAGCAAGAATAAAAGGACACTAACCTGACTTCTGTTCATTTTCCAAAGGGAATTGAATAACCAAATGCATTCTGTCTTGATCTTGCCATTAGCAACAAGTTGAATAGCTTCCATTTAGAGGGTCTATGATAGATTTCAGAATTCAGGATCCACTTCTATTCTGCCAGGAACTGCCATGATCTAGTATGGCTGCTAAACTGTAAGGTGGTACTCCAAAAATCAGTTTTATATTTAAAGTGGCTTATGTAAATTTTCTCTGAAACTTAGACTGTAAACCTTAAATTTTATAGTCACTTTGAATATTTACTATGGTGTCTTTCTGCTCCCACTTTACATACCTAATATTTAGGCTTTTATTTTACCAACCAATTTAGGATTTATGAACCACCCCATGACTTGCTGGGAAATTTTTTGTCTTCTGAGATTATTTTAGGGAATTGAATAATAAACCTTTTTCCTTTGAATGACATATTCTTTTTTTCCCATGATTTTCTAGTAGAGAAAACTATTTTAACTTTCTAATTACAGTTTATCATTGTAAAACACTGAATTAATACAAAAGTATAACAAATAGAAAACAAAAGTTCTCTATAATTTGACCCTTGTCCCATAACCACCCTCAGTGTTTTGGTGGGTATCTTCCTGCAAATTGTTTGCATAGGTAAACATATACTGTGTGAGCATACAGTACTGTGTATCTTTTTATACTTGATAATATTTTGTGAATGTTTCCATATATCATATATATCATTTTAATACTGAAACAGTATTTCATTTCTTGAATTGACAATAGTATGCTTAGTCAATCCATTACTCATGTGTATATAGATGATTTTTTTTCAATTCCAGATAATGGCTCATGAGCATCTATACACTGGTTCAGATATTTCTAGAGACATTTCTAAAATTAGAATTGTGTAAAAGCTATATTCAACTTATAATTGGGTAGATGCTGCTGAATTTTCTGCTGAAAGTTTATATAAATATATACTGACACAATGATGTTTTAAATTGCCTAAACAATTACTTAATGTGGACCTTACTGAAGTGTGTGTATGTATGTATGTATGTATGTATTTATTTTAATGTTTATTTATTTTGGGTAGAGAGAAAGAGACAGGATGCAAGCAGGGGAAGGGGAGAGAGCGACAGACACAGAATCTGAAGCAGGCTCCAGGCTCTGAGCTGTCAGCACAGAGCCCAATGCAGGGTTCGAACTCACGAGACGTGAGATCATGACCTGAGACACAGTCAGATGCCCAACTGACTGAGCCCCTCCAGTGCATTTATTTATATTCACTTTTATTCTCTCCTCATACCCACAAAAGTAGCTGATTACTGTAGAGATGGTTTTCATAGGTAGGAAGCTTAGCTGTTCTCCAGGTTATAGCTCCACAATGCCGAGCTTCCTCTATGCTGTTAGGGATTCTCCAGAAGCTACTTTCAGTCTTGTATTTTATTTACTTCATGGTGTGGTAGGAATCAAAAATAGCAAAGAAATATTAGAAGGAAATATGCTAGAATGTTTGGCCACGATTGCCTCTGTGAAATGCAAATATGGTTGATTTTCCTTTTTCTTTTCTATTTTTTCAAGTTGTCTGCCATTATAATGTTCACATTACAAAATAAAATATATAATGTTAGAAATATTATTAGATAATAAAAATATTTTTAGATCCCAGAGTCCTGGGGCCATAAGGAAAAGGCTGGATATTGGAATCTGTGGTTAGAAATGGAGAGTAAACCTGCCATCTGTCAATTTGCTACTTATAGAGAGTAAATCTGTACTACAGGAAAAGTCCATTCACTAACAAGGGAGAATTGGTGTTAAATGGGCAGAAACTGACATTCTATATAGAAAAGAAAAAACAGCAGGGAATGGGAAAATGAGTACTGTGGAGTTTTGTTTTGATTTGGATTTTTGGTTTTGGGGTTTTGGGTTTTTTTGTTTGTTTTGTTTTTGGCCTATGTGTACAGTAATGTAGCTGAAAGTGAAATGTAAAAAGCATTTCAAATTGAAAGGTCATGGAGGAACAGACAGTAAGATACCTTGCCCTGATACGGAAGCCTCCACAGATTAAAAAAGAAGAAGAGAAGTTGTATAGCTATTTATTGGTTGGATTTCTTGGCGTAGGTATGGCCTAACCCAATAGAAAGAGTTTACAAAGTTATCATCATCCAGGGATTTTTCTAAATAAAACCATAAAGAAAGCAAGCCATGGTAAAATTACAAATTATGAAACTTCCGAGTATAATTTATCCTGAGATAATTATGTCTTATATTTAGAAAAGTTTTTCCTCATGAAATCTGCAAAATTGAACACCCTACAAGATTTTAGTGAAAGGTGAAAATTAATGCTTATTTAGTTTCTTGATTGGCATTTAAGGAAGAGTGTAATTTCAACAAGGGGAAGAGATACAGGGGAAATAGGTGAAGGAAAGCACAAAAGTCAGGATATTCCTGGTTTGTTTGGGGTACTTTGAAATCTCAAGGCTATCTGAAGAACAGAGTACATGGAGAGTATAGTGGGATGCAGGGCTGGAAGAGTAGATTTAGACCAAATTAAGAAGGTTTTTGACTACTTATAGACTTGGATTTTATGATATAGACATTAATGAACAGCCAAAAGTATCGAAGGATCAAAAAGACAGTTCTGCTCTTTCTTGATACATGAAACAAGCTCAACCAGGCATATGTAGGCTAAATTCTACAGGAGACTTGCAATAAAGGAGAATATGAGATGACCCTAACTGACGTAGGTACATTGGAGATAGATAAAATTAATTACCACATTGACTGTGGGCAGGAAGAGAGCTAGAGAGAAGATAATTCTAGTATTTCTAGACTGATTGACCTAGAAGATGGACTATTTTAAAATATAGTATGAAATATAGTTATAAGCTTTAGAATTTATGTTTTTTAGTTTTTAATATTTATTTATTTATATTGAGAAAGAGAGAGAACACACAAGCAGGGGAGGGACAGAGAGAGGAGGACAGAGATCCCAAGCAGGCTCCGCACTGTCAGTTCAGAGCCTGACACTGGGCTCCTTCCCACGAACCATGAGATCATGACCTGAGCTGAAACCTAGAGTAGGACACTTAACCAACTGAGCCACCCAGGTACCCCTATAATTTATAATTTTATCATGGCTTTCTTTCATTGTAGCTTTACTTAGAAAAATCCCTGAATAAAGAGAGAATTGTGAACTATGCCCATGCATTAGCCAGCATCTACACAAATAAATCCAAGATATTAGATAGAATATAGAACCCAGGCTTTAAAAAGACAAAATTTTAATTGTGATACCCTGCAGTGGAAGTACAATATTGTGACCCTGTCCTCCCATAACACTTGTGCAGCTCTGTGTCTTAGCATATAGTGCAGGCAGTGAAGTCATTTTTGTATCTATGCCTTTCCCCCATTTCAAAGGCAAGCCTATGAAGGACTAAAACCACCTTTCCTTTTTATTATCAAAAGACTTCCAGTTCCCGTGACAATTCCCATCATATAGGAGATATTTGTTGAACTGAACCGACATTAAGTATAATGGATCTGAACCTCAGGTCATAAGAGAAAGTTGGAAACACAGATTTACAAGTCCTCTGATTAGAAATATGATCCAAAGACACTAACTATGTATTGGTGTTTTATAATTATGTTTGAATTTTAGAAGTGCTTTATTTTATTTCAGGTAATAGTATTAAGTATACTGAATGAAGATACTTCAGATCAAGGTTACAGGCTTTAGTTATATTAAAAAATTATTACTAATAAAATATATACAAATAATACCCCTGATTATTTTTTCCTGCTATAAACATCCACCAACACCAGATAATCATCATCAAAAACTTCAAATACTAATACTTTTGACCCCTTATTGCATGTTAAACCTGGGGCTAAGAATTTTATATATGTCATCATAATGATCACAAAATTTTGTGAGATATACTCTCCACATATAACAAATGAGGAAGCTGAGGCCAAGAGTTGTATAATTTTTTTTTCAAGTCCACAAAAAAGAGTTGGCAAATAGAATTAGAGTTTAAATCCACATCTTTTTTCCCCAAACCCAGTGCTCTTAACCACTATGATATGTTCTCTGAAAACTAACTAGAAGATAATAAGTAAAGATATTTTAATAGTTATTAGAAAAAGAAAGCTGTCACAACTTCCTTTTTATATCCAATTTCCAAATGCTCTCCTGTGAAGCTCAGGTTCAGAATGTCTTCTATATTTCTTACCCCAAGTTACATGCATAGAGTTGGAGTTTATCAAGTTTGAATAGGGAAAAGATAGGTCATCAAATGAAGACAGTGGAAACAAATCTTGAGAGTAACAGTGCTGAGCCAAGCAGTAATCAAAGACATCAAATATTTAAAGACAAGAATTATTGAATTTGCATATTCGCCCTGGACTGATTCTAGAAATAACAGACCAGAGTTCCAGGCTTTTATGTATTCTGTGATCATATTTGCATTAACCAGTCAGCTATCCACTTAATAGCATTAAGATCTGATGGAAGACTAGAAACCATATTCCACTGTGTCCCTGGAAAAGATGGAGTTGGGATTTTCCTAATTAATACATTTTATAATAATGCTTCTCAAACTTATTCTTGCAAAGATTGGTCATTATTCAAAGAGAAGAAGGGCCGTCAGAGAATTACAACATAGCGTAGCACAAGATTTTCTAACCTATTCCTCATTCCTAACCCGCTCTATAGCAATATATACCAAATTCATATGATAATGGGGATTTTTTTCCCCTTTTAACAAAAAACATGTGCCACCAAAAATCAGACACACAGATCAATGGAACAAAAATGCCCAGAAATAAACCCAAACTCATATGGTCAATTAATCTATGACAAAGGAGGGAAGAATACATAGTGGACAAAAAACAAGTCTTTCCAATAAGTGGTTTTGGGAAAACTGGTCAGCTACATGCAAAAGTATAAAGCTGGACCACTTTCTTTACCATGGTCAAAAATAAAATGGATTAAAGACCTGAATGTTAAGACCTGAAACTATAAATAAACTCCTGAAAGAAAACATAGGCAATAAACTCTTGAACATTGGTCTTACCAATATTTTAGGAGTTTGTCTCCTCAGGCAAAGGCAACAAAAGCAAAAATAAACAGGTTGGACTACATCAAGATAAAAAGCTTTTTTGCACAGCAAAGGAAACGATCAACAAAACTAAAAGGCAACCTTCTAAGACTGAGAAGCTATTTGCAAATGATGTATCTGAAAAGTGTTCATACACAAAATATACAAAGAACTTGTACAATTCAACACTAAAACAACAATTTAATTTAAAAGTAAGCAGATGACCTGAATAGACATTTTTCTAAAGAAGACATACAAATGGCGAAGAAATACAGTAAAACCTCGGATTGTGGATAACTTGTTCTGTGAGTGTTCCACAAGATGAACAAACATTTCTAATAAATTTTAACTTGATAAATGAGTGGTGTCTTGCAATATGAGTAGTATGTGATGCTGAACATCACATGATCACAACTGAGCCAATGGTTCTCTCTGTCTCTCCCTCTCTTCCTCTTGCTGAGGAATTGTGGGTGATTGTCTCCCATGCTCAGATGCTGGGTCTCAGGCCACAGTGTTTGGCAGAAATCAGGGATTTTTCAGAATGTTGGAAGGTGCCCACAACTGGCACTAGTGTATTTTTTGTCACTTCAAAGCACCTGTGGACAGTCCTTCACTTTTCCATACAAAGGTAAACTTAGGAATGGTTTGCCTCATTCTAGGTCAGGCTGCCTACAGATATAGACCCTTTTCCTCTGCTGCTTTATTGCCAGTTACATTAAAAGCAGTATATGACAAGAGTTTATTAATACCGGCCTGTAGTCAACATTTGTGAGAGCATATACAAAGGCCCCCATGCAGAAAGATTCCATTGAGCCAAGAGATAGCAGGGATCCCGTTAGTGATCATGAAAGTCATCCTACACAATAACCCTCCTCTCTCTTGTCTCCCTAATACCAGCCACGAAGGCTTTC
This sequence comes from Panthera leo, assembly GCF_018350215.1. Lineage (NCBI taxonomy): Eukaryota > Metazoa > Chordata > Mammalia > Carnivora > Felidae > Panthera > Panthera leo. Next base: position 173,706,258 of record NC_056686.1, read on the forward strand.
AAAGGGAGGTGCAGGTTAATTTATGTTTCTTTATATTTTATATTTTCTTTATTATTTTGTATTATATTACAGCATTGTAATCATTTCTATGTGAATATCTTTGGGTTGTGCAATGAATCCATTATTTCTTATGGGGAAATTCACTTTGATATACAAGTGCCTTGATTACAAGCATGTTTTTGGAACGAATTATGCTTGCAAACCAAGGTTCTACTATCTGTATTAGGTGGATCCAAGACAAAACCAAATGGTAAGTTTAGTGAAATTACCTTTTCTCCTAAATTTCATTATGAACAATTTCAAACACAGCATGTTTCCAGAACAAATTATGCTCAAACCAAGGTTTTACTGTACATGAAAAGAAGCTCAACATTACTAATCATCAAGGAAGTGCAAATCAAAACAAGGAGTTGTCACCTTAGACCTGTCAGAATAGCTAGTATCAAAAAGACAAGAAATAACAAGCGTTGGCAAGAATGTGGAGGAAAAGGAACCCTCGTGTGCTATTGATGGAAGTATATTTCGATGTAGCTATGGAAAACTATATGGAGGCTTCTTAAAAAATTAGAAATACCTTATCCAATAATTTCACTACTGAGTATCCAAAGAAGGCAAACACTAATTTAAAAAGATATATTCACCCCTATGTTCACTGCAGTGTTATTTATAATAGCCAAGATAGGGAAGCACCCCAAATATCCATCAATAAATGAATGGATAAAGATGTGGTATATGCATACATATACATACCGCCAATGGAATATCGCTCAGCCATAAAAAGAAAAGAAAAGAAAAGAAAAGAAAAGGAAAGGAAAGGAAAGGAAAAGAAAGAAAGAAAGAAAGAAAGAAAGAAAGAAAGAAAGAAAACTTGCAATTTGTGAGATCATGGTCAGCCATAGAGGGTATTATGCCAAATAAGATAAGTCAGGGGGCGCCTGGGTGGCGCAGTCGGTTAAGCGTCCGACTTCAGCCAGGTCACGATCTCGCGGTCCGTGAGTTCGAGCCCCGCGTCGGGCTCTGGGCTGATGGCTCGGAGCCTGGAGCCTGTTTCCGATTCTGTGTCTCCCTCTCTCTCTGCCCCTCCCCCGTTCATGCTCTGTCTCTCTCTGTCCCATAAATAAATAAAAAACGTTGAAAAAAAAAAATTCAAATAAGATAAGTCAGAGAAAGACAAGTTCCATTACCATTCCTTATACTGGAATATAAAAAACAAAACTTATAAACAGAGAATAAACTCGTGGTTGTAAGAAGGCAAGGGGGTAGAGGAATAGACAAAATATGTAAAGGTGATTAAGAGGCACAAAGTGACAGTTATAAAATAAGTCATGGGGGTATAAAGTACAACAGAGAGAGTATAATCAATAATATTGTAATTACTTTGTATGATGACAGATGGTAACCACATTTATGTGATCATTTTATAGTGAACATAAATGTCAAATCACCATAAATGTACTCCTGAAACTACCATAATATTGTATGTCAACTATATATTTTTTTAATGTTTGTTTATTTTTGAGAGAGAGAGAGAGAGAGAGAGGAGGAGGAGGGGCAGAGAAAGAGGGAGACACAGAATCTGAAGCAGGCTCCAGACTCTGAGTTGTCAGCACAGAGCCTGATAAAGGGCTCAAACTCATGAACCAGGAGATCACAACCTGACCAGAAGTTGGCCGCTTAACCGACTGAGCCACCCAGGTGCCCCCAATTTCAATTAAAAAGTGCCATGGGGTGCTTGGATGGCTCGGTTGAGCATTTGACTTTGGCTCAGGTCATCATCTCCCAGTTCATGGGTTTGAGCCCCACATCAGGCTCTGTGCTAACAGATCAGAGACTGGAGCCTGCTTCTGATTCTGTGTCTCTTGCTCTCTCTGCCTCTCCCCTGCTCCTGTTCTTTCTCTCTCTAACACTGTCTCTTTCTCTCTCTCTCTCAAATAAATAAATAAATATTAAAAATATTTTTAAAGTGCCATCATTAATTTGTTTGTAGCTTGTATTAATTTGTGAATAAGTTTTGATTTATGGTTGTATAATCGTCACATGCATAACTAGTTTATTCCTACTATTTTACTTGTCCATACAAAATTAATGTCATACAATATAATTTGGTTTAAAAATAATTAGAAGTCTATGGTTTTTTTCTTTAAAAGTATCTGTGTATTCAAGTTTTAGAAACACTTCTCGGGAGGAATCTCATGACTGGGGCAGAAAATTTATCCTTGTTAAAACCAGAGATGGTCCAGGAAGAAAAGGATTAGCGAAAGTAGTCAGTGGTCACCTAGGGTGACTGTATTTGGATGAAGCAGTCTTGGCAGAGATGAAGTGCTACATTTTTGTTTCTCACCAGCTCTACCGGCAGGAAATAGAAGGTCTTATGGATCCCTTCCAGAAGCTATCTATTTTTAGAAAGTCACCTTATCAGAAAATCAGGGTATGAGGCATCAGATTCACCATGCAGGCATATTTAGATTATGAGGGAAGTTTCTATGCTTCTTGGTCTGAGAGCACATTGTGAAAAACAAGACACTTTTTGGGGGCTATTTCAGTGGGTTTTTGATTAAGTGGGGTTTTTCACAGTTGTTGACAGTGCTGGTGATTAACTGTGGTATGTAGCTGCATGTTTAACTCTTTAGATTATGGGGGATGGTTTCTTTCCAAAAAGTTTCCATGGTTGCCATGTATAAGCACATCTTCAACAAGAGGCCAAATAGAAGACAACATTGTCTTGCAAATCTATAAATTAACAGTAATGGTGTCTGACTTTCTTTCAGGCAGTTTATATAACATCGCTTCCAAAAGGCCAATGAAGCAATGAGGGACTAGGTCAAATATATAGGTGTTTCTTTTCTCTGTCAGATGTGTGTATATGTCTACATGTGTCTGTATATGTTTGTTTTATGTTTATGTTTTTTTCTCCCTGTTTTTTTTTCACATATATGTAGAATCTGGCCAATAGGGCATATGCTGAATACAGTCAGGCAAGAGAAAGTGAGTCTCAGGTACCCAAATGATTTTCCAAATATCAGATTGAGTTGCCAGTGGGCTTTTGAAGTCTATCTGAAGATTTTTTTCCCAAATATCATATAACTGATGTAGTCCCAAGGCAGCTATTAAGAGCTGACATACAGAAGTAAAGAGAACTAAGAAAATAAATCACTTTTTAAAAAGTTTATTTATTTATTTATTTAGAGAGAGAGAGAGAGAGAGAGAGAGAGAGAGAGAGAGAGAGAGAGTCCCAAGCAGGCTCTGCACTGTCAGTGTATTTCTATGAATCCCATAAATAATAATAATGAGTAATATTTATATAGCATGGAATAGGTATCAGGCACTATGCTAAGTGAGCTATGTATATCGACTGATTTCACTTGACAACAAAACCTGTAAGGTGGGTACTATATTATCATCCTCATTTTACACTGGGAAAAAGGTTCAGAGAGGTTATGAAGTATCTCAAGGTTGCAGAGCTAGTAAGTGAAAGACCTGGGATTTGAGCCCAACTCTTCAGGCTCAGAGTCTTTTATCTACTATAATATAGTGCCAGTCACAAGGGAAAAGTCAAAGAAAACTAATTGTGGTAGTTTTTCATTCTGAAAATTATGCACAGAACTGCACATGTTTACAGAGATTGTTTTAGAATTATTTCTCTCACACATGTAGTGAGAGAATGCTTGGTAAGCATTCAGATATCTTCAGTCAAGATGGTTCACTAGAAAAAAAATTCTCAAGATTATGTGCAATATGTAGTTAAGAATAAATAGCAATTAAAAAAATCACCAAACCATTTTCTAGTAAAAGCATGCAAAACTTTCAAAATGTTTCCTATTATCATCATGAAGAGAAACTTTAAAATTATATTTAAAAATATTCTACTTAATAACAACAACATAATCTAGCATGTTTTGGGAATATTCAAATATCCTACCTAAGGACTGTTATTTAATGGAAAGAATTTTAAATGAATACTATTACTATCCTATTTGTGTTGTGGGGTATGATATTGTTCCTATTCACTGAATCAAAATAAAAAAAGATTTACATCTTTTCAAAAGAAACTAATACAGAGAAGCTTACACATTTGCTAAAACCTAGAATAACAAGGTCTTACATAAACATGGAACCATAGCGGGGCTTGGGCGGCTTAGTTAAACTGCCAACTTCGGCTCACGTGTCATGATCTCACATCCATGAGTTCGCACCCGGCATCGGGCTCTGTGCTGACAGTTCACAGCCTGGGGCCTGTTTTGGATTCTGTGTCTCCCTCTCTCTCTGCCCCTCCCCCACTCATGCTCTGTCTCTGTCTCTCAAAAATGAATAAATGTTAAAAAGAAAATGAAAAAAAAAATCCATGGAACCATGTTTTCTTAAATTGTAATAACATATCTTAATATAATTGCAAACTTTGGTAGATGTAGCTATTTTAGAGCTGGAATATGAAGAGTGTCTTCATAGACCTCAGCAAAAACCGTTGGTGGAATAGGAGAGAGATAATCTAGGTATAGGAAACGTGGGGGCACAGTTGCCTTCCTGCATTCCGCTACTTGGATGAGATGGAGAAAGGATCATCCAGGTCGCATTGAGGAGGGATGGCTGCATTCCGACCTGCACTTGGATGGGGTGGACGAGGGATCATGAAGATCTTAAAAATAGTTAAGGTGGAGCTTCACTGTCACCCTTTACACGTTAAGCCACTCTTGGTATCAAACTTCCCATAGTAGTTCCTGCAACATTATTTCATGTTTTGACTTAGGAATGTTAGAAAAACGAAAGAATGAGAAATAAATACTCCTAGAAAAAAAAAAAAAGGAAAAACAGTAAAACTGGCTAGAGGAATTTAGATTTTGAAGCAAACGAACACAATAAAAAATAAAATTCTCTAGACAAAAAGAAAGGAGGCAGATTTTCCCTAATTTTAAATGCAGTTACTATGAAAGAATTAAACGTCTCTTGTGTTAAATAAAAATCCTCTTAATGTTTTCTTTTAAGTTCATGTTGTGAATTTTTACTGTTTCCTTAGTTAATAATTTATCATTATAACCATTAATTTGGTATACTTTTTATTGTGCAGCTACATAAAAACTCAGGACATTTATCAGACAGTATTGAAAACTCATTTACTTTCTCACATGTATTTTATCTCTTCCTTTCTTTTTTTTTAATTTTTATTAAGACATTTCTTCTGAGTTTATTTATTTTGAGGGAGAGAGCACAAGCAGGGGAGGAGCAGAGAGAGAGGGAGAGGGAGAGACAGAATCCCAAGCAGACTCTGCACCATTAGCACAGGGCCCCATGGAGGGCTCAAATTCACGAACCTCAAGATCATGACCTGAGCTGAGATCAAGAGCCAGACGCTTAACTGACTGAGTCACCCAGGTGCCCGTCTCTTCCTTTCTATATTGGTAAAGTACCTGCCAAAAACCATTTTTATATTTCATAAAACTTTAAGGCACAAACATCTCCTGACTTACTCCATTCATTATAATGACAAATGAATGAAGACCTTTATTTGAATTAGTGAAGTAATCCAAACAAAAAATATTGAAACATATTGAAAACTGATTTCATGCAATTATTTTATTAGCAGATATATTGTATCACATGTATCTTTAAGCCCATTAAGTTTGTTATTCTAAACTTCCACATCTTTCACACCATAGGATTTAGCATGCTTTTTCAATATGTGACTCTTAACTGGATTAAACAAAATGTCACTGAAAGACACAGGGCTGCAAGAACACAAACAATGCAATGAAATTACTTAATTTTACAGATAAAAAATCAGAACTAGAAAGACATTTATTCTTACCATGATTACAAAGTATTGTTTAAAAATGAGACTCGAATTCATCTGGCATTGAATTCATTGCTCTAATTATAGAATCTAATCTAAGGACCTGAAGGCATTTGAATATACTATGTTTTCAAACTCCCTCTGAAATGTTATATGCCCTTTAATGACATCTCAAGTGCTATTAGAATTTGAATGCCTACAATTTAGGGAATTTAATCCCTAAACTACCCATTCATTTTTTAAGACCTCACATTAAAAAATAAACACTTTACAGAAAGAGACATCTACTTTAGATTTCACAAATTAATCCTGATCCTTAGGCTGGCTTGAGGGAAATAAGGAAGGGTAAGGATGTGGGGAGGAGCAGATTAAAATGGAGAGGACAGAGGTTTAGGGATATAGAGAACCTAATTTTTCTTTCACATGATAGAGTCTATATGATGTTCCCTCTTTAGATCTCACATCTCCTTATACTTCCCAGTCGTTCTGTAAACATGTTTCCGGTTCTCTTTGTGACTTCTAAGGTATGGCATTCAGGGCTGAAGCAAATCCCACAGACGTGATCAGGTCAGTGTGGGACTAAACTTGGTATGTATATCCCTCCTTCTAGATGAGGGATAGTTAACATTTGCAGTGCTTTAAATCCATCTGGGCAGACATTTTGTTTGCCATGTGCTTGCTCGTTTGTTTGTTTGTTGCAAAGACCTGCTCAGAGACTGTCTGATTCTGAATACCATCTGATTCTGATACATGGCTGGGGTGGAGAACCCCTGCCCCTGTCTCTTTTTACCCAAAGGCTACAAATTTAACAGCCACAGAACTCTTCCAAGTCTTGTCAACTTTACGTTTAAAACTTTCACATGGACTGCTTCTAAGCAAAATCTCCAATTCTTGAATGAGCACATGTGACTTTTAAAATTTAGGTAGGACCTTATCTTTATCCTGTTAACTTTCAGCTTTCTAGATGCTTTTTAACTGCCCAGATATTTGTGGTTTCTGGTTATGTTTTTCAATATTTTACTATTTTTTTCCAGCTCTGCAGTTTTGTTGGTATATTTCCTTAATGTTTGTTTAAATTTGATAAATACGCTGAAAAGTATCTTCAGAATAGCCCTAAATAGCCCAGGCATAGCCCAGAAAAGAATTTTGCAGAAATCCAAAAGAAAATTCCTTTCAGAGTGACCTAACCTTTGGGGATGGCTAGTCAACAAATTCCTAATCTGTCCTGTGACCAAACACCTGAGGCCTTGCCCAATACCATGCTCAATTTAAGAGCACCTTATACATTGCTGCCATTATAGCACTTTACCATCAGATGTTGATGCTGATAATTGTGAGAATTATTTTATATGATAATTTGGCCTAGAGTTGAATATCATAGGGAAGTTTTCATGTGATATATAATCAAAAGCCTACTTCAAAGCATACTTTAAAATAGATTAGGAAAATTATCACCCTTATGAGACTGAAAGACTTAAACATTTTGAATCTCAGTATTTCAACACACCTATTATTAGATAACAAGAGCTACATTGCTTAAAAAAGCGAATCGCAAAGTTCTCATATACCTTCCACTTCTATTTCTACCATAATATTTTTCTGGTAGCAATTTTAAAAAGATTCTTACCAAAAAAGCTAGGGACGTTGGTAGGCTGGGGAGTGAAGGAGTCATTATTCACAGAATCAAGCGGTAATGTACTATTCACAGATTCAGGCAGTAACATATTAGTTGTAGAATAAAGTGGTAATACACTGTCTGTAGTCTCAGACAGTAATGTATTATTCACAATCATATCCAGCTGGTTATCATTCACTGGGAAAAAAATACAGCCAATTAAAACACAGCAGTGTCATAAGTTCATAATTGTACATGTAAAGCAAAGCATAGTGGTTGTGTTAAGAGTAGACTTCTGAAAATTTTTTCACATTGCTATGTTAAATTAGTTAACAATAAATATTTACTACACTCACATATATAGTTAATATACAGTTATATATACAGTTAAAAAGATATTTCTGTGAGCAACTTTGTAGTTCTTGGCCAAAAAAGTTAACAGTTAAATTTTAAGGCAATCCTTCAATAAATTTTATGGTTAGAAAAAAGATGATTGATTTTCTGTGGTAGGTTCCAAAGTACTACTTGCTCTCAAATTGTTATAAATCTAAGGGATTTCAGCAGCCTGATTCTTATGCCTACGTTGTACTACAATATTCTCAGGACAGAAAATTAAGTAATGTAACTTAAAAAAAATCTATGGAAATAATTTCCACTATACATTTCTTAACTTTCCAGTGCTTTACAAAATTATTTATTTTATTTTAGAGAAGGGGAGAGGGAGAGAGAGGAGAGAGAGAATCTTGAGCAGTCTCCGCATTGTCAGAGCAGAGCCTGACGTGGGTCTTGAGATTATGACCATGAGATCATGACCCTAGGATCACGACCTGAGCTGAAATCAAGAGTTGGATGCTCAACTGACTGAGCCACCCAAGTGCCCTCTTTTTTTTAAGTTAACATAGTGACTAATTTTTAGCAGATTTAGTGGATGCAAATGTATCTTCATTTGCATGGCTGGAACAAAAACTGAGTAAAGCTGAACATCTTCTAAGATGCCTTATTTTTAAAGGAATGACTCTAAATGAAGTAAAACGAGATGGGAAATAAACTTACCTGCATCTTCACAGGTGTTCTTGCATTCCTCAAGTGATTCAAAGTTGTTTTGATTGCCAAGGCACCCACCGTACTTGAAACGTTCACACTGCTTTGTGTCATTGCTGTAAAAATACCTAGTCATATAACCTCGACAGATTCCACTGTCTTCATCCAAAAAGCAGAATTCTGGCTTTTCTAGAAATTATAAACATGTCAGAAAGAATACTCTTTTTTGTGAATAATTTGTGTTGATTAAATGTATAACTGACGAAGTGGAAGTTACTTAGTGAGTAAACATGAAAAGTGAAAGATAAAAGGTAAACATAGAACTTTATCCACAACTGCATAATATTAAATAATCTACTGCATCTACTGTGACATTTAGAATAAGGAAGATACATCTATTGTCACATATAGTTGCTATTGAAATTTCAAGTTCTAAATTTCTTATAGTAAATTAGTAGGGCAATAACTATCAACTATTTCATGAATGGAGAGAATAAAGGCATTTTATTTTACCCTTGGTTTGGAAGCACAAAATATTATGACAAAATTTTGGTCTAATTATGTTTATTAGGCTTATGTGCATTGACATTTAGGAAAGATCTAGGAATATTTCATATTTTTCAGGGGTAGGCTCTCATTAGGGAAAGAGGTGTAATGTCTTGCGTTATTACAATGGTTTCAATTTTTAAAATATTGGAGCAGAAGCTTTGAGGCGTATGGAAGCTTTCAGAGCTATTCTTAGAAGTTCCTGAATACTTATGCTGGAATCTGTATTAGGTGTGACATCTACCACTGTGTCTCTTATTTTTCTTCTTCCAGGCATTGGAGTGACTCCAACAGTATAGAATCAGAAAGGAAATACATGTTCAGGGATTGGAGAGGCATTTGAAAAAAACCTAATACCCATTCTTTGATAGTACTCCAAACCAGACTAAACACAGCTGCCACAAACTTGCGCCACTGTGATCTACATTACAAACCTTGTCTACATGCGTACTCTGTAAAGAAGAGAATTAAATTTATTTTCAAAATTATGACCGCAAGATATATGGGGCTTGAATTTTTTAGGGCAAAGCTCCAATTTCTTCATTTTTCCCCTGCACCTATATTACCAGAGTGGCAAAATGAACTGTAGTATATCCTTTTACATCTTAAAGCAACTTGTTCTTCTGTCTCAGGGAAGCAATACTCAGGAGTGTTTTACTATGAAAAGAGCATATATTTAATAATGTTAAAGATTTCTGCAACAGTTGCAGATCTTCAGAAAAAAAAAACAATTTCCCATGAAAGCACTGTTTTATTAAATAAAACATTCTATTTAATATAGTATAAAATATCTACTTTCTATTACTTCTCAAAGTACCAATTTGGAAGTTATTTTGTTTATTCTTTATTGCCTCTTGTTTCTCAAGGTGAATGTTACTATTATTCCCATAGTAACAATTTGTGGTTAAGTTTATGGCACAAGGGAAAAAAAAACAATTCTAAATTTTTGTAATGCTTTTCTATAAGAGAAAGAGCAAAAAATACATTCAAATATTATTTTGATACATTTTGACCTTAGCGTGTACTTCTTATGAAATTTGAAATCATCTTGACGGAGAATATAAGAATTCTATGTTTAACAAAAAGGAGGAGGTAAAATATATTGCATATAAAAATAGAAAACAATAAGAAACTATGCTGAGAACTATAAATTAAGAAATTATGCAACTACAAGTTGTTATTTATGGGGACCCATTGTAGGATATAAATTTATTTTAGGACAAAGTTGAAATTGCACATTTGCAAAATAATTCTCCTTGGGCCTACGGTTTAAAATAAGGCTACAAATCAAGAAACTCATGCACTATATTCCTCAGATAAAGTAATATTCATATTAAATCTATATACACAATCCTTGGCCTAAACTGATGCTTGGTTAAAACACAAAATACAGACTTCAAGCTATAGACCAACCTCCACAAACCACATTAATTTTCACTGTTAACTTTTGTTCGAGGCTGCATACTTGACAATTGTTTTAAACCAGACCATTTCAAAATGGTTGCCTTTATAACTGTTCCAATATTGATGCTAGAAAACATATCACAGAGTTAACTTCAAATTGATATGCTTAGAGGTCTTTATTATACATTGGTTATGACATCTGAACATTTTTTAACACGTGTGAATAGTATTGATAGCTTTAGTCTCTAATTTCCATGTACTGTATCAATTAAGAATGAAGAGAAGAGGAACTCCTAACTAGGAAACTAATTACCTACCTACCTACCTCACTGCTCTCTAACAACCTTTTAAGCCAAGCAACTTTGCCACCTACCTCCCTGACTCTTGACAAATGTATTCATTCAAGTTGCTCCTGATCTTTGCTCTTCCTTTGACACAGCATATCTCTCATCCCTGGGTCTCCTACTTATTGTCATATCTCCTACAAACGCTGAAGTTGAACTCTACAGATTGGGGATTCTGGAGGCTTGGTGATCTCACTGAGCAAAGCAATGCAGTGAACTGGAGTAGGTTATAATCACAATTGAGGAGCCCTTATTTTGCTCTTGAATATGACCACTATTCTAGGATGATTAAGAACTCCATAAACCTACACAGGATGAACATTTTTGCCTTGTATCTAAGGAAATGATATATATATTTTTTTCTTGAGTTAATTACAATCTGACAAAACTCAGAAAAAAATATAAATTCATAACTTGTTAAAGGTAAAAGAATTGTTTCTCTGAATATGCTCATTTTATAGAGGAAAGGAAAGGGAAATAGGGATTCAATTAGGAGAAGTGATTCCTGTGGTTCTTAGGTAAGCGCCTGTGTATCCCATATTCTTTTTCCTCACATCTAATAATGTATACTGTGCTTTACAGTTTATAAGATTGTATTTCATACAGTGTCAATATTTTTACTGTTTGGAGCCAATTAACTTTGCTAACAATAAGATACTGCATTTTTGGAAAAATATTAACATGAATTAGTAAAAAAAAATGGATTCTAAATTATTAAATATACAATAAATACCATAATTATATGTTAAATTTTATCTGCATGTAACTTTTTCCTAATTTCACATTTTTATAAAAACATTCTAACATTTAAATGTTGGTATTTCCTTTCTTTTAATTGAAGCATTGAACATTTTTGTAAACATTAACTCGGCATTTTAAGAAAGCTATTTTAAAATTTGTAAATAAATATATCCACCAATGGTATTTGTACAAACTTTGCCACTGAATTTATTTTACAAATTTTGATTCAAAGTCTAATGTCTTAAGGTTATCACTGACAAAAGCTTTCAACTCCCTCACACAGTTAAATCAAAGTCAGTAAAATTAAAATACACTGAATTTTGTAGCTTTTTCATGTCTGAGTTAAATAATTTGATCTCATTGTTTAGTGTTATCTCATTCAAATGCAAATAATATAAATGGTAATTGGACCAAGTCAGTTCCTAGACTTTCCTAAAAGGAGAATATCTTTCTTAATATATTGGTACATTTTTTCATGTGCTAATATAATATATTCATCAGGAGATAATTATTTTTAGGTAAAATCAATAAATAAAATAATTTAAATCACAAAATAAAAAGTATGCACACACACTAAATAACATTGACAAGAGCACTTATTGTTAAATATTTCCATTTACTTCTGCATACAGACTGTTGACAACTCAAAGGCATATATTCATTCAGGGGAATACTGGATAAAGCTTGCCAAAGCTACACAATGCTGAGATATCAAGGGATTAGAGCTCTGAGAACTAAAGATTAGAGGCATCTAAAGTACTGTTCCGGAGATGTTGAAATAGCATGTGCATGACTCTGGAATGTGACTGATCTAATACTAAATATCATGCTTTATTAAAATGGGTGTAAATATAGCATCTGAAGGCTTCCCTACCAAATAGCATGTATTTGTTTCTAATTTTTCATTATATCTACTGAAAACACCATTTCAAATATTGCATGGGGTTATGATGAACTCCGTATCAAAGAAAACTAAAAATTGAATTTCTAAGTGCCTTACATACATTCTAGTTAGCATACAAATGAATGTTTACCTTTTTCTAATGTGGTCTCTGTCCTGGTCTTTATATAATCTGTGAGAAAAACGTGTATCAATTACCACAAATTATAAATAAATTACATATACATTTCAATTTAAAAAAATTAGAATGATGTGTTTATTACCATTAAAATTATTCTTTCCTATGTCAATAAATTTCTTATTTTATCTAAAGATTAATTTTAATTATTATAAATATGAAGCCATCTGCATTGTAACATAGTACTGTCTCAAAAATGATGTTGAAAGTTTCTAACACATTGACAAAAGCATGAATTCATGGTGAACTTCATTTGCTATTCAAAAGATCTGTAATTAAAAGTGATTAAGATATGGGGTGCCTGTGTGGCTCAGTCAGTTCAGCGTCTGACTCTTGACTTCGGCTCAGGTCATGATCTCATGGTTTGTGAGCTCAAGACCCACATCGGCCTCTGCACTGACAGTGAGAAGCCTGCTTGGAATTCTCTCTCTCCCTCTCTCTGCCCCTCCTCGCAATGCGCTGTCTCTGTCTCTCAAAAGAAATAAATAAACTTTAAAAAAAAAGTAATTGAGATAGAATCTACCCCTGAAACCAAGAATACACTGTATACACTCTATGTATGAGCTAACTTGACAATAAGTTATATTTTTAAAAAGTCATTAAGATAATGTGAAATATGGAAGTAATTCAAGTAGCCTACTTTGCATATAAAAACAGACAATTTCTATAGAGAATTGATAGTAGGGGTGGAAAAAACCAGAATTATCTTTTTTCCTGATTCCTTTCCCTGAATAATTATCTCAACCCAATTACAAGTTGTATTATTATTTCCAAGTACAGAAGAGAAATGAAACAAAAGGTATCTGTGACATATTTTTTGGTTTAACATCAAAGAATTAATGGAATAACTCCACTCAAGAACTAGGATGCCACTTGTCTTTGACCCACTATATAAAAGTATGGATTCTAAGTTCTAATTTAAATGATAGGTAATGAGGGGTGCCTGGGTGGCTTAGTCAGTTAAGCTTCCCACTCTTGGTTTCAACTCAGGTTATGATCTCACAGTGGTTCCTGAGTTCAAGCCCCAACTCTAGTTGCAGGGCGTGGAGCCCTACTTCAGGCTCCTGAGATTCTCTCTCTCTCTCTCTCTCTCTCTCTCTCTCTCTCTCTCAAATAAATAAACTTTAAAAATTAATGATAGGGGGTGTCTGGGTGGCTCAGTCGGTTAAGCATCCGACTTCAACTCAGATGACAATCTCGCGATCCGTGAGTTCGAGCCCCACATCGGGCTCTGGGCTGATGGCTCAGAGCCTGGAGCCTGCGTCCGATTCTGTGTCTCCCTCTCTCTCTGCCCTCCCCCCATTCATGCTCTGTCTCTCTCTGTCTCAAAAATAAAATTGATTAATATGTGGTTTTAATTTACTCATGTAAAAGTAAAGCTGAGTGATGCTTGTTGTACAATCATTTGGTTTACACAGAAAAGCTTTGGTCAAGGCAGCTTATCATTAGTTGTGTGGCCAGAGAGACAGGCAAAGAGGGAGACTGAGAGAGAAAGAAAGAGAGAGAGAATAAGTTGGCTTATATACCTCTTTCAGACCCAAATCAGCAGTTGGGTTATTTTTTGGAGAATAAAACATCTTTGAAAGAGAAGGAAATGAAGTCTCTTTTTTGAATTTTGAAACTATGTTTCATTCAATAGTCTTTTAAAAAAGATATATTTCTAATTGTATTTTAAATATTAAGGAAACCTCAGGAGTCTTTTTTGTTGTAAATAAAAAACTCTCATTTAATGTGCTTTAATTAGATAGTGAATTGTTATAATAGACTTACACTAAAATATTTTTATATACAACTAATTTGTTACAGTTTTAATTTATGAGAGCAAAAGAATATATACAGATAAACATTATATCAGACTAGACTGCTAAATAGTTTATACTGTTTTGCCTAGAACAGCCATTGGATGGGAACATAGAAATGCCTAATTTCAACGTTCAAGCAGTTTTAAAAGAGATAACTTGTTTGTTTTCTGATTCCATTCCAAGTTTGATTAATTTAGCTGATATACATGTGAATTAACTCAACTAAGTGATTCAACACACTAGAATTTAAATGTTTTTATATTACCAATGATTAGCTTTTAGGATTCTGGAAATAAGAACCATGAACACCCAATTTAATTGATAATTATGCCAATTACAGTCTGAAAAATAGATAAGTTTTACAGTAAATTATCCAAATTGTCATATTTTCCTAGATTTATTTACAACATAACATTACTGGGACACGTGGGGGGCTTAGTCGGTTAAGCATCTCTTGACTTTGGCTCAGGTCATGATCTAATGGTTCATGAGATTGAGCCCTGCATCGAACTCTGTGCTGACAGCTCAGAGGCTGCTTGGGATTCTGTCTCTCCCCTTACCCCACTGGTGCACATATGCGTGCTCTCTCTCTCAAAATAAATAAATAAACTTAAAAAAAAATAACATAGGGGCACCTGGGTGGCTCAGTCGGTTAAGCGTCCGACTTCAGCTCAGGTCATGATCTCACGGTCTGTGAGTTCGAGCCCCACATCGGGCTCCGTGCTGACAGCTCGGAGCCTGGAGTCTGCTTCGGATTCTGTGTCTCCCTCTCTCTCTGCCCCTCCCCTGCTCATGGTCTCTCTCTGTCTCAAAATAAATAAAAACATTAAAAAAAAAAAACCATAACATTTACTAATGATATATTAAGGAGTAATGAGAGTATATTTTACTAATTCCCATTTTAGTAACTCCTTTAACCCCAATATATATGAATTCACATTTTAAATATTTTATTAAAAATATTAAAATGTAATTAATATTCAATAATTTAGTTCATAATTATAGGACACATTTTAGGAATTGTAACTTAATCTATTCTTTTTTCATCTTTTTTCTCTTGTGTAGGAGAGCAGAGAATAAGACTAATTTTTAATGTTTCTTATTTGTTGAAATCAGCCTAGAAAATATTCTAAGCAGGTAGGAAAATGACTATATGGACAGAAGACTCTCATTAGTAAATAGGTCTTCACAATCTGAACAAATAAAACATGAAATGACAAAGTTAAAAATAAGGAGAATGGAAAAAGTATTTACATGCTCTTTAATTCCTTATGGAGAAAATCCCCATGAAAAGCCCCATGAAAAGTCACTACTAGCCCAACCAATAAAATAGTAATTAATATAGACAGCATACTTTCTAGAGCCTTTAAACCTGTTTGAGGAATTGATGAAATTCTATGAAATTAAATATACCTATTTTAACTTTGCTGTAGAGGCTGACTGGTTATAAAGTTAATGAGAATTTGATATCTTTCATCTACTTCTGTAATTTCCAACACTACAATGTGCCTATTTTCCCAAAAATAGCAATCAAAGATAATGTTGTGGGAAAAAAAGCAACTAACCCAAAAGGCAAAACATCTTGAAAGCCATGTATCTAAAGCCATTTTGCAAACTTTTTATTTTTTAAAACCTATTAACTTTGTTTCCATGCCTCTATTACATAGGTAAAAACAACAAACAAAAGTATCCATATTTGAAAACAACTAACAAAGCAACTTTACATGCACAAGGAGAGCTGTGCATACATATCCAACTAAACACATTCATAGTTCCTGAAACGTTTGGCTTGCCCTGTTCTCAGGCTTGGTAGTTCACAAGCTATAGTTGTCATTGGTCTTCCCTCATAATACAGAATTTCACCTTTCAAGCCGTACTACACAATGTATGTCATATGTTTTATGTGCACCATACTTATACCATCTTCCCTTTCCCTAGGAAAAACACTTAAAAATTGGTATGAATTTCTGTAATGAAAGATCTAATAGCATTCTGTCAATAATTTATGCTTAAGTAATTACATATTAAACAAAAACCAACAATTTCTTAAAATAGTCACATTGATCTTAGTTAATTGTAAAATAATTAAGTTCTCTGCATAAAGAGGACCACTTTTGAGAGATTTCACTGGCTGCTTCTATAGTATTCATACCTTATCATGTCAACTAAGCAGCATGTTTTACACATGAGTAAAAATTGAAACTACTTATGATGAGCATAATGAAAAAAATATATAATTTTGTAGACAGAGACATGAGCAGGCACGGCAGGATAAAATGACAACATGTTGATGTCGTTATTTTCTAATGTTTCCAAGTGCTTTCAAGCCTACAGTCACATTATTTACTGGAAAGGATCTTTCCCTTGAACAAGTAATGTAAATATTTGTGTAAGTAGCATTAATGATTTGTCTATGTGATTATCACATCCTCAATGTGCACAGGAAGAAACAGAATTTCAGAGAGTAACAAGTAACATTCAGGTTGAAACGAAGCAAAGCTTTTATCATGTTTATTACTTTTTCTTTATTAAACTGTTATTCTATTTATAAAAATAATATGTCCATCTTCATAGAAAATCAAATAACCATGGTTGTGTACTATCTGTTTCTAGACTATTTATTCTGTTCCACTGATTTCTGTACTTATACTCACATCCTCCTCCTCAATTTTTGCAGCTGTACTATAACTCTTGAAATCAGATAAAATTCTCCAAACTTGCTCTTCTATTCAGAATTGTTTTGCCATTTTAGGTCTTTTGTATTGCATATCAATTTTAGAGTTGACTAATTAATGTACAAACAAAAATGTGCTGGAATTTGATTGGAATAGGATAGAATTTCCAGATCCATTTGGGGAGAATTTATATCCTAACAACAATGAGTCTTTCAATCTCTTAATAGGTTTTCTATCTCTGTTTATTAAAGTCTTCTTTATTTACCAATGACTTTTTAACAATGTTTTATAGATCTCATTGTACATGTTGTGCACTTTTGAATTTACATCCACCCCTAAGAACTTCATGTTCCATTATTTTAAATGGAATTGTCCTTTTAAAAATTTTGTCTAATTTTCTATTTGTTCATTGCCAGTATATGTGTATATAAATATTTACACTGTCCTTTCCTCCAGTGAGATACCTAAAATCTTCTGCAAGTTCTTATAATTTTTCATCAATATATTTGGGTTTTTTCCCAGTTATATGAGAACTCTGGGAATTGTCCCACTTACAAATCACTATAATTATTTTCTCAAACTTAAGGAATTTCATCAAATGCATGCAGTTTTGTTATTCAGTGACAAATTCAAAGGGACCCTTATCCAGACTTTTTCCCTTTTTCTCCACATATGTCCATTGTCTCCAACATATTATGCCTCAGAGCGCAGTCACCTCAATCCCCAATCTCCAATTCCATATTCTCTACCAGGGAGACCACCATGCTGTGTTTGGACTCCCCTCCATTGACTGTGGTTCGGAAGCACGTTCATGCAGAAAGCTGAGAGAAGGCAGGCCTCACCTCACGTGCCCCTTCTCTCAAAGATCGCAAGCCTGCACTGCCTTTTTTGTTTTAATTTTGTTTAATGTTTATTTATTTTTGAGGGAAAGACAGAGCATGAGCTGGGAAGGGGCAGAAAGAGAGGAGACACAGAATCTGAAGCAGGCTTCAGGCTCTGAGCTGTCATCACAGAGCCTGACATGGGGCTCGAACCCATGAACCATGAGATCATGACCTGAGCTGAAGGCAGACACTCAACTGACTGAGCCAGCCAGACACCCCTGCACTGCCTTTTGATCAATGTCTGCAAACAGTTGCTTCATATATTTTGCCCACTTTTCTAGTCATTTGTATTATGAGAGAAAATTCAGTTCCAGCTACTCCATCATAGCTGAAGATGAAATTGCTCCTTTGATGATTTTTTTAAAAGTCTGGCAATGCTTTTTCTATATGCCAGCTATATCCTTAACAGTAGCTTTCTATATAAAATGCTCAGGTATTCAAACAATAAAACATAAGTGGCTTTTGAAGATATAATAAGGATATGGAAGCAAGAGACTCGTATTTATACATTAGGTATATAAACAGATAATAATGTTTTAGAAGATATTATAAGCAAGACAGTCAGTGAAGAACCAAATGATTATGTTTGATTAATTCCTAAAGAAAAGGGTAACCTTTGCACAATGGTGAAATAAACGATTTGTGAATTGTAAAAAAGAAATAAGTATGTATTTCAGGAAAGAGGCCAGGTGATGAAAATGTGTTGGCTGCTAAACGAAAAAGTGAGAATTACAAAGAATGAAGCAACCAGGCCTCTGAGCCAAGGTGCTGAACCTGAGTGATATTCAACTCAACACAGAAGGATACTTGGCCCAGTATGGAAGAGAAAGAGGTATAATGAATGGAAAACGACCCGGCAATCACAAAAACCAAAGGCACTACAGAGGATCACTGAACTGCTTAATCTGTGTTAGTAACATTTCCAGCACATCTATGGAGAAGAAAGAAGGAAATAAGTGCTCTGAGGTCAAGGAAATACATTCGCATCAATCCTTTTCTGTCAGCTATGGAACATACAACAAAGCACCCCACAGAGTCACAGAGGAGAGAAGTTCTCTCTTTTCACCACACTGACATTTTCCCACAGGCAAGAGCATCATGATGCCAAGGCTGTTTTGTGAAAGCTATTCTGGAAAACATTATCAAAGTGAAAATGCACAGCTGCCTGTTTTGCGAAAAAGCGAAAAAGCAAGGCACCTAGCGTTACTAACTAAAGATATCGTCTCTATAGCACTACAGTTTCACTCAACGAGCTAAGAACACACTGTGGGGAAATTTGGGGCTACAAACTGGGGAAATAAACATAATTCAGCTTCTTCTATCCTTCAAATAGCCCACAATTCAGAAGAATAAAACAGAGACAAAAGCATTCAAAATGTGACCAGAAGTGATTTGGGATCTATCACAATGAGATGAGATGAAACCACATTATAGTTTGTAAAATTCAGGAAACAATGTTGTTTTAATAGGATTAAAGCAAAATAAAAGTGTTCAATAAACCTTAACAATATAATATATACTTTTAAGCATTATTACTTAGTAAAAATATGAAAAGTTGAGCTCAGTAAAATCTACAGGGGTCAGTAAGTATAGTATTTTCTACAATATTCCAAGGTCCCAGAGAAAATGACTTAATTTTCATATATATATATATATATTTCTTCTTTTTTTAATAATAATAATTATTATTATTATTATTATTTTTGAGAGAGAGAGAGAGTAGGAGAGGGGCAGAGAGAGAGAGAGAGAGAGAGAGAAAATCCCAAGCAGGCTCCTCACTGCCAGTGCAGAGCCCAGTTCGGTGCTTGAACTTACAAACTATGAGATCATGACCTGAGCCAAAATCAAGAGTCAGATGTTTAACTGACTGAGCCACCCAGATGCCCCTATTTCTGCTTTCTGATGCAGTTTAGAATTTTCTCATTAGTAGCCACTGAGAGCCTCAAAGTGGATTCTCAGATTCATTATTTTGACAGGAATAGCTATAAGATCACTGTACTGATAAGGAAAGACTAAGTCAGTGTGACTAACAGTTTCTTTCCTGCCAACTCACAGCTGCCCAGGAAGACTGAATTATACTCATTTCATTGCAGATATAAAATCAGTGAACTTAAAGTTTTTTCTTCTTTATTATGGAGAAATAAATATAGGATAATAAGTGGGGCTTAATATAACTTATGATAACTGATATAAACAATGAAAAACGATATTTGCACAGGAATGCCAAAAATGTGAACAAAATGTTCCTTGGAATGTTAAAATAGTTTAACTTTTTTTTCTAAAATTATCAGATCTATGATTAGATCTAATAACCCTGAACTTTTTGAAAAAGTTAAAGGAACCTAATGGCTCTTGGGTAATAATTGTCCCCAGAAACCTACCTCCTATACATTTTTCTTCGCACTCTTCCAGGCTTTCAAAGCGATTCTGATTTCCTTCACATCCCCCATATATAAATTCTTCACACTGTTGAGTGTGAATATTGAAAAAAAATTTCGTAAGGATTGCTCTGCATGGGCCATTATCTGCTTTCAAAGCACAAAATGAATGTGCAAGTTTCAGTGGTGGTAACCCATCATCTACAAGGTAAAAATAAAAGATATATAAGCTTTCATCAACACTGCAATAATGTTCTTTATTTTCATTTCCTTTTCAGAATGTCCTAATTTTTCTGAAAAAGTACAACAGAAATAGCACAGGCTGAAGAAACCATGACAAGTTATTCAAGATTATCAAACAGGTACACAAAGTTTATAAACACACCAATGAAACAGGTTTTATCAACTATTAAAGTTTAATAGTTGATTACTGATTATTAAAGGAAAATGTAGAATAGTTTTCTAGACTCTTGTTATGGATTTGTTTAAAAATATACCAGTTGATCAATGTGGAACTGAGTAGCAATTGTAAGGTAACAAGTGTGTTGACATTAGAAATTAAATAGAGACATCTTTTTAAATTCAACAGTTTTTAAGGGCAGACATTAATATCAACTCTTTGCTTTGCTCTCTAATCCACAGTTGTGCCATTTTTTACACATAACTTGTTACAAACAATAGTATATCTAGATTCATATATATGTGTACTATATCATACCATGTTAAACCATTTCCCTAATTATGAAAGTATAGGTGTTTGATATTACAAGTACATATATATCATGGTCCATTCTTTTACTTACCATGGTTGGTAACGGTATTTTAGCAATGTTGAAAAAGTTATACAACACTATCTATGTTTTAAAATAGAATGAGGCAATTATTTTGATCTTGAGTTAGAATTTTTTTCCCTCAGTATTCCGTCACTTATTTTAGTCACAGGAGAATTTCATATCTTGTGAAGGGAGTTGTACATACAGAAAACTCAATTTTTTTAATTTTAATTTTTTTTAATTTAATTTTTTTATTTTTTAAAACTTACATCCAAATTAGTTAGCATATGGTGAAACAATGATTTCAGGAGTAGAATTTTTTAATTTTATTAAGTCCAACAATAGAAGCCTAATTTTAAAGAAGTTGCATTTGCTTATAGATTTATCGGTATGATAGACATGGACAATTGTGGCTGGTACCACCAAAATAATAAAGACCAAATAATGCCATTTCATACTTCTGAGGATTGTCTATAATATATTTTCTAAGACTTTAAGTATTCACTCTGGTCACTTCTGAGGGATATTGAAACCTCAAAATGACCTAAACCAATTTGCCCTTCAGAGGGCAGCAGTATTCTGCTAAGTGAAAACTGATGAAGTCTAGGTATCTAGACTTTAATACACTATAAAATAATTTACATTGAAAAATATGAATGAATGTCATCATTGTAAAAATATATGCAACATGTTAAAAGCATTAAATAAAAAAAGTTTGTGGATATAAATCATCGAGAAGGAAATCAGTGTTGAATTCCTGTAATTTCAAAATTTCTTGAAATTTCAAAAAATTTCTTGAATTTTTTGAAAGAGAAGATAGGCATATCATCAAAGCTAGAATAGGTAAGTTTATCTAATGTCTTCTACCCTTCAGGTTTTGTTATTTTAATTATCTATATCGAATTAATGTCTAGCTTTAGCTATATTTCAGTAATGTTAAAATTCTCTGTGATAAAATAATTGGAATATTATTTTTCATTTTCTATATGGGTCATAAAATTATAAGTATGCCCTGAAATCTTAGAAGGATTAAAAATATAGCTTTCTATGCATAAGTTATTAATATGCTGTTTCATTCACTCCATGGTAATTATTTATGAACATGTAAATTTTATCTCAACCCCTTAATGCAACTTTTATTTTTATTTATTTATTTATTTTTGGCTTATATATTTTTTTCAATATATGAAATTTATTGTCAAATTGGTTTCCATACAACACCCAGTGCTCATCCCAAAAGGTGCCCTCCTCAATACCCATCACCCACCCTCCCCTCCCTCCCACCCCCATCAACCCTCAGTTTGTTCTCAGTTTTTTAAGAGTCTCTTATGATTTGGCTCTCTCCCACTCTAACCTCTTTTTTTTTTTTTTCCTTCCCCTCCCCCATGGGTTTCTGTTAAGTTTCTCAGGATCCACATAAGAATGAAACCATATGGTATCTGTCTTTCTCTGTATGGCTTATTTCACTTAGCATCACACTCTCCAGTTCCATCCACGTTGCTACAAAGGGCCATATTTCATTCTTTCTCATTGCAACGTAGTACCCCATTGTGTATATAAACCACAATTTCTTTATCCATTCATCAGTTTAATGCAACTTTTAACCATAAAAAAAATCTCAGTTTAATTTATAAAATACCATATCACCATTTTTATTTCTTTGATAATATAATTGACATTTTTTTCAATTGAAATAAATGGAGCTGACAAATTATAGAACAGTTAAGTTTTCAAATTCCAAATGTGATAAGGTAGAAAAACATAGAACAGAGATTTATTATGACATATAGATCTTCATCTACAAAAGACATATATACTTTCACACCAAACACAATTTTCATGAACTGGCTGATTACAAGTTATAATACTGGTCAAACCTTTAACTAATTTGAATTTTATGCACCTGTGCACTTGTCTGTTTTCAGCTTCCTGTGGGGTATGTGCAGTTGAAAAATATAATTTGGGTGTTTATACGATATTTTTAAGTAATTTTTACACCAATTATATAATGTCCCAAAAGCCAATCTCTATAATATATATGTAAATAGTTTACCAAATGAGTAAATAACTATTGATTGACATATATAAATTTAAATCTCATTTCCTTTTCTTTTTAATGATGTACCTAATATTTTATGCCGATGAACTTTTTGAATATGATTGGCTTTAAAATGTGTCTAAAAAAATAAAAAAATTAAGAAATAAATAAAATGTCTCTCAAGGCATATTAAAAGTTTCTGGCATCTAATAATGTGTACTTCAGAATTATAAATTTTGCTTAAATGTTCTTAGACTTCCCCAAAATTTTATTTTCTTAAATTATACACACAGGTGCTTTTTTCTATAGTTCATTATAAATGTTATATATATAAGAGCACTTATATATAATACATATACATTATATATAACAGCATTTTAGAGTTGGTAAAAGTATTTTCCATAGATAAATAGGTAAACATAAAGAAAAAATGATTTGTGAAAAAATATCTTTCCCATTCATCACTGAAATTACAGTTGTCAGTTTGAGTTCAATAATAACTGAAAGCCTTTTCTGAGCGGTAGTATATTTGTGAATAAATGTAAATGCTGTTTATGTTCCCTTTCTTTACTTAAAGATTTAGAATACTGTGACTGACATTCTGAACTGTTAAAAGTTGTGAGAAGCTAGAAACTTTGCCTCAAAGACTCTAAGCAGTGCACTTGATTCAGAGCAGACCCACGATAAGTATCATTGCATTAGCACAATGTATTTGTGGATGCATTTTTATGTGACCGATAAAAATTTGACCTGTCAGTTCTATAAATGTCTGATCTTAGAATAGGTCTCAGGATCTCAGGAGTCACATAAATAATTTTGAGAATTAGCTAGGAATAATAAATAATATTCGGATATTTTGAAGCTTATGGCTTATATCCCATTTTTTCAGAAATTCCTATAGCGCTCCTCATATAATATTATGGTTCCTTATTCCCACGCTGATGCTACCTCAGATATTCAGAAATCTTCACATCTTCATTGATGACTCCTCTGATTTTGACTTTTGATGTATTTGATTGTCCTATTCATCATGCCAAAACTTTTACTTTACATTTTGTCTATTAAACAAATATCGCTCCCTCAACTTGCTATTTAGTAATTATGCCACCAGGTGGCAGGCCATCACCACAAAAACGAAAGCTAGTACCATATTTGTGCCTGTAGTAGTAGTAACAGCTGTTGTTTATGAATTGTGCTCCAGACATTTTGTAATTGTATTATTTAATAATCACAACAACCTTCTGAATTAGGTATTTTTAAATACCATTTTAAAAATTATAAAATAGCACTATCGAAATTAATTGCTCAGTTCACACCATAAGTGCTGGCTTTAGAATTGACCCCCACATAGTTTTACACCAAATATCTCACACATTCTTAACATTGAGTGATACTGTCACAGATCTGCATGACTGAGATTCCTAGATTGGCATTTAGGTCAAGGACATAGATTTAATCCTAGGATTTCCACTCAATACATTTTTTTTCTCAAATTTACTTTATAAAAACTAAAAATGTTTCAATAATGAAAGCAGGTGGTTTTACAAAACTTCCCAAAGGAAACACTAAGAATTAATTGTAAACTATATTTTATTAAGTTATTACCTAGTTCTTTATCGTTACTGTTCACATTTTAATGTATTTTTTAGATGAATCATGTATTAGAATATTGTGTTGTCCCATCAGCTTACGACCCACACTTTGCACATTGCTGACGTGGGGGAGTGATGAGGTGCACTCCCTTGAATGTGGTGCCATGCACTCCATCCAAAAGGGATGCAAGTCTGTCTTGGTTTTTATTTCTTACTTTGGATAAATCCTTTTGAAAGTTAACAATCGTGTGTTGATCATGTGTCAGACACTGCGTGGTCAGGGCGGATGTGATAGTACAAATATCAGGTGGCAGCAGACACCCTGCCCCCCCCCCCCCAAACACACACTCTCATGTAGCATGCAGACACTGAAGACTTACTTACATAAATATTCAGGACATTCAAGGTGCTGTGTTTGTGTGTACTAAGATGCCTAAGCTTGTCTGAAGGATCAGGGAGAGCTTTCCTGAGACTTGAAACTGAGACTTGAGGAAAGTGTTAGTGACAAGGATCTGCCTAACACCACGTAACTAGAAAACACATACAGAGCAGTATAACAGGAATTTAATCTGATGCAGCCAGACAGAATTATGGTTTATATTATGTCATTTTTCTCATTGATTTCTTGTATTTTATGTCTCATAGTCTGAGGATTACAATCTCACTCTCCCTTCCCCCTGCCCTGGGATGTTGGATAGAAGGCTCATGATAATATTTGGGGATATGTCACATCCCTTTTAGAGTCCTCATTCTCCTGGAACTTGTTTGGGAGTCTAGAGTTTTAATGGAATTTACTATTTAAGAATGCAGCCATATGCTCTGACTTCTCCCTGCCACAAAATGTGCCAGGTGCTTCTACGCAGTTCATATAACAACCATATGAACATAATTATTTACATCTTTATATATAAAGATACTGGGAGTCAGAGAGTTTACATAACTCACCTAATTTTGCAAAGCCACTGAGTGACAAACCACACATGCAAACTTAGGTCTGTCTGATTCTAAATCTTATAAAGGACACCTGCTTTTCTTTAAATTCTCCCTGTTAATCTTCTCTCTCCCACTCTAAAGGAATTTTTAAAACAATCTTGTCACTATCGTTTTTTTATTATCAAAAGGTTTATTGTTTTTCATCCTCCCCGCTGGTTAGACTGATTAAGAAAAGGTCTACTATTCCCTTGTGAGAGAAGCAATAAAACCTTATGTTTTCTTATAAGATGATAATACTCTATTCAATCAAATGGTATACTTCTATAAAAAGATGTCATGACTTTGGCACAGTGTGATAAATGGTATCTTCAAAATTGAATGGATTCTGATATGGAATCATGTTATTGAAAGATTAATTAAAAACAAAACCCCAAACCCCAAAACTGGTTAAGACTGTGCAGCTAGTCAGTTTAGTGACCTTCAAGTCTAACTTTGAGATAAAGATGTTTTCTTAGCCAGCTTGTTTTTTTCTGAATTTATCCAGAGATTTTAAACTCTGGCTTAATTATTGATGGGTTAATTCTGGCTTGTTGGCCGACTGTGGCAACAACAACATTTTCAGGAAGCTTCTGGTGACCTGGCGTGCATTTTCTCAGGCTAACTGAGGAGATTAGATTAGGTGAATATTGGGGATCCTCTCTCCTCCCACCTCCCAAGATGGTTGCCCGCTGTTTCCCTGTTGGGATTTTATTCTCTACATTCCTTCTCTGCTCAACTTCCAGAATATCGGAAGCTATCTCTTTTGATAAATGGGGCAAATGAAGAATTAGAGCTTATTTCATAATGCCTAAATTCTCATTTTATAAAAGCAGATTATAGTGTTTATTAAATAGTTTCATTTTTAGGAAATTTTTATAACAATTTTTTTTTTTTTCACTGACAATAGAACAGTCTCTCCATGAAACAGATTCTTGAGAACTTGGTCTGACTCATCACTGCTTCCCTAGGACCTACCAATCTCAGGCACATAATATATATTTATTTAGTCTTTATCAAAAGGAAATATATTGAATTAAATCACTTTAAAGAGTGGTTAGATATATGAAATAAAAATGTATTTATGGAAGTCTTTTGTACATCATAAACATTACATACGAATAGAAGCTATCACTTTGTTCATGTTCTCTCACTATTACCAATGACTTGAGACTTCTATCAATGTTTTACTAATTTGCCACAAAAATATTACTTTTAAGAAAGAAATCTATAATAACAGTCATGGTACAGTCTTCTTTTTGTTCTATTGCTGATTGTTAATATTTTGTTTTTAGATACAGAGCTTCCTGGGATGAGAACTAACTTGCACTAAGCCAGATCTCCCAGTGTCCTGTGTGGCTAGGTTCTCACACTGGACTCATCTGGGAAGTTCTTATTTTGAGAATAAGGCAAGAAAAGGAGAGAATGTCTGTAGTTTCCTTTTTCTTTTCACACTTATCCCAGCCAAAGGGTGGCATCACGGTTCACAGAGAGCTGTTTCTACAGCACTTTGCTACCTGCACTTGTCCAGAGATCCTTCAGTGTTAAGATGTTATAGCCTGAAAAAAAGAGCCTTCCTTGCTAAAGTGACTTTTTTTGGTGTAAGTTTCATTTTTTTGTTGTTTGGATTTTTTTTTACATTTCACATATAAGACATTTCCCAAGAAAAATGTCACTTCTGCAAAAGCTAATTTTTCTACACAATGGAGAAAAATACATTAAATTATTGAATTAAAATTGAGAGCTTTAACTAGCTGAAAAAGATGAATGCTTCTAACATTTTACCTGTGACATCTGTATATTCCTCAGCATCCTCGGCGACAGCACTAAGAGGGGCAGAAGCACAGTTAAGCAGCAGACACACAGAAGTCCAAAAAATCTGTTCTTTCTTCATTGTAGAAATTATCTCTGAAATACAGAACCCAGATATATTTAATTAAGAGTAATGTCAAATTGTCTACAGACTGGTAGGAATCTTATGCATGCCTCCACATGTAAATTTCTATGACATTTAATGTGTATTCTCACACACTTCTGTCCACAAATTCCATGAGTCATATTTAAAACGTGTATGTGGCATTTACTACTGTAGACAGACATTCAGGACATATGTCTAACATTCAAGTATGTAGCTCATGTTTCAGCCTTGAAAATGCAAATTTAAAATGGCAGTATTTGAGAGACATGGGTAAATCCTCATCAACATGGCTAAGTATGTATTAAGATCCATTTTCATATGCGATTTTATCTGCATCAGTTCTAATGCAAGAATATTTGCTACCCTTCTTTCTCAGCCAGAATTAATTACATTTTAATATTTTGTACATTCTTCTGTTATTTCACTAATGCAGGCAACGTTAAATTCCTGATTTCACTTTCCCTTTGTTTCAGTACTTTTATTTATTTATTTATTTAAAAAAATTTTTAAAAATATTATTTTTTAAACGGGGGAGGGTCAGAGAGAGGGGGAGACACAGAATCTGAAACAGGCTCCAGGCTCTGAGCTGTCAGCACAGAGCCCGACGTGGGACTTGAACTCACAAACCGCGAGATCACGACCTGAGCCGAAGTCAGACGCTTAACCGACTGAGCCACCCAGCGCCCCCAGTACTTCTTTTAAAAAAAAGAAAGGCATTTTACAAATTTTTGTCTTTGTTTCCTTTAAAATAGATTTGTTTTTATAACCAATTTCCGAACCAGGTTTTCTATGAGAGAGCAAACAGAACTGCAGACAAAATACATGTCTAGCATTCTATTGAGTCCTTTACCTCAGTTCGTCCACCTCGTTTTAGGCAGTTATTATCTGATTCAAAAGAGTTTAACAGAAAAGTGACTTTAAGTGATAAACCAACACATTTACACTCTGAGGGAAATAGATTTCAGCAGGAAAGTGAGACTTCCTCTTTCAAAATGATTTAGAGATCCACAGTAAAAACTAATGGAAAACCACACTGAAATTTTTTTAAAGGTTCTGTCTCCTTTGGATTCAAAGGTGGAAGGAAATGTGTTCATGCAGCACAGGAAGAGAAAAAGAAAGAACATAGGCACATGTTCAGCCACTGAGGATGTTATCAGCGTCAGGAAAGAAAACAAAATCTTATCAGTAAATAGTCACAAATGCAGGAATGGATATTCCATCTAAAACAATTTAGAGAATTCTGTGTTTACGCCTGTAACAAATCATAGCTGCAATACACGCCATTAAGGTGTTTGTAGCTTTGTAATAAGTAATAAATAGTCCCCCTTTGCTTTAAGCATCATAAAAATTACTAGTGAAATGTACAACCTGTTTTCTCACAACACTTTGTAAATGTTAACATACACTTGATTTTTAGTCAATAGCAGTGTTACGTACCTTCTATATCATATCATAAACTATTCGAATCCACAAATAGGTATGTATATATATATATGCATATAGATATATAATTTTGAAGAGTCTATCAGCTCAATTTCGAGTCTTTCAAGGACTCTTCTATTTCTATTAGTTTCTTTGAGATATACAACCTTGTTATATCTTGATTGTAAAATATAGCATGTTTTCCTGTCCCATGGTTTAGGGAGCAGGCTGAGGTTGGGTGCTTGAAGAACTTGATGAGAATTTGGGCTTCAAACTCATCAAATTATTCTCTTTAAAATATTGGCCTAGAGTGTTGCCTAATTTTAGTGGTTTTAGACTTTCCTTAGATGTAAGAAACACAAGGCACCTCATACAGTTTAGGTCAAAAGGCCATCAGCTTATTCATTCTAGAGAAGGTAGAATAATCTAGGATCAGAAAGGAAGGTTTGTGGTTGGATCTGAGAGTCGGGGAGCTGAATACCGCCAGGAGTCGCTCATTGCTACTGCACTCCTTAGACAAGCTTTATTCCCCCTCAGTGCAGCCCAGCCTTCTCTACATAGTAGGATGCACCGCACTGATATTTTAAACCTTAAAACATTCTTCCATGAAAACAATGTGACTGCTTCTCTTTATGGACTAGTTTCAAATAGCTTAAGAATAGCACTGATGGTTTCAATTTGGAAGAATTGAAACTTTTGGACCAGTACATTTGAGATGACAAGCTGTTGGGAGACTGGAATCAATTTGGGGAAGCTGAAATGGACTTGTTTCAGGTTTGGAAAATAGGAAAATGTAGTAACCTTGCAAATCTTAACATAAGTGTATGGGTCTTAGGGTGGACAAGTGTAGCTCCAAGAAGGAGCGGATTGTTGCTTCCAGAAGAAAGGAAGGGTGTCGGACAGCTAAAACTATAAGAATGCCCTGTAGCGAACTACAGCTAATTAATGACACACAGAGTTTGAAATCAGGTTAGCAGATTACCAGTCCAGTCCTCTTTCTTCACAATGTTGCCCCTGAAGAGTGGCCAAAAGCACTCAGCCTTCCAGAGCAAAAGACTGATTTGGGCACACCACTGAAAAAATACTATAATTTGTTATGACACTGGTAAAGCTGTAATTTGTGGAGATCACTTAGAGTGAACTGACTTAATTACATATCATTGTAATTGATTTCTTTTTAAAACTTCCAAAAGCATCACTAACTTACATTGCAAAACAGTAAACAAGACGGCAAACCCAAACTGAAGCTGTACATCGGTTAACTCACTATACCTTTCTGCATTCTACTTTCTTGAATATCTGGCCCCATTAAAAATATCTACTACCCAACCTGGTATCGTACAGAAAGATTGACTCAAAGGAGTTCAAAGATCTGAATGTGAAATATAAAACATTAAATCTTATAAAAGAAACATAGGATAATATGTTCATGACAAGGTTGGCAAAGATTTCTGAATCAGGACATAGCACCAATTATAAAATAAAATACTCTTAATCACATTTCATTAAAATCAAGATTTTCTGCTCATCAAGATAAGCACCATTAAGACACTGAAAAGGAAGTTGTGAGAAAGTGTTTGAAACTCATGTATCTGAAGACTACATTGAAAATGTATAAGGAATTAAAAATAAATAATCCAATTAAAAATGGGTTAAAGATTGAATAGGCACTTCTCAAAAATTAAATGCAAATGGAAAATAAGCATATTAAAAAATGCTCAACATAGTCATCAGAAAAATTAAAATTAGCACTATTGTGAGAGAGTACAACTAAAATTAATAAAAGCTGACAACATAAAGTGTTAATGAGCATTTGGACCTTCACTATTGTTGGTGGGATTATGCTATCATCTGAATTATTAGTGTTCTCCAAATTCTTATATAGAATCTTAACTCCCAAATGTGATGGTATTAGGAGGTAGGGCCTTTCAGAGGTGATTAGGTCTTAAGGGATAAGGTTCATGCTCTTATAAAAGAGACCCCACAAATACCCCTCATCCTTTTCACTATCTGAGGACACAGCAAGAAGGTGCCAGCTATGAACCAGAAGGAGGACCCTCAGTCTTACCAAGTCCCCTTTAATTTTTAATTATATAGCAAGAATATATTACGTAAAGGTGTTATGTTAGTGACTAGTTGTGCATGATAATATGTTAGACACTAAGAGACTTAAAAATCTAGAGGAAGCCTTGAATTTACATGTAACCAACAGAGTTAAATAAATATACAATGTTAATAACAATGCCTAGATAAATTGTCAGCATATCTTTGTAGATGCCAGGTACATAGTAGTGGACAATAAATTCATGTTAAATTATTTAACTTGAATAAAAATAGTATTTATCTTTTGGGGGCCAAAATTTAAAACTCCTATACTTAGCTCTGCCAACAGCCTGTTAAGTAACCTTTGGAAATAAATTTATATTTTTAAACCTGATTTATAAAACACATGACTTTTGCTACATTGTCCCTAAATTCCATTTAAGTTCTAAAAATTTATGCATTTTAATGAACACATTTTACACACTTCACAGAATAATCTATAGTTAGTATAGTTTACGTTTTCTATTTTTTACTTTAGTGCTAATTTGCAGCATCAATTTTATCCTTTTAGGTCAAGATGTGTTCTCATAATATGAGTTAGGCAACGTGTTATTAGTTGTTACAGAAATATATATATATATATATATATATATATATATATATATATATGTCAGAATTAAAAAACTTATAAAGGTTTCTCAACTGTAGGACTTTCATAGGATCCTTATTATGGTAATGTACAATTGTATTTTCTATGGGAGAATATAGTAAATGCATTTCCAAATTTATATGGGACTACTGTCCCATAAAATATTTTGGGGAAATACTTTGACAAATAATGTTACATTTAAGGAAAAGTCAGTAGATTTTCTGAACCAGAAAAATATTAAAAAGCACGATGTGATCTGTGCTTTAATAAAATCCAGCATATATGGAAACATGTCAAAAGGGCAAAGTTTAAGGAATTAACAGCTAGAATGTTGCAGAAGATCAGATTGAAATTATGAACAGGGAGTTGTCAGTGGAACCACAGAGAAAAGGGCAGGTAGGAGAGACTTTTTAAGTATTGATAAAACTGAGTGAGTAAATGCAGGATATGAAGGGCAGATAATTCAAGCACATCCTGAGTAAACTGTTGTGTAATCTTAGAAATAGGGAAATTAATGTAAGTATTGGTGTGCATATCAGGGATGAATTCAGACTGGACAGATTGTATGTGAAGGTTATGTCTTCTAAGTGGGCCTGTATAAAGGCAATTAAAAATATAAGACAGGAGCTGGGAAATGTTTCCCTATACCATCATCATCATCGTGAGGTAGGGTCATTTCACCAAGGGAAAGGGTGCCCAATAAGTCATTTCCAGCTCCCCTTCAATTTTATTTCCTGTCTTTCCTGTAATTGCTTGGCTTTATGGACACTACCTACTAATCCATTGGCCTCACTGAAACTGCTAATTCTTGAACAAACCATACAACTTCTAGGTTTAAGACTTTGAAACTACAATTTTTTTAAATTAATTAATTTATTTGAGAGAAGGATGGGAGAGGGGAAAGCAGAGAGAGAGAATCCCAAGCAGGCTCCATGCTCAGTGGGGAGCCCAAAGCAGGGCTCCATCCCATGACCCTGGGATCATGACCTGAGCTGAAATCAAGAGTCATGCAACCAACTTAGCCACCCAGAAACCCCCAAAGCCACTATTTCTTGTCATGGGAATACACTTTTCCGAGATACTGGATTAGCAAACTCCCTTCTTTTAGTTGGTACCCTTTCCAGATATCTTCTCCTCCAAGAGATTTTCTTAGAGCACCATATTTAAAAAGTAACCAGCACCAGTACCTCATCATTCTCTATCCCAATAACCTGGTTTTTCTTTTTTAAGCTTCTTTGTCTCTTCATTACTGAACTGTAGAAGTTCTGTACCTATTATGGACATAAATTCTTTGCCAAACATATACATTATAAATATTTTATCTTGGTTTATGGCTTAGCTCTTCATTTTCATATAAGTATCTTGAGCACCAATTTTTATTTTTAATACATTTGATTTTTAAAAATAATCCAATAGTTCAGTAACTATTAGTGTATCTATAGAGTTGTACAAACACTGCCCCCATCAGTTTTAGAATATTTTCATCAACCTATAAGGAAACTCCATACCCTTCAGCCATTATCTCCTCCCTTCCCAGTTTCCCCATTCCACATCTCTAGGTAACCATTAATCTAATTTCTGTCTCTATATATCACCTAACTCTAGATATTTCATATAAATGGAATAATACACTAAATGGCCTTTTGTGTCTGGCTTCTTTAATTTAGCGTAATGTTTTCAAGGTTCATATAGCAGGATTTCATTTCTTTATATTGCTGAAAATATTTGATTGTATAGACATACCATAATTTATCGATTTATCAGTCAATGAGCATTTGTGTTGTTTCCACTTTTGGGCTATTATGAATAACATTATGAACACTTGTGTACAAGTTTCTGTGCAGACATACGTTTTCATTTCTCTTGGGTATATAACTAGGGGTGGAATTGCTGGATCATACGGTAATTTTGTTTAATCTTTTAAGGAACTGCCAAATCAGCTGCAGCATTTCACATTCCTACTAGTTATGTCTTGCTTTGTTTTTTGAATAACGCTTATCATCACTTACATATTTATTTGTATACATGTTTACTGCCTTGAACAGTAAAGCATTTTCCATTGTGAGCATAGACACTTTATGCAACTTTCACATTCTATGTTTGATACCCAAAAAATGACAAAGTAATACTTGATAAATAAGTGAATTAATTTGGGTATACTTTGTGAGCTAAAATTAGGGTACAGTATCCATCTCTGGATATATCCATGCAGTTTTATTTATTTCCACCACACCCACACACAAAAAATAATAAATAGGGGTTAGCAGCAAATGTGATAGAGTGGTCATTCATCCATATTTCTTTTTCTAAATGTATTGTCTTTTTTAAATTGCATACTCTACTTTTCCGGAAGTATGAAATATTTCATATTTCAAGTTGAAAAATTTGTATAAAAGGAAATTTTTAAAGGAAAATATAACATGAATAGACTAGATTTCATGTTTATAAAATTTTACTCAAGTGGCAGGTATTTTCCAAATCAAAGGAGGAAAAAGAGCAATTGCTAACACCCAATCCAAAGAGATGGTAGTGTGTAGGAGGGATGCCTAAAAGTGAACTTAGAGGGGCATCTAGGTGGCTTAGTCAGTTAAGCGCCTGACTCTTGATTTCAGCTCATGTTATGATCTCACGATTCCTGAGGTCAAGCCTCATGTTGCACTGTCAATGTGGAACTTGCTTAGGACTCTTTCTCTCCCTCTGTCTCTGCCCCTCCCCCCGCTCTTTCTCTCTCTGTGAAAATAAACAAATAAACATTTTTAAAAAGTGTACTTAGAAAAGAGATAATTAGGTGAAAGAAATGTGTTATTTGTTGTTTCGCTATTATGATATTAATATTCTTGAGAGATTATGTGCAAGAAAGGGAAGTAGTCAGTATAAATCTAGGAAGTGAGGAGCCAAAAATGGAAAGGAAAAGGGAAGAACCTTGAGATTTTTACTTGTTGAGGATATAAGCTTATCTATGAACTTTCTATCAACTACAATCCTTTTAAAAAATATGGGGCACCTGGGCGGTTCAGTTGAGCATCAGACTCTTGATTTAGGCTCAGGTCATGATCCCAGGGTCATGGGATTGAGCCTTATTTTGGGCTCCACACTAAGCATGGAGCCTGCTTAAGATTCTCTCTCCTTCTGTCCTCACCCCCCCCAAAAATAATCTTATTCTACATGAAATATTATACCCATCTTAAGAAAACTGAGGCTCAAAAAAGAAGTATGATTTTTCCAAATAGAATGAGACAGCTAATATTTGCATCCCTGTTTCTGTAACTCCAGAGTTCATGGTCATATCACCATACCAAGCTGTCTTCCCAAGAATTGGGGAATTCTGTCTTCAGCAATGTCTATGAAGTACCCAGCTTCTGGCTGCCTACAAGGTTATTCTGCTTGGCAATTATATCACTGTGGTAGAGATGACTATATCCCTTATGGAAACCAAGAGCCATCAAATCAATCTAAGTAATGTCCCATGCTCTGATCCCAAGTAATATCTTTCCTTCCTCCCTTCCTTCTTTTCTCTTTCTCTTCTGTTTTTCCTGCTATCCATCCTTCCTTGCTTCCTTCCTTCCTTCCTTCCTTCCTCTCTCCCCATCTCCCTTCTGCCTTTTCTCTTTTTTAGGTTTGTTTAGTGGTTAACAGAAGGAGTCTGGAGTGAGACTGTGCTATGGGCTCCGTGTGTCCCCCTACAAATTCATATGGTATCTTAACCCCCCAGTAACTCAGACTGTGCTGTATTTTGAGATAAGGCCTTTAAAGACATAATTAAGGACCAATGAGATTGAGGTGGGCCCTAATCCAATATGACTGGTGTCCTTATATAAAGAGGAAACATTAGGATATGGATACACACAGAGGAAAGATGTACTACCTATAAGCCCAGAAGAGAGACCTCAAAAGAAACCACTCTTTGTTGACACCTTCATCTTGAACTTCTAGCTTTCAGAGCTGTGAGGAAATAAATTTCTATTGTTTAAGCTACCCAGTCTATGGGATATTGTTTTGGCAGCCCTGGTAAACTAGTACAGACTGTAAAACTTCACATACCAGTTTAGTCACTTACCAATTATGTGAATTTGATAATATATTTATCCCCTCTTTGCTTCTGTGTACTCATCTATAAATTGGGTATTTTACTAGAACCTACTTCACTGGATGTGAGGATTAAATGTAAAGGAATTAGAATGGTGACTGCTTCAGTAAATTTTAGTTATTATAATTTGTATAAGTAATGTTTGACATCATGTTGGGTGCACTGTAAAAAAACCGAAGCTCAATATTCATGGAGCTTATTCTTCCTTGAGAATGTTATCTCAGATTCTATGAAGGTCTAGAAAATAATTGAAAGCATAGCACTAACTTGGAAAGAGATTAGGGAGAAGCTGAGAAACATTTTTGTACTGATTTGGTTAGTATGCAAGCCAAGAATTCCTGGGCTACAAATTAGAAGATGAGCAGTACGGATCTTAAGGTAAAGTGAATATTCTAAGGATCGCAGTCAAGTGGAGCTAGAAATATGTTGGCAATTTGGCTTTGGTGACTGGAAGAGAACTCAAAAGGAATGGCAATGGACATTGATGTGAATGAGAACTTACGGCAGGATTCAAAGAGCAAAAAGCTCACAGAGAATGGAAGACACTAAGAGTAGGCTGGAATTACAGCATTCGATTTCTAGTACATAATTTTGGGAAAGACATGAAACAATATGTAGACAGTTACAGATCTATTCTACCTTTAGTTCCGGGAATGTACTCTTTCTTGTTATCTTCTGTGATCTGTCATCTTGAAATTAATCTGGAAAAATTTCATATTGTGTAATTGTGTTGTGTATTATCAGCACGGTGCTTATATAATTTAAAGTTCCGAGCTCACATATTATTGAACTTCTTTTTTAAAGTTTTACTGTCAATTTGCAAGATCAATGCATACTTTGCTATGTCTAAAAGGGAGGAATTTCATTTTGGCTGCTTCTTTGTGGTGTATCAATGAAAGACAGGACAGACAAACCTGACAACCAGAAAAGAGGAAAAAACAGATTGAAGAATAACTCCAATTTTCTGCTCAGCAGTCGCTAACGTTGTTATCCTCTTGGTGTTTATTACTGCCATCTACTCAATTTGGCTGGTCCCTTGGGGGCTACCTTTCTGCCCACTAAAATTTGGAGCCTTCTTTTATCTTTAATCTATGTGCCTCCTTGGCTCTTTCACATTTTGGGTGAGTTTGCTGCACACTAACACCAAGGATAATGAATGAAGAAATAGAGAATTAGAATAAAACTTATGGTGAGAGAAGGGGAAGATAAAAACCCTCCAGTGATTTTTAGTTTTCTATTTTCTCTGTGTGTTTTGAAGGTCATTTTTTATGAGTAGTATTTTCAATGGAAAATTCACAAATATTCATAATGACCAGGGTCCAGAAATGTTTGTTGTTTTTTTTTTAACTATTTTTAATAGGCTTCCAACTCTTGTTCCTGGATGGAGAGTTTCTGAACTTGCATAATCTCAGTAAGAGAATTCAGAGCCAGACTTTTCTCAGGCAAAAAATATTTTTTTAATAAATACATTGTGGGAATGCAAATGTTTGGGTGGCTTCTCAAGAAAGGTCTAAGGCTGTGTGACTGCACATTTGCCACATAATAAGTTCTAACAAGTCTGTACAGAGCCTTCTTTATCTCTTTATTAACTCCCCCCCACCCCAACCCCAGGTCCACATTCTTGGAACACTGAGTCATCATTATAAGCATTATTTTGGCATCAGGATTATTTATCTATGAAATAAGGTTAAAATTAGATAAAATGTGATGAGATTCTGGCTATAGGGAATATACACCACATTTGTTTTAAGAAATATTAGAAGTGCACGGTGCCTGGGTGGCTCAGTCGGTTAAGTGTCTGACTTCGGCTTGGGTCATGATCTCACGGTTCGTGGGTTCGAGCCCCATGTCAGGGCTATTTGCGCTGACAGCTCAGAGCCTGGAGCCTGCTTCAGATTCTTTGTCTCCCTCTGTGTCTCTGCCCCTCCCCCATTTGCGGTCTGTCTTTCAAAAATAAATAAATGTTTAAAAAGTTAAAAAAAAAGAAATATTAGAAGTGCAAAGATACAGCATTTATAAAACATCATTTTAAAATAAAGTCTTATCATTTTTTGAAGTGGTTTCTTATCTATTAGGTCACTGTATCTGGACAATAATGCTATACAGCCAATGGCACAGGTATGCTGAATTTATGTTAGAGATACATGAGTTATTTTCCAACATCACATGGCTAGTAAGTGACAGAAGCAAGACTAGATCCTCAACTTTCCCAAAGGTTCCTTAAAGTAAACAAGACTTATGGGATAGAGACTAAATACAATTCAGGAAAATATTATCCAATATGTCAATTACTTATATCTGTCTGTATTTATTTGCCTTTGAAATATTACCTTTATTGTGAATTGAAGACTATGAGCAGGCAATATCACCAAAGGAACTACAGTATAAAAACCAGTTTCTCTGGTTGCTAATCCTACAAGTATAATTGATTAACCAATGTAAGAAAATAGCTTAAAAGCAGGCATCTAGGGAGAAAATCTAAATGAAGACTCAGTCTAAAATATGAATATGAATCCCAAATAATTCTACAGCTAATTATAATTATATGCTTGAAATAACGCTCAAATAAAATAGGAGTTTGCTGTTTTCAACTTTGGTCTTTAGCCAAGATTTTTTTTTTTTTTTAGATTTGTATATGTGTCTTCTATTTCCTCTAAAATTTGGGGAAAAAAGAAAATATGATGCTTTAAAGATTTTCAGGTACCTTTTTTGCGGTTCCTTTGTGTGACTTGTTCTAATCTATTCATTCAATCTTTGGCTACTGGGTGAATTTTTGTGTCCTCTTCCCAAGTATAAGGGACCCCCCTCCTGCCAGTTTTGTTTTTTTTTCCTAAGGCTTTGACCTGTGCCCTTCTTGAATGCGGTTAGCTAAGGTTTGGGTCAAAAGCCAACTTCCCATATTTATGGATAGACTAATGCAGAAATATTTACACAATAACAGAATAATCACTAATGGTGTACCTGGGTGGCTCAGTCGGTTAAGTGTCAGTTTCTTTTTATATTTATTATAAAAAAATGTCAACAGAAAAGTAATGAAAGATGTATTTACAGAAATTGTTTCTATATGTATTTTGCAATTATTTGATTATAAATATTTTTCATGATACCAATTTAATTTTTTCATTCAGAAATATCTATAGTTCAGTCCTCTTTCATCATAACTTCTATGATTATAATAAGCTTATAAGTTTTAAGTAATTGGAAATTTTATTTTTTTCCCCATCTCCGCAATGGGAAAAATGCAATATTTTTTATTAATAACAGCGTTTAGAAATTGTCTATTTCATTTATGTTTGATTCTATCTAGAAAAAACATAGTATTATCACTTAGTTTTCATCTAAATGATATATCTGCACAAATGAAAAGCAAGCATTCTATGGTAGTTAATAGGGGATGGGAGTGAGAAAATTGGGGAAATGTTGTCTAAGTGTACAAATTTGCAACTAGTAGATAAAAAAATCCTGGATATCTGTTGCACAATGTAATAATTATAGACAACAATACTATTTTATAAATTTCAAAGATGTTAACAGGCAACTTAATTGTTCCCACCACAAAAAACAAGTGATAATTATGTGATGCAATGGAGATGTTAGCTAACATGGTAATAATCACATTGCAGTTTCCAAATGTATCAAATCAACATGTTATACACCTTGAACTTACACAAAGTTATATGTCAATTATATCTCAATAAATATTTTTTTTAAAATAAGGTAAGCATTCTGTTTGGTATTGTTAAGATAGTATGAGCCATAGGCAAAATATACTATGACTATGTATTACTAATTATAGTAGATTTAATAAACACCTTCATTTAAAGAGGGAGAGTATTATTGAGAGACTGATGATTTTGTGACCAACTGATCTTATTAATATTTACAAAATTAAAACGGTCTTCTTAACTGGGGAAGGTAATACATGTTCATTTCTAAGAAATCATAAAACACAGGGGCGCCTGGGTGGCTCAGTCGGTTAAGCATCCAACTTCAGCTCGGGTCACGATCTCGTGGTTCGTGAGTTTGAGACCCGCATCTGGCTCTGGGCTGATGGCTCAGAGCCTGGAGCCTGCTTCCGATTCTGTGTCTCCCTCTCTCTCTGACCCTCCCCCGTTCATGCTCTGTCTCTCTCTGTCCCAAAAATAAATAAACGTCAAAAAAAATTAAAAAAAAAAGAAATCATAAAACATAAAGAAAAGGAGAAGAAAATCCTAGAATAGCCATCAACCTACACACTCAGAGAAAACAAAACAAAACAAAAAACACTGATGCATATGATTTCAGATATATGTGAACATGTGTGTATTAGTGTATTTACGTAAACGTGAATAATCACAGCACATATGTATTTTGGTAACCTCCTTTGTCATCGAACATGAGGATATAGGTATCTCTCTAAAATGACCTATATAACCTCATTTAATAACTGTATAATATTTTATTTTTTATTGTTTTAGAATTTATTTTGCCAATTAGAAAATTAAGTTATCACAAACATTACAAACATCAATGTAATAAATATATTTGAAGTTTAACATTTTAAAATTTCCTTCACTATTCCTTTCTGGTACATTCACAGGCAAGGAATTATTAGGACAAAATCTTGTACATTTTTAAGAATTTGCATGTGTGTAAATTGCCATTCAGGTATATAATTCCAATATACACCTTTTTCAGGGGCTTATAAAAATGTTTATTTCTTTGTCTTTGCCTAAATGGTGTGTATGTGTGTTATGTGTGAGAGTGTATATGTGTTCCTTTAAACTTTACCAATCACTCATTTGAACTGCAATAAAAAGTGACTGTCTTTGTGGACAGTATGATGTCTGTGACCAAATTAGAGAAATATTTTACAAAGTATGAAGATGCAAAGTAAAGATTGGTAATAATAAATATATGCATCTGCTCTGGTATACTATTTTCTTTCAAAATAAATTAAGGGTCAAAAGAGATGAGCGAGCAAACAAATATATTAATGTTATTTCATATGTAGGGTAAGACTGCAAAAAATAAAGTGAAAAGAATGGACGTAAGAGAGGAACAAGATGCCTTTTGAACATCAATCTGGTTCTTTCTAGTTGTTAACTAGGAAAAAAGCTTTAAACATCCATACAACTCTAGGTTTTTAGCTGCTAAATAAAGGTTAGAACAGGTTATAATCTGTGTTGATTTTGAATAAAGATAATATGTGGAAAACACACGTAACAGAATGCGTGGCCTTAGTGGGCTTTCCTTAGCAAATTTTCACCCCTGCAAACTCCAATGTGTACAGAAGTAGCAAATATCTCCAGAGTACAGCCTAAAGTTTGATGAGAGTAAAGAACCAAAGAAATGGCCACATTTGTTTTCAGAATGGTAAATGTGACTTATCCCAATTCAGGCAACGAGGAAAAAAAAAATGGAAGGGGGTTAAGTGTGGGGAAAAAAAAAAAAAAGATCTTGTTTATCCTCAATTCAAAGAATCATTATTTGAATCACTGTTTTCAAGAGAATTCCTGACATCTTCAATATCACCAATCATCATACCTCATCAGCATTCTCATTTATAATCCTTAAACTATTTGAGTTTAGCTTGATACTAAACAAAGTAAGTTAGATTAAGACTTTTCTCTCCACTCTGCCTGCTGCGCACTCGCCTGTGCCCCTCCTAACGATGCCTCACAAAATCAAAGAAATCAAGGACTTTCTGCTCATGACCAGGCGGAAGGGTGCCAAGTTCGCTGGCAGCCACCATTCTGCTTTCTTCATGGACTGTTCTAGATGTCTCCTCCGTCAAGATTAAAAATAATAATAATAAGGATAATGTGAAGTTTAAAGTCCGATGCAGCAGATACCTTTACACTTTGGTCATCACAAAGAGAAGGCAGAGAAACTGAAGCAGTCCCTGCCCCCCAGGTTTGGCAGTAAAGGAGCTGAAATGAA
This sequence comes from Panthera leo, assembly GCF_018350215.1. Taxonomy (NCBI): domain Eukaryota; kingdom Metazoa; phylum Chordata; class Mammalia; order Carnivora; family Felidae; genus Panthera; species Panthera leo. The sequence goes on from NC_056686.1 coordinate 173,747,965, forward strand.
CCCGGCACACTGATTTGAACTGTATTAAAATTTTAAAAATTCTAAAAAAAAAAAAAAGAAGAGAAAAGAAAAAGAAAAAGACTCTTCTCTTGAAAAGAAAATTGCAAAATAAGGTGAAAAAACACAGTATGTCATATCATATCACACTATGATGAACATCAGAGTTGAGCTATATACTCAGTATTAGATGATTAGTACTCTTAATAATGTAAGAGTTGTAAACTGGAAAGGGTAATATCTGGGAAACACATCCTAGATAAAGTGAAATACCAAAAACCTTTGAAGTCTTGGGAAGAAAACTTGAGAAATTAGGATAAAGAGCAAGCAAAATGTATAAGAAATGTTATACATTAAAGTTTAATGAAAGGAAAACTCATATAATAAATTTTATTTAAAGGAAAGAATATACCTTTAATGAAAACATGAAATAAATGTAAGGGACAGGATCAAATAATGGCAGGTTCAGATTGCCTTAGATTTTGAAGCACAGTGTGACCCAACGAAGCAATATATTATCATATATAAAAATTATCAAGCATTATTATATGTATCCTCCATACTTCATGTCATAACATCACAAATGTTTACCACACACACACAAAATATAAAACATGAAACTAAGAAGTCCTCCTAACATGTACACTTGGAAGTTTTTATGGAGTGAGTTTAAGTATATTCTGGAATATCAGAAACCCAGAAGCTTCCAGATAATATTTTAAAATGAAAGCTGTCTATGATATGTAATATCATTGGAAGTGGAGTTTGGGAGAAGCGGCCCGATTTGTGAGGAAATTAAAAAGTAAATTCAAGATAATTTGTTGATTAAAATTACATGGAAAGTGAGGAGAGAGAAGAATCAAGGACAATTATAGTTTCTGAGTTAACAAAAAGTCAGTGGATGGTTCCAGGTAATGAGTTAAAAAGAAAAAGAACCTGTTGCCTTAGGAAGGTGATGAATTCAGTCTGAGGCACTTTTGAGTTTGAAGTTTCTGTAAGACATTCATTGGAGCCATGAAATAAGAAGCCTAATACATACATGTGGAGCTCAGGACAGACATCTCTGCCAGAGGTGAGAATCAGGGGCACCCGGGTGGTTCAGTCGGTTAAGTGTCCAACTCTTGGTTTCGGCTCAGGTCATGATCTCACAGATTCGTGAGTTCAAGCCCCGCATTGGGCTCTGTGCTGATAGCATGGAGCCTCCTTGGGATTCTCTCTCTCCCTTGTTCTCTGCCCCTGCCCCACTCACGCTGCCTCTGTCTCTCTCAAAATAAATAAATAAACTTAAAAAAAAAAGAAATGTGAAAATCAAAGTATAAATGATAATTTCTTCTGTGTAGTGGATGAAACAGTTTTAACACATACTTGTGTAGCACTTGCTAAGGAGCGGACATTCTTCCTTTTACAAACTTTAATTTCATGTAATCTGTGACTCTATGAGGGGAGTATGAGGATTAGAACGGAATACCCTAGAACTAAACTCCAAAGAATGAGAATGAGGAAAAGGTCTGAGAAGACGACTAAGAAATGGCCAGGGAAGCAGGAGGAAACCTGGGAAGCTATAGTGATATGGATGCTAAGGGAGGCACTTCAAGAAAGTGTTGCAGGTTGACAATGTCTGAAGCACAGAGGGTTCAAAGGAAGGCATGGTGGTTAGTGTCAATGACATTGTCAGTACCCTTGCAGAATGACAAAAGATTTGAGATAGTTGTGTGGGCAGGTGAGCTGTCGAAGGAACTGGAATAGAGGCTGTGAACACAGCAAGTTAGGGTATCAGTTCATGAATGTATCCGGAAAAATAAGAAAAGTAAAGGGAAACTTCTCTTGAGGGTATAGTTTTATATGTTTCTGCCATTAGAGAGAGGGAGAAAAAACTAAAGCAGAAAAAAAAAAATGAATAGAGGATCCTATAACATGAATAGAAGATCCTGGGCAACAGATGAAGAGGGTCTAAATTTAGACCTGAAGAAAAGAGTATATTCCATTAAAATGAGAGGTGGGGGCACCTGGGTGGCTCAGTCAGTTAAGCATCTGACTTTGGCTCAGGTCATGATCTCCCAGCAGTTCGTGAGTTCAAGCCCCGCATCAGGGTGTCTAATGACAGCACTGAGTGGCTTCAGGTCCTATCTCCTTCTCTCTCTGCCCCTACCCTGTTTGTGCTCTTTCTCTCTCTCTCAAAAATAATAAATAAATATTTGTTTCAAAATGAGAAGTATTCTTTTGGGGGGGTTGAGGAGGTATGATACATTTTCAGATGTGTGAGTGTATGTACGTGTATGTATTTTGCGAAGGAGTTGTTGAAGAGCAAATAGAAAGTCGATGTTGTTGCTGTGATTCAGTTTTCTAGGTGAATAAGAGGTTGAGATTGTTCAAAATGTCAAGTAGTAGTGGATTTTTAAAAATGTGAGGGTTTGACATCTTCTCTAGACAAAATAAAAGGAGGTATTGAAAATTTCTTGTTAAAGGATTTCTGGACCTCTGGGATCCAAAATTATAAATTCATAATAATTGGCCTGTGAAAATCAGTGTTCCTTCTCTCTAGATATCAAAATTAAACTTTTGAAGGATCCAGAGTTGGATTTTATCAATTGGGCAGAGATAAAAGACCACAAGGGCAAGACTTTGAGGAGTGTTGGCAAGAGGAAACATGTAAGTGGTTTGCTATTTAATCATCCACAAATAATTTTTCCTATGTGTACATTCTTTCTTCAAAAAATGTAGATGATATGTTATGCTAGCAATATCACATACTCAGAAATTTAAATATATGAAAATGGCTAAATGCACACTCATGTTTATTTTAGCATAAAAATGTTACATTTTTAATGTAGATATGCAACGTTATGATAATTATCAGATATGGTGACACATCCATCTATCAGATGTAATATTACACAAAGTTAAATTGGTAATGTTAATGACTAGAAGCTAAAGTGGGGGAATAATCATGGTAATATGAATTTTAAAAGCTGAATACAAAAAATATGTCTATTTTAAGATCAGCTAAAATTGATGTTCATGCAGAAAAATATGTTTTAAAAAGGGAAAATATATTAGGCTAGTGAGAATATGGATATCTTTTTGTCATTTTTTTAACTTTTTAAATTGTTTCAGTTTTCTTGTTTGTTTTCATATTGAACAACCATTTGTAACCACTTTTTATCGATATTAGTAAGCCGAAAATGTTCAAAATCTAGATCTCAGGGAAAGATAGCCTATGTCTACTCCAGGAATAAACTTATAAATAATAAGCTTCATTACTCCACTTTAATCGTAGTGATTCCATTTCCCCTATGGTGATTGGTTTAATTATTTCTATATGATAAGTTTCTGACCAATGATATGAGAAAGAAAGTATGCTATTTTCCCGGGGTTCGAGATTATGTACTTTTGAAAAAGATTCTTGCTTTAAATGGAGCCACATGGAAAAGGCCACATGGTGTGTCTGTCCATTTGTCTTTATGTGATGCTTGTGACTGAAGCAATCATCTTATAATATTGAGACCTACCTGAGATAAAGACTATCTGTTGTAAATGATAGAAATAAAATGACAGGGGAACCTGGATTTGTGTTGAATTAACTGGTCTTGAAGCATATTACCTCTGTGCTTTGTACAGTAAGATAATATAATGAAATAAGTAGCCTCATTATCTAAGCTAGTTGGCTGTGGTTTTGTCCTACACCCAGCCAAATGTAACCTGAGAGTTATTTTGCTTTTATTACTTTCACAAACTGCTTATTAACCAATTTTTTTCAACTGTTTTGATAAAGGATGCTTGGGGGATGAGAAAATAGTATCAGTACTACAAAGCCTACGTAAGAATCCCCTTTTCTCATCATTAAAACTGTTTTAACACTAAAATAATGCCTGATGTTTTGCTATTAGAGTCCGATTTTTAAAGTTCTTAAAAATAGTTTGTCTTTTGTTTTTTTTAGTTTTCATTTTTTAAGTAATCTCACTGCCCAAGTTGGGACTAAAACTCACACAGAGATCAAGAGTCACATGCTCTACTGACTGAAGCAGTCAGCGCCCCTACAAGAGTCAAATTTTTAGATTATGTTTTAGAAATATACCCAGGGTAAAGATAAAATATGGAAAACAATGAAGCAAAACATTCTGACCTGATAAGTAAATTAATATTAGAAACACAGGGTGATTCAAAAATAAAACAACAACAAAACACATCCTGAAATAACTGCAGACTATTGACTTTATTCGTGTTTACTTAAAGACTGGCAGTCCACTAGGGAAACATCTACTAGATCTGGCTCCTGTTACAGGAAGTCATATTTCCGGAGACTTGTGTAATGTGAAATTCCCTAATGTTAGTTAATAGGTCACATCATAACACTTATCTGTGTTTTAGATTGTGACAATCTCATTGATAAAAAACTTTGTTACTCTCTTTTACATTCGGAAGCAGTTGTCACATATGATTTTATAAAGCTGGAGAGTTTCTTCTAAGAATAATACATTAAAAGCTGTTCACTGTGTGAGCCTAACTGCTTGTCATGTATAATGTAAGAAATAAAAGTAAAGACAATCCCATAGAAAGGAAATGGTGACAATAGGGAGAAAGAGCGAATATCTTCATGTTATAACCCAAAAATAAAAACTGAAGTGGAGAGCATGATGATACAATTAGATACTATTAGAGATAAAAGAAACCATAGGGATAGGTATTTTTTAAGGAGAAAACTGAATCCCACAAACAGACCCCCCCAAAGTCTTACATTTGCAAATTGGCAGAACTTCAATTCAAACATGGGAATTGCGAACATTCAAGGAAAAGGCACCTGGTTCAAGAAAGACCCACTGTTCTTGCAAATATCTTCCTCTTTTTTCCCCTAAAGTGGATTTCAGGTTATTTACAATCTCTAGAAACTAACATTTCATCAAGTTCTAACTAGGGGATTTTATTCTCTGTTTTGGACCTATGTCCTATAAGTAAAATAAGTCAAGAAGAAACTCATCAATTAAAACAATTTAAAATCTTTAAAAATTTTTCTATGTTTATATCTTTAAAGAGGAAAAATAATCTCCCTTTAAATAATACTAAGAAATACTAATTCTTATTGCTAGTTAAGAGAGAACAGAGACCTGGGAAATTGAGAAGGAAAATTGAGAAATGATGGGCAGGGAGAGAGGAGAATAAAGAGATAATTAGAAGTTATGAGTCGGGAAAATGTAAATATGTATAAATATTTCTAAAAATCTGTAAGTCAAGTCTGAAGAAAATATGATATAAATCTTCAAATACTAAAAATATAATGAACAAAGAGAAATCACGTAGAAACTCATAATAGAGGAAATAATGCCAAAGATTGTTTGTTATATATTTACCCATGATTACCAAAAGTCTTTTATAACAATATGCATGGAATTATATTGTCTAGATTTTACAGTTAAATTTGTAAGACTTTTTTTTTGCTGCTGTTCAGAAGTAGATGTCATTCATTTCTTTGAGTTTATCTTTCCTTATCAGAGTAACTCTGCTTCCCATACTAAGTTTATTTAAAAGCAAAGCATTTCACAACATACTGTATTCATGTCTTTTCTTTAGCAGGAGGAGGGGGACAAAAGTTGGTATTCTATATCAAACCAAAATGGAGGTTTCTGAGAATTCAGTTCTGCTTAACTACTGAAGCCAATAGCTTCAAATAGAAGGAAATAGAAAAGATACAAATGAATACAATAAATACAGCTGTGAGGAGAAAGAACTGAATATATTAACTGTGGTTTTTTTCTATTATTATCAACGTCCATATTTAAAAAGAGAACAATATTGAAAGATCTACAGTTGCTTCTATTTTTCCTACTTTTTATATTTGCTTTTCTAGGTACCCATTATAGAGCAAGATAGGAAAATGGTATTGCAGGACCATTGCTTCTCTATATAACTGTCTATCTATTTATCTATCTATCTATCTATGTATCTATCTATCATCTATTATCTTTTGGTTATACAAATACTGTATTAATTCTAATGAATCTGTTAACTCACATTGAATGTAACATCTATGATCAGAGGGTATACGTACTTTGGAAAAACACAGAAAAATGGTTGAGACCCTCCTAATAGGGTTCAAATTAAAACTTTGATTCATAGCTAATGCAATTCAGGTTGATATTACCTTTTTTTATTTCAAGAATCAATAACTAAAGTCTGGTCAAGTTTTCTAATTTCCCCTCAGTCTCCTGTCATCACAGATTTTGTCTCTGTTTAGACAAATATATTAGAAACTTCTCAATTTTCTGCTTCTGCTTATCTTAGTTTATATGAGAAAAGGACAGCAAAGTGTTAGCCCATGTATGATGTGGGGGGCCCCAAGCAGACTGCCTCAGGATGGGCCACTTTGGCATAATGATTATTCTGAGCTGAAGGCAATCAACACCTTACGAGCTCAAGAGAAATTTTGGGATAACCTGGTGGTTCAGTCAGTTGAGCGTCCAACTTCAGCTCAGGTCATGATCTTGCGGTTTGTGAGTTCGAGTCCCACAGTGGGCTCTGTGCTGACAGCTTAGAGCCTGGAGCCTGCTTTGGATTCTGTGTCTCCTTCTCTCTCTGCCCATCCCCCACTTGTGCTGTGTCTCTCAAAAATAAAAAAATAAATGTAAAAAAAATTAAAAAAAGAGAGAAATTTTTAATTTCTTTCCCAGAATAAGGGTTACTAGCAGAGATGAATTTTATCTTGAGTGACCTCAAGATTTGTATGGCAAGGCAAGCATCTAATTACCAAACATCTGTTCTTCTTATTGCTCTGTGAAGTACATTCCTTTCCTCTGAAGTCTCAGACTCCCTAGCTCAAGATGACATATATGCCTCATTTTGCCTGTCTTTGGAATTTCCATGTCTATATGGATTCCCCATACATACGATATTAAATTTTATTTTCTCCATTAATCTGTCTCACATCAATTTGATTCTTAGTCCAGCTAGAAGGATCTTTGAAGAGGAGGAAGCAGGTAACTTTCTTTCTGACTGGAAAAGTATTATGGTTCCAAATATTAGCTAAAGGTTTTGTTTAATCTCTATTTATTTATGTTGAGAGAAAGAGTGCTCACAATCAGGGGAAGGGCAGAGAGAGAGGAAGACAGAGAATCCGATGAAGCAGGATCTGTACTGTCAACACCCAGCCCAATGCAGGGCTCCATCTCATGGAGCAAACCGTGAGATCATGACCTGAACCAAAATCAAGAGTAGGATGCTTAACAGACTGAGCCACCCAGGAGCCCCTATGAGCTAAAGATTTTATCCTGAAGTACAGTAAACATGGTGAACCAATAATGATCAGTTTTCTCACTCAGTGAGAGTAATTGCTGGTGAAATAAGTCCTCATATGGAAAAATCCTGGAATTTATGCTTGTGCTCTAATGAAAACTATCTGGAGGTGTCTGAGCTTAGTTCCAGATTGAAACTGCAGCTGTTCGTGACTGTACCCATATGTTTAGATGACATCCTGAGTTCAACTTCTCTGAATCACCACTGTAAAGGAACAGGGAAACCCCAGGGACCTGAGTCATGGACTTCCAGGAACCATTAGCGTGTTGATCTTCAGTTACTTCAATTTAGACTATAAAATGTCAAACCCATAAAAGAATGAGAACTGTAGGCCCAGAGAATGAAAGGCAATTGGTGCCACTTCTTTTTTTACTCATAGGATCCAATAAATAGTTCTCTGTTTTTCTTGGTTCCTCCTCAACGAATGCTCATTATTTTACATTTTTACAAAAACCAGTTAGTCTGTCCAAATTGTCATTTCTTTTTCTCCCATCCAAATTCAGTCTAATACATACTCATATAATCAGGAATCCGATAACCTCTTCTTGTTAAATGCCCTACTTAATTCCTTTGATTGTAATTTTCTGAGAATAGAGAACAGAGTTTTGATTTTTTTGTAAGCTACTTTAAATATTAATAATTAAATTAATTTATACATTATTAAACTGTATGGCATTGCATACTTTTTGTATCATGCAAAGGACCTAATATATAAAAAGCATATTGAGTTAATACTCAGCTTTGAAGATATTAAAAATTGAATCTGCTTATTCAAGTATAATGATAGAACTGAAAGATATCTAAAAATGATTTAATCTCTCCCTTGGCTTTTCAAAAAGATCTTTTCTCAAAGATTTCTTTTTCGTTGGATAACTTTATGGCTTATCTCACATGAAAAACTTTATAAAGAGGAGCTCCTGGCTGTCTCAGTTGGTAGAGCACGAGACTCTTGATATCAGGGTTGTGAATTCAAACTCCACATTGGGTGTAGAGATTATTTAAAAATAAAAATCTTCAAAAAAAACTTTACAAAGATAACTTCTTTATGTAGCCTTCTCTAGGACATATTATTACTTGATACTCTTTTTGATCCTAACTCTATATTCTGTTTTCTTTAGATATTTAATCACATCTCAGGTATGTCCTTCATGGTGAGATATAAGCTACTGAGATCTGAGGGAAATTAGGCTCCTTTCTAAAATACAAATACACACATGCACAGACATTTTTTATGCACATTTCTGGGCATCTATGGATGCCCACTCACTCTGTTTAATTGAGGCATCCAGTACCTACTACAAGGAGAGACCGTCACTTGTATGTCTCTGGTTTCTGAATATGGAGATGATAATATGGAATGCAGATAAGTGGTAGTGGGGAGAGTAATGTTGATATAACAATGAAATGGCAAACAATGGTATTTCAAGGACTTTTTACTTTTTAAAGGGCTTTAATTAATGCATGCAAACTTAAAATGGCTTTAAATGAACTGACCATATATAGAAAAAATTTAAAAAAAGAAATCTCTTGCCATGTGAATTGTGGCTAATTTAAGTTCTCCTGGATTAAACATCTTTCTTTAGTTGATACATTCATCAGCAATTCCTTAAGAGAAAACATACAAAGCATACACAAAAAGGTTAATCCTGGGAAGACTAAAATAGGAAAAAAATTATGGGCACTAAAAAAAAGGTTTAGGTGTTTCTAAGATAAATTGCTTATCTCACAATTTTTTGAGAAAGCACATTAACATCAGGATGTGGATGCACAATAATTTCTTTGTTGTGTACCTGCTTCCTATCCTCATGGACTGAACAACTATGCTAAAAGAGATTAAAACCACAGAACTCCAATAAGATATATAGAAATCTGAATAATGTACCCACTTTCACCTGATTATAAGACCAAATTCTAATGCTAAATATAAATTTTGTCTACAGCATTTATCATTTGGGATTATGTTTGCCTCAACTGGTATAAATAATTGAGCTTTGAGGTATTTCAAGCATCTTAATTAATATACATGTAATTGGAGTCCTGGAAAGAAAGGAATGTGCCTAAGAAGGCAAATGGCATCAGATGGAAATGTGGATCTATACAAAGGAATGAAGATGCCAGAGCATGTAACTACATGGGCAAATATAAAAGATTTTTTTTAACATTTAAATCTCTTTAAAAGATAATTAGCTCATCAATTTGACAAATGTATCCTACTAATATAAGATGTTAATAAAATGAGTTTGGAGCATATGGCTAGTCTTTTTAGCTTCACAAATTTTCTGTACATCTAAATGTATTTAAGTAAAAAGTTTATTTTAAAAAGATGACTAATTGAAACCAGAATAAATTTATAACATGTAAGGAAACAAAGTATATGGCAACAATAGCACAAAGGCCAGGGAAGGAAAAGTAGAAGTACACTGTTTGAAGTTTCTTGTACTATTAGAGAAATGGCTTAACATCTCTTGAAAGTAGAATGGGATGAGTCAAAGATGTGTACTCTCAGCCCCCAAACAACCACTAAAATAACAACGAATGATAGCAAATAAACCAACAAAGGCAATAAAATATTATCATACATAATACTGAATTCAAAAGACCCCAAGTAAGTAAAAAAGAAAACAAAAATAGTTAGGACCAATAGAACAACAGCTAAGTGAGAGACATGAATTCAAACCTATCAATGATCACATCAAATATAAATGCTCTAAGCACTGTAATTTAAAGGCAAATATTTCCTGATTGAGTAAAGCATCAAGACCAGATTATATATTGCCTAAAAGTCCATTTTATTTATGAACAAACAAGTGAAAAATGAAAAGATCTTAATATAGACATAAAAGAATAGAGAATGTACAAACCACTAATATCAAGAAATGAAGGTTTCACATTATTACAGATTCTAGTATAAGGAAATAGTCGGATGCGTATAAATTTGACAACTTAGATAATTGGACCAATTTCTTGAAAGACAAACTACCAAAGTTCACTCAAGAAGAAATGAATAATCTGAATAGCTTATAATTATTTTTTATTGAATTTTGTAATTACAAACCTTTCCACAAAGAAAATTTCAGTCCCAGATGGTTTCACTGATGAATGCCACCAAACATTTAAAGAAGACATAATACAAATTTTACATTAACTACTCCAGAAAATTTAACAGAAGGTAAGGAGTACTTGCCAATTCAATCTGTAAGCCCTGAATTACCCTGATACCAAAACCAAAAACGACAATATGAATAAAAAACATTAGCCTCCAGGACAGCAATATCAGGTAAAAATAGGTTCCAGTTTGCATCAGGAAACAAAACAGGAAGATCCTGTTTTCAGTTTTTAAAATTTAGGTATCCAATATTATAATATTTGTACTTTTATTCTATTGAGAAAATATAAAAGGAATATTATCATGAATCTAGAATTCTTCACACTGAATTCTTTTTTTTTAATATGAAATTTATTGTCAAATTGGTTTCCATACACTGAATTCTTTTTAATAGTTTTCTGTTTTTATTTTTTATTGTGGTAAAGTAGATATACCATGAAATTTGCTATTTTAACCATTTTTTTAACATCTAATTTTGAGAGAGGGAGAGAGAGAGAGAGAGAACGAACAACTGGGGAGGGACAGAGAGACAGAGGGAGGGAGAGAATCTCAAGCAGGTTCTATGCTGTCAACACAGAGCCCGACATGCTCAAGCTCATGAACCATGAGATCATGACCTGAGGTGAAATTAAGAGTTGGAGGCTTAACTGAGCCACGCAGGTGCCCCTGCTATTTTAACCATTTTTAAGTGTACAACTCAGTAGCATTAATTACATTCACAGTGTTGTACAATCATTACTGCTACCAACTGCTGAAATTTCTCATCACTCCAAACAGAAACTCTGTATGCATTAATCAGTAACTCACCATTTATCCCTTCCTCTAGATGCTGGTAAACTCTAATCTACTCCCTGGCTCTATGAATTTGTCTATTCTGGATATACACATGGAACTATATACTATATGTTCTTCTGTGTCTGGTTTATTTCACTTTAGCATGCTTTCAAGGTCCATTCTTGTAGTATGAATCAGAAATTCATTCATTTTACATTCATGCATATTTGAAAATAGTTGGCACAAAAAAGAGCAAGAGTAGGCATATGATATTTTAATATAATCATTTTGATTCATTTTGTAAGATAATTTGAAGTTTCCTAAATGAATTTTAAAAATATCAAAAGTTTGCAACAAACACTATTATTCTGAAGGCTCATCCCATTACTAAAGTTTACTCCATTTTTAAGTCTTGTAAAGTTAAGAACGAGGTGATGCTTAGAGATGGGATAATATGGGATTTGAGGCGAGGATAGACATTGATATGAATCATGAAGAGGAGAGATAAACTGAGGTTGGCAGCAGAGTGGTGGTGGCACTGAGGGTGTGGTACAGTTGAAGGATGCCAGTGACAAATTATGCTGGTAATAAAAACACTACATTTTATTAGTGCCATATTGATTGATACTTTCACATTTCTGATGTTGAAATAGTCTAATCAACAACATATAATATTTATTCAGTCTACAGAGAATGCTACTATGCTATTATTACATTTTGATTAGGGAATTCCTTGCAGTAAGTCCATGTCACCTCAGGGAACTGTGGTCCACCAGACAGAACAATTGGAATAGAAATACTGCATCACTGGCACTTCTACTATGGATCACGGTGTCCTTTTACTCTTTTGTCTTTAAAATAAAATGTGTTTGTTCCAATTAAGAGAGAACATAGGATCCCAAAGGAAGTCCTAAAGAGAGATGAACATAGCAAATTTGACATGGATCCAGTGCTTTTTGTTATTGGTTCTGGAAAGAAGAAATGTGGCAATGATTAGGTCATCCTTAGCCTTTTGGTAGTTGAATCCTAAATTTTGGTTCTACATGACACCTGCCACTTGGAGAAGAAGTGAAGACAAGGAAAAAAGAGTAGTGGGAAGACTGGGCTCCTGGCGATGATACATCACACCAAGAAACCAGTCATGGAGGATTTCAGAGACCTACTAGAGAAAGAACTTTCTGGAATAACTTGCAACATTTCTTCATTTTTATGAAATTTAATATTCAGAAACAAGGACTTTAATAGTCACTCAATTTCTTGAATTCAGATATCTCCAAGGCACAAACAAAAAATTATAGCTTTGGTATATTTCTATAAAAGGTATAATACATTTAAGAATATTTTTTGTTTTTAGGTGCTCTTGGATGGCTCAGTGGGTTAACTGTCCGACTCTTGATTTGCGCTCAGGTTCCAATCTCACGGTTTGTGACTTTGAGCCCCGTATCAGGCTCTGTGCTGACAGTGGGGACACTGCTTGGAGTTCTCTCTCTCTCTCTCTCTGTCTCTCTCTGTCTCTCTCTGTCTCTCTCTGTCTCTGTCTCTCTCTCTCTCTCTCTCCCCCTCTCTCTCTCTGACCCTCTCCCACTCTCTCTCTCTCTTTCTCTCAAAATAAGTAAATAGACTTTAACAACAACAAAAGAACATTTTTGTTTTTAAAAAGACAAATCTGTAAATTAATTTCCCAAGTTAAATGTTTTAGATGGAAAACAAAAACGGAAGGGTGCTAGAGTCAGGCTTTACTGAAATAGGTGAATTATAGTACAGTTCTTAAATCATGTCTACATAGCAAAAATAAATTGTTGATATAATTAACTTATTTTAACCAATATTACCATTCAACTTATTTATGTATACTAATAAATAAGGTATTTTTTAAAAATCCTATTCTAAGTACTTCCCTTCCCTTTTCATATTGTTTCTCCTGCCCTTTATTCTTTTATTTTGCAAAGATTTTTACTTTGCACTTTTTTTCCTGCTAATTAGGTAGTGATCTGAGTTGAAATGTGTCTTAAAAGTTTGTGACACTGAATTTAAACCAACCGTTTCTAAAGAATATATAGCATTTACTATTTGGTCAGTTGCTAGGTATTCTGAGAATAAGTAAAGCCTTTCGAACTTGGCCTTTTCTTCCAGTAGTTACTCATCTTGTCCAATTATCTTTTGAATTTGAATAATATAGATAAAATAATGGTCAGGAAATTAATTCTCAAGAGAAGAGTAACTTAATATTATAAAAAGTATAGTTTAATAACACAATTTCCCACTTCATAGATTATTTTATTTTTAAATTTAGCAAAAATGTTTATAAAAGAAGATTCTAGTCAGAGTAGTTGTATGACCAACAATCAAGTGAAGCCTAGAGTTACAATCAGGCCAGCAAGCACCAACTGATGGCATAATCCATTTGAACAGGAGCCACAGTTTGATCTAGTCTATTGAATGTAAAACAAATACTTAAAGGTATCAGACCATACCTTTAAAAAAACAAAAACAAAACAAAACTTGTGCCATTCAGCAAACCTAATGGAAAGAGGAACCAAACAGTAATATGTATGTCATTAAAGTTCTCCAACAACATTCTTTAATTTTTTAATTAAAATTTTTTTTAATGTTTTTATTTAATTTTGGGGAGAGAGAGAGAGAGAGAGAGAGAGAGAGAGACAGGGCACGAGCGGGGGAGGGGCAGAGAGAGAGGGAGACACAGAATCCGAAGCAGGCTCCAGGCTCTGAGCTGTCAGCACAGAGCCCAACGCAGAGCTAGAACTTGTGAACTGCAAGATCATGACTTGAGCCAAAGTCGGATGCTTAACCGATTAAGCCACCCAGGTGCCCTTCTCCAAGTATTTTAAAGTTTTGCTTTTACATCTGTAATGTTAATTACCAGTATTTACATTAATATTTAACCCCTTTGATCCCTATGAATATCTTATATAATTTTATTAACCCATAGGCTCTGAATTAAATTGCATACTCCGATACATTTTCGAAGACAGTATTCATTTTTTAGTTTAAAGATTAGAGGAGATATAGATAAAATGTCTTGAAATAATCATGCACTAGAATGATGAATTAAAAACAATCTAAAACTGTTTTTGGAAAGGATTTTCTTAGGTTTAAAAACTTTGCAGTATCTCAAAATTGACATGTTTCCCTTCTGATGTAAATACTATGCCTTTATACATAAAATATAACTCTCTGGGCTGTAGATTTCCTGCTTGGGTTCTGCCCTCTGTGTTTATCACACAATTTACAAAGTCATTTTGTGACTAATTTCCAGAGCACTGAGTCACACTGTGGCTGTTGCTTATCTTTTCTTTTTTTTCCTACATGGCACTGTTTGGCCTTCATTTTTTGGTATTACTTACACAAATGAGCTTTTTCCATAATTAAATAACTTTGTCTTATTATAGTTCGGTGGTTGTGTACTTTTATATTATGTGCTTTTATTGGCTACCAGAAGCAAATTTTAATGTTTCATAACCAACATGAACATGATAGTACATCATGTAGGTATGTGATCTATTGCTTTAATTAACATCATTGTACTACAAATAGTGAAATGATATATATTCTTATTTAAGTATCTTAGAATGTGAGTTTTATTCTTTGAAGGCTTGTAAAGTATTTCCTTAGAGAGATTAGTTAATACAGGCATAAAATATTTAATTTAGTTTACAAGAATTCTAATGTTTATGCTTCATTTTAACTACCAACAATTAAAAGTAATGGAAGAAGGTTCTTTAAACATAAGGCTGCCAGGGAGTCTCTCAATCATATTTCTTTATATGTTAATATATACTATTTAAAAGTAAACCAAATCTTCAGAAAATTCCAATTAAACACACAATTAGTAACAAATTGCTACCACAAGCTAAGAATTACAAAAAAGACTACATCTCACCAACTTCTTACAAAAATGTTCAAGGTCTTCAAGCATAAATATATACTGCATATATATTTGCATTAGAACTAAATGCAAAGTGCTGAGAACTTAGTTTTGCACTGAAATATGAGTTTACTTTGTTTACAGAGAAGAGTCAATTTTCATTATAGGGTTACAGACAATGGTCCTCCCCTACCAGCCTTTACCTCTCAGTACCCTGTTTTTCTCCCAAGAAAAAATAAATAAAGGTTATTTCTCATGGGCTAGAAAGTATATTGCCAAGTACTCACGAGTCAAATCTCTGAAGAAAGTTCTTGGAAAGATTTTTTTTCAAAGCGGAGTTGAGGTTATTTTGTTTTCCCTTCCAGGCACTGAAGAGAAGATTTATCTTTTCTACTTCTTTTAAACAGATCAAGAAACTGGGGAGTGGAGAATAGTGAAAGAAATGTAATCTGATCCTACTAGCAGTGAAAGGGCGAGGTAAGAATTTGATGATTATGTAGCCCAAAGTCGCTCCTGTCTATTGGAGCAAAGAGGGAGCCCCAGAGCTGGTTTCAGAGATCACAGGCAGTTGGGAATAGCCAGGCTTCCTGTTTAGGTCACTCCAATAGTATTTAGGCTAATTTCGCCAAACACTTCGAAAGGCTTTTCTATTATGGACAAAATGAAGGAAACAGAATTCAGAATTACTGTTCTTGAAGAACTGTATCTTTCACTTTCCAGGATTCTTTTTATAATCAGTTAAAAAAAGAAAAAAACACTTTTCCCCTCAGAGCTATATATTTTTACAATATATATTTACTATTACATTGTTACTTAATAAAATGACCTCTTTTTCCAGTTTGTTTTTTCTTCAAATTATTTTATCCACATTATGGGTATACTTAAGAAAACAATCTGAGGGCTTCTGAAGTTTCCTAGGATTAGAGAATTATCTATTGCAGAATGATGGGCTGTGAACCCTAAACCTCAGCTCTTTGCTAGTTTTGCAACTTTGGTCAATTATTTAAACTCTCTGAGCATCCATTTCTTTTTCCCTAACATAATAATAATAAAGGTTTTTAAGTTTGATATATGTAGTAAATGGATTAATACATATATGTATACATATAAACATATATAAAACACTTAAGACACTCACCTTCAATAAATGTTAATTTTTGTGTTTATTACTATTGTTTATATTATGATGATGATAATGATATTATTTCACATAATTTGTAAATTCTTAAATATGTCCAATTGTTCTGCTGTAAGTTGCTGTCATGAGGTTAACCTTTAGTGTTTTCTTTTTTCTTTTTTTTTCAATATATGAAGTTTATTGTCAAGTTGGTTTCCATACAACACCCAGTGCTCATCCCAAAATGTGCCCTCCTCAATACCCATCACCCACCCTCTCCTCCCTCCCACCCCCCATCAACCCTCAGTTTGTTCTCAGTTTTTAAGAGTCTCTTATGCTTTGGCTCTCTTCCACTAACCTTTAGTGTTTTCATAATGGAATTATGATCATATCAGACTAAGATCACTAAAGATTTCCTATGATTTCAGAATCTACTATTCCATTAAGGTTTCAGTCATTTGATCAAAAAATCCATCAGTTTCCTGTTTTTCCCTTTTTAGATTGTCTTTGTGCCTTTGGCTTTTCTTTTTTTGTTTGTTTCATTCCTTTAATCTTTGTGAGAGGGGTAACTTTTCTTCTTCTGTATTTTTAATATTTATTGAATAATTATTAGGGGTCTAGCACATAAATAACCTCATTTAATTCTCACAACTAGCTTATGAAGAAGGTGCCCAGGACAGGCCACCCCAAGATGGCTCAATTTGGCATGAAGATTATTTTTTATTTAAAAGCACTCAAAACTCAGCAGATTCAGAAAAGACTGTTTACCTTCCCCACGACAGCCTAAAAGGATTTAGACAGAGGATCTGCTTCGGAAATAGAACTATCACTAGAGATAACTACATTATGATATGAACTAGGCATGGTAGAGAAGAACCTAGCAAGACCTGTTTGATCAAAGTCTCTAGGTCCTATTGTTTTTGATAGCCCTGCAAATGTTTGTTTACCGAATATTTACTCTTTTTTATCTTCCAGTGAATTGCATGCTTTCCGTTTGAAGTATCAGACCCCTAACCCCTCCTTAGTTCAGAGTGACACATATACCTCATTTTGCCTGGAATTTGGAATTTCCATGTCTGTGTGGATTTCCCATATGTACAAAATTAAATTTTATTTTCTCCTGTTTATCTCATGTCAATTTAATTCTTATTCCAGCTAGAAGGACCTTGAAGGACAAATAAAATTCTTTCCTCTAGACAATGGTGTAGGAGAGAAAAAATAATTTTCCCTCTACCCTTCTAGGTTCTTGGGTGAGACCACCCTATAATAAAAGATTTACAGGGAAAAACAAACAAGTTTAGTAACATGTATACTTTCTGTATACATAGGATATACCCAGGAAAACAGAATGACTCCTTGAAGTGGCCCAAGCTACGGTCTTAAACATCTTAAACATCTCTTTGTTAAAACTTTGGTTTTAACAATGAAACTTTGCTGCATAATTACCCCTTATTAACTCAGACCCTGCCTCTCAAGCATATTCAGTGTTCCCTTCCTACTCACATTTGTGAGGAAATTTGCCTGGTTTTGGATTGGAATGAACACTGATTAATTTTGGGGCTAATCTACAGGCTTTGTTGGGGTAGAATTAAGCTCAGCCAATCAGATTTCTTTTTTCGAACTTGAACTAAGAGCTGTAGAAAAAGTATAGAGTAGGTGCCAAGCTCTTAACTAAAAAGCTGACATAGAGAAAGGGCTGGCAGCTGTAATGATATATGCAAGATGATTATGTGGAGAGAGAATGATGAAAAGAATGACAGAGAATGTACAGCCTCTGAGAGGAGATGAGAAAGAATGAAAGCAAGACAAGACTGGGAACAGGAGAGGTGAGAGAGGGTGTCTGAATTCTACAGCAAAGTCCTTCTCCAGTTCTACTTCCAGTTCTCCTAAGTACTAAAAACATACATCCTTGTAGTACTCAATCCCTGTTTCCCTTGTTAAAAAGATAACCAGAGGCCCAAAATGGCATCACTTAGGCCAAGTCACTAAACTGGGGCTTAATACCTAATTGCAATTTCAACCTCCCCCAGCAGAAAGGTAAATCTTAACCTGTTAGTCTGGAATTTCCTGATAAGCACCAGTGAAGTAATCTGTCACATGGGCCCTCACACATCCCCAAAGGCAGATAAGATAATTCACCCAATATTGACCTCCTGCCCTTCACTCTAAGGAAAAGTGACCTTGCCTGGAGCAATCCTTTCTTTTGTTTTACTTTCTTATTCCACCTACTTCCTATAAAAAACCTTCCATTTTGTACAACTCCTTGGAGGTCTCTATTTTCTAGATGGGATGCTGCCCAATTTATGCATCGCTTAACAAAACCAACTGGCAATTGGTTAGATTCATATCTACTTGGTTGAATTTCTGCTCTTTAGCACACTAAAATCATTTGAGAAATCTTTTTTATTATGTAAAGAACTTTATTTGAAAGAGTGGTAGCTAAGCCAAAATTAATTTCCCAGAAATCATCAATTTCATATTTATGTTGCATCAGTGAAAACTTTTCACCATTTTGTTCCATATAACTTACACAAACTGGAATATTCTTGTGCAGAAGAGAGCCTGGGGACATGAAGGTCAATTATTATTAAGATAAGATAGTCTGTCACTAACCTGCTTTGTGGACTCACATTTTCTCTTCTCTGAGGATTACGTGCGCTCCCTCTTGTAGTTCTGCCACCAGCTTGCCATTCCACTGTGTACAAGTCAGTGTAAGTCTAAATTAGTCGGATAAAAAAATTTTTCTCACCAACAATTTGATTCTTTGCCATTGTATCTTAAAGTTCTTTGTATCTAATCAGCATCTGGATTTTCAACTGCCCACCTAATACTAAGGTACTTTCCTTTTCATTCCTTACCATCCTGTTCACTTTTGCTTTCCAACCACCACACAACACAAATAACATTCCAGGCTCTTACTAGGAGTTTGTTTAATTCATATCCAAGCTAGGAAATAGTCTTTTTTTTTTCTTTACTTGTTCTATATATCAGAAAACATTTCCTAATTTACCCATTAAGAATCTTTTCCATTAAAATATACTGAATGTTTCAACAAGTTCAGGTAACTAACTAGATGGGTGAGACAAATATGGAAGGAAATTAATTCCTTGAAGGAACTATGAGAAGAGTACACTATGAGGAACTATGAGAAGAGTTCTCTGCTGTAGGACAGAGAACAAAATTAGACAGGATGTCAAAAACCAAATTATACAGAAGTTTTGATAAACATCTAAAACGAAATTAAGTTGTATCACATTGAACAACTATTTTATTCATGTCTGTTTACTCCAAAGTATGTGAAAGATTAGACATTCTATTGCTTTATATTTCAACCAATTACTTATCACAAAGTCACAAAGTGTGACTATAAAGGTCTTGAGTTGGATTCGGCAAGGGATGAGTGTTTGAGCTTCAATTCTTTGTCTCAGCCTTCATCCTTTATCTAGAATATAAACCATGGACAGCTTGTAGTTCACTTTCCTGAGAATGAATTTCTGAAAACTGATCAGCAAATGGAAACCATACACATTTTCAGATTTCAAATGTAAAAAAGAATGGCATCTAAATTTTATCAAAATGTATCCAGAGAAACTCTGTGTAATAGGTATGACACATACAAACATGGGTACAAAATTGCTTCTATTTATGAACAAAATTTTATGAACAAAACTAACTCTCAAGCCCCTATTTTTACTGATACAAAAATTCGTTTTGGTTTGTTTTTTTGTTTTTTTTTTTTTAATGTTTTTATTTATCTTTGAGACAGAGAGAGACAGAGCATGAGCAGAGAAGGGCAGAGAGAGGGGGAGACACAGAATCCGAAGCAGGCTCCAGGCTCTGAGCTGTCAGCACAGAGCCCGACATGGGGCTCGAACTCACACACTGCGAGATCATGACCTGAGCCGAAGTCGGACGCTCAACCGACTGAGCCACCCAGGTGCCCCTTGGTTTGGTTTGTTTTAACCATGAAGTATCTCAATTTTCTTAATTTCTGAAAGGAGTTTTCTAAAAGCAATTCTTCTCATAGGGAAGTAGGGGCTTAGACATATGTCAGGGAGTAAGGGAATCTTAGCTTCTTTGTCTACTTTTCTCTGTGGTAAATTATATTATTTGTTCAAACATATTTGCTGCACCTCCCACAGAGCCCTTCCTTGATAACCAAGAGACAAGAGGATATTTTCCCTCCACACTGACATCAAGTTTTGCTATATTGCTAGGTTTGGTTCATAGAATGAGCAGATAAAAAACCAAGAAGTAATAGGTAAGTAGATTTTTATGAGTTTTACGAGAAGTTTATGAATTTTATGATTCTGTAGTTTTGTTTTTTTCATTTTCTCTGACAAATGACTCTCTTGACCCACATGATCCAGATCATTCAACGCACAAAGGTGAGTGAAAATAAACGCTTTCTTGCTAAAAACGCTGTAAATTTGGGGGTACTTTGCTATCAAGTGTTAACTTAAGTAGAAATGCATAATATACACTCTACTTATATATCTTCTTCCCTCATAGATATATTATCTTGACTGCATCCATATTATTATATTACATAACCTTGAATACAGAACTATGGATACCTGGTTACTAAAATTAGACCCCTGGACCTCATTCCTTCTGTCTTTCTGGAGCCCTATTCCCTTTTTTTTTTTCCTTTTCTTCCTATGCACTTAATTGTAGGATATGAAGTATTAGGGGGGAAATGCTTTCTGGAAATTTACTGATGGTAAACAACAGTATAAACAAAATTAAGCACCAATCAATTTGAAATATGTTGTGGATTAAAACAAATTCTTGTTAGCAGTATAATCATAACAAAAAGGTTTTTAGGAATTTTATGGTCACAAGCTGACTCCATCTACAGAAAAATAAATTCTTCTCAAACTAGACTGAATTTTCACATGGAAATCAGAATAAGTGCATAAATGCAAACTTGAGAACTGGAATCATTATGTTACTTTTGTTTTGTCTAGTTCATGTTTTAATTAATAGTATATATTTTCTTATTTTTTTATGAGAATGGTTATTGAGAAGTAGTGGTAACAGTGGCAACTTGAAGGTCTACGCATGGTTGAGGGTTATTTAGCATTCTCAAGAGAGTCTCCACAGGACTCTCAGTTATAACTTACATTATTAATAGGCAGACATCTTGAGCAAATGATTTTTCTCATCAGACAAAAAAAAATTAACTAAAAAAATAGGGAAAGCTAAATCTTTCTATCATCTGTGCTTAAACATTGCATTTCACAGTTATTGCTACTTATTGATATCTTTATTTATTTATTTATTTATTTATTTTTATTTATTATTATTTTTTATATCTTTATTTATTTTTGAGAGAGTGAGAGAGAGACAGAATGAGAGTAGGGGAGGAACACAGAGAGAGGGAGACACAGAATCCGAAGCAGGCTCCAGGCTCTGAGCTGTCAGCACAGAGCCCGATGCGGGGCTTGAACCCACGAATCATGAGATCATGACCTGAGCTGAAGTTGCACACTCAATCGACTGAGCCACCCAGGCGCCCCTACGTATTGATATTTTTAAAATGGAATGTCTCAGAGGAAAAACAAAACAAGTTGAATTCCTAGCTTCTTCTTTCTAGGTTTTTAGAATCAGATATTCTATTAGATAGCATGGTGAGATTAGTTAGAACTTTCACTTTCATTAATGTGATTTTTTTTTTCCTAATCATATTTAGTTTGTCTAACTCCTTCTGAGAGAATCTGGAATGTATATCTGTATCTCTAAAATGTGAATAAAGAGTAAATTCTGTTGCTTTTCATTGATGTTTATAAGATTCATCATACATCTACCTCTGTGAAGTAACTCCTATGGAAGTGACATGACTATTAAAAAGGTATCATACAATCTTAGGTCACAATAATTGATCTATGTCATCTAGCATAAGGAAAGTAATACTCCCACTTCCCTTTGCAGTATTGCAGTATTTTGCTCTTATATTTGTACCATAGTTTAGGAGAACAATTGTCAAACCAGAATGTGTTCAGAGTAGTGAGATAAAACCTAGTTTTTTTTTTTTAAGGCATACACTTCAGATATTTTAAAAGTACTTATGTCTAAAACATTTTGATTAAACCCAGAATATTTAATTTTCAAAATAGAAACTGAAAGGTGGGCAGAGTCATTGTATTTATTATCTTAAAGTATTCAGGAGATGGTTGTATAGAAATGACAGTAAATTTAATCTAGTTTGCTCCAGAATAATTAGGTGAATGAAGATAATGGGGACATGTATTTTTAGCTTAAAATTAGGATAACTTTCCTACCAATTATAGTTTAAAAAGATAGGATGAGCTGTTCTATGATAAAGAGTATGTTCACTCCTAGAAGAAATAAGGGAGGGAAAGTGACATGTGGAAGCTGTTCAAAAGACATCCTGACATTAGTTTCCTGACAGATGAAACAACTGGACTAAAAGACCCAGAGAATTACCTCCAGTATTCAAAACTCTTGAGTCCTTCTTATGCCTTGATTAACAGTAAGGATAATATAGCTACACATGTAAAAACAATAGTATAAATAACAAACATAACAACAATAGTTAATATTTATTTAAGGCTTACTTAGTGCCAGGCATTATTCTGCATGTGCCATATTTAAGACACCATCATGAGATGGGTCTTATTTTCCTATTTGGAGATAAAGATAAATGATTCATTCATTTGTGCAAATTCAAACAGCTAATTAATGAAAGTGGGATTTGAATCCAGATAGTTTGAATTCTGAGCATATAGTCCTAACTATTAGGTAAGACTACCTCTCTGTTTTAGATTATGTTACCTTTCTTATATGTTTCCATAACCATAATAATAAATACTTATTGGGGCACCTGGGTAGCTCAGTTGGTTAAGCATCCAACTTCAGCTCAGGTCATGATCTCACGGTTCATGGGTTCTAGCCCCGGGTCAGGCTCTATGCTGACAGCTCGGAGCCTGGAGCCTGCTTTGGATTCTCTGTCTCCCTCTCTCTCTCTGCCCCTCCACTTCTCGTGGTGTGTGTCTGTCTCTCTCTCTCTCAAATATAAATAAGCATTAAAAAATTTTTAAATAATGAATATTTACTGTCCTTCTTAGTAAAATAGAAAAAAATTTTCACAAAGCCACATTAGTACTTTTTAAAATTATATATAATCTCTAACCTATAAATTCTACCTCTATTCTAAAAAAAAATTTACATACTGTTTTTGTGCACCAATAGATATTTACAATATCAAGTGCAATATTTTTGTAAAAATGTAAAAAACAATTTAAAAATCAATAAATATGGCATATATAAATACATTGTAATATCCATTTGATGGAATACTATTTGGAAAAGTAGGTGTTCATGAATATGTATAAACATGTGAGAACTTAAGAATATATCAGTAAGTAAAAAATGTGGGGCACCTGGCTAGCTCAGCTGGTAGAGCATGTGACTCTTGATCTCGGGGTTGTAAGTTTGAGCCCTATGTTGGGTGTAGAGATTACTTAAAAATAAAATCTTAAGAAAAATTCAAAATCAAGAATGTCATTTACTTAACTTTGGAAATACACACAAGTAATACTGGATATTTAATAAAGATATATATGTAGTAAAAGGACACACATTTATTTTGGTTGTTCTAAAAAGGAAAGGAGAGGAATACTACTGGAAAAGGCTATAAAAATTGTTCACCTTCAATGGTATTTGTAATATTTTATATCTTTTATATAAAAATACTACATAATACTATATTTTATCTAAAATAATATGCACCATAATGTAAATACATAGAAAATGTGATGAAAATGTTAGCATATATTAATTCTAGATGATAATTACTTGGATGCTTGGTATTTTCTTTTCCTTTTCCTTGATATGTATATTTAAGTTAAAAATCAATAAGGACATATAACAACAAAAGACTAGAAAGAGAACATTTTCACTGTTCATTTTCTCAAAATTTTTAATTTTTAAAATTCTAAAATCTGCCTAAATGAAAGCAAAAAGTTTGGCATCAATGAAACATTAAAAAAAGAAAAAGTTCTGAAACATTATTCTATTTGACCATTTTTATCACAGTGTGACTGAAAGAGTAGAGAGTCTTTTATAAAATGAGGCTGTTCTCTTTTATAATATAATTTTCAAAGTCAATGTACATGAAAGGCAAAAAAAAGTTTCCTGGCTAACTTCACTACCAGTTTCATAGAATTGATAGCCGATAGGCGCTACTATAACAACTCTTTGGATCTAGGAAAAGCACTCTTCTTCTAAATGTACTGATTTTTCTTTTAATAGCCTTTCTCACAAAGGAGGTGACTAACCTTGGCAAGATGCATGAATTTTAACATAGCACTCTCTTTGGCTTGCCTGTCCCATGCTCGCAGGGCAACAAACATCTTTAGAATTTTACTCTAGCAATGGGTTTCCTTTTGCCTCCATTTTCTTTTTTCTTGTGACGAAAATAAATAAATAACCACCTTCCTTTGGTACTACTTTGCTCTTTATAGATGGAAGCATCAACTTATTTTACTATGAACTGGGTGACAAATAAACTAAAAGCTGTAATAGCATTCTTGACATGTAATCTCGACACCAGTGTTAAGTCTTGCAATATTGAAGTATAAATCTTGGAACAAATACAATGCAGCACCAGGAAAAGCACACAATCCCTTGATAGATCCTGCCCTCAGAGAGCCTGGATGATTAGATAATGTGATCTTGCCCTGAATTTCAGAACACAAGACAACAGCCAACCATCCTCATACTTTCTTTGATTGTAATCTCAGCTCTCCACGCAAAGATCAACTAAACTAAGGGAGACCCAGGTTCTTAGACTCTTAGCTCATTCTTTCAGATAAGTACAGAAGGTCATTTCGAGAAGGTTTCAGTTTCTGCACAAAGGTAATAGCATAGCCAACTTAACTCATTACAGCTTTCTCCCAATTTATTGGCCTTCTCAGCGGTTACATTTTACATTTATCCCAAGTTTTCAACCTTTCTACTATTGACATTTTAGGACAGAGAATTCTTTGTTGCAGTGGGCTTTCCTGTGCATTGTAGCAACATCACTGGTCTTTATATATCAGATGCCAGTAGCAATTTCCTCTTAATGGTGACAACTAAAAATATCTCCAGACATTTGCAATATCTCCTGGAGGGCAAAATCTTTGCATTAGAACCATCATTCTACTTTGAGCCAAATCCTGGCAAAACTAATCACTTTTGGGGATTCTACCCAGCTGCCTGATCCTGCACCAACTGATAGTATGTCCCATATTCTTTGTCTGAAATTCTACTCTGCAAGCTTTGGACCTGCTAGGTGGCTTCTCCACAAAGTTCATCTAAATATAGAAAGTGGACATTCTTTCAAATGGTTTTCATTTCAAGTAAAATAAAATATCAGTGAAATACCTAATGAAATAAAAGTATATGTTAATTATAGAAAATAAGAAAAGTACAGAAAAGACCAAACTCAAATAAAACTTTATTCATATAGGGACGCCTGGGTGGTTAAGTTGATTGAGCTTCCGACTCCTGATTTCGGCTCAAGTCATGATCTCACAGTTTGTGAGTTAGAGCCCCTCATCGGGCTCTGTGCTGACAAGGCAGAGCCTGTTTGGGATTCTCTCTCTCCCTTTCTCTCTCTCTGCTCCTCCCCCACTCATGCTCTCTCTCCCTCTCCGTATGTCTCTCTCTCTCTCTCTCAAAGTAAACTTAAAAAAAAAAACAAACCACACACATTACTCATACATATTGCCCAACTCTAGGCATTACAAAAATTATTTCATATATTCTCTGTCATGGATAGCTCTATACACATGCATGTACATTATACATTTCTGTTTTCAAAATGAGATTACATTGTGTCTATCTGTATGTAGTCTGTTTTTAATCATTTAACATGTTTTTGTACAGTATATAATCTTTAAGAGAGAGAGCACATGAGAGCAAGCCAGGGAGACAGAGAGAGAGGGAGAGAGAAATTCCAAGCAGGCTCTGCACTGTCATCACAGAGCCTGAGGTGGGGCTCCAACTCACAAACTGTGAGATCAAGACCTGAGCTGAAACCAAGAGTTGGAGGCTCAACGGACTGAGCCACTCAGGCACCCTTCTAATACATTACTTTAATAGTTCCATGCTATTTAATTACAAATGTTTCATTATTTAGTAAGTCAATATCCTGCTGTTAGAAAGCTGCAGGCTTTTAAATGAATGTAAAAGACCTAAATTCCACAGAAATATATTCTAAAGCCTGTAGTCCCTGCCACCATATTGGCATCATTTATGTATTTTATTATTTTATGTCAAAGGTGTGAGGCTTGTTTACTTCATGAAGTCAGCCAGGTTGTTGCCACAGATCCATGGACCTCTGTATTTTATTAGGCAAATGGCTGCATCTTCCAATAATACTATGACACTGGAAGAACATTTGTCTCCCAGGAACTAAGATTCTTTTCTTGGAATGTGACAGGATGGAATTAAAAACTGTAGAGATGCTTATCTGATAATATTTCTTCTAGGTTATTACAGTATTAGAAAAAGTTATAAAGGTGGAATAGGGTTGTTGAGCTTTAGGTAGAGGAGAAAATGTATAAAACTTTGGTAAGTCTATTTAAAAACAAGACTTAGACGAGAGTTCAAGTTCATCTGAGTAAAATTAGTCTAACTGCTATATATAATGTGTACATACGTGTATTAGAATGTATCTGTATTATATTAGGGTCTAAAAATTATGTTTGTGATAATATATCTCAAAAAAATGTTTGAAATGATACCAGGTAATGGGTTACAAAGAAATTGCATATCAACTGTCTTTTTTTAATTTTATCCTGATCACTTAAATTTCTATGTGACTTACATGAAATAACTATTTGGATAATAATGTTTCATTCAAAATATTTATTTTACTTAAACTAAAACCATTTTAATCTCTTTATTAAGTATATATTTGTGTTTTCACTAATCTTTTCTAAAAAGAACCAGAAAAAAACATACTGCTCAGTGTCATTTGTAATTCTGAAGAATAATGGCTCACCAGTGAGGTTTTGTGATTATCTATCTCCCTTTGTCTAATGATACAAGACACAGCTACAAAAGCAAGAATGGTTGGTAGTCAGAGTTTGACTAGATTTTTTTGTAAGAATCATAAAAATATTGCTAACAGATAAACTTTTTTTAGAAATTTAAGAAGTTACTTCTCATAAGTTTATATATTTTTATTAAAATATTTTTACTTATAAACTTCTTAGAAAAATTTCAGTGTCAAATAAAACAGCATGTACATACACAACATGGACATATTTATTGAGTACTAACTATATGACAAACTATTCTAGAATAAAGAACTAGACAGGTAAAAGCCTTGTCTTCTTGAAACCTTCATTTTAGAACAATAACTGATGTCACTAATGATGACAATTCCTATTCAGTAAACAAGGATTACAGAGAACAAAAGAAAAATCTCACCTTATAAAATATCTTCTTTTAAAGCGGGGATTAGAAAGAAGTTATTCCAAGAGCTTCATGTAAAATTCTATTTCTTTAATTTATACAAAATTGTGTAAGTTTATCTTCCAGAGGTTTTCACTGATTTCAATATCTAAAAAGTAAAAACAAATTCTTGTTCAATTCACATCTCGATTCATTTTTTAAACCTTTTAGGGTAGAATGTCATGGTTACAGTTATATTTTCAAATAAATGTGTAACCAATTGAGCTTCACACCTTATGAGAGTACTCATATACCAACTCCCTCGAAGGTACCTTTAAAAAGTTTGTTTTCTGTTTTATAAGCAAAATGTGAAAAAATTTTAATTTGCAGTCCATTGAGTAACAGCGAAGTTGAATGTTCATTTTCTTAAAAATATTTTTTTTCTTAAATGTTTATTCATATTTGAGAGAGATAGAGAAAGAGAAGGCAGAGAGAGAGGGAGAATCCCAAGCAGGCTCTGCGTTGTCAGTGCAGAACCAGACACGGCACTAGAATCCACGAAATGTGAGATCATGACCTCAGCAGAAACCAAGAGTTGGATGCTTAACCAACTGAGCCACTTAGGCACCCCATCATTTTTATTTTTTCTTTTGTGAAGTGCTATCTATATTCTTTAATCATTTTTCACATTTTTAACATGCATATTTTTTTGATTTATAAACAACAAAAAGTTCTCATCCAGTATCCCAGGTTTTTCTCTCTTAAAAGGTTTAAAATTGAGGTAAAAGGTAAACTGATATTCATTTTTAACTATTAAAACATGTACCAAATTCCCAAAATTTGGTTCATAAAAACACAATGTTATTATTTGTTAAAGGAATATGTACATACATATATACACATGCATGTACATTATACGTATACACACACACACACACACACACACACACACACAGTAAAGCTTTGGTTTGCAAGCATAATTCATTCCAGAAACATGCTTGTAATCCAAAGCACTTGTATATCAAAGAGAATTTCAAGAACCATTGGCTTAGTTGTGATCATGTGACATTCAGTGTTATGTACTACTTGTATTGCAAGACATTGCTCGTTTATCAAGTTAAAATTTATTAGAAATGTTTGCTCATCTTGTGGAACACTTATAGAGTAAGTTATTTGCAATCCTAGGTTTTACAATACATAGTTATATATATTTATTTGTACATAAATATATATGTTTAAGGATAAAATGCAGTATTTCCTCTATCAGACTAAGTTGTACTAAAACAAGGAGATCTGTATGATAATATAATAGCAACAATAATCATGATGATATTAATAAACATTATTGAGCAACTATATATATATAGTATTTTCCTATATATTTTATAAATAATTATTTTAATCCTTAAACAATCCTCTAAAGTAGCTATTGTTATTATTTTGGATTTGAAGGAATATAGGCTTTGGAAAGTTTCATTCAGTTCACCAGAGTTTAGCATGTACAGACAGTAAGTAGCCTAGAATAGTTTAAAATCCAAATCTGTAGTAATCCTTTGTCTCTGATCTTTCCAGTGGGCACTACTGTATCGACATGCACCACACAAATGATCAGAAGGCAGAGTAAATGACGTTCTAATTCCCGTCAACAAGGCCTTGCCTTATCACGAAACTCACTTTATATTCTTCCCTTTTTATCTTTTGTGTCTCATTTCCTTTTTTTTTTAATTTTTTTAATGTTTATTCATTTTTGAGAGAGAGAGACAGAGCACAAGCAGGGGAGGGGCAGAGAGAGAGGGAGACACAAAATCTGAAGCAGGCATAGAGTCCAATGCAGGGCTCAGAGCCACCAACTGTGAGATCATGATCTGAGTGGGAAAAAGCAGTGTTTGTTTGGAGTATTTATTTGAATGGGAGAAAACTGGAATATAATCACAATTTTAAAAAAATAGCAAGAAAAACTGTGGTACTCTGAATACTATCTTCCTTCAAATTCTATGAATAGGATTTATTTCTTGCTCATGGAAAACATGGGACTATTTGTGGTTAATTACTGCCCTCTGTTGACAACATGTTAAATGTCTTAATATATTCTTAAGAGTATTTAAGGTTATAATTACAAGAAATTTCACCTATAAATCTTATCTATAAAGATGAATAAATCTAAAAGAATTGAAGTGCCTTTGCTTAACAGCCATAGCTAGTTAATGATTAAGGATGGAATGACACCTCAGGTACCATGACCTATGATCAGTCTTGTGTTACATAATTTAAAACAATATATTTTTTTCCTGAGAATAGTTTCCATTTTCTAAGACTCAAAAACAAAATTTACAAGTCATAGAAACTTTAAAAATTATTAAACGTTTAAAAAAATGTCTGTTTAGTTTAAAAATAAATCATACAGTAAAGAAAAGAGTGGAAAGTAGAAGTAGAAAATAAACATCTTTCTCTCTCCACCTGATTCCACTTCCAGAGGTGGCCACTATTAACTGTTTCTTTGTCATTCTAGAAATTATTTATATATGTATCTAACTTTTTTTCAAAATTGAGGTACAGTTCTCCAACTTTTTAAAAAAATTTAAAACATATATCTTAGAGTTAATTTCATATTAGCACATAAATCAAGATATAAGGCATTTTTTCATACCACGGTTTTTTATTGGCACTTTGAAATTTACAGGCAAGTTTAGAATGTCCTTAATTAGGTTTGCCTCGTATTTCCTCATAATTAATTTAGGTTATGCATTTCTTCTTGGACTATTACATAAGTGAGGCAGTTTTGTTCTCATTTCATTCCATCAGAGGGCACACGATTTAGTTTGTCTCATTACTGATGATGGATGTTCATTTTGATCATTTAATCCAGGTGTTATGTGCAGACTTCTCCAATTGCAAGTGATCCCATTTTTCTGTTCCTGCACACAGAGAGGATTTGAATGGCAGATGTGCTCAGCTAATTACAAAATCAAAAATAATTACTTTGTCAAATCCTTTGTCTCAGGTAGCAGGAATGGAATAGATCTCAGAATGTATTATTTTCACAGTAGCACTGGCTTCTCTGGCCTCTCATTTGATTCCAATGCCCATTTCTGGAGGAGCACACAGATTCATGGAGTATTTGACCAGTTGTACATGGAGTGTGAGGAAGGGTCTGGTATGTTAAATAATTCATATAAGTATGAAATTTGTTAATACGTAGGTCTGTATGTAATGTGAAGTATAATAATAATATTTTCATTGGCAACTAGATGAACTCCAAAAACCAGAACTGCTGAAAATTTACTTTTAAACACTTAGTAAGGTTGTCATATTTTCAAAAAATCCTATTAAAATTTCAGTCATTCTTTTAAATTTTGGTATTCATTAAAAATGTTCACTTTGCACATATATTTTAATAAATAACTTTCACTACTCTAAAAGAAAAAACTTTTTGAAAATATGAAATTTTTAAATGTTTAGATTGAATTTACATTTGACAAAATATTTGAAATTGCATATACTTAAAGTAGAACAAAATTGTCAATATGTTGATTATAATTATTAATTTTGCTAAAATGAAGTCAAGAAAGATCAATGCTATGAAATAAATACATAAATACTTATGAATTGTGCATGCATCTAGTTTGTTATTCATTCAAAGCATCACTGGACAATTTAAGCGATACCCAAATATGCACAATATAAATTCAATTGATATGTCCTTAGACATTGATATGCCTTGGTATTTTGCCAACTTTCAGCCCTATAAAAATTATAGCTTTATAACATATTTTACAACTTCATCTTTATGAAGTATATTGTCTAAGTAGGATAGAAAATATCTTATGCAATAATGTACTAACGTGATTAATAACTTTTAATATTTAACATATGGTCATCATTAATGCTTTGCTGCTTTCTACTTCACCATAATACAAACAGGTGTTTTCTGAATAATCCATTTACAAGCTATTTTTTGACCACCTATTACATGCCACTACTGGGACTATAGCAGTGAACAAACCAGATAAACATTGCTGTTTTCTTGGAACTTACATTTAAGTGCATTTTTCATCAAAGGGGTCAGGGGAAATATTCAGGCATATGACATAGCTTTTGGCCATGTAATGGCACAAACTATCTCAATTTTCTTTGTTGACAAATTTTGTCTGAATAACATGTGGTTTGGGTAGGACAAAGTCATAATTGCAGAGGGATTTATCAGAAGACTTGAAGAAAAGATCTGGCTTTGGGGAAAATGTTTAAGGGGCAAAAGGAAGCAGAAGAATAATAGGAAAATGTCAATGTAGGTAATAGCGTTCTCAGAATTTAATGAGTATAATTAAAAGAAGAAACAAGGAAAATACAAATTTAAATTGAGTGTTGTTTCAGGCTAGAAAGGTATTCTAGAAAGTAAGCAGAATAAGGTTGAATAATTGGTACCTTAACATGTAATGAGCAATCACAAAACCACAACCCTTATATTCCAATGGAAAGATAGTGATAAACAGGTAGTGTCCATTTTGCACACTCAGAAAAGCAAGGCTAATTAGAAGTGCTGTACTTGTAAACTCAGTTCCATTAAAAGCAAAACCAATTCAGGAAATGGTATTTTCATGGCATGATTTTTTTTTTTTCTGAGTTCTACTAGGATTGTGTCAAATCCATATATGAGTTATTCATTTGAGAGTTTAGAAAGTGAGGTGCCTGCCAAAAACCCATCTGGACGGAGAAGAGTATTTCCACTTTTTTGACAATAGTCATTTTTCTTTCTTTTGATGTTGAAGTCCTTCAGAATCCAGGTGACATTCATTAAAGTAAGACTAAAGTAAGACTAAACCATGAAAGTATGACAAAACTTGGTTTTCATTCTCTCACAAAAATTGAAGTAATGAAATGCATAAGTGACGAGATCAATCTAGATTTTTCATGTTTATCTTATTTAGGGAGTGTATCCTTCCTTTTAAAAAATAGATGACAACTGATATGCATTTGCTTTAGTGTAATATTTCAGGCTTCATTATCTACATGTCACTAAGCATGGAAATAATCTTCGGTGAGTATTAACATTCTTTTATGGCACATGGGTTAGGGGGCTGTTTTCCATCTTGAAACATTTCTCCTGATACTTGTTCTATTCATTCTTTGTGGATAGCATGTACCACTCATAATCAATAAGGACCCAGATTTATTTACTGTCTGAAATAACCTTAACTCCAGTCCACTCCACAGTCTCTCTTCCTCTTTAGTAGTCAGTATCATGAAGTTGGGGTGAATATTTTTCATTTACGATGTTGTACATTGCTATATATGATTTTTTACACAAATAATTCATCCAATTGTTTTTTATTTTACTTAAGATTTTATTTTTAAGCAACCTCCCCACCCAACACGGGACTTAAACTCACAACCCCAAAACCAAGAGTCTCTTGCTTTTCTGACTGGGCCAGTCAGATGCCGCAACCCCCCTCCCCCCGCCAATTGTTTTTTAAAAAATACATAAATAGTATATTACTCTATTTCGTTTGCAACTACATTTTTTCACACATGATTACATTTCTGAAATGTATATGTATTTACATTTGTGGATCTCCTTCTTTCACTTTTGCTTTGGTATAGTATTCCATTTATTTAAAAAAGGCAATTAATTTTTTTCATCTCTATGCTTAGGGGAAGTTAGTTTGATTAGCTTGCTTTCACTTGTTTTTGCTTTAGTGAACATTCTTACACGACACCCCGCACAAATCTAAGCGTATGTTCTAAATAGATATGTAAGATTGGAATTGCTGCATTGTAGAATAAGAGGTTTTTTAGTTAGAATAAGAGGTTTTTTAGTTATGCAAGGTATTCTATATTGATCATCACAGAACTATATAAGACTACTTATTTCTCCACATGCTTGCCAAAAAGTGTTGTCAGAATTTTAAATTTCTGATATACTGATATTAAGAAATGCCATCTTATTGTTGATTTTGCTTTTATTTCTTAGATTTCTTGTAAGGAAATATTCATATTTATTGATTTACTGATCTGAGAAATGCCTGTTCATATCCTTTGACTCTTTAAAATACTAGGTTTGCTGTTCTGTCTTGTTTTTATTTAAAAAAATTTTTTTAACGTTTATTCATTATTGAGAGAGACAGAGCATGAGCAGGGAAGGGGCAGAGAGAGGGGGACACACACAGAATCCAAAGCAGACTCCAGGCTCTGAGCTGTCAGCACAGAGTCCGTCATGGGGCTCGAACTCACAAACCATGGGATCATGACCTGAGCCGAAGTCGGACACCCAACCGACTGAGCCACCCGAGCTCAGTCTTATTTTTATTTAAATAATAAATGTTTCTTATATATTTTGGGAAATATTTTCTATTGGTTATATGAATGAGAGATGCCTTCTCCAAATATGTGTGTTGTCTTTCTGGTTTGCTTAGAGTGGGTGGTTTTTGTTTTTGTTTTTTTGTCAAATAAGGATTAATACTGAGGCAGGTAAATATATCAGTCTTTTCCTTAATGGTTTGTGCTTTAAAAATCTTATATAAAAAATTCTACCTATCGTAACATGGATGAATATATTATTCTACATTTTCTTCTAAAATTTTACTTTTAAATCTTTAGCTTTGAAATCTTCATTTTCATCTTCTGTTTCAAACATTTCAAAGTTCTTTCGGCTATTTTTTTTTCACTCTTTACATCTTCCATATAAAGTTTAATATTGGTGTGCCGGTTTCTTCAAAACCAGTTACTGTTGACTGGTAATGCATTGAATTAATAAATTAATTTGGGAAGAGCGAGCTTGAATAACTAAGAAGAGCTGGGATTTAGTGACTTGGGAGATGTACTAAGCTTCGCTCAGAGACAAGCAGCTCATTAATAAAAACAGAAGTAAAGGTTGAGTTAAAGGCTGGGTTCATGCCAGTGAGACTGATGCAATCATGCAGGGCACTGCACTAAGAAGGGTTCTATGCCTAGTTTAATACTCTGCTATCACCATCTTAACTTCTGATCAACTGATCCACAGTTTCCTTTTGCTACTAGGCCCCCCAAATTATGTAGCTGGTGTTAGAGAGTACATGGGTAGAGTGGCATAACATGGGCAGATAGGGTGGTGGGTGTATTTGGAAGTTCTCTTCCATTGGCTTTTATTTTCTCAATGAAATAGGAAGAAAAGGTTATTTTTCTCTCTGTGCTGCATTCTGGGTTATATCTCAAGGTCTCATATTCAGTTCATTAATTCTTTCTGTGTCTAATCTGCTGTTTGATTGATTCAATACTTATTATTTTTAATTTATTTATTTTTTAATGTTTATTTACTTTTGAGAGAGAGAGAGAGAGACAGAGCATGAGAGGAGGAGGGGCAGAGAGAGAGGGAGACACAGAATCTGAAGCAGGCTCCAGGCTCTGAGCTGTCAGCACAGAGCCCGACGCGGGGCTCGAACTCACTGATAGTGGGATCATGACCTGAGGTGAAGTCTGACACTTAACTGACTGAGCCACCCAGGTGCCCCAATTCAATAAATTTTTAATTTTTGTGCTTGTATTTTAATTTTAATTCTATTTGATTTTCTTTGAACTCTGCCTTTTTTCATAATTTGGTGTTTTTTGTTTTATGCTTTTCGTTTCTTGTTTTTTATTTAATGATTTTATATGTACTTTCTGGCCTTTTTTTTCTTTAGTATTTTTTTTTTTTGAAGTTTTAGGTACTCTAATCAGACTGTTGACTACGTGGTTGCTAGTGGTTATTTATGACACAAATAACTTTCAAAATGTTTTCAGCTTCACAGTGAGATTATTTGTGATAATCCTGTCTTGGGTTATATATCTTTTCAGAGAGTTTGTACATTTGCATTTGCCAGGTATTCCAGATGACAGCTATTATCCCATTTGGAAACTTTTTTTCACCCTTTATACAGGCATTTTATTTCATAAAATTGTCATAATGCATTGACTTTATTAGAACAACATAATTTACTGCTGTTTTTGGAAAATAAACATGTGTGAGTAAATGGGGGAGGGGTAGAGAAAGAGGGAGAGGATCCAAACAGAGCCCAATGCAGGGCTCCAACCCACAAAATCGTGAGATCATGACCTGACCCCCAGTCAGACACTTAACGGACTGAGCCACCCAGGTGTCCCCAATAAGTGAGTTTTAATACAACTGGAAGGTCTGCAAAACAATTTGAGTAACAACTACACTTTAATTATGATGTACTGTTTTATTTTCTTTAGTTTCCCAATAATCAATTAAAAGTCAAAAAGAGGAATACGGTTTAGTTTTAAAACATTATTTAAATTCAGTAAAAACTTGCATGTATGGGATAAAATTTTTGCCAACTAAAACATTATTCTTCCCAGTTCATACTCTATTTCAGTGTTTTAAATTTTAATCACACAAACAGAGCTCTTATTATTTAATAACAGCTCTATATAAACATAAATTTTTATGAATAAAACATTAAAGCTTTATGTAACATGAAATATTCTAGATCATAGAAAAAGGGAATGTTTCTTATATCATTTTACATATTTATCATAACCTTAATATCATAACACATTAGGAAACTCTAGAATAATTCACTTAGCACTATTAATTTTCTAAATACATTGATTAGAAATACAATTTCCCATAGTATGAAAATAATAACACCAGAAGCAGAAAGGAGTTAGAAATATAACTTTTGTTCAGAATTAGGGCACCAAATAAGCAATTACACATACACATTAAAAAGAAACCCCAGGGGTGCCTGGATGGCTCAGTTGGTTAAGTGTCCACTTTGGCTCAGGTCATGATCTCACAGTTCATGGGTTCAAGCCTCACATCGGGCTCTCTGTTGTCAGCACGGAGCCCACCTCAGATCCTCTGTCCTCCTCTTTCTTTGTCCCTCCCCCACTCACACGGTGCTCTCTCTCAAAAATAAATAAACAACAACAACAAAAAAGGAAAAATACAAATATTTAAAAAAAGAAAAACCATATGTCAAGAAATATTTGTTAAAATTCTATATGCAATCAGAATTTCTAAGCATTATTAAGGAAAGAGGAATCGACAGAAATTGCTTAAAAACAATGAAGAATATTCATACACACACACATACACAGATAAACCAGCAAACAATACATAAAACAGTGAAACACTGAGATAATTAAAAGTAACAAAAAGACAGAAATGTCCATTATCATGAAATTTTTCAATATTATTTTTGGCACTTTAGATCTGTACTGCCCAATACATTAGCTATTGTCCACATGTGAATGTTTAAATGATTTACAATTAAATCAAACTTAAAAGTCAATTCCACAGTTATACTAGCCATGTGCACCTAGTAACTCCCCTGTTGGTAGTGAAGATTTAAAGCATTTCCATCATCACAGAAAATTCTGTTGGATAGTGCTGTTCTTCTAGATATGCAACAAGACAATAAAAAAAAATTGTATACACATTGAAATAGGGAGAGAAACTTACTCTTAGATGTAGGCAACCAGATTGTATACCTAGAAAACTGAAGAAACTACAAGTACATCAGTAAGGAAATTTGTTGACTGTTTAGGTTAATACACACAAAAAAATCAATGTAGCCTTTTTTCTCTATTAACAATTACCATTGCAAAATGGAAATAAAAAATACTCTGTTATTGTAGCAAATAATGAACACATAAATAGTAAACAGTAAATGACAGAGTACCCATATATAAATTTAATGGCAAAAATGAAAAAATCTGTATAATTTGTTTTCGGTGTATTTCTGATGGGCATTAAACAGGACCTGTGCAAAATGGAGAAACTATGTACCTAAATAGAAATGATTGCAAAATTAATGAATAATTTCAAGCAATTCCATAATAATTTGATTTTTACTTTAGATTTTAAATAAGATTTTATATTTCAGAAGAATTATACCTAGTAAAATTACAAAGACAAACTGGAAGAAGAGGTTCTGTTCTTGCTTTACTAGATATTAAAATTGAATATGAAAACATCATATGCAAAAGAAAGTGTATTATCTCATTAAGGTGCATAGTAACTCGTGGAATATATAAAAAGCCTAAAAGAGTCTAACATGGTGTTATATAGGAAATAATTCAGTGGGAAATTGTTTATTTAATAAATGTTGCTGTGGGTTGATTAATCATCTGACAAAAGAAAAGCCAGATTGTTATTTCATTATTTAAAAACCACTGTCAATGAAGTAAATGCTTAAATGTAAAGAAAATGAACAAAAATAGTAGAAAAATGAAGTGCTATAGGTGTTACTAAATGCAGAACATATTCAGAAAACAGAAAAGGGATAAAAGTATAAAAGGGATATATTTAACTACACATTTTTATTGTGTGACAAAAGATACCACAAAGTAGCTAATGACAAATGATAGTAGTAAAGGCTAAATAAGTATATCTTAATATAAAAAGTTAATATATCCTACAAATATTTCTGATAAGTTGATTTAAGAAAAGACAAATACCAAGCTAGAAAAATGGCAGTTGTGGCAGACATGGTTAATAGCCATCAAATATTCCCCAAATATACCTCATTTGTCTTGCCCAGACTTACTAACAGTCTGATACCATAAGACTAGGTAGCGTGAGAAGTCACAGATAGTATCTGAAAGCTAAGGCTGCAAAGAGCTTTTATGTCTCCTCTGCAATTCTTTGAGTTTTTGGAAGCTCTCTTGGAACAAATACCATAGGTAGTTCAGATATAACACTGAAGGGTCTTTTCCAGTCTAAGTCCCTGAGTGACTGTGGATCTGGGTTTGCTGCTAATTCATTCTGGGCGTGTAACATGATTGAGAAATAAAATTCTCCTGTGTTAAGCCATCAAAGTTTCTGGGTTAGTATATTATCAAAGCATATCCTAGATTATCCTAATACAGCAGGCAAGTTATAGAAGAAGAAATAAAACAGTAACATGATCATTAGGAATATTTCAGCCTCACAGGAAGGCAAGTTAAAGGAATAATTAAATAATATTTTTGTCTTCAGATTTACCAAACTTTCAAAATTTGATAATATCCAGTGCTATGACACAATAGGAGAAAATGAAACTCTTTTTCACTTTTTTCATGATTTGTTACAAGTTTTGGAAAACCAACTTGTAATATATATTAAACAAACAAGAAAATACATAGTCTTTAACCCAGCATTTCCACTTTAAAAGATGTGTCCATGGAATATCATATAAAAATAAAAGCAATAGTAGTTACATGCATACACATACAAAGATGTTTGTTGCAGGCAGCATGATTTCAATATAAAACTAAATAGCTGGAGTACTGAACATCTAGCAATAGAAAAAAGGTTGAACAGGCTTTTGACCTAAGGAATGGTCAATATGTTTGTCAAGAGAATTTTTTCAAAGTTCAAGTGTACTATTTGTGACCCATATTTTTGTAAAAGAAACGAATAATCTCTACATGTGCATGTATCTAAGATATTCATATGAATATAGGGAAAGTATGAAAGAATATACTAAAGACTGTTGAAATTAAGTCAATATTGTGGGAAAAGAAATACAAGAGTGGAGATGATTAAAGCTTTCTTTATACATTTTTGTATCGTCTTTACTTGAGACAATGTATACGTACTAACTTAGGGATGAAAGAAGAAAGAAGTCATTTCTAAATATTACAAGGAGAATTTTATGCACTTCTGAGCCTTTCATGTGCAGAGATATTAACATTATTTGTTAACAATTTCATAATGGGTAATTAGCAAAAACTATGTTTTTCTCTCAAGATTTCTATCGTTTGACTTTACTTATGTTGCATAAAAATAGAAATGGGTTCTAATTATGTTGAAAGGATATATCAATAAGTGTCTTAATGTTATGTTAATATAGTCAATTCTGTGTGAACAAGTTATGTTAGCTTAAGTGAAAATCATTGAAATAAAATGTGTTTCCCTGTAAGTTTCACCTATTGCTAATAATTTTCCTGTAAGCCTAAAAAATGTTATCTCCACAGGGAGACTTCAAGTATTTAAAGGTAACCATTACTGATTATTTATGCTTTTCTTTCTTGGCTTAAACATTTTCAAGTTTCTTCAGCTCTCATATTACAAATTTCAACACCTAAACTCTTCTTAAGATGCTTTAACTTGTCAATGACTCTCTTAAAATAGGCAACAAAAACTGAACATAGTATTCCAGATGCAGTCTAGCCACCTGGAGTTCACCATTGACTTATTTCTCCCTTTGTTTTTGAAAAAAAATTAAAATAAAAACATAAAACCAGAATAAAAATAGAAATTAAAAAAATTAAGGCAATTTAAATAAAAACCTTTATTGTGAATAGGCTATATCAAACCTGTGGTCAGCTAAGATCTCTTAACATTTACTTTTTAGTGTGAACTATTATCACATTGTATCTCTCTTATATTTTTGTAACTCGTGACATTTTGTATGTACCTCTGTTAATTTCATAGTGGGGGCATTCCATTTTTTTCATCCTATCATGATTGCATTAAATTGTGATTTTTTAAAAAAAATCCATGTATTAACTTTTACCACTATGGTTTTAGAAATGGTAAATTAGGGGCTCCTGGGTTGCTCAGTTGGTTAAGCGTCTGACTTTGGCTCAGGTCATGATCTTGTGGCTGGTGAGTTTCAGCCTCACATCAGGCTCTGTGCTGACAGCTGGGAACCTGGAGTTTGCTTCAGATTCTGTGTCTCCCTCTCTCTCTGCCCCTCCCTCCCCTCAAAAAAAAACATTAAAAAAAATAAAATAAAGATAGAA
The DNA here is from genome assembly GCF_018350215.1 of Panthera leo. NCBI lineage: Eukaryota > Metazoa > Chordata > Mammalia > Carnivora > Felidae > Panthera > Panthera leo. Next base: position 173,788,249 of record NC_056686.1, read on the forward strand.
ATGATAAGCTACAATGAAAATATTGAATTACTCAATGCCACAGAGTAGCATGACTGTGAAGTCCTCCACATCCCCAACACACACAATACCCAATTTAATTTACGCAAGTTTGTAATATACCTACACATTCACCATTTCACTCAATATTCACTTTCCAAATATTCAATAAGAATGATGAATAATCCCATGAAACATCTTGGTAATGATCTACCATTCAGGGGAAGACATGCATTCAGTGCAAGAGATTAATATTGTAAATGATTGTTGTTTGACTCTTTTTTAATTAACAGACTCTGCTTTTGAGGACAGTTTAGATTTACTTTAAAAATGAGAAGATAGTACAGAGTTCCATATTATTCCATACAAGCAGTTTCATATTACCCCATTATTATTAACTTACTGCATTATGTAGCACATTTGTTACAATTGATGAATTAACATTGATATATTATTATTAACTAAAGTCTGTAGTTAATATTGAGGCTCACAATTGTACAGTTCTATGGGTTTTAATAAATGCATAGTGTCATGTATTCACCTTTATAGCATCATATGGAGTCTTTAGAATAGTTTCACTGCCCTAAAAATCCTCTGTGCTTCATCTATTCATCCCTCTCTTCTGATAACCACTAAACATTTTAATTTCTCTATAGCTTTGTCTTTTCCAGAATGTCATATAATTAGAATTATACACTACATAGTCTTTTTAGACTAGCTTTGCTTTCTTGAAAATATGCATTTAGCTTTGCTCCATGCCTTTTTGTGGCTTGATAGCTCATTTCTTTTTGTGGCTAAATACTCCTCTGTTGTGTGGGTGTATCACAATTGTTTTTTCACTCACCTACTGAATGATATTTTTGTCGCTTCCAGTTTGGGGTGATTATGATTAGAGCTGCTATAAATATTTGTGTGTAGGTTTTTGTATGGACATAAGGTTTTAGTTTATATCAGTAAATGCTAAAGAGCACAATTGCTGGACCAGATGATAAGACCATTTTTAGCTTTTTAAGAAACTGCAGACTTTCGCAGCAGGTGGCCATAACGTTTTGTATTCCCACCAGCAATGAATGAGAATTCCTGTTGCTCTACATACTTACCAGCATTTGTTATAATCAGTATATTTTTATTTTAGCCATCTATTAAGTGTGTAGTGATATATTGTTGTTTTAACTTGCAATTCCCTTGTGACATAGGACACTGCATTTGAAGAGTTCTTCGTATATTTTGGGTATAATCCTTTATCAGCCATGCTTTGCAAATATTTTCTCCCAATCCATGGCTTATTTTTTCATTCTCTAAGTGATTGACTGGTTTATATTTTCACCCAATGATTTGTTATATGGATACATTCTTAGAACATTTAAAACAAATAGAGAAAATGTGTGTAGTTTAATACTTAATAACACTTTCTCTTTTCCTTGTATAGCAAATCTAAAACATATTCTTTGATTAAATCTCAGTTGTCACTGGATGTCACTGTTGCTTTACAAAATATGACTGTTTTGTTCATAAAGACTGTTAGGAACATTTCCTAAATAAGCACTTTATTAAAAGAAGAAAATCCACATTGTTAAGTACCTGTCAATTAGGTTTAGGTACAAGCTACATAGGATATCAATAATTAGGTAAACATTTATTTTTTAATTTACAAGATATTAGTTTATTGCTAAACTTACAGACATGTTTCACATAGCACAAAGAATTCACTAGGAAGACTATACAGAACTAAGATAGTTTTTTGAACAATAATTTTTTCAAGGTAGAGGATTAAGATTTAGTCCACATATGGTACATGGCTAATATGTAGCACATTAAGAAATTTCAAAGTATTTTATTACTTACAAAACATTTTAAATCAATATATGTAATATATATAATATATATATTTAAATATGTATATGTAAACATATTTACATACATATATGCTCAAGCACTAAAAACCTAAATGCTTAATATGGAATAAATTCATCCTATAGACACTTTTTATCATAACCTCCGTATAACCCCTAGATATCATAACCATCAGGTAAACCTGCCTCTACAGATCAGTTTTTTCTTACAAAATGCCTTATACTGAAACAGTTTTTGCACATGTCATTCCATGCCTTCCTTTGTCCCACCCCATTGTCAGGCTAAACTATTCCACTGTAAGCATCCTTTCCTGAAAGACTCCTATATTGGAGTCTTATTTTACATTATCTTAAATCTGCCCTATGGGGCTATAAACTTTCTGAAGGTGGTAGAGTATCTGCTTTATTGATTCCTAATGTCCAGTAGCGCATATAACATCATTCGTAAAAATGTGTTTAATTGTGAAACTTTGGTTAGCAATGACTACTTTAACAGTGTAAAATATTTAATACTAAAAGTCACTTACAATCATAAGAAATATTACTAAAAACTCATTTGGAGAGATATGGATAAAGTTCTAAATCTAAAATAAATATAATTGATAAATAATTTACTTAATTATTCCTTAGACCAAAGGATATAACTAATTACTCTGTTACATATCTATACCTAAGTCTGAAATGGGTGGCACTTCCAGTGTGTTATATTAGTCACAGAACATAATATTTCTAGTCATGTTAATTGTTTATGCAGGTTATATTCCTAGGCATCTAATTGGATTTATGTAACAATGAATCCCCCGTTTTCTCTATGCAAGTTTTTCTCAGCTTCATATATTTTGTAGGAACAGAAGCGCAAACAGTTTGCAGTGGAGACTACATGGCTCTCAGAACACATTGCTGAGGTTGCACAGAACTTTGCAAGGGATACAAAAAATTGGTTTAGGTATTTGCATTTCATATCAGAATTGGAACACAACTTTAGATCTCTATATTGAATGGGAATGTAACAAGACAAAAATCCTCTGGGATTTACAGCACAGAATTAGGGCATAGGGTTTCTGAACACCTAAACTTGACATAATGAAAATAACACCTAAACTTGACATAATGAAAATAAAAGAAACAGACAAACTCACTCTCCAAAATAAAACAACGAAGATTCAATACATTCTCTTAATATACCAATCCTATGTATAATCTTTCCTATGTATGATCACGTTTTCCTATGTATTATCCTTTCTAATTTAAAAAATACTTTATACAACAAGCAATTATGTCACTATGAACCTGATTTGTTGAGTGCATTAGAGAGGGTATATAGATACAAGAGACTGTCTTATCTGTACAAAGCAATAGCCATTGGTAGCATTCATTGTTGGTCCTTGGAAGATGATTGTTAACAAAAGTCTTCAAAAATATAGACTGACAAAAATAATACTCTTAAGTCACAGTTAGGAAAACATATATAAAATAATATACTTATGCAGAATGAATCAGAAATCTTATGATCCGTGATACTATGGTGAAAGAGTGGTTTGCTAAAAATTACTTGAAACTCACAGCACATGATCAACTTTATGTGACAGAGGTGTATTAAAAATTTGGGTTCACTTAAAAGAATAAATACTTTGGAAGGAACAAAAAGGAAAATAATTACAGTGAATTACAGTGTTGTTAAGTAATATATATTCAAAAACATTTATGAAATTTCTCTTGTTTTTGTAATAAAACCTACACATAAAAAATCCCTCTTTTCTACACACCAATAAAATCAGTGGTTTTTTTAAAGGATGGGTTGTGTTTAATATGGATATAGAGTGACTTATGCAACCATCCACCATGGTATTCTGTTGATTTCTAAAGCAATGCATATGGGAACGTTATTTGCCATGGTAAAATGTGAATGTGAACATTTCAATGATGTTACTAAGAGAAATGGTAATGAGAGTTTTTGTCCTGCAACTATCTATAATTAGTTTATTATCGATGGAAAGAAGATTTTCATCAGTATAGATTATCTGATAATCATGCAGAATAAAACAACAGGATCAAATCTGTATTACCATAGTAGATAAAGAAGTTGACTTTGTATCTGAGAAACAAAGGAATATATAAATATAGGTAATGAAGAAAGGCAATTGGCAACTGAAACTACTTACCATGGTAAGTAGGTATAAATCTAATTTATAGATTTATAGATTTATTGATACTGGTACAAGGAGAGCATTTTTAAAAATTATTTATTTGAGAGGAAGAGCATGCAAATGTGAAAGCAGGGGAGGGGCAGAGAGAGGGAGAGAGAATCCCAAGCAAGCTCTGCACTGTCAGTGCAGAGCCTGATGCAGGGCTTGATCCCATGAACCATGAGATCATGACCTGAGCCAAAATCAAGAGTCTGCCGCTTAACCAACTGAGCCACCCAGGCGACCCCTAAGGAGACCATTTTTAAATATAATACAGTTTGTAGGGGAGGTTGCTACTTTCTCCCGATATCATGGTAACCATATAATTTATTTTGCAAATTGGAAGTTCTCTAACAGTGAAGGAGCTTAAATATTAAGGGATTCCAGAAGAAGGACTACATTTTTACCTGAATTTACAGCAATTTTTACCTGAATTTACAGCAAACTTGGATACGTGTTCAGTCTACCTAAGATCCATTCTCTACTTCTCTTAGGATAATAACAGAGATATTAGAACATATTAGGATAATAACAGAGATATTAGAACATATTAATGTGCATAAAAGAATTTGTATTGCAAGAATGTATAGTAAAAATGTATATTTCATAATATTGGAAATATTTATACATAAATATTACAATATGCATTTCTTCAGATAAATGATTTGAGTTCTTTAGGTAACAACTCAGGGCAACATAATTGCAAAGCATATGCCTGGGAATCCAAGCAATTACTAATAACTAAATTTATCTATAATCTATCGATCGATCTATTTAACATCACCTATCTATCTTAAAAAATTCATGTAAGGTGAAAATGGTCTTAATAGAAAAATTGCTAAATCAACCAATATTGACTAAATTATGCAAAATTAATGATTCAACACGTATGTCTATGTAGCTGATATAAGTAAGTACCGTCTTAATTCTTGACTGCATTAAAGAGTGGGAAATCAGTGAAAAATTGTAAAAGCATTCAAATGTTTTTCTTGGTAAATTAATTTTCTCATGTTTTGATAAGGCTAATGCTAATTTACTTTGGAAACTACCTTTGCTATAGCCTCCACTATGTTCCAGAAGCTAGTCATCATTTACCTCTTTATTCTCAAAATCAATCATCACACCTTATATTTTATAGTACCTGATAATTTATAAAATGTTTTTATATCCATACATGATCCTGATAGTTTCATTATGAGTGATACATATGAATATTTATGCATTCAGTTTGAGTGAGAAGGAATAAAATTACCTTCAATGTATGCAGATTTTCTTTTAAATTTAGTTCTACCAAAGAACCACTTCGATTGGTTTGACAAGCAAGTTTCAAGCTTTGACATGCACTTTATGTATTCCTGCATATAAACAACCCAAACACAGTGGTTTAAAATGGTGTAAAAGGCCAGACAGTAAATATTTTACACAGTGTGGACCACATGCTGTTGCTTTTGCATGTTGTTATTATTGTTGTTTATCTCTTAAAAATATAAAAATGATTGATTCTTAGGTTGAAGTCCCATACATAAAAAAGTTGAAGGATGGATTTGGCCTGTGGTTGTGGTTTTCCCAGCCTCGCTTAAACAACAACCATTTTATTTACCCTAATTCTGTGGATCAGAAATTTGGGCTGGGTTTTGCTAAGTGGTCTTTTTCTGGTCTCACTGATATCATGGCTCTGGTTAACTAAGACCTCAGCTGGAACTGTATGGTCTAAGACAGCCCAATTCACATCTGAGTTTGGTGCTGATTGTAAGCTGTGTTGTGGTGTCTCTCATCCTTCAGGAGGCTGACCCCAACTTCTTCAAACAATTACCTGAGGATTCTAAGATCATATTGGAAACCACAAGTTAGAAGTCCAGCCCTGATTCAAAGGAATGGGAAATAAACATCACCTTGTGATGGGAGAGTATAAAACCACATTAAAGGTGCATGCATACATGGATAAAAGTAATTATAGCAGCTATTTTTATAATAAATATATCACATTAAGATCTAGAAACTTGATTATTTTATGTTAATGATAAGATTTGCTGGAAAGAAGTCATATGACAAGCTAACCTAGCATACCAGTTTATTAATTTGCAAAGGGATTTGACTGCCAAGAAGCCCACAATGCTTGTGCCAGCCAAAAATATATATATTTTTTTCTATAAACAACATGGAAGTCCACATTTTTTCCTAAAGTTTGCTTCATAAGGAGGAAACTGGTGTGTTTTTGGCATGGGAAACATGAGGTATGGGTAGGAGTAAATTTTTTAATGCTTACTATCCTTGGGACAGATGCTCTGACTTGGGGCTTTCAGCATAGATACCAGCTTCCCTAGCCTGTGTTCCTTTACTGCAGAGGCATAAAACATAAATAGAGTTTCACAGACTCTCTCCTAAGCTAGATATGGCGTAGGTTCTACCTTGCAGTTGTTCTACTATCAGATTCAGAAGGAAAAGAAAAAACAAGCATGAATCGTGTGAGGACAGTAGCTTAGCTTCTGAACACCATGATGGTGGTGTATATATACATACTCTGTAAAGCTTTTAGCATTCAAACTAATCTATAAATTCAATACAATTAAAATTAACATTCCAGAAGTTTTGTAGAATTTGATTACTTGATTTAAAATTTTTCATGTAAGGGGCACCTGGGTGGCTCAGTTGGTTAAGTGTCCAACTTCGGCTTAGGTCATGATCTCACAGGTCGTGAGTTCAAGCCCCACATCGGGCTCTGTGCTGATAGCTCGTAACCTGGACCCCGCTTCGGATTCTGTCTCTCTCTCTGTCTCTCTCTCTCTTCCCCTCCCTAGCTGACACTCTGTCTCTCTCCTTCAAAATAAATAAACATTTAAAAATTTTAAAAAAATAAAATAATTTTTTTAATGTAAGAGTTATTGCCCAAAGATAGCTAAATGAGTTCTAAACACAAAAGAATGCCTCCTTTATCAGATATTAAGACACACTGTAAAGATACAACAATCAAAACCTCATGATATGTGCATATGACCAAAAAAGCCCCAACTAGAACAATGTAACAAAACAATAAAAAAAAAAAAAAGTTCCATTAACACAAGGCAACTTGGTTGTCATGGTTTAACAAATCTGTGGGGGAAAGGACAGATTGTTTACGTGGTGGGAATGAGAAACTGGCTTAAATCTATAGAAAAATAAAGTTTACCTGGAGCTCAAATCTATATGTAACTATTAGGTGGATCAAAGACTTCAGTGTGAAAGGCAAAGTATAGTGCTAATTCTAAAAGTAAGAGAGATTATTTTTGTTACTATGATGTCATGAAGTATTGCCAAAGTCCCCAGTGAATGAAATGTATTTATTCACACTTCTCTTCAGTGAAGGAAACAATAGAGAATTCAAGAAGGTGAATTACAGGCTGGGGGAAGATGATTAATACGGAGGGATTAGAACCTAAGATAACAGAGTAAACTCTGCCCATTGACAAGAAAAAGACCAGATACTAAGAGAAAAACATTCAAAGGAGGTAAGTATTTATTAGAATTAATGTGCTGGCTAAAGTGTTCATGAGGAGATGTTCAACTTTACAAATAATCAAATAAATAAATACAAATATTTAAAACATCAGTGTCACAGGGTGAACGACCTGGTTTGCCTAGCATAACCTGTTTATGATTTATATCTCTTTGCAGTTATCATTATCTCTTCTTAGCTATTAAAAATGCTCTGGTTTGGATAGATAAGATTATATATTTTCTTATTAGCTATTGTGTTCTATGCTTCAAATGTGAAATAAGTAAGCAGACTGTACCAAGTTGTTGAAAAGACTATAGAAAATTAAGAGCAGATTAATCTTGCTGATGGGAGCGTAAGCTGTCAGTGCTACTATGGAAGGCTAACTTCCAACCCTTATTGGGACTGTAACTGTGTGTTTCCTCTCACACTGCAGTCCCCCCACTGACTGTTTGCCCAAATGACACTGTCACTATTTGTTACTGCATGACTGTGGTAGCAGGAAATTGGGGGCACTTATGTATCCATGAACAGAAAAATTAAAAATGATTTGAAATGGGATACTGTGCAGAATTTAGCACTTGGAACTAGATAAATATCAAACAAAAATCGTCAACTATAATGTTGAATGAAAAAAAATCGGAGAAATTATACTCGTAGGTAAATATCATTTGTACAAATTAAAAACACAGCCATAAAATAAAATCATTTAAAAATAAGAGTACATACATATTAAAGACATATACCAAACACAGTATAGTGAAGCAATGGGAAGAGGCAATGGGGGCGAAAACCTATGGTGAAGGAGAAAACATGCAATGTAAATTGAGGAAGCATGGGGGTGTGTGTGCATGTTTATACTGTACAATATTATACTATGTATAGTAGCATATTTATTTCTCTCTTGCATAACTTAGCAATAGGCTTTCAGTTTACATTTTCTTGAGCCTTTATCTTTGAAAAGTAACACTACATAAACAACCATATATTAATTTAGTTTACATTTTCTTGAGCCTTTATCTTTGAAAAGTAACACTACATAAACAGCCATATATTTATTTATTTTTATGTATGTATGTATGTATGTATGTATGTATGTATGTAGTAACACTACATAAACAGCCATATATTTATTTAGTTTACATTTCCTTGAGCCTTTATCTTCGAAAAGTAACACTACATAAACAGCCATATATTTATTTATTTTCCTTCAATTATTGGAAGTATTTCTGTAGTCTATAATTCTTTGTTGGACACAAGGAAGAGCCAAATAAAATTACTTTAAATATTTGTTTGAAACAATTCCAGATTTGAAGGAAAAATATTAGTATGGATATACACAGTGAAATCAGTGAATTACAGTGGAGCCACAATGATTACTTGTAAGAATAAACCACTTTTCAATTTATCTTTTGACACTCTAAATCAATGACTGACACCACCAGCAATCACACATATAGACTGATTCTTCAAATTTCAATTGGCTTGGTGATGTTTGTATTTGACTTTTGTGGAAACAAAGAACATAATAAAGAGAAACAACATTATACAAGTCAAAAATAAAAATAACTTACTGGCTCTGGAAAATTTAGTTAACTCAGAATTCTGGCAAAACATACAGAATATCTTAGATTTTGCTTATGTAATAAAAGATATATATTTATACAAATAAAATACATTCACTAAAAGATGTCTTTACTAATTGTTCTAACATTTACTGATGGCCAAACACTGGCTTCTGAATTGCTTTTATATTTCATCACCTACATTTTATCCTCATAACAGCCCCATGAGTTAATGTTTAGTATGGGTTCAGCTGAAGTTAATGGTGATTCTCCTATCTAATTTAAGCGAAGAGGGTTTTAATACAGGGAATGGTACTTACAAAACTCTGGAAAAGACTGGAGGATCAGTCATTAACCTGTACTCCTAAGAATCACTTACAGCAAAATACCGTGAGACCAGCCCACTGAAGATTCCATCTATGACAAACACAATCTGAGATTTCTGGTCACTGATTCTAGAATTACACTACTTTTGTCAGTCTTGGAGCGAGGTAATAACCAGCAGAATTGATGATTCTAGAATCCCGCCACTTTGGCTGGAGACTAGGAATCAGAAAACTGCTGTCCAATGATTGACTTCTACTTGATCTACTTAAGGAAAAGAGAAACTTGAGGCTTAGCCGCTCTTCTCTAGTGATTTACTTCTGGAATCTAAGTCTCAAGCAGATGCATCTCTTCAGAAAAATCTAAGTCACATCCAGAGCCATAGTTGCCAGGAATCTGGGAAATGTAACATTTTTATTTTCCTGCCTAAATAGAACATTAGATGGGTTGAAATGCATGTTGTGTAAGTCAAAGCAAGAATCAGAAATGGAGGAAATAAGTCAGTTGTTGAGGCTATATATTTAATTAATGCTTTGCAACAGGTCCTAATTATACTAATTTTCACAAAAATTCTTTCTTCCTTCCTTCCTCCCTCCCTCTCTCTCTTCCCCTTCCTTCCTTCCTTCCTTCCTTTCTTTCTTTCTTTCTTTCTTTCTTTCTTTCTTTCTTTCTTTCTTTCTTTCTTTCAGAGAGGGAGCTCAAGCAGGGGAGAAGGGCAGAGGGAGAGTGAGAGAGAATCCCAAGTATGCTCCACACCCAGCGCAGAACCTGACTCAGGGCTGAATTCCATGAACCATTAGATCATGACCTGAGCCAAAATCAAGAGTTGGATGCTTAACTGGCTGAGCCACCCAAGTGCCTCAAGAATTATTTTCAATTGGAGAAAACTTCAATGCAAATTGCAAGTTTTCTAAAAGAGGGGAGAAGTTATAACAAAAATTATAAAAATTGACAAACAACTCTGCTCTTCATATGTAAATAATTAATATGAAGCTGATAATTAATAAAACCTCTTACTGTTTAAACTAGGCAGCATCTGTTAACATCCCAGGTTCTTAAAATGCTGCAATAAATAACAACAGCTATGTATAAATTACTTACATTTAAATATATTTATAAGATGAGATGTTAGAAAATAATTCTAGGTATTGACTGCCTCACCCTTCCTAGTCCAAAACCTCCAAGATAAATGCCTCCCTCCCTCTTGGACTCTTCCTGAGAGAGCCCTCTGTAGTTTGGTGCCTCTAACTCCATTGTTTACTCCATTCTCCCCAAGTAATTTCAATTTTAACATCAAATTATAATATAATTATTATTTGGAAACAAATTGTGTAGTTTACCTAATAATTTATCAATGCATCTATAAAACCACTGAGCTAAGAAGTGAGATATTTCTTTTATTAACTTGTTGATAAAATTGATATCTATTTTAGTTTGACTTTTGAAGTCAATGTCATTTATTTTTAGAAGTTTAGATTTTAAACATAGCATAAAGTTGTACTTTTATTGTACATCAAGTAGTGACTGAAACTAAAATTCTCTTTCTGTATCTCTATCTCCATTATATCCATATCTATGTCCATATTCATATGTAATTTTTCTATCACCATTTTCACTAACATCTTCAGTTCACACCGTATTTAGCTGTTTTAATGACATAACTATTATTTCCTCTCTTCTTATGAATTATGAGGTCTACCCATAAGATAGCATAATAGATGGAGCTAGTACAGAGATAACCATTTTGTAGGGAGTTTAAAAATAAATCTAGTGCATAATATAACTGACTGAAACTTCTTGCTATAAGACAAGTAAGTCTGTAACTATTTCAGAGATATAATAGAAAATATGTTGGTTCAAGATAAAAAGTTCACAAGCACAGTTAGTTTCAAAGGGGCAAATTAAAGGGAAAGGAAATATGCTTTGTGAAAAACTACAAAACATCCCACTAATAAGTAAAATTGTATCATACAACTTGTTTAATCTTGTTTCATTCATCCAAAAACATGAAAAAAGGAAGTGCAATAGGAAATGGATATAATCAGGAACTCTTAGAGCAATGTAAGGTTTCAATATTAGAGGCAAATGCTTGTCATTTAATGGAGTAAACGTAGTTTGGTTTTTTTTTTCCATAAATAGTATTTTCCATTTATGAATAACAGCATATCTAGGTATTTGTAAAAAGCTTTAAAAAATACATTCATCATAATGGTATTCCCCCTCCAACTTCATTCTAGAACAGCATATCTTTTTTTTTAATGTCTATTTATTTTTGAGAGAGAGAGGGGGAGAGAAGCAGAATGAGAGTGGGGAAGGGGCAGAGAGAGGGAGACACAGAATCTGAAGCAGGCTCCAGGCTCTGAGCTGTCAGCACAGAGCCTGACGTAGGCCTCAAACCCACAGACCATGAGATCATGTCCTGAACTGAAGTCAGAGGCTTAATGCCACCCAGGCACCCCTAGAACAGTGTATCTTAAAACACATTATGGTCAGGACCATAATACATCTATTAACCTGTACACTATTTACACTATTCTACTTATCACAATACCTAAGGTTTTTTTTTTTCTACATTAAAAGAAATTAGAACCTTATGAAAACAAACTTAAAAGCAAAATCAGGTGTTAATAATCACAATACAGTCAATAATGTTTAATTGAAAATAATTTTCTATAAAAGAATATAATATATATTCACTTACAGTTTTGTCCACATTGAGAGACTGAAATCCTCTTAGGCAGGTATGACTATGAGTAGTCTTGTACTGTCCTGACGGAATGTCCTTTGCTTATGATACTGATCACGTGTTACTGATTCCTTTTTGTCCTGTGTTGTTCTTTACACATGCTGATTTGAGTTGCAGTGTGTCTTTTGCAGGAATCCTTATTTTCATCGGAAAGTTCATACTATAGTTTATGTGAAATCTATTTATTTTTAAAAGAATGTTTATTAATCCATTGTTCCAATGTATTGTATAAAGTGTCTGCTATAAATTATATGTTATACAATTAATAGTGGATTTTCTATTGGTGAAGTACTACACTTTGTGGATTTGTTTCTCTGCCCTGATTTCCCTGTTCCTGCATATACATTCTCCCTGCTGATTTTTTGTGACCTGAATCTCCTCCATCTCCAGAGTGTTCTACTCTTAGAGTGAAATGAAAACAGATGGTCAGAGTTCTTACAGGAAACGATGGCTCACATACATTCAGATAATTCAAAAAGAGTTTATTCCCCAAACACAAATTACAAATTTGGGGAGAAATACAAGAATAATGTAGGGATCCAAATAGAACAGCAGTTTGCTATCAGTATCCCTATGCCTGAAGTGTCAAAAGGAGGGAGGAAACTACAACCGATAAGGAAAAAACAAAAGTCAAGATAGAGCACACCACCTTGACAGGAGCCACACTGATGATGTGACCTTTATGTGAGGGCATTGAAAGCTCAAGGCAACTTCACAAACGGAGAGCTATGGGAATACATACCTTGATATTCCTCTTCTGTTTTCTCTCTCACTCTCTCTCTCACTCTTAGTCTGTCTCTGTATTTCTGTCTCTGTCTCTTTGTTTCTCTTTCTCACTTCCTGCCAGGACTCCCCAAAGACTGCATTTAACTCCAAACCAGTGTAAATGGTGATCTTATTGATGTAATCCATAGGGATCAGCCTCCTGAAGAAATAGGGCAGGATGGAGACAGGAGATAAAGTGAATCCGAAGGATCAAAGATACCTAGCACAGTCCACTTTTTTGCCTCTTGTCTTCTTTCTAAAGCTTGTGTCTACATTTGAAAGCATGAGGTCTGATCAGCTACTTTATCATAAAAGGGTGCCCTTAATTAGTTCTTACTCCTACCTAAAACTTAAGGTTTTAAGTACTCTTGTGTTCTCCATATAGCGGTGGTGGTGGGGCGGTGGTGGTGGGGTGGGGGGGAAGGATGTTGTAGAAAGTAACTTATTAAGTGATATAAAACTGTAGCTACTATAGTCCTTTTCTGTCATTAGCATTGAGGCCAAAGTTGACAATTATAACTGTTTTCCACCACTATTCAACATTTCTCTTACCCTCTGCCTCAACCAAGTGAGACTCTACCTGTGGATAAGCCAGACCTTCTTTTCTGCTTAAGCTGAGTACTAACTGGTTTTACCGGTCTACTGTGTTCTTAGAGTTTTCTAAGAAGAAACACTACTGGGCATAGCAGCACTAAAAGGCACCCGAAGGGCATCTCATAAACATAGTTTTCATTGGCACTACTGAGTCGGAGCAGTCCAATTTCCTCCTAGTCATCAGCATCAAATACCCTGTTTGGTACAGTGACCTTTTCTCTCCTTGTTGGTTCAGTGGCATAGGAGATCAAAATGGCCTGGGACTTGGGACTAAGTCCAGGAAAATAGTCTACTGTTGGGAAATGGTATCTCTAAACCTATGGAACCAAAGGTCCTGTTGATAGGAAATATATAAATTTTAGTAGTGTATCAGAGAATAGGTCATTGCTTTGGAATCACAGATCTGTGCACCCTGCCAATGGAGACTTTGTCACAATATCTTGGCCATTATTTTATGGAATATTCAGCAATCTGTAGGATAGATAATGACAGCACAGGGTTTAATCTCTCAGGAGTTATTTTAACTAAGTCTTCAGTTTACCATTCCCTATCAAGCATATTGCTCCTAGGATATGTGACATATGGCAAGCCCAGTAAATTTTTTGGGCGTGAGCTCATTGCTATACTTCCTTTGTCATAAAATATGCCCCTGGCCTCTGATGATTTTGTGCAGCATAACATAATATTAAACAAGGAACTCTGTAACGCTACCAATGGGTGGTGCTTGCAGAAGCAATGTAGTTCAAGAAGGCAAATCCACATCCACATATGTGTCAATCCATACAAAGATACAAGAAAGAGAAAACAAGATATCTGGTACTAGATACTTTTCTTGAGAAGAGTTATTTCAACAAGGATTTTAAGATACATACATATTCCGTTAGCTAAAAATATAGGTCATACTAATTTCTATGTAATACTGGTTCTTGTATATTTCGATTTTTAAAAAAAATATTTTTAATGTTTATTTATTTTTGAGAGTGACAGAGACAGAGCACAAGCAGGGGAGGGGCAGAGAGAGAGAGAGAGGGAGACACAGAATCTGAAATGGGCTCCAGGATCTGAGCTGTCAGCACAGTCCCCAACGTGGGGATTGAACTCGGGAATGGAGAGATCACAACCTAAGCCAAAGATGGATGCTTACCCAACCGAGCCACCCAGGAACCCCTTATATTTTTAGATTTTTATAGTCAAGTAACATTTTACTTAAAAAATTACGTGCTTTACAGAGAATACTAATTTTTAATTTTTCTAAGGCAGCCAAAAAGAAAAAAACCCTTCCACTTACTTTAGCCACATGAAAGAAAAAATATTTTAACATCTAAAAAGAAGGAAAAACCTAATCTCAGATAAAAAGTGATTACTTAAAAGAAATAATTTTAGCATAATGAAAAACTTTCTATGGTGTCATTAGTTTTCTTATTTTTCTGTGAATATTTTTTTAAATTTATTTTGAGAGAGAGAGCATGAACAAGCATGAGTGGAGGAGGGGAAGAGAGAGAGGGAGGGAGAGCATCCCAAGCAGGCTCTGCACTGTCAGTACAGAGTCCAAAGCAGGGCTTGATCCCATGAACTGTGAGATCATGACCTGAGCTGAAATCAAGAGTCAGACGCTTAACTGACTGAGTCACCCAGGTGCCCCATTTTTCTGTGAATATTTTTAAAAATCATGGACCAACAACTAACTGAAAGATTAGAACCACTGATCTGTAACATTTAAGATCATTATATTGTCCTGATATCCCATCACAACTCCAACACGGCATAAGGTAAAACCAGTGAATTTCATGAGTATGAGCTCAGTGTAACACTTCCTTATCATAAAAGTGCCTTCCTAGGAACTAGTAGTTTAAGGAGATTACTAATTAACATTATACCTATGAATGTAGTGTATGTTTGTATTGAGTGATACAAGAGAAAAAGAGAAAGAGTTATTAAAGAGTTACTAAGACCTGTTAAAGAATCTCAAATGTTATGGCTACTGTTTCGTATCAATCTAACTGTTGGATAATTGATAAATTTTAAAATCTCCATTTATATGATGTACACCCTAACGGTACAAAAATATAAAGGAATGCTAGACTACCATAACACGTTCCTCTAGCCTGTCAAGTTGCATAAAATTTACAATGCCTAGACACACTATGAGAAATAAGTTTAGTGGAAATATTTATATTTCCCACTAACTTTATTCTGGTCTCAACATATTATATCAAGATACACTTTTTCATTTATATTCTTAAGGGGAGAACCATCAATTTACTTAATTTACATATGTGATACTATGAAAGGGGAAAGGTGGTTCTATGGAGAGTTATAGTAATGAAATCAAAAGGAGTAATTTCTTGAATTCTAAAGTTATAACAAAGCTTTTCTATATCTGTAAAGAATAGAGTATTTATATTATGGTGGATATTTGTTTAGACATTTCAAATACTCTCTGACATAATAGAGGACTGCATTGTAGATAAGAGATACAGTGATACCTGATATAAAGCATATAAAAACTATCTCTGCTTATGTACCTAGAGAAAATAGCCATCTCATCTTTGAAATTAGCCTTAATTCCTTTAAGATCTAGGCTAACTCTCATTCTTTTGATTCTTTGATCAAAAGCAATGAAAATCAGAAAAAAAAATACAATATCCTGTGCCAGAATTCTTCGTGAGTTGGCATCAAAAGCTTAGCATAGAGAGTATGAACTTTAGAGTTTGACAGACCTGGGTTTTAATCTTGCCTCTGCCACTCAGTAATTCTGGACCTCTGGCAAGTTACATAAACTCACTGAAACTGCAATTTCTCATGTGTAAAATGAAAGCACAATATCAGCTTTGATGTCTATCTCTAACATTCACCATCTGTGTGATTTTGGTCATGCTATATCAACACTATGTGGCTCATGTTTCTTATCTATAAAATCATGATAACGACAGTACCTCCTTCCAGAGGCCAACTAACCAAGTGGCAAATAACAAATCCTTCCAAGATCCTGTACTTAAGTATATATTCATAATTTTATATTACTTTTTAGCCTCTCATATTAAAATCTTCAGGTCCTAGAAAATCTGGATCCTCTTCTGCCCACTTCCTTGAGAAGTTCTGATATTATTATTTTTCATAATTACTATTATCTTTCCTGGTTAGAAGGCTTTATGGATTGTGTCTGGATCAAAACAGGTGCACATGTAAATGTAATTTTAATAATTATATTAGCAGTATTATTATTGTTATTCTATGAAGGCAAAGTGATTTTGTTTACCCTGATTGTACAATTTTTGCATGTATAATTTATAATACTTAAATTGTTATCTAACTTAAGGAAATTCTTAGTCCAGTTATTTCTCATTCGCAAAAAATATCCACTTGTATATATTTTCTTGGTTTCTTAAAATAATAATGGTTATTTTTACTTTCATTAAAGCTAGCACTTAATGAGAGCTTGTTTAGTGCCAAGGACTCTATAAGTGCAACTTTTAACAATGGTAAGGTAATACTGGTAATAGTAATTAGCCCCAACTAATTAGCTAACTACATTTGGAATTGTATAGTTTTTTACTCTTCATGATGACTTCCATGAAATTAGTGACAGAGTGCAATAATTATATTGTATTATGGTGGATTTTTGTTTAGAAATTTCAAGTACTCTATGCCATAATAGATGACTAGTGTATGTGAAATAAGGCATAAATAGATTACAAAATATGCTCCAAGTTTTACAACTTGAAATGGTAGAGCTAGAATGTGAGGCATATCTGTCTGACTCTAGGGCCTTAATATTACTAAAATATATATGTATAATGGCTCTTCATATTTATAGAGAATGTAAAAGTATAACCATGTAAGACAGAAGCATTGATTTACTTTAATTATGAAATGTGCATTATATTTGGCTATTTTGGCTGTTCAGTATTCATTTCCCACTTCTTTGACAACCCTAATTTCTTTTTCAGGTGTTATTTCATTCTCACTTTGTATGGTCTTAGTAGAATGTTGAGTAAGGTGTTTTGCCCTCCTCTAGGGTCCGTTTTAGAACTAGGGTGGGTGCCTGGGTAGCTCAGTCAGTTAAGAGTCTGGCTCTTGGTTTTATCAGGTCATGATCTCACGGTTCTTGGAACTGAGCCCCCCAGCTAAGGGTTCTGTGCTGACAGCATGGAGTCTGCTTGGAATTCTCTTTCTCCTGCTCTCTGCCCCTCCCCATTCACACTTGCTCATGTACTCTCTCTCTCTCTCAAAATAAATAAATAAACTTGAACAACAACAACATAGTAAGGCAGTGGGAACTTTTCATGAGAAGGGTTTTCTATCCAGTTGAGTCTAAACCCTGCCTTAAGCTTCTAGTAAAAGTTTTGCCATGCTTTCAAACCCAGTACTTGATTAGATATTTGGCAATCACAAAGCAAGTCTTTAAAACAGCTTTCACTGTGGGTGAATAATAATAATTATTAAAAAACACTCAGTAAATGTAAATTATCCATGGTAGTAAAGGTAGTGCAAAGTGAGACTCATATTACAACTATTTCTGTTAAAATATTATTATTTAAAAAAACTAATAATCAAAAAAAGTTAATAATCTTAGGTGAATGAAAAATGCCATGGCTTTCCCTTACAGTAAAAAAATTATAAAACTGGGGCACCTGGGTGGCTCAGTTGGTCAAGTGTCTGAATTTGGCTCAGGTCATGATCTCGCAGTTTATGAGTTCAACCCCCCACATCAGACACTGTGCTGACAACTCAGAGCCTGCAGCCTGCTTCGGATTCTGTGTCTCCCTCTCTCTTTACCTCTCCCCTGCTCACGCTCTCTCTCTGTTTCTCAAAATAAACATTAAAAATTTTTTTAATTATAAAACTAAGTTTCTAGAATAATTTCCAACCACAAAGGAAAAGCCATCTCATACTGAAGTGAAGGCTGTCTTCTGTGATGTCACATCATTCATTACATCATTCCTAAACATCGCCATGTTTAGGAATGCCCCAGTTCCTTTAAGTCCCCACATTGTTAGACCCCAAAGTATATAATACTCTTTGACAAATAACATAATCCATTGGAAACGTTTAGAATAAAAATTAAAATTCCTCTGAGTAATCACAGAGAATTCTTGTGTCATGTCTGGCTGATGTTAATGAGCAGTGAAAAGATCTTTAATGAAACTGTGTGATGTGTGAGCTTGGTAATTGCTGTGGTCAAATTCTTTAAATCACTGTAAGGCTTCTAAAGGAAGATCCAAATGCTCTTGATTAAAGGAGGCATGCTTCAGCAGATCTGCAAGGAGCATTCAGCTGTGTGGCATTCTATTACCACTCATGAGTTAGCTTACAGCACATTGTTTAAAAAATGCAGATAGAATTTGTGTTAATAAAGGGTATTTTATTTGGCAGCATACAATGTTGACTTCGTGAGAGATAGACTTTGCACCCTTTTGTTTTAACCTTCCACAATATGAATTTATGCAATAATATCTGCAAAGCCTGTGAAGCAGAAAAAGTCTATTTTTTTTTCATGTTCAACAGTCAGATTGCTCCACTACACCATGTTCTACTTGCTTTTAATGACCTGAAGGATGCTCAGAAGTGACTGATAAGCCAACTGCTTTTGGTAGTCATGCCAATGGCCAATATGCCTGATGGAACAGATCTAATAGGCAAGTGGTAAGCTCTTAACGATGGCTCTTAAGGGGAAGAATAAAATCTATCTCTTGTGTAGCCTTAAGCATTTCCTGGGACTCTAGAGATTACTCTCTGCTCTTGGCAAATGGCATTTTAGGAACAGTATTGGGGTATGAGACACAATAGACAGGATGGAAATCAAGTGCAAAATCACAGAGTTAACAATGTTTTAAAATTTGTGTAAAATAAGCTTTATCTGATATTTGTTCACCTTATTTGTGCCTTTTCTCTATAATATGTGAGTATATAAGTCATATACCTCATGGGCATATAATTAACTTTGGTTTGTGTAATTAATGGATCAAATTTGCAGATTATCCATGGTGGTATATTTTTGAACATGAAAATAAGTGATAGGAAAATATCAATTCCCTAAGGAAACACTATTATCTCTATCAATAGATGTATTAATATCAATATATATATCAACATTGTATTAACATTTCCCTAACGGTACAACAAAAAAAGAATAAGTACTTACAATTTGAAAATAATATTTTGTTTTTAGTAATTTCTTGAATAAGGATTTATTTTGTGAGGCATAATAAGTACGACATGAAGATACATCACTTTGCATACAATCTCCAGTTGTTCTGGGGTACTATATATAAGACTGCACTTAGATTTGTAAATGAACGCTGTATCTCTGTTGGTCACAGGTCCTTGAAGAACTCTCCCATCTATGGATATTGTGTCAGAGTTCAGCATTCTCAGTCCATAAATGGTCTATAAAGAAAAATAAACTCTTGTAACTCCTCTGAGAGGATAAATATAGCCAGAATGGAACATTATAAAAAAGGAGATTAAGTTGTTTTCTGGAAATCACAGGTATAAGCTGAGTGCATTAAGTTATAAAATTGTGTTAGAGATTTATTTTTTATTTGGTCAATAAATTCTGGCAAAATGGTCCCTGCAAGTTATATAATTCAGAGTTTAATTCTTTAATAGTATTTAATAGTAACCACCTCCATGGTTACCAAAGAGGTTAAATAAAGTAAAGGTTATTTACGCAGATAGACAACTAATTTAATTCTCTTGTGCTTAATTGTCTAAAAGAAACCTGGTATATTTATATCTTGGTAGCTAGCAAGCTATCGATATATCAAAAAGTAGGATTTAATAAAAAAGACGAGGTGTATTTTATGAGCAATTGTTACACCAAAGTAAGAGGTGAAATTTCCGAGTATTTTTAGGGACAGTAGTCAGAAGCTGAAAGGTTTCAGCAGTACTTATTCACTTTCAATACTGCAATATTTATTTATAAACAATATCTGTAATACTTAATCTAAAAGTAAGAACTCTTTTATCAGTAAGAACTATGTAGCTTCTTGATGCAAATTATCAGATTAGGTAAATTATCTCTTGGTTTTGAATTGTGGTAAACAGAAGTGCAGTGTCACATCAGGAAGATTAATGATCGTCGGGACAGTAATGTCAGTGAAGTATTTGTAAGAATGAAAGAGTCAAGAGTACCTCTTATGTTAGTACCAAATGAATTTACTTCCATTTTCCTTCTTCTTTGTCAGGTATTCCTAATTTAGGCTATTTTTTCTTCCTTTCCAGACACACAAAAGTATAATTTAGAAAATTACTTGTATGTGTATTTGGCAATTATCCTTACATTAAAATGGCAAAAGAGATCTTGATTTTCAAAAGTTTAGCAGGTTTTTTGGGAACAGCCAACAACACATTTTACTTTGGGAAAAAGTGACCTTTAAAGCTATATAGGTAGGTTGAGAAAGTATTTGGTAGGTCTGTGAATTTTTGTATCTAAGATCATCTAATGAGACTAGTTTAGGGATTTATAAGGATGTGATGTCATTTAGTGTAGAAACTGTTTTCTCTCATAGTTGATTCTTCAGCATTTTACACAGTACCTAGGACATACTATGGTACACAGTGAGCTATTGTTTTTGTTGTCCATCATTACGCTCCACAAATATAAAAATTATAGACAACCCACATAACTTTCAAGTTACTTTTATATAGTAATATTTTCTTTATCCCTCTTCAACCTCTGGAACTTTTGAATGCTTTTAAAAACACCAGAGAAGAAGTTAGTTTTTTTCTTAAAGTTTACTTATTTATTTTGAGAGAGACAGAGAGAGAGAGAGAGAGAGAGAGAGGGAGAGAGAGAGAGAGAGAACAAGCAGGGCAGGAGACGAAAGAGAGGGAGAGAGAAAGAGAATCCAAAGCAGGCTCCTCACTGTCAGTGCAGAGCCCAATATAGGGCTCAAAATCACAAACCATGAGATCATGATCTGAGCTGAAATCAGGAGTTAGTGGCTTAACTGACTGAACCACTCAGGCATCCCAGAAGATAAGTTATTTTTATGTTTCCCATTTAATTGACATTTCCTTGAACTGCTGGGCAAACTTGAGAGAATGGGAGTTGTTATTCTCTGCAGAGAATCTGTAAAATGACCAAAGCCAGACTTAATTTGTAACATAGGGGCAGATTCTCAGGCTACTTGGGAATATGGCCTCACAACTCTGAGCGTATGCACCAGAAGAAAATGAGAAATATATTGTTAGAGGCAGTAAGTCTCTCTTTGTCTGAACAGTGAAATTATCGTCTTTGAAGTTCAGTTGAAAACATAATATTGAGGAATGTATTTCTGTGGTGACAATCTCTGGGAATACCACATTTTACAACAATAGCAGACAAAATTAAAATTTCTATTTGGGAATCTCTTCTAAAAATTTATGTTGTGGTCACGGGAATACAATACATGGAAATTTAATAAAAGAAATTTTAACAAGTTGAAGAAGTAATCAGCTACACGGTTTTTCCTTTTTTAGTTTAAGTATTTGTTGCGGTCTTTAAATTATTTTTATTTTTAGAGAGAGAGAGTGTGATGGGGGAGGGGCAGGAGGAAACAGAGAGAGAGAGAGACAGAGACAGAGACAGAGACTCTGACTCTTAAGCAGGTCAGGGCAGAGCCTGACACAGGACTCAATCCTGTGACCCAGGATCATGACCTGAGTCTAAATTAAGAGTAGGATGCTCAACTGACTAAGCTACCCAGACACCCCTATTGATTATTGCTTAATCAATGACTAATACTCTGCCATAGATTGATATATTCTGTGATCTAATGAAGAATGCACTTTGCTATTTAAAGTGTCTGAGGAGGCCTAAATTGTTCTCGTGTGTTCAAGGTCATAGTTGTTCATTATAAAGGCTAATTTTTGATGTATGGACTTTTTTCTTTACAGTTCTCCATATTACTCTTCATTGTAATATTAAATGAAGTAGATTATGTTGACTAAATCAGGAAAGAATCAGGAAGGAATAGCTGCTTGAAGTAAAGACTGCCTTGCCAAAGTAAATAGCTGTTACCCAAGCAAAACAAAGATAACAGAACAGTCCAAGTGATAAGAACAGCAAAAATAAAGGCAATAAAGTGTGAAATTAAAAGTTAAACTGAGTAGCCAAGATGGGCAGAAATGGACTTCTTTTTAAATCAGAGTAAAACCAATTAAGGCCATCTCTTTGCTAACAATACTTTTGCCTACTGCTTGTGGAGTATTTGAGATTCTCTCCCTAAAACCTGGTGGTGCAACTGTGATATTTTTACATCTGTTCCTGGAGCAAATATCCAAAGCAGAGGGTTTTATGATATAAAGTAAATTATAAGTTCCCCCATTTTAAAGGAAAGTAGACTCTCACAAAGTTGCCATAGAATCTTGAAAGCTGGCAGGGGTAAGAGTGGACACCCCCTCTGTGCTTTGGTATGTTGGGGTTACACACCCATGGTGCCAGGAGGGCAGGCTTGGAAGAGGAAGTGATATGAACATAACATGACCATGCTGGAATAGGGATAATGGCCTGCTTCCTGTGAGACCTCTTCTATTCAGGTGTGATAGTCTGTTTCCTGTGGTAATTCTGTCATTCATGTTTACTTCCAATGGCAGTCTGTTTTTCTGATTGTAAACTGACAGTGCTGGAAATCATTAGTCGATTTTACAGAAACCATTCATGAATAAACAACACAGTAGAGCATGGTGAGTATAAGCACAGTAACTAGATGGGTTTCCTTATTAATTACTTTTCTGAGTCTCATTTTCCCTCTTTTGGAAAGTGAGGTTCCTAATAGCAATCTCTCAGGGCTCTGTGTGGGTTAAACAAAATGAAATAACAAATGTAATATTCTTTAGCTAGTGTCTGGAATTTTGGGGTCTTTGTTAAAATACACAATTGCCTGAAATCCACAAGATCTTTTTGCATTGTGGGTTGACCCTATACCGAAGTACTTTGAAAGAAGTTCCTGGGACATTTTGAGTATAAGCATAATGAAGAAAAGCACTTAGGAGAGAGGGTTACAAGGGTAAACTGTTTTCACACGTCCTTTATCTTCTTAAAAATGTTTATTTATTGAGAGAGAAAGGGAGAGAGAGAGAGAGAGAGAGAGAGAGAGAGAGAGAGAGAGAGAGTGCATGTGTGCGTGAGAGGGAGAGAGAGAATTCCAAACAGGCTCCGCGTTGTCAGCACAGAGCCTGATGCAGGATGTGATCTCACGAACTGTGAGATCATCACCTGAGCCGAAATTAAGTCAGCTGTTTAACTGACAGAGCCACTCAGGCTCCCTTCACATGTCCTTTAGAAGGTAGTTATTAGGACTTTCACATATCAAAGGGAAGCATTGATTTTGATTATTGAACCTTTATATTTGAAGCTGTTCCATTTCCTTACATACTGTTGATGGCACAGCAGTCCTGACTTTGTGGCATTGCTGTGCAATACACTGAATTAGCCACCATCTATCAATGTGATGGTTATTGGTTTGTAACTATTGGCCATTTTGCCACTCCCTAATTTTAGTCTTGACTGCAATTTTTTTTATGTACTTTAGTGTTCACCTAGTAGAAGAATGTATTTTACAATATCTTTCCACAAATTAATGAGTTATACAACTCCTAATTAATAACCAATGGTAATATCTGGACCTGCAAGGCATTCCAATTTTTAAATTTATGGATGGTAAGTAAATAATTCTTAAATAACAGATCACAGTATTTTTAAAGAAATAGAATTATGGAATATATTTTTAAATGTATTATAATCAATAAAAGTATTCTTAGAACCAATCTAAAGAAATGTTAAAGAAAATTAAGAAGTCAATTTTTAAGAGATTTTCTGGCATGGTTTAATTTTATGGATCTTCAGTTTTACTTATTAAAATATGAGGAGTTTTATATTTCACTAGTAATACTTGGTGACTATGAACATTATAAGTTTCTCTTGAAAATGTTACTTTTAAATAATGGTGAAATATAGGGAAGTAGTGGAAGGCACAGCATGTGATAGCAGTAATAAAGATTGAGTACCTTAGTGAGGGATATGTTCTAAAAAAAAAGTTACAAAGAACAAACCTAACAAAAGATGTGAAACTGAAAATAAAGCAATTCTGAAAGAAATCTAAAAGAGGTAAATAAGTGGAAAGATACATCAAGTTCATGGATTAGAAGTCTCAATATTGTAAGGTCTTAATTCTCCCCAAATTGATGTATAGATTCAAGGCAATTCCACCAAAAATCCCATCAGACTTGTGTGTACAAATTTATAAGCTAATTATAAGATTTTATGGAAAAGCTAAGGACCTATAATAGCCAAACAGCTGCGAAAAATAACAAAGCTGGAGAACTTGCTCTACTATATTTAAGATTTACTAAAAGTTACAGTAATCCAGGCTGCTGGGTACTGGCAAAGATAAATGAATGGAAAAGAATAGAGACTCTAGAGACAGACACACACATATATTACCAGTGGATATACAATAAAGGTGCTAAGAAAGTTTAATCGAAAAAGAAACCTCCTTTCAACAGTGATGTGAAGATATATTAGCACCTACCTTTCAGAGTTGTTATGGATGTATTATCTACTGTTGCATAACAAATTAAAGTTTAGCTGCTTATATACAAAAACATATTGGGGTGCCTGCGTAGCTCAGTTGGTTGAGCGTCCGACTGTGGCTCAGGTCATGATCTCACTGTTCATGGGTTCGAGCCCTGCCTCGGGCTCTGTGCTGACAGCTTGGAGCCTGGAGCCTGCTCCAGATTCTGTGTCTCCCTCTATCTCTGCCCCTCCCTTGCTTGTGCTCTGTCTCTCTCTCAAAAATAAATACATAAAAAAAATAAAATAAAAAAACCATCTTATCTCACACAACTGTTTTAAGGATTAGGGATTCAGGTGTGGCTTGGCTGGGTCCTCTAGCTCAGGGTCACTCCAAAAGTTACAGTCAGGGTTACAATCACCTCATGGCTTAAGCAGGGCTGGAGGACCACTTCTAATATAACTCACATGCTTGTTGGCAGGTCCCTGCCTCTCTGGCTATTGACGGGAGGTCTTAGTTCTTTTCCATATAGCCTTTCCATAGGGATGTTCACAACACTGAAGCTTGCTTACCTTATAGTCAGTGATAAGACAGAAAGAGAGAGCACCCAGAATGGAAACTTTGCCTTTAATAATCTAATCATGCAAATGGCATACCATCATTTCTTCTGCATGCTATTGGTCAAACAGAACAAACACATACAAAAGTGGGAGGGCACTAAACAAAGCTGTGAATACCAGGTATGTGGGCATCAAATGACAACCATATTGAAGGCTGACTACCATGTGGGAAAAAAGGAAATTTAGGACATAAAGCACTCAGAATAGGGGCTGACACAGCAGAAGGACTAAACAGACATTACCTTTTCCTATTGTGACTATAGCAATTATTTAATTTTTTTTAAATGCTTTTAGTTTTGAAGGAGAGAGAGAGAGCATGAACGGGGGAGGAGCAGAGAGAGAGGAAGACATAGAATTCGAAGCAAGCTCCAGGCTCTAAGCTGTCAGCACAAGCCCGATGCTTGAACCCACGAACTGTGAGATCATGACATGAGCTGAAGTCGGATGCCTAACCGACTGAGCCACCCAGGTGCCCGATGACTCTAGCAATTATTTTGATTATTCAGTGACAATAACCTAACATTACATTCAGGGTATTATTATTATTTATGACATATTTATATATATGATTTTCTTCTTCCTACCCCAACTGAAGTATACAATTAGTAGTTAGATGTTGCTCTGGAAATTTAGGTTCATTAAATTGATGTCAATGCAGGAATTATTTTAGTATTTACTGTAAAGTTCTCAGAGTATAGTTATTGAATGAATATAAAGAGTGTCATTTCAGCATCAATGAAATTCAGAACATTGTCTTCATAACTACAGTCTGACCCTGACTGTATTACATTCTATATTCAACCTCTATCCTTCTAAACTCTGATAGATAATGCCAAGTGGCAATTTCCAGTTTCAGTGTCAGCAAGTAGAGTCAATGTGCCAGGTGCAAGCTGAGATGATGTTTCAGTACAAAACAATTTGGATGCCAGTGTTAGTGCTTTGCTTCCTCTGGGTCAGCTCATCTTTATGACATTGAGCTGTTACTGGCTCAGTGCTCTCATATGAGGTCATAATAAATAGAGGTCATTGTGGATGATTCTTGCTACACATATGTCTTTGCCCAAAAAGTTGTTAATTTTATTGCTACTTACCATCTTCCTTTTCAAAGTGAGAATCATGACCTCTTGGAATTTTCATAGGTCGAATGAGTAGGTTTACAGTGTTTCTGAATGTAATAGATCTACCTAAAAAATGAGGAGTCAAAACTTCAGATTTAAAATAAACTGGTCCAAAGTGAAGTGAAGGGTGTTTCTCAAACTGTATTTTTATAGGATGTAAATAGCTGCTACATGATGTCAGAGGCATTTGTAATTTCTTGACCATCTGCAAATCACGTTCCTTTCACAATAATCTCCAAAATTATTTTCAGTAAATTACTTTTCTCTCAGAGTGCATTAGCCTAAACTCCCTAAAAAACATGACCTGAGGCAAACTTTCATGCAAATGTTTTATTGGTGAATGTCATTCACATGAAGAAAGCTGAGGAGAAGAGGAAATGAGGCAGAGAAGGAGGAAAAGCAAGTGCAAACATTTCCACTCCCAAGAAAACTCAGATGTTGGCTCAGTCACGAAGAATACCTCCAGGGAGGCAGTTTAAAACACTGCTCATTAAATAGCACTATTTCCTGTCTCTCAAGAGATAAAGTCCATCCTATCGTGTTATGTGCTCCACACTTCTGAGTTGTGTTTTCTGTCTCCTCTTGACAGCATCTGGAAGAAGACAAGCCTCCATTGGTCTGGTTTCCTTGATGCTGAAGTTTCTAGACTCCCTTCAGTGATGCTTTTAATGGAGGCCATGGGAGACTGTTCCTCACCCCAGCACAGACTGAGACAATGTTTTGAGTTATATGAATGTGGCTTTATGACTGAACTATGAGAACTGGCATGTGAGGCTACAGGCTAGGAAATAGGTCAATTAGGAGAAGGCCTAAAGGCAAGTGGTGCTGAGCTATTCTGTAGAAGGCATTAACCAGGTCTATATACAAGAGGTGTATTTGGTGGGGGCAGGGGAGGTGGGGAGGCTTCTATTGAAGTCAAAGGACCAATCATCCCATCCCCTTCTTCAGCCAGATATAGTAAAATGAAGTGCTTGTCCACGCATTAGGATTTCCAACAGTTTTAAAAAATTGTATTTGCAGCCTTTGGCTTCTCGACCACTTGAGGATATAAAAGCAAAGTTGAAAGGAGTTTCAAGTAAAGTTGTTAATTTGTTATGAGGAGATTATGCTTCTCCCTTACCTCAGACATAATGATAAAGACTTAAATAAGACTAGTTGGAGAATCTGATAGGTTACTGAAGTTTGGAAGTTTAGGGGACACATTAACTCATACTTCCTTCCTAGAAAAAAATTTTTATTTATTTTTATTTTTTTTTAACATTTATTTATTTTTGAGACAGAGAGAGACAGAGCATGAACGGGGGAGGGTCAGAGAGAGGGAGACACAGAATCCGAAACAGGCTCCAGGCTCTGAGCCATCAGCCCAGAGTGCGACGCGGGGCTCGAACTCACGGACCGTGAGATTGTGACCTGAGCTGAAGTCGGACGCTCAACCGACTGAGCCACCCAGGCGCCCCTCCTAGAAAAAATTTAAAAAAAAAGTTTATGGCAGCAAAGTAATGGTCTGGATGGTTTGGAAAAGAAATCCCACTAATGACTGGTCAAAGGACTGGGTCTATCATGGACTATTAGAGAAGGAGAGAGAATAGGAAAGAGAAGGGCCCAATTAAGGAAGTCCATTTGGACCAGAAGCTCAAGGGAGAAGTCATAAGTGTCCAGGTAGGTCTTGTATTTCCTTTACATTGGAAGTATAGATTAGAAAACTTCATTTAAGAAAGACCCCATTATCATTTACATCTTCTCCCCTCTATCTTTCCAACCCTGAAGTTGTTAGATGGGGTAGGAGAGAAGCTTGTCTGGCTAGAATATGGAAGCATTTTAACTTTGAATTTGAGGTTTTTTTATACCTATATGTGTATATTAATTACAGAGTGAGAGCTGTTTCAGCACTAAAATGATCATAGTGGTTTTGTTAACAAAGAGTGAAAAGCAGTGGGGCTGTCCAGAATTTATCTTGGACAGAGACAAAATTGTCTCATGTAGTGAGTTTTCAGGGGCAGTCTTATGAAAAAAACAAAGACAAAAAAAACAAAACACAGATTGTTTTATATTGTTTTACAATTGCTCCCTAGCACTCTTGCTCTCTCAGTGTGTTGAGTAATGTAATATTCATTTTCTTCTTTACTATTTGCAGAAATGAATTGAGATTTCTTCATTGTTATCCTTTAATAGTAAATTATCATTCCTACCATTGGCTACTTTTTTATGCCTTTTTGCTCCAGTAGTATCATTATTCTTTTAAATATTTTTGATTACAGAATTTATTATTTATTGTAAAGGAAGTTTAAAAATATGGAAATTCTATGAAAAGTGTGTAAAAAATAACCCACAAATGCATTACCCTGGGAGAGTAGCTATTATCATCTTGTTTTATCTTTCAATAGATAATGCTTATATATATATATATATATATATATATATGTATATATATATATACGCATATATATATATATACATATATATGCATATATATATATACACATATATGTATATATATATATATATATATATATACTATATTTATACACACTATATTTTTAAGGTGATTTTAAACACCACTTGTGGTCATTTTCCCTATCAGTTTTAAAGGTTGTATTTCATTGTCTGGACATCTCAGTCTATTTGATATTTCTGTATTAGGGCATCTTAATTTCTTCCATTTTTAAAAGTAACACTGACACAAATATTCTTGAAGAAAAGATTTACTTTGATTTATGTGTTAAGACTTTTCTAAAATTCATATATATTTATTTACTTTGTGTTTCTGATGCTCGTATTTTTTGTTCTATCTTCGGTTCATATCTTAGTGGCATATTCTCTGACTTCACCATTAGTTCAATATTTTTTTCCTTGCTCATTTTTTTCCTTACTCATAGGATAAGGGTAATTATATCAGATGTAGGTATTGCTGTGCTGGGTCCTGTAAACCACTTATATGAACACTTGGGAATCATTTTAGGTTTTAAGTTTTACATTCTGATCTTCTTCCAGTGATCCAGCAAGAGTAGCTTCAAGAAAAAGTTGGAGCTGGAGTATTTCTAGAAGGAAATCTTCATCTATTTTTTGTCTCTGAACATTAGTAGTATGGGCGAAACGTCTATAACTTGACTTTGCCTCTCCTCAAGATACATGTTTGGCCTCTTTCTCATTCTACTATTAATAACAAAAACTAAATAATTCAATATTCTAGCAATCTATCCAGAATTATCAGTGAGAGTCTCAAATAGTGATAGTTGTTTCCTTGTCTGATATCAAACCTTTGAATATTTAGAGATAACATTTTAAGATTTGTTTTTTAATTTTTCTTTCTTGCCAGTGCATATTATTTTCAAATATGCTATTTAAAATTTTTTTAATGTTTGTATATATATATATATATATATATATATATATATATATATATATATAGGGGGGAGAGAGAGAGAGAGAGAGAGGCAGAATGCAAGTGGGGGAGGGGCAGAGAGAGAGGGAGACACAGAATCCTAAGCAAACTCCAGGATCTGAGCTGTTAGCACAGAGCCCTATGTAGGGCTCAAACCACGAACCATGAGATCATGACCTGAGACAAAGTCAGATGCTCAACCGACTGAGCCACCCAGGTGCCCTGATACATTCTTTTTTCATAGTCGGAGTTGAAAGAAGGGAAAGAAGGGAAAAGGAAAACTAACTCCTTATATATAGTGTACATGCTATCACTTGATCAGATGAAACCGATGCAACTGGGAGGAATTGTAGAATGGACCTTTACTAAAGAAGCAGAATATGAAGAACACCAAAGTAAAGAATAATTCTGACCATTGCTTACTGCTAATCTGGTAGATTACTGAAAACAAGTCTACCCAGTTATTTAAAATATACTTCTTGCTTCTTGATTTTAACTTATTTTATATTATATATATAATTCTAATTTATTTTATATTGTAATTCATTTTCATTTTATTTCATATATACATATATAATACATTAATTTAAATATAGAATATTGGATATGATGCAAAAATTATGTAAATTGTACATTCTAAAATGGTTTTTTTTTACTTATTTTTGAGAGAGAGAGAGAAAGCGCATGCAAGTGGGGGAGAGGCAGAGAGAGAGGGAGACACAGACTCTGAAGTAGGCTCCAGGCTGTTGAACGAAATGCTTATCCCCCAAACCTCATGTTTCAGATGGGAAAGGGAATTTGCTGCTACAAAGTAGAAAAAGTTGGAGAGTATAATGACAATTTCCATCCTATTTCTCCACATCCTCACACTTACTCCTCATAAAGCCATGTCATATTTGAGTAGAGATCCTGATTTAAGATTGGGCATTCAGAGATTAACATTCTGGGATTTTTCTTTAGGAAATCCCTATTTTCAGAAGCACTTGTTCTGTGCTCATATATGGGAAAAATAATCCTGGACAAGCTTTATCCCTGTAGGGGTCGGGGGTGGCAAAATTTCAGGGTTTAATGTTGGAAGAAGAATATTAGCAAGCCCATTTGGCCTGGGAATAACAATTCTGTCACCAATCAGCTCTCTGCATTTTAATCTCTGATTTTCTGACTTTTACTTCCATATTTCAGATGGTTTCAAACTGTTTAATTATCACTGACTACAACAAATATACTTGAATGTTTTATACCTTATTGTGGTATCATGGTATCTCTTCTGTCAGCACCCATCTGTAAAATTGTTCATACTCCTGGCTCTTAGGAAAAACAGACTCTAAATGGAGAATAATTTAAGGAAATTTGGGTAAGTAATTTAATGTCAAGACTGCGCGTCAGTTTTTTACTTGGTTCTTCTATTCCCTAGCCCCTAATTGAGCAGTTTGTCTTTATTCCCTGCTTCAAAGCACATACTTAATACTTGGGGGGGGGGGGGTTGTAATGTTTTTTCCCCCTATACATAGTCCTTACAATATTCCCCCCTCCCTTTCCACTGTTTAGCATCTTTGTCTCTGTAAACTGGGTTTTTGTCACCTATCATAATAGTTCTCTAGGGTGCCAGGCTGGGTCAGTTGGTAGAGTATGTGATTTTTTTTTTTTTTTTTTTTTGAGTGTGAGACTCTTGATCTCAAGGTCATGAGTTCGCGCCCTACATTGGAAGTAGAGCTTATTTAAACACACACACAATCATTAAAAAAAAAAAGACAATTTCCTATTGTCTACCTACTTGTATTATATGTATATATGTATTAGGAACATGATAATACTGGTATTGATTATCATAAATATGTGAGACAGATTTTAATTACAGGTGAGTTGGAAACACTAATTTTGGGGACTCCCAAATGTTTTGTCTTTGATTCTTTGCTAAAATAAGGATGATGGGATTTATGATGATTTATTTAAATTTCTAAACTTCTGCTAGAAATCCTCCAAACTTAATTTCTTTACTGATGGTTTGCAACCAGCATAACCAGTTAAATCATGCTGGCTTATTATGTAGCCAGAGAGCCATAAAAGCCATGCTTGGAACTTCGTATTTGAGGTCTCCCAAAGCTAAGATTGTTTGCACAGATCTTGGTGGTTTAAGCTGGAGAAGGAGCAAGGTCAGTGTGTATGAATAAACAGCCCTGAGAAGCTCGCTCATGGGAATGTTTCTTGGAACCTTCATGCTTGCCTGTATTCTCTTCCATTTGTCTTTTTATTTTTATTTTTTTTAAGTAAGCTCTACACCCAACATGGGACTTGAACTCACAACCCTGAGATCAAGAGTCTCACACACTACCTGAGGCAGCTAGGTACCTCATCTCTTTCATTTGTCTTTAAATAAAAGCCAACATGAGTATGATGTATAGAATATAGTGAGTCTTTTCCAGTATCTAAATTTGGGAAATCTTTGCAATATATACTGGGAAATTGAATTAAATCCCTCTCAGGACATTCTCTTTATCAGTAACCATTGGCCTGAAGAAGACTTAGACTTGATTAATGGTAGATTATTTTCTTAATCATTCAGTAGATATATACCATAAAGTACTGAAAGCTATATGATCAGGGAGGTAAAAAAATATAGTTAGTACAAAAATATGAAAAAGTTTATGCCAATATTATTAGATGGCATTGCTGTCTAATTCCATACCAAACCCAAACACTGGGTATTACAAATGTTTGGACTCTGTATATAGCTTTGATTATCTATCTTACTATATAATGTTATGAGGCAAGTGCTATTGACAGACTAAAAATGAGCCTTTTGTCCTAAGAAGGCCTTTACTATCAGTTGGCAGATTGACTGTGTTGTGAAAATTTAAGGAGGTCTGGAATTAGTCTTAGCTTTCCTGCTAAAATAAGAAATACACATTTATGACACTGCCCTCTGGCCAAGATATGAAACACATTGATTAATAGTGTTGCTTTGTGACCGTGGGTCCGAGGAGATTTGTGGGGGGTTGTTAGCTTGTTAGCATTGTTTATTGATTCCCGTGAGATTGATGATTTCAATTTGGGTGTTGAGGTCCCTGGAGGGTTCCTCAAGAGGCTGGAATAGCCTACAGAGCCAGCACTTGCTAAGTATGTGCCAGCATCTGTGTTTTGAGGCATTTTATGCATATCTTTTTCTATTGTCAGACAATGGTTTCCTTTTGCTGTTGTGCTCCATCTATATGAAGCATACATCTATCATCTATTACAGTACTTTCTTCATGCCAAAGTCCTACCCACATAGACACCTTTATGTTGCCTTTTCTAAACCTGTGGATCCACCTAATCCTGAGAGCTAAACTTTTATTAGATAAACTTTACTAGGTTCATTCTATGGAGAATAAAATCATTTATCTTATAAACCTAATTAGAAAAAAAAACTAAATAAAAATTTTTGCTCTTTTAAATTCACTACTGGGACACCCATAACTTCTTTAAGGGGCCTAGAATCTATCACCTTTGTTATGCTAAGGCATATGTATTACCATCAGAAATCAAAATGCATCAACTTCTGATTGGAAAACGATGTTAATTTAGAACTTTGGATCATAAAACTTAAAACTGGAAGAGCCAGTTGTATTGATGTTTCCAAAAATAAGTCCTATAGTGAATGAATTTAAGATATATTTAAGAACTCAATCTGAAAATCTGTACCTTTGAATTGCCGCTTGAGAATAAAAGAGGGACTTCAGAAAACTTTATCAAAAAGCTCTCATTGTTTGGTTTACTTAAAAAAAGTTTTTTAAGTTTATTTATTTATTTTGAGAGAGACAGAGACAGTGTGAGTAGGGGAGGGGCAGAGAGGGAGAGAGAGAATCCTAAGCAGGCTCTGCACCATTGGTGCAGAGCCCGATGTGGGGTTCGAACTCATGCAACCATGAGATCATGACCTGAGCCAAAACCAAGAGTTGGGGATGGTTAACCAACTGAGCCACCCAGGTGCCCCTCTAATTGTTTGGTTTATTAATGAATTCAATAGGGAACATAATTTGTGCTGTTAAATTGGTTAAAATCTGCTAAATTTAACTTTATTCTAACACTTGATTTATATTTAATTTCAATAGGCCTACGCATGGGAAAAAATCCTAAAATCATTTTCAAATCTTCAAAATATATTCAATTTAAGTTAATCAAATTAAATTTAAATTGATTCATGATCAATTAAATTTATCATGGGGGCACCTGGGTGGCTCAGTCAGTTTAAGCATCTGACTCTTGATCTCAGCTCAACTCATAATTTCATGGTCTGTGAGATCCAGCCTTACATAGGGCTCTGCACTGATAGCACAGAAACTGCTTGGGATTCTCTCTCTCTCTCTCTCTCTCTCTCTCTCTCTGCCCCTCCCCCACTCATGCATGTGTACTCTCTCTCTCAAACCAAGTAAATAAACTTAAAACAAAAATATCATGACTATATGCGAGTAAGAATACCTAAGGGGCACCTGGGTGGCTCATTCTGTTGAGCATCTGACTCTTGATTTCGGCTCAGGTTATGATCTCACAGTTTGTGAATTTGAGCCCCACATCAGGCTCTGCACTGTCAGTGCAGAGGCTGCTTGGGATTTTCGCTCTCCCTCTCTCTGTATGTCCCTCCCTCTCTCTCTCTTTCTCAAAATAAGTTTTAAAATTTTTGAAAAAAATATCTAAGAATAATTTTGGTAATAAATTAATGTAAATTTATTCAGAAAAAAGATAAGATGTTTAAATTATTGCATTCTCTTTTTTAAAATATTTATTTATTTATTTTGAGAGAGAGAGAGAGAGAGAGAGAGAGAGAGAATCCCAAGCAGGCTCCTGCACACTGTCAGCTCAGACCTTGGTGTGGGGCTTTATCTCACAAACTGAGAGATCATGACCTGAGCTGAAATTAAGAGTCAGACGCTTAACCAACTGAGCCACCCAGGCACCCCAATTATTGCAAACATTCTTAACCAGAATAAGAGAAATATGTTCAATGTTGAGCAGTTAATTTAAAACATGCATAAAATTCACCCATAAATGATTCATTTCCTTTGAAATCATTTTCCCTCCATAGTAGTTAAAACTTTTATTTTGATTTAAAAAAGCAAAGTAATCAATCATTCTTTTTCAAATTGCATAATCTAAAATACATTTTCTTTGGTCAAATCTAGAGATTCCTATCAAATGTAAAAGGCTTTTACTGAGATTTTCAAAGGGAATTGATTCAGGAAATGAGATTACAAAATGGTTTCGCTTTATTTCATGTCGTTTTAAGAACCAAATTATTTTATGAAATGTCCATGTTTTCCTGCATTCCTCAGGCTATTTCAGTTTCTAAATTCTTAGTAATATAAGAATCCTTAGGACAAATATTTTTATAGTTTTGTCTTGAAAACTTACTTCAAAGTATATAAACCATGGTTTCCTAATTGATATTTTAAACTATTGCATAAACAAAGCACATGAAGTACTTTTTAAAGAAACAGAAGAAGAAATGGAAAAAGAGAAAACAAGTATATATAAATCAAACTAAGATCATAAGAGAATTTTTGAAATTATAGATGACAATATAGAAAATTTCATTAATTTTTTTTGAGTTTATTTTTGAGAGAGAGAGAGAGAGAGAGTGAGCATGAGCTGGGGAGAAGCAAAGTGAGAGGGAGACACAGAATCTGAAGCAGGCTCCAGGCTCTGAGCTGTCAGCACAGAGCCCCACGTGGGGCTCGAACTCACAAACCATGAGATCATGACTTGGCTGAAGTTGGATGCTTAACCGAGTGAGCCACCTAGTGCCCCAGAAAATACCATTTTAAAATAGCAGAATCCTGCTATATTTGAATGCCAAATTTATTTCTCTTAAAAATTCCATGTACATTAATACTTACTACAAAACCCAATTAGTCTGAATCATATTGCATAAACAAGACCAAGATTCTTCTAAAAGAGAAGGCAATATTTTTTCCTTTGCTGGCCACAAACTGAGCACTGTGGATTGAACTTCTATTTGATTTCTCCACAAAGAGTGGCCCAGACTAGCTTGTTCCTGATAAAGCGTGCAAACTAAAGGGAGATCTATTCACCCTTCACAGACAAGCAGAATCCTGAATAACAATAAATGCATTCCTCTTTTTCCTGAATACTCTGCTAAAGTGCTTGGAAGAGGGAGTAATAACTACATTTACTTCTCTTCCTTTCTCCCTCCTCCTCTTCCTACTTTTTATTGTTATTAGGTATAGTTAACCATAATTCAACATTATATTTATTGGTTCTGCATCAAATCAGTTCTGGCCAAAATTCCATGGTGATTCATGAATTAAAGAACTTGTCTTCATCTTACTTTATCTGTTAGAAAATTCTGGAGCTACCAAATCCCATTAAAGAATTGAACTTCAGTGACCTGATGATCAGCTGTGAAAAAGACTTAAGGGTTATAGATAAACAATGGGTACTTCAGCTACCTGACAAGGAACAGAACAACCTTTCATCCACTGCATGTATCTTCTCTAGACTCAGTAATAACCTGTTGCAATTTCTCCTGGAGAGCCTTCCATAAAGTTCTTTATAAACTGATATCACTAGAACAAACATCTTGCTGTGGGGATGAGAGAACCTGAACAAGGACAGAAAGAACTGGAGAATATTATTGATTGGCTTTAAATTTTGTCTAGCATGCTGCCGTTTATAACTTCTTTTATAAGTTTATAAGTTTATAAGTTCTTTTAAAGAAACTTAATCCTAAGTAATTTTTTGAAAATTCAATTACTGAGTTAAAAGTGGAAAAAAGGAAACAAACAAAACCCTCCACATTTGGTATGGGATTACACGGTAATAATAGGTGAGTAGAAGATCAAGAGTAGAAGATCAAGAAGAGTAGAAGATCAAGAGTAGAAGACCAAATGTGAAAACACTGAAAGGAGAAAAATAGTTATCATTGTTTTGGTTGCCATTTAGCTATACATGTTTAAATTGCCTAAATTTAATTTTTTCTTCAGTGAAAACTGGTTTTGTTTTTTAGTATACATTTGTATTTAGTATAAATACAATAAATTGTAAGCTATCATTAGATAAAAATTGGTATTCTCTGTACTACAAATTTCTATGATCTTGGTCTTGCTACTTAATTTACTTGTATGAAAGATTCCTCATAGTTTAAATAAAAATTTCAGCATCATTTATAGCAGTAGTCAGAGCATTCACTGAAATGGGAAGTATATTAAATCAGTGATTATGAATATAAACTCTTTTAGGTAAAGTAGTTTATATAAATGATAAATTACAATGCAGACAACATGACAGATTTACAGTTCATAAAATTCAAATTTTGGAAGAGAAACTGTGTTTATCATCTATATTAATATGAAGCTGAAAGTAATTGCAAATAAATGGGTGTACTCAATATCTTTCCTTGATTTTTTAAAAAAGCTATAATTGAATTGTCCTTAAAATATAATTGTGGTACAAGGTATTTTACTAAATGCATAATAAGTTGACTCATAGTCAAATCACTTATACTTAGTCATATAGTCATAAGTAGCTTGCAGCTGACAGCGAATTTTTATGTTACAATCAGTAAGGACACATTTTCAAAGCCCTCAAGAGAAAATAGTCATGATACATCACATTTTTAATTGTGATACTTCCAAATCCATATTTAGCTGAACATCAAGCTTTCATCTGTTACCAAATCCACATTTAAGGGAAGAAATGAAGCTTTTATGACATAAATATTACTTGTTGTACCCTTCAACAGACTAACCATAAAGAAGATAATATGAAAAAGGGATAATTGAAGGGTATTAAGAGTACATTTTAACATTATTTAAAGATTATAATCCATAGAAACAAGAATAGGTGCTATTAAAGTATATATGTATATCTTTATAAACTCTATTACATGTGTATAGGTACTTATTTTCCCTGAGATAGAATTCAGTAATATATTTCAAGCATAGTTTTGGGAGGAAATGCTGTGGTTTCTCTTTTGAAAGAAATGCTTACATAACTATGGTATAATATTTATTTTCCTTTTCATCATGGTTTCCTAGGCTGATTATCATTTAAAGAAATGTTCTAAATGGGAGGTGGGTAGAAGAAGAGATACAGGTGGTAGGTAAGGAAAGGGATTTGAAATTTTTGTGGGGATGAAGTAAAGATTTTTCTAAAACAAAACATATATGACAAAGAATTATGGAATTTTCCAAGTCATTTATAAAGTGGTTATGTATTTGTTTTACATAGCTCAATTTCAAAATCATATAGGAATTTCCATAATTATAAATGATTTTAATGGAAATCCACTACAATAAGTCAACAAATAAATTGTTAATTACTAAGATACACGGAGTAATTGTTAGAAGTAAAGCTTAGAAGTAAAGTAATTGTTTAAAGTACAGAAAACTTCTAGGTATACAAGAAACAATTTTTAGTAATCATATTATTGGTGCTATTGGTTTCATTATTCTGAGACTGTAGTATATTTCTTACCCAGGATACAGCAAATGGATATGTTGGTGTCATTTGAGAACAAGGAATTTTAACACTAAAAGGAGGAGATACAGAGGTAAGATTAGTGAGATTAAGAACAATCCCGGGGTGCCTGAGTGCTCAGTTGGTTAAGTGTCTGACTCTTGGTTTTGGCTCAGGTCATGATCATAATCTCTCAGTTCATGAGTTCAAGCCCCATCTGGGGCTCTGCGCTGATACTTGGAGCCTGCTTGGCATTCTCTCTCCTCCCTCCCTCTCTCACTCTCACTCTCCTCTGCCCCTCCCTCTCTTTCTCTCAAAATAAATTAATAAAAAAAAAGAAAAACCCTGATATTGAATTGG
The DNA here is from genome assembly GCF_018350215.1 of Panthera leo. Taxonomy (NCBI): domain Eukaryota; kingdom Metazoa; phylum Chordata; class Mammalia; order Carnivora; family Felidae; genus Panthera; species Panthera leo. The sequence continues at coordinate 173,827,186 of NC_056686.1, forward strand.
AAGCATCAATATACTTACACTAAAGTGTATTCTCTAGTTCTGTCTTATAAAAAATAATATAGATAATGACCAATCCAGTAATAACATGCATTACTAGTATCAAGATTGTGCTTATTACCATTTCTCATGAAAAATATACAGAACTCCTTGGAGAAATAGCTGATTCTAGGTCTGCATCAGGATGTGAACAAACTGGGTTATTCATGTCTGATAGAATAGTGAAGAATTTATAAAAGATTACTAACTCTTTAAAAGGACTCCAGAATCTAATTTGAATAGGTTCCCTTTGCGTAAATTTGGGACAATTTGAGCATCTTAAGAATAATATAGTTGCAATGGACTGAAACACATCACATATATTTCAATCCATTACTTACTTTATAATAATGAAAACATCCTCCATGCTCATCTAGGGAACAAGCTTGGAAAGCACTTCATTGTTTTGAAAAAATAGTAACTTACACTTTTCCTATATGAACTATGCTTCAGGGAAAACAAAAATAATACATTAGAGACTTTTTATAGAAATACTTCAGCTAATAAATAATTATAGAATTAAACTCACACAATTTTGCAGCCCTAGTGAAGTAACAGATCTAGGCAATAATCATCAATGGATGCCAGTTACAAAGAAAAACAAATGATTAAGTGCCTCTATAACCTCCATAAACTGCCTCTATAAATACCACATACAAGGTATTCTTGCTAAATATAAACCTGATTCTAGATCTGGCTGTGAATTTATAGGAAGTACTGATGTTAGAGAAACATGTTAAATGGAACCACAAAGTTTCAACCATCAACATCCAGAATGTAGAAAACTCTACAGTACAAATAATGTGGTTAATCCAATAAATGAATTATATAGAGGAAAAGAAACAAATAAAAAGAGGAACTTTAGATCTAAAGACCTAGCAGTCATATTAACCAATTGTACCATATAGGTTTTACAGGATAGTGACTGAAACATATAAACTATAATTGTACCTAAAATTGTAAGATAGTTTGATATTAAAGAATTACTGTCATTTTTGGTATGATGTCTTATGTTATATTACAAAAGGGTAGTTATATTTCAGACATTTACTGAAATATTTACAGACAAAAGGATATAGGTCTTGAGTTAGCTTCAAAATAAGCACGAGTAAAGTGGTGTGGAGGTATAAAAATTATTATAACTTTATACTTGTTCAAACTAGGACATACATGTAATGAAAGTTCATTATTTTATTCTTTCTACTTTTATGTTTAAATTTTTCATATATAAGTTTTAAAAAGTAACTCTAAAAAAGAATAATTATAAAACAACTGATTATCAATTTTTAAAAACTGAATGTAAATGCTGACTTCAAAAGGCCTTTTTCATATGAAGTTAAATAACATACACATCAATTGTCTCTAGACCATGAAGTAAAAACAATTAAGATCAAAGCAAATTGTTTACAATAGTAAACAATCTTTTTGATATCTTTCATAAACAGTGTGTATAGTGCATAGAATTTATAACTTTGCTGTTAATTAGGGGTTGGCAAACATTTTCTGTAAAGGAAAAGGTAGTAAATATTTTAGGTTTTGTTGATTATGTGGTCCCCATCATAATGGATAAATTTTACTGTTGTAATGAAAAGCAGCCAAGGAGACTACATAAATAATCATGACTGTGTCACAATAAAATCTTATTAGCATAAATAGGTGACAGGCCAGATTTGTCTCTTAAATCCATTGACTTTTTACCATTTCTGTCACCACCAACATAATCCAATCCTCTCTTCTATATCACTACAATAGATAATTGTCTTCCTTATGTAATGATGAAATCTCTTGAAACATATTAAATTGTTTTATTTTTTAATGTTCCTGAACTCAACTTTTTTTTAAATATTTTTTTATGTTTTTATCTTATTTTTGAGAGAGAGACAGAGTGCAAACAGGGGAGGGGCAGAGAGAGAGGGAGGCACAGAATCTGAAGCAGGCTCCAGGCTCTGAGCTCTTGGTGCTGAGCCTGAAATGGGGCTTGAACTCACGGACTGTGCGATCATGACCAGAGCTGAAGTCAGACACTCAACCGACTGAGCCACCCAGGCACCCCTCCTGCACTCAACTTCTATTTGATTAACTAATATCATATATATACTATGTGTGGGATACAAACAGAATAAGAATTAAAACTGTTATAGTTATACAAAGAGCCAAAAAAAAAAAAAAAAAGTCAGTGCTTAGCTTTTATGATCAAAAACAAAAACAAAAACAAAAAACCTTAAAAAAATTCCCTAGCAATATAATGGTGTCAAGTTAGAAGGTTTCTCTAAATTCATTAACCTCTTATTAACAAATTATGAGCCAGAACTAGTGCCCTTGAATATTTGTTTCACTATAAGCAAGAGATTAAGAGAACTCAGACTATCATGGGAGGGAGGGTGGTTTGGGCAGAATTCTGTTCTCATTAGAAGGCGAAAGGCAAAGGATCCAACATCAATGTCCTTTCTATGTCCTCTTTGTGAGGAAATGCAAGGATATGTATGCATTTTTGTGGTTCTGCTGGATGGATATGATGGTATTTCTGAGGATGCAATAGAAACTTCCAGAAAGGTAAGAGTATACATGAGAACACTGGAACTAGTGACCCAATTTCCTGGATGAGATCCATGAAAGTCTCCATTTGGCCTTGTGCTATATTCTACAATTGTAAATATGGGTAAGGGCAGTGGGACAGAGAAGAATCTAAGGTGACATAAATGGTCCCCAATAGGTTACACATGTTTTATGGAGCACCTGGATGCATTCTCATTTCCTAGGATGCAAGGGTAGGAGGGTTGTTGAGAAATGAAACAGAAATGCTAAGAACATTTGTGGATCTAAAGAATGTTGGAATTAAAATAGGGAGCCACAATGTTCAGGGAAGTATAGCCAGAGTTGGATGAGCAGTTTACAGCACAATAGAACCATTTATACTTCAGTAGGTACTAGGTTAGGAGGCTATGAGGAAAACCATTTTGTCACAGAGACCAATGGGGACCCAAAGGGCAATCTGAATGCTTGAACCCAGAAACCCTTTGGAGAGAAGCAGAGGAAGGGGGAAAAGAAAACCAAAGAATGAGAATTTAACCAGAAGAAACTGTTTTAACTGTTTGATGTTTCTAAAATACAAAGTAGTGGTAATATTGTGTGACTTCATTATCCCTTTTATTATATTCTTTCTGGTTTCTTTTTAGTAATTGTTTGCTTTAAAGCATCCAATCTTTTTATATTACAAATCTATACATGTCACCTATCCTTTGAAAATGCTCATGGTTTTCCCCATTGCTTTAATAAGTACCTAAATTCTAGATATGACCTATTTATATGACCTACTTGCACAAAATCCAACCCCTACTTCTGTGTCTCATCTTATATTTCACTCTGCCATGTACCTTCATTTCAGCCATAGTGGCCTTCTTTCTTATCTATGCCTGACATGAGGTCTTTGCCCATAATGCACCCTCACACAGAATGAAATGTTCTTCCTTCTTTACCTGGTCACTCTTCCAACAAATCTTAATTTTAGTCATCTTAATCCCTCATACTCAAATTTCATTCATTCTAGAGCCATCATGTTAATATCTGACATGACCATGTACTAGTTTTATATGTTGAACACCTTTATTATTTGCTACTTATTATTTCCAATAATCCATAAAAACAATTGTTAAACAAAAGAAAATTCACTATCCATGAATAGATGTTTTAAAAATATTTTTAAAAATATTACTTGGACATAAGACACTATAGGAAACTCCATGGAACAAGCTGAGAAGAAAGTAGAATCAACAATCCTCCCATAGATTTAGAAACAAAACCTGTCACCCTAGTTCCCTGGCCCACAAATTTATTCAAGGCCCTATATCTTCTTTATGATCTATCCCTTATCTGATGTTATACTAATTGCCTTTGCTTCACTGTTATGAAAATTATCATATGTTAATTGTATTAACTTTATGTTATTTCTCCTATTTGATTATACTTATGAAATCTAGTGCTACACTATCTTACACAGTAGTGAAGAACTGTAGATAGACAATATTTATTTTAAGTTAAAAAAATAAAATTACTTTTAGCTTCAGACCTTTTGAAGAGAGAAAGAATTTTTTAGGATAAGAACATACTCATATCTTAACAGCACTTTTATTTCAACCTCAATACCCTTCATGCATCATGTGTGGAAAATAATAAGTGTTTGATAAAGACACCCTTAATGAATAGAAATGACTTCTCATTTAAATAGGAAATTTATTTTACGATTGTTAAGATGACCAAAACAATTTCATGATAATCATAAGTCATGTCATTCACACAAAGCGCATATTACAAAGAGAAATGATATTTTGTGGAAGTAATTATACCGTGACAATACTAATCCTACTGATCAAAGTTCAACTAAGTTTCTTAATTTTAATATTATTGTTACTCCAGTGAAAAATTAGCTTCAATTTCATATAGTATATGCACAATTTTATCGATCAGGCAAAATTGTTCTTTATAATAAATTAAATATATGGCTAGAATAAAATTTGAGGAAATTTCACAGTAGATGGCTTTGTGAAAATTAATGGTCTGTTAAGTTTGATAAATATAAGTTCCTTTCTCTTATCAGAAAAAAAAGTACTTTAGTAATAAACAGTGCAGTCCACTCACTTTTCTACTCAATTTTAGCAATAAAAATTATAAAATAAAATCCCCCTTGAAACCATAAATCATATCAAATGTAGCTCTTTAAACCCAAAAACAGAGTCATTGTAATTAAGCATTCATCTTCAGAAACAGTTTATTAAATACAAACAGCACAGTCTTTTAAAGGCACTGTTTTTATTTTTCTCCTGCATCATATCAAGTTATATTATTATACCAATACAGATTTATGTATATATTTAATAAATGTAATGAATTTTTAGAACATAAAGCAAAAGACCAGAAGTATATAAAGTTTAGTAATAACATTGAGAAGTGCAATTCAAAGTAAATACTCATTCTCTCATTTATGCCTGAAAAGAGCTAATTCTGAAATACTGACTGCTTTCACCCAGTTCTAACTCTGGAAAGGATCATCTACGTAAACTCTGATTCCTTTTAAAAAAGCCAAATTTGAAATCAATGAGTTATTTAAGTGATTAAAGAGGTAAAATCACCTTAACAATGTAGGTTCCCCTATCAATTGTAGGATTAAAAAAAATGATCTCAAACTTACAGAAAAGTTGCACAAGCAATATAGAAAGGACTTTTCCCCCCTAGCCATTTGAGACTAAATTGCAGAGCTGAAGCCCTAACAGCGTGGAATCTTTTCTTGCAAACAAGGACATTCTCATAAATAATGACATTACAACCCTCAGAAACAGGAAATTAATATTGATACATCACCACTATCTAAAAATCATCCCATTCATTTTTCACCAAATGTTACAATAATGCCTTTTATAGCAAATATTCCAGTTCAGAACCACAAATTGATTTTAGTTGTCATGTCTCTAATCTTTCTTGGTCTCTTGATTCTTCAATCTTTCCTTGACTCTTTTGACCTTGACACATTTGAAGATTACAAGGCACTTCTTTTGTAGAAAATCTTGGTGTTTCTCAGATGTATCTTCATATTAGATTAAAGTAGTTATCCTGGCAGGAATGTTTCAGAAGTGATCCTATATTCTCATTAAATTCTACCACTTTGCACATGATTTTAATTTTTCCTATTATTAGTCTGGTTTTTTTAAAATGTTTATTTATTTTTGAGAGAGAGAGAGAGAGAGCGAGCGAGCAGGGGAGGGGCAAAGAGAGAGGGAGATGTGGAATCTGAAGCAGGCTCCAGGCTCTGAGCTGTCAGCACAGAGCCCAATTCAGGGCTCGAACCCATGAACCCTGAGATCATACTCTGAGCTGAAGTGGGACATTTAACCAACTGAGCCACCCAGGCACCCCCAATGAGTCTATTTTGATGAGAGCAGGCACTCTTGATTACTCCCAAATTTATAGGAAAAGTTTTCAACATTTCATTATTATGTATGGTATGTGCTTTCGGAAATGTGGACTTACATAATTTGTACCTTTATAAAGTTATAGAATTTTCATTCAATTTATAGCATGCTACACATGAAAAGATACTGGGGTTTTCAAATACTTATTTTTCATACATGGAGTTCATTGTATGATTTTTATCTTTCATTCTATTGATGATAATATGGATGGTGTTTAAATTCTTAACTACATTTATATAACAAAGGGTATGATCCATTGTCCTCATTTATGTAGTACTGGACTCGGTTTGCTAATTCTTGTTTAGAATTTTTCATTATCTGTATTTGTGAGAGAGATTGGTCTGAGTTTTCTTCTAATCTCCTTGTCAGGTTTTGATGTCAAGGTTATGTTCACTTTATATAATTAGTTTGGAAATTTTCCTTCTTTTCCTCTTCTCTGGGAGAGTTTATATATGATTAGTAGCTTCACTTAGGAAACCATATGGTCTGAAGTTTGTTGTGAGAGGTTTTTAAATGCAGATCCAAATTACTTGAAACTATATCAAACTGTCTTTCCCTGTGTTGGGGAAAAAAAAAAATTGATCCTGAGACAAAAACTTATCTGAAGGTAATTTAATTAATATCCTATAAAACAGGAGTGAGGGAATTGAGAGGAAGAGGAAAGTCAATGCAGATTTGCATAATCAAGCTGTTAATTATTCTAAGTACCTGTGGTTTGATTCCCTGGAACCTGATGAATAGGCGTGAAGAATCCACCTCAGAATTGTCTGTCTTAGTCCAGGAAATGAGAAATGTTCCTTCATTAGCTTGTATGCAACATTGGCTAAGGGTTGCCCCATGGAATGTTAAGTTCCTCAAACTTGTACTTCTGAGTTGAATATACTTGGGAGCCTATAAAAAGGTAAACCAAGTGGAGGCAAGACACAACAGAAGTATTTAAAACAAACATTTTTCAGATTTTCTATTTTATCTTGTGTCAGTTTTGCTATAGAATAACCAAAAAAACCAAACCTTTGGTATTACTAATTTTCTCTGTTGCATGTTTATTTGGCATTTCATTAAATTTTGGCTTTTGTTTTTTATTATTGCCTCTCTTCTATTTTGTAGTGTTTAATTTTGTTTTCTCAGGATTTGACATAAATGATTAGATCTGATTTTTCAGTTTCTTCGTTCTCGTGTAGTCAGTAAAGGTTGTACAATTGCCTTTAATCTTACATCAGTGTTGGCCCTTGTGTTTAATGTGTTTCATTTAACTATCATTCTTTTTATTTTCCATTATGATATCCTCACTGACCCATGGCTTTTTATTTTGAAGTAAATAATTTAATTACAACCTTTTGGGTGTTTTCTAGTTATATTTTGTTTCTGAGTTCAAGCTTAATACCATTTTGGTAAAATAACATACTCTGTATAATTTAACATCTGCTGAGTGTTATAATCTAGCCCAGCATTTGGTCAATCTTGGTAAATATTCCAGGTTTCCTGAAAGGAGTATGCATTCTGGAATTGCTTGATGTAATATTCTATATATGCCAATTAAGTCAATAAAGTTAATTTTGTTATTCAAATCTTTTATACCTTTAATACATTTTTTTGTCTGTTTGATTCCTCAATTCCAAAAATAAAAAGTATTACATTTTCCAGTATGATTGCTGTTTTGTCTCCTCTTCCTTATGAATTATGTTAATTTGTCTGCATTATACATTTGAGACTGTGTTTTTAGGCACATGAAATTTTAAGACCTTTTTACTATTATTGCATATCACTCTTTATTACTATTTTTTATTTAAAGCCTATTTTTATCTGATATTAACATAACTATATCATCTTCCCTTTTGTTGATATATATATATGTGTTTTAAAAACTTTTCACTTTCAATATTCCTATATTTTTTTATTTAAGGTATGTCTATTATAAGCATATGATTAATTTTTTTAATCTGATAGTGTTTGTCTTTCATTTGAAATACAGTTGACCTCTGAACAACGGGAAGGTTAGAGGCACCACCCCTGCACAGTTGAAAATCCACATATAACATTCAACTCCCCCCATATTTAACTACTAATAGACTATTGTTGACCAAAAGCCTTAATAATAACACAAAAAGTCAATTAACACATATTTTGTATGTTATATGTATTATACACTGTATTCATACAATAAAGTAGGCTACAGGAAAGAAAATGTTATTAAGGAAATCGCAAGGAAGAGAAAATACATTTACAGTACTATACTGTAAAAAATCTATGTATAAGTAGACCCATGCAAATTCAAACCTGTGTTAAGGGTCAACTATATTTGGTTCAACTGCATTTGTTGTAGTTTACTGGTATATTTCTGTTTAAATATAATATCTACTATATTTTTTGCTCTTTTACCAATCTGATTTGTATTCCATTTTATATCCTTTGTTACTTTTTTGCATTAAGTAACCATAGATTTTAGTTTTTTCCTCTACTATCTTGATTTTTTAACATTGTTTAACAATTTTTAATGATTATACCAGAGATTCCATGTCATTATTTTAAACGAGTGCAGAAGAAAAAAAGTATTGCTTCAAAAGACAAAGAATATCACAAAATTTTAAATGGGGTCTATTAAAATTTTAGAGGAAAGATGTATTGTTTAGGAAAGGAATTATTCTTTGAAAATTCAGTTATCATTAAAAAATTGCATATGGTTTTATTACTTTTTCCTCCCTTTAAAAAACTAGTTTTGGAAAATGTTGCATTCCAATGGACTAGGTATATACATTCTCCTTTTAATATTTGCATAATATTCTACAATACGTCATTTCTATTTCCTTGAAAAAAAATTCAGTTATCACCCACTATCTGAACAAATTTTATATTGTTCTCTGTTGAATAAATGAATGGTAAAGCAAATCTTTGACCTCTTTCCACTCCTTAAGTTTGTCTTGTATAGTGACAGTGAAGCAGAAATTCTAATTAAACTAATCAAAAGTCAGTTTGGGATGATGAATTTTGTTTACAGAAAAACTAGTCAAGCTGCGCTGGTCAGAAAATGAGTCATTATCTAGTAAAAAAATTAGTCAATAGGACAAATTTCTCTGTCAATAATATGAAGAACATCTTTCAATACTTAAAGTTTCTTCCTTCCATTTCAGCAGATTTTACATTTCTGCCATCTGTTTGAAGTAGACATAATGTTGATACCTAAACAGCTCATGCACAGCATTTTTCACGTATAGATTTTCCTGAGTCATAATAGCAGACAGCTAATTGGTTCACTGAGTTGCTCAAGCACTAGGCTTCAGAAGCAGTTTTCAGAAGAGAATATGGTGACTGTGGCAGTTAGAACTGCTGTAGGCTAAAACATTCCCAATTCCCTCCACCTCACCACCTTTCAGACCCACAGGAGGACTGCACTCCTGTCTCTTGTGTTCGGAAATATCTTGGTGCCTAGTTTTGGCCAATGAGTTATAAGCATTTAATTGCTGAAGCCAGGGCTTGGTATTTCCTTGCAACAGCAGAACTCTTAGAGCCTTCCCATTTATCTGACATTGAGATCAACATCCTGTGCAATAGCAGCTCCTGCATCATCCGAAGTCTCTGAGTGATTGCAATAAGCAAAGGTCCGTGATGGTCACAGAACATAAACAAGAAGTATATCTTTGTTGTTTTATGCCTCTCAGTTACTAGCGTTGTTTGCTACTGCAGTAATTCTCAGCTCTAGCCCATATCACCCATGATTTTCAAACTGAGTTTCTATTCCTCAGAGTATTATACTTTGTCATGCATGGATACAGTAGCATATTGTTTTGATGGAGAGATATTTTCTGTCAAGGACTTCAATTTCAGGAGAATTTACTGTCCAAAAAGCACTTGTATATCTTTTTTTTTTTTTTCACATTAGTTCAGCTTTTCATTTCTCTGCATCAAGAAAGAGTTAAATTTTTGAATAGTAGGCTTAGCACAGTCTTGCTTTATGTGTGGTACATCATCAACAGCACCACGATTAGTGTTCTTGTTGATTAAAATGCAAATTCCATAAACCTCATGCAAAAAGTATTGAATCTGAATCACAAAAGATTTGAGACTGTACACAGAATAAGCATTTTAAACAAGCTCTTCTGCTAGTATATATCAGTGTTGGAGAATCAGCATTATGGAATATTTTTATTAAAAAATGATCATGTTTATTTAGAGCACTAAATCAGCCAACTTGTGTAATACCTACTATTAAGAGGACTGATGATTGATAAACTAATAAAATGCAGTTGATAAACTGTATTTTATATCCCAAATGGGCTATGATTCTTTTTATAGTCCTGAAAGCTTGGAACAGTTTTGTCTAATTTAATTTTCTGTCAGACTAATGGTTAAATTGTTTCTGTGTCTTTCTGTTTCCAAAGAATTCAAAATGGTGGCCATGTCAAATTTAGATGAAAATACAATAAGATCTGTTGTGGAGTCATGATTCAGATTTTTTTTCACTGGGGAGTTGTCAAATTCCAAAGGCAATCCTATCATTTTCATTGAATGAGATACAATAAGTTGCTCCTCATCCTTCCATTCTCAGAATAGTTTAGAGACTATAGTATGATGGCATCATCTAAATTGATGTTGGTCTACCATGGCAAAGTCTGAAAAATTATTTTGTTTATTATACAAATCAGAGTATGATTTTATCATAATTGTACTACATATTTGCAAGCACAGTCTACATTATTTACACCTTTGATGTCTATTGGTCTCAAAGGCATCATTTTCAACTAGCATGAGATTGACTACTGATATTTTATTCGTGGGGAAAACAAATGTTAGTGCAGATATATGTTCACAGTTTGGTTAGGATGTTGTGATAGACACAGATATGGTCTCTTTACCTGTGTTATATATTACCACTCTAAGATATTTTAAAGGGAAGTAATCAATAGTTAAGTGAACCTATTTAAGTGAATCTCAGGGAAAAAAAAATCCTCAAGTATAGTACCTCTATAAATATCCCTCAAATAAGCACCCAGATGAAGTCGTCATCCTTTCTTATATAACAGCATAGTAGTTAACACTATTTTTAAAAAATCCTTTATGTAAGTTATCTCATATATTTTTCATGATGACTCTATGAGATGTGTACCATTTCTCTCTTTTTTTTAAAATGCTTACTTATTTATCTTTGAAAGAGAGAGACAGCAGAGGACGAGCAGAGAGAGGCTAAGCAGAGAGAGAGAGCCTAAGCAGGTTCCATACCGTCAGCACAGAGCTTGATGCAGGGTTCAATCTCATGAACTGTGAAATCATGACCTGAGTCTAAATCAAGAGACCAACGCTTAACAGACTGAGCCACCCAGGTGCTCCAGATGTGTCTATTTCTATCTCCATTTTACACATGAGGATACTGAGGCTTAGAGACATTAAGTAAATGTGTCAATTAGGTTTTTTTCCCCTGTTCAGCTTAGTGAATGCCTTTTCTCTAACCAGACTGTAAACTGATAAAAGAATTATTCTATAGATTATCTATAGGTAATCACTGATGATTTATACTGGCAGTTTTAATGTTACATTAAATACATAGAAGTTATAGGCTTTTTCTATACAAGAAAATTGTACAAATACATCTCAGATAAAAGTAAGTAAAGATATGTCCTTCTGGCCATGTTTTACAAGAACACTGATCATACAGTATGAATTTATTTTTTCATGATTTACTGGTTGAGTTTTTAAATATTTAACAAATACATATAAGAATTCCTGGCATGTACTAGACAATGTTTTATGTGTTAGATATACATCAATAAACAAAACAACAGCCTTTCCCTCAAGGATTTTGTTTCCAAAGAGGCAGTGATCAGTGAGGCAGGCATTAATGATACACATAATTAATTATATCTATTGCATGTTACAAAATTATAAAAACCATTAAAAAAAGAAGAAGAAGAAGAAAAGCACAGCAGGGAGTATTGAATTAGTAATACTGTGGGTGTGTGGTGAGGTTGAAATTTTAAGTTAGAGCTCCAGAAGGTCCCACTGGTGGTGGATATTGAACAAGACTTGAAACAGAGTTCTATGACAATGTTAAATGTCTGGTTTTATTAAAACTAATATGGATAACTTAAAGATATTTAAGTACTACCATCTCTCTATTTCATGAGTTCTTATATGCATTTCCTCTCACAATTTAACCTCTCTAAAACAAGAATACATATTACCAAAGTTTGTGGCTTACAAGATTACAATTCCCAACTGGTAAAGGGCTGATATAACTTGGTTGTGTGAAAAATTCTGTTAACTGTAATAAGATTAAGAGTGAGCCAGCATGAAAGTACCTTAGATTCCCTAACATATGGTTATATGAATCCAATATATGTGAGTTGATGCCATAGCACAGCAGTTCAGTAAAGAAGCTTTGGAGCTGGACCTAAGGGTTTTCATCTTGGCTTAGCCATTTATTTGTTGTGTGATTTTGCCAAGTTATTTAACCTCCCTGCGCTTATTTCCTTATTAGAAAGAAGAGGTAATAATGGTACGTATGTCACAAGGTTGTTATAAGGACCACACCACATATAAATGCAATGCCCTTTAAAGCCTCTGGCACACAGTAAGTGCCTTACATGTGCTAGCTGTGTGTGCCCTCTCCCGCAAACATGAAAACTAAAATCTTATATCCAACGGGTTAGAATTACGATCTTCCTCAGAATTTTACTTCAAATGAAGCATTATTTCCTAGAGTTATCTTTTTCTACTTGGGGAAATTTATAAAGAGACCTTTTATTTTCTGTAATTATTTTTTAATTTTGTGAATTATGGTATGTCTTTAGTTTTGAAGTTTTGTGTTCATACACATAATCTTAACATGATTGTTTCTTGAGAAAATTGGATGTATCTCATCTATGGCCTGAAGGATGCAAAATGTTTAATTAAGGTAGTATTTATGGGAATAAAATATTTTATGATTGGAAAACAAATAGCTAGTTGAAAATAAACTAAGATATTAAAATCATCAAGAAATAAGGTATCTGACACAAGATACTAGGTTAAGTAAATGCTTTTTTTCCATGATCTAAATGCTAACATATTTCTTTAAAATAATTCAATACAAATTATATATAGTAGTTAAAATAAAGAGGCTTCTGAATTTCTTGTGCACTTAAGTATCTTTCCTATTTGTGATTCTAAAAATGCATGAATCACTTGATCAATGTTTACAGACATTCCATTAAGAAATCTCAATGTTTGTTAGTTATATATAGATTAAAAAAAACTATAGCAAGAAAAATATGATTTCCATTAGAACATGACTATTTAATAAACCACTTTTTTATTTTATCATATAACTTACACTTCTTTATTGTTGGGTGGGAGAAGCTCAGAGAAACTGAGAAATAATTTAATCCCATTAAAGGAAATCAAGTATTCCTCGCAAGAAATTTGTAAACTTCATATAATAATACCATATTACAAAATTATGCCATACTTTGACTAGGATTATAATACAATATTCTCTATATTTCAAATGAATATAACTTCATTTTTAACCTCACGTACATAAGTTTTCTGGAACAAAAAATCGTTACCTTTTTTTTTTTTTAAGTTTACTTATTTATTTTGAGAGAGAGAGTATGAGCAGGAGAGAGTCAGAGAGAGAGTAAGAGAGAACCCCAAAAAGGCTCTGTCTGCGCTGTGAGCAGAGCCCCAGGCAGGGCTGGACCTCACAAACCATGAGATCATACCTAAGCCCAAACCAAGAGTCAGAAGCTTAATTTACTGAGCCACCCAGGTGCCCCGCAAAATGGTTACTTCTAATCTTAAGTGTTAATATGTATCTTTGACTAATGGTGAAAATAATTGCTTTTATTTCTCTAAAATTTAGGGTAGGAATTTCTGGGGTGGGGGGTGGGGAAGGCAAGCAGTAGCAGGAATGAGCAGTGAGTGCAAAATGTTTATAATGCTCGTGCATTTTACATATTTCCAGGAAAGCATGCTAGCAACATGACTTGAATAACAATAGAAAACTGTAATAGGTGGCTTGTACTATTTCTTAAAGTGATCATAAAGTGTGATTTCTCTGACAAATCATAAAATAGAGTAAAAAATAAGTCTCACAGAGAGGTGTCAGTACTACGTGTAGTGATTTGTGTCTCCTTCCTTATATTATTTTCTCCAAATAAGTAAGGAAAGGTGTAGAAGTTTGTTGCCCGCATAAAATACCATGAATTAAATTCATAAAACAATGCAAGTTCTACCGTCACATTCAGTTTCTCAGTTTATGAAAACCTGATTTGAAAATTTTCAATTTGCAAAAACTTTTTAAAGGATCTCTTTTTAAAGGATCCTCAGATTTTCTTTAGACAATTTTCTCCCTCAACATTTAAATTAGCACTCACTTTCTCTCACTTCTTTGTTCCCACCTCAATCATTTCTATGTAAATGTTCATGGACATCATGGATCTTATCAACCAATATAGATTCCAGCAACTAATAGCAGCAGATATAAAACTTAGAGTTGACTCTGTGCTGCCCACTTCACTAATAATAGCAACAACAAAATGAACACTGACCAACCACGTGGATCCAGGATACGAAGTCTGACATACAGGTCTGAAAGAGAACTTTGGACGGGACGCTCTCGGGAAGTCAGAAGCACCCACCTAACAGTCGTAAATGCGAGTCTGGTTGACGACGTGGGACGCACGGAATTAACACACGGAGTCGTAAGTGCGGGTCTGACCTACGGCGGCAGAAGCGCTGGTCTAGCACACATAATGTGCTAAGTGCCGTTGTGACTGACAGACGACTTTGACTGCCCGCATTGAGGAGGTGACTTGGGAGGGTCAATCTGGGAGACCACGCGTGGAGGGCAGAGCAAAGACGGCGCTGACAGAGCACGCACTATGCAAAGGACGTCATGATCTTGGAAGTTAACCTCGTGGACCCCCGTGTGGAATAAGGTGAGGGTACTTGTACGGGCTAAAGAAGCCCCTGAAAGTTGTCTCAGCCACAGGGTGGCAGGGAAGGGGGCGATGTGAAAGGAAACAAAGAACTGCCTTTTTGGCAACCAGCTGCCTGTGAACATGGCCCTGAAGAGGGGCTCTGAAGAAGCTACTAGCGATTTTAAGTCTTTGAGAGCTGGAAAGGGTTAAACAAGCCACACAGAGAGAGATGAATAGGGGAGGGAAAAAGGAAGCAGGAGTGGGGGGTGATGGAGGAAAGAAGGAAAAGGGGGAGGGAAGGAGGAAGAGAAGGAAGATCTATTGTAAACAAAAGGAGGATGAAGACTACACAGCAGAATAATGTTGCTGTGGATGAGAAGAAAATGATGCCATGCAATTGTAGATGCGTTTAAGGAACTGAATGATGCACAGTGTCTATGCATAATGAACTTATGGCAGAGACACAGGTTCAAGGATGAAATAAGACAACAAAAAATGAAAAATGAGTGGTGCTCAAGAAAGAGGAGGAAGGAAAAAATTAATACATGAGAAGTGAAGTCGTATTAACTACAGAAAGAAGGGGAAATGATATGGATGAAAACAGCAACAGGGAGAATGTATTTGAAAAGTAGATTGAACAAAATTACATTTAAGAAGAATAAAAGGAGTGGCTAGGTGGCTCACTTGGTTAAGCATCTGAGTCTTGATTTTGTCTCAGGTCACGATCTCAGTTCTTGAGATCAAGCCCCTCATCACATGAGAGCCTGCTTGGGATTCTCTCTTCCTCCCTCTCTCTCTGCCTTTCTTCTACTCGTGTGTGTGTGCATGCTTTCTCTCTCTCTCTCTCTCTCTCTCTCTCTCTCTCTGCAAGTAAATAAATAACATTAAAAATAGAATAAAAAAACATTGATATGGAAGCAAAAGGAGATATAGGGTATTTACAGTTTGTATTCTTAACGAAGAGGAAAAATATGAAAATACCCAGAGAGATGAGAGAGCTTTTCTGAAATTAGGAAGGGTTGAATCCACAGATTGAAATGTTGCAGCGTATATTCCAGAGACAATCAGTGTGGATTTAACAGTCCTAAGGTCTGTCCTAATTTTATGAGACTTCAAAGAGAAAAATACTCCTCTAAATTTCAGGCAATAATAATAACAGCAAAAACAATAACAACAAATAGTAAGGGGAAAATTCAGACACCTTCAGACTGCCAAACAAAATGAAACATTTGAAATGCAGCCATTGTGTCTGAATGGAATTAAGTGCAGGAGAGAAATAGAGATGTGGAATGAATTCGAGGAGAGCAAGGTCCAGATCATAATCAAGATTTTAATTTTATTAAAATTTAATTTAATTTTTAAATTTTATTAAATTTTAATTTTATTAAAATTTAGTCGGGATTTAGATTTTAATTCTAAGTGCAATGAGGATTCGGGACATGCTTTTGCAGTGGTCTAGGTGAGAGATGGTAGTGATGGGGGCTAGGGTGATAGCAAGGGATATGGGGAGAAGTGGATGGATTCAGGACATGTTTTGGAAGGAGAGGCAACAGGACTTGGTTACTGTGTGGGTGGCAATATGGAGAGCAGGGTAAGTGAAAGCATGGAAGTGAGCATATTTTTTAATTGAGCAGCTACATTGTGATACTGCCATAGTTGTGATACTGGGATACTGCATACTGAGATACAGAGACTGGAGAAAGAACAGTGTTAGGGTAAAAAGTTTGTTTTTGGGCATGTTAAATTTGAGAAGTTAGGTGTGATATTAAGATAATTAATGCTGATATTCTCATAGGAACCTGTTAATGAGAAGGGTATTTGTCTAAACAGAACAGATATGATTCAGTATATATAACTGATAGTGGAGTTTCCTACTAGAAATCATGGTTTTATATTGAGTTGGCCCTATATTTTTTGAGTGGGAAATTCGGGAAAGAGACCAGTCTGAAAACCAACAAACATACAAATATATGAGTTGTTTTGATAGCATGGTGGTCCCTGGTGACTTTGACAAGAGTAGTTTCAGTAGTGAAGTGGGCACTTAGCTGAAGAAGGTAAAGGGGAATATAGGAGATAAGGATGCAGAGGTGGTCATCAGAGCCAGTTTGACCAAGAAGACAAAAGTGGAGTGGTAGCTGGAGAGAGATGGGTATCAAAGAGAGTCTTTTCATTTTTTAAGGTGGCACATATTGATGCATATTTATATACTAGTATGACTGATCCAGTATCGAAGGAGAAGCTGCTAGTGTAATAGAGGGGAGAGTTACTAAAGAAGGGCTTTTGAGTAGGGATGAGGTGAGATGCAGGGTATAGGAGAGGGATTGGATTCTAATAGGGGAAGGGACACATGAAGCATCACATCAAGAGAGAAGGCAAAGGTCATTTGTACACAGGTAGATAGGTTGAGGATGTGGTGGTGAGAAGCTGAGGAAACTATTGTCTAATTGTTTCTCTTTTCTTCATGAAATAGGAGTCCAGTTTTGTGAGCTCAGAATAGGAGAAAGAAGACCATGTGAGAAGCTTGAAGAGCAAAGCAAAAGTTTGAAAGCATTGTTTTTGAGAATAGAAATGAAGTTTACCAAGGCAGCTTAGTGGTGTAATTTGAGATCTGAAGACTTGAATTTACAGTGAGACTAGTCAGCACAATGTGTGCTTTTCCTGCAGTTAACACACAGCTCTGGGGGCAGGTGCAGGTTAAACGGAGAGTTGGGTTTCAATTGAGTTGGCTTTGCCTAGTGAATACAATGGAATGAAATAGGGCAGAGGAGTTAATGATGTTTGAAGAGCATTGAATTTAAGATCATCCAGGGGGAGTGAGGGCACAAAAGAGATGATGGACAGTGAGAACACGGAAGACCTGATGTTTTCACAGGGACAACAAGGTCAAAGATTTTTGAACAAAGATCACTGTATCATGGGAAGTGAATGGTCAGAAAGTGGAATAATTGCAAACAAGATGTTGGAGGTGGAGTAGTTATTAAAGATGGCAGTCTCTCAGGAGGTAGAGTGAAGGTGAAGGTCACTGGAAAGGACAATGTCAAGGAATAGAAAGGATCATCCATGTTTCACTTGTAGTATGTTCCAAAACAGGCAAAACTTAATGTATTGTGTTAGATGTCAAGATAGTGGTTATTTGGGGGAAGAAGGATGGACAGTGACTGAGAGGGGCCTATCGGGAAGTGTCTGGGGGCTGAAGTTCTGTGTTTTTTTTTTTCTTTTAAATTTTTTTTTAACGTTTATTTATTTTTGAGACAGAGAGAGACAGAGCATGAACGGGGGAGGGTCAGAGAGAGGGAGACACAGAATCTGAAACAGGCTCCAGGCTCTGAGCTGTCAGCACAGTGCCTGACGCGGGGCTTGAACTCACGGACCGTGAGATCATGACCCGAGCTAAAGTCGGCCGCTTAACTGACTGAGCCACCCAGGCGCCCCGAAGTTCTGTGTTTTGATCCAGGTGCTGGTTGTGTTCACTCTGTGAAAATTCATTAAGCTATTCCCTTATGATTATGTACTTCTATGTTTGTTATAATTCAATACCTAATTAAAAATATAAACAAGAAAAATGAACAAAGATTATAATTACTAAATTTCCATCAGAGATGCAGATCACCTTCAGTAGAAAATGTTATTTTCATTCCAGGCATCAAAAACAATTTTTTTTGACATTTTTTCATTTTTGAGAGACAGAGCATGAGTAGAGGAGGGGCAGAGAGAGTGAGACACAGAATCTGAAGCAGGCCCCAGGCTCTGAGCTGTAAACACAGAGCCTGATGTGGGGCTCGTACTCACAAACTGATATCATGTCCTGAGCCAAAGTCGGACTCTTACCAGACTGAACCACTCAGGTGCCCCCATGTATTTTTGAATAAAGTATTAGTATAAAATTTTAAATCACTTAATTAAAAATTAAACTAGATAAACATTTTTAAGACAAAGTTAAATGATATATTAGAGAAATACTTAAAAAAACTTCAGGGAAGGAATATTTCTAAGAAGAATATTAAACTCTATGTAAATTAATTATATTGAGCCTTACTGACTTCTCTGTAGATCAGTAATGTGTTTAAGCAGTAGACTAAAGTTCTTAGGAAAAATCTGAAGGAACTGAGAAGGAAGGATATGTGATAACTCACAGAGTAATATCACATGCCTTGAAATAAGAACGTATGGAGAAAAATTACCTATTGTTACTCTGCAAGGTAGAATATTTGGGAGGTAGATTCTGAATACATATAAGATAGAAAGATATGATAGAAAGATATAACAATGATAATTTTTCTGTTTTTCTATTGGGATTTTAGACCTGATACAACGGGATTCTTTTGAAAAATAATTTTGGCATCCTATGTGTAAGAATATAAGAAGTATGATTTATATACTGAAAGAATCAACTAAGGAATGAAATTCTTTGGCAGTATAAGGGTGATTTCATATCGCTGTAATTTTGGAATGCAAGCACATGCCATAATCTGCAGTTGCAAATATTTTCTGTGGCCAATAGTTCTTCTAGATCTTTTTTCTTAAGTTTAGTTATTTTGAGAGAGAGAGAGAGATCATGGGGAAGGGGCAGAGAGAGAGAGAGAGAGAGAGAGAGAGAGAGAATCCCAAGCAGGCTCTGCACCATCAGCATGGAACCTGATACAGGGCTCAAACTCATGAGCTGTGAGATCATGAACTGAGCTGACATCGGAAGCTTAACTGACTGAGCTACCCAGGTGCCCCTAGTTCTTTTAGATCTTGACCCAGAGTCCACATCTGAACAAAGATGGAAGAAACCTATATGTTACACCTTTCTTTTTCTTGGTAGCTCTGTAAGAGTTAGATATGGAAAACATATGTAACATCTCTAAGAAGTTGTGTCAGTCGAAGAACATTCCTGGATACCTAATGAAATCATATTATGTGGGTATGTGTACACATAAATTCAAAGACAATATTATTTGGAGATTGTCTTTAATTGATAAATGAGTATATTGTTATACTGAACCTGAATAAAATATCAGAAATAGAAAGTATGCTTCTGTTACAAAGACTTTAAAGAGGTGTATACACTCACATACACTTATACATATAAGGAAAAATAAAAAGAAAAGATTAATAATAGGTATAAAATGTACAAACATTGAGGGGTGCCTGGGTCGCTCAGTTGGTTAAGTGTCTGACTTCAACTCCGGTCATGATCTCACAGTTTGTGAGTTGATGTTCTGGTGGTTCGTGAGTGCTGACACCTCACCACCTGGATCCTGTTTCAGATTCTGTAGCTCCCTCCTCTTCTCTCTGCCCCTCCCCCACTCGCACTCTCTTTCTCTGTCTCAAAAATAAATAAACATTAAAAAAATTAAAAAGAAAATGTGCAAACATTGAGACTTTCAGAATAAGAAAATCTACTACAAGAAAGAAACATTATTGGAGCCTTATTGGACCATTGGCTTTTTGAAATATAAACAAAATTTGGAAGAGAGGAATTTTTAGACAGGGAAGAGTGTTCTATGTTCAATGACTCATAGAAAGGAATAATCAAGATTTCAATATTAGGTGCTAAGTAATTTGTTGCCAGGGGCATATAAGATAAATAGAAAATTGAGATCAAGTTAAAAATATATATTATATGCTATGATAAACGAAACATTCTCTTTTTTTTTGTTCCAATACCTTTTATTTTATTCTATTTTTATTTTTTTTATTTTTTAAAATTTTTTAAATTTACACCCAAATTAGTTAGCATATAGTACAACAGTGATTTCAGGAGTAGATTCCTTAATGCCTCTTACCCATTTACCCCATCGCCCCTTCACCACCCCCTCCTGTAACCCTCTGTTTGTTCTCCATATTTAAGAGTCTCTTATGTTTTGTCCCCCTCCCTGTTTTTATATTATTTTTGTTTCCCTTCCCTTATGTTCATCTGTTTTGTATCTTAAAGTCCTCATGTGAGTGAAGTCATGATATTTGTGTTTCTCTGACTAATTTCACTTAGCATAATACCCTCCAGTTCCATCCACGTAGTTGCAAATGGCAAGATTTCATTCTTTTTGATTGCCAAGTAATATTCCATTGTGTGTGCGTGTATGTGTGTGTGTGTGTGTGTGTGTGTGTATATATATATACATATATATATATATATATATATATGTATATATATATACCACTTCTTCTTTATCCATTCAACCATTCAACCATCAATGGACAGACATTTGGGCAGTTTCCTTACTTTGGCTATTGTTGATAGTGCTGCTATAAACATGGGGTTGCATGTGTCCCTTTGAAACAGCACACCTGTATCCCTTGGATAATACCTAGTAGTGCAACTGCTAGGTCGTAGGGTAGTTCTATTTTTAATTTTTTGAGGAACCTCCATACTGTTTTCCAGAGTGGCTGCACCAGCTTGCATTCCCACCAACAATGCAAAAGAGATCCTCTTTCTCTGCATCCTTGCTTGTTTTAAAACAACTGGGTTTTTGTTCCTTAGTATTGTCAAAAACTCAACTATAGGTCTGATGTGTATTTTTCCTTTTTTCCCTTGTGCTATCTGCTAAAAGGAGCAAATGCCACAATAGTACTTCTCCAAAGAAGCAAAACTATTAATTTATTGGCTGTCATGTGGGTTGTGTTTGAAACAGAGATTGGAGCTTTCAATAGCTATGGGGAAAAATGATGTAAAACACAGAAAAGTTGTATAATATTGCAGTGGGGTTTTTTGTTGGTGAATTATTGCATTGAATATAGTAAATATCTGTGATTAGATTGAATATAGTTCTAATCATTTGACTTTGGGGGCCCAAAATAAAGGAAGTGATGTTTTCACATTTAAAAAACAAAAACAAAAAAAACAACATCTGTTGCCTGAGTTGTTAATGTTAGCCATTCTTACAGGTGTGAGGTGATATCTCATTGCGGTTTGATTTGTATTTCCCTGATAATGAGCATGTTTTCATGTGTCAGTTGGCCATCTGGATGTCTTCTTTGGAGAAGTGTCTATTCATGTCTTTTGCCCATTTCTTCACTAGATTGTTTGTTTTTTAGGTGTTGAGTTGGATAAGTTCTTTATAGATTTTGGATACTAACCCTTTATCTGATATGTCATTTGCAAATATCTTCTCCCATTCTGTCAATTGCCTTTTAGTTTTGCTGATTGTTTCCTTCGCTGTGCAGAAGCTTTTTATCTTGATGAGGTCCCAATAGTTCATTTTTGTTTTGGTTTCCCTTGCCTCCAGAGACATGTTGAGTAAGAAGTAGCTGTGGCCAAGATCAAAGAGTTTTTTGTCTGCTTTCTCCTCGAGGATTTGATGGTTTCCTGTCTTACATTTAGGTCTTTCATCCATTTTGAGTTTATTTTTGTGTATGGTGTAAGAAAGTGGTCCAGGTTCATTCTTCTGCATGTCACTGTCCAGTTTTCCCAGCACCACTTGCTGAAGAGACTGTTTTTATTCCATTGGATATTCTTTCCTGCTTTGTCGAAAATTAGTTGGCCATACATTGTGGGTCCATTTCTGGTTTCTGCATTCTGTTCCGTTGATCTGAGTGTCTGTTCTTGTGGCAGTACCATACTGTCTTGATGATTACAGCTTTGTAGTATAGCTTGAAGTCTGGGATTGTGATGCCTCCTGCTTTGGTTTTCTTTTTCAAGATGGCCTTGGCTATTCGGGGTCTTTTCTGATTCAATACAAATTTTAGGATTATTTGTTCTAGCTCCGTGAAGAATGCTGGTGTTACTTTGATAGGGATCACATTGAATGTGTAGATTGCTTTGGGTAGTATCAACATTTTAACAGTATTTGTTCTTCCTATCCAGGAGCATGGAATCTTTTTCCATTTTTTTGTGTCTTCTTCAATTTCTTTCATAAGCTTTCTATAGTTTTCAGTGTATATAGATTTTTTGCCTCTTTGGTTAGATTTATTCCTAGGTATTTTATGGTTTTTGGTGCAACTGTAAATGGGATCGATTCCTTGATTTCTCTTTCTGTTGTTTCATTGTTAGTGTATAGGAATGTGACCAATTTCTTTGCATTGATTTTATATCCTGCAACTTTGTTGGATTCGTGAATCAGTTCTAGCAGTTTTTTGGTGGAATTTTTTGTGTTTTCCATATAGAGTATCATGTCATCTGCGAAGAGTGAAAGTTTGACCTCCTCCTGGCCAATTTGGATGCCTTTTATTTCTTTGTGTTGTCTGACTGCAGAGACTAAGACTTCCAATACTATGTTGAATAACAGTGGTGGGAGTGGACATCCCTCTCTTGTTCCTGACTTTATGGGGAATGCTCTCAGTTTTTCCCCATTGAGGATTATATTACTGTTGGGTTGTTCATATATAGCTTTTATGATCTCGAGGTATGATCCTTCTATCCCTACTTTCTTGAGGGTTTTTATCAAGAAAGGATGCTGTATTTTGTCAAATGCTTTCTCTGCATCTATTGAGAGGATCATATGGTTCTTTTCCTTTCTTTTATTGCTGTGATGAATCACATTGTTTTGCAGATATTGAAGCAGCGCTGCATCCCAGGTATAAATCCCACTTATTCGCGGTGAATAATTTTTTTCATGTATTGTTGGATCCGGTTGGCTAATATTCTGTTGAGGATTTTTACATCCATGTTCATCAGGTTAATTGGTCTATAGTTCTTCCTTTTATTGAAGTCTCTGTCTGGTTTTGGAATCAAGGTAATGCTGGCTTCATAGAATGAGTTTGGAAGTTTTCCTTCCATTTATATTTTTTGAAACAGCTTCAAGAGAATAGGTGTTAACTCTTCCTTAAATGTTTGGTAGAATTCCCCTGGAAAGCCATCTGGCCCTGGACTCTTGTTTTTTGACAGATTTTTTATTACTAATTCGATTTCCTTACTGGTTATGGGCCTGTTAAAATTTTTTATTTCTTCCTGTTTCACTTTTGATAGTGTACATGTTTCTAGGAATTTTTCCATTTCTTCCAGATTGCCCACTTTATTGGCATATAATTGCTCATAATATTCTCTTATTATTGTTTTTATTTCTGCTGTGTTGGTTGGGATCTCTCCTCTTTCATTCTTCATTTTATGTATTAGGGTCCTTTCCTTTTTCTTTTTGATCAAACTGGCTAGGGGTTTGTCAATTTTGTTAATTCTTCCAAAGACCTGCTCCTGGTTTCATTGATCTGTTCTACTGTTTTTTTGGTTTCGATGGCATTAATTTCTGCTCTAATCTTTATTATTTCCTGTCTTCTGCTGTTTTTGGGTTTTATTTGCTGTTCTTTTTCCAGCTCTTTAAGGTGTAAGGTTAGGTTGTATATCTGAAATCTTTCTTCCTTCTTTAGGAAGGCCTGGATTGCTATATACTTTCCTCTTATGAGCACCTTTGCTGCATCAGAGAGGTTTTGGTTGTGGTATTATCATTTTCATTGGCTTCCATATACTTTTTAATCTCCTCTTTAACTTGTCGGTTAGCCCATTCATTCTTTAGTAGGATGTTCTTCAGTCTCTAAGTATTTGTTACCTTTCCAAATATTTTCTTGTGGTTGATTTTGAGTTTCATAGTGTTGTGGTCTGAATATATGCACGGTATGATCTCAATCTTTTTGTACTTGCTGAGGGCTGATTTGTGTCCCAGTATGTGGTCTATTCTGGAGAACATTCCATGTGCACTGGAGAAGAATGTATATTCTGCTTTAGGATGAAATGTTCTGAATATATCTGTTAAGTCCAGCCAGTCCAGTGTGTCATCCAAAGCCATTGTTTCCTTGTTGATTTTTTGATTAGATGATCTGTCTATTGCTGTGAGTGGGGTGTTGAAGTCTCCTACTATTATGGCATTACTATCAATGATTTTCTTTATATTTGTGATTAATCGATTTATATATTTGGGTGTTTCCACATTTGGCAAATAAATGTTTACAATTGTTAGGTCTTCTTGGTGGATAGACCCCTTAATTATGATATGATGCCCCTCTTCATCTCTTGATAGTCTTTATTTTAAAGTCTAGATTGTCTGATATAAGTATGGCTTCTCCGGCTTTTCTTTTGTTGACCATTAGCATGATAGATGGTTCTCCATCCCCTTACTTTCAATCTGAAGGTGTCTTTAGGTCTAAAGTGGGTCTCTTGTAAATAGCATATAGATGGATCTTGTTTTGTTATCGATTCTGTTACCCTGTATCTTTTGATTGTGGAGCACTGAGTCCATTGATGTTTAGAGTGAGTACTAAAAGATATGAATTTATTGCCATTATGTTGCTTGTAGACTTGGAGTTTCTGGTGGTGTTCTCTGATCCTTTCTAATCTTTGTTGCTTTTGATATTTATTTATTTATATTTTCTTCTTTTCTCCCCTCAGAGAGTCCCCCTTAAAATTTCTTGCAGGGCTGGTTTAGTGGTACACACTACTTTAATTTTTGTTTGTCTGGGAAACTTTTTATCTCTCCTTCTATTTTGAATGACAGCCTTGCTGGATAAAGAATTCTTGCTTGCATGTTTTTCTGATTCAGCACATTGAGTAGATCCTGTGACTCCTTTCTGGCCTGCCATGTTTCTGTGGATAGGTCTGCTGCAAGCCTGTTCTGTCTTCCCTTGTAGGTTAAGGACTTTTTTTCACTTGCTGCTTTCATGATTCTCTCCTTGCCTGAGTATTTTGTGAATTTGATTATGATATGCCTTATTGATGGTCGGTTTTTGTTGAATCTAGTGGGAGTCCTTTGCGTTTCCTGGATTTTGATGTCTGTGTCTTTCCCCAGGTTAGGGAAGTTTTCCGCTACAATTTGTTCACATAACCTTCTACCCCTATTTCTCTCTCTTCCTCTCTGGGACCCCTATGATTCTGATGTTGTTTCTTTTTAATGAGTCACTGATTTCTCTAATTCTTAAATTGTGCTCTTTTGCCTTAATCTCCCTCTTTTTTGCTGCTTTGTTATTCTCCATAAGTTTGTCCCCTGTATCGCTGATTCTCTATTCTGCCTCATCCATCCTTGCCACTGTAGCATCCGTTAGTGATTGCAGCTCAGTTATAACATTTTTTATTTCATCCTGACTAGTTTTTACTTCTTTTATCTCTGCAGAAAGGGATTTTAATCTATTTTCGATTCCAGCTAGTATTCTTATTATCGTGATTCTAAATTCTGGTTCAGAAATCTTGCTTGTATCTGTGTTAGTTAAGTCCCTGGCTGTCATTTCTTCCTGCTCTTTCTTTTGGGGTGAATTCCTTCGTTTCATCATTTTGAAGGAGAAAAGGAATTAATGAGGTAGAAAAAATTAAAATTAAAAAAATAAAATTAAAAGATATTAAAATTAAAAAATTAAACACACACAAAATCGAATAGATGATGCTAGATCCTAGTTGTGTTTTGGTCTGGGTGTTGAAAGTGGCTTGATACATTAAAGAAAAAGGGGAAAGAAGCAAAAAAAGGAAATATTTTGAAAATTTGAAAAATGAATACACTGAAGTAGACTAAAATGATGGAAGTAAACTAGAATTTGAAAAAACTTACAGAAAAGTAAGAAATATAGTAGAAAAAATTAAAGAATAATATTTTTTAATAAAAATTAAAGACAAAGATGAGTTTTTGCTTTCTGTATTCAGAAAAAGAAAACAAAAAAGAGAAAAAAGGAAAAAACAGAAAGAAAATAGTTTGAAAATTTGAAAAAATGAATACACTGAAGTAGACTAAGATAAAATGATGGCAGTAAAATAGAATTTGAAAAATTCACACAAAGATAAAAAATATACTTAAAAAACTTAAAGAAAAATATTTTTGATAAAAATTGAAAATGATTTTTTCTCTTTCTGTATTCAAGAAAAACACATGAAAAAGAGAAAAAAGAAAAAAGAAAATTGAATAGATGGACCTGCTAACAGACTGAAGTATGACTGAAATTACTTCGTTTTGTCCAGAAGTCAGACTATGAAGTGCTTTATAGTCCATAAACTAAGCAGGCAGTGAGACTTCTGTTCTTGAAGAGCGAGGTTGGCCTGGTTGGGCGGGGCTTAGTGTAATGGCTTATTCTGCACTAGATGGCTCTGCTAGCCTAGTGAGGTGGATTGTTGTGACCCTCGTAGGCATGAATGCGCATGAATGGGAGCAGTGAAAAAGGCATCACTCAGCTACCTAGTCCATAGTATCAGAACTCTGTTCTCTCACATCAGCAATCGTGCACCTGTCCTTTGTTTTCAGCTTTCATCTACTCCTTGCATTTACACTGTCCATGACCAAACTCCAGGTAGTACCTGTCTCCTGAGTTTTGTCTCAGATATGGCTGTTTTCCCTGGTCCCTTGCTTCTGAGGGACTGTGGCTTTGACCTGTTCAGCCCCTCTGCGGAGGGTCTCACTGAGCAATGACCGAATACCGGCCACACCCAGGAAAGTTCATGGGACCATGCTGCTGCTGAAGCCCAGAGCAGCCAGATGTCAGCCCACCTCAGAAAAAGTTCGCAAGATAGTGTGGCAGCAGCTTTTCAGGGATTATGGAAAATCACAACACACATCTCGCACCAGGCTTCACCTTTAATGACCTTGTTCCAGCACCAGCAAATGTGGCTGTTCTCTGAATTCTGCTGGGCCCAGGTTGCCTCATAGCCTCTACCAAATGTCCTTCCAGCAGTGGAACCGCTTCTCCCTGTGTGGCCTGAGAATCTCCCAGACCCGACTCTGCTCCTGGGAATTCACCCTTCCTACCAGAGCACCTCCAGGTATCGAGCTGTGGAGCTGCAGACTCTGCATTCCCCCTGTTTACAGTCTTAATGGAATTTGAACTCTCTCCTTTCTCCTTTTTTAGTTCAGTCCCTGTGGCTGTTTCCAATTTTCCACTTTCTCTCCAGCTGCTTTTGGGGAGGGGTGCTTTTCCCATATTCTCCTCACTGTCTCTGTCCTCTCTCTGCACGCAAAGCACCTCCCTGCCCTCCATGTCTTCTTTCTCCTCAAATTCACCTCTCTGCGCCACGTACCTGTTGAATTCTGTGGTTCAGGTTATGCAGATTGTTGTGTTAATCCTCAGATCAGTTTTCTGGGTGTGCAGGATGGTTTAGTGTTGGTCTTGCTGTATTTCATGGACGTGAGACACACAAAAAACTTCCATGCTGTTCTGCCATCTTGGCTCCCTCCTGTCTGTTCCAGTACCTTTTAAAGAGCCAAGTATAGGTGATTTTGATGATGGTGGTGGTAACAATGGAATGGTATATTGATGGAATTTGCAATTTAAGTTTGGGATTGAGAAGCAATACATATTGCTTGGAATCTAAAGTATTAATAGCTTGACAAGTTAGAAAAATTAACAGAATACTACAGTGTTGTAGGATCTAGCAGTACTCTACTCCACATGATTATCTATTTATTTATTTATTTATTTATTTATTTATTTAGGGTTTATTTATTTATTTTGAGAGAGAGCATGCAGAGAGGAGAGAAGAGAGAGAATTTCAAGCAAGCTGTGCGCTGATAGTATGGGGCTTGATCTCATAACTGTGAGATCATGACCTGAGCTGAAATTAAGAGTTGGATGCTTAGGAGACCTGTGTAGCTCAGTCAATTGAGTGTCTGAATGAGGCTTAGGTCGTGATCTTGTGATTCTTGAGTGAGTTTGAGCCCCTCATTGGGCTGTCTCTGTCAGCGCAGAGTCTGCTTTGGATCCTCTGTCTCCTCTCTCTGCCCTTCATTTGCTCATTTGCACTCTCTCTCTCAACAAAGAAAAAAAATAAAAATAAAAAAATTAAAGAGTTGGACATTTAACCAACTGAGCCACCCAGGCGCCCCTTAATATTTCTGATACCATTTAAATTATATTTTAGTTATATAATACATCTGCATTTGTAAATACTAATTCTAGATAAAATTACGACCCGATGACCAAATAAAATGTACAATTTCTCATGTGCTGGAAATCAGAAAAATTCCATATGTACAACTAAAAACAAGAAACTATAAGAAGGAGAACTTTTCAGTTATAAACTTAATATAGTGAATTACTAATAGAGTATTATAGGTTCTTCACTTAAGTTATGAAAAATATTCAGAATCACAGAAAATATAACTATGACTAAAATCACTTATCATTTATTTTAAAAACTAAACAACTCATTTCTTTATTGATTTTCAGCCAATGGTAGTAATACTTCTGATTTTTCTGCCACAAACCCATAATGTGTGGTCACAGCCAGTAAGGTTGAGGCTATGACTACTTTCCTGGCAGTGATACAGTGATCACCGTACCTCAGTAAGTTATCTTTTCTGTGTCCCTTTTATTTATTCAGTGAACACTTAAAAGTAGCAGTTTAGTGCTAGTGTTCTAAGAAAAAGGGTTTCATAGTGGACCAGCCTTTACACTGCAGTGGAGAGAGAGAAAAAAAATGAATGAGCTTTGTTTTAAGGACATAAGGGAAAATTGGGAAATCTAAGGGAAAATCTTACCTGTTTACTGTGCCCTCAAGGATTTCTGGACATTTTTCAGATACCCCAGAAACTCTAAAAAATCAACTTTGGAAGTCCTAAAATATTCAGAGTCATCTCCTATCTTTCCTGTTTCCTAATAACTCTGTTGATTGCCCCTTCTCTACTCTGGTTTCTTTTACATCTGCCTTTTGCTGATTTGTGTCTTTTAGCATTTATATTTTTCTGCTCTGTAACTTCTGTTTAATCACTTCTAGAAGCTAGCAGAGTTAGCTAGCAACTATCAAATAGAGTCTGTGTTGGGGTTTGGGCAGAATTCTCAATGCCTCCTAATGCTGCCTTTGGAACAGGCACCAATCCCTGGTGAAAGCAGTTAAGTTCAAGCAGGCATATGGTTACAGAGTTCAAAGTGCTAATGTCTGGGCAGGTATTCAGAATCTTGTAATTTATGCAAATAATAGCCCTAGAAAAACTTAAAAATAAGATAAATATAAATGTCTTTTCTGTCATGGAAAATACAGTTACCAACTGCAGGACAACAAAATTGGAAGGAATGAATCATTAAAAATAAACCAAACTAAAATATAGCATGATTTTTAAAAACAGAATTTTGTGTAAGAGAAGAGAATACTCTTTCACTGGTATTTGTAATACTCATTAGAACGAAAGGATGTTTTCTTTTTCAGTCCAATCATAGTAGTTGGTGTTGCAATGAGCATTATTTTCATTATCATGCAAAAATTAATTGTGTTTGGTGTTTGGTAATAAAATGAGTGGCTGAAAGAATCCTGTAATTGCCTCAGGGTAGATTTAGACAGGTTTCTATGTTGAGGATTCAGCCAAAAGAAATACCAGGCCTTTTATTCAATGGGCATCTTTCCCACAGGAGCACTAAATATAATTAAGATTATAAATGAATGAAATCTAAAAAAGGAGACAACTTTAAATATGAATATCCACTGACGTAAAGAACTTTTCTCTAATTAAACACTGTAAACACATTTTAAAAAATGTAATTCTATTAAAAGTAATACATATGTACGTTGTATCACTTGTATATACTTATCTTATAACTGGAAGTTTATACCTTTTGACCACAACATGATGAATACAGTTAACATTGCTGTATGATATATATGAAAGTTGTTAACAGAGTAGATCCTAGAAATTCTCATCACAAGGACAAGTGTTTTCTTTTTTCTTTTTTTGTTGTATATATATGAGATCATGGAAGTCAACTTAGTGTGGTAATAATTGCACAAAAATGTAAGTCAAATTATTATGCTGTGCACTTTACTGTATGTCAGTTATATCTCTAAAAGTAATAAGTATGTGGATATTTCTTAAAATTATATACAAAATGGGTTTGTATTTAGAATGATCTCTAACATTTAATTTATGTTGTATGTTATATAACCCTAACTCTGTTTTTGGCGTAGTTGTTTTTTTATACTAACAATTGGAAAATACTTTCAATAAATTTGACAAAACAATGTTTTCTATGTTAATGCTAAGAAAATAATCGATTTATTTCATAGTATAAATTATATGTGTTTCTTGAAGTTGTAGGGAAATGTTAAAGATATGTCCAATTTGCATCAAAGCTATAGTATTGCTTCAAATCATCCTAAACATGACCAGCAGACATCCAGATATGTGTAAGGTCTTCCTGCAGAATGAACGTTCACATTTTTATTATTCCTCTATTGCTCATGGGTTTCAAAGCTGTTTGAATAATGTCATCTAATCTTAGCTTCTTCAACCGAGTAAATGAAATGTCAAATTTCAATTTAAATTTAGATCCATATTACATGAGAAAAATAACTGTTATAAGTAATTCCAGGAGTACATTCCAGGAGTAATAGTATCAAAATATTTATCATACAGAATCATTGTAGATGTGGTTTAAAATAAAAAGCTAATGAGTTATAGCTTCCTTTTTGTACCATCATTGTCTGGGATAAAAATGGAAAGCAAACTATTTTTTAAATTAAGACTTACAGTGGTTTCTTTATTGTAACTCACCAGTGAGCAAGTTAAAATCTTGAGATAAATATAAAAATGTAATCAATTTCTTGGCTTTATATGTACCACATATGTCACATTTGTATTGCTCTCTTTATTCCAAAGTCATTACTAAATTTTTAGACAACTAGTCATATTAATAAAAAATATTCTGTTATGAACAATAATATTCAAAATCACAAGAAACATAAATATGACTAGAATTTCTTAATTTATCATACTTGCTTTAAAACTATAAAAACATCTGATATTTTTATATCAGTCACGTCTGATTCTCTGATATGATGTCATATCTGTAGAGTTCAATCTTTTATTGATTTTCACCCACTGGGTAATGGGTGAATAACTTCAGATTTCTGCCACCAACCCAGTGTGTGGTCACATTTAGTAAGGTTTAAGCCTGGCAGTGAATAAGGTGTTCTGTCTACTTCAGCAAGTTACCTCTTTTATGTTTCTTTTATTTTTTCAGTGAACATTTAATGGCATCAGTTTGGTGCCATACACACTGGACAAGCCCTTATATATCAGGAAGAGAGATAGAAAATGAACAAGTGAACTAGATGAGATAATTTCATATTGTGATGACTGCTGTTAGGATAGTTATCTCTGTCTTTGCTAAGACCGTGGGGTATTGGGCTTACAGATTGAATGGTCTATTGGACTATATCAGATAAGATGGTGGTAAATATGTAGTTTAAAACCTGAATGTTGGAAAGAGAACAGGTAAGTTAAGAACAAGAGAGTGGGAGCATTTCAGAAGGAGAGATAACAGATAAAAGGGCCCCAAAGCAGGAATGAACTTTGAGGATAGAATATTCAAATGGCTTTGAGGCTGGTCCATAAAAAACCTTTAGAGCTGTATAAATCTTGATCTGTAGGGAGAGTAATTTCCTGCTTGAGCATGCCATTCCCTGAAATACAGTGAACTTGCTGAAGCAATGATGGACAAGTGTCATTAAGCCGATCTGCTGGCATATCTCTCCTCCTTGGTATTTCACTGCTGTGTGTGCCTGTTCTCTTTACCTCTGTTCCCCTCAGTTGCTGTTGTCTCCTTTTTCCAGATGGAACTCTTAGAAATGTGCAGCAGAACATCAAGGAGACATCTTCATCCACCTACCTGTCATACAGCGCATTCTGTGAGAAACAGTGAGGTACTGAATGGAACAGGTTGGTCAAATTATGTCTGTTACAAAATTCACCTCAGAGAGGTGCTTCTTATATATTTTTTTTGTTCATCCCCTGAGGTATTAGAGGAAATATAAAGATCATTTTTGTGGGCATCTGATTGCTCAAGGTCATATAGCTGCTTTAAGGCTTCCACCAAAAGGTTGATAGAAGCAGAAAGATGAAGTGCATTTCAAAGTATTCCATGCAAAATAAGTAAAACTTGTTAGAGTCTCTATTAAAAGGTTAAATTGGGAAAGAGAGTTGAGTTATTTGCATAATGAAACATTAAGAATTTATTTTTAGATTCAAACAGAGTATGCTATTTTTGACCCCAATTAACATGACTAATCAAGACTGGACTGCATTTCTTGTACATATCACCTTTTACTCACAGCCTTAGTGGTCAGTGGACATCAGTTACTGCTGGAAATACTGCCTTTAACAGATCTATAACTTTGTTTTTTCTGTGTGGTGAGTCCCATGAATTGGAATTGTGCTAGTAAACATGGATGAATCTACAGTTACAGTGTTATTGCTGGGGTAGAGGCCAAGAGTGATCAGGCTGTTGGCATGTTTGTGAGGTCTGTTTCTTAAACTTTTGGTCAGTTTATTAAGAGATGATTAAAGACTTCACGTGAGCTACACGTTAAAGAGATTGGATTTATAAGCTAAAATCCAATGCATTCAATCTTGTAGAGGAAAATATATTTTTGGATATGAAAGTATTTGTCCCCTCTATTTAGGACTGCTTTTTATGGTGTCAGGTCCCATGTTTGACTAAGGAATAAGGACTCAGAAGCAAAGAGTTTTGAAATTGTTCGATTATTTCGTCTGAAAGGATAGCACTCAGAGAGATATTTATTTTCTTTATGATGTCTGTCTTTGTGGAAACAAGGACACATGTACTAATCAGTGTCCATCATACTTATGCTGTCCTGGACTAGAGAGGAAATATAAACAGATGTGCAAAAAGAGTCAAATTACAGCTTCCATCATCTATAATTCTTTTCCTGAAGACAATTAAATTGTATATTTAATGTATGAAACGTCACTGTATAACTTTACCTTTACTCATTAGTACTTTGTATAAATATTAAATATTTGTCATCAAGGATTAAAGTGCATAAACTACTTAAATTCTTTATACTTATATTTTGCCATGTAATTAAACATATATTACTAGTAATAAATCCTATAAATTGAAAATGTGAAGATATTTTATCAACCACTGCATGTAATTCTAATGACAGAAAAATTAATGGGGAAATATCAGAAAATATCAGTACAATTTAAAACCTGTAATGTATTTATGAGGGTGTATACATACACAGACACATGTGTAACATATGGAATGATGAATCCAGGAAACAACACATAATGTCCATATTATTTTCAAATATATTTGAAATATTTATAGTATTTAACATACAGAAGTCAGAAAAATGAATCTTAAATTAAAAATATGTCAGGGTACCTGGGTATCTCAGTCAGTTGAGCATCTGACTTCGGCTCAGGTCATGATCTCACAGTTCATGGGTTTGAGCCCCGCGTCGGGCTATGTGCTCACAGCTTGCTTAGAGCATGAAGCCTGCTTTGAGTTCTGTGTCTCCTTCTCTCTCTGCCCCTCCCCTGCTCATACTCTGTCTCAGTCTGTCTCTCAAAAATAAATAAATGTAAAAATTAAAAATATGTCACATATATTCTGGAAAAAGGCAATTAAAAGAGATGAACTAAATACACATAGTTTATTTTCCATTAGAAATGAAAAATATATTTCTACATATATCTTCAGTTAGAGAGGAAAATATAGAAATAATAAGCTATTTAAAATGGAATTTTAGTGGAGCAAATAACAAAATGTATGTAATGGCCAATACAGTTCTCAGAGAATAATATATATT
Source organism: Panthera leo (assembly GCF_018350215.1). Classification (NCBI taxonomy): domain Eukaryota; kingdom Metazoa; phylum Chordata; class Mammalia; order Carnivora; family Felidae; genus Panthera; species Panthera leo. Next base: position 173,861,511 of record NC_056686.1, read on the forward strand.
CTTTAGTTTAAGAAAGTTGAAAATAATAACCAGAATTGAAAAGCAAACACAAAAGACTAGAGGGAAGGTAATAAAAAAAGAAAAAGTTAACATAAAAATTATGAAGTGTTGGTTCATAAAACCAAATGATTGGCAACATCGTATAAACTGTCATAGACCATACAGAATTTTGTGTGGTTTAGAAGTTTAGTATTCCTTGATATCAAAAACAGGCAAGCACAGAACAAGAGAAATGTAGACTGATTTTACTTTTGAAAATAGAAACAAAAATCATATGAGATTTCATAATTCTTCCTGTTTCTCTGTCTCATTCTCATTCTCCTTGAGCTATCAAGTTAGCCAGAGTATGTTTGTCTCACAGAAGAATCAGAGCACATGAGGGCAAGTGAAAATAATAAATCTTGTCGTTTAGGCTCCAAAATGGTACAGACCAATTTCTACCCAGTTGATATTCTTCAAAACTTGTAATGAAACAAAACAAAACAAGCAAAAAAACAAAAACAAAAAACCTGATCACATGCCTGGCCCAGTCAGGAAGTGGGGAAATACATTTCCCTTTAATGAGGCCATGGAAAGAGTGTGGATGTATGGCAAATTGAAAGATCATGCCAATTAATTCCTTTAGCTACAGAGCCTCATCATTAGAAAATTACCTATACTAGTAGATGAAAGTAGAAAAGCATATAACCAACAAAATAAAGGTTCAAAAAGCATTTGCTAACATTTAACATACACTTACAACAAATTACTAACACATTAAGAAGAGGAATGTCTTAACTTCAAAATGGTGCCTACCAGAAATCTTCTACAGATATCCTACTTAATGTCGAGACATTAGAAGAATTCCTATTAAAATTAAGAAAAAAGGGAAGGGTATTGGCTACCATAGCTTTAACATTTTCCATTGGAAATGGAAATAAATACCATAAAAATAGAAAAAGCAAATAAAAGTTAGAGGACTGTATAATAAATAGTGTAAAGCAATGCCTTATCCCAGGTGAGGGTGGGGTGGCCAAGATGCAATGACTGATGCTGACACCAAACAATTTTGACAGGCCATTTGAGCATCAGCTCTACGCAGTGGGGTTGAAGGAGACCTTTGGACCCGCATTACAGCTCTGCTGCTTTCTCCGGACTATATTCCCACTTTACGTGTGTTAGTCCCTGATAAACATTCTGTTCACAGACCTTTTCCTCAGACTGTTTTCCAGAAAATACAACCTGCCAAATAGCATAGACAAATTTATAGCATATAAATATAGTATGTTTGTACCTGTCAGAGAAATGAGGTACAAAAGTCTTTGTGAGTGGCTTGGCCATTTAACCCCATGTTTCATAAGATAAATAATATGACTGTGAAACCTGATTGAAAAGTCGTGGTGGCCAATTCTTTTTTCTCCTTACAGTCTGCTCCATTCTTAATTGCTTCATAAACCTGTCCTTGATGGACAGAACTAATAGAAAACTATATTCAGTTACACGTATCTTATTTATATCAAAAGTTTTAGTTAGAATAGTTTACATTAAATAATAATCTGAATTTTTTTTTTTGCCAAAGTCAGTTTAGAAAATGGAGAACTAATTAAACCTTTAAGAATGGAATAGCTATGCTTTACATATTATTTTTGTTTCCTTTTCAGAGAGAAAGGGTTCCATTTTTTTAGTCTGGTCTAGAATTAATATGCTTCCGATGATCTGATTTATCAGATCCCTGGTGCACACTTGCCAGGGAGGAGCAGAGAAAGAGGGAGAGAAACAATCACAAGCAGACTCCACGTACTCAGTGCAGACAGAGCCCGACACGGGGCTCAAACTCACAAACCGTGAGATCATGACCTGAGCCAAAATCAAGAGTTGGTTGCTTAACCCACTGAGCCACCCAGGCGCTCCTCCTCCTGCATTTTAATAACAAGGGATAGGGGCACCTGGGTGGCTCAGTCAGTTGAGCGTCTGGCTTTGGCTCAGGTCATGATCTCACAATCTGTGAGTTCGAGCCTTGCATTGGGCTCTGTGCTGACAGCTCAGAGCCTGGAGCCCGCTTCAGATTCTGTGTCTGCCCCTCTCCTGCTCATGCTCTGTCTCTCTCTGAGTCAAAAATAAATCAAAACATTAAAAAAAAAATTTTTAAAAATAACAAGGGATAAAAGTAAAAAATCATTAAATAGAGTGCTTTTTCATTAACCTGAAGAATGTGTAACTGGGTGTTCTGACTACTCTTAAGTTTGGAGATTTCAACATGCTTCATCCATGTCTCATTAATCTGAGAGGTAGAACATCAGTATAACCTACCATCTCATAGAGTAGTTTTCACCAGTCACTAAACTATTTAATAAACATTCCTTTCATCAGTAATATGTCCAGAATGACACCTCAGCACAAAGCTTATTCAATCTTGAAGAGTTTTATAACTGCTAATTTTAAGACACTACTGCTTTATATTAAGCTTCTCTATGAAAAGCTCTGGATTTGGGATTAGGTCATCTGAGTCTATGTCCTGATTCTTTCCTTTGCTAAACAATGTGATCTTGGATAAGTCATGGAATCTATGCTTTACTTATTTAAATCTGCCTGGTTATAAAGAGTATTTTCAGTGGCTTACAAAAATATATAAGGTATATAAATATAGGTATTATGTATAAACATATAAACTAGCAAGTAAACAATAGGTATATTTTTTTTGAAAAAGGTTACCATAATTATGTGAATTACCTTGGAAAAATTACCAAATCTATAAAATGTTGATTATATCAGTGCCTATATTATTGACCTGTCACAGGGATTAAATGGAAAACAACAATAACAATGTTACATTATATTCAGTAAAAGTTACCTATCATTAGTGTAAAGTTGTAAGGAGAAGGGGAGCATCTAACTTAAAGAATGAGTAAATGACTCCATTTCAGTTGTCGATAACCATCAGTATCTCCCTCCCCAAAAGAATGGTTGAGACAAAATATAGAAGGGTAAATGAGATTAAAGGAAATTTAATACACAGGAAATAATTTTATTCAGTACTGTATTGTAAATGAATATGCACAGTTTTGTCATTGAATCTTTCTGCGACTTTGCCTTAGTTAATTCAGGCTACTGTAACAAAATACCACAGACTGGGTGGCTTATAAACAGAAATTTACTGCTCACAGTTCTGGAGGCTGGCAGTCCAAAATCAGGGTGCCATTGTGGTTGGGTGGTGGCCTTTTCCGGGTCACAGACTTCTTGTTGTATCCTCATGTAGTGGAAGGGACTAGGGAGCTCTGTGGGATATCTTTTATAAGAGCACTGATCATATTCATGAGAATTCTACTCTCAAGAACTAATCACCTTCCAGAGGCACCACTTACTAATGCCATTATCTTTGGGAGTTAAGATTTCAACACATGATTTTGGGGGCAGGGGAGGCAGGGACACAAAAATTCAGGCCATAGCAGAATTCCTCTGTAAAGTTAAAAAGCTGGAAAAGATGATTTCTGTGATTTCTTCTAACATTCCTTGATATATATACACACCTATGCTCTTCCTTTTTCTCTAGGAGGACATGAAAGAACATGCTAGATAAAGAAACAGATGCATGATTCTTGAGATTAAAGATAAAGGAGAGCGAACAGGAAAATTACTGATTTATTTCACTGAAATAGATATAATTCTTATTTCTATTATATTTGTTTATTTTCCATAAAAATAAACAAGCTACTGGAATAGAAGTAAATGATGCTTTTTGTTTGCATCTCAGCAGAAATGAAGTCTATTGGGGCACCTGGGTGGCTCAGTCGGATAAGTGTCTGACTTCAGCTCAGGTCATGATCTCACAGTCCATGAGTTCGAGGCCCGCATCGGGCTCTGTGCTGACAGGTCAGAGCCTAGAGCCTGCTTCAGATTCTGTGTCTGCCTCTCTCTCTGCACCTTCCCTGCTTGGGCTCTGTCTTTCTCTCTCTCTCAAAAATAAATAAACATTAAAAAAAAAAAAAGAAACTGAAGTCTATTTAGCTCAATAAAAATGAAACATATTACTCCCTTAATTAGGAAAGTCATAGATGACAATAGCAATTTAGATGGGCTTTTGTTTACCATTAAGACTTACCTGGTCTCTCATCTTTGTTCTCCTCTGTCGGCTTCTTAATTGGAGATGTGGCTACAGACAACTTTAAATTGGCATCCTGAATCCTTTGTCAGAGAAGAAAGGGACTTTTATTACCAGCTCTAGTATGAAAAAAATGTGTTAGTTGGACTCCAGTGTTTCAACAATAGCCTTTGTGGCCAAGGATGTTTTACCAGAGGATGGGAAGTAATGGCAGTAATGACCATTTAAGGAGTTGTTGAACTATCTCTCCTGTTACATATTTATGGTAGCTGAATAATATATTTTTAAGAACCAGGAAGGTAAATAAGTAGCATGTCCATGCACATTTATTTAAACTGGGACATTACTGAGAATAAAAATATTTATATTTGAGATTGAGATGTTGTGACAAGACAGGACTATCCTGGGCCCATAGAGAAATATAGTCACTTTTTGTATGACTAAAAGAGGCTGATAATTTTTGTTTAGAACTAGAAAAAACATTTTCCATCTAAAGGGGTGTTCACTCCAAAGCAGCATTGTGGACTTCTGTTGTTATATCTAATTTATTTATTTTATTTTTTTATTAAAAAACATTTTTATGTTTATTTATTTTCTGAGAGAGAAACAGCATGGGCAGGGGAAGGGCAGAGAGTGAGAAGGAGACACAGAATCTGAAGCAGGCTCCAGACTCCAAGCTGTCAGCACAGAGCCTGATGCGGGGCTTAAACTCATGAATTGTGAGATTATGACCTGAGCTGAAGTTGGACGCTTAACTGACTGAGCCACCCAGGCACTCCTTATATCTAATTTATTAAGAAAAACTAGAAATGTATATTGTATGTAAATTTAAAACTTTTCTATCATTGTCAATTGATTCCATTTTTTTTTTTCATTTACTTCTGTGTTGACAAATCTGCATTCAGTCTAATAAAGCAGACAGAATTATTTGGACTCTTTCACTGCCTTGCCAATGAAAATATTTATTTCAAGTACTCCTGTATATCTCTATTCTACATACATGTTAATCTGAATCATATGTGCACATAAACTTAATTCACAGATATTTATCTTGTTGTACTATATGATGATCTAAATGTAGGATGCTGACATGTCTTTGCTGACATGAAGCAAATTATCCCTTCAGGCAAGCAGTGCTAGATACATACACTCAAACACATGGAGGTATGCATGTGTGTGCATGGTGCTGAATGAGGTGTAGGTGAGGAAAGGGAAATGAGGTGGCCTATGATAACAAAGGAAGTGAGCTCAAGGTTTTTGATCTTATGCTCTGATGTCATCCAGCTGTGATGATATCATAACTGGAAAGATGTGGGTGGACTATTTAAAAAAAACAGAAGGGACCTCAAAATATTTACAGCCTTCTAAAAATTATTTTGACTTTGGCACCTTTTAAATAGCAAAACTTTGGGACAGAGCTGTTCTGTTCTATCCACCATGACTCATGAGTAGAGTTTTTTTACACTTCAGTTAACTCTCATGATTTATCATTCCCAAATAATACGTCTTACTGACATATCGTAAAATATTTTTGGAAGGAAAGCTAAAGGTGTATGGATGGATGATGGAGGGAGTTGTAAGCCAGTTAAACCACATACATGGATCAATTCATGAGTATTAGAGATAATAGCCAAGGCTCTGAGGCCAGGGCCCACAACAGAAGAATGAGAGTGGAAGTGAAGCGCTAAAGCTGAAAATGTGACTGTTGAATGGCAATTTGTTCAGCATACAGGGTGAAATATCACCCATATATTAGCTTTTGAATTAAGTTCTATTTTTTTTGATGTCCTCTATATATTTTTCAAGGAAAAATTGTCAGTTACAAAGGTTGTGGTAGTCATTTATATTTATTCATAGCTCATGTGCTGGAGGCCAGCCCTACCACCATAAATATAATGTGAAAGTGTTAAAACCACTACAACTGCTATTACCGAACATGGAACGTATTGTTAAAATAACTGTATTTTACCTGCATAACTTAGTATTATATGATTATTTATTACCTTTTTGTTTTCATCATAAAAAGTATACTTTTTAATCACCTCAACTATTTCACTCATCCCTCCACCCACATCCCCTCTGGTAATCATCTGTTTGTTCTCTATTATTAAGAATCTGTTTATTTGTCTCTCTTTCTCCCTTTTCTTCCTTTGCTCATTTGTTTCTTAAATTCCACATATACGAGTGAGGTCGTATGGTATTTGTCTTTCTCTATTTTGCTTAGCATTATACTCTTTAGCTCTATCCATGTTGTTGCATATGGCAAGATTTCATTTTTATTTATGGCTGAATAATATTCCAGTGTGTGTGTGACATCTTCTTTATTCATTCATCTATTAATGGACACTTAGACTTCTTCCATAATTTGGCTATTGTAAATAATGCTGCAGTGAACATAGGGGTGAATGTATCCCTTTGGATTAGTGTTTTTGTATTTTTTGGGTAAATACCCAGTAGTGCAATTACTGGATAAAGACTCCACAAAAAAACAGAGAACTATAGGTCAGTATCTCTCATGAACATACATGCAGAAATCTTCAACAAAATATTAGCAAACTGAATCCATCAATATATTAAAAAGAAGTCATATACCACAATCAAGTGGGATTTATTCCAGAGATGCAAGGGTGGTTCAGTATTCACAAAACAATCAGCATGATACTTCACCTCAATAAGACAAAGGATAAAAAATATATGATCATCCCAATGGATGCAGGAAAAGTATTTGACAAAGTACGACATCCATTCATTACAAAACCCTCTGCAAGGTAGGTCTACTGGGAACATATCTCAACATAATAAAGGCTTCATATGAAAAAATCACAGCCAATATCATACTTAGTGTTGAAAAACTGAGAGCTTTTCTCCTAAGGTCAGGAACAAGATAAGGATGTCACTCTCACCACTTTTATTCAACATAGTACTGAAGTATTAGCCACAGCAATCAGAAGAAATGGAATAAAAGGAATCCAAATTGGTAAGGAAGAAATAAAACTATATTTGCAGATGATATGATACTATAAATAGAAAACCCTGAAGACTCTACCAAAAAACTACTAGAACTGATAAATGAATTCAGTAAAGTCATAAGATATAAAATCAATGTACAGAAATCTGTTGCATTCCTATACACTAATAATGAAGCAGTAGACAGTGAAATTAAGAAAACAATCCCATTTATAGTTGCACCCCAACTTTGGTTAAGTTTATCTATGAATAAACTTAACCAAAAAGTTGAAAGGTCTGCACTCTGAAAACAATAAAATACTGATGAAAGAAATTCAAGATGACATAAAGAAATGGAGAGACATTCCATGCTCATGGTTTGGAAGAACAAAAATATTGTTAAAATGTCTATACTACCTGAAGCAATCTACAGATTTAATGCAATCTCTTATCAAAATATCAAAAGAATTTTTCACAGAACTAGAACAGTCTTAAAATTTGTATGCAACGACAAAGACCTCAAAAAGCCAAAGCAATCTTACAAAAAAAAAAAAACCCAAAAAACAAAACAACAAAAAAAGCCCCCACAATTGGAGGCATCACAATTCCAGATATTAAGTTATATTACAAAGCAGTAGTATTTAAAACAGCATGTTACTGGCATGAAAATAGACACATAGATCAGTGGAATAGAATAGAAAACCTAGAAGTAAACCCACAATTATCAATTAATCTTCAACAAAGGAAGAACGAATATACAATGGGAGTAAGATAGTCTTTTCAACAAATGGTGTTGAGAAAACTGGACAGCTATATATAAAAGAATAAAACTGGACCACTTTCTTTCATAATGCACAAAAATAAACTCAAATTGGATTAAAGACCTAAAATGTGAGACCTGGACCCATAAAAATCCTGAGAGAACAAGCAGTAATTTCTCTGACGTTGGCTGTAGCAACATTTTTCTAGATATGTCTTCTGAGGCAAGGGAAACAAAAGCAAAAATAAACTATTGGAACTACATTAAAATAAAAGCCTCTGCACAAAGGAAACAATCAAAACTAGAAGGTAACCTACTTAATGGGAGAAAATATTTGCAAATCATATTTGATAAAGGGCATTTTCCAAAATATTTAAAGAATTGATACAATTCAACACCCCGAAAACAAATAATCCAATTAAAAATGGGCAGAAAACATGAAAAGACATTTTTCCAGATGTCCAGCAGACACCTGGAAAAATTCTCAACCTCAGGGAAATGCAAATCAAAACTACAATGAGATATCACCTCACACTTGTCAGAATGGCTACAATCAAAAACACAAGAAACAAGTGCTGACAAGAATGTGGAGTAAAAGGAACCCTCATGTAGTGTTGGTGGGAATGAAAGCTGGTGCAGCCACTCTGGAAAACAGCATGTAAGTTCCTCAAAAGTTTTTTTAAAAAGATTATTAATTTTTATGGGTGTATATCCTTATTAATAAGTAGTTTATGTAATTTATTATATTTTATCTTTATATTTTTAGTTTTGTGCTATATTCACATTTTTTAATTAAAAAATTTTTTAATGTTTATTTATTTTTGAAAGAGAGAGAGAGAGAGAGACAGTGTAAGTGGGAGAGGGGCAGAGGAAGAGGGAGAAATAGAATCCAAAGTAGGATTCAGGCTCTGAATTATCAGTACAGAGCCCCTCGTAGGGCTTGAACTCATCAACTGCGAGATCATGACCCGGGACGAAGTTTAACTAGTTTTGGACATTTAACTGACTGAGCCACCCAGGTGGCCCATATTCACATTAAGTACAAGTACTTACAACTTAGTTTCTATTAATTTTTCATACATATATGCTGTATGTCAGCTCCTTTAATATTTAAATATATTATTTTATTTCCATTAAAATAGTAATATACAGTTACACATAGAGTTTTATAAATTGCATCTTACTTATGAGAGAATTTGGATAAAAGTATATTGTGTTCATAATTAAGTCTTTGTAATCATCACAGTTTTGTTTTAATATTAAGTAGAAAAAGAATATGACTGATGTATTTAGAGATGCTCAACACTTAGCCCCTGGGGTTCTCAGCTTCAGCAAAGATCCCTGTGCCCATACTGGATGCAGAAACAACTGGACACCTGGGCCTCAAAGATGAAGTGATGAAGACTGGGCCATTTCAGAGGCAAAAGGTAATGAAGAGATGAGCCAACACTGGGTGGGTGTCTCTGGCTTTGTTGTGATGCAAACTCCAAGGACTTTTTCTCAGTCATGGCCATAAGTGGTTAAGGAATCCTAATAGAGCAGAGATAGAATGGAATCTTAGAGTTAGAATTAATTTGCTTAGAGGATGTAAAGTAATGTGACTTTTTTTGCCTACCGAATTTAAGGGTGTAAGCATAATGTCTATTAGAATTTCATGTACATTTTTTCCTTAAAATAGCTAACTATTTTCATTTCTTACTTAAGTTATAAAAAGTTTAGGGAACTTTTCTTTCCTATTCCCAAGCAGTAACCCACACCTTTGAAATGCTCTGAGTTAAAAAAATATATACAACAGAACTCATGGGTCAAGGTGCCCAAAAGAAATTAATTTTTTTCAAGAATTTTTTCCATGGATACTTCATAATTTTACTTACTGTTTTTTGATGGGAACCAAAGTCATCTCTTTCCCACCAGAAGCAGGTCTCTGCAAAGAATAACTAAAACAAGGATAATAACCTTAGAGACATCATTAGCATTTTCAAATTTTATTGCTAACCATCCAGTACATATTGTGTTCCTTACTCAAGGTCAGTTGTGCACATCATTGTGGTACCATCCCTTACACAAGTTTTGAATTGCCTTTAAAAATGTCAATGAGCTGAAGTAAGCTTTATTTCTAGATAGATGAATAAATAGATGAATTCATTACCATTAATTTGAAGAGTCAGCCTGGTTATACATGAGATAATTAGATGCACTGTAGTTTTAAACAATTTAAAAGAAATTAGAGAAAGGCTGGCTGTGGACCTTAGGATTTGGCTGGGAGGGAAACAATTGAAAACAAGGAATAAACAGTATTCAAAGGGAGAAAGGATATTGCAAATGCTTATTCTCTTTCTAAAATCATTATCTGAAGCAGTTAAAGGATGTATATTCCCACCAAATCTATTTACACTTTACAGATGTTTTAGTACATAAAACAAGAAAAATAAATAAAAGGCATAAAGTATAAAAGGGAGAAGGTAGAGAGTTTTATTACCTTCATTATCATATAAAGGGATTATTTATTGACAGCCTATGGAATCTATAAATATAAAACTACTAAAAGTAATAGCTGAAATAATCAAGGTCTCAGTATATAAATTTAATGGTATCAATTGTATTTCCATACATAAACAATCAGTAATTGAAAATTTAAAATAATATTTATAATAAAAGGACAGATGTAACACAAAATTATAAAATTCCCAAACTGAAAGTAGAAAACAATGCTGAAATTGTGAAAGACCTAAATAAATGGGAGATACATTATGTTCCTGAAGTGGAAAACTCAATATTGTTAACTTATCCGTTCTCCTCAAGTTCATCAATACATTCAATACAACTTCAATCAAAAGCACATCAAGATCTACTTTAGAGATGGACAGAGTACTCCAAATTTATGTGAAATTGAAGAGGTCCTAGAATACCTACAGCCATCTTGAAAAAGAAGAAGAAAGCTAGAGAAATGATAACCATTTGATTTTAAGATTTGCTATAAAAGTACAGTAATTCAAGCAGAGTATTACTGATGTGAGGATGGACAAATATAATTATGGAGCCGAACAGAGAGTCCAGAAATAGAATGATCCATATGTGTCCAACTCATACTCAACTCATAAGGCACCAGAAGAATTCAATGGGAAAAATTTAATGAGAATTAGTGAATAAGTAACTTTCATATGAGGAAAAAAAAATGAACCTTGAAACCTACCTCACACTAAACACAAAAAACTGTTTTGAGATGTGTCATAGACCTAAATGTTAAATCTGAACCTATAAAAATTTGGGAGAAAATATGGGAGACTATCTTCATGACCTTGAGAAGGCATCTTAGAAAAGGAAAATCTCTAAGCATATTAAAAATTGGTGAGTTGGACTTCCATAAAATTATTCTTCAGAAGACAACCTTAAGAAAATAAAGACAGATTTGGACAAACTATTATATATATGGTGCGCTCTCTCTCTATCATTTTACATATATTATATCTATCTATAAATAGATATGTATCAGTTTGTATCTAAAGTATATAATGAATTGTTACACCCAAAAAAATACCCAATAAAATATACAAAAAAGATGAACACATAAGTCACAAAGAAAGGTATATAAATATTCAATAAGTACATGAAATAATGCTCAATATTATGTCATCAGTGAAATGAAAATATAAACCATTTGAAATACCCCTACATGTCTACCAGAATGGTACATTTAAAAGGCAGTCATTTAAAAATATTGGCAATATAGGGAGCAAGAGGAAGTCTCAAACATTGCTGGTGGGAGTGTAAATGTTGCAACCACTTTTTAAAAGGTGTCAGTTTCTTATAAAGTTTGACATATATTTATCTTGTGACCCAGCAATTCCCCACCTAACCAAGAAAAATGAAAACATATATACACAAAAGGACTTGTGAACAATTTTCATAGAAGTTTAAACTATAATAAACAAAAACTGGAAACATCCCACATGGCCATCAAGATACTAGATAAACAAATTGTGGCATATTCATACAATTGAATAGCACTCAACAATAAAAATTCCAATATGCATAACAATATGGATGATTGCAGAAACATTATTTTGAGTGAAATACAAAAACAGACATAAAAAATACATACTGTATGATTGCATTTATAAGAATTTCTAAAAAAGGTCAAGTTGTTTATGATGATTGTAATTAGACCATTGTTTGGTGAGGAATGGGGTAGGGACAGAGATTGAAAAGTGGCATGAGGGAAGTTTCTGCAGTTGGGAAATAGCCAGTTTTGAAAGAAGTGTAGGTTAGAGGACTGTATGCATTTTTCTGAAATCATCATACTGAGCACGAAAGATATGTGTATTTTATGTATAGTGTAATTTGAGAAAAATAATAATATAATGGAAGCAAGATTTAGTATTTATAGGTAATAGCCAATCAGAAGTGCCTATCACTAACCCCCCAAAAAATGCAAGTTAAGTTTATTAGGATTTCCTATCATATTTCAAAATAATTTCTATGTAAATATATTAATTTACATCGTATTAAAATCAAAGGCAACATATAGAGAAATCTCTGTATATAATATATCTTCACTGAATTTCCTATCTACGACATCTACTCACTTTGATAATGTATTCTTTAATGATAGAAATAGAAACAAAAGTTTAAAACGCATCCTTATATTAGTTTTTGTAGTTAAAATTAAGCGTGTTATCATGTGAAAAATTTAACACAGTTTAATTACTTACAAATTATTCCTTTAAAATATCTGGATTTCAAAGTGTTATATAAAATTGGTGATTTCTTCAGATATGTGAATAGAAATATATTAAGATAGCATGTTATTTAAATAATTTTTCTATTCTAGCCTTCTAAAAATACTATTATGTTGTATTTAATGTTTGTTACCTTGATCCTTTTACATAATATATTTAGTATCCTTACCCCAACTATAGTATTATTTTAATTGGAAAAACTATATTAAAATCATATATGTGATAGAACAGCTTTGAAAGTAGAGAAATTTAAGGAAATATTCAAGCATGAGTGATTTTTTTAATGAATTAGCAACAGAGTTGACTTATATTTATCTCTAAGAATACTTACATTAAAATTAAGTATAGTGATTATACCAGAATGTTATATTCATTTTGAAGCAAGAAATCTCTTGGATAAATGGATTTACTGAGAAAGACAAGTGAACCAATATATTTCTTAAGTTAGAAATTTTTATTTTTTTCAAATGTCATAGTAATAATTAGTAAGCATGAATTAATATAAACTTATTATATACTCTGCCTACAAAACTTACATTTTTTATTCTACTTGATGTTAGTACATATATTCATGCCTAAAAAATGTTCATTTTTTAAAATACATATTTCTGTTTTTAACTATAAGCTTTTCATAGCAGTAATATAACAAGATGATATTGTTTTTATTATTTCAGTGGTATATGTATATATATCTTATAAGTATCTTACACCTCATACATATATAAAATCTTATAAATGTTAATACCGCTTTTAAAAATATATAGAGACAGTGAACTATATTACAAAAGAAAGAAGTTACAATACCAGAAGATGCTGCTTCTAGTTCATGTTCTGCCTCATGTATATCAAAATCTATCACATAAGCTTTCTGAGCCCTGAAAATTTGATGTTAATAACATCTTTCTAACCAGGATGTTGGAGGATTACATATTTTGGGGATCATATGTTAGAAGGATTACTTTGGAAAGAACCTTGTAAACTTTAGAGTTCTGTAAAGATATTAGGAATTATTATATCATTAAGTGTAAGTAAATACATGAAATGTTTGTGTTGGTAGAGTAAGGCATGCTGTTTTATCATTATACTTTACACTAGAATGAAGAAATGATAATTATAAATTATTGACTATAAATAATGAAAATACGTATTATAGAATACATGTTACTTCCCAGGAACTACTATAAATAGCTATTTTTATTAACTAATTCTGACTTAGATAGGATACTTATTTTATCCAGGGTCACACATCTGTAGCTGTGCTCTTAACTGCAACAATATGCACTGTGTTGTATACTATAAATCTTTTATATGTATTAATTGCATTGATTCACATTGGTGCAAAAAAGATCATTAGATGGAGTGCATTAACTAGATTATTTTTAATATTTAGAAGAAAACACCACATTGCTTTTTATTTTAATTTATTGAAGGAAACTATTCCTGTATTTCGTTTCTCCTGTGTTTAGGGAAAGCTTATGTAAGTTATTAGTTTATCTCACTATTTCCTTTGGCATATCAAAATATATTCAATTTTGAGAAGATAAACAAAATAGTTACTTGCATTTATAGGACAATATTATTTGTTTCTTTCAAAACAAACTTGATTTTTAGAGTTTAGTTTCCCACAAGCAAAAAAGCATCAGAAAATCTAAACAACCAACAGTGAAGAAATAAATTGGGAAACTTCCACATTGAAGATATGATGGAATGACATAGGTTAGATTTACGTTCCCAACTTAACCAGAAAACTAGGCAAATATACAGCGTGGAGGGTGGTGATGGTGATGGTAGTGAAGTTTTTCAGACATTGGACAGTGGGTAGCACAAGGCAATGATCCCATCCATAGTAAAGCTGAGAGAATTCATTACCAGTGGGCCAATACTATGATATATGTTAAGGAAATCTTTCAAGAAGATGGTATAAAAATGAGGTGAGCCCCATGATTCCACCAGCTGACTGGCTATAGAGAATTTCCAATCCTCGATAGAAAGATGGGAGCCCAGATAGAGACAAGAAGTCTTCTTGAATTGAGGAGATAGAAAGTATAGCTTGGGGAGGCCAAAGAGGCTAGAATTTGTGGGGAAGAGTAGAGAAGAGAGATGAAGACACTTGAGAGAGAGAGAGAGAGAGAGAGAGAGAGAGAGAGAGAGAGGAGAGAGAGAGAGAGAGAGAGAGGAGTGTGAGAGAGATTGGGAGAGACAGAGAGAGGGAAAGAAAAGTGGAGGGGGTAGGGCAGGAGGGGAGAGAAGAGGAGATAGGAGATATACTAGGGGTTAGTGAAGAATCAGGTAACTATCATATACTGTTGTTGTTGGGAGTATAAATTAATCACTTTAGAGAGTAATTTGGTACAATTTCACTAGTGCACACAGCCTAACTCAACATTTAAATACTTAGTGAACATTCTAGAGTAATTTGCAAAGTTGCATAAGGAAAGATATATAAAGGATGTGTTTTTTTTGCAAGAAAGAAGGTGGCTCACTTGAGATCAGCAGAGTATTCCCCTTGTCTTTGGTTGGGTATCGATTGACACACACTTGAGAGAAAACTGCTCTTCTTTGATTTCTGGTATTAATAGTTTGTATTCTCTCTCTTTTTAATCTTAGTTAGCCTGGCTCGAAGCTTGTTGATTTTACTGATCTTTTCAGAGAGCCAGTTTTTGGTTTCATTTATTTTACCAGTTGATTTCCTATTTTCAATTTCATTGATTTCTACTCTGAAGAGAGCTGATTGGAGTTGAATATTTCCATTTCCTTGGTTCAGTTGGGCTCTAATAATACTCTGGCCTGTTAGGTTCTGGTTAATTAGTTTCTCCTGAGGACAGGCCTTGTTAAGAATGCAGTGTTCTAGAGTATTTCAAAATGATTCCCTTCCCCTCTCCCTGCAGGGTGCACAATGGGATTTTTCTCTGATATTTACAGGGAGAACCTGGATAATCTGGAGATGAATCTCACAGAATTGTGGAGGCTCCCCTATGACTGGGTACCCTGGAGTTTTTAACTCTCAGAGTTCCTTACACTGACCCTGAAGGAATTACCCAATTATAGTTCAGGTTTTCCTACTCTAGCCTGGATTCCTGTTGCAGTTTCCACTTGTGAATCTCTGCTTTGGTAAGCCATGACCTGCTATTTTTACTTGTCTGTTTCTCCAGTCTTCGGGAATTGTACCTCTTAAATCCATTTCCCTATTTTTGTCCATCCTCCAACCTCTTCCTCTCTGACAGCCATCAGTTTGTTTTGTGTATCTTTAAATTTATTTCTGTTTTGTCTGTTTTGTTTGCTTTGTGTTTTAAATTCCATATATAAGTGAAATCACATGGTGTTTGTCTTTGATTTATATTTCACTTAGCATAATACCCTCTAAGTCCATCCATGTTGTTGCAGATGGCAAAATTTCATCCTCTTTTATGGATGAGTAATATTCCATTGTGTGTGTATACTACATATTCCTTATCCATTCATCTATTAATGGACATTTAGTAGTCCACCTTACTGTTAAGAATTTATAAGAAAAAAATGCTATTCAGAAGTATATATCCTTTATTTATAATAAGGATTACTGTGCTGTATTGATTTTATGAAACATGTCTTTAAGCATTTATACTTATAAATTTAATTTCAAAATGCCCTTAGGCATCATGGTGCAACAAAGGAGATTAATTAGTGACAACTCAGATTGACTGATGAGACTAATAGAAGATTTAGCAACCAATAGATTTTGCTTAGTGTTATTTCCAGGAGGAAACATTTAATCTACTATTGAGTGGAGATGAAATTTTGATTTTTAACAGATATATTCATTCATAGTATTCCTAGTCATATTATTTGGCATTATATATATATATATATATATATATATATATATATATATGTGTGTGTGTGTGTGTGTGTGTGTATGTACAAGCATATTTCTATATACACCACATACCTAGTCACTTTTATTTAGGATGATTATATTGTGTGTATATATGCACATATACATATTTGTATTCATATACACATACAAATGTACCTATACACACTCATATTTATACAGACACTTCTTATTGTTTCTGCAGCATAGTTCATAGTCAAAGTTTGGTGAAATGTTTATTAGTATTTTTTCAAGAGAAGAAAGAAGTTCTCCAGAGGTTCAATTAGTTCCTTTTTAAGTGTTTGTATCTTCATGGACACTTCCTTTGTTAGTTTGCATGTGTCTCGTCAGTAGTAAAGGTGTATATTTCACGCTTTAGTGGGCACAGCTGGACCTTACCACCTGGTACTTTTTTAGTCAGCTTTAGAAAAGTTATAAATAGGTCAGCCTTCCAAGAAGTACTCTTTGTGAAAGAATATTCTTCGATTAATAGTTATGTTGATATTTTCCTTCAACTGGTCTTAATACCTATCAACGTTCCAAGTTTGTATGTGTTCCCACATGTAATTCTTTATCTATATATATATAATTGATTAATATATTTCATTCCAGTCCTTATTATAGTAACTATTTGTCATGGATGCACAGCTCTGTTTTTTAACCCTTGGCAAGATGCTCAAAAGTTTTTCTCGATATCTTCATTTGCAGCATGATAACACAATCTACTTCACAGGATTGTGATGACAGTATTTTAGTACACTTGAGCACTTAGAACAGTTCATAGTACATAGTAGTCACTCAGTAACAATTAATATTTAATATTTGTTATAAAGGCTAATGTTAAATACTTTGTCATAAATTGTTAACTTTATAGCATTGGCATCCCTGCATTATATTCTGTCAGTTTTACCTTCACAGAGACTTTTGTATGGAGACATTTATGTCTCCAGAATCACTAATCTCTAACCCTTTACATAGACCACTATAATATCTTTTAAAAATATTTGTCTTTAGACTTTAATGATTAGCCAATATACACATTGCCAATATAATTTATTTATAAAACAAATATCTATGCATACCATTACTCTTCAAGTCTTCAATGGGTTTTTCTAATAATGAACTACAATATTCTAAGTATGGCATACAAACCTTTTGGTGGTTTTGTTTTGAACATTATTAATAATCAAGTAAAATCTTCTGCCATCCCAGAAATCTTCACGAATGTGAAAAGGAAAGAAAATAGTTTTATTATTTATTATTGAGTAAGCATTAAAACAGATTGCAGTGTACATCATAGGCCATCAGCTAAAGACATTACAAAGACAGAAAGAAGTCTCATGCTTTCATACAACCAGGCAAATACAATCTATACATACAAGTTCGTTATTTTATTCAAAGGAAAAATAATCTCAGGTCTCCAAGACAAGCAAAAAGTTACCACTTGTATCCAAATGTCTAGAAACATAGGGAGACAGGACACAATCTTCCCTGATGTTCACATTTCAAAAAGATGGACCCTAAGAAAATTTCCTGAGATGCAAAACTAGCAAAAGTCCTATTTAGCTTTTAAAAGATTTTCATACCTTTCTGGAGTGCCTGGCTGGCTTAGTTGGTAGAACATGCAACTCTTGATCTTGGGGTTGTGAGTTCAAGCCACACGTTGGGTGTAGAGCTTACTTTAAATTAAAAAAAAATACACACACACACACGCGCGCGCACACACACACACATACACACACACACACACACACATATGGGGCACCTGGGTGGCTCAGTCGATTTGAGTGTGTGACTCTTGATTTCAGCTCAGGTCATGATCTCACAGTTTGTGAGACCAAGCCCCACATTGGGCTCTGTGCTGACAGCACAGGGCCTGCTTGGGATTCTCTCTCTCTCTCCCTATCTCTCTACCCCTCTCCCACCCACATTCTCTCTCTCTCTCTCTCTCTCTCTCTCTCTCTCTCTCTCTCTCTCCCTCTCTCCTCTCTCTCTCTCTCAACAAATAAACATTTAAAAAATATTTTAAAAATAAAAATAAATAAAAGATTTGCATACATTTCAAAGAGATAGAAAAGATTTGCAATTACAAGCTTAAATTACAAGGAAGTACTATAAGAAAAAGAGAGAGGGAAATTCTTTTTCAAATTTGGTGCTAGGGAAAATTAAATTTTTTAAAGATTTGTTATTACTCCTAACTCTTGTCACAGTTTTTCATGTTAGCTTAATTTTCTGGCAATTTCCTATACCACCCTGAAGCACATTGTGTTTGTACTAATTTCCACCATACCTTGATACTTCCATGACTTTACTGATATAGTTTTTCCCTCCTCCTAAAACATCCTTCCTTTCTTTGTCTTTCTGAAACATCTAGGCATTTCTCAAGGATCAGGCCAAATATCACTTTATTTATACATTTGTAAATATCAGAACTGTTGTATCTAGTGGGAAAAAAAGTATATATATGTAAAAAACATACTGTTTACAAGCAAAGATATATCACAGCATACACAAAGTATATTTCTTATAAAAGAGACAAGTTTGGAGTGCCTGGGTGGACAGTCAGTTAAGCGTTAAACTCGTGATTTTGGCTCAGGTCATGATCTCACAGTTCATGAATTCAAGCTGTTTGTCGGGCACTGTGCTGAGTGTGGAGTCTGCTTGGGATTCTCTCCCTCCTCTCTGTGCCTCCCCCACTTACATGTATATGCTGTCTCTCAAAATAAATAAATTTAAATGAATGAATGAATGAATGAGACGAGTTTGATAGGTTTATATATAGAATAGTACTGGGGGTGCCCGGATGGCTCAGTGGGTTAAGTGGCCAACTTGATTTCAGCTCAGGTCATGATCTCATGCTTCATAAGGAATTCTGCTTTGGGCTCCATGCTGTCAGTGGAGTCTGCTTGAGATTCTCTCTCTCTCCTTCTCTGCCCCTGCCCCACTCACACTTTTTTTTCTCTCTCCCTGTCACAAAATGAATAAAGTTTTTTAAAAAAAGAATAATACTGGACATATGTGATCAAATATGGCAAATGTGAATAGGTGCATGAAAAATATACAAATTTTAATGCTTTTATTTTTTTACTTGAACCTCACCAAGCAGGAAGTGAATATGCAGAATAGGAAAATAATGTACACATAGGTTACTTGTCAATGTACTACAAAGTCTCCTTAATTTGGAAGAGGAGAGAGTCATAATTCTGTATATCAGCTGTGAGCACAAGACCACAAACAGCTGCTTCTGATCCCTATGTTGCCCTTCAACTTTCCAATTTGGAGGATCCATAAACACAGCAAGATGAATGAGATAGGGATTTGAGGCTTCCCAATTTTTGGTGAGCCATTATAAAACTTGCCTCTCCAACATATTTATAAGTTATGATAAATGTGCTGGCAATTTACTTTGTAGTATAATCAGCCACATTTCACCTGAGAGTTGTATGTACGCTTATGTAACTTTGACTTATCTGAGTTTTTATTTGAAAGTGTTTAGTCATCCTTTTCTTCAACCTTATCTAGCATCATGTCTAAAGCAGGAAATTGAGAAACCTCATATTTAATTTCCTAAGAATAAAATTTCATTGCTTTGATAATATATTTAAGTTTATAGCAATCTACAAGAGCCCTGGTTTGTTTTTATGTCTATGGATATTTTTAAGTATTAGTTGTCAAATGTCAGATAACATGTACTGCCAATTAGTTTTTTTCTGACCAATGAAACAAACTTTGTCTTAAAATGGGTTTTTTTGGAACACTGAAAAACTGAAAAAATGAAAGTGAAAATTGATTATATTTCAATGATAGGAAACAATATCCAAATTGGAATGAATTACAGAAACTCATAAACCATTTGCCAAGTGGTCTGAGATTGTGTCCCACTAGCACATAGAGGAGAGAAACAGATAATAGGAAATCTAGACACAAAGACCTGGGTATCTAAAGAGGTGTTATGGGAGCATAGGAAGGGGATTCAGGCCTGAATCCAAATTAGCCTCCAGCACTGATGAGCTGCTTGCTTTTGAGTGTGTTGAATTTCATTCTTGGTGCATGTACACTTTCCATCTGAGAAAAATTTGCCTCTAAGAGTTGTAGAGAACTGAATTGAGATATGTCCTAAATGGTATTTCAATGCCTAGAATGTCTTAAGATCTTAACCAAATTTACTCCTGTTTTACTCTTTTTCTGAACCTTCTGCTAGGAAAAACCTAATGTTTGATGCCTTAGCAACTGTGAAAGGTAGATTTATTCACGAAAAGAACAAATAATTTGGGAGTGCCTGGATGATTCAGTCACTGGAGCATCCGACTCTTGATCTTGAAATTGTGAGTTCAAGTCCCACATTTAGTGTAGAGATTACTTAAAGAAAAGAATAAATAACTGTAATATGGATGATCCATATGTTGTTAATAAGCAAAGCTCCATCTTACTTGCTTTTTATATAAGATGTATCTTGTTTTCAAAATTTAGCTCTGACATTGGTGAATAAATTTTACAAGGAGAATAAAATATAAGGAAGATAATAGTACCTGAATTACAGAGTTATTTTGAAGATCAAATAGCTAATATAAGTTTAAAAAAAAAAGATAACAAAAGCCTAATCTAAAACATAGAAGGTACTTATAAGTGATACTTTTGATTAGGCTGCTTATGTTGTTGATTTGACAAAATTAGTGTTGATGATGATGAAGTTATCTCCATATTTTAACACTGAATAGAGCATATTCAAGCTTATTTTTTTAATGTATTTACTCTCATAGGCGAGAAGAAGCAATTAATGATGTAAACCATACATTTATTAAAATATTTCAGTTTTTTTTCACTAGATTCTACTTTTTAAAAATTTTAATGTGAATATAAACAATCACCCTTTCATCAAGTAGATCAGACTTATCATTGGTAGAGTTAGTCTGAATACTGAAACAGGAGCAGACATCTTAATTATGACATTAAATGACAAAAAAACACAAGTGGGTATATTCAGTACCAGTTTTATGCTGCTGACAGAATTGCTCATGTTTAACTGACTGTTGGGAGAATGCTATTTATGCAGTTGCACTAATGATGATTCCACTGGAACTAGAGTCTTCGTGTCATATTAACCCCTATAAAGGAAACCCTGCACTGCTTAACTTTTCTCCTTCTTTCTCATGGTATCTTTCATCATATCATTACATGTGTCTCCATAGAAACAGAAAGCATTTTTCTTAAAAGACAAAAGGTGAATGATTCCTGCCTAATCCCATCATTATTCTTCAGAGATTACTTTATTTTATTGCAAGTGAAAATGCTTTCAAAAGCAGTCTCTACTCTGCAGTTAAGAACAGGGCAGTTTAATCCTTGCAATAAAGCTGAACCAACAGCAGCTAAGAACTGTTTTATTAACTTCCTAGAGGATTTTTAGCTACGTAACATTAAAGGGTGCCTCATAGTAAACTAAATTCCAGGGGAAAAAAATAGTATATTTCAACCACATATGAAATGTCAGGAAAGCCCCTAAGGAGGTATGATATATTTGGTCTTCTTAAGTACCTATCAACAAAATGACACCATGTAGTATCTGTTTATCGCAGGCTGACACTCTACCAGTTCTTAAATATTTGAGATTGATATTTAAGATTAATAAAAATGCTGATAATAATTTATGGTTTCTGGCTACTTAGTACAGAAATTGTATGGATCAGGGACCATCTCTCAAATGCATGAAGCTTTTGCATATTTCTGTTTTCATTATTGCTTTTGCATATTTTTAAATAAACACATATGGTTTACAATCCATATTACAAAATATTACATTGATTCATCTACTTCCTTTCAAAAGCATCATACAAAAATCATCAATGACCTCTCATGTCCCATACCCTGATATTTAGGGCTTTCTATTTTTATAAGCAATTGCCTGTTTTCTGTCCTCCTTTATTGCCTCTTAAAAATATATGGATAGGCATGTGGTGTCTGTAGTTTGCAGCAGATGGAAGGAGTTCAAAACGTCCTAGAAAAAAATCTACAAAAATATTAACATTTCATGCAGACAGTTATCAAAAGCTTCACAAATTGGTATTGGAATTTTGAGAAGATGCAAATGACTTTAGGAGTAGAGAAGTAATAGGATGTGTGTGTGTGTGTGTGTGTGTGTGACGCATGTATGTACATATGTATATATGGTGTGTAACTGATGTACTTAATTTATTTCTCTGGGTTTATGAAACATGATTAATTTCAGTCAAAATTAGAAGAAAATACAAAAGATAAGTTTTTGGTTTCCTCCAATGTAATTGTTATTACATTTTCTTCTTTGGTAAAGTGGGTTAATTGTGTTGAAGTAGGGTAATCATGTGTATACTTCCTTTTGTTTTTTGAGTCTTTAAAGTGTGGTTAACTTATTTTTTAAATAAAAGGCTGAAAATTAAAAATGATGCAAAAGAATACATGGCTGTAAGCAGGTGACAGAAGCTGCTACAATCCCCTTTTCTTTCTTTACTAATGAACAGATCTTTAAATTTTAGCTGGATGCTAGGCCACTTAGAATATAGACTAGAATATGAGGCTTTATCACAGCAGGTTGAATACATGTGACTAATCCTGATTAACATCGTGCTAATCTAAGTAATGGATGCATGAACTTGAAATGACAGCATGTAGCCTAAGTGCCTTTTTCCTTTTCTCCCTGGCTCAAACACAGCTTTGGTTGTGATCCCTTTGTGGACAAGGTGAATTTGAGTTGTGCCATAAAATGGGTGAGCAATAAGTTAGAAGGAACTTGAATCTCTGACATATTGCTATTATAGACAGGTCACTCTTAATTCTGGTTCTTTCTTGGAGCAGCTGAACTTGTATTCTCATTAATGTAGAATGCCTTATATGTAAGTGCAAATATTCACTCAATTAACAAATACTTACTGAGAGTTAACTATATATCAACAACTGATTCTTTCATGGTAATTAAATTCTTGTGCGATAGGGAGATAATAAAAACAATATAAATAAGTATGGAAGTAAAAGCAGGTTGTAATAAATAAGGGCTTTTCATTTAGACAGTTTTGCAATTTAGAATACTAGAAGATTAGAGTTTGAGAAGGTGCCAGTGGTTTTAAGCGTCGAAAGTGATAACAATACACAAATTCAAACTAGATAATAATGTAATATTTGAAGAGAATAAGGTATTGAAGATATGATATTGCCAGAAAAGAATAGTAACAAGTTTGAAATGACTGAAGGACACGTTGAAGCTACAAATTGGTGATAATAACTTCCTTGTTTAATGGGATGTATTCAGAAGTTGGTATATATATTTATAAATGTATATGAATAAATATAAAAGTTATAAGAAGAAAATAATATATAATATTGAAGCAAGATAAATGGTACCTTAAAACATAATGCTTAAAAATTATAAAGCCATCAGAAAATACAAATTATACTCCTTAATGAAGAAATGGAAACTCAAGCTTATTGGATAAGGGTAGACAGACATAACTGCTATATTTTTACACTAAATATGAAATTTAAAATCTATATAAGAAGTAGAGCTACATAAAAAATTTAATATGCAATTCTAGGAAAACATTTACATATATCTTTGAAAGCAATATGTATTTATTTCATATTAGATTTTAGCTCTGGCCAATATTTATAATATATTATTTTTATGAAAATAGTCCTTTGATGATATAACTTAAAATTTATCTATTTTCTATGTATATCTGCTTTAATCTTTAAAAAAAAATAACAGTTTTGACTGTTATGCCATGGACAGATGCCTGAATATTTAATGGACCAATTCATAGCATGCACAAAATGAGACAAAATATTGAGCTATTTTCAAGAAGCAAAAATACCTTGAAGAATAATTCTGACTTATTAAGAAATCAGACATTGAAAATCATAACATGATTGTCTGCAAAGTGCCTTAAAAAAACAATAATTGTTAGTTCATGCTTTTAAATTTGTTAATAAAAAAAAACCTTTTTTCAAACTCTTCTCTCTTGCTGTGAATTGAATCTTTTATTTCATTGGCATAGTCTAGTCAAAAGCTTAAAGCAATTATACACAGATGTGAAATCCAGTGACCTCTAATTAGCCTTATTTCAAGCCATGCCCTTGACAAAGAGCAGCATCACCTTAGGAAAGAATTAAAGGATAAGCAGATGCTCAGTAAGTATTTGTTGAATGAGTAATTTTAATACCTGTGTCATGTCTCAGCATTGAACACAGTTTAATTATAGTCAACTGAAGGTTAAATTGTTGAGATGGATCTTGTTGCTATCTTTATAAGGAATATGAACAAAATACTGTATACACAGTTATTAATTTATATTAAAGTAGAAGTATGTTTGAATATATAGAGACAAGTTTAAGACTTCTGGATGCATACTTAAATATGGAATTATAAAATAAGCCCTATTAAGTTGATATTATCTAAAGCCAATCTCTTCACTTGGTCACTACATCCCATCTTCTCTTTCTACTCAAGAATTTTGGCCTACAGTTATTTTCTCTCATGTCATAAATTTTCCCTTCTGTACTGGATTATCCCCAGTAACATATAAACAAGATATTATTTATTCCATCTTTAAAAAAAATAATGAATAAGCATAAACTTTTGTTCAATATATTGTTTCTCTTTACAGCATCGATCCTCAAAAGAATTCTTGGGGTGCCTGTCTGGCTCAGTCAGTAGAGCACGTGACTCTTGATTTCAGGGTTATGAGCTCAAGCCCCATGTTGGGGGTAGAGAACTTAAAAAGAAAAAAAAAAAAAAAAGAATTATCTACATCGTCAGTCTCTAATAACTCTCCTCCCATTAACTCTCTCCAACCACCCCAAACCGTATTCCCCTATAATTCCCAGTGAAACTACTCTTGAACTCTCTGTTGCTAATGGTTGATTCTTTCAATTCATTAATTTACTGTGTGCTTTATCTTGTTATATAGTTTCTTCACTTGGCTCCTGAAAACCACATTTCATTGCTTTTTCTCCTACTTCACTGAGAAGAGTTTTTGTTTGTTTGTTTGTTTGTTTACTTATGTTTTATTGATTCTTTCTCTTCCCCTAGAACTCTTAAGCATGGAGTGATCCATGCCTTAGTCTTTGGCCCCTTTCTGTGCTACCTACAGTCTCTTTGCTAATTTCATTTAGTCTCCTGGTATTGTATAACATTTGTATGCCAACTGCTTTCTACATTTATATTTTTAGACCATTTTCTCTAGCTCCAGCCTCATATATCAATTGCCTTCTTGATAAAGCTGATAGGCATGTGAAACACAATGTGCTTGCCTGAAACCAGACCCTTCTGATCTCTCCCCATCCTAAATTTGTTCCTAACCCAGACTGCCCCAGCTCAGTGATTACAATTTTATCCTGTATGTTTCTCAAGACAAAAACCTTAGTGTCACTGACTCCATTTTTTCCTTGTCATACCACATTCAGTCTGTCATGAAATCTTATTTGCTTTCCTTTAGAAATATACCTAACATCACATTTCTTTCACCATCTCCATTTTGTTCAAGCTACCCATCATCTCTTCTTTGAATTAGTTTATTAGTTTCTCAACTAGTCTTGCTCTTTCTCATTTTGCCCCCCCCCATACTTTGTATCAGCAACACAACACCCAAAATTATGATTTTCATAAAATACATATCAGATGATGTTACTTCCTCTGCTTGAAAGTCTTCTCAGGGCTCCTGATTTCACTCGCTGCAGATGTTGAAGCCCTGCAAAGACCTTATGAGTTGGTCTCTTGCTTCTCCTCTCACCTCATCTCCTATTGCTCCCTCTCTTGCCCACTCCTCCAGTCAGAGTGACCTTTTTCTTCAGATATACCAAGACAATAGGGATACCACTAACTAAATGTCCTTATTGAGGTAGTTTCCTCAGAGTGGAACTCCATTCCTTGGGAATCTGTATGATTTACAATCTCATATTGGTCATTGTTCAAACATCACCTTCTCACTGATGTTTACCCTGGCCATGCTAATATAAAATTGTTACCCAGCAACCCTCCCTCTACTATATTCTTGTCAGTCTTCACTGACCCTGCCTAGTTTGCTTTCTTTTTTCAATAGAACTTATTACCACCCAATATACTTTATTTATATTTATTTATGTTTACATACATTTATTTATGTTTATATATATTTATTTATGTTTACAAAGTTACAGTCATTCCTAACAATTCCAAAAAATCAGGAATGTGTATGTTTTGTTCATTGTTGAATCCTAAGTACCTAGAACAGTGCCTCCCACATACTGTATGCTAAATAAGTAGTTATTGACTAGATGAATACTGTTATATTAAAACAAGTAAAAAAAAATTATCACATGCATTCAGTGATTATTTAATATTATTTGAATATTGTCAAATGCCTATCCAATGGTGCATTATAATAAATACACTTTTAATTATTCTTTGGTACTCTATTTTGTTTACACTGTTGTCATGGAAATGGAAAAGCTTATACTTAAAATACTTGAAATTTCTAAAAAAAAAGAAATTTCTTCTTGATACCACTTAGAAAGAGATTATAGCAAACCTAATAACTATAACCAGCTCCTTTAGCACTTAAGTAAACCTCTGGCTTCCATTTATAGAGATTTAGATGATCAAGATTCTAGCCATGGGTCATCTACAAGATAACTGTTTAACCTTTGGTGAAGTACTTTAGAGTACACATCTTTCACTTTTGAAGTAAAGGAAATAACTTGCTCTATAAAGTTTATAAGATGGTTAGAAATATCAAGAGATTATGTAAAGAAAAAAAAACTATAAACAAGTATAAATGCTCTATGGTATAATAAATTATTGTGATTATAAAAACTATACATTTCAGTTTTTGACATTTCATTCTGATGTATTGACAGGCTACTCTAAACTCAAATGTGTTCTCTAGTTTGAAACAATAATAAACTATGAAGACTTTTAATAATTTTAAAATGTTCAGGAATATTTTCAAGTATACACTATATATTTTTAAATCCATTTTAAGTTTCTTAATTATTTAATTTGAAAATTCCATTCTAAATAGAGAATTACGCAAAACTAGAAGAGAAAGGAAACAAATATATCTTCATATTTATTCCAAATGTGTTCATAACACAAAATGAAATGGGTTTCTGTTACTGATATTATAGTAATGGAAAGAATGAAGTTCAATCCAAATTAGTTTTTAGTAGATTATCAAATGTTTAAATTATCAAAAAAATGCCAAGGTTTATAATATATTGTTATATAAATGATATCTACAGGGGCTCCTGGGTGGCTGAGTTGGTTAAGCGTCTGACTTGATTTCACCTTAGGTAATGATCTCACGATTTGTGAGATTGAGCCCTGCATCAAGCTCTGCATGGTACTGCAGGGTACAGAGCCTGCTTGGAATTTTCTCTCTCCCTCTCTCAGTGCCCTTCCCTGCTTGTGTGTTCTCTCTCCTAAAACGAATGAATAAACTTAGAAAAAATTATATCTACACAGTAATAATTTATTGTCATACATTGATAGTATATAAATTTATATTTAGGTATATTTATGTTTATAACTGTATAAATAATCTATAGTTTATTCAAAATTCAAGATTTAACTTTAGTATAATTTCCTGTAACAAGGTCCTTACAATTTATATTTTTAAAACAATTTCATATATGTTATCTTATTAAATTCTCACAATGCTGATAAAAATAATATATTAATTCTGTTTTATGGAAGAATATTTTAGTGGCATCTCACAATAGCCACATTTACTATGTCTTTATATCCTGTATCTGTATCATGGTTCAATATTCTTTGCATCCTCTCTTGTTTCATAAGACATATATGTTTGTGTATATCCTGAGCCTATATAGTTAAAAATAACTTGAGTCACCTGGGTGGCTCGGTCAGTTAAGCATCCGACTTCGACTCAGTTCATGATCTCACGATTCGTGAATTCAAGCCCAGTGTCAGGCTCTGTGCTGACTACTCAGAGCCTGGTGCCTGCTCCAGATTCTGTGTCTCCCTCTCTCTCTCTGCACCTCCCACTTGTGCTCTATCTCTGTCTCTCAAAAATAAATAAATGTTAAAAAAAAACTTTAAAAAATTTTAAAAACTTACACAAGTATAGCAAATATACAAACATAATTGATAATTATCATGAGTAAAATTCTTCACCTAACATGATAAAATCATCAAAACTGTTTTATCCCTACTTTTAAAAATTAGAATGTATAAGCCACTCATTGACTATCTTAAGAAAATAGAAAAAATAATTCAATGTAAAAAAATGATAAGGTATGACATTTTTTAAAAGTCAAAATAACATGGTGAAAGGAATGTGTACTTTTCACCAGATCCATTCGAATTTTAGTGATAACCTAACATTAAAGTGATAACTTTAGTGAGCAAGTGATAACCTAACATTAAAGTGATAACATTAAAGTGATAACTTTAGTGAGCAAGTTACATTACTTGATTTCCTCATGGACAAAATGGGTAAAATAGTATTTACTTCATATGCTCTTATATTTTTGAAGGAACACATGACAACTCTAATTAAATAAATAGGTAAATCATATGTAACAGTGTAGTATCAAAAATATGATTGCAATGGCACTTAAGCAAATACTCAGATCAGTGGAACAGAATAGAGAGCCCAGAAATGGACCCACAAACATATGGCCAACTAATCTTTGACAAAGCAGGAAAGAATATCCAGTGGAATGAAGACAGTCTCTTCAGCAAGTGGAGCTGGGAAAACCAGACAGTGACATGCAGAAGAATGAACCTGGACCACATTCTTAAACCATACACAAAAATAAACTCAAAATGGATGAAAGACCTAAATGTAAGACAGGAAACCATCAAGATCCTTGAGGAGAAAGCAGGAAAAAACCTCTTTGAACTTGGCCGCAGCTGCTTCTTACTCAACATATCTCCAGAGGCAAAGGAAACCAAAGCAAAAATGAACTATTGGGACCTTATCAAAACAAAAAGCTTCTGCACAGTGAAGGAAGCAATCAGCAAAACTAAAAGGCAATCGACAGAATGGGAGAAGGTATTTGCAAACGACATATCAGATAAAGGGTTAGTATTCAAAATCTATAAAGAACTTACCAACTCAACACCTAAAAAACAAATAATCTAGTGAAGAAATGGGCAAAAGACATGAATAGACACTTCTCCAAAGAAGACATCCAGATGGCCAACTGACACATGAAAACATGCTCATCATCAGGGAAATACAAATCAAAACCACAATAAGATACCAACTCACACCTGTCAGAATGGCTAACATTAACAACTAGGCGACAACAGATGTTGGTGAGGATGCGGAGAAAGAGGATCTCTTTTGCATTGTTGGTGGGAATGCAAGCTGGTGTAGCCACTCTGGAAAACAGTATGGAGGTTCCTCAAAAAATAAAAAGTAGAACTACCCTACGACCCAGAAATTGCACTACTAGGTTTTTATCCAAGGGATACAGGTGTGCTGTTTCAAAGGGACACATGCACCTCAATGTTTATAGCAGCACTACTGACAATAGCCAAAGTATGGAAAGAGCCCAAATGTCCATCGATGGTTGAATGGATCAAGAAGTGGTATATATATAGTGTGTATATATATATATATATATACACACACACCATACATACACCACATATATGTGTATATATATACCATATATACCATACATATACCATATATATGGTATATATATATAAATATACATACCATATGTATATGTATATATACAATATTTATATACATATATATACACATATATACACAATGTGTATATATATATATATACACACACACATATATACAATGGATATATATATATATACATATATACAATGGAATATTACTCGGCAATCAAAAAGAATGATATCTTACCATTTGCAACTACGTGGATGGAACTAGAGGGTATTATGCTAAGCGAAATTAGTCGGAGAACGACAAATATATGACTTCACTCATATGAAGACTTTAAGACACAGGACATATGAGCATAAGGCAAGGGAAGCAAAAATAATATAAAAACAGGGAGGGGGACAAAGCATAAGAGACTTAAATATGGAGAACAAACAGAGGGTTACAGGAGGGAGTGTGGGAGGGGGATGGGCTAAATGGGTAAGAGGCATTAAAAAATCTACTCCTGAAATCATTGTTGCACTAAATACTAATTTGGATGTAAATCAAAAAAATAAAATTAAAAAAATGTATGATTGCAATAATATTTTAGTGATGTAGATGAACAAATGCCATACAGAAATGATACATGTTACATATTCTATAAATGATAACTAATGCTATATAATATATATGTATGCACATACATATATAGAAGCATACACACACATTTACAATTTCTTTGCTTCCATGTTATTTGAATAATGATGACACTGGCTTTAAATGCTGAAAGGTATCTAAATTGTCAGATGTAGCATTTAGTGAATTTTTACCTCAAGTACACTTATTTCTTTGAAAATTAGAGTTTGACACACACAACTTTCAACTAACCCATATTTACCATAATAATTAGTGTCAAAGATGTTTCCAATAATAGTGTTTTTATCTTTTACTTGTTTTAAAAAAAAGCACACCCACATTTGTACTTTTATTCCCATAAAGACCCTGGGAGCAATACACCACAAGTGTCATTATTACATGAACCAAGTAGGTTTAAGGTACCAGACAATTTGAGACAGATGGTGTTTTAAATAAACATTGTGTTTTATATACTACCTTAGATTGAAAGGAAATTAAAAAGCAGGTGAAAAATGAACACAGCTTAATAACATAGCAGAGAATTTCTTTTCTCATCATTTGGTAAATCTAAAAGTACAAACAATCAGCATATCTTGTTAGATAACAGTAAAAATCATCTCAGGGATTTTATGCCAAAGGTCTTAACACATTCAGCATTCACATCAATCTGTTTTCCTGCTCTCTTATAGGGTGTGCTAGGAAAGATAACATAGAAGCACTGCAAGATTTTTAGTCATTAAAAATGCCTCATTATGTCTAATGCAATTATCCAATAAAGAACAGAAGTGCAGGTAAGATATTTAAAAAAACTTTCCCCATCTGGAATGAACGTATATTTCTTAAAAAGTTAAAGCATTTTAGGGGCACCTGGGTGGATCAGTCATCTGACTCTTGACTTCGGCACAGTTAATGAACTCACAGTTAGTGAGTTTTGAGCCTCACATCGGGCTCTGTGCTAGCAGCATGGAGACTGCTTAGAATTCTTTTTCTGCCTCTCCCTCCCTGCCTCTCCCCTGTTCATGCTTCCTCCTTTACACACACACTTTCTGTTTCTCTCTCAAAATAAATAAACTTTAAAAATAAAATTTTTAAAAGTTAAAGCATTTTAATTATATCAGTTAGCATCCACTTAAAGATCAAACAGGCTAATTAGATTTTTATTGTGAAAGGAACATTCTAGAATATTATACTGATTTAAATAGCAAAATGCCTTATAAATTTGGTGCATGTGTCAAATAATTTTAAAAAATGTTAGATGTAGAATTGTATAGCTTTAAGATGAAATGTTAGCAATTGATTCGGTAGGTTTATATTGATGTTAGCAGTTGGTCTGTGCAAATAAAAAATGACACACATACTGTAAAGACAAATAAACATGGGTTTAAGACAAGGATCAATACTATAGAAGAATTTAGTATGTGTTTTAGAGGCTATACCATGGAGCACCTGAGTGGCCCAGTTGTATAAGCATCTGGCCCTTGATTTCAGCTCAGGTCATGATCTCACGGTTTGTGGGTTTGAGCCTCATGTTGGGATCTGTGCTGACGCTATGGAACCTGCTTGGGACTCTCTCTCTCTCTGCCCCTCCCCTGCTTGCTTATGTTCTCTCTCTCTCTCTCTCTCTCTCTTTCTGTCTCAAAGTAAATAAACTTAAAAAGAAAAAAGAGTAGTGGATGTGCCAGACATTTTGAGTCCTACCAGAAATGAATGTGGAAGCTGAGGAAAAGGTGGTATAATGAGTAGATTCTTAGAAGACATCCAATAGTCTTCTTTTTGGCTCTTCTTCAATTGCCCCTTAAATGCTAATGAACTCTTGGGTTCTCAGTTTATTCACTTTATCTGGATGATAATAACCATTTAAGTAACTTATGTTACCATTTCTGAATTCTGGCAATTCTGAAATCCATGTCTTCAGACCAGACTTTGACAGAGCTATTGAGCTATCTATAAAATATCTTACAAAATTCCTATGCCCTGGGTATTTCAGCATCTCAAAATCAGCACGTTTAATCTTGAACAAATTACTTTCCAACCCAAACTCTTACTCCTCTTGTATACTTGCTATTCATATAATTACCACAGCTTGGCAACTGAAGAACATCACAGAAGTCTTCTCTTTCATTTGGGACTAATCAATAAGTCCTATCAGTTGAATGTTTCTGGCTTTCCAGTCTCTTTGTACCATTGCTACTATCATAAGTAAGCCCCAGTTTATCTTCCAGTTACATTTTTGAGAGTAAATGACTAGAGTTCTTAAGATGTGAATTCTGGGGTTACACACCTGTGTTCTGTTTCTAATTATACTATCTACTTTAAATTTTTTTTTTTAATGTTTATTTATTTTTGAGATAGAGAGAGAGCATGAACAGGGGAGGGGCAGAGAGAGAGGGAGACACAGAATCTGAAACAGGCTCCAGAATCTGAGCAGTCAGCACAGAGCCCGACGCGGGGCTCGAACTCACGGGCCGCGAGATCATGACCTGAGCCGAAGTCGGACGCTTAACCGACCAAGCCACCCAGGCGCCCCTATACTATCTACTTTAAACTTTCATGTCTCTGTGCCTTAGTTTTCTAGACTAAAATAGAAAAAAAAAAAGTAAGTCATAGTACCTATCTCACAGGTTTACTCTGAGGGTAGATGTGAATATATGTAAAGTGCTTAGGATAGTGCCTGATAGTTGACTTAAGGCTTCATTAATTAAAAAAAATTTTTTTTTACATTTATTTATTTTCGAGAGACAGAGAGAGAGCACAAGAGGGCGAGAGCCAGAGAGAATGTGACAAAGAATCTGAAGCAGGCTCCAGGCTCTGAGCTGTCAGCACAGACCCCGACCCAGGGCTCAAATTCACAAAATGAGATCATGCCCTGAGCTGAAGTCACACGTTTAACTGACTGAGCCACCCAGACACCCCTAGGGCTTCGTTAATTTTGATTTTTATTTTGCATTCCTCTTCCTGATTCCATCTCCAGTCTTCAATTCTTCTTCCCCATTGCTGCTCTGATTATGAATCCAAAAGCAAAACTTGACTGTTCAAAACCTGTAATTGATCTTCATTACATACATAATAATATCCTGAGCTCATTGTATGGCACACAATGTCCTTCATTATTTGGTCCAGCCTGCTAATCCAGAATTGTCTGCCAAGAATTAGCACTCTGGTATAATGATATACAGGGCTTTCCCGGGCATATGTTATGTCATACCGGTGCTTTTCTTTACATGTATCCCACCACCTTCCCTTGTCTCTCTGTGGAATTTCCTCAGTCTGTCTAATAAATATTGATATGTTCACATGCCTTCAACTATACTTTGTTCATTTCTTCCTTTGATCTTGCAATAGGTCTTTACTGATGCTTGTCTAAAAAGACCCATATTTCAAGACTTCCCAGATTAATTGATATTTTTAGTTAGTCTTAAATTATGGTTCTGTGTTAAGACACAGATCTGTGAACTGGGAATTTTTTTTGGTTGTTTTTTTTTTTTCATTTTGTTGTAATCAGTGAGAAGTTATTGGGGGATGTGGAGCAGCAGAGAATCATATTGAAATGATGATTTAATAAATGTATCCTGGAAGAAAAAGTAGGATAGAATAGAGATCCCCAAACTGTCTCAGTTCCAGGTCCCTACATATCTCAGTAATTTTTAAAGGCCCTCCCAGGCCAAAAAATACCTAATGGTTCTATTTACTAAGTCATTATATCCAAGCCACAGAATAGTAATAGTTCACATGGCCTTTAAGAAATGTTATACTTCCCTTGAAAATTTAAAATATCCTAAAGGGTGATGCACTGAGTTCAGTGTGGTGACCCAGTGTACCTTAGGTCATACTTTTTAACCACAAGATCAGAAGTATATAAACAGGAAGACTGGAGACAAGAACACCAGTTGAAACAGGGCTGACAAACTAGGACCCAATCTGACTGACTGCCTGTTTTTGTAAGTAAAGTTTTACTGAAATACAGCCATGCTCATTTGTATATGATTTTTATGTTTGAACAGCAGAGTTGAGTATTTGAGAAGAGTCCATATAGCCCCAAAAGATGAAAATATGTATTATCTGGTCCTTTACAGAGAAGTCTTGCCAGTCCCTAAGTTAGAAGGTTAGTCCAGTATCAAATTATCATGTCATAAAAGACTGAACAAAAGAGACAGACTTAGAAATTTTTATTGTATTTAATTCACATATATTTGAATATCTATAATATGTCACTCTGTGGAAGCTATGACAGATTTGTCATTAAGTTTATATTCTATAGATTAAAATTGAAATCTTGGCAAATTTAGGTGTGTATTTTTTTTTCTTATACTCTCTTATTAAGTGTCACAGGAAATTATATTTCTACCGAGGATCAATTCATTAATCATCACCATCCTTTTTATAGTGGATGAGGCAATTAAGATAATTTTGAAATCAGTGTCTTTCAGATATTAAAAGCCACAGCAAAGCTATTATGTTGACATTTTAGGGAAATTCAGATTGTACCTTCTGTTCATTAACATTACCAATACAATTTTGAGTAATGGGTATAGAAAGCCAGCTCAAAACATAATCTGACAGACTTGTTTCCTGTACAGCCTATGATGATATAATAATATTAACTTAGGAGATTTTTTTCTCTCTTTTCCTTTAAAAAGCATGCTTATTTAATACTTTCTGGCATAATTGAAAACATCAATTTCCTATTCTAAAGATAATTTTAGTGACTGCAGATAGCATAATCAGCCCATAAAGCTGTCAATGGTCCTTACACAAAAAGTTTGTCTCATTTATTACTCATGACCCATTCACTCACACTCCTGGATTTCAGAATTGCTCTAAATAATGTATCCACGTTTACAAAATGTAATCTTAAGGGCTTGTCTGCAATATTTTTGTAGGATTGGGATGATACCTGAGCCACATATAAATAAAAATGATTTGACATTATAGATAAAATTCAACTTTTAACCTTACTCCATCTCCTCTGAGAAAAGTGCATATTCGATTGTATCTGTGTATGACAGTGAGAGATTAAATCAAATAGTATATAGCATTGTGCTATGAAAGTAAATAGGATAAAAAATTTGTATTTGTTACTGCAAACAAAATTAAAATTATATCTCAAATATTAAATAATTTGTATTAATAATGACATTTCTCTAGCAGCATGTTCGGCAAGGTACACATTAATCCTTTTTCTAGAGTTGCTTATTGAAGGACTTTCTTGTTTAATGTGGCGATGTTTTTAGAAAAAAACTTAAAATATTATTTTTCATAGACAAAACAGTATTTTTATTTCTAACATTTATTAATGAGCACTGTAATATCCTTAGACAAATGATGAATGGATGATAGATGTGTTGGAAACTCCAGTGCTACTGGGAAAATGAGGAATGGAAGCATTCTAGGTTCTGGTTCTTTGGAGTGTCTGTCAGCTCATACTGCATAGGTCACCTCCTATTCACTTTTCATTTCTCTAGTCTCCCATCCTCCCAGTACACTTTCATTTCTTCTTCCTAAGCAATCCTGCATTCTCCCTTCAATTACCAGCACTGACTCCAAAGTTATCTTTCTTGTCATTTCTCATCTCCCATGTCTGTCCAAACACTGAGATATTCTAGGCAAATTGTGCCTTAGAACACTACTTACCTGTTAGATGCAATTGCTTTTTCAATCTTGCCAGCAACTTTGTCATTTTCAGTGTCTTTTCAGCATCCTTGCAGTCTTCTCATCTCTCAGTCACAGTTGCTGGAACTTTAACTACCACATCCTGTCTGTCTTCCACCAATGCCCCCACTTCTGATTAATACAGTCAAAAAGACCAGCAGATCTTCTCTTTGCCCAGACCTTCTAGGTTTCAGACATTATTTATCTAATCTTCTTTTCAATCCGGCAGATATTTTTAGAAAGATATTATAGTTCCTGTAGTTCAAGAAATCAGTATTTTTTAAAAAATATATATATGATAGACCATTTTTAAAGCACAATCTGAGGACCCACCATATTTGGTACCAAATGGTGAATTATATACTCAAAATTATAAAGTGACTTTAAAATTAATTTTCCATTACTACAAACTACATTATTTAACTTTTATAAAACATAATAGCGAATACTGAAAACTCATTCAAAGAACAGAGTATATTTTCAATATCATCTTAAACGTTAACTTTAAGACTCAAAGTGGTGAGTAATCTTAGGTATACCTTTTATATTTGTAAATAGCCATAATATATTTTCAGATAGATTTCATGAGTGTAAATCAGAGAATTCTAGTCATATAATCATGGTTCCTGTAATATATTCCAAGTGGAAGCATAATTTAACTAAAAATGGTTTAATATAAAAATTATCTTTCATCTTTGATTACACTAAATCTTGTGTTTCTTTAAGTATGCCTTATAATCAGTGTCTCTTTCATGTGTGTCTCAATATGATTAATAAATTAAACATATGTTAAAAGAATATTTCTTAAAGAGAAACAGCTATCACTTTATATCATTTAAAACCATTACAATTCCAGTTTTCTATTAAATTCTAAGACAAATATGCAAAAGTAACTGACTTTTTACCAGTAACTATACTTGTAGCAACAGATTCATTTGCAAAACTTTCCAACCTCAGCTTAGAAATCAATGAATCATAGCCTCTCTTTTGGGGAAGTCTTCTGATTCTGTATTTGAATAGAAGAATGCATGTAGTTTTACTCAACTTGTTTTGACAAAAATCACACTTGATGCTTGTTTTCAGGATAAATCCTTTGATTTTTTTGTGTTCCCTTTATTCTCTCTGTTGTCATCCTGCTTTTAGTCCTGATCCTTTTCCTGCTGCAGTCAAATGTTTAGCCTGTGTTCAGCCATATGTTTAGCACACATATGCTCGCGTACACATTCTCTCTCTCTCTCTCTCTTGTTCTCTCCTTGAGAGTTTTTCAAGCCCTTGGTTCTCCTGGTTCCTAAGCCTTTGGACTTAGACTGGAACTATACCATCAACTCTTTTTGGTCTCCAGCTTGATGACTGGAGAAATTGGAACTTTTCCGGGGCATCTGGGTGGCTAAGTTGGTTAAGTGTCTGACTTTGGCTCAGGTCATGATCTCATGGTTCATGAGTTTAAGCCACGTTGGGCTCTGTGCTGACAGCTCTGAGCCTGGAGCCTCCTTCAGATTTGTGTCTCCCTTCCCCACTCACTCTCTCTCTCTCTCTCTCTCTCTCTAAAAAATAAACATTAAAAAAAATGAAAAAAAAAGAAATTGGAATTTTTCAGCCTCCATAATCATGTAAGCCAATTGTTGGTTCTGTTCCCTTGGAGAACCCTGATCAAGGGTTGGAAATTGGGAATCAGAATGCTAAAAGTCAATTGGATCAGCTCATGAAAGGCATTTAATGTCGTATTAATGGACTTAATTTACTTCTCTTAGGTAATATGAACACATTAGAAGTTTCTAAGGAGGCATGTTACGTTAAAACACACACATACACATACATACACGCACACACACATGTTTTCGGAAAATCCCTCAGGTGGGAGTGGACTGAGGTAGGGTATGATGAGAATGCTACCACAACAGACTCTAAAAACTGAATTGAGGTCAACAGAGCTGGACAAACCATGGGCTAGAGAAGATCAGAAAAATTATCCCAGTCATTGGTTTTAATCTTAGGTGGAAGTGGAGATGGTAATGCTATTTGCTGAGCTGAAAGGACTACGGAGAATCTCAGAGCAGAGGGAATGGAATGAGCAGATATTTGCATATAGGTTGCAAACTAGCAGCTTATAAATCAAACCTAGCCTATTTTTTTTTTAAATTTGCCTGTTAGCTTTTTAAAATCTTAATTTTTTGTCAACTCAAAATTTGTGACAGTTCATCCAAAAAGTTTTTTTCTATTTTATCATAAAAAAAGATGAATTGGCTTCTTGTAATTTACCAGATCAGTGGAGCTGAGTAATAGCCACCTCAGTCAGACAAGCATGGTCATGACTCTTTGATTTGCCACAGACCCCTTTCCTAGACCGTCTCTGAGACCCAGGCATAATCAGGAGCCCCTTATAATTTTCCTACATGTCATAAATAGCTCAACCACAGTTGTAGATTGAGCATCTACCTTATATTATTAGTAATCTGATGTAAGGGATCACCCTAATACACCCTGAGTGTTTCAGGCAGAGCCAGGATCTTGCAGGCACCATAATTGAATTTGTTATTCAGTTGAACTAAAGCTTTAATGGCTATAAAATGGAAAGATTAATTACAGCCGGGCCTTGCTGATTTCTAGTCTCAGTTGTTTAGCAAGGGTCTTATCTTTTTTGAGTCTCAGTTTCTACATGGGTGAAGATAATAATAGTACCACCTTGGAGAATGGTTATGAGGACTTTATGAGCTATTCGTGTAAGAGGCGCTCAACACCTGGTTTCAGACAATGACCAGGAGAGTTTAGCCATAATGTAAGATAAAGTCGAATCCAATGTGTAACCACCTTGTGAAAAAAAATGAAAAGAACAAAACTGTAGTCTTCTAAATTGTTAAGTCTTTTCAATGTTACTTCTATTGTCCACAAGCACAGGCAAAAATAATTTTACTTGCTTGATGTAATCAAATAGTTTTTCTATGCTTAACCCATTTCTATATCCTCAAAACCTCCACCTTATAATGAAGTGTGACAATTTTGAAAAGTATACCATGCAACAGTTTGGAAATTTTGTCCCAAGAGCAGTTGACTGCCTTTATATACACTTATATATCTTTATAGTGAATGCCAAGGGCTTTTTGCTTACTATTTTATTTTTTTGCATACTATGAATGCAATTTAAAAATTTGTATTGTGTTTTCAGCAAATGAAGAACAGATGTTGAAATTCAAACTGAATGCATTATAGTCAATAAACAGTACTCATTTATATATAAAATTCATTATATCATTTTATGTATAATTGGGACATTTGAAGAACAGTGCCATATCACCAAGAAGAACAAAAGTTACTACAATCTAACATATAATTGAAATACTGTTTTAATATTTGCATAAAATAATTGTCTAATGAGAATATTGCAATGGGTGTGAAAAGATTTAAAACATCTCAGAAACTTAAAAAATTTTTTTTTTCTAATTGTACTTTAATTTCATGAACATTCAAGGCCCTTTTGCTCTTTTCTAAACAGAAGTGAAAATATAGTTGATTTTGTTCTTTTCTCTAATTGGTTCCCTTCTCTTGATTACCAGATACAATTTAGATTTCCTATAACTGGAAATGAAAATCCATTGTTTGCAAACTCTCTTAATTTCAGACCTGACTATGGCAAAGCCCATAAAGAGGCTCTTTTTAAAAGGTGCTGACACTGAATCAGAAGGTGATCTCATCTCGGTGGAGGCAGCAGAATTAGACCCATTAACTTCAAATGAAATTGAACAGCCACCCTGGGAAAGCTTGTCTGAGTGAAAATGAGTATAGTCAAATTTGAGGCAAGGTGTATGAGAACATCTGAAAGTGTAATGGGATGCAAAGTATTTCAGTGTGGCCTATTAGTCACACCTAGAAGCCTGTTTTAAAAGTCTAGACAGACAATAAAAATAGCTACCAGAGAAAATAAAGAGACATTCTAGATTCCCATGGGGTTTTCCTTTAGTGGAGAATGATTTAAACTAACCATAAACCACCCCTCCACTATCAAATAACTTAGAATGGTTAATTTTAGTGGAGAAGTCACATTTAAATATTTTCTTAAAATGTGGCCAAATTATTCCTCAGAGTCTTATGGCTTTACCCTGTTGTAGACAAGAGACATTAAAAAACAAACCAAAAAACTCTTAAACTCCTAATTTAAAAACTCTGGGGGAACTTGTCATTTAAAGAGATTTTTTCCCCCAGTCTTAGAAGCAAATAATTTACCTCTCATTGTACTTCTGCAAATCCAAAACTTTTTTTGTGCATATTTTACTATTTTTTTTACTTGTCAAAGAGGTATTACTTACATCTAGATTATAGAGCTCTCCATCTCGGTAGGCACACATGCATGTATCTAGAAATATGTCCATCTGTATATATTTGGGAGCCAATTCTTAGAAAAGGTTATGTTAAAAGGTAAACTGAGGCACAGAACTTTCAGGAGTCTCTTTGAGCATATGTCCATTTCAATTGGGCAGTGCCAAACCAAACGTGGTTAGGAGAGTCTACTGACAGGAGCAGGAGCTGGGTGTATGTGCGTGGGGTGCGTAGGAAGGTTTATACAGAAGATGAGGCAGAAAAGCAAGGATATTATTTGATTAACCATAGCTTAAGCAGTTGCTTATTTAGGAAAGTTGGCTACTTGTGATTGGTTGTTCTTGTTTGATTTTCTCAAATTTGAGTGCATTGATTCTGGTTTAGGTTTTGGTTTCTTTACATAGTATTAGAACTATCTCAGTCTATTAGCCTCCCTGTTTAAATACTTTAACAGAAAAATGGAAGCAATGTTTCTGTGCCTGTAAACTCTTTCCATTTCCTGCAGGTCATATGGGGATTATGGTACACCCGGTTCCCCTGCAGAGTACAATAGACTCCCTTAGCACTGATTTATTTAACTTCCTAATTTCTACTAAACACAGTCATCCCCAGGTTCAATGGAAGAAGTAATTTGAATCTTACAGAAGCATGAGATTGAGCTGCAGGTGCTATAATGCTAGGGACAGGAGCAAACCAGGGGAGTGTTGAGAAAATTTAGACAATTCTCTCTTTGGTATCTCTATATAACTTGTTATGTTCCATACTTGTGTTTGCAAAAAAATGTCATTCTATGAAGATGAAATTCCAGAGAAAACTGAAAGAGATTAATATATGAGGTCAGACTAGGAACATAAAGCCTGTAAAACTGGAAAAATGACTCATGGTAAATGCAGAAAGTCATTTCTGTGCAAAAGTTAGGATTTAGAAAGTGTCTAGTCAATACAGAGTTATACTTTAGAATCAGCTGCTCAGTCTGAGGAATTAAATAAATCAAAGAAAGATTTGATTATGACCATAATTACAGTAATATCAGTGTTTTGAGCAGAGATATTGCCTATGATTTGAAGGACATTTCATGAGGACAGCATCAGTCACTTTATAATATGGCAGTACCTGACCAAAATATATTATTATAGCACTTTTCATGTGTATCAGAAAAATTTAAAATAGACTCTTAGGAGGCTTACGTAGTTTTCTGTGTAGCATCACCAGCCAATTTCAGTTGATTGATCTGATATTGTAAAGAGTTGTATAAGACACTCTCAGTAAATGATTAATCTGTTGGACAATTTTGGAAACCAAAGAATATATAAAAATATAAAATTTATTAGCTCATGCATTGGAATTTACCAGTATATTTTTTTTTTAAATTTACCAGTGTCTCAAAGTCATATATTAAAAATACAAATACAGGAAAGAGAAAAATTGATAACATTATCTCAAAGATGTTCTTATTTATATTTAGAGGAGAGAGTAAAAGCAAAAGAACGACTTTGGGAAATTATATTTATTTATGACACATCTGTTTTTACTTTACCATGTCTAGCTATAGAGAACCCAATTAGGAATATAAATTTAAAAAGAAAAACTAGATACACTGATAAGAAAGATGAATTTGTGTCAAAATTAAATACTTATTTTTAGAATGCTTTTAAAATGTCAATACTATCAAATTAGTTAATATACATGTTTTAAAAATAAAATTTATCTATACTAATAACAAAAACAGTGCTCCTTTTATTATCCCTTAATCACCTCTGATTTCTGCTCCCCAGAGACAACTGCATTGACCACTGAGCTCATTTATCTACCTCCAAATTGCTGAATAATATCTTTACACTGACATTTTGTGGTTTTTCAATATTAGGCCTTGTCCATGGCCTCTTACTGCAGATAAGGGTTCTCTCCCTTGTCTTTATATTCTCTAAGTATATCTAATTTCCATCGTCTCCAGATATTGGTTATATCACGTGTGTTTTGGAAAGCTAATTTATTATTTAAATGGTTTCTAATGGAGATGTCACATTGTATACTATGATTGTATTTCTTTTGTGTAATGTATTTTGCCTTGAGTTAGTATGTGTCTCCCCCCCCCACCATTGGCTTAGTTGCTATTACTGAATTTCAAAAATTTCCCATAAAAATCCTCTCAAATATAATTAAACATGTGTAGTTTGCCATACATGGTAAAAAAAAATGGCAAAGTAACATTTTTTAAAATGTTTATTTATCTTTGAGAGAGAGAGAGGGAGAGAGAGAGGGAGAGAGAAGAGCGCGAATAGGGGAGGGGCAGAGAGAAGGAGACACAGAACCCGAAGCAGGCTCTAAGGCTCTGAGCTGTCAGCATAGAGCCTGACACGGGGCTTGAACTCACAGGCTATGAGATCATGACCTGAGCCAAAGTCGGGTGCTTAACTGACGGAGCCACCCAGGCGCCTCAGGTACCACTTTTATTTTTCCATATATTTTATTATTTTCCAGAAATAATTTTCAATACAAGTTTCCAATATTTTATTTTCACAGTAAAACCTTAGATTGTGAGTAACTTGTTCTGCAAGTGTTGACCAAGACAAGGAAGCATTTCCAATAAATTTTAACTTGATAAATGAGTGATGTCTTGCAATACAAGTAGTACGTGATGCCAAATTTCACATGATCACAACTTTGCCAATGGTTCTTTTCTCTCTCTCTCTCTCCCTTTCTCTCTTTCTCTCTCTCCCTTTCTCTCTCTCTCTCTCTCTCTCTCTCTCTCGTCGTGGGATTGTAGATGCTTGTCTCCCATGCTGGGATGCTCACTCTTAAGCGGCGGTGTTTGGCAGAAATCAGTGATTTTTCAGAATGGTAGAAGCTGCCCACAACTGACACTAGTGTATATTTTTGTCACTTCGGAGCACCTATGGACAGTCCTTTGCTTTTCCATACAAGGGTAAGTTTAGGAATGCTTTGCTTCATTCTAGGTCAGGCTGTCTGCAGATATAGACCCTTTCCTCTGCTGCTTTATTATCAGTTATATTAAATACAGTATGTGACAAGAGTTTATTAATACTACACTGTAGTCACCATCCGTTAGTGATAATGAGTGTTTTCCTTTACAAAAATCCTCTTCTTGTCTCTCACACCAACCATGAAGATTTTCAAAGGTCAGTTCAGGTTAATTTGTTTATTTTTCTTTATATTTTGTATTTTCTTTATTTTTTGTATTATATTACAGTATTATAATCATTTTTTACATGAATATTCTTGGGTTATGGAATGAATCATCTGAGTTTCCATTATTTCTTATGGGGAAATTTGTTTTGATATACAAGTGCTTTGGATTACAAGCATGTTTCTGGAATGAATTATGCTTACAAACTAAGGTTTTACTGTATTGTACTCCAGTTTGGACAGTTTATTTTGGGACTTGCTGAATACCCAGGGCTTTATTTCTTCCAGATTTTCTTTGCCTCATTTAGTAATAGCCATTCTTTCTGGGTTCTTCTAGGATGTGTGAAGTCTCAGGGAAAGTATTATTTTGTGGGCATCCTGTTTATATAAGCAACTCCATTTGAAAATATATAACAGAATTCATGGACTCCTTTGAATTACAGTAAATTATTGATGAAAATTTAAGATATTGATAGAATTATTACTCATTACTCATGATGCTCTATCACCCATTGTGTTGCTTGTGAAAACTGGTTTTCAAAGAATCTCTCACAGCTTGGTATTGTCTTTAGTTGATGCTATAAAAGTACATCTTCTTAGGAAATGCAGGAAAATAGGTATGTTAATTTGTTTTCTTGTCATGTTGAATTTAACATTCAACATGTACAGTGTGGTGTAAATGCAAAGGACACATCTTCCAACCTTACCTCCTCTTGAATTCTTTAGGCAGGAACTGTTTCATCCCTACAATGTGATCTGCAATGTTGACCACATCCTGTCTTTCATCATATTGGGTAGATGCTTATGGGAGATGAGACAAGGAAAATACATCCTCCTTTT
This sequence comes from Panthera leo, assembly GCF_018350215.1. Lineage (NCBI taxonomy): Eukaryota > Metazoa > Chordata > Mammalia > Carnivora > Felidae > Panthera > Panthera leo. The sequence goes on from NC_056686.1 coordinate 173,906,071, forward strand.
AGCATGCCTAAAAATCTACTGGGAGAATGTGTCATCAATACATTGATTGAGGTAAAAGAGGACATCATTTATAAAGGCTTCTTGACATTAGAGAACAGGGTGGCCTTGCACCCTGAGAGTAAGTAAGGTACATGACATACAGTCATGGAGAAATACTTGACATGGATCACAGAGCATGCTGAGAGTTGGGTTAAATCCCTACATGCTAGTAACAGAAGACACACAAGGTAAAGGACACCTGATTCCACTTCTGCTGCCTGTAGGTGATTTGGTAAGAGGTAGCATCACAGCACACAGACCAGATGAGAGCTAATGTAAGGGCCTATTGACACAATTCTAGTCCAAAGGCCAACCATGGGCAGTTGGTAGTGCAAAGTACCAACTTATCTTGTGCCCAGTGTTAGAGTCCTGCAAAGTCAGTGTATCTGCAACAAGCTGGAAGCCCAAATTAAGGGAAAATATCAAGGTGTTAGGTTTACTTGTGTGTTGATTGCTTTTTTCTTCTTTCATTAAAGCACGTATATATACTAATAAGAATGAGCTATTGATAATAGAGAAATGAAAATGCAGAAAAAAACATGGTGAATAATGACTGTATGAAATCATGCTGTAGGTTAGTGGGTGGGATAAGGTCAAAAGTGATGGGTTGGCTTTGATATAAGCAGAACTTCTTCCATTGTTACAAAAAAAGGAAGCAAAGTACATAGGAATGAATTCTGGAATATGTAAGGACATTGAGGTAGCACTTACTTGATTGCACCTGTTTTCTCAGTGAAATATGAGACATCATCAGATAAGAGAATGTGATAGAGGCTTTGATGTTAGGGGTCTGAAGAGAGAAAAGGAAGTATGAATATCCCCTTTAAAAACTATTAAGTAAAGAAAGGTGTGTACAAGTCCTTATTCTTATTATTAAATTAAATACATAGTGTTTTAAAAAAATATCTTTAATTATAGTGTAAAGATAGGAAGGATGGATTGTGAACCATTGAATATGACATTGGTTCTGTCATTGTCCTCTGTCTTCTCACTTTAGTCATTTGAGAGGTTGTCCAAACAATCCTAAAGAACCTAAAGAACCCCAGTTTACTCATTGGTAGAACTAGGCTTCAGACCAAACCAGTCCGTTTCTTTTAAATTTTCTTATTTTCTCAGTGAGGTTTCTGATTCTGGATAACATTAAGCTTTGTTTCAGCAGATTGGGAAGATATATTATTCTATACAAGGGTAAATGGTATAAGTAAAGTCATAAAGAAAGGAATACATATGAAATTTTCAGAGGAAAGTGAATGGATCAATAGTTAATAAAGGCTTTACCTTCTGCAAACTCATGGTTCCAACACATGGATGAATCTATAGTAAATTATTAGCCTGGTGTATATTTGACATAATGGCATGGAGTTAAAAGTAATAATCTGGATACTAATTCCTTCTTTGCAATCATTCTAGGTAGGCACTGTGAACATATCTTGCACTCAAAAGGGAATGGTTGAATTATTCCCTTACTCTCCCCAAAGCCATCAATCTTTGAAAGCTTAAATCAAGAATATGTAGATACAGCACAGATTGAAATGACTACAAGGCCTATTGGCCATCTCTCTTTGTCAGAGTATTTCAAAGCACAGCAGTGCTTGTATAGGTCACATTTATTTATACAACCCAAAATATCACCTTTGAAAACTATAAACATTAGTGCCCATTTCCATGGGACACTAGAGTCAGACTTTCTGAGCTTTCTTTCCAGAAAACATGCAGCCATAAAATATCTAGGTCTCTGCCCAAGAAGTGACATCCAGTGACTCATTATGAATGAACATATCTTCTTCACAGAGAGATATGGAGTTGTTTCTTATCAAGAAAGTCACACCTGTGTCTCAGGCCCTCTGTAATATTAGTGAAAAATATAAAAAACATGAATATAAACTAAACCTCAAAGGAGTAATGCATATAGAGGAATAAATAAATAATCATTTTAGTGTTCGCAACTGAAATGATAATATAGTTTCTAATACTGAAATAAAGTTTTATTTCTTCTTTATATATAATAAAATATTTTCTACATGTTTACCTGAATATATTAATTTAAAATTGTTGGTTAAGTTATATTATTTCATGTTAGATTTTTCACTACAAAATTATTTTTAGGTCATTGGATAACATACAATTATGTATATAGCCTCTTCTATGCAAATGTAATTTGTAATATAGTCCAAATTTTACATATCTTATAAGTAAAGAAAAGGGCAGACGCATTGTTTATTTTTAGAATTCTTATGCTTGGAACTTGCAAGCAATATTATTTGAGAAAGACATGGGTGATTATGTTGTAGCAGTTAATTTTGATTGCATCATACTATGCACTGATTTGTATATGTGTAGAAACTAGTAAGGGGATTTAAATGGGAATTTAAAATGACATACTGTGGTAGAAAGCTGATGTACTCCAGGAGAAAATGTCCTTAATAGAAAATATTATTTTTTTATTTGGGAAGCCATATCTGGGAAATACCCAAAGCAGCCAGTTGTGAAAGCTTTCTTCAGAGGAGTAAATATGAAATTTTCTTTTCAAATGATTTGAGAAGGTACATTCTGAGTACTTATATACCAAAGAGACCAGAAGCTTTAGAAATGTCTAAAATATACATGCTCTATAAAGTTAGCCTCAGATATTTATATCTGAGAAAAATCAGAAATACATGTAAAGTTTTTTCAAAAGTTTGTCTTCTGTATATCTCTTTTTGATATGTAAGTTGATTTGAAAACATTTTTTGGAGATGTTCTCTAACATAGACCCTGTAATTTGACTTGGAATAAATATGAAATTTTTAATATGAATACTTTTTTAAAGGCAAAGACTCTAGTAAATATATTTAGGCATTACCCAGCCTTGAAATTTTTTTTCTCTCATCATGAATAAGACATAAATGTGAAGGTTGTATTTTTAGTAGCAGCTGCATAATTTCATTACAGATAGGTCTTTGCTTTTCCCTGTTATTTAAAATAGAAGAGAATGTTTTCTTTCCAAGCTATGAGCACAGTTATTTTATAAAGTTATTTTTCTCCGTATTATGAAAATATAGTAAAAATACATACTTGATATTCACTCTATAATTCATTGACTCTATCTTAATTTTTAGTATAAAAATTTTATTGAAGTATAACTTACATGTAATGATATGCTCAGATCTTAAATGTATCATGTAATCAACTTTTACAAATTTGTTACAAATGAATTCTTTCATGTAACTACACCCCATCTACATACAGAAAATTTCTCTGTCCAGAAAGTTCTCTTGTATTTCTGTCAAACCCTCTATCTATATATTTGAATAATGTTGAGATTAAAATAGGATGTTGCTCAGTTTTATATCATATTGCCATAGTATAACATTACTAATAGTGATCTATAAGATATTTGAATAAATTTGAATAGCTGATATTCTAAAACAAGTATAATACAAACAATAACATGAGACAAAACACTAAATTGTGATTTGGTGTGTGAGCCAAATGAAATATCTGGTTCAAACTACCAATTCATTATTGTTGGATATATTATTCTTGTTAACTAGCATTATTAGATGAGATGAGTGTATTGGATCAAAGCTTTGTTTCATGTGTTTTTGTCTTGTCCTGGGCTGTCTTGTTTCTTTTGAATGAATAATGGTGTGTTACATGGGCAACGGATGGTTTCAGTTCATTAATTTTACAATCCAATACAAACCAGCCTTGTGGATTAACTACTAGAAGTCCATTAAACTATTGATTAGTTTGTTCTGATCAACTTTGCATTGGGTCCCCTACAAAAACCACCTGAGGGCTCTCCTTATCTTGTGAATTTGGGAAACATGGATACTTTATCACAGTGTCAATAAATTGTGGCCTCTCTTTCTTGTTTGACATAAGTTTTTCCATGTCAAATCTTCAACCTCATCCCAGGACTCCCACTTTATATAAAATCCATACATCCTGTAAATGTATCTTTGTAAATGACAAAAACTTTTACTTTGTATAACAGTGAACATTTTAGAACAACTTTGACATGACAAAATTTAACAATTAACATATGTAAAAAGAGTTTAGAAACAACAGAAAAGAAAGCAACAAACATGCAAAAGTCCACTGGTTTTAACTTCTAAGAGACTTCAAAACACATTCTAACTGAAAGATGTTGTCTCTTAAGATTGTTAAACTCTCCTTGCAAATTCTTTCTATGTGTGTGTTCAGCTTTATCTGCACAACCTACTTAATAATACTTCCATTAGTTGCTTCCCTTGACTTTGAAAATATGGTACCATTTTTTTTTTTTAGGAAAACAATAATTGCATAGCAAAACTGTTAGATCAGAAAGCAGATCTAGAAAAGCTGAATGCTTAACTTGGTTTAAAGCAGAGTTAGAGACTTTAAGACTTCTTTCAGAGGTAGAGTGACAGAAATTTGCAAGAGAACTCTAAATTTTACTAGTATTTATTTTCCTTGACAGCCAGATCTCCAACAACTACTTCACTTAATTTTTAACTTATCTCATTAGGAAAAATGGTTAAAAGCAACAGGAGGGGAAAATAAAGATTGACTTAAATAATAAAACTCTGAAACTTTTTTTTTTTTGCTATGTCTTTTAAGACTTTATTTTCTGAAAAACAGGTATTTCATACAATCTTTGCTGTGTTAATGCAAATATGCACAAAGTAGGCATGTATTTTTGTTTTCCAAAAGATGCATTATGAATATTTTCAGGAAGCTGGTGTGATTTATTCAACTTTTAATCTTAAATACAATCACAATTATATCCATCAGGAGGCATTACAAACTTTCGTACAGAGAAGCCACTTTATTTATACAATGTTACTAGGACAAGGAAGATTCATTTAAACGCAGTTTGCTCTTATAAGTGTAAAGTAAATTAACAAATCAAATATGCGGTTGCCACTGACATTACAGGTAATAATATAAGAGAAATTTAAAACAGGAAAATAACTGACACAACAACTTTATTTTTTTCTTTTTTTTTTTTTTTCCTGACACAACAACTTTAAAAGGAGCTGAAACTTGGACTGTCAGGCAAAGAGAAGAAAAAAAAATCAGCCTGTTTTGAAAGAAAAACATTCTATAAGCCTGCATTTCAGGAGAACATGCAATTCCTTAAGTTTACCATCTTCAAAAATCAAACTAATTGTATGACATTTTTATATTAGCACAACAAACAGCTTTTCCCTAGTAAGTCCAATTTCCCATAGAAAGCAAGGGACTCTAAGTGGTTCCTGTTGTACAACTAACCCTTAACCTGTAAAGCTTCTCAATTGGAGTCCATTTGCCCCTTTGTAAATAAGGGATGGTGATATTGTTACTCAGGCCTAAAAAGCAGGAAGAGTGCAACAAATCCTTAGGGGTTCATAATACAGTGGATTCCCCCTTCTGCAATGTTTGGAAAAATTTGTAACCCTAAGCTAGTTTTTCCCCATAGGAGGAATGTTTCTAATACAACCCATACATTGAAAACAAAGTCTACCTTCTTTAAGTGGCCCTTACATTACTATAGTCTACCTCCTTGATTTAAGGGGGGAAAGTCCTAGCTCTAAATTACTTACATTTTACAAGTCCACGACGACAGAGAATGGAAGGCACTGTTTTTCACATTCATCTAATCTTATGTAAAACAAAGGTACATGTGCTAACAGTAAAGCATTTGCTGATTTTTGATGTATATGAATAGGACTAACAGGCAAATTGTAGGTGCTTCCTTTCATATGAAAAGGAATTAGGTAAAAGAAGAACCAGCCCCTTTGATTTTAGTACTGCCAAAACAAGTAAGCCCCCAGAATAATTACAAATATGTGGAGGATGATAGGCCAGGAAGACTTCAATTTAAAGTACTGCCAAAATATAAAACTCTGAAACTTTTAAAATTATCTTGAGAAGTGAAGAAAAGTCGGAAGTAAATGCAGAAGTTATTTTTTAAAGTTTGTTTTTTCTTAATGGTAGATATGAAAATGTATTAAAACTGTAACAAAGTAAAGATAAATCAACAGGAGACTCCAAAATTATACTTCAGGAAATTTTCACACTATTTTGGAGTAGAGCCATGAACTGAAATGTAAAAAGTGCCTCATCTACTTAAAAAAATGTTTTTTAATGTTTATTTATTTTTTAGAGAGAGACAGAGAGAGAGTGAGCATGAGCAGGGGAGGGGCAAAGAGAGAGGGAGACATAGAATCAGAAGCAGGCTCCAGGCTCTCAGCTCCTAATGCAGAGATCGAACCCATGAACCATGGGATCATGACCTGAGCCGAAGTCAGACACTTAACTGACTGAGCCACTCCGTCTCCCTATCATCAACTTTTTTTTTTTTTTAATAAATCCAAACTAGAATTAGGGGATTTGGACAGAAAAAAATAGGTGAAACAGTAAAATAGCCAAAATAGAAAATAGACAATATATAGTTTAAATATTTACAAGATTTTCCAGCTATCTTTCTGTTACTGACTTCTAGTTTAATCTCATTGTGATCTGAGAACACATTTAGTATGATTTTATTCTTTTACACTTGTTAAAAGTCCAGAATGTAGTCTATTTGGTGAATATTAATTAGATAAAATTGATTTCTTTACATAGCTGAACTGAACTTAATTGACATTATAAAACACTTTATTCAGAATAATACACATTTTTGTCGAGCTTATATGGAACATTCCCAAATAGACCACATTCTGGAAAATCCCTAAATGTTGAAAATTTTTAAAAAGACACTTCTAAATAAACCCATATGTTGAAGAAGTCTCAAGAGAAATTGAAATATTTCAACTAAATGGAAATGAAAATAATACCAAAATCCGTGGAATATGGTGAAAGTAGTGATTAAATAGAAATTTATAGATTAAATGCATATATTAGAAAAAAATAACTAAAATTGAAACCCTAAGCTCGTACCATAGGAAAATAGAAAAGAACAATTTAAACCTAGAAAAGCAGAAGAAAAATACTAAAAGAGCAGAAGTTAATAACATTTGAAGCAGGCAAACAATAGAAGAAATTTAAAAATCAAAAACAATTTCCATGAAAAGATCATTAAATTAATAAACTTCAAGCAAGGCTAACCAAGGAAAAAGAGAGAGGACACAATTCATTAATATAAAAAGGAATGAAAGAAAATGAAAGAAGCCATATCATGGAAGTTCAAAGTTTAATAAAGGAATATTTGTATGCATACAAATTTGATAACTTAGGTGAAATGAACTAATTCCTTGAAATCTACAAACTACTGAAATTCTCAAAAAAATAGATAATTTTAATGTCTATATTCATTTTAAGTATTGAATTAATAATCAAAACCTTCCAAAAAATAGATCACCATGATTGTTTCAGTAGTAAATTATATCAAAAATTAAAGGAATAAATTATGTAAATTCTCTATAATCTATTCCAGAAAATAAAAGCAGAGGAACACTTCCTAATTCATTATATAATGCTGGTATTACCCTAATACTAATTAGATTAGATTGATTGACGGTGCATTTCAGCTCTTCTATATTCTTACTGATTTTCTGTCAGTTACTGACAGAGGGATGTTAATGTCTGCAACTGTATTGGTCAGTTTGTCCATTTCTCTTAAATTGTTAGATGTTTTCCTCATATATTTTGACATGTTTAAGATATGTCATTAGAAGTGCCCTACTAATCTTATCCTTGATAACAATTCATCATTCCTTTTTTTTTAATGTTTATTTACTTTTGAGAGAAACAGTGCAAGCAGGAGGGGCAGAGAGAGAGGGAGACAGAGGATTAGAAGTCAGCTCTCTGCTGTCAGCACAGAGCCTAATGTGGAGCTGAAACCCACAAATTATGAGATCATGCCCTGAGCTGAAATCAGATGCTTAACTGACAGGTGCCACTACAGTTCATCATTCTTAATGGTCAGCTTTGTCTCAAATTAATAGTTACTCCAGTTTTTTGTTTGTCTGTTTTATTTTGTTTAAACATTATCTTTCTTCACCCCTTTACCCTTAACCAATCTGTGTCTTTATATTTAAAGTGTTGATCTTATAGATAGCATGTAGTTGGGTCTTGTGTTTTATTTACTCTAACATTCTTTGTCTTTTCATTGGTGTATTTAGGCCATTCCTATTTAAATTGTTATTTATATATTTTGATTTCATACTTAACTGTTTATAATTGTTTTTTATGCACTGAATTTATTCTTTTTTTTTCCTTTTGTTTTTCTGACTTCTTTGGTATATAATTGCATTCTCCTTTCTTATAAAAATATTTATATTCCCATTTTTCTAAAAAATAGTTGTTCTCAAATTTACAATATATAGTTTTAACTAATTTAAATCCATTTTCAAATAACACTACACCAATTCATGTGTATTAAGGTATATTATTTATCCCTATGCTATATTTGCCCAATAGATTACTATTACTGCTTTGAACAGTTATCTTTTATTTTAACGTTTTTATTTTTTTATTTTTTTTATTTTTGAGACAGAGAGAGACAGAGCATGAACGGGGGAGGGGCAGAGAGAGACAGAGACACAGAATCGGAAGCAGGCTCCAGGCTCTGAGCCATCAACCCAGAGCCCGATGCAGGGCTCGAACTCACGGACCGCGAGATTGTGACCTGAGCTGAAGTCGGACGCCCAACCGACTGAGCCACCCAGGCGCCCCTGAACAGTTATCTTTTAAATCAATTAAGTATAAGCAAAATAACTTTTATTTTTATTATTCTTTCTCCAGCGCTCTTTATTTATATAGGTCTCTATTAGAACTTTTTTTAGCATAGAACTTCTTCTAAAACCTCTTTCAGAGCAGGTTGGCTCTGATTGATTCCCTCCGTTCTTATTTTTCTGAGAAATTATTTTTCTTTCAGTTTTGAAAGATGATTTTGCTAGACATAGAATTCTAACCTGGTGATGTTTTTTCTTCATGCACTCAAAATATTTAGATCCACTCTTCCTTGCATGGTTTCTGATCTTATAAGCAGTCTGCTATAATTCTTACCTTTGTTCCTCTGGAGGTAAACTCTTTTATTCTTTAGCATCTTTCAAGATTTTTTTTTTGGTCTCCTGTTTCTCTAATTTGAATATATTGTCTTTGAGAGTGTGTGTGTCGAGGTGGGGGGGTGCATTTTTCCTGCTTGGTGTTCTCTGGGCTTTGTAGATCTAAGGTTTGGAGTCTGTTATTAACTTGGAAATCTCCAACTTAAGCTCACTGATTCTTTTTTTTTTTTTTTTTTTTTTAGCTCACTGATTCTTTACTCAGCAATTTTGACTCTACTGATAATCTTCTTAAAGGCATTTTTCGTTTCTGCTACCATAAGCTTAATTTCTACAATTTCCTTTTGATTACTTTTTTTGTTTGTTTTTTTTAACGTTTATTTATTTTTGAGACAGAGAGAGAGCATGAATGGGGGAGGGTCAGAGAGAGAGGGAGACGCAGAATCCGAAACAGGCTCTAGGCTCTGAGTTGTCAGCACAGAGCCCAACACGGCGCTCGAACTCACAGACCGTGAGATCATGACTTGAGCCGAAACCAAAAGTGTGTGTGTGTGTGTGTGTGTGTGTGTGTGTGTGTGCGCGTGCACACATGTGTACCACATCTTTTTTCTTTTAAGTTTATTTATTTACTTAGAGCAGGTGAGCACAAGCAGGGGAGGTGCAGAGAGAGGGAGAGACAGAATCCCAAGCAGGTTCCATGCTGCTAGCACAGAGCCCACTCAGAGCTCAAACTCCTGAACTGTGAGATCATGACCTGAGCTGGGATCAAGAGTTAGACGCTTAACCTACTGAACCTCCCAGGCGCCCATGTACCATATCTTTTTTTATTAAGTTTATTTCTTTATTTATTTGAGAAAGAGAGATAGAGCACGAGCAGAGGAAAGGCAGAGAGAGCAAGAGAGAGAATCTCAAGTAGGTTCCACGCTAAAAGCGTGGAGCCTGATGTGGGGGTAACTCACGAACCGCAAGATCATGACCTGAGCTGAAACCAAAAGTCAGATGTTTGACTGAGCCACCCAGGTGCCCCATTTTTTTATCCATTCATTTATGAATTGACATGTGGATTGCCTTAGTATCTTGGCTATTGTAAATAATGCTGCAGTAAACATAAGCGTGCATAAATCTTTTCAAATTAGTGTTTTTGTTTTTTTTTGGGGGGGGGTAAATATCCAGTGTTGGAATTATTGGATCATGTGATGATTCGATTTTGAATTTTGTGAGGGACCTCCATACTGTTTCTCTCTGTGGCAGCACCGATTTGCATTCCCAAGAACAATGTATGAGGGCTCCTTTTTCTCCTCATCCTCACTAACACTTGTTATTTCTTGTCCTTTTGATTCTAGCCATTCTAGTGGTGGTAAGGTGATATCTCATTGTGGTTTTGATTTGTATTTCCTTGATGATTAGTGATATTGAGCATCTTTTCATGCATCTGTTGGCCATTTGTATGTCTTTGGAAAAGTGTGTATTCAGATCCTCCCTGCCCATTTTTAATAAGATTATTTGTTGTTTGGTATTGAGTTGTGTAAGTTCTTTATATATTTTGGATATTAGTCCCTTATCAAATATATCTGTGGAAAATATCTTCTTCCATTTAGTAGGTTGTCTTGTTGCTTTACTGATGCTTCACTGTGCAAAAGCTTTTTATTTTGGTATAGTCCCAATAGTTTAATTTTTCTTTTATTTCCCTTGCCTCAGGAAACATATTTAGAAAAATGTTTCTATGGCTGGTGTCAAAGAAATTACTTCCTGTATTTTCTTCTAGGAGTTTTATGGTTTCAGGGTCTTACATTTAGGTCTTTAGTCCATTTGAGTTTATTTTTTGTGTATGGTGTAAGTGGGTAATCCAGTTTCACTCTTTTGCCTATAGCTGTCCAGTTTCCCCAGTACCATTTGTTGGAGAGAATATCTTTTTCCCCATTATATATTCTTGCCTGCTTTGTTACGGATTAATTGTGGAGATATATATATATATATATATATATATATATATATATACATATATATATATATGTATATGTATATAGGGTTATATATGTATACATATAGGGTTTTATATATATATATATATATATATATATATAGAGAGAGAGAGAGAGAGAGAGTTATATATATATAGGGTTATATATATATATATATAGGAATATATATATAATATATATAATATATATATTATATATATTATATATATTATATATATATAATTGTGGATTTATTTCTGGGCTGTCTATTCTGTTCTATTGATATATGTGTTTATTTTTGTGCCAGTATCATACTATTGTTGTTGTTGTTTTGTTGTTGCCGCTGTTGTTTGTTTGTTTGTTTTTAAGTAGGCTTCATACCCAGCATGGAGCCCAATGCAAGGCTTGGACTCACAACCCTGTGGTCAAGACCAGATCTGAGATCGAGGTTGGATGCTTAACTAACTGAGCCCCCCAGGCCCCCCAGCATAATGTTCTGAAATTACAACTTTGTAGTGTATCTTGAAATGAATTGTAGTAGCTCCAGCTTTGTTCCTCTTTCTCCATATTACTCTGGCTATTTTGGGTCTTTTATGGCTCAGTATTTCATTATTCTTTGTTTTAGTATTCTTTGTGTTCTGTGAAAAATGTTGGTATTTTGTTAGGGATTGCATTAATTCCATAGATTGCTTTGAGAAGAATGGGCATTTTAACAACCGATGTAAATGTTCTTTTAATCCATGAGCATGGACTATCTTCCCATTTGTTCATGTTATCTTCAATTTCTTTCATCGGTGTTTTTGTAGTATAGGTCTTTCACCTCCCTGGGTAAGTTTATTTCTAGGTATTTTATTATTTTTATTGAAACTTTTAAATGGGATTTTCTTAATTTCTCTTTTTGCTACTTCATTATTAATGTATAGATATGTAGCAGATTTCTCTATATTGATTTTATATCCTGCAACTTTGCTGAATTCACTGATCAGGCTAGTAGTTTTTTGGTGGAGCACCTAAATACATAAAGCAATTATTAAGAAATTGACAGTAATACAATAATAGCAGGGGACTTTAACACCCCATTTACATCAATGAATTATTGTCCTTACGGAAAATCAACAAGGAAACAGCGGAATTGAGTGACACATTAGACTAGATGGACCAAACAGATATATTCAGAACATTCCATTCAAAAGCAGTGGATTATACATTATTTTCAAGCATACATGAAACATTCTCCATAATGGATCATGTGTTGGGCCACAAAACAAGTCTCAGTAAATTCAAAATCACTGAAATAGTATTATGCATCTTTTCTAACCACAATGGTACAAAACTAGAAATGAATCACAAGAAAAAATCTAGAAAGAACCTAAATACAGGGAGGCTAAATAACATGCCACTAAAGAATGAGTGGGTCTAACCAATAAATCAAAGAGGAAATTTAAAAATACACAGAGAAAAGTGAAAATGAAAACAGTGTTCCAAAATCTTTGGGATGCAGCAAAAGTGGTTTTAAGAGGGAAGTCTTAGCCATACAGACCTACCTCAAGAAACAAGAAAAATCTCAAGTAAGCAACCTAACCTTACACCTGAAGGGACTAGAGAAAGAAAAACAAAGTCCAAAGCCAGTAGGAGGAAGGGAATAGTAAAGCTCAGAGATTTTTTTCAGTCTCTAAATGAAAACAAAACAAAACAACAATAGAATAGAACAACGAAACCAGGAGTTGGTTCTTGAAAAGATAAACAAAATTGATAATTTTTTGAAAAAGTTTATTTATTTTGAGAGAGAGAGCATGCCTGCAACCAAGGGAGAAGCAAAGAAAGAGAGAGAAAGAATACCAAGCAGGCTCCACACTACCAGTGCTTTGACCATGAGATCATGACCTGAAGTGAAATCAAGAGTTATACACTTAATTGACTGAGCCACCCAGGCACCCCCAAATTGATAAACTTTTAACCAGACACAGAAAGAAGAAAAGAGAGAGGGCTCGAATAAGCAAAACCAGAAATGAAGGAGCAAATCTCAAAAACAGATATGTCAAAGCAAAATAACAACTGACACTGCAAATATACAAGGGATTGCAAGAGAATATTAGGAAAAATCATGTGCCAACAAATTGGACAACCTAGAAGAAATGGAAACATATAACTTGCCAAAACTGAATCTAGAAGAAATAGAAAGTTTGAACAGACAAGTTGCTGGCAATGAAATTGAATCAGTAATCAAAAAAAATCTTAACAAATGAGCCTAGGACCAAATGGCTTTACAGTTAAATTCTATCAAAAATTTTTAAAAGGCTTAACATCAGGGTACCTGGCTGGCTCAATCTGTAAAGCATGTGACTTTTAATCTCAGGGTTGTGAGTTCAAGCCCCGCATTGGGTGTGGAGCCTACTTAAAATAAAAATGAAAAAAAAAAAAAAAAAAAGAGTTAATGCCTATTTTTTTTTCTCAAACTGCTCCAAAATATAGAAGAGGAAGGAAAGTTTTCAGATTGAGTCTATGAGGCCATCATTACCCTGATACCAAAACCAGATAGAGACACTACAAAGATACTAAATTGACTATCTCTGATGAGCATAGATGCAAAAAATTCTCAACAAATCTCTTTTCCAGTTATTTTAGCTCCAGTCACTATGTCCAGCAAAGTCTCCCATGACACTGTCTACATGGTGGTGTGGGAAGTCCTTTATGGGAACTAGTGAAAGTGCTGGAAGTTTTTGGAGATGATCGAGCTGAAGATTAGCCAGAAGAACTAGGGCAAATGTTTCTCAGGCATGCATCATCAAGCTTAAGTCCACTCCCTGCCCAAATTATCCATATGTATTCTGGGGGGCCTGCAGCACTGTGATGAGGCCAAGTCTGTGGCTTGGCCTTGGTCCATGTGGATAATGTCCCCTGTAGACATTGAGGTGTTGAAGAAACTCAACAAGAGTAAGAAATTGGTCAAGAAGCTGTCCAAGAAATATGATGCCTTTTTGGCTTCAGAATCTCTGTTCAAGCAGATACCCCTGATCCTGGGCCCAGGCTTTAATGAGGCTGGCAAATTCCTTCCTTGCTGCCCTACAATGAGAAAATGGTGGCCCATGTCAAAGCGAAGTCCATGATCAAATTCAAGAGGAAGAAGAAGTGTTGTGTTGGGCAGTGGCCATTGGCCACATGAAGATGATAGATAATGAGCTTATGTACAACATCCACTTAGCTGTCAATATCCTAGTATCATTGCTTAAGAAGTATTGGCAGCATGCCCTGGCTTTATACATTTTAAGAGTGCCTCTTTACTAAGGCGCATCTTAATAAATCCTAGTGCTACCAATTGAAAAAAAAATCCGCAACAAAATATTAGCAAACCGAATCCAACAATACGTTAAAAAACATAATTCACCATGGTCAAGTGCGATTTTTTCCAGGGATGCATAGGTGGTTCAGTATTTGCAAATCAACCAACATGGTACATCACATTCACTAGAGAAAGGGTAAAAACTATATGATCATCTCAATACATGCAGAAAAGGCATGTGACAAAGTACAACATCCATTCATGATAAAAACTCTCAACAAAGTAGGTTTAGAGAGACCTAATATAATATGTTGAGAGACCTCAACATAATAAAGGCTATATATGAAAAATCCACAGCTAACATTTTACTCAACAGTGAAAAACAGACGGAGCACCTGGGTGGCTCAGTCAGTTAAGTGCCTGACTTCGGTTCAGGTGATGATCTCGTGGTCTCTGAGGTGGAGACCCGCATTGGGCTCTGTCCTGACAGCTCAGAGCCTGGAGCCTACTTCTGATTCCGTGGGTCTCCCTCTCTCTCTGCCCCTCTGTTTCTCTCTCTCTCTCTCTCTCTTAAAAATAAGTGAACATTAAAAAAATTTAAAAAAACCCTGAGATCTTTTTCTCTGAGCTCAGGAATAAGACAAGGATGTCCACTGTCACCACTTTTATTCAACATAGTACTGGAAGTCTTAGCCACAGCAATCAGACATGAAAACACACACACACACACACACACACACACACACACACACACACACAAACACCCAAATTGTACGTAAGAAGTAAAACTTTCATTATTTACAGTAGATATGGTACTATATATTATTTTAATGTGATGTGGTGTTATGTTGAAGAGAGGGAGCATTTTAGAATCTTTTCATTAAATCTCAGTTTTGGGGCATCTGGGTGGCTCAGTTGGTTAAGTGTTCAACTTAGCCTCAGGTCATGATCTCATGGTGTGTGGTTCAAGCCCCGCGTTGGGCTCTGTACTGACCACTCAGAGCCTGGAGCTTGCTTCAGGTTCTGTGTCTCCCTCTCTCTCTGCTCCTCCCCTGCTCATCCTCTCTCTCTCTCTCTCTCAAAGATAAATAAATGTTTAAAAAAATTAAAAAAACAATTCTCAGTCTTCTGGTGGGCCTGTGCTTTGCAGATGTTACCTTCAAAGTGTTTCTCAACTGGCATAGCTTTTTTTCCTCCCGGGTTTCTATTCTCCTCCCTGGATATAGAATTCTAATTAATTTACTTAAAATCATCACCCCTGTTAACTGTGTTTTTTTTTTTCCCCTTTGTAGGTGTGACATGAAGGCTAGAGGGCTTAGAATTAGAGGAATTCTATTCCCTCAGTTGTGATAAGGCTCTAGCAAAGACTTTTCTCCTGAAAAGTAGGCTTTGTTATGGAGAGGGTTTAGATTCCTTCTCTTCTCTGCCATAGCTGTGAAGAGATCTTTGAGATCTCCTTCACTGTGAGAACCTGGTGGGGTTCTGGAAGGGGCAGTCCAGAAATATGTGTATTTCCCCTAAGGCTGCAGTCTTCAAAAGTTTGTCACTTTGTCACTCACTCTAGCTTTCATAAGATTACGGCAATTCATAAAAATTAGTATTTAAGTGTTCGTACCAGTTTCTGCTCTAAATAAGTAGGTCTTGGCTATGTCTCTTTGGATCCAACTGCCTTTCCAGATTTAAAGTGATAGTTTGCCCTATGATCTTAGTTCTCTGATGGGTTCAAGGAACGTTATTAATTTTTCTGTTTTTCAACTTTCTTATTGCAAGTAACTGTTTCTAAGTACTTTATTTTTCAAAGTTGAAAACGGATGTAATCTCATCTATTTATAAAATTTTCATTGTTATACTTTTCATACTAGTTATTACCATCTTGTTCTTTGGAACTTCTTGATCTTAATTCGTATTACTAACACTTAATTCATATTACTAATTACTAAATCTTCCCCTTCATTGAGAGTGGTTATTATTCTTTCTTTTTGAATGTTTATTCATTTTGAGAGAAAGAGAGAGAGACAGAGACAGGGCAAGGAGGGGAGGAGCAGAGAGATTGGGAAAGAGAGAGAATCCCAGCACAGGGCTTCCCACGATCCCTAAGATCATGACCTGAGCCGAAATCAAGAGTCAGACCCTTAACTGACTGAGCCACCCATCCACCCGAGAGTGGTTATTATTCTTGAGCTCTCTACACTGTTTACTCTCTTTTTTACAGTATAAACATTTCTGTTTTATTGTCACATTCCATAGCAGTGATATAAAACAGATGTGTAAACTTTTTGTCTAGGAACTTATTCTCCCTTGATACATCACTTAAGATGAAAGTGGGTAGGTTTCTCAGGAGAGAATACTGCCCATACTGTGATTTGTACCCTGCCTGTGAGAAAAGTTGAAGGTTATGACCTGAGGGAAGAATGCTGTAGATAGTGAAGTACTCACGTTACTACCACACTAGGTTGCACTTTTGTCCTTCAGGAACTCTGCAAATCCACTCTCAGAATACTCTCTTAAACTTCAAAAGGTTTAGACTTCGAATGTGGACTATAGCAGTCCAAGGTGATAATCTCCTTTGACTTGAATCTCCTGGCCTTGGGAATACAAGGATGGAAGAAAGAAGTTAGGAGTTTTCAAATTTATCTGGTCTACTTGTATCATACTCCCTGGCCAGATTTTCATGCTGTCTTGATGTTATTCCAACAAAACCTGGGTGACCTTGGCTATAATAACTGGTTTTTGTTATATAGTGGCAAAAGGTCAAACAAGAATATGCCCAAGGTAATGTGGAGAGAAAAATACAAAATGCACAAACACTGCATTCAAAATAGCCCCAGACTGTAGTGCTGTCTGCTTTAGACTGCATTTTCTTCCTTGCCAGAATGGTTTCTCAGAGTTTAGTGTGAGTTTTTTAGAATGCTTTGCTCTCTCTCTTTTTCTTTTGTTTTGTTTCCAGAGTTAAGCTTGGGGTAGGAAGTCAACAACATTTATATCCACATTTATTTCTTGTGCCAATATAAATTTATTGAAACGTAAACTGGATGCTTTGCCTAGACCGTCCCAAAATGGAACTTTGCTACCAATATGAATTGCTTATTAGAATTTTGCTACCTAAATAAAATCTTAAATAACACAGTTGTATATAGTAAGGAGAAATTGGTTTATTGAAACAGTTGTTTTCTGAAAAGGCAAGTAATCTGTTCATGACTTTCTCAAATATTATCTATGGACATTTTTTGCAATAATTTTAGGAAGTGAAAGAATATAAAATGATGATAGTAATTTTAAAAACCACCATGAAAGAATCTTGCCTTCATGTAATGTAGCATTTTAAATCTAAATTTATTCTGTTCCATTGATCTATGTCTCTGTTTTGCTGCTAATACCATACTGTCTTGATCTCTAAAGCTTTATAATATAACTCGAAGTCTGGAATTGTGATGCCTCCAGTTTTGCTTTTCAGGATCACTTTAGCTATTTGGGGTGTTTGTGGTTCTATACAAATTTTAGGGTTGTTTTAGCTCTGTGAAAAATGCTGGTGGCATTTTGATAGAGATTGCATTAAATGTGTAGATTGCTTTGGGTAGTACAGACGTTTTAACAAAATTTGTTATTCCAATTCATGAGCAGGGAATGTTTTCCCATTTCTCTGTGTCATCTTCAAATTCTTTCATAAGTGTTTTATAGTTTTTAGAGTACAGATATTTATCTCTTTGGTTAGGTTTATTCCTAAGTATCTTAAGAATTTTTAGTGCAATTGTAAATGGGACTGATTCCTTGATTTCTTTTTCTGCTGTTTCATTAATGGTGTATAGAGATGCAAGAGATTTCTGTACATTGATTTTGTATCCTGTGATTTTACTAAATAGAAAACCCAGAAATGGACCCATAACTATATGGTCAACTCATCTTTGACAAAACAGGAATATCCAGTGGAAAAAAGACAGTCTCTTCAGCAAATGGTGTTGGGAAGACTGGACAACAATAATGCAAAAGAATGAAACTGGACCACTGTCTTACACCATACACAAAAATGAATTCAAAATGGGTGAAAGACCTAATTTTAAGATGGGAAATCGTAAAAATTCTAGAGGAGAGCCCTGGCAGCAACCTCTTTGACATGGGTTGAAGCAACTTCTTACTAGATATGTCTCCTGAGACAAAGGAAACTAAAGGAAAAATAAACTACTGGGACATCATCAAAACAAAAAGCATCTGCACAGTGAAGGAAACAATCAGCAAAATTAAAAGGCAACCTTTGGAATGGGAGAAGACATTTGCAAGTGGCATATCTGATAAAGGGTTAGTATGCAAAATATATAAAGAAGTTATCAAACTCAGCACCCAAAAAATAAATAATCCAGTTAAAAATGGGCAGAAAGGAGGATACCTGAGTGGCTCAGTCAGTTAATTGTCCAACTCCTGGTTTGGGCTCAGGTCATGATCTCACGGTTCGTGAGATCAAGCCCCACATTGGGCTCTGCACTAATAGTGTGGAGTCTGCTTGGGATTCTCTCTCTTCCTCTCTCTTTGCCCCTCCCCCACTCATGCTTTCTCTCTCACATGCAAAATAAATAAATAAACATTAAAAAAATGTAAAAAATAATGGGTAGAAAGGGGCACCTGGATGGCTCAGTTAGTTAAGTGTCCAGCTCTTGATTTTGGAAAAAATGGGCAGAAGACATGAATAGACATTTTTCCAAAGAAGGCATAGAAGTGGCCAACAGATGACAAGATTGTCAACATCAGGGAAATGCAAATCAAAACTATAATGAGATATCACCTTAAAACTGCCAGCTTGGCTAAAATTAACAACATAAGAAACAACAGATTTAGTGAGGAGGCAGAGAAAGGGGAACCCTCTTGCTGTTGGTAGGAATGAAAACTGGTGCAGCCATTCTGAAAAAAACAGTATGAAGGTTCTTCAAAAAGTTAAAAATAGAACTACCCTATGACCCAGCAATTGCACTACTAGGTATTTGATCAAAGATACAAAAATACTGATTCAAATGGATTCATGCACCCTGATATTTGTAGTAGCATGACCAACAATGGCCAAGTGATGGAAAGAACCCAAATGTCCATGGACTGATGAGTGGATAAAGAACATGTGGTATATATATACAATGGAATATTACTCAGTCATCAAAAATGAAATCTTGCCATTTGCCATGACGTGGATGGAGCTGGAGAGTATTATGCTAAGTGAAATGAGAGACAAATACCATGTGATTTCACTCATGTGGAATTTAAGAAACAAAACTTATGAAAACTTATCTCACACCTATTTCTCAGAGAAAGCAAGTTCATAAAATAAATCCACTGCTAATTTTCCCTAATGATTCTTTGTCAGGCTCACTACTATAAGTCAATATATTCGAGCACAGCTCTTATAGATGATCTTATAAAGTCAAAGACCTGTGGAAGATTGAACTATTATATAACATTTTTCAGGCACTGTTAGTTCTAACAGTTCTAACAGTTAATTTTCATAATTCAAAGAAAGATATATACTGAGGAGAAAAGAATAATACCAGTTTATTAGCAAAATATTTTTAGTAATTTCTGCATCCAACGTGGGGTTTGAACTCATGACCCCAAGATCAAGAGTCACATGCTCTACTGACTGAACCAGCTAAGCACTCCTATCAGCAAATGTTTTAAAGTGATTTTATATAATTTAATTTTCATATCAATATAAAATAATTTAACCAAAAAGAAGGCTACAGTACTGCACATACAAAAGATATATTGTGGATTTAGACTCATATCTTTTATCTACAATTCAATTATCAATAGTTTTATTATGGTTATAATATATATTTTAATATACATTGATTATGATCTTCATTCCTTTTTTTTCCTTCCACATAAACATATATTTATTGATCTTTTACTGTCTCACAAAGCCTGGGAATTTAAAAATGAATAAGTCAAAGAATTTGAAGTCTATTAATAGAGGCAAGTAAATGAATAATGTTTAAATATATAAAAATTAATGAAAATTTGATACTGCTAAAGTTAACAGCAAGCAGTATTTCTCCCAAGTCCATATTGTAACATTAAAGTCTCATAATTATCCTCTTTATTTGAGTGACTGCTTTCTTTCCAATAATGGCCCCAATCTTTCTTCAGTACTTCTCAATCAAGATTGATGGAAACTCAATATTAAGTTTTTCTTGCATCATGACAGCAACAAACCCAGATCTGATCTGTGCAAATGTTAACCCCTCCTCAGAAACATTTATGCCAGCCTTGCCTTTACAAAAAGTCTTTCCTACTACCTCTTACCCAGAGGCTCATGGTTTCTCTGGTGAGCAATCTCCCTTGTAGCAAGTTAATAAACCTAACTTTTTGGACTACAGGTTATCCCTGATAGTTTTTATTAGATGAGTTTTATTAATATTGAAATGAAAATGCTTATAAAACACTAGACTTTTTAGCTATGTAATAACATGATTTCTATCTTATATTTTTAACCCTTTTAATATTTTGTATTATAGAGAGCAAGGTTAGTAAGGGCACAAACAATACTTTGAGTGTTTTAAACTCAACTACAAGATCAAAAAGCATGTAAATGTTAGAAAAGGGAGAGCTCTTGAAATTCTCAAAAATAACTACAATAGATAAGGCAAATAACATACTCATCAGGAAATCAAAGCATCCTTTGTAGTTTATAATTCAAATACAAAGTAACTTAAAATACAAGTAACAAATTAAATGTCAAATATATGATTTTGACATGTAAGCAAAAGACTTTTCACCATAAACAAAAATGTTTTTTGCTAATAAAAATATTTTATTTAATATTTAAATGTTTCACTATTTAACCAGATTTTATGAAATATTTGAATTTCAGATAATCTGGTTTCTTACATGGTTGAATAAAAAATGATAGGAGATGTGGAAATAACAGATTTGCAAATGTTTAGAATAGTAATTTTTTCTTCACAAGATTCCCATCATTTTGTGCATTTATATCCATGGTCATTCATTTTTTTTCCAGTAATCTTAGGCACTTATTATAGGTCAAGTATCATGATAAATGCTGATGATACAAATATGGACAATCATTTGATGAGCATTATATAACTTTTATAAAATATTACGTACACACAGGTGATTGAGCAAGTTTTTTGAGGCTTTGGAGAAAGGCTTTGCTACTGGATGATATATGACAATTCCTAGCTATACTACTTAAATGAAGGGAAACATTGACAATGGCAGTACTAAAAATTGCCATGTAACACATGCTTATCCTGTGGTCTGCCCTGTGTTATATAAAGAGAATTTATATGCATTGTATCACTTAATCCTCCTAAGAACACTGTGAGGTAGTTACTTTTATGATGGCCTTTTAAAAATGATGTGGATAATATTTTTATAGGTTAAATATTTGTTCAAAGTTATAAAGAGAAATGGAGTCAGGACTTTAAGTTAGCTATTCTCTAGTATGAGAGCTAGCATGCCTTTTTAATGTTAGCATCAAATTTTTTATACAGCTGATGACAACTAACTAGAAAAAGCTTCACAATGCTGCTTTTGAAAGAATGTGCTAATAGTTGTAAAAGAAGTCAGCTGCTATGCATTTCCTCCTGATCAAGGGGATAAAATCTAAAATGAGAAGAGGATTTTCTACTTGGTGCCAGAAAAGGATAAAAACAATTGCACTCAGATGTAAAGCCTGGAAAAGAGACAGCACAGGGGGATAATGAAGATGTGTTTGTGTGTTATTGGAGGGTTTCTTATGCTCTCCTAAGTGAATTATTAAACAAAACCAAAGAATAAGCTTTGCTAATTTAAAGGAAATTATTTTTCTAGGGCAGCATTTCTGCAGTTGGTTTCTCAGAATTGCATTGAAATGATGATTTGGGGTATGGGAAGAAAAAGAAGGTGAATGGTTCTCTGGCCAAATGCATTTGGAAAATATGATGCACTATTCGATATTCACAAATTCCATTAGCATATTAAAGATTCCAAGAATTTCTGTAATAGGAAAACCTATTTGACTTAAACCAGTATTTATCATCCATTCAATAATTTTTCAAAGAGTTAGTGGTATTAGTTTGCTGCAAAATGTGCTTTGGGAAATGTTGGTTTATGGATACTTAAATATGTTCAGGAATAAGAAATAAATATATAATTCAAATTCTTTTTTACATAAGGAAAAGTTTTAATTTGTTTGCAGTTTCTTAATAAAATGAAACTTTTAAAGAGAATGCTTGAATTTTACATATTTTTACATTAGGTAATAAATGCTTTTGATGAGGGCAAGAGCTCTTAAAAAAGGCATTGGTTTTAGAATAAACAAGAGTAAATGTCCTACGTTCTCTCCTGCTGAGGACAGAAGTCTTGCTATGACAACAACCTACACATATACTTGATTTATAGCCCTGAACATTACTATGCCATTTTATAATAAAAAATGGTAAATTTTATCACAAGTAAACCTATTCCAAGTGATGTAGGAAATGAAGGCTAAAGAAAAAATTAAATTTCCTTACAATATTGACAAGTCTTTGAGACAGGCAGAGTGACCTTCATCTAGGAGCTCAACGGTCTTGATGTTGATACATTGGTAAGGGCAAAAGGCAATCTTAACTTAACATTAAACTGATCTCCAGGATCCTGTAAGTGTCCTTTAACATACAACAATTGCTTTGGAAACTTCCTTTATCTCTACCCCCAAGATATATGTTAGCAATCATCCTCTGAACATATGGCCCACCGATATACATCTGAAAGTTCTCATGACTAAGGTTTTATTAGACAGTAATAAATGACATTTTCCTAACAAGAGCTAGCTTCCTCAAGGTCCTTGCTTCCAAAATTCCTTATAGATTCGTGCTGTTGCTAACCCTTTCACAATCTGAACATATATAATCAGTTACTCCTCACAATTTCAGTGCAGCTCTTGTGGCCCATGAGTCCTGTCTCCACGCTTTACTAAAACCCCTTCTTGCACTGAAGACATCTCAAGAATTCTTTCTAGACCATTCGCTCAGAATCCTAACATTTCTGTATCATTAAGTATTTGTTAGCTTTTAACAAAAATCTAGAAATTCTCAGGGGTGCCTGGGTGGCTCAGTCAGTTAAGTGTCTGACTTCGGCTCAGGTCATGAGCTCACAGTTCGTGGGTTTGAGCCCCGCGTCAGGCTCTGTGCTGACAGCTCAGATCCTGGAGCCTGCTTTGATTCTGTGTCTCCCTCTCTCTCTGACCCATCCCCACTCACGCTCTGTCTCACTCTCTCTCTCAAATAAACATTAATTTTTTTTTTTAAATAGAAATTCTCATTGATATGGATTTTGGATTCCAGTGCATTCCTACATTACATGGTGATTATCTTCATTAGGAACTCCTATGGAAGATAAGATTTCTCTTACAAGGTGCTTCAGGAAAAGTTTACTTTCTTTTCACTGCAGTTCACAAATGAAATGATAGTTAGATGACGTTAAGTCAGGAAAAAACAATGCATGCCTTATAAAAGCATTATTTTCAATAGTTTGAATTCAAATTTAGCTCTATCTTAGGTGAGTAGGCCTTTGTAGTATTCACTTATTTTGCCCTCACTGATAAATATGCATCATAAGATTCATGTAGGGGATTATGATTTTTAAAAAGCAGGTGATTGAATAGTCTTGGATTATTTTTGTTTTTTCTGCTTTTTTCTTTCTTTAGACTTTGGCAGCTCAATGGTTTTCTTTTTTTTAATGCTTTATTTATTTTTGAGAAAGACAGAGACAGAGAGAGTGCGAGCTGGGGAGGGGCAGAGAGAGAGGGAGACAAAGAACCTGAAGCAGGATCCAGGCTCTGAGGTGTCAACACAGAGCCTGACATGAGGCTTGAACTCATGAACCATGAGATCATGACCCAAGCGGTAGTCAGATGCTTAACGTACTGAGCCACCCAGGCGCCCCCTCAGTGGTTTTCTTTTCAACCATGCAAATGATATGGCAGGATTTCTTGTGCCATTTGTTATTCAGATACTGTTTTTTGCTATGTAAAAATTTGGAAAACAACATAATTTCCTTCCAATTTATATATGGGACACTGAGAAATCATTTTAGAATATGACTTTATTTAATCAAAATTACTTAGTTTAGTTACTTAAAGGGTGTTTCTGGGTGCAAACACACACACACACACACACACACACACCACTTACGTATATGTGTGTGTGCACATGTTATATGTTCTATAAATTATATTACATATATGTTTATATTTTATAATATATGTAAAATATGTATATTTGTGTATGTGTATATATGCATATACGCATATATACACATATATGCAAAAAATGTTTGTGTATAAACAAATGCATACATATGCACATATCTTGGTTTAATGTTGGTTTAGTTAACACAGAACCATATTTTTTCCATATCATGATACTCAAGCACATTGTGATGATGAACAATCTTATTTCATCATTGAACTTGTCTCAAGAGTAAGCAATTAAAAATTAACATTAAAAACTCTCACAACACTACTTCAATAAATATGAGACCAAATGTAAACCTACTATATTGTTATTATAAATTCCATTTTCATTGATGAATATTAACTCAAAATCAGTAATATATGTTTTTATAAAGTACCTCCATTTGATTTTACATTTTATTTCATATTGTTTGGGATCATGCACTATTTAAATGAAAACAAAATGAAACATTTTCAATAATTTCTAAACCAAAGGTTGTCTAGAATTTTATAAAGCCAAAAGTTCATTAAAGAATATGTAGATTTCAAGGGCACCTGGGTGGTTCAGTCAGTTAGGCGTTCACTTTCGGCTCAGGTCACGAGGTCACGGTTCCTAAATTTGAGCCCTACATCAGGCTTTCTGCTGTCAGCACAGAGCCCACTTCGGATCCTCTGTCCCCCTGTCTCTCTACCCCTCCCCTGCTCACTCTCTCTCTATCAAAATAAACTTAAAAAAAAGAATATGTAGATTTCAGTAGAACAAATTAAATTTTCTCCAGTATATTTTCTGTTAAAACTAATACGTTACACACTGAAGGGGTAAGGAAGATAAGTAATTTACTAATATCTTTGATCATTGCTACCTTTCACTGACTAGCAGTGAAATATGTTTGTGTAGAAACAAGTAAGCCATGCATAAGGAAACGCTCTCTAAAAATACATAATACCCAAAAGGTGTAGGATGTAATAAAAATTATTTCGTTTCTTATTTGTATACGTGTTTTATTTTTTATGTATTTTGGGTACATCATGTGTGTTATATATCATATATAATATGTATTTTTAAAATATCAATAATAAGGAAAAGCACAACTTGAATGAGAAAAAAACAATCAACTAATGCTAATACTATGATTAATTAAATGTTAGAATTATCTGTTAAGATTTTTAAATTATCCCTGATGCTCTCTTTATTTATGATTATTTATTGGTTCACAAATAATTATAAATTCTTTTAAAACAAATGAAAAATAGAAAAATCTCAGCAAAAAAAGAAAATTACATAAAAGAAGCCAAATAGAAACTGTATAACTGAAAAGTAAAATAATAAGGAAAAAAACCTTGCTGGATGGACTCAATAGTGGAGTGGAGATAACAGAGGATAGAATAAGTGAACTTGAGGACAGGTCAACAGTTTACTGAATCTGAACAACAGAAAAATGATTAGAAGAAATGAACAGAGCCTCTGAGACTTGTAAGGTAATAATAGATTGACATTTATTATCAGCACGCCTGTAAAAGGAGTAAGAGAGTGGGGTTGAACAAATATTCAAAGAAAAAATGACTGAGGTTTTACCAAATCTGGAAAAAAGACATAAACCTATGGATTCAAGAAGTCCAGAGAAATTTGAATAGAATAAATCCAAAGAAATACCCATGAGGATGTATCCTAATTAAACTTATGAATATTAAAAACAAAGAAAACATTTTAAAAATAGCCAGAGAAAAATGACACTTGTGTTTAGAGGAACATCAATTTAAATGAGAGCATATTTCTTATCTGAAATCATAGAGGCCAAAAAGAAGTGGCACATCTCAACATTTTGCTGAAAGAAAGAACTGACAGAAATGCATCACGTATCCAGAGATTAGTCTATAGCAAGACAATGTAGAAGCAGGGAAAACGAGAGGCTGTTATGATAATGTAGGAGGTAAATGATGATAAACCTAGAAGTCAGGTTTCTAGACTAGAAAGTCTAGAGTGCTGTTGCTTTTACTCTGAATCAAGTTTTATATACTCATTTGTTAGAATTCATTAGGGAATAGACATAAATTTGTATCTATTATTAACATTTTAACTGTAAACACATAATTAAGGAAAAATCAGAATAGAAGTAGTGACAAAAATATGTGACATATATTTAAAAACAAGAACATAATTTAAGATTAAAAGGATTTTCCTAGAAGCCTAAATAATGGCACAGGAAAGAAGTCATTAGAGGTTATTCAACCAAAATTAGGAGTAATCATGCCAAAATTGGAGCTAGTAGAAAATACTCTAAATCTCATATATTTAGGGAAGGCAGTGCTGAAACTGAGATTTTTTTTCCTAACCAGTGTAAAAAAATAAAATTTGAATTAGCAGTCACTTTCTATTTACCTGCAAGGAAAAATGTATTGATATTTAGTGATCTCATCATTTGAAAGAATTAAAGACTGAATTCATGAATTGATTTTTCTTCTGTAAATTTATAGAGAAACATAAGCTCCATGTGGATACAGCAGTCTAAAACACTATCGGGATTGTGTATGATTTAGTTTAAAGATGAAAAAGAAATCATTTGATTCCATTTTTTATTTTTTATTTCATTTTTTTTATTTTTTAATTGTTTTTAACGTTTATTTTTGAGACAGAGAGAGACAGGGCATGAATGGGGGAGGGTCAGAGAGAGGGAGACACAGAATCTGAAACAGGCTCCAGGCTCTGAGCTGTCAGCACAGTGCCCGACGCGGAGCTTGAACTCACGGACCGCGAGATCATGACCTGAGCTGAAGTGGCCGCTTAACCGACTGAGCCACCCAGGCGCCCCTGATTCCATTTTTTAAATGAGTAATATGTACTTGCACCTTACGTGGTTAAGCTAATTTTGCAAAACATCCCTGCTTTAATTCATCAGTTTAAGCTCTTAATTTCTGCCTTTGACTTTTCTAAGATGATATACATATATTCTGAGTTTTTAGAATTAAAAAATTATAATGATTGGGGGAAGAATTACATATGTAGATCATACAATTATACTATCCTGATGGGTGGGAGTGAGACTTAACCTTCATTTACAGAGAAGACAATAAGGAAAACTGTATAGACTATTTCCTTAGACTTTGGGGGATGAATTTTTGCAAGGATATTTATGATACAAAGTTTTTAGAAGCTCATTGTTAAGCTAACTGGTAAAAAGAATAATTAAATGTCAATCAAGCCTTTGAGTCTATTTCAAGTTATAGTCAGCAACAAGAAGAATATATCATCATTTTTTAATGATCAATATATATATATTATATATCAATTATATAGCCATCTCAAAAAAGTATTTGTAATTTGTGAAGTTTACCACATTAAATTATCTTTATAGCATCCTGATGGAGTTTAGATGAAAATGTTATCTAAAGTAATTGAAGTGTGGGGTTCCTGGGTGGCTCAGTTGGTTAAACATCTGACTCTTGGTTTCAGTTCAGGTCACGATCTCATGGTTTGTGGGTTTATGTCAGGCTCCACACCTACAGGGCAGAGCCTGCTTAGGATTCTCTCTCTCCCTCTCCCTCTCTGCCCCTCCCCTGCTCATTCTCTCTTTCTCTGTCTCTCTTTCTAAATAAGTAAACTTTAAAAAAATAAAATAAATAATTGAAGTGCATTAAGAATAATTGAATTATTCAATGATACATATTTTAAAAGAAAACTATTTACTAAATATTCACATGCTTTATTCACATGATTATTTCCCTCAGTAATTTAGTTTTTTTTCTTTACTACTTTCCTGGGTTCTGAAAATCTTTAATGGGACTTTCACATTGATATGTGAGCTGGGAATTCTCTCTACCTGGAAGCCTTGAAACCACTGACTGATTACACAACAAGTTTAACACTGATGAAGAACAACCATTTTCAAGTTTGTATTTTGCTTCTTTTTGTTGCTGTAAAACACAAACTTTTTATTCAAATGAATGCCTTTTAAAAATTGCTTAGCATTTATTGGGGCACCAGGGTGGCCAGTTGATTAAGTGTCTGAATTTGGCTCAGGTCATGATCTCATGGTTCACGAGTTCAAGCCCCGCATTGGGCTCTGTGCTGATAGCTCGGATGGAGCCTGCTTCAGATTCTGTGTCTTCCTCTTTCCGTGCCCCTCCCCCTGATAGAACTCAGTCTCTCTGTCTCTCTCAAAAATGAATAAAGAGGGGCGCCTGGGTGGCGCAGTCGGTTAAGCGTCCGACTTCAGCCAGGTCACGATCTCGCGGTCCGTGAGTTCGAGCCCCGCGTCAGGCTCTGGGCTGATGGCTCGGAGCCTGGAGCCTGTTTCCGATTCTGTGTCTCCCTCTCTCTCTGCCCCTCCCCCGTTCATGCTCTGTCTCTTTCTGTCCCAAAAATAAATAAAAAATGTTAAAAAAAAAATGAATAAAGATATTAAAATTTTTTTAATTGCTTTGCATTTGTATATTTGAAATATATATTTCAAATACTATATATATATATATATATATATGTTTATATATACTATATTTACTATATATATTCCAATTGCTATGAACACATTTTGGAAGTATATATAGAAATATTTAGTTATATATGCAATTCACTAGACATCTAACAGATTCCAATAAAGCCCTGAATTAAGATACTCTATGTTAATCCAAATTTGTTCTAAAGGATTCTCTTTTGGTTTTGGCGTTTACCAGTTCAGTATTCAAATGGGGACAGGCTAGAGTGGGTAGGGATTAGGGACTGGGATTAGGAAATAATAGTGTCCTGGTACATCAGTTGTGTATGTCACTATCTTTACTTTTTGCTTCATGTGAGATTATTTACTGAATGAAAAATAAGTTTTTCATTAATAATACAACCTAGTGTTTCATGCAACTCAATATGTCATCACACTATAGTTCTTTTAGTGCTTTTTATATAACTTTGTTTTCTCTGAGAAAATAAAAATATTTTATAAACTGATTTTTTATTATTGATTATCTTATATAAAAACTGAGTCCTAGAGTCCCAAAGTACTAAGAATAAAGAAATAATGTTCTAGACTTATTTGATAAAATGTCCACTGATATTTGTTTCATTTAATTATATTTGTTATATGTGGAAGAAAGAACATGTTGATGTGACCTTATTACGTTTATAATCCAATATGTCATCTTTTCATTCCATAGGAAAGAGTCAGAAAAATAAGGGTGAAACAAGTTAATCAGTCAGTTTGTAGTTATAAGGGCTTGAATGCTAATAGCATGTACTATATTCAGTTTTGTAGATTAATGACAAATTTGGCACTAATATTGCCCTGATGTCTAGATTTTTGTTTTATTATTGGCAATCTTGGATAAATTATTTTCTAAATCCCATATAATTTTCCCAAAAGGAGCATGCAAGCTCCATGTGCTATCCATCTTTCCTAACCTTAAAGGAATAAAGAGAAAGGTAAATTATGCTAGCTTTTAAAATAATATTCAAGAATCATCAAGTCTATTCACTTTACATTACAATGGCCTCAGCCACATGTTAAAGTGACATATTCTTACACTAGTAGATAAAGTTTTTTTCTTATGAATTTGTAGTACAATGCAGAAAATAGTCACAATGTTGCAACTGGACCTTTTACCGAATAACAGGAAACACATTAAAGGGAAACTATTAACTTTATTCTCAGAAATCAAATCACATTCTACCTTAGTTCTAGACATTTATAGGCTAAGGGTCTTTTATGGTGCTGGAATATAGGCATGCTGTCCCTCAGCATCAGTGTTTTTCAACATTAGTGCATTTTTCTTTGTCTCCTTTTCCCAAACTTTTTTATGGCAAGAGAATGACTTATGACTTTAAGTAATACACTCCAGAATGAAATGATATATTTCAATTTATATTATTCACTTTGGCATATAGATATCTAAAATACTATCAGGCACTAAAATATTAATTTGCCTGCTATTTTCTCTGAGGGGAAAATTAAGTATTAAGTCCATTGATACAAACAAATATGCTGCAAAAACTACATGTTAAAAGTAGAGGATGATCATGTCCAGTACCTTACTCAAATTCTAGATATTTTGAATGTTTTCCTCACACAGGTGAAAGTAGAACATCAAAATAGGTGTAAGAAAACAGAAATTAGATGGTAATAGCCAAAGAGACACAAAAAAAGAAATAATGTTTTTTTATATCATTAATTACAATTTAAAAATTGTACAGTTGTACAATTAAAAAAACATTATTTGTATTTGTATTTTTAATTAAAAAAATTTTTTTAAGTGTATTTTGAGAGAGACAGAGACAGCACAAGTGGGAGAGGAGTGGAGAGAGAGGGAGAGAGAGAATCCAAAGCAGACTCCTTGTTGCCATCACAGAGCCTGACATGGGCCTTGAACACACAAAACCAAGGGATCATGACCTGAGCCAAAACCAAGAGATGGACACTTAACTGACTGAGCCACACAGGTGCCGCCGCCCATTATTTGTATTTTTAAATATTGTTTTTAATAAGAAACATTTGAATGTTTTTTAATAGATTAGTTTATCATTAAATCAATTTTCTGATCAATTTTAGTGTGAATCTATTCATACATAAGGTTATTTATGCAAATATGCTTATTTTAAATATGAAGCCATCAAACAGTCTACTAGTGAAGGCCAAAGAATTGAAATTAGTTATTCTAAAGAATTTAATAATTTAAAATGTGTTTTATATTGCTCATATTTTTGAGTTTAGAGTATTGTGTTCTTATATGTGGATTTCTATTTCTATTTCGATTGCTTCTGTGACAACTTACCAAAAGTTCATTTGCTTAAAACAACATAAATGTATTATCTTGGTGTCAGGTCAGAAGTCCAACAACATAGAATCTCTGTGACCCTATTTCCATAATTATGTATTTTTCTGACTCTTCTGCCTCCCTCATCATGTACATATGTTATGATCTAGTAATTCCACATATGATATGTATCTGATAAGAAATCGGTTCATCTTCAAAGAACCTCTGTAACAATACTCAAAACATTAAAAAATGCCAAAATTCCTTTTATTTATTAAGTTTTCTCCAAATTGCTTTTAGCAGCTGTAATTGATAATCAACTTGTGATGTGTTCTATCAATGACATTTTATAAAGCAATTAGAATTAATGAACAGCAACTTTACATCACAACATGGCTTGATTTTGTAAACATAGTGTTGATACTTAAGCATGCAAAGAATTCATAAGTTTATCATAAAAGAAAAACTGAATAAATAGAGACGTATATAGCCATTTTGAAGAACAATCTGGAAAAACACAATGAAAGTAAATGTGTTACTTTTTAGTATATATTCCAAATTAACTCTGCCATATGAAGTCCAGAAAATATATTTTAAGGAGTGTTCCTTGTATGTCTGTTTGAAGGAGCAGAAATATGCTCCTACATGAAAGAGAGTACTTTAAATAGAAATAAAAAATGAGACTTATATACAAGGTTATCTATGTACATTTTTCACATAAACATATAGAAGATGACTTGAGTAGATGTAATTTAGCAAAGAGTGAAGAGTAGAACATGATGAGGGTACTGGGACAAACAAAATATTAACAGTAAGGATAAGTATAATAAAAGTACATAAATATAAAGTTTTGCTCAGATTTATTACACTACCATGCCATAAACAAACAAGCAGAAAACATTAAGCAAAAAGGAAAACACAGAGAAACTATTTCATAAGGTGATAATATGTGTTGGTTAAAGCACTCTTCATGGTATCAAATACAATAAATGCCTTTATAGGATTAACTTGTGAGGATTACAATTTTAAAAATACATTTAATCCATCAATATGTTGAAGTATAATTGCAAACTTCCCAATGTGTTCTGCATACCCTTCATCGGATTGATGCTTGTTAGATGCTAGGACTTGGACATGTGGCTAGGACTTGGCTGTGACTCAAACCTCAGCCTTGCCTGCCTGTTTATCTGAGAAAGGGATTTGTGAAGGACCCAAGTAAGCACATGCAAGGGCAAAGACAAACGCTGGAAATTGAACAGAAAAATAATTCTAACAGCAGAAGTATAGATTCTTCAACCCATCTCTAAAGATCCAGACAATATTAAATTTTGAAAAGTATTTATTTTATTTTGAGAAAGAAAAAGAATAGGACAGTTATCATCCGGTCTCTGTAGGGAAAGATCCATAATAAAAGAATAAACAAAGAGGTTCAAATGCTTTTCAATGTAGAACATAGACTGAAAATCTGTGAAATTACAGTTACAGAACGTTATTTAACACGATGGTGTTGATGTAGTAATATTTCTGACACAAGTCACAATGTAAAGGTGGGAATCTTAGCCAGGGTAAGATGATATATTCAATTTAAGAGAATTCTTACAAAGGGTTTCATAATGGGACTATATATAATAAAACTGGGGAAAAAACATTGAACCTTAAATGGCAAGAGATTTTTTTTCAAAATTAAAATAATAAATTTAATTACTTAAGTAATTTCTGAGTTCTGTTTTCTAGTTGAAATCAAGAGACTCAGCTGATAGGTTCCTGGACACAAATGTTAATCCATAAAAAAAGGAAGGTTTCTTTTTTGGTTGTCCCATATTGGCAGCGTAGAGGTTGTACGAGAAATTGTCTCAAGGTCCATTTTTACCTATGTTATTGGTCAGGAGAAAGTAATTTACTTCATGTACAGAATAAACTTTTCAAAGCATGGAGAGAATTACATAGTTTCCTGTACTTTTTAAAGTAATCATTGAAAACTCCAAAAATTAAAGTCTATAGCATACTTCACCTTTATACATTAAAATGCATGTATATAAATACTTGAATAAAGAAAAAGAAAAGTGTGAGGCAGCACTCTTTGGTGGTGCTCTACAGACTAAATAAAGGCTAGAGATGCAGTAAATGCTGAGAAAAAAATTGGTAGGAATCAGCATATCTCTAGATGCACAACAAACTATTTTTACTACTATGACATGGTGACTGGAAAATCTCATGTAACACTCTTCTAGATTCTTTTTTTTTCAACATTTTATTTTGAAATAATTTCAGACTTACAGAGACAGATACAGAATTGCTCAAAGAATGCCTATAAATCCTTCACAGGTTATATTAATTATCTAAATATTGTTTATCAGCCCCAGGATTTAGCACCTTAAAACAGTGAACGTTTATTTTCTCACTTAGTGTCTAAGTGTCAGGAATCTGGAAGCACTTTAGCTGAATGCTTCTGGTTTAGAATATTTCATGAGAGTATAGTCAAGTTGTTGACTGGGGCTGCAGTGATCAGAGGGTATTGGAAAATCTTTCAAATACTCATGGCTGTTGATGAAACTCTTAGTTCCTTGACTCAGACTCAACAAGTGAATTTCTTTATATGGATGCTCATATAGCCTGGCAGTTGGCTTTCCAGAGAGTGAGGAAGGAAGGGAAAGAAAGCTAAAGTGAGATAAATGCCTTTAATGACATAATCTCAGATTTATGCTCCACCATTTATGTCTTACTGATTTTGATAGAAGTACATTACTAAATCTAGCCCAAAACCAAAGGAAGAAGAATTTCCCTTCACTTCTTGAAGGAAGAAGTATCGAAGTGTGCACAAATATTTAAAACCACCAACTCAGATTACCCAAGTGTTAACATTTTATCCCATTTGCAATATCATTCTCTCTACCTCTCTTATTCACATTTTTGGAGGGACACTTTTGAAAGTAAGTTATAGACATGATGCCCCCTTATTCCTAAAACCTTTAGTGTATATTAAAAACTAACATATTCTTGTATATAGCTATTGTGTAATTTTTTAAATTTATAAATCTATTGTGTAACAGATACAATACTAGTGTCTAGTATACAGACTTTATTCAAGTTTTCCATTTGTCCCACTAATGTCCTGTTTTAAAAGAAAAAATAAATAGCCTGGTCTTGGATCAGTCTAGGATTACTCATTGCATTTAATTGTCACAGGTTTTTTTTTTTCTCTTTTCTCTCTTTTTTTTATTTCTCTCCCTTCCTCCTTCCCACCCATTCTCCCTTCCTTTTTTCTTTCCATTTTATTATCATTTGCTATCTTTTAAACTAAAACAGTACATACATTAGGCTTTCTTGTTTTTCAAGCCCTTGACTCTGAAAAGTAAAGAACATTTGTATTTTTCTTCACTATTGGTTTGTCTAAATAATCCTCATGATTTGATTCCAATGATGTGTATTCTTTGACAGAAATACCATGTGTATGAATTATGTGTGCTCCCCAGAGCATTATATTAGAAGTTACATGTCTATCTCTCTTGTTATTGAGACCTTAATTTTGATCACTTGGTTAAAGTGATCCTTGCCAAATTTCTCTAACGTTACTGTCTTTCCCTGTGTAGGTAGTAAATATCTTTGCCCATCAAAATTTCATTTCATTGTGATAATTTTTGCTTGAAGAGTATTATTACTCTGATGGATGTCAAATAGTATTTGACCGTATACCCTTAGGCTAAATATTAAAAAATAAGAACAATATTGAACTCTAGTTAGTCCATTTATTTTCATGGTGGTATGAATAAGCAATTCTGAAACTATGAACATTCTAAGATTGAGAAAACAAGTAAAAATATAATCTATGAGAGGATCCATACTTCTTATTTCAGAGGAAAGAATTACAAATACAGAAAGAAGATTAAATGTATCCTCTGTGTGTGCGCATGCACACACACACACACACACACACACACACACACACACATATACATGTATTTCTTGACGATTTTGCTTAGAGGGTCTCTGAAAATCAGTGATATCCCAGTAGCTAGGAGTATATTTAGCATCCAGAATGCATATTTGAATTCTAACCAACTAAAAGTAGGCAAATTGCTTGGCAAAATTGCTGATTTCAGGGCTTGTGCTGAAAGAGTTTGAAATATTTTGCTATGCCAGAAATAGGGAAATGCTCAAAGAATGATGGAGGCATGGTAGAAGGACACAGTAGCCAGCTTTCAGGGTCTCCCATTGACTAATTTATGAGTACTTTGAATGTTAAAATATATATTGATAGTTACATATTATACCACAAAATAATTTAAGAACTTTTGAATAAATGTAAAGAAGGGAAAGCTCTCTCTTACAACACACTGAGAGCCAATAAATGTAAAAGTAGTGAGGGAATTAGAAAACAGTTTCATATTTTGATAAAACCCACTAAATGTTCTTGCTAAGTTAAACAGTCTGACAATTTGTGTTCAATTGATCTGCTAATGATTGATTAATCTGGGGTCTGGTTTGTGTATAAATTGGCTTCAGATATTGTATAATGTCCAGCTTGGTAGTTTTCTCCCACAATTATTAACCATGTGTGAACATGAGTAAAATTGATAGGATTAAAGGGATAATCTTTAGTCATTATAAATTGTTTTATTGTATTTAACTCTCAAACTCATACATAACATAACATAAATAATACATTATTAATACTAATGCTAATATATACTAAATAACACTGTCATTAATAACACATTGCTTGAAAAATATCTTATATCAGTGCCCTCATCCTATATATAAGAGCCTCAATCTAGATAAGAGCTACAATTCTCATTCCACTTAAAATAGGACATCTGATAAGTGCTGCTATTTCTTTAGTGACAATTTTATCTCTGAAGAGGGAGCAAAAGGTAAGGGAACTGGTCCTGTGAACAATTATCGCAAAAAAAGGAAGTGCTGGTTGGTGACGTGAAAGTGATGGAAACAGAGATACTAATCATATCATTAAACTGTCTGAAATAGTTGTGAAAGGTAGTACTCGTCATTGTCAGGAGAAGGAACATTGTAAAATTTTAAGAAAAAAATTCAAATTTACCCCCTCATAGAAAATTTATATTACTGAAAATATGAATTTATGACAGTTTGTCCTAAATGTCAAATTTCCCAGTACTTGCAAGACAGTCTGAAGCTCTTAGCCAGACACTTCAAACATCTAATAGAATGGTCTGGCCAAATATTTTACTTGTTTCTCTCAAGTACCTACCCCAGTGCCCCATTCAATTTCAATGAACACCCATACACGCCATCACCGCCACCACCTCAGTATACACATACATGTATACCCATACACAAAATTAATAAATATCTGTCCTTGCCTTGTGTATTTTCAATTTTCTAAATATATTCTGTGAAATCTCTGTTCCTTTGGAAATTTCCTCTGCCTGGCCTGGTTTCCTACTCCAACCTACGTGTTTGGCAAATCCAGTATTTCTTTCAAGACTTCTAATATTTTTGTCTCTATGCAATCTTTTTTTTTTTTTTTTAATGATTATGTATTCTGAGAGAGGAGAGAGAGAGCGCAGCGTAGGGAGAGTGTGCGAGAGAATCCCGTGTCCCAGAGTCTGAGGTGGGGCTTAATCCCAGGAACATTTAGATCATGACTTGAGCGGAAATCAAGAGTCTGATTCTCAACCAACTGAGCCATCCCAGGCCCCTCAGTGTAGTCTTTTTTGTCTTCTAAGTTCCGATTAGTCTGCATATTCCTTGTTCTCATTAGTTTCTCTATACCTTCCTTAATATGTATCTAAGAATTTTTAAAAACTTTATATAGTCTATATTAGATGTTATTTTGTGAGCTCCTTAACATTAAAGGCTGTGACTTTGTTCTCCTTTGTCTTGGTGACATTCACACTGTATGGATCAGACTCAATACATGTTTGTGAGAATCAAAATTCATACCGTGACCATATAGTCACTAAAATGCAACATGCACTAAGACATAGAATAGTGCCTAGCATTTAGTAATTTATTGGTAAACACTATTTCAATAAATATATGTTGAAAATTTAGAGGTATTATCAGTGATGGAAAAGAGAGGTAAACATCAGCGCAGACCATTAGACTTCTACATAGTATGTTCTAGTGAGCTCAGATTTTAAAAGGCGAAGATCAGAAGATGTAAAGGAAGGAGCAGCTAAGTGGGATAGAAAGAAAAGTGTGGTTACATCAAACTGTATGAGTTTTGACAGGAATTCTAATGCTAAAGAACCCAAAATATAGATAGTAAGAACAGATTTCCAGGTAAAGAACTAATATGTTTGTTATTTGTTTCATTGTCAGGACAGACATTGAAATGGAAACTTCAGTTTAACTTGACTTGACGGCAAGAAATAGTGGAGATAAAGAATAAGACAGAGCGCTATTTAAATACATAATGGTTCAGAATTTTCCAGAACTGCTGATAGATATCAAGAAATGATATGAACAGCAAAATATTCTAAATTCACCTCGTAATACACCTACATACTGAAATACACCTAGGTATTCCATAGTAAAGCTGCTGAAAATCAAAGACAGAGACTGTCTTAAAGGGACTATGAAGGATGAGAACATAAGCTTCAGAGTAGCACCATTAATACTGATGGATTATTTCTCAAACTGAACTATTGAAACCAAAAATAGAATGATAGCTTCAAACGGGGAAAGAAAATAACTGCCACAATCACCTTCTATATAGAACAAAAATTACCCTTCATTAATTAGGCAAAATAGAGACTGTTTTAAGCCAACCAACATTTTTAAAAAAATTATTACCAGTTAACCCACATTAAAGGAAATATTTTTTTACAAAGCACTATCCCCTTTTAATTATTATCTCATTAAGTCAAACTGGGAAGCTAGTAGGACAAGGACAGTTGTCTCCAGAAACTGAGACATAAAATGTCAGAAATTTCAAAGTAGGAGTCACATCTCCCAAAACAGAGTGCCTTGCCTTTTTTTTCTTTATTATTCTTTGTTGAATTATTTTTTTTCAATATATGAAATTTATTGTCAAATTGGTTTCCATACAACATCCAGTGCTCATCCCAAAAGGTGCCCTCCTCAATACCCATCACCCACCCTCCCCTCCCTCCCACCCCCCATCAACACTCAGTTTGTTCTCAGTTTTTAAGAGTCTCTTATACTTTGGCTCTCTCCCACTCTAACCTCTTTTTTTTTTTTCCTTCCCCTCCCCCATGGGTTTCTGTTAAGTTTCTCAGGATCCACCTAAGAGTGAAAACATATGGTATCTGTCTTTCTCTGTATGGCTTATTTCACTTAGCATCACACTCTCCAGTTCCATCCACGTTGCTACAAAGGGCCATATTTCATTCTTTCTCATTGCCACGTAGTACTCCATTGTGTATATGAACCACAATTTCTTTATCCATTCATCAGTTGATGGACATTTAGGCTCTTTCCATAATTTGGCTATTGTTGAGAGTGCTGCTATAAACATTGGGGTACAAGTGCCCCTATGCATCAGTACTCCTGTATCCCTTGGGTAAATTCCTAGCAGTGCTATTGCTGGGTCATAGGGTAGGTCTATCACATTAAGGGAAATATTAAAGGGCAGTTGCAGAAACGGTACTTACAGATGAAAACATGTATTTAGAAAGTGATAAAGAGAATGGAATTAAAAAGTAAATTCAAATAACATAATATTATATGCAGTTTAAAATACATAAAGTGCTAAGATTTAGGAAAATAATTGCATAAAATATGGGAAAGTATTAAATGGAGTTGAAAGTTTTAATACACATTTGTACATGATGTAGGCAAAGTACTCATATACGTTAGACTTGATGAATCAAAGGTGCATGTGGCTGTAAAAATAGTTTACAAAGAGGGAAAATAAAATGCTATATTAGAAAATACGTAAATGGCAAGAAAGGAGAAATACAGGAAGAACAGTTGGGGAAATAGAAACAAATAGTAAGATAGCAGAGGTATACCTAATTACATTAGTAATTACATAAAATGTAATTGAACTAAAACACTCCAATTAAAAATTAAATGTTCAGAAAAAGGTTGACCTAAATTTATGTTGTTTATAAGAACGCATATAAATTGAAAATAAAAGTATAGAAAAGGTATATTATGCAAAGATTACTCAAAAGAAAGCTGTCCAAAAATTAATTTTTAAAAATATTCTTTTAGTAATAAAAGTAAATTTACTGCTACATACAATAGCATGGGCGAATCTCAGATATATAATATTAACTTATAGAATGTATAGGTCCATTCATATGCCCTTCAATAACAGGCATAGTTAACTATAGCGATAGAAATCAGGATACTGGTTGATGGTGAAGATGAGGATGATAGGGATTGAAAAGGAGAATATGGGGCATCCTTATTGCTGGTGATGACTTCTTTCTCATTCTGAGGGGTAATTCCACAGGTATGTTCCCATTGTGCTAATGCAGTAAGCTATACATTTATGAATTATATTGCTTCATATATATCATACTTCACTAAAAGAGTGTTTTTTTAAAAAGTAAGTTGGTATGAAATTCATAAAGAATTTTAAAATGGTTAGTTTCTTAAATATAACATAATGCCAGAAGTAATGCTAATAAATCACACAAAATGCGTGTTATAGGAGTCTATATATTTGTGGAAGGGCAAATATTGGCAAAATTGCCTGGCAAAAATTGGCTTAAAACTTTTTAGCAACCAAAATTAAACATGCTAGTTGTACAGTGTTCGTGAATTGAAGACAAACTGTGGATCAGAATAGTACAAATATTACTGGTACAGAGACCACAGAGGGAATTCTTATTCATCTTCAAAAAAAGAAGAATGTATAATGTGCTGAACATCATCTTTAACAATAATTTTAGAGTAAATATAGGGATGAGTTTCAAAAGACTTCAAGTGTGATTCATTAAAATAGTGTATGGAAGGGATTTTGGGGGATTGGTTTTAAGCTACATCCTATGATAAAAAGGTTTTAAAATAGGCCTATTTGGGTTATTTAGAGATTTCCATATGTCACTAGAAAGAATTAAACATAATATTTCTTTTAACTCAACTTATATCAGTCAACTCTGTCAAGGTCACATTCCCTAACAAGTACTTGGAACACAGCTCTTCTGTACTGCCAGTTTGTGCAGGGCCATATGCCGCAACAATCAGGGAAACAGAAGGTAAGATTAACATCCCCTGTGAAATGTGAGGAGCCTGACAAGGACAGGTACCTGACCAGAGGCCGTGGTGTATTCACACAGAGGTGGACCAGCATAGCTCCTGCTAAGCTTCTCCCCATGAAATAAAAGCTTAGGGTGTCTTCCAGCATATATATGAATAGCTAATAATGTCCACAAAGTTCTGTGGAATATAAGGTGATTGCAAAAGTTTGATCTCGAAATGTTTCTATAAATGAAATACCTCCCGTATTATCTCCTTCTCCCGCTCTTCTACCACCATCACAGTATCAATAACCCCTAATAAACATTTACTATTTTATTCACCCTGATAAGAGCTTGCATACATTATCCACTTGGTACCTTAAATAGTCTAATAGTAATGACAATGATAATAGTTACTGGATATTGACTACTAGATACTGACTCGTGTGCTAGACACTATATAAAGATCTGTACAGAATTATCTAATTTAATTCTCCCAACATTCTAAGAATTACCTTAATAGTATTATGCCTGTTGTATACATGAAGAAAATTAAAGTATGGGGAAGTTAATAATCATACAGAAAATGAAGTTCAAAAACTAAGGTATAAACCCAGGTCCATATGATTAAATTTGCCATTTAGATTGAAGGTATTGCTGTTATATTTTAATTGTTGAGAAAACTTAAGTTTAAAAAGGTAGCATAAATAAGCCAAAGTCACGTACATTAAAAAGCATGTAGGGTAGAATTATAGTCAGTTCTACTCGACCTGAAAAGCTTGACATAAAGTACATGTTTATTTCATTACAACAAACCAAATGTTTTCATACTAAAGCCAATTATATATTATACCACTGATGGTTCTTCTCTCTCACTGATGGTGCACTACTTATGCAGTACATAGTACTCACTCAGTACTGTGCAGTTTCGGGATCTCTTTTGTACTGTATAATAATTCTCTGCATATATTCTTCTATTTATGACTTTCATAAGAGGTATATTTTCTCACTATTACCGTTTTACAGATAAGAATACTGAAGCTTAGAGAAATTAAATAACTTGGCCATGATCGCAAGGCTAGAGATTCAGGTCTAAAGAGTCCAGAATACAAGATAATTGACAAAATTAAGCAACCTGATTGAAAAAACAAAACAAAACAATATGTAATCAGGTAGGGAACACAAGAATAATTATAAATGTCCCAGCAAACATATATCAAAAAGTGAGACTCAAAATAATCAAAGAAATGAAAATCAGATATCAATTGTTGCTTTTCAATTCTCAGTTTGGTGGAGATGCAGAAGATTAATCATTTCCAGTATGGCACATGGTATGGAAATGTACCCATTTTATACCACCACAGGCAGTTTGACAACATATATACAATCGTATAATACTATGCAGTTTCTTTGACTTAGTAATTATCCTAAGGAATTGATATGAGGTATATATATATGAGAATTTCCGTGACTATATTAATCATTATAACAAACATAATAAAACAGCAGAATTTGGCCTTCAAGGAGGTACCGATTAAAGAGAGCTTAGCCCAAATAACTTAGTTATTATTAAAGTTACTTATATACATTTTTAAATAAATTGAAAAGACAGACCAATATATTAATAGTATATATGTTGTATCACAGCACTGTATTAGTTTCCTCGGGCTACTCTAACTAATTACCACAAAATGGGTTGTTTACAAAAGAAAAAGTCGTTCTCTCATGGTCCTAGAGG
Source organism: Panthera leo (assembly GCF_018350215.1). Classification (NCBI taxonomy): domain Eukaryota; kingdom Metazoa; phylum Chordata; class Mammalia; order Carnivora; family Felidae; genus Panthera; species Panthera leo. Next base: position 173,948,113 of record NC_056686.1, read on the forward strand.
CTAAAAGTCTAAAATTAAGGTTTTGGCAGGGTCATGCTTCCTCTGAAGACTGTAAGGAAGGATCCTCCCTTGCCTTTTCCTAGCTTTAGGTGGTTGCCAGCAACACTTGCTTTTCCTTAGTGTATAGGTGCATCCCTCTGCTCTCTGGGTCCATTGTCACATGGCATTCTTCTGGTGTTTCTCTGTGTCACTGAATATCTCTTTATGAGGATAAAAGACACTGCATTTAGGGCCCACCCTAATCCAGTATGACCTCATCTTACCTGACTATTTCTACAAAGAAATTGTTTCCAAATAGGATCACATTCACAGGTACCTGGAGTTAGGACTTTAGGATATCTTTTTTGGAGGAAACAATTCAACCCAAATGGACAATTTAATAATTAAATATTACATTAGTAATCCTAAAAAGGAATTTACTTTTTTTAAAAAAATTAAGTTTCTTTATTTGAGAGAGAAGAGACAGTGCAATAGGGGAGAGGCAGAGAGACAGAGAAAGAGGGAGAGAGAGGATCCCAAGCAGGCTCCACACCAATGTGGGGCTCAAACTCTCAAAACTGTGAGATCATGACCAAGCTAAAACCAAGAGTTGGACGCTTGACCTACTGAGCCACACAGGTAGGTGCCACAGGAATTTATTTGTTAAAAAATTACTTTAAAGGGTGTACATAAATAACAATAATAATTAATATATTATCTGGAAATTAAGTTTTTACAAATTAATTTTTTCACCCCAAATATATTACCTCAACCAAATGGTGGTTTGGAGTGGATCTGGCATTTATGAAGGAGTAGAACATTTTGATTCCTTTTCCTGTGGAGATTGAATTACGTATTCCAGTAACGGTTTCATAATTAACTAGTATATGACCAGAGGATTTTGTCGGTCACTTAGCAAAAATGGTCAACATGAGCTTACTGATAAAAGTTGTCTTTATTTCATGAGCCTTTTGAGAACATAAAAACAATCTTTTCAAAGAACTAAAAATATTCATAGAAAGAACTCTGCTAATTCAATTTAGTTTTTACCCCAGTGAAAAGAAATAGGTAGGAACAAGGGAGCTTCAGTGTTTCCTACACACAACCCAAAATAATTTACACTGTTCTCCCTAATTTTTTAAATGTCATTATGCCTTTTTTCCAGTTTTATTGAGATATACTGGCATTTAACATTGCATATATTTAAGATAAACAACATGATGATTTGATACATATATCATGAAATGATTACAACAATAGGGTTAGTTAACACCTCACATAATTACCTTTTTGTGTGTGCGTGGTAAGATCTACTTTCTTAGCAAATTTAACTATAATGAAAAAGCCGAAGAAATTGAAATACCACTTCAAAAACCTGTGTTATTCACCTATGAAACTAAAACTGAGGATTTTGAAATACCTGCTTGCTTTCAACTCAATTCTCTTAGTGCGGTTGCATGATGATTTCTCAAGTGGTTATAACCGTTACCCAAAACTCAAACACTATGTTCTAATGGTTGATATGCAGTTTCCCAGCTGGTATGTGATAAATAAAAGATTACTGTCCTTGGCCATTGCTGCTTTTACAAGCCTGCTGCCCACAAATACCAAAACCTACCATAAAAGTTATGTGTGTTACTGATAATTAAGATACATCAAATATTCCCTTTCATTATGTTCTGTGAATTTGGGAACTTTGAGAAATTTTAATGGTATCAGCAATTTGTATCTATTTTAGGAGGGAAAATAAGCTGCTTATTATTAAAATTAAAGTTTTCATTCAACAAAGTATGATATATTAATTACTGTATTAGATTCTAAATGTAGGCAGGTGAGAATACATGGTTTCTGCCCTCACATACTCACTGCGTGGTAAAGAGCAAAAATATGCGAAAGTATTGTATATATGCTTATTGCTCATATGAAAGATAAATAAAATATGTCAGGAGATAATAAAGTGAAGAGGAATAAATCCTGTTTGAGGTATGCAAAGATTCTTCAAAAAAATAGACTTTGGGTCTGAACTTTTAATGATACATAAAATATCTTCTGGAGACACCTGAGCAGTTTTGTCGATTAAGGGTCAGACTCTTGATTTCAGCTCAGGTCGTGGTCTCACAGTCCTGAGAGTCCTGAGATGGAGCCCTGAGTTGGGCTCCATGCTTGCCGGACAGCCTGCTTAAGATTCTCTGTTTCATTCTCCCTTTGCCCCTCTCCTCCACTTGCATTCTCTCTTTCTCACAAAGCAAAAAAAAAAAAAAAAATCATCAAACATCTTCTGAAATGATGATAGGAAGAGTATCCCAGTGGAGCTAATCCTAGTCAATAATCTGAAGGTAACAGAAGTGCAGATGCTCTGGAAGCAGTGTTTAGTTTGCCTTAATGACCTTTTGAAAAAAGGGCTATAACCTGAGTGGGGCAAAGGAGTGGGTCACAGTCTGCTCACAAAAAGCTTTATTTGACATTAAGGAATTTGCATCTTGTCTTTCGGGCAATTGAGAACCCTTGAAGCTTTACTACTGCTACTGTTCTATTTATTGAACACCCATCATTGTACTAGGATATAGGGATATATACATGAACCAGAGAGAAAATTTATCATTAATCTTATATTATTGAGTGAGAGACAGAAAATCAACAAGAAACACCAACATGAGGTAATTACAGATGAAACCTTGGGTAATGCAATAGAAAATAATTGTAGGAGGCCCTTGAGTGTACATTGTCATTGCCATGCTGGGCACCAGTATGGTGGTAAGTAAGGGTGATGTGTCTATCTTTTACTGATTGACTGAATGTGAACTCAGTGAGGTAGGCAGAAAGTAGACAACTCCTACAGCAGCTTCAGAAGATTTCGTAGTCGTGTAGCCATCCTCTATGAACAAATAGGAGCAAAATCTGGGAAGTTTGTGCAGTGACTCTTCAGATGACTCTGATTACACAGGCATGAGATGTGGTTATTCTCAGATTATCCATACGTTGAATGATGCCCCAGACCAATAAATTATTCTCTCTGTTCATTAAATTTCAAACTTCCAGATACCTAGAAGTTTTTTTTTTTTAATCTTTAGACAGATTAAAGAGATAGGGAGCATGTTCTTTTACTATAAGTCTAGATTTTTTTTGTCTAAGCTAATGCATACATTCAAATCAATAAAATAATATGATCATGAATATGAAATGCAGCCAGCCAATATTGATACAAAGATTATAACTTACAGCTTGTTTGATATTTTTCTAATTTTAATTTTGGAAACACATTCAGTCAGTTATATTTAGGAGAAAAATTTAATTTGTCCTTGGAGAAAGATGCAGTGTCTTTTTCTTGTTGAGGTAATGTCTCTGAGCAAGTTTATCTACAGTAAAAGAAGTTTAAAAATGATTTGATACCTAATGAAGTTTGTTTAAATTCTACCTATGTTTATGTACTGTGACATATCTACCATGTTTATATTAATGTGTGTTTAATTATAAGAAAATCATGTTTCTCAAGGAATAGGACTCTTAAGGGAAAAACATATGAATGTTTTTTGTTTTTTACCAACGTAAAATAGTTTCATAAGTTCTAGCTATCCAGCAATGGATTGGATGCATAATAATATTAGTGTAGAGGGTCTGAATCCTTTTTTAATAGGCTTCTAGTGGCCATTGGTTTTGCTAAACAAAATTGAATATTAACATTTTTTATAACATTTTATAACACCTGTTCCTTCTGTACATTTTCAGCGTCATCATATATTGGTTTTCAGTGTTATTTCTGAGGATGTATTAGTTTCAATCAATTGTACTGTTATTCTTTTATACTCCCCAATTTAGTGGTCATTTATGTTATTTCCTGTATAAGACATTCATGCAAACAGCATAACTGCTTATATATTTCCTCTATTTGAGAACCAGCTTAACCCTGGAACTATCCTTGTTGTTTCATCACTGTAGTTCCACATATTCCCTCTAAACTTTACAGCAGTCTTTCTCTGCCGTCTGGCTTCTGAGATATGATGACCTCATATCTTCGTTTTCTTTTCTTTTGCCCAAATTAATTGAAAAGTGTTGGTTTTCTCAGAGCATTTTTGAAAACTTTAGAGAAACTGAAAATTAATCAAAATGTGGGTATAAATGACTTCTCCCAGAAAACTTTCATTCTTGTCTAAATCTACTCACTTCTCCAGTTTTTTACTTCAATAAATAATGAAATCTAGATACCTAACTCATTGTATTTTCTGGACTAGAGAAATGATGTCATTTCTTCTTTAAGTGTTTGGTAGAACTCACCAGTGAAATAATTTAAGCCTGGCATCTTCTTTTTTGGAAGGTTATAATGAAATAATTTCTTTTGTAGATATAATCTTATGCAGATTATCTCTTTTTCCTTGTATGAGCTGTTTGTAGTTTGTGTCTTTCAAGGAATGGGTCCATTTCATTCATCTAAATGATCAAATTTGTGGCTATAGAATTCATATTTTTTTTAATTAGCCTTTAATGTTATGCAATCAGTGATGACCCCTCTTTCATTTCTGATATTAGTAATTTGTGTGTTCTCTCCTTGCTTCTTAGTTAATATGGCTAGAAGTTTATCAAATTTATTGATCGTTTCAAAGAACCAGCTTTTGGTTTCACTGATTTTCTCTTCTGAGAGTGAGAAATGTATAGGGTTTCACTCTAATGGGCACTGTGCCTCCAGCAATTCATCAAAATTATTCTTTAAGTGTTTCTTTCAAAATATGGCTCCAGAGGCTTCTGCTTCATGCAAACTGAGTCTCTGTAGCCTGTGATTCTTTGTATTCCCTTGTCTTTCCAGATTTTGGGGTGGTGGTTTTACCTGTGAACTCAATTCACTGATGTTTCCGAGAAAAATTATTTAGGTTCAGATATTTTCCAGTTATAAGGAAGGAAGTGACGATTTCCAAATAAGCTCTTTAAATGTCAAAGCTGAAACAGGAAGTGTCTGAAATGTCCATTGTTTTATAGTTTTATTTCCCTAGTGGCCCTAATGCTGTAGTCATATCTGTTTATACCATTCTGGACTCGGCCTAAGAGGGTACTTCTAATTCCAGGTCTGCCCCTAGTTCTACTCGAGTCTTCACTCCATCCTATCTATAGTTCAGCTGGCTTGGTTCCATGTTCCTGGTTTAGTGATATGGTTTGTTATGATTCATGCAAGGTTAGACATCACACCATAGATCAATAAATATGGTAATTAATTCCCTTCAAACTTAACTCCTTGTATTTTCTTGCATTTCCTAGACACAGTACACTGTCTAGACACATAGAAAGACATATTACTTTAAATGATTATGAACTTCCAATGAGTTAGAAGGATAGTGCAAAATACCCCCTTACTGTTCTCACTAGTTATCTCTTATACCACAGATAGTGTCTGAAAAGTCTTCTAGACTCCAGTTTCCTCCTTTGTTATCCTCTCTCGATCATCCCTTCAGTCTTTTACTCTCTTGGCTTCACTCTTTGGGTTCCCACCTCCACCCTAGATGTGCTCATATTCTGGGCCTCCCTTTTGACTCCATCATGTGGTAAAACAGTGGCTTTTCCACACTGGGGAGTATATTTGGTCTTTAAACTTTCCAGACAGGAGAATCTACAAAAAACACAAAATTGATTGCCTCTAATGGTTTAATATTGATACTAGAATAAAATGTACATCCCATGCTGTGATCTATGATTCCTTACACAATCTAAATCTAACTTAACTCTCTTTTCTGCCTTCTCTGTTTCTTAATCACCCTGACCTCCTTGACTATTCCTCAAACACACTGTAAATCTTCCCATCTCAGGAACTTTGTGCTTGTGCTTCCCTGCCTACAATGTACTTCCTCTTGGCTTCCTCCCTTACTTCATTCGTATCTCTGCTAAATGTCACTTCATCTTAAAGTTCTTCTCTGAATCATCTGTATAAAATAGCCGCTGCTCTTGACCACACCCATCATTTTCTACCCCATCATGTGTTCTTTGGTTGAATAAGTGACCATATGATGCCATTACTTGTTTGTTTGTTTGTTTGTTTGTTTGTTTGTTTGTTTGTTTTTACTATGCTATGCCAAAAACATCCTTCCTTGCCTAGAAGAGAAAGTAAGGAGGAGTAAAATCCCACCTAATGTATATAATAATGTATTGCAAAAGTAATAGCAAGGGAAGGTGTTCTCAGAGCAAGTAATAGGCGATGTGGTATTAGTTTGGGTTGCCAGAAAGGCTTTTCAGAAGAAATTTAATATGAGACTTAAAAGATGAGCAGAAGCCAATTACATGAAAATTGGAATGCTAAAGATTCTCAGGTAAAAGAAATTGCACTTGGTGAGAGAGCACACAGCATGTTTAAGTACCTGGGAGACCCTTAAGGATGAAACAATCAGTAGGGAGAAGACATATCATGAGAAGAGTTTGGGGAGTCAGGTAGAGGTCAGAACATAGAATGCCTGGTGTGTGTGTGTGTGTGTGTGTGTGTGTGTGTGTGTGTGTGTGTATAAATACAATTTTTAAGTGGATTTGGAAGGCATTGGACAGTTGTAGGCAAGAGTAACAAAACAATTTGTGTTTTAAAATTATCACCTTGGCTGCTTTGTGGAAAATGAAGTGGAAAGTGACAAGATAATTAGAGATGAGACTTGTCAGGAGATTATTGCAGTACTCCAGATGAAAAATGACAGTGATCTGCACCAAAACTGAACAGAAATGGATGATATATATTTTTGTGAAATAAATGGCTTAGGTTGGACAGATTAGATGCTGGGGGAAGAAAAGGAGGTGTCAGAAGTACCCCAGCGCTGACTTATATGGGTGGTTGATGAGGCCATTTACTAATTTGGAAAAGTCTGTAGAATAAAAGCTCTTATAAAGAAGCATGAGGGACAGGAACAAATCAACAGTTCAGCATAGTTGGATTAAGTGTGAAATATCTTAGAACAGTCAACTGCAGGATTGAAAAAGTTAATTAGATACCTAAGTATAGAGCTTGGAAGAAGGATTTTAGCTAATGAGTGATAATTGGAAGGGAATTTTTCTTATACCATCTCATGTATTTCTAAACAATTTACTTTCTAAATATGATGTAGCGTAATATAGCAATAATTCTATTTCTTTCCAACAAGGTGCCATATTTTGAGTATAGTGTAGAACAAGAAAAAAAAAGAGTAATAGCTATTCAGTGCAGACTATTTGCAAAAGAGTGATAGATGTTTACTCTTTTCTTTTCTCAATAATGCTATACGTTTATTTACATTTCACACATGGAAAAACATATTTTAAAAGGTTAATTAAATTGCCCTAAGATCACTCATGTTTTAAGTGGCAGAACCGTGATTCAAGATAATAGGTTTTTATTATTAAAACCTATCCCCTTTCTATACTGCCATGGTATGAATGCATGGTTTTTCTTTGTTCTTTTATGAGAGTTAATAATAACAGTAAATTGCTTCCTGAAGGGAGGCAAATACAGTAATGTTGCTATAAGAACATGCATAACAAGAGCTGGTAATATAACCTTGCTTCTTAAAAGCTATGGCTGCTTTGAAGTACAGATTATAAATGTTTTGTCAGAGCAGTTGACAAAATGGTGTTATGAGGTAAGCAGTATTTTCATTTACTTCCAAATAAGAGAACATATTTTTTTGTGACTACTTTTTAAAAGTTTTGGTTTGCCTACAATTTCAAAAAGTCTAGAAAAGTAAGTTTGATTATCTTAGCATAAAAACCACACACATGAGAACTGTGTCTTAGTAGCCATTAGTTATTTTCTACATAGAAACTTGGTATTTTAGGGGCTTAAGTTATTCCTTAAGGTAAGAATTAAGCACTTGATCAAAATTCTGGTACTGTTTATTATTATAATTACCTGGAGGGCTGGTATTTGCTATTCTTGCTATTTTTGACAAGGGACAGGGGCAGTGAGAAATGTTGTCTCCTAAGAGGATTTTTCCAGGATGTGATCATGCATTTTTTACAACATGAGGAATTCTTTTCCATTAGCTTACATAATTCCATCTTATTTGGAATATGAAATAATATTCCCTTTCTAACTTTCTCTAATGAGTTTGGAGGAAACAAAATGATAGTATGAGCAAACTAGAGATACCCCTTTGTGTTCCTGCTGACATATGAAAAGAATTTATTTTATCTTTCTGAAAATATTACAAAATTTAAACATTCTCTTTGGTATATCTTCTATCTTGTTTAACCTGTAGAACTTGTTCTGTTTCATCTGTACATATAATTCTGCCTCTTCATATTTCAGTGAGCATCTAAAGTAGTAATAATAATAATAATACTGAAGCCATTTTTAAATACTGAAATTCTTTTTGATATTAAATTTCATTATTTTATTCTTTTTATTGCTCTATTAGAAAATTAAAATCTTAGAATTAAAAATCAAATAATAGGGAATGTATTCAATAATAATGTAATAATGTTATATGGTGACAGATAATGACTACAGTTATCTTGGTGAGCACTGAGTAATGTAGAGAATTGTTGAATCAATAAGTTGTACACCTGAAACTAATGTAAAATTGTGTGTGGTTTTGTTACAAATTTTTATTTAAATTTCAGTTAACATATATTGTAATATTAGTTTCAGGAGTGTAACAATATTAATTATACTTAAGCAATTTCATGTAAAAAAATGATATCCAAGTTCCACCTACAGAAGTTCACATTTAATTTGTCTGAGAGAGGAAAAAGAAATCATATGATATGAAATTTTTTTTTTTTACTTTGAAAGAAGGAGAAAAGAAAAAAGTGGATGAGGAATTATCAGTTGTTGAAAGATTGTAATCTATGCGTTTGAGAGATTATATGTGTGATTTTTAATTAAACCTTGAAATTTAGGAATTTTTATCCTAAAGTAAGTCTTAAAAAAATGAAATAATTAGTCTCAGCTGACACAATTAGTAAGAAAAAGGGTTGTGCAAATTTCACATTGTACTCTAGAATGAAACAGTTGTCTTAACATATTCATGAATCACTGAGAATGAATAGATTCCACTCTTTGCTTTTAGTATGTGCTTAGAGATATGTGGAAATCCCCAAATTTACACTGTGGAAGTGCAGAAAATAAAGTCTGTAAAATAAAAGAATTAGTGCCAAGGTCATTTCACAAATAAGCATAGAATCAGTTTTTCTTATCCTGATTCTTTGTTCATACACATTTCAACTTGATTATATTTTATTGCCCAGTGAACACTGTATAGATATACCATTGTTTGTTTATCCATTTATGTCTATTGGTCTTTTGTTAGAGTTTAATCTAACAAAAGTGATTTATTGAAGAAATTCTCTTAGGAGAATCTTGTTAAGGAAGTGAAGGGAAGCAGTATAGAACTGGGGCAAGGAGCTAATCAAAGATGTATTTCAGTTTATTCTACTCTTACATTGAACAAGTGAGAAGCTCTGAATCATAGAATTCACCAAACTTGGCACAAAAGGGATGACTTTTTGTACTCCGTATCAATGAAGTCATTGTCTGTAGGCCACTTCTTAAGTAAAAGACGTACGTTTTCATGCCTTCCCTGGTAAAGTGATTTTCCTTGGACAAGAGTCGTTTTCAGAAAAGAGTAAAGTTATGAGCTGTCAGATGCCTGTATCCCCAACAGTTAGGAGATGGTTGCACTGGTAATAAAGGGGTTGTGTAGGTAGGGTGCCAACAACATCTACCATAGTCTACTGCTTACATTGCTCAAGTCATCTTTCTTCTCATGTTAGTTCATTCCATCTGGGCACAGTTTCTCTAGGATTCTTCAGACAAATCTGGGGAAAATTTCAAGATGAATATTTTAAGAATAAACAATACCTCTGATTTTAAATTAGGCTGTTATTGATCTTCATTCTGTCTCTGCCACAAACTCTAGATTTCCATTCCTTCAGGGAAAATTTCTGTTTGTTTGAGTGCTGTGTCTGTGCTTGTCTCTTGAGAGAACAAGACAGTCATACCTGAGGTAATTGAATCCCCAATTATCATACTTGTATAGAGCCATTTTTGTTGTCCCTGTCCATTGAAAGATAAAACTGGGGATGCCTGGGTGGCTTATTCAGTTAAGTCTCCGACTCTTGATTTTGGCTCAGGTCATGCTCTCCTGGTTCTTGAGATCAGCCTACCTCCGGCTCTGTGCTTACACTGTGGAGTCTGCTTGGGATTATCTCTCTCCCTCTCTCTCTGCCCTGCCCCCACTCATGTGCCCTCTCTCTCGCTCTTTCAAAATAAATAAACATTAAAATAAATAAAGACAAAACTCTAAAATAGAATATAAAGTGTTATCCTGGTTTATCACTTAATCAGTGTTTTTCTTTTTGCACTCATTGTATAGTAGCAGACCTACCTCTTCTGATGATAAGAGTCAGTAAACTTTGCCAGCATGTTAACTCTTTTCTTTGCCTTCTAATTAACAATTTCAAGGAGCCCAAGGTAAAAGATGAGGCCATTATAGCTTTAAATTTAGAGGGACCATTTTTGAGTCCTCTGATGGAACTGCTCAGTCAACCAGATAGTCTAGAAGCACAGAACCTGATGTGATAGGGAAAGGAAACACAAGTCTTCAAGTACGTTAACAGGAGTGTTTGAGAGGAGGGTCACTCCTATTTCTACTCCTTTTTTTCTATAACAGGTAGTTTGCATATTAGGAAACAGACCTATATAATGAATATTTGTTTAAAGTATGTACCAACACAGAAGGATAATGTACCATCTTCTCAACGGTGTCACAAACAGATGCATAGATGACTTTCAAGAGACTGTTCCACTACTATAAGGTCAGCAGTCTCCAGGTGGTTTTGTATGCATTAGAACCAGTGAATACCATAATTATGTGCTTGTTATTACATTCCTTGCCCTAGAGTGGATCCCTTGGCCCAAGGTGATGTTATGTGGGATCCCACACTGGTAGTTTGTATCCTGTGTGAACCCTTGAATAGTGGTGCTGAGACACTGCTGATTAGAAAGGGAAACTTACAGCTAGCATATATCCCATCGTTATCCTTTTCAGAGAGGAAACAAACCTTCCACCACGTTGCTTGTTGATCTCCTCATGGAATGGTACTGCATGGAGGACTCAAAGTTTATCATTTATATTTCTTCCTGTTTCCGTTTGGTAAATTTGTTTATTTAAATTATAAAAATTTATTGGAATAGAGATGTTTATAATATCCTCCTGTTTCCTTTTTAATAGCTAGGGTATCTCTAATGATATCTTCCTTTTAATATCTGAGTAGAATATAATTTGCCTCATCTGTTACGCTTAGCATATTTTAATTTTATTAATCTTTTCTAAGAACAAACACTTATCTATGTCAATTTTCCATTTTGTAGTTCTTAAATTTTTCTTTTTATTATTTACTTTCTTGTATATCCTCTAGATTTATTTTCTTTTATGAACTTAAAATTAAACTTCTTATAACAAAACTTAGATTATTTTTATTTTAAACTACTTCTGATACGGTAGAGTAAACCATACTCTCATATCTGAGGTGATATGTGTTACTATTAGTATAAAATCATAATGATTTTAATGTCATAAATTGACCATAAATGTAAGAGGTTATTTCTGCACTCTCAGTTCTATTCCATCGACCTATCTCTATCTTCATGTTAGTACTGTCTTGATTACTGCACGTTTGTACCACAATGTGAAATGCATTGAGTGTGAATCCTTTCACTTGGGTTCTTTTTTTCAAGATGCATTAACCTATTATTCTCTTCAATTTCCACATGAATTTTAAGATCAGCTTGTCAATTTTTGTAAAAGGGCAAACATATTTTGATAGGAAGCATGTTGAATATAGATAAGTTTGGGGAGTATTGTCATCTTAATATTGTCTTCCAATTCATGAATATCCATTGACTTCTCTTTTCTTAGATCTTCTTTAATTCTTTCATCAATATTATGTAGTTTTCAGTGTTCAGTAATTGTATTTGCTTTGTTAAGTTTAGGCCTAATGATTTTATTCTTTTTATGATACTGATTATTAACTTAATTTCATTGTTAATGTGTAGAAACACAACTGAGTTTTGTATATTGACCTTGGGTCCTTAAACTTTGCCAAACTCACGTATTAGTTTTAATAGTCTTTTAAATAGATTACTTAGGATTTTCTATAAATAAAACAATATCATCTTCAAATATAGTTTTACTTCCTTTCCAATAAAGCTACCTTCTATTTCTTTTGCTTGCCTAATTGTCCTAGCTAGAATTTCAAGAACAATGCTGAATAAAAGTGGAAAGAGAGAACATTCTTATTTTGTTTCTAATCTTGAGGATAAAACATTAAGCCTTTTGCTATTAAGTATGATGTTAGCTGTGGGTTTTATATAGATATCCTCTCCCATGTTGAGAAAATTTACTTTCATTCCTACTTTGTATAATGTTTTATTAGGAAAGGGCATTGGTTTGTGAAATGCTAATTTTCTGTGCTTATTAAGATGGTCACATGAAGATTGTCTTTTATTCCACTAAGATGATTATTACATTGATTGATTTCCATATGTTAAACTAAACTTGCCTTCTTGAGTAACACCAACATATTCATGGTGTATGATCTTTTATATATCTTATTGGCTTCAATTTTCTAGTGTTTTATTGAGGATTATTACATATATATTAAAAAGGGATATTAATTTGTAGTTTTCTTTTCTTGTGATGTATTTACCTAACCTTGGCGTCACAATAATACTGGCTTCAGAAGATAAGCTGGGAAGTGTTCTCTCTCTCTCTCTTTTTTTTTTTTTTAATTTGGAAGTTTTTAAAGGATTGGTAATTTGAGACTCTAATTAACTTGTCAGTTTTTACCTATAATTTTCTCTACTTTGTTGATCTTATCAAAGAACCAGTTTTTTGTCTGGTTGACATTCTTCATTGTATTTCTGTTTCTACAGATTTATGTTGGAGACATTGTGGGTTTGGTTCCGGAGCACTGCAATAAAGCAGATGTAAGTCAAATGAATTTTTTGATTTCTCAGTGCATATATACATTATGTTTACACTATACTATAGTTTATTATGTAATAGCCTTATGTCTAAAAAACAATGTGCCTTTATTACAAAATAGTTTATTGCTAAAAAATGCTAACCATCATCTGAGTTTTCAGCAAGTCATCTTTTTGCTGATGGAGTGTCTTACCTTGATGTTGATGACTGCTGACTGATCAGAGTTGTGTTTGCTAATGGTTGGGTTGGCTGTGGCAATTTCTTAATGTAAGACAATAAAGAGGTTTGCTACATCAATTAATTGTTCCTCTCATGAACAATTTCTCAGTGGCATGTAATGCTGTTTGATAGCATTTTGTCCACAGTAGAACTTCTTTCAAATTTGGAGTCAATCTTCTCACACCCTGCTGCTGCTTTATCAACTGAATCCATATAATATTCTAATTCCTTTGTGGTCATTTCAACAATCTTCCTAATACCTTCACCAGCAGTAGTTTCCATCTCAAGAAACCACTTTCTTTGTTCATCCATAAGTAGCAACTCCTTATCTATTAAAAATTTTATCATGAGAATGCAGCAATTCAGTCACATCCTCACGTTGTACTTCTGATTCTAGTTTCCTTGCTATTTCTATCACATCTGCAGTTACTGTCTCCACTGAAGTCTTGAGCCCATCAAAGTCATCCATGAGGTTAGAATCAACTTCTTCCAAACTCCTGTTAATGTTGATATTTTGGCTTCTTCCCATGAAGCATACATCTCCTTAAAAACATTTAGGATGGTGAATCCTTTCCAGAATATTTTCAATTTACCTTGTCCAGATCTATCAGAAGAATCACTTTCTGTGGCAGCTTCTTTAGCTTTATGAAATGTATTTCTTAAATGACAAGACTTGACCTCTAATGCCTGTTTATTCCCTTATTTGTGCTGATGCTGGGCACTACTTCCCTCACTTGTTCTTTTTAGATACCTTGAGGGAGTAAGGGCCTGAGGAGGGCCAGATCCAGGCTTCAGGGACACAGGCAGTGCAGCTTTTGGCTGTGTACATAGGGTGCTTTTCACTCTACAGAGCGATATATGTTAAGATGGGTTGAGCTTGGGCCATTGTTCTCATGTGTTTAGATCTTAATAAAAAGTAGGTCTCCGAGGAGAAAAAAATAATGACACTTGAAAGTTTACATTTCTTCTTGACCTATGGGCTACAAGATGTATATTGTGTTAGTAGGCATAACAATGAGATTAGTGTCATATATCTCCATCAGAACTCTTGTGTGACCAGGTGCATTGTCAATCAGGAATAGTATTTTGAATGAAACCTCTTTTCTTCTGAACAGTAGATCCCAGTAGTAGGTTTAAAATATTTATTGTACATTTGCAACTAAGACTGTCAACTATATTTCAATAGAAAGATATTCAGTAAACTATGTTGTAAACAAATGTTTGTCTTCCAGACTTCATTGCTCCATTTAAAGAGCACAGGTAGAGTAGATTTAGCATAATTCTTAAGAGCCCTAGGATATTCAGAATTGTAAATGAATATTGGCTTCAACTTAAAATCACTGGCTATATTATCGCCTAACAAAAGAGTCAGGCTATATATTGAAACTTTGAAGTTAGACATTGACTTCTCTCTAGCTGTGAATGTCTTACATGATGTCTTCATATAGACGGCTATTTTATCTACATTGAAAATCTATTGTTTAATGTACCCCCTTCATTAATTATCTTTCGCTAGGTCTTCTGGATAATTGTTGTAGCTTCAGCACTAGCTGCTTCATCTTGCACTTTCATGTCATGGAGATGGCTCCTTCCCTTAAATCTCATGAACCAACCTCTGCTAGCTTCCAACTTTTCTTCTGAAGCTTTCTCACCTCTTTCAGCTTTCATAGAATTGAAGAGAGTTAGAGCCTTGCTCTGGATTAGGCTTTGGTTTAAAGGAATGTTTTGGTTGGTTTGAGCTATCCAGACAACGAGGCTTTCTCCATATCACCCAATAGGGTGTGTTGCTTTTTTATCATTTGTGTATTCACTAAAGTAACACTTTCAATTTCCTTCAAGAACTTTTCCTTTAAATTTACAACTTGGCAAACTGATTGATAGAAGAGGCCTAGCTTTTGGCCTATCTCTACTTTCAACATGATTTCCTTACTAAGCTCAATCAGTTTTAGCTTTTGATTTAAGTGAGAGCTGTGCAGCTTTCTTTTGTTTGAACACTTAGAGGCCATTGTAGGGTAATTATTTGGTTTAATGTCGATATTGTTGTGTCTCAGGAAATAGGGAAGCCCTCTCCATGGACACATACAACGTTTATCAATTAAATTCACTATCTTCTATGGGCCTGGTTGGTGGAGTCCCAAAACATTTATAATAGTAACATCAATGATCACTGATCACAGATCACCATAACAAATATAATAATAATTAAAGAATTTGAAATATTGAAAGAATTACTAAAATCTGACACAGAGACAATGATGTGAGCAAATGCTATTGGAAAAATGGTGCTGATAGACTTGCTGGATGGAGGATTGTCACAGACTTTCAATTTGTAAAAAATGCAACATTTGCAAAACACAGAGCAAAGTACAATAACATGAGGTTTGCCTGTATTTTGTTCATTTCTACTCTAATCTTTGTTATTCCCTTTCTTCTACTTGCTTTAAATTTAGTTTTTTCTTTATTTTTTCCTAGTGTCTTAAGATGCAGATTCATTATTGATTTGAAGTGATTTTTTTAGTATGAATATTTATAGTTATAAATTTTCCTTTGTGCCCATTTTAGATTTATTCCATGAACTTTGGTATATAGTGTTTGCATTTTTATTCATCTTATTTCTAATTTTCCTTGTGATTTTTTCTTTACGTATTGGTTATTTGAGGAGTGTGTTGTTTAATTTTCCTATATTTGTGAACTTCCCAAACTTTTTGGTTTTGAATTCTAATGTCATTCTCTTTTGGTTGGAAAACATATTTTGTATTATTTCGGTCACTTTAAGTTTATTGAGGCTTGTTTTATCTATCCAGGAGAATGTTCCATAAGCTAAACTTAAGAAGAATGTGTGTTCTGCCATTATCGTGGAGAATGCACTATAGAGAAAACAGTTGGTCTAGGTGGTATAGGGTTGCTTAAGTTTTCTATGTCCTTGTTGATCTTCTGCCTACTTATTAATCCAATATTGAAAACAGGGTTTAGATGTTTCTAATTATTATTTTTGAATTGGCTAGTTTACCCTTCATTTCTGTCAGATTTTGTGTTTTGGGACTCTGGTACCAGTGCTGTGTATGTTTGTTCTTGATGTATTGAGGTTTTTATCATTGTGAAATAGCCTTCTGTATATATGAAACATTTCTTACTTAAAGTCTTTTTTCCTGGTATTAGTATAGCTACTCCGGCCCTTTTAAAGTTGCTTTTTTCATGATCTCTTTTTTTTTTTCATCCATTTGTTTTCATCGTATTTGCTCATTTAAATCTAATGTTTGATATATATATATATATATAGGGTCTTGTTTTTCCTTATCCAGTCTAAATTCCATATTTCATTAGAATATTTAATCCATTTACATTTAACATTATTATTGGTATGATTGCATTTATACCTGCCATGTTACTTTTTATTTCTCTTTGTCTCACATCATTTTTGTTTTTCTATTCTTCCTTACCCAATTTCTGTTCAATTTGATAGATAATTTTTAGTGTAAATTTTTAATTGTTTTAATAATTTTAATAATTTTTCTATTATTATCTAGAGATAATGATAGTTCTATGTATTTCATCTTATCAAAATATACTTCACATTTTTACTATCATAATTCTTGCCCCTTTCTCTCTTTCATCTGTGGTTCTCCCATTATGTGTGTTATGTGCTTATTGGTACCTCACATTTTTCTGTGGCTCTGTTCATTTTTCTTCATTATTTTTGCTCTCCATTTTATCAGATTACCTTCTCTCTTTTAATCAATCTTCAATTTTGCTGATTCCCTCTTTGCTAACTCAAATCTAATATTGAAGCCATCTAGTGAATGTTTCATTTTGGTTATTGTACTTTACAACTAAAATTTTTCCATTTGGTTCTTTTTTAAAAAATAATTCTATCTCTTTTTTGATATTTTCTATTTCATGAGATATTGCTACATACCTTCTTTCAGTTCTTCAGACATGGTCTCTTTTACTCCTTTGAATATATTTATAATAGCTGCTTTGAAGCCTGTGTATGCTAACTGCAACATCTAAGCCACTTCAAAATCAGTTTCTGTTGTCTGCCTTTTTTGTTCTGTGTATGGTCATAATTTTCTGGTTTTTGCATGTCTTAGAATATTCTTGAGAATGGGATATTTTAGAAAACATGTTCTAGCAACATAGGTTGCTGAGTCTTCTACTCCTGAGATGTTGTTTTTTGGACTCGTCATTTATTTATTTGCTAAGAGACTTGGTTGAAGTGATTCTTTGAAGTGATTTCCCCCTTGAGTATGACCATGTGACCTTTGATATCCTGCTTCTATTTTTTTTTCTTTTTTTTTTTTATCTTTTAGCCTGGATACCTAAGGGTTGCCTTTGGATTAACATAGGCCCCTTATTACTCAAAGGTTATGCTTGGCTACCTAGGGGCTGCCCCTGAAATCCACATAAGCCATTTATTTCTCAAAGATTGAGTTAAGCCATCTTAGCCAGTTAGACTGTTAACTTTACTATTGGAAGTGTTTACAGCTTGGAGTCTACAATCATAGTTAACAGAGTGTATGTTTTTGCCACATCTTCAGCCAAGTCTATGTACTTTTTCCTCTGCAGTGTAGGATTTTTCCTCTGTAATGGCTCCTGAGAAGGCATGACCTTGACCATGCGTACAGTCTTCCAAGCTGCCAGGAATTAATGTAATTTTAAACCTGATTTCTTAGGATTTGCCTCTATGTATTAGTCTGCTCAGTCTGCAATAAAAACCTGCCATAGACTGAGTGACTTAAATAATAGAAATTTATTTTCTCACAGTTTTGGGGCTAGAAGTCCCAGATCAGGGCTCTATATGATCACTTTCTGGTGGGAACTCTCTTTCTGATTTGCATATGGCCAACTTCTTACTATGTCCTCGCATGGCAGAGAGAGAGGGAGGGAGGGAGGGAGAGAGGGAGGGAGGGAGCAAGGAAGGTTGGAAGGAAGGAAGGAAGGAAGGAAGGAAGGAAGGAAGGAAGGAAAGAAGCAAGGAGGGAAGAAAGAAGGGAAGGAAGGGGGAAGGAGAGGGAAGTATACTCTCTTGTGTCTCTTTTTATAAGGATAAAAATACTATTGGACCAGGGCCCTACCATTATGACTTATTTAATTCTAATCACCTCCATAAAGACACTATCTTCAAATATAGTCATTTTGGAGGTTGGAGTTTCAACATAAGAATTTTGGAGGGATACAAACATTCAGTCCGTAACATTATTGTTCAGCCAGTTGTTGGTCAGAAGTTGTGTTTAAGTGTCTAGTGCCACTGAGATTTCTGCGTTTTGTTGATTCATCTCTTTGTGGTTTAGGAATGTTTTCAGTTCTTCTCTACATCCTGCTCTGATAACTCTTGTCCAATGAGTGGGGAGTGGTTAGAGTAAGAGTACCCTGGTCCTTTCAGCTACCTCTTCTTAGAATAGAATTTCTTGGGACATGGGACTGGGGGTAGGATGAGCTATTCTTTTTTTTTTTTTTTTTTTTTTTTTTTTTTTTTTTTTTTAGGGATATTTAAAATTGTTCTTTATTTTCTATCCCCACTTCCTATGCATTGTAGGATGGATACCATCTAGATCGGGGATGTGCTAAGGAAAAGGTCCATAATGTGTAGGAGATTAGAAAACATGATTGCTAAGATATCTTCTATTTCTAAGATGAAACTGTGATTGGAAAGGTTGTGGTTTTTTTGTGGTTTAAGTTCAGGATGAGCTATTCTTAAAGGTTACTGTTCCCCTCTCCTCATCCCCTACTTCCCAGTTTGAAAACAAACCCCAGAGTGGGACATGAGGAAAGAGAGAATTCACATTCTTGGCTGCAGCTTCCTGTATTAAAACTCTTGGAATAGTTTCTTTAAGATGTAGCTTGGGGTGGGCAGGAGACAGAAGGGTAGGGGAAGTGGGTTGTGACTAGATACCACAGACATGTGATTCTTGCTAAGATTTAGACAATTTATTTGAATGGATGTTTCAACATTTGCCATATGCCCTTAGGACAATTTTCAGAGACTTTAAATTATGGCTCTTCATAATTTTGTCTAGTGAAAGTGTTTCTTAGCTTCTAGTGCACTCCTCACTCCTCTATTCTACCAGTTGTTTCTATTTATAGATTTTTAAAACTGGATGTCAGTTTAGAGAAATATTTCATTTAGAAACGAAGGAATTTACCTCAGAATGACTTATCCAAGAACACAGAGTTAAGTCAAGACAAAGGCAGCAGTAGACTCCTTTTTGAGAGTGGCAGATTCAAAACATTTCCCCCTCCTTCAGTCCTGTGCAGGTTGAATCTTTTCCCTGCAGCCTATTTGATTCTCAAAATTTCCCTGATTTGACCAGTGGCTGCTTGCTCAATCTGGCTCCTGTATCCTTTTGATATGTCTCCATCAGTCTTTCATTATTGTTTTGTTTTTCAGCACACAAAAAAGATATTTTTTTTATCCATAAACTTTCTACACAAAGAATTTCTGTAATCAAGCATTTCTTCTAGGAATCCTGGTTCTTTTCTAGAAATTCTAAGAGGATTAAATGTAATCTAAATGCTGAGAACTGTCATGAAATTTTCTTTCCATTCTTTCCAATTAAAATATTTTGGTAAATTTATTTCCTACAGCCCACTCCACAGATTTTTCTGAGTCAGAATAGGGGCAGATAAGTTTATCTGAGTTTGACTACAGATTATTTTCTTATTTGGTTTAGACTTGTCATGCATTTCAACCAAAGTCTCACTAAAAAGAACCCATTAGCTTGTATCTTTTTTGTGATGCCAACTTTCAAATCTATAACATTGTAGTTTACTTTCTTCAAAGACTAAGTTACCAAATTTAAGAGGAGGAAAATAGAAGCTAAAGCTTAAAATATATAAGTTTATTCATTTCAGGAAAGAAATGTGTGTTCTACAACTACAGAAATTTAATCTATAACTTTATTTCTTTTATATGTTTTAACTTTGTGGAAGGTGACACATAAATATATTTACTTAAGTCATAAAATCAGAAAGTATAAACATATAAAATAGACTTGGAGGGGACACGGAATTGGTCAGCATATATTTTTAAATTTTATCATAAACATGAAAACATAATAATCTTTAATAATTTAAAATTATTACGGATGTATTTTCACATTTTTATAATTTGCAACTTTAAAAATTGTTTCTTGAAATAAACGAAATTGCATTGTATTGTCCTTTAAGGCTCTTTTAAGATTATTCTGTCAATCTAACATTGAAAACTCATTTGTTTTACATTTGATTCATTAATGAATTTTATTTTATTTTATTTTATTTATTTATTTGCCTTCATGGTGGTTATCTTAGGTAGATAGCTTATTTCCAAAATGGTAGATATATATATATATAGATAGATATATATATATATATATATATATGTATACACACACACATACATATATATATGTTATAGTAAATGGTATAATATATATATGTATATATATATGTATATATATATACATATATATATACATATATATATATATAAAATAGTTAAAACTAGTAAGTAGAATTAACCCTTTTTGTAAAGTAACTTTATGGCTTGTCCTCAACTGTACTTGATGATAAGTTTTATTTATTGAAAATGAAGTTCTATTGACAATTGCTATAAGCATATCATCTGATTTCTGAGATTCTGTGTTGTAAAATTCTAATCTATGAGGTTTTATAATTAATTTTCTCTCAAATGCCAAAACTATAGACCTTGAATTTCTTTGCAAATCTGAACACAAATAAAAACTGTTTGTTTGTTTGTTTGTTTGTTTGTTTGTTTGTTTGTTTTTGAGGGGGGAGCATTACTGAGCAAGCAGGGGAGGGGCAGAAGGAGAGGGAGAGAGAATTTTAAGCAGGCTCCTTGCCCAGAGCAAATCCCAATGTGGGGATTGATCTCATGACCATGAGATCATGACTTGAGCTGAAATCATGAGTCAGTTGCTTAACTGAATGAGCCACCCTGGTGCTTCTAATAAAAACACTTTAAAAAAATGATCTTTCCTAGATGCAGAAGCAGATAAAAATATGGCCATAATTTGTCAAATCATAATAATTAATTAAATTTAGAAGACAATTTTCAATATTTTAGCTAAAATGTTTCTTCTACTTGATATTACTTCATTCATTCATAATCTTAAAGGCTGAAATTAAAAGAATTTGTGCTTTGGAATCCCCAAGACATAAATCCTGCATTTAAATACTTGATATGTGACATTGGGAAATCATTTAGCTTGACCCTTTTGCAATTTAAAAATAGGATAATGATATGTACTTTCCAGAGTGTAATAATTAGATTATTATGGTAATGCAATATATGTGAAGTATACTGCCTATATTTGCTTTTACATTTAAGCTATTCTTAATGAGTATCCATTATAGGCTTAGAGGTATTTCCTTATACAAGCATTTGTTTTCCTTTTAACATTTACTTATGTAACAAAATTTATCTGTAATAATAATAATAATAATAATAATAATAATTTTCCACCTTTTTATATCTCTTATTTTTGAACATTACAAGATAACACTAGCTTAAAATAAAACCCTCACACTCTTGAAAAAATGAAAAATCACATTTAAAAATATATGATCTTAGCTACATTTTTAAAGCTTATTGTTTTCAGTTACTTTCTACTTTGTATGTCTTTTGTAAGGTTTCCTGGGTTATATGTGCTTTCTAAAACAGTGCTTACATAGCTGTCAAAACTAAACTATGCAAAGGAAAGGTCAGACTTCAGTGGATAATTCCTGTTTCCATGGAAACAGACTATTTAGGAAAGATTTGTGAGTGCTTATAAATAATCATGGATTCCAAAACTTCATTGCCTTCATTTGACAGGTGTAGTGATCTCACCTGAGAGTCAGTTCTTATATTATTCCTAAATGAGAATTTCAAATAGGGGTACTCATTTATCTGTCTTTAATTGGCATCTATATATCTTATGCAGTGTCACACTCCTCCAAATAAAAAGTCACCATTAAAATGGATCAGATATTTTCATTGAGGCAAATTACCTGACTATTTATTATATATGCTTTTTCACCAGTGGTCACACTTTTGTGTCTTCTTGGAAGATTTTATGCTTCTAGAATGATTAAGCAAGATACTGAATGGCTTAACCTTATACCGTTTGGATGTTTCTTTGTTTTATTGTTAAAGGAATCTATGTTAGGGATACTAGCCTCTCTGTATTTTAGACAGTAACCAAAGAAATATCAGTTACACTAGGCCATGTAGAGCCAAGAAATGGGATCCAGAATCATGAATTAGAAAATATTGTGGGGTGTATGGTTTTAGAGGTCTTCAGTAGTAACCAAGGTGGAATTGGATTGAGGCCATTTTCCACAACCAGTGATTGATATCTGGAGTAAATTATTCATATCTTCATTTGCTTATCTCCACAGTAATATTTTGATTATTAAAACCACATTGATAACAAATCCCTTGGAAAAAGTTGTGGATAGAAATGCTAGTTATTTTATTACTATCGTCCCCCTCTCTTTCTTTTACAAATTATTATTTTTTCTTTTTTGGTTTCTTCTCATTGCCTTTATTCTCTTTTAAATTTGCCAATTTATCTTAAGACTTTTATGCCAATGAGCATAATTAATGACAGCAGTCATAAGAATTCTATAAAAATTATTCAGAATTTTTCAAGTAGATATGCTGTTGCTCTCAGATGGCATCAAGACATTTTGCTTATCTTCTTTTTTTCTAAATATTCATTAAAATTCCTTTGCATGTGTCTTAACAAACTTGAGATGGAAATAACTTCGAAAATATAAAATTTGTGTCAATAATTTTTAAGAGTCTAGGAAGAATGTCTACTAAAAATAATTGACTTGAAGCTCAAGTGCAAATTATAATTAGTTGTTTTACAACTGGAAATAGTTTAGAAAAAAATGCCTATAACATGGAATAAGAAGAACAATTCCCCCCCCCCCATGTCTATCCCTTGTTTCAGAACCAGTTTTGTAGAAAGCACAAAGAAAAGGGTAATTTTCTATCTCATTGTTTTGTTCTATTTATGTTAGAAATTGAGTTAGCTTTGATTGATTGTCCCATAAGAGATATGACCTGCTATAGAAAGGCTCCATCACTTGACCCAAGACATCAGTAAGCAGTAGAGCCTCCATTAGAACCCTGAGCTCCTTCACAGCTCAAGACTCTTTCTATATACAACTCAAGGAATTAATTTTGCACTAGAACTTGCAAGTCCCCAAAACTGAATCTACTGTAAAGAACTAATTATTAGAAACTGATTCTTTAGCTGGGAAAAGAAGGTAAGGAAGGGGAAAGTTATATTTGAATAATGGTCTTTAGGTTTGTATAGGGGCGATACTCAGAGGATAATAACAATTTTCTTAGAAACGCTTCTTGAAAGTTAAACATGGGGACTGAGCTTCTTGTGAATATTTAAGTTTGGAGTAGGATAGTTTCCTGACAGACTTTGAAAAAACAACATATTATCTGTTTGGAATTCACAGTCAGTCATTCAAGTTTTGAATGCCCAATACTCTACTAAGAAGAATAATTGAAGTAAAATGCATACTCTCATGTTTTCAATGGATGTAATATATTTGTAGAAATAAAACATATACAAAATAAACAAATGTGACCTGTTATAACAATTATCCCTCTCTGGTAACTGCATATGGCAAACCCCTTCAGCAGGATTGATACTGAATTGGAGATGTACAAACCAGAAGACTGCTTAGTAGTTATAATATTATAGTAGTATTCGAAATGATAGTTGCAAAGCACCTGGCCTGAGAGAGAAGAGTGGAATAAAAACTGGTATGAGAGATGTTATGACATAATTCTTTAACTTTATTCTCTTTTTTGCATGACCAAATCCTATTCATCTTTTAATATGTAGTTTAAATGAAAATTTCAGATAACTGAAAGAATGGTGCTGTCTTTTCTCTGCTTTCAAATTACTTTGTTCAGATTGCAAGCGTATCACTTATCAGAATGTAGAGTTAGATCCTACCACATTCAACTCTGTATTGCAGAGCAAGTCAAAAAGTCACCATTCAATACATATTTGCTGAATTGAATTGTAACTTTCAGTTCTTTTTCCCTTAAGCCCATATTTGGGGTTTGAAAATGAAATCTATAAAGATTAAAGAAATTGGGGTTTGTTACAGTCTGATTTTATAATAGTCTTTCAAATAGGAAGGGTCTTTTATCAGAGAAGCATAACAAACTATGTTTAAACTATAAATAAGAGCCTCAGACACTAAAGATGTGACTTTGAAAAAAAACTGTTCAACCACGTTTGAGGGAATTTTCTTAAAAACAATATGGTGCATTTTTATCTATGGGCACAATACATACTGTATTAAAAACATGCAGAAATAATGTGCTCTCTTCTTGTACAAACTAATCTTTTAGAAGATTTTATGTTTGTTGACTTAGTATTCTTCAACATAGCTACTCAAATTGTGATCGATTTTTATCACTACTATTATTTTACCGTTCTAAGTGTCACAGGGATGATAGGTATTTGTGTGTGCGTCAACTTGATGTGGAGACGTATGTGTGCTTAGCATTATTAAATTGTCAAGTATACCTGCAGCTTTCCCTTTAGATTGTAAGGTAGCCTTAACTGAGAAGGATAATACAGGGAAGGGGAAATATTTTCTGAAGTATCATGCCTAAAATGATGCTTTTCAACTTCAGTTTCTTGTACTTGAAACTTTGACTCTAAACTACAATTATACTTTAGAAAAGCATAATAAGCCATTGTTTCTTTTTGCAGAGAAAGCAACAACAAAAATATTAGGGTTAGAACTTAAATCATAAAAGAGCCCATAAAACTCAATCAGTTTTTGGTGTCTGTAATAAGTGTTGGAGGCATATTCAACCTCACTGAAAAATAAAGTTTAAATTTAGTAGTCAATTTTAGAATCCATAAAATAATTACTTTCAATATTATAAACAAAAAAATCAGCGTTTCCTTTCTAACTTAAACATAAATTTAAACAAATTTGATCCTTATAAAGTTCATGATATCTCAATAATATTCTAACTTGTAGAAACTTCTAAAAATCATTCCAACTTTAGTAAGAGATATGGACACATTCCATCATATTCCTGTACATGTAAATAGGCCAACATCACTGTTATTTAATTTACAGAGAGAATATATAATCCATTTAGGACCATCTATCAAACTTCTACCAGTGGTCTATTGTTCAAGGTGATTATATATGAGAATAACGATTTCTATGATTCTGTTTCTGCTGCCATGATATTTTGTGCAAGATACAAAAGGAGACACCCAAACCAGAGACATGTTTAGGAACTCATCAAATGTAATGGAGAATATGCCAGTAATATCCCAAACAATATCCCAAATTACTAGTTATCAGGAAAAAGGATAACATTGAGAAAGGAAAAAACGTAAGGTGAGAAATATTCACACTGAGAGAAAATAGATAGTATTTGGACAATGAAAATAATTTACCCAATTATCTATTTTTAATTTTTTCAGGAAGGAATATGTTAGTATTCAAAACTTCATATATATGAATATATATTACACTTGTATATTCATTATGTTCCCATATATCTAACCTACCAATTATGTATACAGAACCCACTATTCCCTCCTCTTTCTCTTCTACTTAGAAATGTATTTTTGGACACTTTTTACATATCTTCAATTTGTGAAGAACTTAGAAGTTGTCTTTTCAGTCTATATGCAAAAAAACAAACGAAAAACAAAAACAAAACAAAACAAAAAAAACTAGACACAGACCTTACAATTACAAATAACTCTAAAGGTTTAATCATAGATACAAATATAAAATGCAATACTATAAAACTTCTAAAAGAAAACATAGAAAAAATCTATGTGACTTTCAGTATGGTGATGAATCTTTAGATACAGGCATGATCCATGAAAGAAAAACATTGATAACTTGGATTTTATTAAAATTAGAACTACCCTCTAAAGTGGAGAGCATCAAAAGACAAGCCAGAGCCATAGAGAAAATATTTTGTGCACATATCTGATAAAGCACTTGTATCCAAAATATGCCAAAAAAATCTTAAATTTCAACAAGGAAATAAAATTAAATAAATAAATAAATAAATAAATAAGGAAAAAAAATTAAAAATGGGTAAAATATCTGAACAGACACCTCATCAAACGAGATACACAAATGGCAAGTAAGTATATGAAAGATGTTTAACATCATTTACCATTAAATAATTACAAATTAAACAAAAAGGAGATACCACTAGGTGTAATTAGAATAAAAAAAAATCCCCCAAGAACCTGCCAATACCAGTTGTTAGGAAAATGCAGAGCAATAAGAACTCTCATTAATTGCCAGTGCAAACACAAATGGGTACCATCTGTTTCGAAAACAGGCAGTTTCTTATAAAGCTAAACATAGCCTTCCCATACAATCCAATAATAGCTCTTTTAGATTTTTGTCCAACAGATTTTAAAACATATCCACACAACACCTCCATGCAAAGTTTATAGCAGCTTTATTGATAATCATCAAATATTGGAAGTAAATAAATGTCCTTCAATAAGTGAATGGATAAACCAACTGTGGCACGTCCATATTATGGAATATTATACTCAGCAATAAAAAGAAATAAGCTATGAAATCACAAAAAGACAAAGAGAGACCTTAAATGCATATTGCTATATGGAAGAAACCAATATGAAAAGGTTACATACTGTAGGATTCTGATTATAGACATATTGGGATTGACAAAAGTATAGAGATGATAAAAAGATCAGTGGTTGCCAGGCTTTCAGGAGACTATAAGAGGGTTGAATACACGAAGCACAGGGGATTATTTAGGGCAATGAAACTACTCTATATGGTACTCTACTGGTTGATACATGACATGACTCCATGCATTTGTCAAAACCTATAGAACTTCACAACAGGAAGAGTAAACTTGAATCTATACAAATTAAAAAAAAAAAATTGGATGTCAGAAGATCCCAGGATGGAATGCCAGATGTGATAAACCAATTGAAC
Source organism: Panthera leo (assembly GCF_018350215.1). Lineage (NCBI taxonomy): Eukaryota > Metazoa > Chordata > Mammalia > Carnivora > Felidae > Panthera > Panthera leo. The sequence continues at coordinate 173,975,226 of NC_056686.1, forward strand.
TGTATAATAAATTCATGAAACCACCTTATAATGAAAGGAATGAGAAAAGGATGCTGGGCTAAGTAATTTTGAAATTTAGTGGAATAGGTAAAACTAGAGGCAAAGAAGCTATACACTATTACTGTATTCTATCCATTAGGAATTCTGTTACTACTCTACGTGTATATTGGGATTGAATAATTAACTAATGGGTGGTGGATAATGGGAGCCACATTTCTCAGTGTTGTAGTAGGAGGTACAGATAAGTGAAGGGAGGAGGCAAGAACAACCATCTGAAGATAGAGCAGAACTTGGGGGAAAGGTTTCTCTGAATAATTTTGATAAGTATTTATAAATTTTACTAAAACAAGTTTTTATACATAAAAGGTCATGACAAATTACTCTGGGTCACTTTTCTAATAATCAAACCTACTTCCTTTTTTCTTTTTCTTTCTTTTTACTAAAGCTCTCTTCAAAAATACACGAATACTGCCTCCCTTTGGGGCACTTCAAAATCTAAATTAATTATGCTAATTATCTCATGCAGGTTGACCTAATTAAATTTAATTAGTTGGTCTTGTTAATTCTAAACATCATCCTCTGGGAGATTCTACCTTTTGGGTAAACCAGGTAGAAAATTCAAGTGCTTACTTAACATATTTAGGTAGCCATCGTATCATATGTACTTGTTCAAATGGAGTGTGTATAGTCATCCAGCAATTGATTTCCCCTTTATCCACTGATTTTGTTAAAATGTAGGCTTCTGGTGGAAATTTACTAAGGTAAATGTCAAAGTATTAAATAGTTAATTAAATACGTCTATCTATAGTCACAAAAAAAAATGTAAAACCAGGATGTATAATGTAACTAAAACCCTAACTGCCTAACAGAAGTTTTTACATGCTTATTAGTTTTCCAGTTATTCCTGAAATGTTGTTATGTATACTATCAAACCATTCTTAGTTTTTGTGACACTTCCATTCTTTGGTTCTCTTCCTTTTTGCTCTCTCACTGTTCTAGTTCATGGGGCATTATTTCCTCAATTGAGCACAGTTAATTATCACTTTAAGGGTTCTGCCCTGGTTTCACTATTCTTTCTCTAATGCTCTCCCAGAGGGACTTTATTTGCAGATGACTGTAATTACTACATATGGGCTGGAAAATGCTGTATCTTTATTTGTAGACTTCAACTTCACTTTGCACTTTGCATTTGTATCCAACAACCTGCTAACATATGAATATTTGTTACGCATAATTATCAAAATTCAACAGTTTCAACATTCTATTCATCTACTCTACCTTTGCTCATTGTCATATTCTGGTCCTTATCATTTCTCATTTGGACTATTTCAGTAACCTTCTTGTTTCAACTCTTAACTCCCTACCCACCTCCATTTCATCATCTTCTCTAAAACAGTTCCTAGTAATTATCTAGTTTACTCAGTTTGAAGTTTAAACTTGTTTGTGTCACTTCCTCTCCTTTACCTAGAATCCAGATATTGCTCTCTGTCACCTACAAAATAGAGTCTAAGCAACTCAGCAAGAGTTCCCATTTAGCCACCCCCGTCTCCTAACAGGACCCCATTTTGAAATGTATTATCTAATGCTGCCAGGACAAACTTCCTGACATAGGCATTATAATTTTGAACTTCTCTGAGTTTGTGTATACTGCCCTCTATGCTTCATGTCTTCTCTTCAACTTTGTAATGGTTTTTATATGCAGGTAACATTGTATTATATGCTAAGAATAGGGGGGAAAAGGGTTTAAACAGGCAGGTATAAAAAGAGTGAACCAGAAAATCACTGCTTTTAAAAAAATGCATATCTCCCAGACTTTATCATTATGCATGTGCGCGTGCGCACACACACACACACACACACACACACACACACATTTTAGCTATTTGCATTTTTTCTTTTAACAATATATGTTTCCTCATTTTATGCCAATACTGCATGTTTTTTAAAAAAACATTGAGTAAACCTCATAGTACAGACAGAATAATTTTATCTCTTCTTTATTGGAAAAGGAACCTCTTTAAATAGCTTTTAGTAAATAAATCTCTCCCATATTATTAGAAATAAACTGGGACACTAATTATTTAAGAGTACCAGTAAGCAATCAATTGCATTGTTTCACCTGATGTATACTCTTAAATTTTTTTTTAAGTTTCAAGTTGTCTAATTTTTTTAAATGATTTGAATTAAACAATAAAATGTAATAGTTATTTAATGCTGTTTTGGTTAGATTACTGAAAGGCAACGTATGGAATGGGAGAAGATATTTGCAAGTGACATATCTGATAAAGGGTTAGTATCCAAAATCTATAAAGAACTTCTCAAACTCAATACCCCCCAAATTAATAATCCAAATAAAAATGGGTAGAAGACATGAATAGACATTTTTCCAAAGAAGGCATACAGATGGCCAACAGATACATGAAAAGATGCACATCACTCATCCGGGAAAAACCAAAACCACAGTGAGATATCACCTCACACCTGTCAGAATGGTTAGAATCAACAGTGCAAGAAACAACAGGTGCTAATGAGGATGTGGAGGAAGGGGAAACCTCTTGTACTGTTGGTGGGAATGCAAACTGGTGCAGCCACTCTGGAACGCAGTATGGAGATTCCTCAAAATGTTAGAAATACAACTACCCTATATCTAGCAATTGCACTACTAGGTATTTACCCAAATAATACAAAAATTCTAATTCAAAGGGGTACATATGCCCCAGTGTCTATGGCAGCATTATGAACAATAGCCAAATTATGGAAAGAACCCAAATGTCCATTGACTAATGAATGTGTACAGAAGATGTGTGTATGTATGAATGTGTGTGTGTGTATACATATAGTATATATATTATATACATATACATACTATATATAATATACTATATATAATGGAAGTATATATATATATATATATATATATATATACACACACTATATACTATATATATAATGTGTGTGTATATATATAGTATATATATTATATACATATACATATATATACTATATATATGTATAATGGAATATTACTAAGCCATAAAAAGAATTAAATCTTGCCCTTTGCAACAACATAAATGAAGGGTATAGAGTATTATGCCAAGCAAAATAAGTCAGTCAGAGAAAGAGAAATACCATAGGATTTCACTCATATGTGGAATTTAAAACCAAAAACAAATGAACAAAGGGAAAAAAAAGAGAGAGAGAGAGGGAGGCAAACCAAGAAACAGACTCTTAGAGAACTATAGAGAACAAACCTATGATTACCAGAGGGAGGTGGGTAGAGGGGCTGTATTAAATAGGTGCCAGGAATTAAGGAGTGCACTTGTGATTTGCACTGCTTGTGTTGATTTGTGTTCTATGAAGTGTTGAATCACGATATTGTATACCAGAAACCAATATTACTCTATATTATAACCAATATTACACTATTTTATTTCAATAAGATAAAAATGTAAAAAAAAGAAAGCAGGATTAAAACATGTATTACCACAATTTTAAGAATCAGTAGACAGGCAAATGCTGCAATAAATAAATAAATAAAATATAAATGAAAAATAAATAAATAAATAAATAAATAAATAAATAAAAATAAATGTAATACGTGAATAAATAAATAAAAAGGTGAGAATAAACATCTGAAAAAATATATTGGAAGAACAAACAAGTTTGACAATATGGATAATCAGAAATTTTCAAATATACAAAGCCCTCCTATATTTATTACAAAAGGTCTAAATTTAACTAAAAGTTAATAAGCTTTAAATAACTAAATGTCTTTAGTCTTATACGTTTCAACTTACCAGTATTGTTGAGCAATGGCTGTGATATTGATGGTTTGCATTTTGTTTTGGTGAAATGGGGAAAATTCTTCTGTTGGGACTTAACAATTTTCTATGCTATAGGAGATTAGAAGAGCTAACAAACACTAGCAAATTGTTGTGAAGAGTATACTGTCCCCAATAGCCTCAAAATTTACATTATTTTCAAATGCTCAAAGATCATTTACCCAAATTGGCCAAATGGTGACATATTAAGACAACCTCAACAAATTTGAAAAGATTGAAATATTTAGATTATGTTCTCTGAATAGAGTGGAATTAGGGTAAAATATAGCAACAAAATAACTAGAATATTCCTTGCCCCCCCCACCTTCGACTACCAAGAAACTAAACAGTGTGCTTCTAAATTATCCATGGGCACAGAAGAAAAATCACAATGAAAATTTTAAAAAATACTTTAGTCTCAATCAAGACAAGACATATCAAACTTGTTGGATGCAGCTAGCACATTGCTCAGAAGGAAATTTGTGGTTTCAAATGTATAAATGAGAAAAAAAATACAGTTTTCTAAATTTCCAACTCAAGAAAGGAGGTAAAGAACAGAAGATTATAATGGAATGTAAAAGGAAAAATAAAGCTAAGAGTATAAATGATTGGAAAAAAGTATAATGAAGAATGTTTGAAAGTCAAGTTTCAGGTCTCTTTTAGCCAAAATAAATGAAATTTCTAGAGATACTCATTAAGGAGGAAGAGTTGAGATGACAGAGCAGTAGGGGGACCTTGGGCTTGCCTTACCCCTCTGACACAGCTAGATCAATATAAAATAATTTTGAACACCTAGGGAATTTATCTGAGGATTAAGAGAACAATATGCATAATTTGAGGGGGAGAACCTGGCAGGTATGAGGTGTGGAGGCATGAATTGGGGGAGAGAAAAAAAACTTATGCCATGGAGGGGAGGGAGCCTTTTACAGAGGAGAAGGAAAGAGGGGGAGAGAGAGTATTGCATCCAGTTGATGCGGTAAAGGCACTCTCCAAAACCGTTGACCTGGGGAAATCACCCAAAACCGTTGAGCCTTTTTCCATAGAGGAGAAGGAGAAAGTGAGAGAGAGAGAGAGAGAGAGAGAGAGAGAGAGCGAGAGCACATTGTGTCAGGTTTGTGCAAGAAAAGCAGTCCCCCAAATCCATTGATTTGGGGAATCTCCCAAAACCACTGACTGGAAGAACTGACTATTTGCAAGTTTTTGCAAATGATGGAGCTCAAATTCTGAGGTTTTAGAAGTTAGTGCCATTCGCCAGAGTCAATCTGGGTGGGAGGCAATGCTCCTGGGGAGGAAGGTGGAGTCCCTGGGAACAGACAGTGGACAGCATGGTGTGGGGATCCCCTGGGTCACACTGAGAGACAACATTTCCCTTCCTATAGTGCATTTATAAGAGGGTATGTTGCCTTCTGAAGGACAAAAGACTTGGCTGTCACCTTTGAGCAGCTGTTCAATAGCAGGTGAGAGAAGCACATGTAGAGGGTGAATAACTTGGTCGCAGCTTTTTGCTGTGCTTCACCATAAACTCCAGGCACCTGCACAGCTCCACTACTGCTTTTATGGGACAGAAAGGCACCAGGTACAGCACTGTGAGGCTGTCCTCCAGAGAAGGGGAGCACGTCCACACCTTGCCAAGTCCTTTAAGATTTGCAGTTTTGAATTCCAGCCACCCACAAGAGATAAAACACGCAAGAGTTGTGGTGCCCGGCATGCCAATAACCTGGGTACAGATGGGTTGAGGGCAGGGATTTGACAGAAGTCTGGGACACAGGAGAGATGACTGTTCACTGGTCTGAAGGTTTCCTGAGTAGCAACTGGTGCAAGCTCCCCAACCCAGGGACTAGAGAGGAGGGTGACCATCTTCCCCCCTCCCCACCAGTATGGTCAGACATCAGTGAGCAGCACAGCAACCCTAGTGGAGGCTGGAGCTGCTTACACCAAACCTTACCCCACTGTGCCCTGCAGGGGCATCTTTAGTAGGTTAGGTCTGACTGTGAGCCATCACAGTGGGCCTCTCCCCCAGAGGACCAATGCAGACACCCTTTGTGCACCAAGTCTACTGATCATAGAGTGCTTTAAAGCACCAGCTTCACTTCTGGTAGAGATAGAACCAGGCTTTTTTTATCCTTCTTTCTTTCTCTTTCTTTCTTTCTTTCTTTCTTTCTTTCTTTCTTTCTTTCTTCCTTTCCTTTCCTTTCCTTTCCTTTCCTTTCCTTTCCTTTCCTTTCCCTTCCTTTCCTTTCCTTTCCCTCTTTCTTCTTATTCTTCTTCTTTTCTTCTCCTTCTTTGTGTAATTAGGCTTGTAGTTTTTTTTTTTTTATTTGTTTTCATTTTCTGTTTTCATCTTTTTTTTAGTCAGGCTTACAGCAAAGGACAGATCATCTAAGCAGAACCTCAACAAGGAAACAGTGGCTTTGAATGACACGCTGGACCACATGGACTAGACAGACATATTCAGAGCATTTCATCCTAAAGCAGCAGAATACACATTATTTTCAAATGCACATGAAATATTCTCCAGAATAGATCACATACTGGGTCACAAATCAGGCCTCAATCAGTACAAAAAGATTGAGATCATATTGTACTTATTTTTGGATGACAGTGCTATGAAACTTGAAGTCAACCACCAAAAAATTAGAAAGACCACAAATACATGAAGGTTAAAGAACATCCCACTAAAGAATGAATGGGTTAACTAGGAAATTAAAGAAGAAATAAAAATGTACATGGAAGCAAATGAAATTGAAAACACGACAATCCCAAAACTTTGGGATGCAGCAAAGGTGGTCATAAGAAGTAAGTAGATAGAAATCCAGGCCTTCCTGAAGAAGGAAGAGATGTCTCAAATATACAACCTAACTTTACATTTGAAGGAGCTGGAAAAAGAACAGCAAATAGAGCCCAAAACCAACAGGGGCGGGGGGGGGGGGGGATAATAAATATTAGAACAGAAATAAATGGTGTAGAAACCAAAAGAAAAACAAAACCAACAAAGAAACAAAAAAACAGTAGAACAGATCAATGAAACTAGGAGCTGGTTCTTTGAAAGTATTAACAAAATTAATAACCCCCTAGCCAGACTTACCATAAAGAAAAGACAAAGGACCCGAATGAATACAATCATGAATGAAAGAGGAGAGATCACAACCAACACTGCAGAAATACTAACAATAATAAGAGAATATTATGAACAATTATATGCCAACAAATTGCACAACTGGAAGAAATGAACAAATTCCTAGAAACATATAAACTATCACAACTGAAACAGGAAGAAATAGAAAATTTGAATAGGTACATAGCCAGCAAATAAATTGAATCAGTAATCCCAAATCTCCCAACAAGCAAGAGTCCAGGGCCCTATGGCTTCCCAGGGGACTTCTACCAAACATTTAAAGAATAATTAATACCTATATTCTCAAGCCGTTCCAAAAATAGGAATGTTAGGAAAATTTCCAAACTCATTCAATGAGGCCAGCAATACCTTGATTTCAAAACCAGACAAAGGCCCCACTACAAAGGAGAATTACAGACCAAGTTCCCTGATGAACATGGATTTAAAAACTCTCAACAAGATACTAGCAAATCAAATCCAAAAGTACACTAAAGGAATATTTACCATGATCAGGTGGGATTTATTCCTGAGCTGCGGGGGTGGTTCAAAATTGTCAAATCAATCAACGTGTTACACCACTATAAAAGAAAGGGTAAGAGACATATGATACCCTCAATGGATGCAGAAAAAACATTTGACAAAACACAGCATACTTTCTTGATAAAAACCCTCAAGAAAGTAGGGATAGAAGGAACGTTACTTAACATCATAAAGGCCATATACAAAAAACCCACAATTAATCTCATCTTCAATGGGGAAGAACTTAGATCTTTTCCACTAAGGTCAGGAACATGACAGGGATATCCACTCTCACCACTTTTGTTCAACATAGTACTGGAAGACCTAGCCTCAGCAGTCTAACAACAAAAAGAAAAATAAAAGCGTACATTTGGCAAGGAAGAAGTCAAACTCTTTGCAGACAACAGTATACTCTATGTGGAACACCCTAAACACTCCACCAAAAACTGCTAGAACTGATACATGAATTTAGCAAAGTTGCAGGATACAAAGTCAATGTACGGAAATCAGTGCCATTTCTATATACCAATAATGAAGCAGCAGAAAGAGCAATCAAGGAATCAATCCCATTTACAATTGCACCAACAACCATAAGATACCTAGCAATAAACCTAAGCAAAGAGGTAAAAGATCTGTACTCTTAAAACTATAGAACACTTATGAAAGAAATTGAAGAAGACATAAGGAAATGGAAAAACATTCCATGCTTATGGATTGGAAGAACAAATATTGTTAAAATGTCTATACTACCCAAAGAAATCTACACTTTCAATACAATCCCTATCAAAATGCCACCAGCATTTTTCATAGAGCTAGAATAAACAATCCTAAAGTTTGTATGAAACCACAAAAGACCCCAAATAGCCAAAGTAATATTGAAAAAGAACACCAAAGCTGAAGACATCACAATTCTGGACTTCAAGTTGTTATTGCAAAGCTATAACCATCAAGACACATGATAGTGACACAAAAACAAACACATGGATTAATGGATCAGGATAGAAAACCCAGAAGTGGGCTCACAGCTATATGGCCAAGTAATCTTCAACAAAGCAGGAAAGAATACCCAATGGAAAAAAAGACAAATGGTAGTGAAAAAAGTGGACAGTGACATGCAGAAGAATAAAAATGGACTACTTTCCCATACCATACACAAAAATAAATTCAAAATATATGAAATACCTAAAGGTGAGGCAGGAAACCATCAAAATCCTGTAGGGGAACATAGATAGCAACCTCTTTGACCTCGGCCATTGCAACTTCTTACTAGACACGTTGCAAGGGAAACAAAAGCAAACATGAACTATTGGGACTTCATCAAGATAAAAAGCTTATATACAGTGAAGGAAACAACAAAACTGAAGGGCAACCTATGGAATGGGAGAAGATATTTGCAAATGACATTTCTAACTAAGGGCTAGTATCCAGGATCTATAGCAAACTCAACACCTGAAAAATAAATAATCCAGTTAAGAAATGGGCAAAAGACATGCACAGACATTTCTCCAAAGATGACATGCAAATGACTAACAGACACATGAAAAAATGCTCATCACTCATCATCAGGGAATACAAATCAAAACTGCAATGAGATACCACCTCACACCTGTCAGAATAGCTAAAATTAACAACTCAGGAAACAACAGATGTTGGCGAGGATGTGGAGAAAGGGGAACCTTCTTACATTGTTAGAATGCAAACTAATGCAGCCATTCTGGAAAACAGTATGGAAGTTCCTCAAAAAGTTAAAAATAGAACTCTGTGACCCAGCAACTGCAGTACTAGATATTTATCCAAAGGATACAAAAATACTGATTCCAAGAGGCACATGCACCCATTGTTGTAGTAGCACGATCAACAATAACCAAATTATGGAATGAGCTGAAATGTCCATCAACTGATGAATGGATAAAGAAACTGTGATAGATGTATATGTATATCTATTATATATGTATATACATATACATATTCATATACATTTACATTTACGTACATACATCATGGAATATTACTTAGCCATCAAAAAGAATGAAATCTTGCCATTTGCAACAACATGGATTGAACTAGAGTATATTATGCTAAGTCAGTCAGAGGAAGACAAATACCATGAGTTCACTCATGTGTGGAATTTAAGAAACAAAACAGATGAACATAGGGGAAGGAAAGGAAAAATAAGATAAAAACAGAGAGGAAGACAAGCCATAGTAGACTCTTAACTAAAGAGAACATACTGAGGATTGCTGTAGGGGAGGTGTTGGTGGAAATGGGTGAAATCTGTGAAGGGGATAAAGACAAATTTATCCTGATGGGCACTGAGTTATATATGTAATTGTTGAATCACTATATTGTACACCTGAGACTAATATGACATTGTATGTTAAATACATTAGAATAAAATAAAATAATAAAAAGAAAAGAAAATCTCATTAAAGAAAAATCCAGTGCCCAAATCTGGCAAGGATATAACAAGAAGACAAAATTAGAGCAGTCTCTTTCATAAATATAGATACAAAAATCTTAAGCAAAATATTAGAGAATTAAACCCAGTAATATTTGAAAACAGTGACTTAAGCACGTAACTCAAGAAGCTAGAGATATAACAGAAAATGAAACATCAAAGGGATATAGAAAAATGGAAATACCAATGAAGTGTGATTTAATTCAGCAATGCAAGGAAGGATTCAATTTCACCAGTCAACATGATTTATAACATTAACAGAAAAAAAAATCATTTGAATATCTCCATATATGTAGAAAAGCATTTGGTAAAACTCAACAATCACTTATTAAAGGATGAAACAAAACAAAACCAAAACTAAACAAAAATTTCTCAGCAAGTGAGAATAAATGTGATTGATAATCTGACAGAGAATATCTTCAAATTACCTTCAACAACTACCATGTGTAAAGTTACACACCAGATATCAAGCCCTATTATAATTCCATAATAATTAAAACAGTGGGCTATTGATGCAATGACATAAATTAAACTAAGAGAAGAGAATTGAGAGTTTACAAGCTGACTCCCGTGTATACAGTCACATAATTTGTGATGCTGCTATTATGCAGTGGGCAAAGAGTGTTCTAATTATTTTTTTAATATAATTTATTTTTGAGAGCAGTTTTAGTTTCACAGCAAATTGATTGGAAAGTACAAAGAGTTCTCATGTATCCACTACCCCCCACATGCAACGTCCCCTACTATCAACCATCTGTAGCAAACTGATATCTTTGTTATAATCAGTGAACCTGCACTTGACACATCAGTATCACACAGAGGCCACAATTTAGGCTTCATTCTTAATGTGGTGTCTTTTCTGTAAATTTGGACAAATGTATAATGGCAGTATCCACATTGTAGTATCATACAGAATAGTTTCTCTGTCCTAGAAATCTTCTTTGCTTATTCATCCCTTCCTCCCCCCTAGCTCTTGGAATCCACTTCTCTTTTACTGTCTTTGTAGTTTTGCCTTTTCCACAATGTCATATAGTTGGAATCATACAGTATGTAGCTTGGCAAGGATATGGAACAACAGGAACTTTCATTCATTGCTGGTTGGAATGCAAGATGGTACAGCCACTTTGGAAAATAGTTTCTTATAAAACTAAACATACTGTTACTATATGATTTATCATTCACGCTAGTTGGAATTATACCAAAATGAATTGGAAACTTACAAAAACCTGCATACAATTCTCTAATAATATGTGTTTTGAGGAGTTTTGAAATGTTTATATTTTCTATGAATTTGCCCATTCCATTTCAATCTTCACATTTATTGAAATAAAATTGGTGTGATATACTCTTTAAAAAATTCTGCAAACAGATGTTTATAGCAGCTTTATTTACAATTGCCAAAATTTACAAGCAGCTAAGATGTCTGTCAGTAGGTGAATGAATGAATAAACTGTGGTATATTTAGACAATGGGGTATTATTTGGTTCTAGAAAGAAATGAGCTGTCAAGCCATTAAAAGACATGGAGGAACCTTAAATGCATATTACTAAGTGAAAAAGTCAATCTGATAAGAATGATCTTTTCAAGAAGTTGTGTTGAATAGGCAAGGGGAGTCTTAAGTGAGACAGAAATTTACTAAACATAAAAGAAAGAGTAATAAATTGAACTTCATAAAAACTTCTATTAATCAAAAGAAACCATTAAAAGTAGGTAAAGTCAGGACATAGAATGAGAAAGTGATGTTGGATATATCCATCTTTAAAAGAAGAGAGATAGGAAATCCAAATATTTAAAGACTCTAAATATGTAAGAGTCAAAATGAAAATGACAAAACAATGTAGATAATGGGCTAATGACATTTTGAAAAAATTCTACACATCAGAATTGCTAAAATAAAAATGAGTGACGCTACCAAATTTCATAGCTGTATTATGTGTCAACTTGTCTAGGCTGAAACCCATCTCCCACAGTTCACTTTCGTGTTTATTTCCAGATAAGGTGGGCCATAAAAGAGCTTCTTGAGTGAGACTTTGGAGTTGAATATAGAGCAACAGCCATTTCATAGCTTACACATGTCACTGATCTGCTGATTCACTGTGACATCATTAACACTGACTCAGCCTGCAAATGCTCCACCTTCCACTAGATTCTCCTTTAACTTTTGTCACTCCTGGGACAGATATGTATGTTTACTTTTATGACAAATGTCCCTGCTTCTGCAGGACAGCCACACCACCAAACTTCATTCCTGGTGCTTCTGGCTTGTCCACCAATTGCTGTGAAGATGTGCAGAATTGGAACTCTTGTACACTGCTGATAGGATTATGGATTGGAACCACTACTAACCAGTATGCCAGATCTGTGGTGACCCACAAATTTTACTTCTTGCTATAATCCATCAAACTACATTTATATGTTCACCAAAACACATGTATAAAATATTCATAGTCACAGTATTCAAAATAGACACTGGCTGAATCTACCTAAATGTCCATCAACACTAGCATGGATAAGTGATTTGAGGAATTTTAATAAATTTTGTGCAGAGATGAGAATAAACAAATTATAATTGTATGCAACAGAAACATAATGCTGAATAAAATAAATCAGAAAAGAGTACAATACTGCTTTATTCCATTTAAATTAAATTCTGAAACAAGCACAATTTATAGAGTTTGAAATCACAATAGTAATTGCTTTTGAAAAGGTAATAGCAATTACAGTGGACATGGAGGGATCCTTTCTGAAGCAAATAATATTCTCAGATTTTGTGCTGGTTTGCCTGCATGTGTTTTAGTTTGTGAAGGTTTGTGTATCTGCACACTTACAATTTGTGAACTTTTGTATCTTTGTCTATAAAACTACTACCATAAAAAGTTTGCAAAAGGATATAGGAAAAAAAAACCCTTGTGGATGTGTTTGTAATGATCCTCACCGAGTCTTTCTTTCTTTTTCTTTCTTTTTTTTTAAGTTTACTTATTTTGAGAGAGGGAGAGAAAGCATGAGTAGGGAAGGGGTAGAGAGAAAAGGAGAGAGAGGATCCCAAGCAGGCTCCATGGTGCCAGCTCAGAGCCTGACATGGGGCTCGAATCCACTCACAGTGAGACCATGACCTGAACAAAACTAAGAGTCACATGCTTAACTGACTGAGCCAACTCAGGCGCCTCACCGAGTCTTGATGTATATATAGCCTTGAAGGGATCTGTGCAGCCTTTCAAGAAATGAGAAGCTCGCTGCTCTTTCAGCCTTAGGGAAAATAAAACACTGACTTGCTGTCTTTTTATAGCTATGACCTGGGAGCAGAGCCCAGTAAGGACCAGTGTTTTCTAATAAGAAGAAAGAAAATGCTTTGCTGTGCCGTGAGTGAATGACCAAACCAAAAATGAAATAAAAGTAAAGGCAGCATGGGCTGGAGGGAAGCTGGGAAAGTTCTTGTTTCCTCACTGCTGCGGAGGAGGCCTGGCAGAGAAATTTCTCCCCCATATGCTGGAGCAATGGTAGCTTGTAATTATTTTACATCCTTCTTAGAGCTGGAGGGACCGTTGTGACCTCAAATAAGGCAGTCTCTTTAGAGAGTTTTGGAGTCTGTTGTAATCCATCTGTGCCCTTGCAATTTGCAAAATCTTCTTCTGGGGTGGAGGAAACAATGAAGAGACAATTTCACTTAAAAAAAAAGAAAGTATCTGTTAAATTTTTTACACAAATCTGAATACATTTGAAAATTTATAGGACATCTTTTCTTTTGTCACTCATTCCACAGTTTATTTCCCTTGAAAATACTAATTTTATGGAAGTTCTGTCTTTAGCACTCATGTGAACATCCTGATGAATTAAAATAGGTTAGTTGGTAAATATTCAAAATTTGCAAAAGATTTTACATGATTAAGATGTGTTCCTTTAATATTCACCAAGACTGAGGAAAATGCATCCACATAATTTGCCCTAAATTGTCTTTTTAAAAATATTGTAGGAATCAGAAATACTTATAAGTATTTTTATTTTTAAATCTGATTTTAATCACTTGTGTGGCCTTGGGCAACTTATTTCCTTTCTGTATCAGCCTTCTCCAAATTATTTTTCCTCAAAATCAAGGAGAAAAGTGAATCCTTGCTCAAATAAACTTGAAAAATATTAGGTTAAATAAGATAGAATTCATTGTGGGAAAACTTAAGAATTTTAAGACGTTATTTTGCCAAATGAACTTCTATCAGAAGAATTTAGTATGCAACGTTTCCCAAACTTTTAAAACATAAATTCCATTTTTAATTGAACACATGTAATTTAGGTTTCTTTTGGGAGAGGAGGTTAAAAACATTGTTTTAATACAAAACTGTATGTTGATATATAAAATTATTATAATACTATTTTCTAAATGTGATTTAAAAACCCAAGAAAACTAGGTTTCATTGGCAGATTAGTCAACTAAATTAAGAATAAGAAATGACTTTATTTTGCCATTTCAACTGAATGTTAAATTTTATATAAAAGAAGAACCACATGTACTAGTTAAAGGATAGTTACTTATCAATGGCATCATTGTATCATGATAATCAATGACTAGTTCTTAGAAAAACTACCAGTCCATTAATTAACACCGAATTATTGATGAAGAAATTGACAAGTATTCAATTATATCAAGAGCTATGGAGATTTGTCTACATTTCATGCATGAGTTTAATGGATTGATTTCAAAGTTATGTGGGTGTATTGATCACCAGTTCCAAGTTATATTTTCTTATATTATTTATAAGATTAATTATCTCTATCATTGTTCATATTGAAGATTTAACATAGGTAGTGTTTGTAGACCTTAAAGGAATATGCTTAGCCGTGACAAATCAATTATGATACTAACTGATTTAGAAGTTTTTAAAAATATATTTTTTTGGTAGATTCTCATACTGAGGACAGTGATGCTGAATATTTCTTGTTTTTAAATTCAGTGAATAATATTGATATTCCACATGATTGCATAGTAGATGGTATAAGTTGTAATTACACACTCGCAGCCTGCAAACCAAATTCATCTCCTAAATGGGTATTATCTGGCTTTCATCTTGTTCAGTTTTTATTTTTATTTTTTTATTTTAGAGAGAGAGAGCATGTGCATGTGTGCATGAGAGCAATCAGGGGTGGGGCAGAAAGAGAGGAAGAGAGAGAGAATCTTAAGCAGGCTCTTTGCTCAGCACGGAGCTTGACACAGGGCTCCATTTCACAACCCTGAGATCATGACCTGAGCAGAAATCAAGAGTCAGATGCTTAAACCAACTGAGCCACCCAGGTGCCCCTGTTCAGTTTTTATTTTAAATATAACTTTTAAAAATAGAGATATTTGAAATAAAAAACCACATGAGGTCACTTTGGGCATGCACTGCCAATGGCAGTAGCCAGCAGGAGCTGAGAGGAGGCAGCCTCTTTAGATAGAGCATCGGCTCTGTAGTTTGCACTGCCATTCACACAGTCCACACCTATACATTTTCATTGTTCCTCTTCACTCACTTATATGACTTTACTGACCCCTTTAGAGCTGAGTTTATAGCCCTTGGTAGAAATAATTTGAACAACAGCATGCAAAATGCATGCTCTGTACCTGAAAATGAAATATTTTCTTTGGAGAAGCAATAAGGAGAGTTTGGTTTTAATTTCAGATCTGCCCCTTATTCACTGTCTAATAATTGTCAAAGCATTGGTTCTGCTGGCTTCAGAAGTCTCTTCTGTGAAATGAGAGGTGTTTTTATGTCTCTTTGGTTATTAAAATCTATGAGCACCTAATCAATAGCTTTCTAAAAAAAAAAGAATAGAGTAAGCCTCAATTTAGAGTGATTCTTAAAACTTTAACAGGCAAATGTTACTTTCATTAGAAACTGTCAGCACATCAAAATAGTACTACAGAAGCTTACATACAGAGTAGCTCTGCATGTATTAACACCCTCTATGAGCAACGTTGCATTTATTTTATTAACCTCAATTTGCCATGCTAAGCATCCTTTAGTGAGGAAAAATTAAAAATGAATGTCTCATGAAGGAATGGAACAGATCTCCTCTTGGCTGCTAAAAACTTAATGTTATTGTTCATGGAGTCTGATTACTAGGGTTTTATAATTCTCTGCAAAATATATGGGAGTCCACAGGTAATGGAGATGGTTTGTCACTCTAATGATAGGATACATGGGTAACACAGAAGCCCCTTGTCTAAAGGATCCTCACACAGAAGGGCCACAAGTTTATAAAATTAAGTCCCCCCAGTATTCTTTAGTTCATCTGAACTTCATTGTTTCCAGAACAGTCCTGATTGACACTTCATTTGTTATTTGACTCTGTGCCCACTTTATCCTGCCAGATTGTGTCACCACTTTATCTCTTTTCCTGATTCCCATATATTTTGCTTCAGTTCTTATATTTTGTTTAAATATGATACCCCAGGAATATCGTACAGATCATTAATTGCTGTTATTGTTGTTTAACACCCCACACTTGAAAATTCTTTGTATTTTGAATATCCTTCCACTATTGTATGATTTGGGGTGAAGTTAAGGTTCCACTTCCAACACAGAAGCTTAAGTTTCCAAATCTACCCTGCCCCCCACCTCTCCAACACACACAGGCCCTTCTCTTTACTTCTTGACATCAGATTGCAGTCATGTGTATGTATTGCTTGCTTTGGCAACACATATACTAAAACCGGATGCAGGCATGTGAACTAAATGTAAACAATTAGGTATCTAGTCTGGAAATTTGAATCTCAGAGAGTAAGAATAAAGGGATTATTTCTTCAGAGTCAACCTTTACCATCCCCACTCAGTGTTCTCTATTGGCGGTGTTTACAATAGCATCATAATTAATACTTTTTCTGGGATGTGAGAGTGACTGTTCCTTGCTGCCCAGCCACCATGGTTTTTGTCAATTTTTGAATGAGGCTCTGAAGATTTTCTACAGATTATCTGACCTATTTGGTAATTTACAGCACACCTCTTCCTTTTTAATTTGTTCAAAATCTCTTTCTGTTGCTTCCAACCAAGGACTTTGAATCAGAGACATCTTTTAGGTTAATTAAGGTTTGGCCTGACTTCTAAACACCACTTGAACTTCTCTCAGACCTTACCAAGTGAATTCAAGCTTTTCTGCACATGCATTCCCTAAAGAGCTAGCTATATCAAAAGTTAAGTCTGAAGCCCTAACAGTTGATGGAAAAAAAAATGTAAGGAAAGCTAATATTACCATATCGATTAGCTTTTACTGCAAAGTAGACAACCACAACTCAGAGGCATACAGCAAAAGCCATTTGTTTTTCATGCATCTTTGGGTTGGTTAGGACTTAGTTTATCTGGGCTGTCTGACTCTGCTTCAGACTTTGGGTCACACTGGCTATTGTCACTCTTTGGGATCAAGTCCTCTTCTCATTTATTCATTCTGGACCTAAGCTGTAGGGCTTCCAATGGAAGTTCTTACACTATTGACAGAGGCACAAGAAGGCAAGTAGAAACATATAATACATCTTAAGGCCTGGGCTGTAACTGGACATTATTCCTTCTAACCATATTCTATTCCCAAAGCAAGTCAAATGACAGAGCCCCAAGTCAGTGGGCTGGGAAGTACATTGTGTCAGTAGCAAAAGGAACAACAACGTTAACTGTCAAAGGGCATGGATATAGGGAGTAGGAAAGAATTTAGGACCAATGATTCCATCTACTATAATTGCCCAAGGTAAGCAATTTGAACGTCCAAAGATTTAGGGCAACAACGATTGATATCCAGATTAGGTTATAGGGAGAGATGTATTCTAAAACTACAAACCTAAACACGAATGTATGATTGGAACAAAATTGCTATGAATTTGGTTTTGTAGTCAGAGCCCTAAACAATTACAGAAGAAACAATAGGGCCCTTGTTCTTGGATAAATGGACAAGTTTAGAGCATGACAGATAAGCAAGAATCCTTGAATTGTTTGTCGAGGCTAGGGAAAGACATTTCAGTATACGAGTAAACATAAACACCATCTTCTGGATTCCTGAGTTAATAGAGGCAGTTTTTACACATATCTCATTATTACCATAATGAAATGTTTAATAATCAGCTACATTAGCATGGTTCCCAGCTGAGATATGACCTCCAGAACCTCTTATATTTCAGACCAAGTATAAAATGAATTCTGAATTTTGTCTCATCATTTGCAATAAAATAAAATTTAGCATAACTGACTCTTGGAGGGAAAAACAAACAAAAAAAAAACTGCACTCAGAAGTGCAGTGGGTACATGGATTCCACTGTGGCAAACATGGACAACACACTAAAAATGCATCATTTGAATTTAATGTTAATTAGAGAATATTGAAAGCTAAAATTCTGTGAAGAAATATATGAAATAGGTAAACCTGTCTTGTTCCTTTGTAACTGCATTCATTGGGATTACTTCAGAGATTATATTAGAATGTCGTAGGTATATTTTATCAAAATCATTAAAAATATTTAAATGTTCATAATAGCAAATAAAGTTTTACCCTATCTCAGATTGGGAAGATTGATGTAATCATTCCTTATTTCATCTTAAACAAATTGCTATTCCTATAATGGGTGGTGGGGAAAGGTTTACATAATAAATCTTGAGAAATCAAGGATCCATCTCTATTATGACCTGCCTGTGGCAGGCATCATATCTCTGTCCTAGAAAGAAGCGGAAAGGAGAAACAAAGTTGTAGAGATGAAGCCAATCAAACTAGTCCCTTTTATCTTTTTAATTTTTTAAAATGTTTATTTATTTATTTTTGAGAAAGAGAGGCAGAGAGAGAAATCTCATGCAAGCTCCATGCTGTCAGTGCAGAGCCTGAGGGGGGCTCATTCTCCCGACCCTGAGATCATGACCATGAGATCATGACCTGAGCCGAAGTCAAGAGTCCAAGGCTTAACCCACTGAGCGACCCAAGTGCCCCAGACTAGTCCCTTTTAAAAAGAACTTTCTAGGACATTTTTGCCCTTCAACTTTATTTATTTATATTCCATTATTTAACACAGGATCTCATGTCCAGATCCAGCCAGAAGGAAGCCTGGATTTTGATATTGTTTGTTTTTCTTTTCTTTTTTTCATAATTTTTTTAAATGTTTATTTATTTTTGAAAGAAAAAGAGAGAGACAGAGCGTGAGCAGGGGAGGGGCAGAGATAGAGGGAGACACAGAATCTGAAGCAGGCTCCAGGCTCTGAGCTGCCAGCACAGAGCCTGACATGGAGCTCGAACTTGTGAACCACGAGATCTTGATCTGAGATGAAGTCGGATGTTTAACCGACTGAGTCACCCAGATGCCGCTGTTGTTGTTTTTTCTTAAGCAATTGCTGCCCTAAACAAACATTTCACATTTCAGAGAGAAAAATGGAGACTGGATAGAGTCTTTTACAAGACCTCTATTGTTGTCTCTTTCTCTTTCCTTCTCATTTTCATACACACATGCACACACACACAGACATATGTTTATATCATAAGTTAGACAAAATATTTATTTGAAATAGTGTATTATTAGATATAACATATTTATTTAAATATTAGATATACTTAAGTAAATATAAATACATTTAGGTACATATACACATATACATACACACATGAGTTATTATATCCTATCTATAAATTATAAATAGTGCAAATATATACATCTATATATACAAATACACTTATATATGTTTATAGTATATCTATAGATATAAATGTAGATCTGTGTTTTTCCTATGCCATCATAGCTCCCACTTCCATTCCCCTACTGCACTGTGCATCCACTGTAATGCATCTGATTATGTCTTTAAATATCTACGTATTTGTGAACACACATACTGTGTGACTGATGGTGGAAGTGATGGTGGTGATGATGAGTGTTTAATTTGAATAAATATCACTATTGCACTTATGCTGTATAATTGTGTTTTATTTAAAAAATTTAGTAATGTTACCAGTCTTCTACATAAATCTGTAGGTTCTGTGTAATATGCCATAATGTACCCACACATTTCTTCCATGTAGTAATAGATCTTCAATTACATCCAGTTTCTCATTCCTATAAGCCATATTACAGTGAATATCTTTCTATGTAAACTTAAGTTTCTGTATGTGAATTTCTGTAATATGCATCTGGAAAAGTTTGTCATAGAGTAGGCACAAGTTTAATTTCAGTAAGTGCAGCCAATGCTATCTTTTTTTTTTCAATATATGAAATTTATTGTCAAATTGGTTTCCATACAACACCCAGTGCTCATCCCAAAAGGTGCCCTCCTCAATACCCATCACCCACCCTCCCCTCCCTCCCACCCCCCATCAACCCTCAGTTTGTTCTCAGTTTTTAACAGTCTCTTATGCTTTGGCTCTCTCCCACTCTAACCTCTTTTTTTTTTTTTTCCTTCCCCTCCCCCATGGGTTTCTGTTAAGTTTCTCAGGATCCACATAAGAGTGAAACCATATGGTATCTGTCTTTCTCTGTATGGCTTATTTCACTTAGCATCACACTCTCCAGTTCCATCCATGTTGCTACAAAGGGCCATATTTCATTCTTTCTCATTGCCACGTAGTACTCCATTGTGTATATAAACCACAATTTCTTTATCCATTCATCAGTTGAAGGACATTTAGGCTCTTTCCATAATTCAGCCAATGCTATCTTATTTCTTCCTTTCATTCCGTTCACTTGTTTTGACAATACATGCCTTTAATTTTACTGGTTCCATTAGAATGACTATGCTAATAACATGTTTCTCCCTTGATATTTGTGTAAATTTCTCTTCTGCTATGTAGTGTTCTTACCCCACACCGTGTATTTGTAGTTTCTCATATATAAAATAATTGATTATAGGATAACTGTCTGATTTAATGATTTACATAAAGATAACTTTAACCTAGAAAAGTATCTTAATATATATCAGAAACATTTTTCAGTAAGTTATAATCTAATGCAATAAAAATACATTGTCTCTAAATAGTATCCCTGATTTCACTTTATTTAGACCATTTATTTCTAAATGAACTCTTAAAAATTGATTTCTGTAATTTTATAAATTCATTAAGAAATAAATATAATGACATTTGTTTTGTTAATCCAATGGAAAGCCCATTTGGACTTTTTCTTTGAAGCAAAGTTACAACTTAACTAAATTATTTTAGGATCTGTGAGTTTAAGATGTGTTTTCCTTTGACACCATAATTATATCCGGAAAAGTCAATAGCATTCTAATAATGCCTCAGTGTTTTAAGGTTAATTGTGTTATGGGGCGCCTGGGTGGCTCAGTCGGTTAAGCATCCGACTTAAGCTCAGGTCACGATCTCGCGGTCCGCGAGTTCGAGCCCCACGTCGGGCTCTGGGCTGATGGCTCAGAGCCTGGAGCCTGCTTCTGATTCTGTGTTTCCCACTCTCTCTGCCCCTCCCCCGTTCATGCTGTGTCTCTCTCTGTCTCAAAAATAAATAAACGTTAAAAAAATAAATAAATAAATAAATAAATAAAGTTAATTGTGTTATTTTACCTCATTACATCCTTCCCCTTGGTATAATTTGGTAATGTAGCTCATTCAATATGATAAACTTTTTTGCTTTGTTGCTGAAATATTTAGGGGCAGCAAAGTGATAAAATAAGATTATTATTTTTTTTCAATTTTTAACTTATAAATTTTAAGCACTATATTACTTTCCTAGAAATAATTAAAATAAATTATATTTTGATTTAATGGGATAAGTCTCATATATCCAATTATTCTAAGTAATAAGTATTATAACTTAAAAAATGTGAATCATTCATTCATCTAAATAAAAAAGCAATCTTTAATCTTCTACGGAAAAAGCAATCATCATATCCATGACCTATCTTACTTAGCACACTAATTTAGTTTACTAAGATCAACCATTGAATATTTGGAAAGTGTGTGGGATTTTTCCTAACAAAGTTGAGTCATGCACATATTCTTCAATGTAAATTTTATTCAAGACTATAATTCACACAATTTTTTGCAAACTTTACTAAGTTTTTCGTATGCTAAAAACTTAATTGTAATTATCCTTGGAAATATTTGTATTCATGGGGGAGGGTTTTAGAACATACATTTATAAATTATTCTACTGAATTAAAGAAAGATGAAAGACAACAGTTGAAGACTACTAGTTTACAAAGAAAAGAATATAGCAGTGTATTTCGGCAGGAAGTTAAAAAAGAAACCCCACAGCATCACCTGTGTTATAGGTATCAATCCCCATTACTCCCCCAACTTTTTCTTTTAAATGATGATAATGCTGTATATTTCTGGGATGGTGGAAGGTTTGAGGAAAAAGGAGGAATAGGCATACGTATTTTATGTTGTCATAAAATTTAAAGATATTTTTTAAAGTTTTATTTATTTTTTTGTGAGCAAGAAAAGGGGGAGGGAGGAGCAAGGGAGAGGGAGAGAGAATCCCAAGCAGGCTTTGCACTGTGTCAGCACAGAGCCCAACATAGGGCTGGATTTCACAAACTGTGAGATCATGACTTGAGCTGAAACCAAGAGTGGGTCGCTCAACCAACTGAGCCCTCCAGGTGCCCCTTAAGATTTTATTTTTAAGTAAAAGATACAGAGTCAAATATTGCAAAGATTTTACCCAATTTTGGAGATACAATTTTCTAGGATTGAAAAGGGAAAATGTAGTTATGACTTACAACACAAGCAAGACAATTTAATGAATATATAAAAGTTGTTTTTAAAACTTCTAGGTACATATAATAGATTTCAATTTAATCTTATATTTCTAAAAATATCATAACATTAAGTGAAAAAGGAACATGGATAAATTTAAGGGAATACATTTTAAGGAACTCAATTTTTTAAATATATTCTTTTTAAAAAATGATCTGCTTGAACAGTACTGTTTTAACAGTACAAATGTAATTGAATATTTATTAATATAAATTTCTATTTGCAAGTGGAATAGAGGGATGGAAATATTAATTCAAAGAAGAAAAAGAACAAAGTAAAATGCCTGACTCCTAAGGAAAATTTTTTTATTGTTTTTATATAGGTTTGGTGGATATTGAATCACAACTCTTTATAGATACATAGATATGATAGTGGTTTATATTAATATATAAAAATTAGTATAAAATTGCTAATGTACTTAATATATTTTACAGGACTATGTAAACAAACTATTGTGCAACATAGTATTATACATATATACATATATATTAAGAGATTCATTTAAAAATGTTATCAAATATTTATCTTAAATTTTGTGGTGATAAAATATTGATATCTAATAAAAATGCTTGAGGTGCTACATAGTTTTTCAAACTTATTTTAAATGTTTAAGAGCAAAAATTTCAAAAACAACACAAACAGAATTTTGACTTACACTTTTAAGAATGTGTTCAGGAAAATGTCAAAACTTTCCCTGCTATCCAGCTATCCTTCTAATATTGTGTTTATCCGCACTACTGATAACTTATCTATTCTTCCAAAATTTATCAAAGTTTTTATTTATTTTCATTTAGTTTAGTTTAGTTTAGTTATTTATTTATTTAATTAATCTCTACACCAAACGTGGGGCTTAAACTCACAGCCCAAGATCAAGAATCACATGCTCTTCAACTGAGCCAACCAGGTGCTCCTCAAAGTTTTATTTTATTTTTTTTTTAATTTTTTTTAACGTTTTTATTTTATTTTTGAGACAGAGAGAGACAGCATGAACAGGGGAGGGTCAGCGAGAGGGAGACGCAGAATCTGAAACAGGCTCCAGGCTCTGAGCTGTCAGCATAGAGCCCGACGCGGGGCTCGAACTCACAGACTGCGAGATCGTGACCTGAGCCAAAGTCGGCCGCTTAACCGACTGAGCCACCAGGCGCCCCTCCTCAAAGTTTTATTTTAAAGAAATATTACAAGAAGGAGAATTCTTGGAGAGAAAAAAAGTGAATGAGTGTGATAGAGGGGTGTGTATGTGCACATATACCTGTGTCTATATATAGAGAGAGTGTATACATAAATATATGTATGGGATGCCTGGGTGGCTCAGTCAGTTAAACATCCAACTCTTGATTTTGGCTCAGGTCATGATCACATGGGTTCGTGAATTCCAACCCCGTATCCATCAGGCTGTGTGCTGGCGGTGCAGAGCCTGCTTGGGATTCTCTCTCTCCCTCTGTCTCTGCCCCACCCCCGCTTTTGTGTGTGTGCGTGCTCTCTCTCACTCTCTCTCTCTCTCTCAAAATAAATAAACTCGAAAATATATACATGAATGTATATTTAAAGTTGATGAACACTCAAATTTAGTCATTAGTTTGTATTACAATAAGTCTCTATATTCCTGAAATTCCTTCTGTATTTGTAATTGATATATACTTACATAACAGATACAGCCCACACTTGGAGATGGGTCCAGATCCTCTCATTTTTACCATTTCTTTATGCCACATCTGCTACTTCTCCCGTTTGCTTTCCATGGCCAGGTCAGTATCTTGAGTCTTTCTGAAGACTGGTCTCAAAGGATTGGAGCTGATTTGCCTTCAAGGGCAGAGAGAGTCAGTGTGGTTGGGAGTTTAGCCCCAGTTCACTGTCCATCCAACTTTTTGACCTTGGATACATTCAAATATAAGGAAAGTCATCTTCCCTTTTATAAATAGGCACAACTCTGAGGCACAATTTACACTCCCAGGATCCCATTCAAGATCAGATTGAAGCCACTCTCCCTGGGATTTTAACTAAAATTGTACTCTTTCTTGGCTTCTTCCCCTTCCTTATCCTTCTTCTTACATTCTTCTACTGGCAGCTCCTGGGAATAATTTTTAAATAAATGATTTGCCCAGAAACACACTCCTCAGAGTCTGGTTTCTAAAGGACTCAGCTTAATATGATGAGTGTCATGAAATGATTGAAAAGTAGTTCCCTAATTTATTATCCTTAGTGAAGTGTTTAAAGGTGCTACAAAGGGGCAAAATCATATCCTACATATTTCTTAATAAAAGAAGTTAGATTTAAGGAGGACCAGTGTTAGGAGTAGGCCAGCGAAGCACTTACCTCAGAGGCAAAATTTTAAGGTCACCAAAACCTCAATAATTAAGACAAATAATACTTTAGTGTAAAATTTAAAAAATGAAAATTAATATAAAAATCTATGATGTAAGAATTATTCAAATTTTAATTAAAGAGAGGATCAACATTAGTGATTATTTCCTTTTGCTTCAGTCACTAATATGGTTTGACATGACTGGGTACATTGGGTTCAAAAAGATTAAAAAAACAAACAAAACAACACAAAGAAAGAAATAATAAAGAGCAGAAATCAATGAAGTTGAAAACAGAAGAACAACAGAGGAAAACAATGAAACAAAATATGAGTTCTTTAAAAAAAATGATAAACTGTAAGCAAAATAGGCAAAGAAAGAAGGGATGACCTACATTTCCAGTATCAGAAATGAAGGGAATATCATTGCAGACCCTCCAGACATCAAAAAGTTAGATAAAAGTAATAATGGGAACAACTATATGCAAATCAATTTGACAAGTTAAAAGACTTAGACCAAATCCCAAAAAAACACAGATGACCAAACCTCACCCCAAATGAAATAGATAATCAGAATAGTCTGCAACTATTAAAACATACTGAATCGGTCATTTAAAAGCTGACAACAAAGGAGACTTAAAGTCCACAAAATTTATTAGAGAATTCTACCAAACATTTAAAGAATTAATACCAATTCTATATAAACTCTTCCAAAAAACTGGATGGGAGCCAGAACTTATCAATTTTTTATATAAAAGGCTAGCATTACCCTAATACCATCACCAGCAAAGGCAACACACATACACACATACACACAGAAAAAAAGAAAAGTGAAAAGAAAAACTACAGATCTCTCGTGTAAATACACATAAAATTCCTGGATAAAATACTTCAAAACCAATCCATTGTATTCTACAGCATGATTGAGTGAGGTTAATTCTGAGAATGCAAGATTGATTCAATATTTAAAAATTCATCAATGTAATCTGTCATATTAACAAAATAAAGACAACTTCATTGGAAATTCATTTTTGACCTGGTAAACTATACTCACTTATTAAAAGTAAAATAGTAAATGTTCTGAAATTATTGAGAGAGTAATTAGTTTGATTTACAGACTGGACTGATTTGGCAATCATGATTTTTATGTTTTGTTTTTTAGCAGCTCAAGCTAGTTTGGAGAAAATAGGGCATAATTTTGAAATTGTCACTGAGTAAAGCATAAAATATATTAAATAACTTGTTTTATTCCTTTTCTTAATTTAATGCTTGTGTACTGTATGGAAAAATTGAGTATTATGCATAATATAGATATACTTTTTTGCAGAATTATAATTATAAACATTTCTATCTGGAATATATTTGCAGGATAGCAAAATAGATAATATTTTTACCCAATTAATACACAGATAGTAAATCTGTGCTCTGCATTTCAGAAGAAATGCTTCCATTTGACAAGTATAATTATGTTTTTGACTTGCTGACTTTAAAAAGGTCTAGTGACAGGTGAGTGCCTGGCTATCTCAGTCGGTAGAACATGCAACTTTTGATCTCAGGCTTGTGAGTTCAAGTTCCACATTGGGCGTAAAGCTTACTTAAAAAAAAAAAGAAAAGAAAAAGAAAAAAAAGGTTAACATGGTCTAGTGAATCTTAGTAAACTACTTTCCCAATTCTAAATAGAAGCCATATTCCATACATTTATCTGGGTTATGTAAGTATTTGCAAAATTGCTTCTTTGTGTGTTCAAGGCCATAGTTAAATATTATCAACATTATTTCTAAATGCCATTATTCTAAATTAACTTTATCATTAATATTTGAGAAAAATGTTGGTAAGACATGAGTAATTTTTCACCGTATGATGTCATACTATTAAGATTAGTTCTAACAAATATATCTCTAAAAACAAAGAAAATGTGAGCAATGAAGACATAAAAAATGAAAGTCTGAAAAAATATGTGGTAGTATATTATTTTCATTTAAAAAGTATATTTATTTTGAGAGAGAGAGAGCAAGCAGGGGGGAGCAGAGACACACACACAGAGAGAGAGAGAGAGAATATCCCAAGCAGCTTTTGCAGTCCCAGCGTAGAGCCCAGCACAGGGCTTGAACTCACGAACTGTGACATCATTACCTGAGCCGAAATCAAGAATCAGACACTTAACCTACTGAGCCACCCAGGTGCCCCAGTAGCATATTATTTCCTACACATTAGTGAGTAAACTTTTGATACCTACCTACTGAATAGTCCAATATTCTAATATTCATTGATGTCTCCATAATTTCCAACTACAAAAATGTGTTAGTTTTTTGAAATGTGAAATTGACTCACACATTCTGGAAGATAGAGTGGATGTGTAAATTAGCCAGTAAACTGGCCTAGTGAGGGCCACCATCATCTTGATTTGAATATAAGGGAAAGTATAGAGCTCTGAGGAATATATATCCATTATGCAGATAAATACACAAAAATGATTCTCTGAGTGTGCCTGAGAACAGATCTATCATGAAACTTACACAGTTTTAGAACAAGCCAGCTCATCTATTCAAACCCCATAATTATGCTAATGAAGAAACTAAAGTCCAAAAAGGGTTCACTTTTTAGTCTCTTCAGAAGAATCACATAGGTCTTTTAAGAAGCGGATGATTCACCTAAACTCTTTCATGTATCCTCACATTAAACCATAGATTCCTTTTTAATGTTTGCTTGTATATGCTGAGGATTCTCTGTAAAACTAGCTTTGGAGTCATCTTAGCAAAGTAAGTTTTGGTTTTAAAAGCAGGATATGGGATAATTACAAAAGAAATATGTTAACTTGGAAACCATGCTAATGAACTCTGCGTGACAAAAGTAAAGGTGAAACATCAGTCATATGGCATTTCAAGGAGAGATTGGAGGAGGGATATAAGAATGCCCTGAATACTAGATAGACAGTGTACAAAAAGAAGTTGAGAGATGCTCTGAAAGCAAAGCTTAAGACAGACATGTTTAAAGTGGTTTAGTTGTTGATTTACATGAGGGCATATGAGGACTTTTAGTATTACTATCTAGAATCCCTTTGATCAATGTGATTTTGGAGAAAGAACATGTATTAGCAAGCAATAAGAAAAGTCTTGTCATGATGCATGATTTTATATCAATCAAATGCTGAATAGGAGAAAAGCCTTATGAATGCTGTTATACATTTATAACCAAAATGACTGAATGCTGACTTAATATTTAAGTGACGGTAAATTTGAACAAAAATATTACTAGCAACATGCTAAGTGTTGCAGGAAATACATGTGGAGGAGTGAAACACAAGAAAGAGTTTTGTCATGGAGTCTGGGGGCGAGAAGAGTAACAGATGCAGAAATGAGCATGAACTAATACAGTACTAGATGGACGCTGGTCTGAAGTAATTATGTACTTTTAAGTGGGTCACTATTTCCGTAGGGATTTTCTTTTTAGAGCTAAGAAGAAATATGATAAAATCCAGGCTTTCATTTTTCCAAACACCCACTCGTAGAGACATTCTAGGAGGTACTAGTCTACCTACTTAGGCAAGGACTGTGCTGCCCCCTTCTGGAGAAAAGAAAATTCCACCGAGAAACTTAAGTCCTCCCTCCTCTGATACCCGATGTTATCATGATACTCAGTAGAATATATATATATATATATATATATATATATATATATATATATGTGTATATATATATATAATTATTATATATAATATGTTTATATTGGAAGTATTAAATGATAAACAAACCAAATCAGGAATCAAGTTAAAATACTAGATCCCATGACCTGTTAACTGGCCATTAGAGTATAACTTCAATACTGTATTGCCATTACCAAGAATAGTATCTGCAATTAAGTGGAAACTCTAATCACATTTCAAAAATTTACATCACATTTTAGAATTTTTTGTGGCTTCATATTGTGACATAATTCCACCCCCTTGGTATGGCATTGAAATTCCTCATTAATTTGATCCTAACCTCTTTCAAGCCATAATATCTGATTATGCACATCATCTGTCTAGCGGCTAGTATGTTTACAACCACATGCTTTTTGTTCTTACATCTTCTCCTGACTAGTTCTTATTCCCTAGAATGCATTCTCTCTCTTCTCTATGTCCACTAGTCAAAATCCTTCTCATCTTATAAAATCAAAACCACAACTAATTATTCTCTCAAATCTTTAAAAAAATTTTTTAATGTTTATTATTTTTGAGAGAGACAGAGACAGAGAGTGAGTGGGGGAGGGGCAGAGAACAAGAGGGAGACACAGAATCTGAAAAAGGTTCCAGGCCCTGAGCTGTCAGCACAGAGCCTGACACGGGGCTCGACCCATGAACTGCGAGATCATGACCTGAGCCAAAGGTGGACACATAACTGATTGAGCCACCCAGGCAGCCCTATTCGGTCAGATCTTTACTAGTGTTCCATATCAAAATTTTTCTGTTCATACTGTTTTGATTCTTTTACATTATAGCAATTTACGTTACCACCCTTGTATTATATTTACATTATATGCCCCAAAGTTTCTTCTTGTTCACCTTTGACAGATTTTTCTTATTTATCTTTATATCTATATCTTCCACAAAATGCCTAATCCAAAATATGTCATTAAATGGAATAATGTTCAGTATATTATTTCACAAAATCATAATAGTACTATTTCGTATTCAAAGTGGGTTTTCTGAGTTGGGATTATTTAGAATGCAGGTGGATTATAGTATCAGATTGAATAAGGTCTAAAACACAGGGGGAAGCATTAACGATTTTCACTAATTACAATCCAGGCAGCTAATGATAGTCATTAATCATAAAATCAGTCTATAAAAATGTTAAGTTCTGAAGCATATGCTCTGGTGTGTGTGTGTGTGTGCGTGTGTTACACTGAATAATGACTCCCCAAATGTTCATGCCCTAATCTTTGGAACCTGTATATCTATTACCTTACATGTTAAAAAAAAGAAGATTTTGTAGGTGTGATTAAGAATTTTGAGAAAGGGGGAGATTATCCTGGATTATCCAAGTAAATCCCATGTAATTGTAAGGACTCTTGTATAAGAGAAGCAAGAAGATGAGTCGGAAAAAGGAAATGTGGCATTGGAAGCTGAAATTGGAAGCATTAATATATAGAGAAGTGGGGGAGGCGGCGCCTGGGTGGTTCAGTCTGGTGAGCATCAAACTCTTGATTTCGGTGCTTGCCTTGATCTCATAGTTTTGGGTTCAAGCCCCATGTTGGACTCTGCACTGACAGCATAGAGCCTGCTTGCGATTCTCTCTCCCAGTCTCTCTGCCCCTCCCCTGCTTGCGCGTTCTCTGTCTCAACATAAATAAATAAAGTTAAAAAAATAAAAATAGGGGCGTCTGGGTGGCTTAGTCAGTTTTGTCGGGCTTCAGCTCAGGTCATGGTCTCACAGTCCGTGGGTTCTAGTCCCGCATCAGGCTCTGTGCTGACAGCTCAGAGCCTGGAGCCTGCTTCAGATTCTGTGTCTCCCTCTCTCTCTCTGACCCTCCCCTGCTCATGTTCTGTCTCTGTCTCTCTCAAAAATAAATAAACATTAAAAAACTTTAAAAAAATAAAATAAAAGGTGGAGAAAAGGGCCATGATCCAAGGAATACAAGCTGGCCTCTGAAAGCTGGAAAAAGCAAAGATGAATTCTTTCCTGGAGCATTAGGAAGTTACATAGCCCTTTAAGGACACTAATTTTAGCTAAGTAAGACCTGTTTTAAGACTTTCAAACTCCAGAACTATAAAATAATAAATTCATGTTGTTTCAAGGCACAAAATTTGTGTTGATAGGCAATTGGAAACTATTATAGGGTGTTTCTCAAATGTGTTATGCATATCAAGCTTATTAATATAACTACAGTTGGATAAACATGTAGATTGTGACGCATACCTTAGGTTTTTCAGATTGAATGTTACCATGGAACTATTATATAAATGTTAGGTCAATAAAAATAATTAAAACTGATATGGAGTATTTCGCCCCTGGAGTTGTGATATTGACTTTTTTGGTAAAATATTGATTTTAAAAAAAGCTTGTAGAACAATTAAATTGTGTCTCTGTATTTACTCATAGCAAATAGCTGGTCTTCACTTATTTTATACATTATTAGGCAAATTATTAGAAATTTGCCTATAAATGCATAAAAAGATAGCCATTAACTTGACTTTAAAGTATTTGTTCATTTTCAATCAGGTTACAACTTTTCCTACAGATCTCAGATATCTAATAGCCAGGTGGAATACTCACCTTCTGTTGCAAAAAGTAGTAACTCAAATGATATTTTTGCAAGCTTACAGTTTTACTAGAGTACAGGATACATCTTAATGGGCCACCATATTTTATAGTTCTCTCTATATTTTTACTACTTACACTTCAGTTTGTGTGTGTGTGTGTGTGTGTGTGTGTGTGTGTGACATTTCATATGGTATCAGAAATTTGTAAAGATATTATTTTCTCTAAGTCTGTACTTTAAAATTTGAAATACATTTTATGCTTTTATTGCTATGGGAGCAAAAGTTTTAACAAATAAAATATCTTTAAGTATATAATAAGAGTCAAGCAAAAATGGCATTGTATGTATAGACTTTAGATAGAAAAACACTTTGGGGAACTTCTCTTTAGATATTTTAGAACCATAACCTGGAACACTAAGTCATATGTGATATACCACTGGCAATACTGTACATATTTAATATGATCAAATTATCTACTCTTCACATTAGAGGTAGAGAATGAACCACTTCTAGCTACTGTCAAAGTACCTTTCTGTTAATAGACTGCCCCCTTCTTTCAAAGAGATGGGGCACCCTCTCTAGAGAGGAGTGAGGGCTGCTATACAGAAAATTTTGAGAAGAATGAAGGAAGGGAACCCAATAGAAAGTAAGTCAGGATCGTTTCTTAGAGGAAGAGTGGATCAAAGGATGACAGTGTAGAGGATGCAACCTTTACATAAATAACACTCAACTCTGCCCTTGTTAGAGTGCTTGATTTGCTTGAAATAAATTTAACACACTAGTTATATTTGATACTTCCAAAATAACGTTTACATATCTAACTATTTCACTAATAATTTTCTACCATTCTAATTTACCTATTCAAAAATCCTCATAGGAATTTTTTTTTTTTCACTTCACTGAAACTTTTGGTCAGTTTATTTCACCACCTTTTTGCTAATCAGCATATCTATTTTATGATTACTTCGCTTTTCATCTTAGGTTCCATAATTTCTATTCTTTGTCCATTTCACTCATTACTTGCCTGAAAAATATCCTGTGTGTGTGTATATGTACACACACATATCACCTTTGCTATTTCTGCATGTATAGAACTAAGTACTGATTAGGAAAATTATGCAAGCAGGCAGACTAACATTTTTGTGTAATTATAATCCTGAAACTCAGTAATTCCCTACAGTCCTGTCATCTTTCTTGCACATGTCATTGGGAAAATTAAGATAATCATATGAGAAATCCCTCAATCTTTCTATGGCTAATTCCAAAAATGAACCTGTATCTGCACCCATCTACTCCTTTCTTCATGTGTCCATGGAGAAGATATGCCTTCTCTTACCTAAGTCCAATACTTGTACATTTATTTGTAGTTTTTCCCCTTATATTTTCAGGAGTTTTGTTCCTTTGCAATTATTTCTTCTCTATATTGCATTATAAGTTCTCCCTATCTTCTACTTCATCATTCATTTTAAAAAAATTCCCTAGTTCACCTGTTTTAAATGAACAAAATTGGATCCTGTGTAGGGAAACAAACAAAACTAAATCAATAATCAAAACCTTCTTATTGGCTCTCACTGTAGTTTGACTACAATCCCGATATTTTATCTTGACCTACAGGCACTAAATGTTCTTGGACTCTGTATCTCTAATCTTGACTAATGTTGTTCTGTTCCTTACTCACTACATGTTTGCCACACAGCTTTTATGTTCTTCAAATACTGACACACTTCTACTGATGAACATTTCTTAGAGTTCCACTTGCTACAGGCATCATGGTCCTTCTGGAGTAAACTGGACAACCAAGAATTCCTGCTTTAGAGTCTTTCCTCTTCTCCTTCTTTATTACTTCCCAAGGTGGGGTTCCTCTGGGTCAGGAGTTACTAGCAGTAGCTCTGTCATTCCAGATTTTGTCTTCAGGCAATAGTTTGGCAGGATGTTCCTCACATGATGCCTCACTAACTCAGGTCTGGTGGAAAAAAACAAAACAAAACAGGAAGATCAGATTATTTATCAGTGTTGTAATCCATGAGGCACTGGGTCTTCAGTGATGTCAATCAGACATTTGGTTATGGAAGCCAGGATTATTTATAATCTAATTGCTGATCTAATTAGTCATAAACAGAACATGGAATTTGGAGAGGGTAGCTGGGACTGTCCTGTGGTAAAAGAGGTGCAGAAAGGAAGGGATATAAGTGAAGTTAAGGTAAAGAAAGAGAAGTCCTGAACTTCCAGGGCATAGAAAGATAGCTAGGGAATGCAGAAGTAGTAGCTTCAGGAGGTCAATCTGCACCATCTCTTCCACTCGAGCTGCTCTCTGTTGTGTTGTGAACATAATGAATACCAAGAGGGAGGAGCTTATCACTTCCAGATCCAGATGGATTTTAACATCAGTGCAACCAAAAGACAAAGTAGGTTGTGGATGAGGAAAAGACATTTAGTGGGTTTCTAAATTTTTTAATGTTTATTTTTGAGAGGGGGGGGGCAGAGAGAGAGAGAGGGAGACACAGAATCCGAAGCAGGCTCCAGGCTCTGAGCTATCATCACAGAGCCCTACCTGGGGCTTGAACTCACAAACCATGAGATCATGACCTTAGCTGAGGTCAGATGCTCAACTGACTGAGTCACTCAGGTTCCCCTTTAGTGGGTTTCAAAGTAGGACATCAGATGGCTCTCCAAAGTGACTTCTGTCTTTTTTGGAACCATTTCTCTACGAGTGCACAATTTAGGAAGTATCAAGCAATCAAAGGCCAATTACCAAGTACATGAGAAAGAGTGCTAGAGTAGTAATGTTTATTAGGAGAAACTCACTGAGAAAAAATAACATTAATTATGCTCACTACATTTTAGGAGAGCACACAGAGAACTAACAGGACTGGACATCAGACTTGGGGAAATAAGTTCAAGGAAATAAGATCCTTGAACTGTGGGCTACATGATTAGGTGAAGCACCAGCCACTCCCTTGTGAGGATCAGTTACTGGACTCCAACAGCAGTGATCATAGCAAACCCTTGGTGCCAGCCCGACTGTACCTGTCAGCTTTAATGAATGGAGGAACACCAGTCTATGCCCTCATGTTATCACGAGGCTGGTGCAAAAGACTTAGCTATACCCAGTTTCTGTGGAGCTTTTCAGGAGGCCAGTATTTTAGGGAGAGTCCAGCCCACAGGGAAATTATTCCCGGACAGGTTAACCTTTACCTTTCCAGAGATTGTCTCATTCCATACACATAAAACCTAAAGGTACATGTAAAACCTAAAGGTCTAGCAGGAAGATACCAGATATCTTCAGATGGAAATACTGCAAAGGAGTAAAGATGTATTGTGAGAACATGGACCTCCTAAGAAATGGCAGAGGTGAGGCAGTGAGTTGCAGAGGGACTGATCCAGTGAAAGCTCTAACACTGAAAGGCTGAGTTAACAGTATCAACCTGTTATGTGAAGTGGCCAGTGAAAATGGAAATCATACCAGCAATATATAAGCGTATTTCTGAGCTGTTAAAATACACACAGCAGAGTAATTGCTGACCTAGAATACCTACAGGTCAATTATAAAGGGAATTCATTTATGAGAAGTTATAGCAAAACTTCAAGGAAATTATCAGTACTTTAAATTTGCAAGGTTAAATGTATATACACCAAAATAAGAACATCCAGTTAGCCTTCTGGACTTCTCAGGCAGACTTCCTTGCCAGTAAGTTGAGGTAGCTTCATGGCTTCAAATAACTAGGATATGGAGGGCGTGACATCATGCTACCCTAGACATGATTCTAATATTGAAATATGGAATCTCCAACTAAAAAATGCTTAACAGGGGCTCCTGGGTGGCTCCCTTGGTTAAGCATCCAACTCTTGATTTCAGCACAAGTCATGATCTCAAGGTTCGTGAGATAGAGCCCCACATCGGGCTGTGTTGACCGTGTGGAGCCTACTTAGGATTCTCTCTCTCTCCTCACTCTATGCCATTCCTCCTCCTCCTCCTCCTCCTCCTCCTCCTCCTCCTCCTCCTCCTCCTCCTCCTCCTCCTCCTCCTCCTCTCTCTCTCTCAAAATAAATAAACATTTAAACAATTTAAAAAGTGCTGAACAAATGAGGGATTATTGTTACTATTATTATTATCATCGCACAACATGAGCTCTGGAGATGGTGTTGCAATTAATTTAGTGGTTCAATGAGTTTTGGCAAAGTTCCAGTTTTTTCATCTTTCAGCTATTCTCAGGATGTTGGTTTTAAGCTTAAGCTTGTAGTCTCCTGTTACATAAATGCCTATAAAGTTTGCAGGCATCTTAGCGTCACACATTTTGCTATGCAGGTGTCTTTCCTGACTGTCAAATACTTTAATAGAATAGAGATTTTTTTAAAAAAAACAAGGGCAGGGACACGTGGGTGGCTCAGTTGGTTATGCCTCGGACCTTTGATTTCGGCTCAGGTCTCTCCCCCACCACCGCCTGCCCCCAAATAAATAAGTAAACTTTAAAAAAAATAGAAGAAGTCAGAGGAGTAAGACAAAGGGGAGATAGAAGGACTGGATTAAGGGATCACACGTTTCCACAGACTATTTCCATGGTAAATCAATAGTACTTTCTGCATTTTAAAAAGCATTTGTTTTGTTTTATTTTGTTTTAATATTTTGACTTTATAATATGATTATTTAATTTTTGTTCCTTTCCTAAAAAGTAATCATCTTTGCAGTGAGGCTGTCTTACCTACTTTGAAATGACCACAATATCTGACGTAACTATGCAGAGGGCAATTCCTCAAAAAGCTTGTACTTGGTATTTTTTTAAAGTGATATACAGGTGTGCCTCATTTTGTACAAAATAGAGTTCTTCAAAGTTGTGAGCAAATTAGTGCTTGTCAGTCAGATCTTTATTTCTCCCATATGTTTTATTTTAATTAATAAAGTTTGTTCCACAATACTATTCAGTTGGTAGTGTCTAATATTTTAAATGTAATCCCAATTTTCTTCAAGTATCTCTGAATTAATTAACGATGTGAAAATACTTGGATATATAAAGAAAATTCAGAAATTAATGGAACTTTGAACTTTTTGTAAAATAAAAATCATTTTGTATCATGAATTGTACTGAAAGCAGAGCTTTTTTTTTTAAGTTTCAAATTTGTTTTTATTTAAGTCAACGCACTTATATTAAAATATCAGATTATGTTTCCAAATACTCATATAACATTATTTTAATGTCAGGAATTATAAATAGAGACTTCAAATCAGGGAGATGGAATTACTATAATGTTTAAAATCCACAATGAAGGCAGGAAAATATAAAAAACAGTTTTTTTGTCTTCTTCTTGAATGTTGCTATACTCACACCATGTCAGTATTCTGTTAGGAGACTCAAATAATTTCAGAACTGAAATAGAGTTTAGCAAGCCTTTAGTCAAACCCAGTATGTCATTACAAACTTTAATGTCACATAAATAATAATATCATATAGGCATTATTATCACACATAATAGTATCACAGAGATGCTATATAATAGGAAAAAAATCAAAGTTAACATAGTAAAAAAAGTATAAAATCACAAATTGTACTGCTTTTATATTTTCTGTTATAATTGTTTTTGATTTATTTTTATTTTTTTTAAATATTGAAATATAGTTGACACACAATGTTACATTAGTTTCAGGGGTACAGCACTGTGGTTGGACACCTCTATACGTTATGCTATGCTCCCTGCAACTGTAGCTACTCTCTGTCACCACACAATGCTATTAGAGAACCACTGACTGGATTCCCTTTGCTGTACCTTTCATCCCCATGACATATTCATTCCATAAGTGGAAGCCTGTACCTCCCACTCATCTTCATCCATTTTGCTCATCCTCCACCCCCATGCACCCCTGGCAACCACCAGTTTGTTCTCTGAATTTATGGGTCTGTTTCTCACTTTTTTGTTTGTTTTTTAGATTCCACATGAAATCATATGGTATTTGTCTTTCTCTGATGTATTCCACTTAGCATTATACTCTGTAGGTCCATACCTGTTGTCACAAATGGCAAGATCTCATTCTTTTTATGGCTGAGTAATATTCCTCTGTATATGTATATATACCACATCCTTATCTATACATCTGTTTTTTTCCCATCTGCAAATCTTATTTATGTGACAATATTTTTACCATTTTTAAAATTCAAATATAATTAATAAGCAGTGTTGTATTAGTTTCAGGTGTACAATATAATGATTCAACAATTCCATGCATTACATAATACTCACCCCAGTAAATGTACCCTTAATCCCCTTTATCTGTTTCATCCATCCTCCCAACCACCTCCCTTTTTGTCCTCTATATTTGAGTCTGATTTCATTTTGTTGTGTTTTTTCTCTTTTTTCTGTTTTTGTTTCGTAAATTCCACATGAGTAAAATCATATTGTATCTGTCTTTCTCTGACTGACTTAATTTACTTAGCATTATATCCTCTCGTCTATCCACATGGTTGAAAATGTCAAGAGTTCATTCTTTTTTATGGCTGAGTAGTATTTCAGTGTGTGTGTGTGTGTGTGTGTGTGTGTGTGTACACAACATCTTCCTTAATCACTTATCTGCTGACAGGCTGCTTCCATAATTTGGCTATTGCAAATAATGCTGCAATAAACATGGAAGTCCATATATCTTTTCAAATTCGTGTTTTTGTTTTCTTTGCATAAATAGTAGTAGAATTACTGGATCATATGATATTTCTGTTTTTAATATTTTGAGGAATCTCCATACTGTTTTCAATACTGGCTGTACCAATTCACATTCTCACCAACAGTGCATGAATATTTCTTCTCCTCATCCTCACCAACGCTTGTTATGTCTTGTCTTTTTGATATTAGCCATTTTGACAAGTGTGAGGTGATATCTCATTGTGGTATTGATTTTCATTTCTCTGATGATTAGTGATGTTGAGCATCTTTTCATGTGTCTGTTGCCCATCAGTATGCGTTCTTTGGAAAAATGTCTATTCAGGTCATTTTCCCATTTTAAAAGTCAGTTTATTTATTTTTTTTGGTGCTGAGTTCTTTATAGATTTCGATATTAACCTTTTATCTGATATATCAACTGCAGACATCTTTTCCCATTCAGTAGGTTACCTCATCATTTTGTTGATAGTTTCTTTCATTGTGCAAAAGCATTTTTTTTTCTGCTGTAGTTCCAATAGTTTATTTTCTGCTTTTGTTTCCCTTGCCTCAGGAGACATATCTAGAAAAATGTTGCAAAGGCTGAGGTGAAATAGTTTACTCCCTATGTTTTCTTCTAGGATTTTTATGGTTTTAGGTGTCACATTCAAGTATTTAACCCATTTTGAGGGTTTTTTTCTGTGTGTATATGGTGTAAGAAAGTTGTCCAGTTTCATTCTTTTGAATGTAGCTGTCCGATTTTTCCCATACCATTTATTGAAGAGACTGTCTTTTCCTACTTGCATATTCTTGCCCTCTTTGTTATAAACTGATTGACTATATAAGCATGGGTTTATTTCTGGGCTCTCTGTCCTATGCTATTGATCTATGTGTCTGTTTTTGTACCATTATCATATGATTTTGATCATTATAGCTTTGTAATATATGTTGAAATCTAGGATTGTGAAACCCCCACCTCTTTTTCTTCTGTCCCAAGGTTGCTTTTTGCAAACAGGGTCTTTTGTGGTTCCATACAAATTTGGGGATTATTCTAGTTCTGTGAAAAGTACTATTGGTATTTTGATAGTGTCACTATTTGTGGGTGATATGATAGTATATATAGAAAACCCTACAGACTCCACCAAAAAACTATTAGAAGTAATAAATTAATTCTGTAAAGTTGTAGGATACAAAATTAACACACAGATATTTGTCTCATTTCTATACAGAAATAATAAAGTAGCAGAAAGAGAAATAAAATAATTTCATTTTTAATTGTACCAAAAATGATAAGATACCTAGGAATAAACTTAAACAAGGAAATTCAAGACATGCACATTGAAAACTATAAAACATTGATTAAAGAAATTGAAGATGACAAATGGAAAGATATACCATGCTCATGGATTGAAAGAATTAATGTTGTTAAAATACTTATATTACCCAATGCAATTTACAGATTCAATGCTATCCTTAACAAGATATACTGACTTTATGTAAAAATAGCTTTTTTTCTCATAAATTACACAATTATAAATGTAGTGTTACCATTCTTGCAAGTTAAAGTTTCTCAACAGCAGCATGTTATATTTATGGGTATTAAATACTAATAAGAAAGTTTCTTAAAAACTATTCCCAGTATAGAAATATGTTATTTGTGCTTATGACTCAGGATGGAAAATTAAAAAAAAAAAAGGAATGTAAATATTATGAAAACCATGTGTAAAAGTTAAGAAGAAAAAATGCATCGTTCTGAAAACCTTGGAACTGAGTTATCATGTTGAGACAGTTTTGGCTTTGTTCACTAAAATCCCTTACTGTCTTTTTCCTGTTTGCAAAAATAATTTTTAAAAATCACCTAAAAGTGGCTGGTAGTGGCCAGTCAAGCTGTTCTATTTAAGGAGATTATTTAAGAATTTGCCGAGGGGGGGGGGGGACTTTTTATTTTTAATTTGTAGTCAATAGTTAAATAAAATACACATTACTTCCAAATCATATTTTATTACCCAGAGCTGACAAAATTTCTGTCCAAACAGATGTATCATTTTAAAATCCAGCCAAATGAGCATGTTACATTCCACCCTTCTATGGGACTGAGGATTGGTGGGGGTGGAATTGGAAAGGTTTGCCAGTGGGAGAGCATGTAAGGACATGTTACATTTGAAAAAACAAATTTCCCACTTTGGGTGATGGGCATTGAGGAGGGCACTTGTTGCGATGAGCACTGGGTGTTGTATGGAAAACAATTTGTCAATAAATTATATTTAAAAAATTAAAAAAAGAAGAAAAGAAAAGAAAAAACAAATTTCCTACAATACCAAACTTCACCTTCCATGGAGAAAAGTCATACTGGCATTTTCAAAAAGTGTAGGAAGAATGCAAAGAGGTATCACCTTATTTCCTAGAGATAAGAAATAATTAGAGTCACCTAGGGAGTCGTTTGCATTAGAGTCACCTAGGGAGACCTAAAAGTGCCAATATCCATGACTTATCCTCAATATTCTGATCAGTTTTTCTGTGATGGGGTCTAGCCATGCATAATTTTAAAAAGCTGTGCCAATATTTATAATCTGCATTCAGGATTGTACAAAACAATCCATTTTATCCTCAACGTGATCGTTAATATTATCTATTAACTTGACTGAGCTGGTAAAACATTATGTCTGTGAGGGTGTTTCTGGAAGAGAGTCACATTCAAATCCATAGACTGAGTGAAGAAGAACATCCTCACTAATGAAAGTAGGCACCATTCAATTCATTCAAAGCCTGAATAGACCAAAATGTGGAAGAAGGGAATATCTGCTGTCTGTGCTTGAAACAGGACATCCACTATCTTCTGCCCTCTGGACATTGGCTCTCCTGGTTCTCAGGCTTCCAGACTCAAAGCAGGACTTACACCATAGTCACCTTAATTCTTAGGTCTTTAAAGTGGAACTGAATTACACCACTGGCTTCCTTCGTTCTCCAACTTGCATGTATATATGCTAATTTAAGTTTAATTTATCACTTCTGTTTCTCTAGAGAACCCAGACTATTATGCTTTCCCTAGAAAAAGAACTACTTTAGAGTTTCTTTGGTTTTATCTATATCTATATTATGTATTTGACATATCACATTTACTCCTACCATCTCCAGGTTTTCCAAACCACTCCTCAATGGCCACAGCAACTCAAATTAACAAAGTCAACTCTTAGCACACACATTCTTCACTTGGTTGTGCAGAATACAGAACATAAGTCAAAAGACACTAAAGTACTGGAGCAACAACCTTATCATGATGAAATGGTACAGGAATAGAAACATTACATGGGAATTCAGTAACACACAATGATTCCTCCATCCTCTTCCACTCTCTTAATTAATTAATTGTGTCTACTCACGTTCCAAAGTATCACCTGTATACATCACCATTTTGGTATTTCATGCTACCCACCTGAAACAGGCATCATCTTTCGTTACCTGAGGAGACAGCATCACTAGAGAGTGGCCTCCAATTTCAGATTGTCTTTCTTCAAATCTCACCTACAGGATTATGTATATTTCTAATCTTCTCCAAGAGATGTTACCCCAAGAAGAGGGAAAGCTGGAACTTGAGCATTTTACCTCCATGCTTTATCTCTGTCTTTTATTCCAATTCCACAGATTCTTGAAGCCACAAAGGATTTCCAACTTTCTCTCATACCATGTTTTGAGTTCTCTCTAATGTATGGGTTAAAGGTTAAATCTATTATGATTGGCTATTGATATTAAGAGGAGCTTAAGAAATTGCTTTCAAAAATTTCTTTTGCAACAATATCTTTCAAAATACTCCCTCACCACAGACTCACATGTATGTTTCTAGATGTCAGACATCAAATATTGACTCTGATTCTTTGTATGTGTGCTGTATCAATACTAAAGCTCCCTGAGGTAAGTGAATATGAAAAATCCTGCATGGTTGTTTTCTTGACTGTTTAATAAGAGCAGCTTTGGCGATTGACATGCTTATTGCTAAACATAGCTCTTACTGAAAAGCAGTAATAATTTCATTCAAGCTCTAAAGTTACTAGGAGTGGATTAATCTCAAGGATTCAACTGCTAAAATTTTGTCATTGTGAGAGCCTCAATGTTTAATAAAAAGCCATTATTGGAACTTACTTCATCCTATATGGCCAAGACACAAGAGTGAAAAAAAGTGGGGAAGAGAAGGCTTATTTTTAACCTGAGAGAGAGAGAGAAAAAAAAAAGAATCAAAGTTCTATTTCTAGCACAGCTGCTAATCATCTGGGCAATTTCCTAAGATCACTTTCTGTATGAAAATGATGACAATAATACCTCATAATTGAGACTTTTTTAGAGTGAAATTAGATACTGCATTCAATGTACTTGTGATGGTGGTTAGTACATTGTGAGTGTCCACTAACTGGTGAACAATAAGAACAATAACTATTATAATAATAATCAATATTAATGAATTCATTATTTTTAGGAGGGGAATGTAATCACCTACATGAAGGGAAAATGGGCTGTAATTTATATTTCCCACCTAATTTAGCATTTCCCACCTAATTTAGTGAACTAATGTTTCACTAAATCATTAGTTGCTCTTATGTTTAGAATATAGTACCTTCCATGTATTTATTTTTCTCTGTTAACTGTCAAAGCACGTTAAGAAACTTTTAAGTATACTTGATATTTTAATATGTTATAAATCTGGAAAATTGTTTACATCAGACATTACTTTTTCTTAGATCATCAAAGTCTTTGACAATCCAATGGAATCTATGGATATTATCTCCAGGACTAATCAAATATATATGAAAATATTATAAAAAATTTGCAGAATTTCTGAGATTTGTGTGTACACTAGCAGTATACAGTCCAGAAACCAAGGAATCCCACTTCATAAGTAGAGATATTTCACAAAAATTAAAAAAAATCATGTTTCAATTCTCAGTATTATATAATTATGCAACTAAGTTATGAACTTAATT
Source organism: Panthera leo (assembly GCF_018350215.1). Taxonomy (NCBI): domain Eukaryota; kingdom Metazoa; phylum Chordata; class Mammalia; order Carnivora; family Felidae; genus Panthera; species Panthera leo. The sequence continues at coordinate 174,017,962 of NC_056686.1, forward strand.
GAGAAAAAGTCTGAAAGTCAGCCTAAGAGTCACAAAACTGTACCAGAGGTGTGTGTGTGTGTGTGTGTGTGTGTGAGAGAGAGAGAGAGAAACAGAGACAGAGACAGAGACACAGATAGAGAGATAGATGGGGAGATTTCATATAAAGTTGTTTTCTCCAAAGTGATATATGATTTTTAAATTATTGCATTTATTACAGTGATTTTTAATCTTATTTTTTTATTTATTTACTTACTTATTGAGATAGCATGAGCATGGGAGGAACAGAGAGAGGGAGAGAGAGCATCCCAAGCAGGCTCCACACCCCGCAGGGAGCCCAAGGTGGCTGGATCCCATGACTGACCATGAAATCATGATCTGAGCTGAAATCAAGAGTAGGATGGTCAGTCGGCCAGGCCACCCAAGTGCCCTTTAGTCTACTTTAAAGAATAGTTATGCACTAATCATAAAGTTGTTAAAAATGGTAGAAAATGAGTTGACTCTCCAAACTGAACATTGTACCATAAAACTACAGAGGGGTACTCATTCAAGAATATACACATACATTCAACGAGGAAAAGATATTTTCATACAAACAGTTCTACCAATTTGGGAATTAAAAAAAATGAGCCATTATAAGGCACTAGGAAAAATGGAGCTAATGAACAGCTTTATAGGAAAAATAAGTTGGATACCCACTACACATCAGGTGCTTAAATAAATAAGAAATGAGCTAAACACTATTAGTGTTCAGATTAAAGCAGAACTAAACATAGGCAAATATATAATCATCAATCAGGGGTTACTTTCAGAACAAAATCTTAAAGATATACACCAACAGTGCCACAAATCAGTGGCAGTCAAGACAGCATCAGTCTACAGGTCATTTTTGTTCACCATACCAAGATATTTTTAAGTATACAATATTTAAAAATGACAACATCTTGAATACAAATAAGTTAACTAGTTCTCTTGTAAAAAAAAAAAAAACAGACTATCTGGCAAAACTGGACTAATATTTCCATAGAGCACCCATAAAGCAGAGCTGGTTCAAGTGTCCCTTCTAGAGAGAGGTAGATGTTATCCTGTAAGTTTTATCAGTCACCTGCTCTGCTTAACTCCTTTTCCTTCCAGCCTGAACTCTGTATGCTTTTAAAACTGAGGTCTTAGAAGAGATCATAGCTAAATAAAATATTATAAGTCAAACTAAAATGAAAGCAACAAAACAAAAAAAATGTGAAGATGTATGATAGTTTAACATTTTTAATATTAAAGACATATCTCAAATGAGTTAAAAATAAATATTTCGTTACAAGAGTAATTGAAGGCAGAGTTCTGCTCTAGTGCAATTTTAATTATGTTAAATTTAAGTTTTAGTTAAGTTATACATTCAAAAGAAAATTGATACAGTTTTTGAAAATGTGATTTTGCAGTGTAGCAGATGTTATGGGCTGATGACTTATAAAAGCATTATGATTAGCCTTCTATGCTGTGTTAAAAAATGAAAGAAAAACATTTCTTACAGGTATGTTTACAGGATTGTACATGTTAGTGAAGAAATTGAGCATTTGACCTAACACTGACACTTCCCATATTTCTGCTGTAATTAAGAAAACTTTTACATTAATGTAAACTCTATAATTCGGTAAACTCTATAAATAATTTGTAGAGTAATAGTAAATAAACAGTATATAAATAGTAAATGAATAGTAAATACATAGTAATAAATAGTATTATTTACTACTATATAAATAGTAGTATTACTATTATATAAATAGTATATAAATAGTAAATAAATTCAGTAAACTCTATAAATTCAGTAAACTCTATAATTAGTTCCTTATGAATTAAAGTCATTCCTAAGTTTTTACTGTATATGTGCCATGAGCTGCCCCATTTCTGTATTTTTTGAGCCCAGTTCCTGAGTGTTCTCTTTCTTTATGTGAACTTTCCTATGTCCTTCCAATTGACTTCACTTTTGTTACTCAAAAAAAAGAGGTCCTATTGTGAATTATATCTTCCTTTGTATTAAATAATTTCACAAACAGTCTGACAGAAAGGAAACTGTTGTGTATGCTTTCCATTTTTTTAGCTTAACATGCATTTTTATCTTAAACTGTTTCACAGTGGATTTTATTTGCAAAGATTCTTTGGATCAGATTCTGCCTTGTGTAGCTAATGGTACCTTCCTTCCCTTTTTTTCTCAGATATGTAAAATATTTTTAACTGCTTGTTGGGAAGAACCATAAAAACAAGGAGAAATGCAGAAATTAATACCTTCATTTGATTCTTTCAGAGTTATAATGTAACAAAGTCAGTAATTTATAATTACAATGAATTAAGTGTAAATCAATATATACTATATTTATTTATGTTACAATTTCTTAAACTTAATAAAAAGTTAAAAGTACACTCAAATATAATTTTCTTTTATTTTTCATTTCTAGGACTTGGCTATAAACAGCAGCAAGTGTTTTCCCTAAATTTTAATCAATAGTTTTTCAAATTTTCAATAAAGACTCAGAAATATATGAACATTAAAATTCAAGAAAGTAATTTCAAGAAAATAATGTTTTAAAATTTTAGGTAAAATATTAAATATGTATATTTAATCATATATATTATATATTATATAAAATAATATATATTATATGTAATTATATATATTATATATAATTAGATATTTTGTGTGGTGTGTGTGTGTGTGTGTGTGTGTGTTTGTGTGTATGTGTATATAGTGTAACAAACTTTGCTTTCAAGTTTGGAATGCTGAACATGTATTAGCATGACAGCAAAGTTGAAATATATGCATACTATACTGATACACACATATTTAACTGAAGTCTAAGACTATGACTTTTCTGTAATATTTATTCTAACCCATAGCAATTAGCCATATTCAATTATTCTGATGTTAACTAAATAAATAGATTCAAAATTTATCTGGCTTTATTCAAATAAACATTTAAAATGAACTTAGAATAAGATCTTTAAAAAGGAATATTGTGAAAGCTATTTGTGTTTTTACCTTTCTCTTTCCTGACAAGTGATTTTTTGGTAATACTATAGATCTCTATTGCAGTTCAACCCTTTCTGATCTTTTCAGCCTCAGAGAAAGATGGTTATTCACTAAATCAACATACATCTACTCATCATCTACTACATTCCAGGAACTGTTATGGGCGCCAGGTATACAACTATGGACAACATAGTCTTTCCCCTTACAATTATATTGAAGCTGTGGGAGGCACACAACAAACTAATCAGTGAGTATGTAGTCATTCAGATCACACTAAGAGTTATGGTGAAAACTGAAACTGTATGTATCTTAAATGAGGGGTGGCGAAAGGGGAGTGGGAGAGTAATACTATGTATGGAATGGGCAGAGAAGATCTAAGTGATGGCATTTGAAGAAAGACCTACAGGAAATAAAAGAGAGAGGTTTGTGAATTTGGGGGGAAAGAGGGTTCTGTGTTGCCACCACTTTGGTCACAAGCATCATCATTAAGACTTGTCATTTCGACTGTCCATAAAATCAGCAAAATTCCTGACTGGCTCTTACACTTCATACTACCCCTCTGATACCTCCCTCACATGAAATGTCATCTATAGCTCAAAAGAAAATAATTTGAAGTATATAAAAGATAGAACATTGAACAGGAAGTGAAGAAATGAGAGAATGAATTACTGCATAATATATGTATTCTCAGAAATAAAAGTAGAGAAATAATGGAAAATGCATTTTGGGGTTTTGTTTGGTGTGTGTGTGTGTGTGTGTGTGTGTGTGTGTGTGTGTGTGTGTGTGCTTTGCCATAAACCTCTGCTTGTATCCTACTAGGCTCAGTATATTCCAATAGTTTTAATCTTTACCAATCTGAAAAAAAGAGACGGTATTTAGCTAATAAAGAAGAGGAAATATTGGAAAGTTCACCAACACCAAATTTGCTCCCATGTTGTGCCTGTAACTCTCTATCAAGAAAACAATCAAATGTGGAAATTAGTTATGTATTCATGTTTCATAATGCTGAGACATGGTAAAAAAAAAAGATGAATTGACAACATCTATCTTGGTAGATGAAAATATTATGTAACTTTGCTCTTAATGAAGTGCTTCTTGTTTTTCTTCAGAATAAACCCTGTTACTATCTTTGAACTACAGTTGATGTTTAAGATGAAGGAAACCAATATCTCTTCATAAGCTAACCACTTGTAAATCTGAGGCTCCAAGTTTTGATGATATTTGAATGCTTATTGATCTTAAAATAGCACAAACACTTCCAAATGTTTGCCAAAGATTACAGACTTTAATTAATACCCTAAAGAAAATATGCATTTTTCATAACCTTACTCCTCCTAGTTTATTTCTCATATAATCACATCATTTTACCTTTTATTTTGGGAGGGAGGTCACAGATTTGTTACATATCTTCATGTCTTTTTTATTTGAGTAGTCTCCAGTCTCTCTTCTTTCTTTTTGTTCTTATTTATTTGGTTATCTAATAAATAATTTCTCTGTGTTTACCATGTATCCACCTCCAAGACTATGGTTGTGAATAGGGTGGACATGGTTCATGCTCTTACAGAGCTTACAGATTCATGAAGAAACTCCTCAAGTCAATAACATGATTGCTGTGGTGGAGCTAATGTAACTTATCATGGGAGCATCTATGTAAACATTTATCCATAGCTTACCCACGAGCAAGGAAGATTTGTTGGAAAAAGGAACATCCAGGCTATGACCTAAAGTATAGGTAGATGGTTGCCAAGAGAAGCAGCAGACACAGCATGTTCAAAAGAGATAAAGAGAGATAAAAGATAGCATAGTGCATTCAACAAAATGTAAATTGTAGAGAGGGGCTGGATAATACAGTGACTGAGAGGTGTGATGAGAAACAGAGCCAACTTCTGTGGAAGATCAGGAACCAAGTTAAAGATCTTAGGCGAAATCCTGACAGGGAAATCATTGAAATTGTTGGGGTAAGAGAGGAAAGTGGTAATTTTTAACTGCATTAAGTAGATTGAAGGAAGACTAGATAATATATTCTTGTAATAATCCAGGGACAGATGCTGAATGACAGCTAAAAAGACTATTGGTGATGTTTAAAAGGTAAGACTGACATGTTATAAGTGATAGATTGAAATTTCAAGGGGCGCCTGGGTGGCTCAGTCAGTTAAGCGTCCGACTTCAGCTCAGGTCACGATCTCGGGGTCAGTGAGTTCGAGCCCCGCGTAGGGCTCTAGGCTGATGGCTCAGAGCCTGGAGCCTGCTTCCGATTCTGTGTCTCCCTCTCTCTCTGCCCCTCCCCCGTTCATGCTGTGTCTCTCTCTGTCTCAAAAATAAATAAACGTTAAAAAAAAAAAAGAAATTTCAAGTAAAGAATAAATAGATTACAAGAATAGGCCCTAGGTTCCTAAATTAAGCAAATAGGTAAATTATGACATTTCTCTCCAAAGTAAGAAACACATTCATCTTGGGATATGTTGAATTTGAGGAGTATGTGAGATGAATTTGCCAACTTAAATTTTAGATAAGTAAGACCGATTCAGGAGAGATGCAGGCTAAAATATATTGATTTATGATAATTGAAAGAGTGAGATTGTCTCATGCAAGGTAGTATCTTGAGAAATTAAAGTTTTCTGTGCAAGAAGGAAAGATGGAGAGAACGAGAAAGAAAGAAGGGAAGAAAGACACTAAAGATAGAACAGAAAAGATAAACTCAGGAATTAAGTTCCTTGAGAAGGCTGAACAGGATGAAATACAGATAACAAGTGGAAGATGTAGCAGCCTTGGTGTTAGAATACTTCTTCCATTGTAATAGGTAGGAAGGGAAAAGGGATGATTATGGAGATGTTTGTGAGGTGATGTCAGGAAGTGTAGAAAACCTGTTTTCTCTGTTCTCTAGAAATATTTGAACATTTTAAGGAAAGGGAGGTAAATATTTGAAGAGAGTGGAGAAACTTTGATATGTTCAGTGAGGAAAATGGGGAAAAAAACTCACCGAGAAAACAGAAAAGAATTGCAAAAGAGTTGAAGGATATATTAAATTTGGGGAGATTATTTTATATATATATTTTTAATGTTTTTATTTATTTTTGAGACATAGAGAGACAGAGCACAAGCAGGGCAGGGTCAGAGAGAGAGAGACACAGAATCTGAAGCAGGGTCCAGGCCCTGAGCTGTCAGCACAGAGCCTGATGTGGGGCTCAAACTCACAGACTGTGAGATCATGACCTGAGCCGAACTCAGGTGCTTAACCGACTGAGCCACCCAGGCACCCCTGTATTTCTAAAAATGTACACATTCACTCAATTTTTCCCCAACATACATCATTTTGGGTGTGTGCATTCATACACACACACACACACACACACACACACACACACACCAACCACAGTTGCCAGATGGATGTAATCAAAAAAGAAATTGAGATGATGGGTATTGAGGAGGGCACCTTTTGGGATGAGCACTGGGTGTTGTATGGAAAAAAGAAATTGAGAGATTGAAAAAAAAATTGTCAGTGGAATCTGACAAATAAAGAAAGAAGAAATGAAGAGAGAAGCAGGCTGTGGAAAGTAAAGGGAATATGAGACTGGGGGGTTGATGAAGTAGAAGGACACACATCCTGGGAAAAAACCAGTGGTTGACAAGATAAGTAGTTATAGACAACATTCTCTGGGCTTAAATTATCAGCTGTGGTGGAGATCTGTCAAGGAATAAGAATTTCAGGTGTGTGACTGTGAGAACGAGTTTCTGGGGAGGCATGGAGTTGTAGGTTACTGGTGATGAACACATCCAAGTACTGACAACAATGGCATTGAAGGATTCATCCATGTGTTTTTATTATTTTTTTATTTTTTATTAAAAAAATTTTTTAAGTGTTTATTTATTTTTGAGAGAGACTGAGACAGAATGCGAGTGGGTTAGGGACAGAGAGAGAGGGAGACACAGAATCCGAAGCTGGCTCCAGGCTCTGAGCTGTCAGCACAGAGCCAGATGCGGGGCTCGAACTCACGAGTTGTGAGATCATGACCTGAGCCAAAGTCGGACGCTCAACCGACTGAGCCACCCAGGCGCCCCCATCCATGTGTTTTTAAATCCTCCATAAATGTGGTGGAATGAAGAGAATAAAAAGAGTACAAGTTAGGCATTTAGTTTGGAGGGAATAAAAAAGAATGTGATCAAAAAAAAAAAAAAAAAAAAAAAAAGAATGTGATCAGAGGGCATTATAAAAATCAACAAAATGAAGAGAGAGAATGAGGCAGGTGTCAGTAAACCCTCAGAAATGAAGCTTTTAAAAGTATTTTTATACATTTTTTAAAATTTCTCACACTAGTGCTTTCTCAAAACATGTTTGCTTTTATTAGCCTAAGATGAAAAAAAAACCCAATGACTCTACTTTAGCTTAAATGATTATCTTCCTCCCTCCCTCCCTCCCTCCTTCCTTCCTTCCTTCCTTCCTTCCTTCCTTCCTTCCTTCCTTCTCTCTCTGTCTTTCTGTCTTTCTGTCTCTCCCTCGTTATTCCTGCTCTGGAAGTAAGATGGGGTTCTTGATAGGGGTTTATTTCATACTGGACACTATTTTTTCCTAAGGTACAGCTGTGTCTGACATTGTTGCAGGTCGGGAATTCCTGTAGAGAAGACTCTGAGACAGTGTTTAGAGGACAAATATGATCATTTGGGAAGACCCGTGGGATAAACACCTGTGACAGAAAGGCAAAGGAACCTAGATATATAGCAAGAGAAACTTCAGTTGAAATAGAAGGAAAGGTGCCTGGGTGGCTCAGTAGATTAAGTGGCCGATTCTTGATACTGGCTCAGGTCATGATCTCATGGTTAGTGGGATTGAGCCCCATGTCAGACTATGCACTGACAGCATGGAGCCTGCTGGAGGTTCTCTCTCTCCACCTCACTCTCTGCTCCTCCCCCACATGTGCACACATTCTCTCTCTCTCTCCCTCTCCCTCTCTCTCAAAATAAATAAACATCGAAGGAAGGAAGGAAGGAAGGAAGGAAGGAAGGAAGGAAGGAAGGAAAGAAAAGAAAGAAAAGAAAAGAAAAGAAAAGAAAAGAAAAGAAAAGAAAAGAAAAAAAAGAAATGGGAAGTAGATGACAGCCTTGGCAGACTCCTTGGCGGAGCTCTGAAGATAAAATGGCCCATGAGAGTTGCTCTGGTTTGGGCCTGTTTGTTGCCTTTTTGGGCCTTTTTGTTGCTCACTTGATGTGAGCCATCCTTAAAGGGATGCAGCCTTGGGCCAAGCAGAGCTCTGCCTCTGAGGCAATCCTTGAAGAGGTTGGTAACTAACAGCTGTCTCCCCATAGACTTCCAGAAGATCAGGCGAAATGTTCCTCCTTGAACAGGGATCATTCAGTGCGGAAGAACCTATCATGTGTCATCACACCCATGTTTCACTGAATAGGAATCATCAAAATGAATGATCTAATGTTCTTTGTACATAAGCTGCTGACAGTTTAGTTATTGATATGCTCTACCATAAGTGGATAGAATCATTCATTTGCTAAGAAATGAATGCATTATGTTAATGGTTTGAAGTAAATGTTATGGTTTGAAGTAAAAATTTAAAAGGCTTATTTTTCATGCCTTACACCTGATGCGTTGAAACTGACTTGAGATTTATGATTTGTAGCAAACATACCTTGAAATATGAGTAAAGATGCAACATAGACTAAATAAGTACTATGAACTGAATGGACATGAGAGATTGATCTACACAGTCCTGTGGGGGTGATGATAAACTCCAAACAAGAGTCATAATTATGTTGGTTTTCATTTGTGTAACCAGAATTCCTGTGTTTAACTTTTTATATTCCCTACTTTTTCTAAATATAAGCCTTTTAATCTTCCAATTAAGGTATTCTAAGTGACTAAGCAAAGAATTAATTATTGGCAAGCAAAAAAATAATTAAGAAGCGGAGTATGTCTTTTAAATCGTCTTGAAGGTTTATTTTCAATATGTATTATTTCTTTTGTGAACATGTAACCAGATACTGAAGATGAAAAGTAATACTGATAATATTTATAATAATTTTGTTAGTAAAAATGCCAAAAAATACTTAACTTCCTTAAAAGCTTGAGTATTTAAAACATTTTATAGTAGATTATGCAAGAGAAGTTACTTTCTCACAGGAGTGAATGAATCATACTGTACATATACCAAATGTATTGAAAGTCTTTTTACTATGGAAAAGAAATTTTGAAATTATGATCTGAAGTTCTAATGCAATTTATTTATACAAACAGGCAAGACTGAACACTGATGCTGGCAAATGTAGAGAGGCATACTTGTTCTTTGTTCCTGACCTGAAATCACCCTTAGAGTCATAATCTTGGATTGGTGCTTCTGAGCGCATTGTTAGTTTAACTTCATGTTTGTTTTCATCATTACTTCCACCTTAAGACTGATGTTTATGAGTAAGTGGAGGCGGTGCAGATGGATAGAAAGCCTGAAGATACTTTCTGACATATCTCCCTCCCTCTAGTTTTCCCGGTCTCCATTCTTTACTCAGATAGCTTACAGCCATTTCAGTTTATTAATTTATCCCCTGACTCATTCACTCATTTGTGTAACACTCTTTGTGTACCTGCACAGAGCACAGTGTCAGCTGTGCTCTAGAGCTACATTGCACAATTACAGTAGCCCTATATAGCTATTTAAATTTATATCAATCAGTCAATAAAAATAATTAAAAATTCAGTTCTGTGGCCACACTAGCCACATTTAAAGTGCTCAGTAAGTACATGTATCTAGGGGCTATTGTACTGGCAAGCACAGAAATGGAATATTTCTATTATCATATAAAGTTTTATTGGACAGCCCTACTCTGGTGCCTAGGAACGCAGAGATAAAAGTTGAAATCTTTGCCACAAATGAGTTCACAGACTATTAGAAGAAAATCCAATACAGAAAACTTAAAGAAATTCAGAAAACTTCCGAGTGATCTTGGATAACAAAGAACAAGCACCTAAATGGAACTGGATATGGCTATGGAATCAATAAAATGATACCTGAATTGAAGCCGAGGGTTTGAGGAAAGGCATTTCAGGCACAGGGAGTATATTTTGCAGTGCCCATGGGTGAGACCAAAAAAGTGTGATACTTCGGGGTCATGCAAATTATTTAAAATAGAGTGTAAAGTGATCTTGGATGAGGTTCCCCAAACAGATGTGTGTGTGTGTGTGTGTGTGTGTGTGTGTGTGTGTGTGTGTGTGTATTTCCTCTATAAGAGTGAATAGAAATACCTAACGCTAAAGGTTGACGTTAAAATTTATTTATTTTTAATGTGAAGCACTTAGCTTCTGGCACTAGCAAGAATTTATCAATACTAACAATTAGTAGTAGTGGCATTATTATATTTTCATTAATATTTTAGAAAATTGGAAGTATGACCGAAGCTTATTACAGAATTAGAAGCAGAGGTATACCTCTGATTAGAACATCACACTTAGAGATATTTAGAAAAAAATATTAAAGTGAAATGTTCTGACCCTTCTTTTCCCTTTCTCAGGTGCAAGTGGTAGGAAAGTAGGGCACTAGAAATGCTGGTGGAGGGTGGAAAATCACAAGCGATAAAGGAGAAATGAAACAGTTTTAGAGTACATAAAGCCAAAGTATTTTGATTTTTGCATGTGTGTCTGTGATTTTATTTTTTACTTTTTATTTTCTAAGTAATTTCTATGTTCAACATGAAGTTTGAATTTATAACCTCGAAATCAAGAGTGACTGAACCAGCCAGGCACTCCTATGCTTTCAACCTAAAATTCTTTTTTTTTTTTAACTTGGTAAGAAAAAAGCATATCAGAATTATGAATTTAAAAGAAAACTGTGCTTATACTTGTACTTATTTTTTTTTTACTGGCCTTACAGAATTGAGGTTAAAAAAACCGCCAAAAATATCCTAAGACAGACTGTTCTTAAAAGAATTCCAGTCGACTCTCTCAGACTTGAAAGGTTTGGGTGGTTTGGCTAAGAGTCAACCAAGAATCAAACATCTTAAATGTTTATGCAGGCTGAACTTTTGAACCATTTCATGTTGTTCTTTTAGTAAAACACACTAATGAGAGAAACCAATACTTTCTTTCTTTTTTTTAGCTAAGGTAAATATCAAGATATAGTTTAATTTTTAAAATGAATTTCCTTCTCCTACATTAAATGATGAGAGTATTGTGATAATAAAATCATTCTGTACTAGTTTTAAAGTGACCAACTTAGTTCATTAAGCTATTTTTCCTGGTGATATAACTTTAACAACATGTAAGGTATTCTTCTTTTCTCAGGAAGCATATATTATAAACATTTGTGACTTTTTTTAATTAATTGCAATGAAGTTTTTGTTTCTATTTGTTATTCATTGAAAATATGAGGGTTCTGATTTTATATACAAACTAATTTTAGGGAGTAAAAAAATAACTTTGAATTTTCCATTTGCCTAAGTTGTTGGTAATAATTTTATATATCATACTATAATTGAGGCTACCTAATCAATTATTTCAATCACAATCCCCCAGGCCACAGCCCAGAACTTATAAATCATAATCTACAGGAGGTGGAAACTGGTCCTGGGAATTTTTTTTAAGTATCACAAATACTGTCATATAGAGCAATAGTTTTTAACCCCAAGAGACTAATATCACTCTGGATTGTAGAGGGAGCACTAAAAACTATTTTTATAAATATATAAGATAAAATTGAAAACAAAATATTTACATGTGTCCCAATCTTAATGCAATTTATATAATAAAAAGATATGTGTTTCAGAATACAAATCTTAGGTAGTAGCTCATGAGATGACCTATTACATTAGTAAAATGTCTTACACTTAAAATAAATGTATTTGGATTTGAGAAAAACAAGACAATATTCAACTGAGGAGTGTTGGCTTTTTAAAATTCTTAACATTTAAAATAAACAATAAATAAATATAAACAAAAGCAATTGTGAATTTAAAATTTTAAAGTACAGACTGACATAGGTTCATTGTTATATTGATTCTAATCATGCAGAGCAGCATTGATTTAATTTTCCAAAACAATAAAATTTAGTACTTTTTGATACAATAAATAACAAACTCCTCTCAATTTCTAGAGGAATTGTATTTCTGGACGATTGAAAAATGTTAAAAACACTTTTTGTTTTCATCTAAAATTGAGTTACAGAATTATGTTCTCTGACTACTATGAACATATTTCATCCACATGAATGGGAGCATGTTGACATTTGAAAGTCCTGTAGAAACTGAGATAATAATTTTGTGGGAATATTTTGAGCATTGAAACTAACATCCTGGTACCACATCACTAAATGACAGGGTTGTTCCTTATATCATTTGCGTTACCTGAAAAGACACCACAAATTCTCAAAATGCCCCATGGAGCCAGTACCATCCACTTTGAGAACTCTACTTCTTTGAAGGTGATCTGGATTGCCATGTACATTTTTTCCCCTCTAATCAGCACTAAAGAGTATTTTTTTAAATGGGATTCTTAAGAAGCTTCTGCTACTTTGGGAAGAATCAAACCAGATGGCTGACCTCTAGACTACAAATTGCCCAGACCTGATGCAACTATTATAGTAGATACTGTGGGAGCCCCACTCATATGCATTTGGCACTCATGGTTTGTCAGTGATTTCCTTCTTTCTGCCTGAGAGCTTTCTCTAGACCCATACACGTTACAGGCTGAAAATGACCTAAATTAGGCCTTTAGTGATCTTTACTCATTCATTGACCAAAGTGAATTGAAAGATAAATGTCTTAGCTTTTTTCAATCTTGGCTCAGATAACCAGCATAGAGCAGGGTTTTCTCTCAAAATTGAATCCTAGTTACTTTCAGTAGCAACCTAATTAAAACACCTTTTATTATTTTATTTCCTTCCCTGTTTTACTTCCCACTCCTCTAATAATCCTTCCTGCAGTTAATTTTCAATCAAATATTTTTTCTTAGAGTAGATGCCTCTAGGGAACTCCTAAAACAGGTGGTGAAGGATGAGATTCTGGAGATGGATCACTTGCTATCTAGATGTCAACAAGGATCTCCTCGCTGATGGTAACAGGGATGATAATAATCCACAGCATCCTGTACAATGCAGTTGTTAGTATGGATTAGCAGAGAACACAGATGGAATGTTAGCAGTGGTTTATGTAATAGCCCTAGTGCTTAAAAGAATGAGTGTAACACTTATTATACAGATTGTGTTGTTGGTGATTATTAATATTATAGGTGTCCCAAGAAAGTAACATATATAGATTAGCAGATAAAATAATTTAGAGTACAGAGTAAAATGCAGAAAGTGTCCTTGGCAGCACTTGAGAAAACCCTTTATCTTCTGTAGCTAGAGGTAAGAGAGTGTTGAAAACTAGGGTCTTACTTGTAAGAGGTGCTCACCACAAAAGACGCTTGATTTACAGCCGTGACACATCTCTCATGTTGAAGCTTGAGCCCTGATAAGGAAGGAGTGAGACGCTGAGGCTAGGATATTTGGGTAGAGATGTCAGAGATCTTTATACTCCTAGATGTTTCTGGACACTCTAAGCAGGATGGGAAGATGCCATCTTCCTTGCTAGAGAAGGATATCCCCATGCCACTTGTAGATTATTAAAAGGCCTGACTGAAGTTAATGTCTTAAAAAATTATTCTTTGCCTCTTTTGGTGTGTCTCTATTTTTACTCACTGCTCTCTAGATCAATAAATAGGGTCCAGTGTCACCAGAACTCAGGTGGAAAAGTATAGTTCTTGCTATGGAAAGAAGTTTCTGTGCCAAAGGACCTAACGTCCTGGTTCACATGTACCAGCAGGAATCTGAAGAACATGCTAGGGAATGGATTCAGAGGGTGCTAAACCAGGGAAGGTGATAACGGCTGATAGGAAATGTGTTTGTTCATATAGGGACATCATTTTGAATTTAGTAATGCATTAAGAATACTGGAAAGAGGCTTAGTGTGTTTCAAGAAATTTTTCTTTGAAGCATAGAAGCACCAAGTAAATGAGGCATAGATGTCAGAGTTGCTTAAACAGAATTGAGACAGCTGGCAGAGGCCCAGAAAAGTGAGTATGTTAAAATATATGTATTAAAGGGGCTCTTGGGTGGCTCAGTCAGTTGAGTGTCCGACTTCGGCTGAAGTCATGATCTCATGGTCCGTGAGTTTGAGCCCCGCGTCAGGCTCTAGGCTGACAGCTCGGAGCCTGGAGCCTGTTTCAGATTCTGTGTCTCCCCCTCTCTTTTCTCTGTCTCTCTCTCAAAAATAAACAAACAGTAAAAACATAAAATAAAACAGATGTATTAAAGAAAACCAGAAAAACCACCAGCTGACAGTGTACTGGGAAGGCACAGGAAACAGTCTCTTCCTGGGAGAAATTAGAATTAATAAAATGGTATCACCTTTATTGAGAAAGTCAATAGCAGCTACCTTCTGTACCCTCTTTATTTTAAAAAAGTGTATTGATGGAAATAAAACCAGGAATTAATCTATTTGTTGAGGTTACAATGGAAATTAATGAACAGGATAGTTATTATTTAAGAACAAAGCATTAAAATGTCAGAAATGTTCTTGAAACATTTTAAAATCTGTATCAGTGAACAGTTATTTATTGATTCTAAATAATAAAACAGTGTTAGGGTGAACATTCAGATAGGTCAGACTTAATATTTTACATGATGTAAGTAATTATCTAAAAATATATGATGACTTAGGACATATTTTCAGAAAAAGTAAAAGCAGTGTAAGAAAAAAAAATAGGAGTTATAACTAAAAGACATTAGAGAGTGTTTTCTAAAATGTATGAACTGAAGATCATTTTTGCCAAATGGATCTCATAAATGTCCACATATCTATGGAACATTACACATTCAAAATATATATTTTTCAACGTTTTTTATTTATTTTTGGGACAGAGAGAGACAGAGCATGAACGGGGGAGGGGCAGAGAGAGAGGGAGACACAGAATCGGAAACAGGCTCCAGGCTCCGAGCCATCAGCCCAGAGCCTGACGCGGGGCTCGAACTCACGGACCGCGAGATCGTGACCTGGCTGAAGTCGGACGCTTAACCGACTGCGCCACCCAGGCGCCCCCAAAATATATATTTTTAAGGTTTCTAGATGAAATATAGCTATCAATAATATTTTATACAATATTTTACACAAGAAGATTTGGGGTTTTTTTCATTAATTTAATAAGAATCTATTAATTATCTATTGATTTGTTTTTTATTCAGTAATACCCAACTACATTTACTGAATATTTACTATGTGCCAAGCCCTTTGCCGAATTTTATATTGATTTCCTTATTTAATCCTGACTCTAGACCAATGATGTAAGCATTATTATTATGTTAAAAAGTTTAGAAACAGCAAATGAGGCTAAGAAAGATGAAGTAATCTGTCCAAGATCATATAAACTGGCTAGTGACTAAACTGAGAGTTTAGTTTATATAATCTGACTTCAGCATCAGCACATTTAACTATTATTATGATTATAAAAGGACATATTCGATATGATAATGCCCGTGTATATATTATACTTTACAAGTCACTGGAGTGTAAAAAATATTCAAACAATGATATCATATGGTTTATATGCTAGATTTTCCAACTTATGTTTCAAATCACGTAAGTTTGACTTCCAGATTTTAACAAACAAATCAAACAACTCAACAGGGGCCCAGGGGATTGTTGGCACCACCACTTTGTCTTCTCTTTCCTAAAGGCTTATAATGGAAATGACGTAGACCCTTTCACTTGTCTTTTTGCTTTCCCACTTCTCAGTCCTCATCAAAATAACTACATTTTGGACATTATTATCTCCTGTATGGTTAGTTCAACAAACTCTTACCATGTTTCTTGCATCAACCGATCATAACCGTTAGGGCTGAAGTTGGAAAAGTACCACTATCCCATGACAATCCTATGCATGAAAACCCCTTGCACTTCTACAGCAAATGCCCACTTCTCAGGCTGCACGTGGCCCTGAAGATCTCCCTCACCCCAATTCCCACCATGTCGAGGCTTTCTGCCAGAACACTGGATTTCTAATTCTGGCTTCTACCATGGGTTCACTTAAAGCATTTTTCCCACCTAGAATGTGCTGCCCTTCTCTAGATGTATTCAAATTTTACCTTTTCAAATCAGACCTTGACTTAATCTCTCCCCCAAAAGATTCATCATTTCATGTTAAGATACAGATTTTTCTTCTGTTAATTATGCTTAGAATAACATTTTATTTAGATTATTTTTTCAGTCAGTGATTACAAATTCTTAAAAAGGGAAGAAACAAATTCTTAATTTCTACATATGTTCAAGATGAGAGAACTAAGGCGCTCAGTGTAGCAATACTTAGGTTTATATTTTAAAACATCGCTCTCATTTCCAGATACATGCCTTCTATTTTTTTTTTTCTTTTTACTTTTCTGGGCAAATAATAGTTACCAAATAGTTATTGATTGATCAGTGTTTGTACAACATAAACTTATATTCTTTCTTAGGCTAGTGTATATCAGAATCATATTAGAGAGCTTGTTAAATTTCTTTGCTATGTGCCATTCCCAGAATTTCTGTAGGTTTGGGGTGGAGCTAGAGAATTTGTCTTTCAAATAAGTTCTCCGGTTTGGTTTGAAGCTGTTGATCCAGGGACCATGCTTTGAGAACAACTGTTCTAGGCTATTAACTGATGAATATATCAACCTATCATAAAAAGCATAACACCTCTATCTAGGTATTTCTTTCACTTTTTATTTATTTTTAAATTTAATGTAATTGGTATACTATCAGGAGGAAAAACTACAACACATTTGCTCTTTGTTATTTTTTTTCTTTTCTTTATGTTTTTTCCACCATAAAAAGTGGAAAGCATAGTTTAGTTGACATACAATGTTGCATTGGTTTCAGGTGTACAACATAGAGATTCAACTTCTCTATCATGCTTTGCTCACCACAATTAATTGTAGCTACCATCTGTTACTATGCACTGATTATTACAGTATCATTCACTACATTCCCTCTACTGTGCCTGTTACTGCATGACTAACTCATTCCATAACTGAAATCCTGTATCTCCTGCTTCCCCCTTCCCTTATTTTGTCCATCCCTAACCCCCTTCACTCTGGCAACCATCAGTTTGTTCCCTGTATTTGTATGTCTGATTTTGCTTTTCGCTTGCTTGTTTATCCATTTGGTTTTTTGTTTGTTTGTTTTTGTTTTTTAGATTTCACATATAAGTGATATCATATGGTATTTGGCTTTCTCAGTATGACTTATTCCACTTAGCTTAATATCCTTTAGGTCTATCCATGTTGTTGCAAATGGCACGAACTCATCCTTTTTTATGGCTGCATAATATTCCCGTGTGTGTGTGTGTGTGTGTGTGTGTGTGTGTGTACATTTTCCTAATCCATTCATCCGTCAGTAGACACTTAGGTTGATTCTATACATTTGCTGTTGTAAATAGTGCTGCAGTAAACATAGGGGTACCTATATCTTTCTGAATTAGTGTTTTCATTTACTTTGGGTAAATATTCACTAGTGAAAATACTGGATCATGTAGTATTTCCATCTTTAATGTTTCGAGGAACTTCCAGACTATTTTCCACAATGGCTGTACCAGTCTACATTCCCACCAACAGTGCAAAAGGGTCCTTTTTTTCTCCACATCCTCACCGAAACTTGCTATTTCTTATCTTTTTGACTTCAGCCATTCTAACAGGTGTAAGGTGATGTCTCATTGTGGCTTCAGTTTGCATTTCCTTGATGATTGGTGATGTTGAGCACCTTTTCATATGTCTGTTGGACATCAGTATCTTCTTTGAAGAAAATGTATGTTCAGGTCCTCTGCCTATTTTTTAATTTGATTGTTAGTTTTTCTAGTGGTGAGTTGTATAAGTTCTTTATATATTTTTAATATTAACCCTTTTATCAATTTCCAATATCTTCTCCCATTCAGTAGGTTGCCTTGTCATGTTGTTCATGGTTTCCTGTGCTATTCAAAAGCTTCTTATTTTAAGGCAGTCCAAGTAGTTTAATTTGATTTTGTTTCCCTTGCCTGAGGACACATACATAGAAAAATATTGGCATGGCTGATGTCAGGGAAATTACTGCCCATATTCTCTTCTAGGATTTTTTTGGTTTCAGGTCATATATTTAGGTCTTTAATCCATTTTGAGTTTGTTTTTTTTTGTGTGTGTGTAAGGTGTTAGAAAGTGGTTCCATTTGTCTTTCTTTCTTTCTTTCTTTCTTTCTTTCTTTCTTTCTTTCTTTCTTTTCTTCCTTCCTTCATGTGGCTGTGTTTTCCCAGCACCATTTATTGAAGAGACTATATTTTCCCCATTGTATATTATTTGCTCTATGTTATTTTTATGTTAGATTACCTGACTCATTATATATAATATGTTGTATTCTTTTCTTTTTGTGAACTACTAGGTCAATGGATTTACATGAATTATTTTGACAGTTATGATCACTGAGGTGTTCTTTTCCTTACATTAGCAATGAAAAAAATGCTTTATTCAATTTTAGTAAAATATTGCCCTTCCTATGTTAAAAAAATGATGTCGAGGTGAGTCATTTATCAGAACTGTTTACCAATTAGTTCTTTATTCCTCACCAGTGAGAGAAATCTGCTGGTAGAAAAGAATGGCACATATCTCTTAGGACTTTCTCAGAGTTACAAGTCCAGGTACAGCAATGCATAAATGAACCACCTTGCAGAAGTGACCTTAGATCATATGAAGAGAATGATCTGCCTCTGGAATTTTCCATGGCTAATGTACGAAACTCATAACAGTCTTTGTCATCTATTCTTATTAAAATTGATAAATAGAAATTGCCCCTGTAAATCTCTAAAGAAAATCACACATCTACAAACAGCAAAGCTATTAGGCAGGTGACAAATACATGTTTTCTAACACTATTTCTAGAAAAGTTGTATCTGACATCTGTTATTTATGTTTATTTTTATTTCATACATATGTTCAAGTTGCTTTAGATATGCCCCCATAAATATAACCAAAGGTTTTTATCTCAGTAGCAGCTCCTGGAGCAGAGTTTGCCAAGGAAGCTGGCAGAGGAAGAGCCTGCATCTATCAAACACTTGAGATCTGAGATTCACTTAGGTGTACATTTTGTGCCTGACCCGTGCTTCATCATAGAATAGGGAAAACATTTTCACAAAAATGTAATAGCTTTCTATATAGTGCATTCCTCAATTTAGTTATGAAGCATATTCAGAGCTTCTGTACAAAGATCTGAATGCCAGCTCCCCAAATATCAACAAAACAGCCTATTGAAGAGATAAAGCTATTTTTGCTTATTGTGGTAAAGGAGAATACTATCTTAACATAATCTTAATATCATTTCAGAGAAAAGAATACAAATATTTGATATTGAGATTTTGAGGTGTCTTCTAAGGCAGGTCTTTCAATGTGGAGACTTGGTTAAGACTGAGTAAAGGTCATGATATACATGACCTGGAGTAATGTGAACATTAGGGCGCCTACCCTCTCACAGTTGAAAATTCATGGATGGAGGCCTGGGTGACTAAGTTGGTTGAGCATCCGACACTTGATTTTGGCTCAGGTCATGATCCCAGGATCATGGGATCAAGCCCTGCATCAGGCTGCTCTGTAACATGTGTGGGGCCTGCTTAAAATTCTCTCTCTCTCCCTCTTTTCCTCTCACATGCTCTCTCTCTCTCTAAAATAAATAAAAATTAAAAAGTAATAATAATAAAAAAGAGAATCCATGTATAACTTATAATTCCCCAAAAACATGGCTACTGTTGACCAGAAGCCTCACCAATAACATAAATAGTTGATTAACATATATTTTTGATTTTGTGTATTATATACTATATATTTACAATAAAATATATGTATTTTATTGTATATATATATAAATAATATATAATATAATTATATTATAATATAATTATATATAATAATATAATTATATTATATATTATTTATATATATAATATAATATATTATATATATTATATATAAATATAATATATAAATATTATATAATATATTATATATAATATATGTATAATAATATATATAATATTTATATATAATATAATATAAATATATATAAATAAATAAATGTAAATATATATATATAAAATATATATATACTATATATTTACAATAAAATAAGTTGGAAGAAAGCATGTAAGAAAATCATAAGGAAAATACATTTACAGTACTGTGTTTATGGATATGATAAGTTTATGTCATCTGTTTACATGATGGATTATCAGTCAGTACTAACAGCAATATTATCTTTCATGAATCAAAACACTGTAGATGTTATCACTAACACTAGACCTCAAAAATGAAAAGGTAATGTAAAAAAAAGTTCATTAACATTTATGGGTGTACATCTCATACACTGATAATGAAGAAACATAAATACAGTTGCTTTATGGTATAGTGTAATCAATATGATTGCATCATAGTAGCCCAATGTATACACTAATGAAGAAGTTGCTATAACATGTTTATAGCATATAGTATTACAGTCATATTCATAATGCAGTATTAGATACATTGCTACTCTGTGATAATAAGCTGATATGCAGTTTCTCCATTTATTAGAGAGAGAGGCATACAGTATAGTAGTGTATTTCTTTGAAAGCAAAGTTATAAAATCATAAGAAAATGAACACATTATTAATTTTATATTAAATATCATTCACATTATGCCTATTTAGGGATACGCTGTTCACTTATTGCACAGGTGTTCTAAACGATGACAACTTAAGTGGTGGTGATGACATAAAAAGGTTTTATGCAGTTCTTGCTCACAGTTATTAGAGTTTCCTTCAAAGACACATACATATACAGCATAAGTTTATGAACTGCATAATTATTCACTATTCATTAAGTGGAAGTGGATCATTATAAAGGTCTTCATGCTCATCATTTTCACATTGAGTAGGCTGAGGAGGAAGAGGAAGAGGAAGGGCTGGTCTCCCGGGACTAGCAGAGGCAGAAAAGATGGAGATGGAAGGGGAGGCAAGAGAGGTCGGCATACTTGGTGTAACTTTACAGAAATAGACTGTAATTTCTCTTTGAAATTTTTGCTTTTTCTTTTCTTTAAAAAATGTTTCTATATGTTGCTAATTCTTCTTCCACCATCTGCTTTAGTTTCAGTGCCCATATCATAGAAGGATCCATGTCATAGAAGTCAAACACAATTTTGAATAGTTGGAACCTTCTGCCAGATTGTCTAATGTCAATTTGTTTTATGGCACTGGTGTGGAAGCACTCATCTCCATCAAACCATCTGTTAATTAGCTCTTGAATTTATCCAAGACCCATATCTTGAAACCCTTCACCGCCCCCCTCCTTTTAATGCCCTATCCACAGTCTCTTTTGTGATTTCTTTGATTGACTCTGTTGTAAATCCTGTGAGGTCATGCATAACATCTGGACGTGGTTTTCTCCAGTAAGAGTTTATTATTTCAAACTTGATGGCTTTTGTGGCTTCTTTCTATTATAATGATGACATCTTCAGTGGTGTAATCCTTCCAGACTCTCATCATGTTCCCTCTGTTGGGGTTTTCTTCCATACCATTGACAATCCTTTCTGTAGAGCACCATATATGATGAGCCTTAAAGGTCCCTATGACCCCCTAACCTAGAGACTGAAGTGGACACATTATGTTTGGGGGCAAGTAGACCACTCTGTTGCCTTCAGTATTGAACTCATGGGGTTCTGGGTGGCCAGGGGCATTGTCCAATATCAAAAGAACTTTAAAAGACAGCCCCTTACTGGCAGGGTACTTCTTGACTTCAGGGCCAAAGCATCAATAGAATCAATGCAGAATAAGAGTTCTTGTCCAGGCCTTCTTGTTGTACAACAAAAAGACTGATGTTTCTCTTCTCCCTTCAAAGCTCAGGAAGTAGCAGCTTTATAGATAAAGGCAGTCCTGATCATACACCCAACTGCATTTGCACAAAACAGTAGAGTTAGCCTATACTTCCTGTCTTAAATCCTGGTACTTGCTTTTCTTCCTTACTAGTAAATGTCCTTTGTGGCATTTTTTTTCCCAGAATAGTGCACTTTGTCTGTATTAAAAACCTGTTCAGACAGATATTCTTTCTCCTCCGTGGTTTTCATAATAGCATCTGGGAACTTGTCTGCTGTCTCTTGGCAGAATGTGCTTCTCCTGTTATGTGGACATTTTTAAAGCCAAACCTCTTTCTAAATTTATCAAACTATCCTTTGCTGGCATCAAATTCTTCAGCTTTAGATCTTTCACCTTCCTTTTGCTTCAAGTTGTCATGTAATGACTTTGCTTTTCTTTGGATGATATTAAAGTCTATAGGTATGCCTTTCTTATAGCAGTCCTGCACCCACATAAAAGCTGCATTTTCAAAAGCTTGTATTTCACAAAAAGTGCAAGGATTTTTTGCCTGCTGGCATAGCTGCGGTGATGGCTTCATGAATTTTCTTTTCCTTTTTTGTAGCGTTCCTTATGCTAGATTCATTTATCTTGAAATGGTCGGCAACTACAGTATATATCAATCAATTCACCTTTTTCTTGTAATGTCATGACTTTCTTTGCCTCTTGGGAGTACTTCTAGTATCACTAGTGGCACTTCATATGGGTCCCATAGTGTTATTCAGGTTTTACAGTGTTGCACTAAAATGATGAAAAAATATGCAAAAATGGTGAAGGATCACTTTTTTCTGCAATATGCAATTTACTAGGGAAATGAGAGATGGTTAGTGTCACAGGACATTTTAAGTGGATACTTAACAACATTTGAGCTCACTACAATAGCAATGGGAGATGGCTACAAAATTATTATGGTAGTGCAGTGTGTACTATAGTTAATTTTATGCAGTTATGACTCAATACTACATTTTTACATTTGTTTACATTTGTCTCAACTGAAAATGGCACCATGTACCCTCTGTGTTTGTGTGTGTAAGTTTCAATGAATTAAAAATTTTTATAACAGATTTGTATATATTTTATAGTAGTAAATGACAAAATAGACTAGCATCTACATATATTTTATGGATTCATGACATTCCTAATTTTTTCTTAATTTTTTTTCAATATTTCTAGGATACATGATTTGTCTGCAAGTTTTTTCATATGGCAAGTCTCCATAAAGTTTTCCAATATATTTATTAAAAAATCTGCATACAAATGGACCCACATTGTTCAAACCAGTGTTGATCAAAGGTCAACCTTAATAGTTCAACATCAGTGGACATAGCAGTGAAGATATTGAGGTAAGGAATCTAAAGAATCTTGGAGTATAAATTGTTGTTTGATGCTTTTCTATTGAAGGTTTGATGGATCTTCTAGGAAATTACTTGAATAAACAATAAAGTAATTCTCCATATGTATCTTCCTGGGCAAATGTTTTCTGGAATTGTAAAGTTAAATTGATGAACATAGAGGAATGCAGAAGTCATATTAATGTAGATTAAGCTGCATAGTTGCTTTGATTCTCAGATCACTGCTATATGAGGGATGACACTCCTTCCCCTGCAGAATATTGTCTCTGAGCTGACACTTTGGCTGTACTGAAATTCTGTGGGTCTGTCTGCCTCTGGTATAGAAGACAAGATGAATAGTGGATCCCATGGTCATGGACCCATTCATATAATTCATTTTTTGTGTGTGAAATAGGTCCTGTGGTAAAATGATATTTTGTGTGAACTTCCAATTTTATGGATCATGCATTTTGTAATCTATAGATAATCGTGCTAGCTGACATTTTTTTGGACAGGAGAGGCAAATCCATATTGGGGAGATTAACTGTTCATGTTAGGACAAACCACTGGCACTTCCCAGATGGAAGGAGACTAATGTAGTTGACTTGTGCTCAAGTGACCGAGCTGTAGTTAACTTGTATCCATGTGACCTCCTCAAGGAATGGTGCCATATTTGGGACTTAACGTTGGTTTCTGTTGCTGAAAGACTGGACCTTCAGAGGCCTCAGTAGCTAGATCATCTTTTGTATGTAAGATTCCATGCTGTTAGGCCCATGTGTAGCATCAGTCTTTGTCAATGTGATCAGTCTGTTCATGTGCCCATTGTCGCACTTCCATGGTGACCGATGGATGAGGCTGGCTAACATCAGCTGTCCAAACTATTTTGTTTATTTGGTTGTTCAGTACCTCTGTCATGGTGAATATATTCTGGTAAGTGTTAATGTATGATGCGGATATCTTCATGTTCTCTGTCCACAACCAGACATCCATTCACATGTCTCTACCCCACATTTCCTTATTTCTAATTTTTCATTCCCTTTCCTTCCAGACCACTCACACAGTACCCAGGCCATTGATGACTGCCCATAAATCTATATATATTCTCACCTCATGTCACTTCTCCTTGTATAATAAATGGATGACCAGATACACTGCAACTCTTTTCACTTCCCATCATGTCTCTCACGTGACTATAGTGCAGCTGTCATCCAATTTTTAGCTTGCATCCTTATATCCTGCTAACATATATGTAAAACCAGGTTTGGGCCTTTTTCCCTCCTGTAGCTGGTTGTACAGAACCCTCTTCTTACCACAGGTACTAGAAAAGGAAAGGATTCTGTGCAACTATTGTGAGTGATATGGGAATTCGGACACCTGTTCATGTAGTTTATTTGTGCCTTCTGGGCCTACGAGATTAGATCTTAGATGGACCATTTCCATCTTATAATACACTGCTGTTGGGCCTATCCAGTTTTTTGATTTGGAGGATAAAACAAAACACAGCTCACAAAAGGGCGTTCTGTGCACATGATGAAGTGTTTATCTCTACTACAGCCTAGTAACAGGCCGGGATCTGTTTCTCAGAAAGCATATAATTCCTGTTCTAAATCTGCAGGGCACTGCATTGTAATTCTTCCACTTAGGCTTTCCATCAAAAATACACAGCATCTTTTCCCACCACTGACATACCCAGCACCTCAGGTCTAGTATCTAATGGCCCTAGTAACAGGACTGCTTTCATGGAAGCCTTGACCTGCTACGGAGCCTTTTTCTACTCCAGGCTTAGTTAAAGGCTGGCAGCTTTGTATTTTATCCAGTAGTTTTAGGTGTGGAATGTGTTGCCTTCACAACAAAAAGAGACCTACCAAGTACTATGCTTTTCTTTTCTTTTGTTTTTTTTTCCTTTCTTTTTTCTTTCTTTTCTTTTTTTCTTTTACTTTTTTTTGTAGTAGATGATACAACACAATTCTGAAAATTTGAACATTGCAAATGGCTAAACAACATCATCCATGGAATGAATAATTGTGAGTTTTTCAACTTTTGTAAAAACAGAGATCAGCAAGAAATGGAGGGAGTCCATCCTGTACATGAGTTCAGGACCAACAGTTCCAGAATTTCTGAAATCTTTCATTTGTAAGCACATTTGGTGCCACTTACCATGTCAAGTGTGTTGGGGGGTGGGGTCTGATATTAGATCCAGTTCCTTGGGTATAATATCAAGAGTGTGTGTGAGAGAGAGAAGCATACACAGAGACATGACAGAGACTTTTAGAGGAAAGTAGTGTGTATTTTATGAAGAAGATGATGGTTCTTTGGACATTAGAGACTAAATACAAAATCCCACTCAGAAAGAAAACGTGGTTTAGTCTTGTCTTTTGTTGCTCATGATTTTCTTTTTTAATCCCCTACTTCTCCCTAGCCACATTTTCCCCTAACATCTGGCCACTAAAATTCTCGAATAGAGCAAAAGCTCATACTATCACCTTTGACTTCCTAATCCTCTTGAGCATTGGAGCAGTAAATATGACATGGGAATAAGCCACTGCAGGAGAAGAAAAAAGCTTAACTCAGCTTCTCCCACAAGTAGCATGGAGAGGGGCACCTGGGTGGCTCAGTCGGTTAAGCTGCTGACTTCGGCTCGGGTCATGATCTCGCGGTCCATGAGTTCGAGCCCTGCGTCAGGCTCTGTGCTGACAGCTCAGAGCCTGGAGCCTGTTTCAGATTCTGTGTCTCCCTCTCTCTGACCCTCCCCCGTTCATGCTCTGTCTCTCTCTGCCTCAAAAATAAATAAACGTGGGGCGCCTGGGTGGCTCAGTCGGTTAAGCGGCCGACTTCGGTTCAGGTCATGATCTCGCAGTCCATGAGTTCAAGCCCCGCGTCGGGCTCTGTGCTGACAGCTCAGAGCCTGGAGCCTGTTTCAGATTTTGTGTCTCCCTCTCTCTGACCCTCCCCCGTTCACGCTCTGTCTCTCTCTGTCTCAAAAATAAATAAACGTTAAAAAAATTTTTTTTTTAAATAAAAAATAAATAAATAAACGTTAAAAAAAAAAGTAGCATGGAGAGATATGGTTATATACCAGTGCATTAATTTCCTATTGCCACTTAACAAATTGCTACAAACTTAGTGGCTAAAAACAATACATATTTAATCTATTACTCTGGAAGCCAGAATCCAAAGTCCATCTCCTTGCTCTAAAGTCCAGGTATCAGCAGGGTGATTTGTCTTTGAGGCTCTAGAAGACAATTTCCTTGCCTTTTCCAGGCTGCCTATTTTCCTTGGGTTATGGCTCCTTCTTCTATCCTCAAAGGTGACTGCATAGCATCTTCAAACCTCCCTCCTTCTCTTCTAATGCTTCCATAATCACATTACCTTGTACTTTTCTGAAGCCACATCTTCTTTTGCCTTCTTTTTATAAGAGCACTGTGGTTATATTTAGGGCCAACCCAGAGAATCCAGGAAAATTTCTCATCTCAAATGTTCAATTTAATTACATCTATAAATTACATCTACATTCATATAAGGTAGCATTCACAGATTGCAAGAATCAATGTATGGATGTATTTCGTGCACATGATTCAGCCAACCCTAACCAGTTATGAGCAGAGCTGTCCAGTGGGCTCCTTCGCTTATCTCTACTCCAGTTCTGCTTATAAGATTTATTTGATTCTTCTGCAACCATCTCTTCAGATTGGAAGAAATACCCTCTATACAATCGCAGTGAACCAAAGAAAAGAAAACATATGCAAACTGTTGGATATGTATCTAATGTTAAATATGTATGGATGGAAGAATATTTCAAAGGTTTCATCCTTAGTATTCTTTGTAATTCATTGACTTTGAGAAGTTTGTATAAAGAAAGGAAATACAGTGAATAGTTAGAGGAGTTATTTTCCTTAAGCCATGAAATAAGTTCCATTTATTGCGAGCATCTAAATTAGTAACAAAGCTAAAATGCTAGATATTCTTTTCTGTTATTAGTAATCAGTTCTCCTGACTATAATTATAAGTTTATTTATCCTTCATAATGTTCCCTAATAGTATGTAGAAGCATTGTGTATTGTGCTAAGTACAGAAAGACTTTATACTAGTATAAAATACAGGTAAGACTGACAATCTAAGAAGATAACATTAGCATACTAAATTCTTTTAGGATTTGAAACAGCATTAAATTTATATTCAAAATATTACTGAAGTGATCTCTAATGAGAAGACATCTTTAAAAAGTTTCTGTAAATTATATACCAATAGAACATATGCTCATAAAGAGTTTCAAACTAAAGGCACCATCCATAAGTTATTAGTGGCTATTAACATTGACTACCTCTGTGTATTCTAAAGATAAAACTGAAATGAGTGGGAAAGTAAATATACAGAAAGAAAAATGTTTTCTTGCATAAAGAAATTTATTTTGTATTTTAAGCCTGCGGAACTATAATACTTTTTCATATATATCTTTAATGATTTCAAGATTGATAAGGCATGGTTTATTATTAGACACAATGGTGAAAATGAACATAAAAATGACAAAATATGAAAGCTGGTTATTATGGTATACTGAATGAATAAGTGAATGGATGGATATCAGTGCAAAAGAGTTTATTTTCTACTTTCATGTGAACAAAAGGCAAGGTAATATTTATTTACTTAGAAATGTAGCCTGCATAATTAAGAAGCATTGTTTCAAAATACTGGCAGACATTAATATTTTAAACTTCACAGAAGGCATCATTTGATTTCACAGTGGCCTAACACTAATCTGTAATATACTATGGTAGAGATTGCTAGCTGGGCACCAGATCTATTGCCTTTTGAATTTATAAACAAAGTTGAGCTGTTTTTCCTAACTTTTCCTTTTGTTCAATGTAGTCATATGACTCAGTTCTAGCCAATGAAATATGAGCAGAGGTATACCTCTTCTAAGATTTCTACATGGGGTTTTGGCTCTTTCATCTTTAGTTGGCTTACTGTAGGTGGGCAAAATGATCTTGCTTGGAAGCTATATGCTGATGATGGTAGGGCAGAAGAATGGGAGGTATATGCATCCTGTCTTAGAGGAGAGCCATCCACTGATCAGGAATTTATGAGAGTGGAAAATAAGTTACCATCTTGTTTGCTAAGCCATCATACACTTATTTGTCACTGCAGCTAGTATTATACTAAGCAGAATGATTTGCAGTTGTTTGATTGAAAAATACTATACAAATAAACATGTTTGCTATCTAAAGTAAATTAGGCTGAATCAGTTACTTATAAATTATGCATCTGTCTTGAAAGAAATATAAAAGAGTAGTAACTTTGTTTTTATAAACTTGGTTGAGGTAACAGAGGTTAATCACTTTCTGAGATCAAGAACGTTTAAAGTGATTTTGGGCAAAACAGAACAAAGAAAAAGAACAGGCTGAAGAGAAACAGAATATGAAAACTAAAGAGCTTACAAGCTGCCAGATGTTTCTAATTCTTTATTAAAACTATAAACCTGCCTCAGAACTCTTGCAGACTCTTTGCATACTAAGCCCTGATAGTGCTAACCTAGGGTTATTAATTTATAAAAGCCACCACTCTGAACTCTTGTCCTATCTCAGGTTAATATTCTCAGGGTACACTGGGCAGAGAAATATTCTTCTAATGTATAAGTAGAGGTGAACTGTTAGCAGCCTTAATTTTTATCAACCTGACGTTCTAACCAGTGAGATACAGGCTTTTTGGCTTAATCTCAAGTGTGTTTGAAAGGCTACAAAGTATTTATAAAAATATATTTTCAGGAAAACACCACAAGAAGTATGTTTTCTACATACTTGTATATTTGTATGCTACAAATAACTTTCAAAAATCACAACTGTGGTGGTGCCTGGGTGGCTCAGTCAGTTAGGCGTCTGACTCTTGATTTAGGCTCAGGTCATGATCTCACGGTTTGTGTGATTGAGCCCCATTTCGGGCTCTGCACTGACGTCATGAAACCTGCTTGGGATTTTCTCTCTCTCTCTCTGTCTCTTTGCTCCTCCCCTACTCGTGCTCTCTCTCTCAGAATAAATAAATAAACATTGAAAACAAACAACCAAAAATCACAGCTCTGAATCAATGGATATTGGTGAAAGTACCAGGTAATGCAAACACACAAGCCCAGAAAAGGCACATACAATGCATCCCTATTCTTCAAAATGCTTCAGTTCGTGTAAAGCTGTTGGTATTGCTGACCTACAGCAATTTGGGCTTTTTCTAAGAGGGCTTGGGCCCTCTTGGGCTATTTCTAAGAGGAAGAAACATGGTATGACCATTGCCTTCAGTTGCTCAAGTGGAAAAAAAAAAGTGTTAAGAGTGTAGTGGTGCCGCCATTTATCATCTCATACATGGTAAAACAAATGAATATAAATAAATAAGCAACAAGGAAAAAAGCTAACATAATATATACCTAAAGGAAGAAGTTAATACAGTCTTCACACATGATTTCCTAAAGATTTTACAAAGTACTGATTTAGTCTTGAAAGTTGCCATAACAACTTCACTAGGGATATGCTAATCCCACTGCCTAGCAGATGGAATGCTAATGCTTTGGCAACTGGCAGGGTAGGATCCTCAACAAATTGCTTGTTACTTCATTGTGATTTTGAAACATCCTCTGGAGAATAACTGTCATTATACTCCTTAATGTTACATTATAACTCATAGATTCTGACACTGTTATTTAGCTGAAGCAGGGCGTTATTAGCCAAACTGCTGTGAGTGTTTTATCTCTTGGAGAATTCCAAACAGCAAATTGATTAAGTAAGCTACAACAAGAGGACAGATACAATTCCTCTAGTGATGACTGACTCTTAGACAAACTATGTTTTGCTTGTGTGTTTTTGATCAAGATCAAGTCTTTGTGTTTACCTGTGTGTACATAATGAATTGTATATTTACCCAAATGGTGGCTTCAAGACATACCTTTTTAAACTATCTATTGGCAAACTATCAATGTCCAATGAGCTGGTTATTAAGGAGAAGCAGCTGTTTCAATCATCTAGCAGCTCTAATGGGTTGATATGTGTGACTGTGCTGTCTTCATACAATATTAGCACATCCTGGTTGCTCAATAATTATTAAAATCAATTATGAATAGTGGAAATGGCAAGATGAAGAGGGAATTATTGGAGCAGCTGACGATTTGAGGAGATATTTTAGGCAAATTCCAAACTAATGATAATGTGCATGTAGAAAGGAAGAAAGGAAGGAAAGGACAAGGGAACTTTTAATGGAGATAGTCAGTGGTATACTGGAGTCAGTTCCTACCAGCTTGTTAAATTGTTACATTTCTAGGACTTTTGTGAGTCAGTTTTTAAACACAATCATTATTTAAAAATACATTATATAAATTTACAATGAAATAAATTACACTAAAATTGTAATAATAGTTAAAAGCCATCATTTCCTAATTGTTTTGCTACATTTAACGATTTTTTATCCTCTTGGACTTATTTATACCTATCACATCTATAAAGTAGAAATACTGTACAATGATGTTCAACTGCATGTACAGCTCTTCCCAATTCTGCATTGAGTGATTCATGAATAGCTTGAAATTGGCCATAGTGAGTGGGCTTATGGCACCATGGAAATAAGCAAATGCTGCATTTTTGTATTTAGATATTTGAAGACATTTATCATTCTGTTGCAAATCTTCAAGTCGATTCCAGAGCTCTATAAGCAAACATGGAATCTCAATACTAAATTTTGAGTTGGCAAAAACATGGGAATTCTTAAATGTCACAAGAGTTAGAACAATCACCAGTTATATCACTGAATTTACTTCATAAATTATTTTGAAATACATTCAGGTAAGTACATTTGAATGCACATCTTAGATAATATTTTGTAATAAATAAATAAATAAATAAATAAATAAATAAATAAATAAATAAATAAATAAAATAGGTATATTGTAATAAATGAAAGCAAGTCTAATACAAGGTAAAAGTTGTACTTGGAAGACAGATAAAACCAAACTGAAATTCTCAAATCATAGTAACACCAACCTTGTTTTGTAATGACAAATGTTCATTAAAATGTAGCAGGCTAACTGAAATAGCTAAAACTGATAATATGGATGTATCATTTGTAGCAATACTTCTCTAATAAATAAAAATTATTCAAACTTTACTACTAAGTTCTTATTATTGGTATTTAAGGTTTTTTTTTTCCTTTTTCCAGTTTTAATTTAAATTCCAGTTAGCTAACATACAGTGTAATGTCAGCTTCAGGTGCAGGATCCAGTGATTCACCACCTACGTACAACACCCAGTGCTCATCACAAGTGCCTTCCTTAATGCCCATCACCCACATAACCCATCCCCTTAATCCACCCCCTCTCCAGCAACCCTACTTTGTTCTCTATAGCTAAGAGTCTGTTTCTTGGTTTGCCTCTTTTTTTTCCTCTTTGCCTGTTTGTTTTGTTTCTGAAATTCCACATATGAGTGAAACCATATGGTATTTGTCTTTGACTTTTTTCGCTCCGTGTAATACTCTCTAACTCCATCCACATCATTGCAAATGGCAAGATTTAATTATTTTTTATAGCTGAGTAATATTCCATTGTGTGTATGTATGTGTGTATATGTATATATATGTGTGTGTGTGTATATCTACATATCTATATCTCTATATTTCTATCTATATAGATGTATACATAGCTATGTATACATCTATATAGATATATAGATAGATAGATAGATAGATAGATAGATACATACCTATGTATACATGAAAGAGGGTTCCCCTTTCTCTACACCCTCGCCAACACCTGTTGTTTCTTGTAGTGTTGATTTTAGCCATTCTGACAGGTGTGAGGTGATCTCTCATTGTAGTTTTGACTTGCATTTCCCTGATGATGAGTGGTGTTGACCATCTTTTCATTTGTTGGTTGGACAACTGTATGCAATTACTGTTTATGTCTTTTTAAGTAATCATAATAATGTTGGATATTAATAATAAATTAATTTATTCTAATTCAATCCATTGAGCATGGAATCCTACTATTTAATTCCCCTCCCCTCTTTTTGTTCCAAATTTACAAGTACAACAAAGTCTACCCTTTGCTGAAGACTACATTGTTTCAGTGCACTATTTTTGTTTTGTTTTGTTTTATTTTTTTTAAACCAAAGATAGGAATGCAAAACAAGTCTATTTAGGATGGATTGTCAAAACAACATCTGGTTTTGACAGATTTTACTTAAATTGCTGATTGTTCAGCATTTGAAAATACTTTCCTCTTAGTCTCTTTTTTTTAAACAAACATGAACTTTGCTGCTAAGACATCATAAATAAATAAAATGAATTCTGTTCTTTCCTTTTCAAATGTGAATTAAGCCAAAGACCCTTAAACAGAAAAAAAGAACTCTAAACCCTACATTTACTGCATAAGGAACTAAACTGTCTGGGTTGTGAATTTGGAAATCTGCTCTTTTTTCCAATGGATAAATCTAGTTAAGAAATCTGTGCATACATATGTATGTGTGTGTTCATTATGTGTAGATTAATTTTAATTGAAATAGAGATATTATCATGTTTGCATACTATACTTTTATCTTCAACATGCTAATAAAATATAGGTTGCTCAGTGAAAATGTAGGTTGCTCATTTAGAGAGTGTAAATTGTATGTATTTAATTCTTTGAGCCCATTAATACATAGAGTAAATCAGTACTGTTTTAAAGTTTGTTCATCATAGACAGTAAAATGAATATAAATACAACAGTGATCTAATTTTTTTCTATATGGAATTAACTCATTCATGTAAGATTGAAAGTTAATAGAAGCTTCCCACACAGAAATGCAAAAAGAAAAAATAATTTTAGAAAATAACAGAGTATCTGAAAACTGTGAGACAATTTTAGAAAGTGTAATATATGTGTAATGTAATAAGAGGAGAAATGAGAGAGAATAGGAAAGAAATATTTGAAATAGTAATGGTCCAGAATGTTTTTAAATTAATGGTGGACACCAAACTACAGATGTAGAAAGCAGTATAAAGACCAAAACACTACACAGGTGAGCATCTCATATTTGAACTGCAGCAAATTAAAGAAAAAAATTCTTGCAAGAAGCCAAAGAAAAAGTATATCTTACCTAGAGAAGAATAAGGATAAGAATTACAATGTACTTCTATGGTATAATGAAAACATATATTTGATCTTTATCCTTAGTTTCTGGCACACAGCTCCTAAAACCTTTGAAATGTTCCCAGTGATAGAAGTGTCTTATTCATGCTAATACGGTGACATATATGTTATATACATGTAAAGACATCTATGTGTATATACTTTTACATGTATACATATGTGTGTGTGTGTGTGTGTGTGTGTGTATATATATATATATATATATATATTAACAAACAAAAAGTTTGGGGTGTGTGTGTGTATATATATGCATATATATGTGTATATATATATATATATATATATATATATACATATACATATTTGTTAATTAAGCACTATTTATTCACATTTATTGCTCGTGACCTTGAAGTTCATGCATATAATAAATGACAAATATTAGTGAGAGTGAAATATTAAGTTTGCTAAATAGGAATCCCTATATCTGAATAAATCAGATCCCTAAATCCCTTATATCATGGGAATTTTATCTGGTTCATAGAATTGTCCTTTTATTTATTTTTTAGGTTTATTTTATTTAGTTTGAGAGAGACAGAGACAGCACAAGTTGAGGAGGAGCAGAGAGAGAGAGAGAGAGAGGAGAGAGAATCCTAAGCAGGCTCCGTGCTGCCAGCGTAGGGTTAGAACCCACGAGGCCATGAGATCATGACCTGAGCTGAAACCAAGATTCCAACGCTTAATCAGCTGAGCCACCCAGGCGCCCCTAAACATTGTCCTTTTAAACCATGCACTTGGGAGTTTATACATTTCTTCATCACTCAAATGTTTTGAGACTCTTCTTTAGTAAATTTTGAGTAATTTGTAACAAACAGAAAATCAGACTGATTACATTTTAGTACAAACCATATAATAAATTATATAATAATTTTTTCAACTAAAGGCTACAAACCTAGTCAGATAGCCCAATGGATTCAAATGCAAGTTCAAATAAGATTAAATATGCTAAAAAGTGAATTTTACCCTGCATGATCTACCTGCATTGGACACTTTTAAAGTAATGGACCACGAGTGTTTTCTTTTTTAAGTTTATTTATTTTTGAGAGAGAGAGAGAGTAAGCAGGAGAGAGGTAGAGAGAGAGGGAAAAGGAGAATCCCAAGTAGTCTCTGCAGTGGTAGTGCAGAGCCCGACATGAGGCTTGATCTCACGAACCCTGAGATCATGACCTGAGCCAAAATCAAGAGTTGGTAGCTTAACCAACGGAGCCACCCAGGTGCCCCTGGACCACAAGTTCTTAAGACAAATTTCAAAAGTAATTTTTTTAATGTTTATTTATTTTTAAGAGAGAAAAAGAGAGTGTGTGTGCGAGTGGGGGAGGGGCAGAGAGAGAGGGAAACAGAAGCTCTGAAGCAGGCTCTGCGCTGACAGCAGAGAGCCTAATGCAGGGCTCAAACCCACGAACAGTGAGACCTGAGCCACAGTCAGACACTTAACCGACTGAGCCACCCACATGCTTCCCAAAAGTAATTTTTAAGAGGAATCATATTAAAATTTAAATAGGATACGCTTTGGTAGTGTCTGCCCACCTGTCTTCTCTGCTGCATGCCTCTTTTATCATCACTGGGGAGCCACCAACATGTTGGAGACACCAAACATGTTTGCAGTATATGATAGAGTTCATGTATAGGAAGTGGACATCATTGGGACAAATAGACACATATTCATGCTGGAAATCTTCAGGTGGTTACGTTGTACCATGTGAAAAAGAAGCTGAGAAAGTTAATCAGGAAAACAACAACAAAAGATAAGAGAGAGAGAAAAGAAATGTATTTCTGGTTTATAGCATTTTCCAGCTCATTATTCCAGACCCTACCTGAGACCTGGCCATATCTCTATCCTTAGGTTCCATGACTGCTATAGACTATTTGTGACCTCCC
Source organism: Panthera leo (assembly GCF_018350215.1). Taxonomy (NCBI): domain Eukaryota; kingdom Metazoa; phylum Chordata; class Mammalia; order Carnivora; family Felidae; genus Panthera; species Panthera leo. Next base: position 174,053,214 of record NC_056686.1, read on the forward strand.
CAAACTCATGTTAAACCCTAATGCCCAAAGTGATTTTATTTGGAGGTGGGCCTTTGGCAAGTGATTAGGTCATGAAGGTGGAAACTTCACAAATGAAATTAGTGGCCTTATAAAAGAGACCCCAGAGAACTCCCTTACCTTTTCTATCATATGAGGTTATGGTGAAAAGATGACCTTTTTGAACCAGGAAATGGATCTTCACCAGACAGTGAATCTGTCAACATGTTGACCTTGGACTTTCCAACTTCCAGAACTGTGACAAATAATTTTCTGTTGTTTATAAGCCTATTAGTCTGTGATATAGCAGCCCAAATGGACTATGACAATGATACATCCCAGCAAAACATAATAAATCCTTCCTTTATTGTTTTAAGTAGCTCACATTATCAAGTTGCTTCCAAAGTGTCTATATTAATCCTGTCTTCATACTGTAGATCATTGCTACTCAAAATGTGATCCAAGGACAGTTACCCATACATGAAATATTTGTTATTATCAATAATGACTTAAGAAACATGCACCAGATCGTAAACCAATTACTTTATTAAGTATACTGTTTAGTTTAGCCAACTTTGAAAAAAAATTTAAAGAAGGAAGCAATTAATTGATTTGTATTCTGGCACAAGCTTCTGATCACTTTACAAGTCTGTAAATAAAGAAATCACATGAGAAATTGAATTCGTAATTTAAAACAGACCCACAAAGAAAAGAAAAGCCTGTGCCCAGATATTTCTCTGATGAAATCTGTCAAAAAATTTAAGAGGAAATAACACGGATACATCACAAATTCTTACAGAAAAGTGAGGAAGAGGGAATACTTCCCAGCTTATTCTAAGAGGCCAGCATTCCTCCAATACAAAAGGCAAACTAAGATGTTATGAAAAAATAAAACTAGAGATCATCCTTATTAGTATAGATCTAAAAAAATTCTCAATAAAATACTAGCAAACAAAATCCAGCAACACATAAAAAGAATTACACCATGACCAAGTTGGGTTTCTTCCAGGTATGCAAAGTTAGTTTAAAATTTGAAAATATCAATTTATATAATATTAATATTGACAGAATAAAGGATAAAAAACACAATTATTTCAACAGACACAGAAGTATTTCACATAAGCTAATATCCATGTATGATAAACTCTCACAGAAAACTAGAAATAGAAAAGAACTTCCTCAACTTGATAAAGGGCATCTGTAAAAAAATATAAGGTAATGTAATATTTAATGACAAAAGACTGCTTTTTCTGTAATACCAGGAACACAGGATATCCACTCACCATTTTAATCAACATTGCATGGGAGCTTTTAGTCATTACAATCAGGTAAGAAAAATTCATCTAGATTGGAAAGGAAGAAGTAAAACTACCTTTTTTTTTTACTTTAAAAAAAATTTTTTAGTGTTTTCATTTATTTTTGAAGGAGAGAGAGAGAGAGACATGAGCGGGGGAGGAGCAGAGAGAGAGGGAGACACAGAATCAGAAGCAGGCTCCAGGCTCTAAGCTGTCAGCACAGAGCCCGATGCGGGGCTCAAACCCACAAACTGTGAGATCATGACCCGAGCTGAAGCCAGACGCTCAACCGACTGAGCTACCCAGGTGCCCAGAAGTAAAACTGTCTTTATTCACAAATGACATGATTTAAAAAAATAAATTAATTCCGGTATCATCAACATACAGTGTTTAATTAGTTTCAGATGTACAACATAGTGATTCAACAGTTCTGTACATTACTTAGTGCTCATTTTGCTAAGTGTACTCTTAATCCCCTTCACCTATTTCACCCATGTCTCCCATCTCCCCTCTGGTAGCCACAGTTTGTTCTCTATAGTTAAGAGTTGATTTCTTGGTTTATCTCTTTTTTAATTTGTTCATTTGTTTTCTTTCTTAAATTGCACATGAGTGAAATCATATGGTATTTGGCTTTCTCTGACTGATTTATGTCACTTTGCATTATACTCTCTAGATCATTCTATGTTGTTGCAAATGGCAAGATTTGATTGTTTTTATGGCTGAGTAATATTCTATTGTACATATATACCACTTCTTTAACCATTCATCTATTGGTGGACACTTCGGCTGTTTCCATAATTTAGGTATTGTAAATAATGCTGAAGTAAACGTAGGGGTGATATAGCTTTTTGAATTGGTGTTTTTGTGTTCTTTGGGTAAATATGCAATAGTAAAATTCCTGGGTTATATGGGAGTTAAATTTTCAATTTTTTGAGGAACCTCCATATTGTTTTCCACAGTGGCTGCACCAGATTGCATTCCCACCAACAGTGCATGAGGGTTCCCATTTCTTCACATCCTCACCAACACTTGTTTCTTGTGTTTTTTGTTTTAGGAATTCTGACAGGTAAAAGATGATATCTCATGGTTTTGATTTGCATTTCCCTGATGAGTAGTGATAATGAGCATCTTATGTTGTTGACCATCTGTATGTCTTCTTTGGAAAAATGTCTGTTTAGGTCCTCTGCCCATTTTTTTTTCTTTGCCCATTTTTAATTGGATTGTGTATGTGTGTGTGTGTGTGTGTGTGTGCGTGCACGCGTGTGTGTGTTGTGTAAGTTTTTTTATATATTTTGAAGACTAACTCTTTATTTGACATGTCCTTTGCAAATACCTCCTTCAATTCAGTATGTTGTCTTTTAGTTTTGTTGATTGCTTCCTTTGCTGCACAGAACCTTTTTATTTTGATGTAGTCCCAATAATGTATTTTCTCTTTTGTTTTTCTTGCCTCAAGGACATATCTAGAAATATGTTGTTGCTGTTCACATCAGAGAAATTACTGCCTGTGCTCTCTTCTAGGATTTTTATGGTTTCACGTCTCACATTTAGGTCTTTAATCCGTTTTGAATTTATTTTTGTGTATGGCATAAGAAAGTGGTCCAGTTTCATTCTTCTGCTTGTAGCTGTTCAGTTTTTCCAACACCCTTTGTTGAAGAGACTGTCTTTTTTCCCATTGTGTATTCTTCCCTCATTTGTCTAAGATTAATAAAGCACATAATTATGGGTTTATTTCTGGGCTCTCTCTTATGTTCCATTGATCTATGTCTGTTTTTGTGCCCATACCATACTGTTTTAATTACTATGGATTTGTAGTATATCTTGAAATCTGGGATTGTGATACCTCCAGTTTTGTCCTTGCTTTCCAAGATTGCTTTTGCTATTCAATCTTTTGTGGTTCCATACAAATTTATTTTAATAAGGATTGCAATAATTTGTAGATTCCTTTGTGTAGTATGGACACATTAACAATATTTGTGCTTCCAATCCATCATCATGGGGTAGCTTTCCATGTGTTTGTGTTATCTTCAATTCATTGCATCAGTGTTTTATGGTTTTCAGAGCACAGGTCTTTAACTTCCTTGGTTACATTTATTCTTAGGCATTTTATTATTTTTGGTACAATTGTAAATGAGATTGTTTTCCAAACTTCTCTTTCTGCTACTTCATTATTAATGTATAGAAATGCAGTAGATTTCTGTATATTGATTTTGTTTCCTGTGACCTTACTGAATTTGTTTATCAATTCTAATGGTTTTTTTGTGGAGTCATTAAGGTTTTTTTATATATAGTATCATGTCATCTGCAAACAGTGAGAGTTTTACTTCTTCCTCACCAATTTGGATGCCTTTTGTTTCTTTTTCTTGTCTGATTACTGTGGCTACTACTTCCAGTACTGTGTTGAATAAAAGTGGTGAGAGTAGACATCCCTCTGTTGTTCCTGACCTTAAGGGAAAAGATCAGTTTTACCCTATTCAGTATGATGTTACCTGCAGGTTTTTCATATATGGCCTTTCTTATGTTGTGGTATGTTCCCTATAAACATATTTTGTTGAGGGCTTTTGTCATGAGTGAATTTGTACTTTGTCAAATGCTTTTTCTAAATCTATTGAAATTATCGTATGATTTTTATTCTTCTCTGGCTGATGTGTTGTAGCATGTTGATTGATTTATGAATTTTGAACCACCATAACATCCCAGGGTTAAATCCTACTTGATTGTGGTAAATGATTTTTTTAATGTATTGTTGTATATGAAACAAAAAAACATTTTCATAGTCATCATAGTGGACCTTCCTCATGTTTTTCAAGTGGTTCCTACTCTGATACTCTTTTTTTACTTATTTGTGAACTCTTCATCCCATCTTTCCCCCGGCCAAAGTATTTAAATTATTATTAATTTTTTTACCATTTTCTGAGTCCTATTGGCTAAGAAAGTTGACTCCTCAGGCCCCAAGCCCAGTATTTTTTTGGAACCCAGCAAAGCTTATATCAATACTCTGTGAGAAAAGTAATGGTAGAAGAAATAGGTGGGGGAAGGTGAGAGAACATTCAGGGAATTACAATGAAGGCAGTATATATTTGACTGGAAAAATGACCAAATGAAAGGATATACCAAGAGATGAAGCTGGTAAGGTAGTCTGAAACAAGACATCAAAAGTCATTTGGTTTATTAGTTGAGTTTGAAGTTAATTCTGAATGAAACATGGTTGGGTTAGAGAGAAAGAAAATACAGATGTCATGCTGAGGAGTACGATATTTGGATGTGTGTTTCTGGAAGATCACAGTTGTATAATCATGAGAAATATTAAGGGAAGAAGAGTATATTGCTATAGATTAAGAACGATGACATAAAGAAGTAGACTAAAGAAATAGCACTGGGGTTTAGAAAAAGAAACTGAAATTTAATGTTGGTCTTATTTTCTGGAGAATTAGAATTGGAATTTATTTATTTTTTCTAATTTAGTATCATGTTTCCCATTTTTCTACCTTTTACTGTGCTTTGGTTCAAGGATGGCCTAACACTGGCCACATGGAAATATGAATTCCCGGCTAAAAAGTCTGCCTCTGGTTCTTACTTCATATATCATTCTGGTTGGATCTTGAGCTGGGCAATGAAGAATGCTTTTCACATTTCTCCCCTTAGGCTGGAGTAATCATTCTTATTATTGTCCACTAGTGTCTCATCCATAGCTCTGATCTACTCACATCCCTAGAATTTACTTTCCTGTACATCTCCCTTGGTTCCAGATTTCTAGGAATGGTAAACACTACTGATAATTTATTTTTTTGCTTTATTTTGTTTCTCTATTTGTCTCACTAAAACTTTGAGTTTTTCTTTGAGTAATTCTTTCAGGAAGAATATTTTGGAAACTAATTCCCTAGCTCCTTTTGTATAAAGAGATCTACATATTTTTTTACAGTGACTGAGAGCTTAACAGAATTTGTATTTTTAGCTTCAAAATTTTTTTCCTCAGAAATTAGAAGACATCTATTAATCTACATTTAACATATTCTAGTGTGTGGCTGTGACTGATGGCTATCTAAATTGTACTTTTTATAGAAATAATTTTCTTTCCCTTATGGATAATTTTAGGATTGTAAATTTTATTAGGTGGAAATCTTTAAAAGGATTAATCTTGACATTCTGTGTGGATTTTTAGCTCAAAGGTTCATGTATTTTATCAGCTTAAGACATTTTCTGTTTTATATATTTTGTTTCTAACCCTTTTTTTCTGTTAATTTTGTCCCTTTGTGGTGTCCATTAAATGAATTTTAAAATCCATAGAATTATCCATGTTACCTTTTTCCCATACCTTCCATCTTGTACTTTTGTATATTTTTTAAAAGAATCCCTCTTCTTCTTAGGGATTCTTAGGTATCATTGAATAATTTTCATAATGATTAAGATTAATAATCTACATTTAGAAATCATCAGTAAATATGAGGCCATCATCTTTAAAACAATCATTTTCATTGTAGTATTCTTTTTTTTAACATTTACTTATTTATTATGAGAGGAAGAGAGAGTGCACATGCTTATGTGCAAGTGAGAGGGGTAGAGAAACAGAAAGAAAGAATCCCAAGCAGACTCCATGCTGTCAGTTCAGAGCACAGTGCAGGGCCCGATCCCATGAACCCTTAAATCACGATGTGAGTGGAAATCAAGAGTTGGATGCTTAACTGACTGAGTCACCCAGGCACCCCCATTGTAGTTTTCTTGGTCACAGTCAACAAAATATACTTCCAGTGCCAAAAGGGATAGAGTATAGTGATATATCAATGAAGATGCACATACTTTATAAGAAAGTATGAATTTCTCACTAAATGTATAGATTTCCCTTTTCTCCTCCTCTAAACTAAGACCCAATTATTTTTAAAATCATCTTTATTTTTTAGAGTTATAAAATTCATCCTTGGATATTCTTTCAAAGCAAGAAAAATATCCAATGGAAAAAAGACAGTCTCTTTAACAAATGGTGCTGGGAGAACTGGACAGCAACATGCAGAAGAATGAAACTAGACCACTTTCTTACACCATTCACAAAAATAAACTCAAAATGGATAAAGGGCCTGAATGTGAGACAGGAAACCATCAAAACCCTAGAGGAGAAAGCAGGAAAAAACCTCTTTGACCTCAGCCACAGCAATTTCTTACTTGACACATCCCCAAAGGCAAGGGAATTAAAAGCAAAAATGAACTATTGGGACCTCATGATGATAAAAGGTTCTGCACTGCAAAGGAAACAATCAGCAAAACTAAAAGGCAACCAACAGAATGGGAAAAGATATTTGCAAATGACATATCAGACAAAGGGCTAGTATCCAAAATCTATAAAGAGGTCACCAAACTCCACACCCGAAAAACAAATAATCCAGTGAAGAAATGGGCAGAAAACATGAATAGACACTTCTCTAAAGAAGACATCCAGATGGCCAACGGGCACATGAAAAGATGTTCAATGTCGCTCCTCATCAGGGAAATACAAATCAAAACCACACTCAGATACCACCTCACGCCAGTCAGAGTGGCTAAAATGAACAAATCAGGAGATTATAGATGCTGGCGAGGATGTGGAGAAACGGGAACCCTCTTGCACTGTTTGTGGGAATGCAAACTGGTGCAGCCGCTCTGGAAAACAGTGTGGAGGTTCTTCAAAAAATTAAAAATAGACCTATCCTATGACCCAGCAATAGCACGGCTAGGAATTTACCCAAGGGATACAGGAGTGCTGCTGCATAGGGGCACTTGTACCCCAATGTTTATAGCAGCACTTTCAACAATAGCCAAATTATGGAAAGAGCCTAAATGTCGATCAACTGATGAATGGATAAAGAAATTGTGGTTTATATACACAATGGAATACTACTTGGCAATGAGAAAGAATGAAATCTGGCCTTTTATGGCAATGTGGATGGAACTGGAGAGTGTGATGCTAAGTGAAATAAGCCATACAGAGAAAGACAGATACCATATGGTTTCACTCTTATGTGGATCCTGAGAAACTTAACAGAAGACCATGGGGGAGGGGAAGGAAAAAAAAAGATTAGAGAGGGAGGGAGCCAAAACATAAGAGACTCTTAAGAGGCGCCTGGGAGGCTCAGTCGGTTAAGCGGCCGACTTCGACTCAGGTCATGATCTCACGGTTCGTGGGTTCAGGCCCTGCGTTGGGCTCTGTGCTGACAGCTCAGAGCCTGGAGCCTGCTTCGGATTCTGTGTCTCCCTCTCTCTCTGCCCTCCCCCATTCACACTCTGTGTCTGTCTCTCTCTCTCAAAAATAAATGAACATAAAAAAATTAAAAAAAAAAACAAAAACTGAGAACACACTGAGGGTTGATGGGGTGTGGGAGGGAGGGGAGGGTGGGGAATGGGTACTGAGGAGGGCACCTGTTGGGATGAGCACTGGGTGTTGTATGGAAACCAATTTGACAATAAATTTCATATTTTAAAAAAATCATTAGGAATATCACACATCTTTTTTCATGCTAAGGAATTTGATATGGGTTTTTATTTAACATTTCAAAAAATGTAGATATTTTCCTTTAAAATATTAAATATCTCTGTGGTAAAATATAGTGCTTTGGAAAACTTATGTTACCTAAAGCTAAGAAACCTCAAAGACCATGCAAAATCAATTAAATGTCTACATCCTATGAAATAAATACTTTATAAGAGCAAATGAGAAGTAACTTCCATTAGTGATAAGCACAATAAATACAACAATGACAGTCATTAAACAATAATTATAAGACATTCCAGAATGGAACTTGTTTTAATGAAGTAGAAAGTCAGAGGGAAATTAAATCTTTACTTGAGAAATAAATTGTTTATTCCAGACCCAACATTTTTATGGTTCTAGGAAGTCCCAAGTGTCTGAATTAAGAGTGGAACCAATTAAAACATTTTCAGAACAGCGTGGCATTGTTGTGTGGGCTATGATACCTGCATGTTTTTCATAAATAGTCAGAAGGTATGTGTGTAAGCTTTTAACAGGTGAATCTTTGGAACCTTTAACAAAGCGTATTAAGTACTTCACCTCCCCGAAGCAGGATAGAATTATTTTAAAACACTATCAAGTAAAATTGCACTAAATAAGGAGAGTCCTATTCAGGTTCCAAGTACAAAGCCAATTTATTTGTTGTAGTCTACATCATATCTCACAAAGGTCTTCAATACTAGCATCCATTAAAGACACATGGTAGGAGTAACTATCAACATCCCAAAGTCTTTAACTCTATAAGGATATAAGATTAATCGATGCATTAGATATAGAGTATAAGAAAAAGACTTATAAAAATAAGTCTCCAAGATTTTTCTTTTTACCTGAGGATCTAGAAATATGGGTTTTCCATTTACTGAGATTAGATATTCTACAGAGGAGAAGGTTTCCTGGCAAGTTGGCCAGAGTTAGATTCAGGAATTATGCATATTAAGTAGCTGTATTATTCTTTACTGTAAACTCCTTGACATCAACTTCTGCCCAGCTGCTAGTTATGTAGCCTTAAAGGAGTCGTCTCTCTTGTAGGAGAGGTTTAATAGATTTTCCTAACATAACTGAAAATGAAAGTAATCCAAAATGTCTGCCTGGGCAACTCTTCCCTATGAGTGGTTAGTTACCACTAACCTAAATGACAATTTCCTGTTTTCCATGATTAAGAGTTCTTAATTCATTTTTATACCAATTGCAATAATAGAGGTGCTAAGTTGTAATAAATTAGGTCTTCTCAATTTCTGTTAGGTATTTACTGCATAAGCATTTCACATTAATGTCATCATAATGGTGGGGAAAAGTTACTCTTCTGCAGCTTTCCCAAGCACATTTTACTTTCTAAGAGAAAAATTACTGTTTTACGTGTTAATAGAAGAAAAAACTGAATTTTCAATATATTTAATAAAAAGTCTATTATTTTATTGCTTTCTTTTATCATTTGAAGACCTTACCTATTTAATGCCACTCAATATACTATAGGTATTTAGACTAGAAAATAAGAAAAAAATCAACCTTTATTCATTTTATTCATTTATACTGATTCCACTCTGGGTTTTTTTTTGTTTTTTGTTTGTTTGTTCGTTTGTTTATGAACATAACCATATAAATGAAAAGTGACCAGAAAATCCAATTAAAATGAATAAACCATTTGTTTAATAGTAGTGGAGGACTGCTGATGTAGTGAAAATTAAGGCTAAGGTTCCAAGGAATGAAAGATCTGAGAGGAAGATTTTGGATGTCAGGGTATAATATAATAGAAGGTCCACTTCCAAGTGCCCAAAGAAAAGAGAAGCCCCCTGAAAACTCTATACACAGTAAAACATCGCTCCAAAGTGAAGGTAAATGAAAATGACTTCAGAAAAACAAAAAACTGAGGAAATTCCTCTCCAGAAAAACTCTTCTTAAAAAATGTCTGGGGCACCAGGGTGGCTCAGTTTGATTAAGCGACTGGCTTTGGCTCAGGTCATGATCTCGTGGTTTGTTAAATTTGGAGCCCCGCATTGGGGTCTGCTCTGTCATGATTCAGATCCTGTCCACCTCTCTCTGTCCCTCCTACCCCTCAAAAATAAATTAAAAAAAAAAGAGTTCTAAAGAGTTTTCAAGAAGAAGGAAAATGATCTCAACAGGAAACACTAAATGTAAGAAAAAGAAAGTTAAATGTGCGGGTAAATATAAAAGACTAATGACTGTACAAAATATGAAAATGATATGTTATCTGGTTTGAAATATATAAAAATTAACATATGACAAAAATGTAAAAGGTGAGGGAATAAATGGAGTTAAAGTTTTCTAAAGTATTCTAATATTAACAGTATATTGGCAAAACAATTTGTATTTTACTAAATTAAGAATGTTCTATGCTTTTAGCAATAATGGGAAGTTGGTTAGAAAAATTAATTTTAATAGGTTATAATAGGCAGAATAAATAAAAAGGAGCTGTATCAGTCAGAGACTAGTTAGGAAACAGAACCCACACCACTTATTTTAATGTATATGATTTAATTAAAAATTTAATAAAAGAACAGCTATATCTCAGTTTGTATTAATCAGAATTCCACAAACAGAACTAGTATTCATATATGTATCTTCTTCATATATATGTTCCTCATATATATGTTCTTATATATCTTCATATATATACATATGTATACATATAAGCGTATATGTATATATATAATTATAAATATGTGTGCACATATGTGTGTCTGAGAGAGAGAGAGAGAGATATCAGAGGAATTGCCTCACATGATTACGGAATGCTCAGAAGTCCCCTAAGATCTGCCTTCTGCAAGCCGAACACCCAGGATAGCTATTGGTATTGTTCCAGTGCAAGTGTAAAGGCCTGAGATCCAGGAGAATTTTCTTTCACTAATTTAAGTTTCAGACAAGTACAGGGAAAGACCAATGTCCCAGCTTGAAAAAAGGCAGAAAGATTCTCCCCTTACCCTACCTTTTGTTTTATTTAGGGTGGTAATAGATTGCATGAAGCCTGCCCATACTGGGGCAGGTAGTCTTTACTTAGTCTACCAACTAAAGTTAATCTCATTCAGAAACACTCTGACGGACATACCCAGAATAATATCCAATGAAATATTATCTGAGTACCCATAGTCTGGTCAAGTAGGCACTAAAATTAACCATCACACAATGACTATTCTCATTCCTCTTTTGTAACTTCCATGAAAGGTCAACTAATTGTAAATGCCAGACAGAATTCGATAGTCTCCATAAATTGATCTGCACATATGCTTATCAAACTAGTTTGATAAGTATTTTCAAATAACTTAATGACTAATATTTTGCTCTCAGATTTTATATGGAGAAGTTTTAACACAAAGACTTCTAAACCACTGAAAATAAATGACCTATAAAGCCTCTGTCATGTCTCCCAGAATTTGTGATCCTGTGGGAACCTTATCAATAGATGTTAACCTTGAATATTTGTTCAATGACTTTTGGGGCAGCTTTTATAGAAAATAAAGAATTTAAATTTCATCAAAAGTTTAATTTCAACAAACCTATTTTTCAGTAAGACTATTTTTTTCAACATTCTAAAACTTTCAGTTACAGTTGTATCTTTCTTATAACAGACATATTTTGTTTCTGTTTTATAACATCATTATCATCTTCACTACAAAATAAGTGGCTTCAACAAAGTATAAACTTAGAGAATCCTACAAGAATTTTTGAGGAAGATGCAGTAGCAAAGTATTAGAAGAAAGTGAATTGTAATGACCTTAGGCCTGTCACAGCTTACAGTGACTCACTTTTTCTACCAGCTAAATAGGAGCTATTCACAATTGTTACCTGTAAATGGAATATTAAAATAAATCACATGGTATGAAAAGTGTCCACAAAATCATTTGAGTAGGATTGTTGTATGTGTTTTATTTAAAGTAATTTATTATAATTGAAAGAGTAAAATTATTCTGTTGTCCTTGAACACCTACAATAAATTATGCATGTTTTCGTAAACACTAACATCTCATTAGCTATTATTAAATGCACCAGATATCACACCAGTAAGCAAGTGTCAAGTATAATGGAATAGTTGGGTTTCCGCCAAAAAAATTATTTTGCCATTATTGTTAATAATACATATTTTGTTTAATAAATGGCCATTACTTTTGTGGGACAGTAAGCGTTTCAGATACATTTGTCAAGGAAGATGGAAAAAGAAGGCATGAAATAATAATTTCTATTACACTATTCAGGTGTGTTGAATAGCTGAGATGAGCAGAAACTGTTAGCAGAGGCTTTTTCCAACTCAGATAACAGTATTACCTTATTTGTTTCTTTGCCTTAATCATGCAGGGTTGGCATATTTCTCTTTCTTTTATATATTACTGTGTTGGGCTACATAGTATTTTCCATGACTTTAAGATTGAATAGACAGCATGCAAAGAATAAGCTTACCTTTTGCAGACATCTGAAAAAAGAGGTAGAGATTTAATTTGGAATCTAAAAAACTGATTTCTAGACAATGTCTACTAGACTGAGGAAAACCTATCATGGTCTGCAGCTAGAAATAACTTCCCAGTCACCTTACACGTGTTTAGTGTTCTAACTAAAATTCAATAACAAAGACTTCTGTGACATCCCATAGGTAAGAATGGTATATATTTACATGTCAAACTCTAAATTAACCATTTTATTGTAAAACAGAGTAGATCTGGAATGCAGGAAAGGATTTAGCTACTCTTTCTGGGGCTGAGCTAGAATGGAACATGCATAAGATGACCATATGCCCTATATTTCTTGGGGCATTTTAGGTTAATTCTGATACCACAATGTAAATATTAATAGTGTCTTCTCTTACAAAAGTATACCAGCATGGGGGCACCCAGGTGGCTCAGTCTGTTGAGTGCATGAGCTCATGGTTTGTGAGTTCAAGCCTGGCTGCCTGCTGCAGTGCGGAGCCAGCTTCAGATCCTCTGTCCCCGTCTCTCTCCCTCTCCCCCCCGCCCCCTCCCCCCCCCCCCCCCCCCCCCCCCCGCTTGCTAACACACTCTCTCGCTCACTTGCTTTCTCTCTCTCAAAAGTAAATAAACATTTAAAAAAAAAGTATCCACATGCATGGTAAAATACATTTCTGGATTGTGCTAAGGACACAGACCTATATATACCCCATTTCTCCTTTCTGTATGTCTCATGGCATTTTCAATAAGCAACACCCCTAGGAAATGTTCTTTTCAGATACATTAAAATAAATTCCACTATAAAGATTTGAGACATCATGTGTGCTTGATGTCCCTCCTATATGCACCCATAGCAACCAGCATCCCCCCACCAATTACAGAAGATTGTAATTAACTATAATTGTATTACAGAAGATTGTAATAACCTGTTCACTTATTGCTGTCCTAAAAAAAAAAAAAAGAAAGAAAAGAAGAGAAAAAAAACTGAATCCCTTGATGGCATCAAGGATATTATTAACCATTATATCAAAAGCATGTGGCACAATGACTGGTGTAGAATAAGATCTCAGTGAATGAAGTAGATTGTATTTGGGGTTAAACATATAATTGTTTTTTACCTCATTGTTATACTCGTCACCAAGCCATTATCTTGTTGGCTAAATATTGATTCTCATCAGGTGAATCTTTGCCTCATGTTCAAAAAAGAGTCAACTGACTTTGAAGTATTTGTGCTGTTTGTTTATTTAGTATTTTTAGATAAAGCTGTTGAGGTCTCTCGGAAGTTTTGACTTTCAAAGCAGGTTTCTAAATAAGCACAAATATTTAACCAGGCATTCTCCATTTCTTCATTATATTCACCTAGCTTTTTAAATAACTTTTACCTTAGAATGAGGGAAATAAACTGCTTAGAAATATTCACTTGTTATGTCCAGTTGCCAAGGTGATTATTATAATGTACATATGAAATTAGATTTATCTTATTTGCATTTAAAAGAAAGCTACACTTACTACTACTTGTCACACAATTACGAACTCTGTATATATCAGAGGAAAGAGTGACAAAGGCAGAATTTCACTCAGAAACTAATGATATTACTATGTAAATAACCAAAACTTTTATATGAAAAATAAGTCTTCAAAACAAATTGAAGAATAGGAGACTTTCCAGATTGAGAAAGCTGAAAACCATTTGTTACTCATATGTGAAATACTAAAAAATAAATGAATAAAAAACATACAACAAGCAGAATTAGAAATATAAAAACATAGAACAAACAGAGGTTGCCAGAGAGGAGGGGAGTGGGAGATACAGGCTTCCAATTTTGGAATGATTAAGTCACAGAATAAAAGGCGCAACGTAGGGAATATAGTCAGTGGTATTGTAATAGCAGCGTATGGTGACAGATGGTGGCTGCATTTGTGGTGGGCATAGCATAGTGTATAGAGATTTTGAATCACTATGTTGTACACTTGAAACTAATGTAACATTGTGTGTCAGTTATACTCAAAAAAAATGTGAGACGTTAGTTTAATGCTATCATAAGACAAAATTGGGAACAGAAAATAGCATCTTATTGAATTAAAAAAAATCACGTGTGTATGATTTAGAAGGTAAGGTAAACTATTTTCATTTTTATCTTTGTTTCATTAGCTTGAAAACCCTTCCAAATATTCTGGGACATTATGTGAACATCACAGTGCTATTGATTTCCTCTCGGTCTATAAAACAAGTACTAACCAATTTTGAAATAAAGCTTTGATGCTACATGATTCACTTTCAACTTCTCAAGTCAGTGAATCTTTTACATGCTATTTCATCATTCTAGTACACAGAGGCACTTGAGCTGTATTATGTTTTGCTTTTGTTTTGTTTTGTTATTCATGTTTTGTTTCATAATAGGGCTTTCTGAGCTCTCAACTCAGGCGAGGTTTCTGTTGCAGAACTGAAATCTGAAGCAGGTTAGAGAAAATCTTGAGTGTGTAATTCTATAATGAAGGTTAAAAACTTTGGACTGAGGGTCACTTGCTGGTTATTTATTTTCATTTTAGAAATTATTTTGATTTGCTGCTAGTATTTAAATATAAGGAGACTGCCCATAAAAAAAGTCTGGGTTTGCATTTTAGAGCAACACTAGGCCAGCATCACGGGCTATACCTGGCTAGAGCTTAATTTCAGCTGCCTCTGTTAACTGATTAATAATAGTTTCCCCTCTGGGCCTACTTTAGCCCTGTATGTTACAGTATGCAATCTGCAGGCATTTGAGATTGCCAAGCTTGGCCTTGGTTGAAAGTGTCAGTTCAGTACTACCGAAGGGAGTGTTTACCTTGAAGGAATAGGCAGACATAGAGAGAGGCAGAGTTTTCCCCCAAGCCCAGGAAGAAGTGTTCTTGATTTCTTGAGGGCCTTATACCACTCACTGATTATGTCTCAGGGGGTTGCTAGGCTTAGCAAATAAAAATACAGGACATTCAATTACATTTGAATTTCTGATAAATAATATATGTTTAATATAAGTGTATACTGGACAATATTTTCAACATAAGCCAAAAAAATGTGCTCTTTATCTGAAATTCACATTGAACTTGGCATCCTGTATTTTTCTCAGTAGCCTAGGCCCTAGGGGATTACCAGGTTCTTAGAGGAAAACGGCTAAGTTATGGGCCAAATGGGCTTGATTTCAGTTACTAAAATTTTGTCCACAGTGACAAAAGTTCTTATCCCAGAGAGGACTGAACCACGTGTCTTCAAAGGATGACATAAACTTGGGAAATAACGTTCTTATTGGTGACTGTGATGGTTTGAATATAGAAGAAAGGAAACAATCCACATTTTTAGGTGCTTCACTAGAAAAAGATCCTCTCTGCTGCCCTATTCAAGATAACAAGATTGAATTTCCTGCCCAGGAGGATGTGTCTTAATCAAATGTAATTTGATGGAAAAAATAAAGACATGTCTTGTATACTTCATTGTGTTTATCAGGAGATACATCTGAAACATGGAAATTGTACCTTTTCTGTGAAATTATCACAGCATTGCTACACTATCAATTTGCTCTTCTCCATAGAAACAGGTATTATTCAACACACTATTTCAAATTTGATTGTGACACTACCTAAGGCAAATACTCAAACCAGTGACTACTTTACATCATCTCCTATCAATGAGTCCCACAGGAACACTAACTCTGCCACTTAAATCTTACTGACAATAAGCCTGTATGCTTATTCAAAATCAGACTTACTAGGTTGGACAAATGAAATATAAAGCAAATGAAATATATAGCAAATATATAAAAAATAAAATGTAAATCAAATGGAAACATATAAAAAATACACAAATATATTGAAGTATACAAAGACTTGTTATCAAGTCACACTGCATTGAAGCTTAAAGTAATGCCAAACTGACGATCTTTACTCTTTTGTCAGTGATAGAAAAAGAACATCTATACCACTGTCAGATGAGATGATAGTTACACGCACACTGTTCCTCCTCAGTATCTACACATATCCTCAGTGCAGGTAGTGTGTACCTATAAGGAATTATGCACACTCAAAACACATTTAAATATCCATATCTCTGGGAAAGGTTTTGCAAAATGGATAATGCATCTGAATTTAATCCCCTAGGACATAAATAGCTGGCAAATTTCAGCCTTGCTTTGTAGAGTAAGTACGTTCTTGGGGGCAAATAATGTAAGTGAATTTTATGTATCTAAAAATGGAGTGTTTTAAATTGAAATTAAAATATATATATATATGTTATACATATATTACATATATATATACATATATACATATATATGTATATATATATACACACAAAAGGAACACGATATTTAAAGGGATCTATAAAGCATTTGATCAATCTTTTGAAAATAATTAGCCCTGATTTGTTGTATAATATTTTCTCAATTCTAAGTTGTACTTTTTCTTCACATTTAACATTTCTGTAATCAGGACAGTCTTATTTTTTTAGTGTGTATATTAAATTTAGTTTTTATTTTCACTTTAAGAAGCAATTAAATTGATGATAAATCTTTAGCAATAAATGATTATTATATTTAGAGGGTAGGAGATTTATGTTTACATAAACTACGTTGGCTTAAAAAAATCACAAAACTATTAAGCATTTGGTGAGGCTTATTGATCTTCAACGTCCTGAAAAACTTAAAGTCTTTTAAAAGTTTTCAATTTCAAAACAGGCCACATTTAATACATTTCTGTATCTGATCAGATTTTACTGTTATCTCCTAAAGAAATAGATCATTCACTGAGTCTCTGCCTCAGACTGATTTGACAGCCAAAATGCCAACATGGTCTCTGGCTCTCATGTAGAGAACACAAAATGTGAAGCCTAAAGTCTTGAGGGAAGTAGGAAAAAGTCTACACTCTGATTCAATTTTTGACATGTGCTCTTTTTTTCCTGTTCAAGGTTGCCACCTTTACATCGATTCACATATACCCTACCAAGAAATGACTAGCAAATTCAGCCCAATATGACCTATAAAATCCCTAAAATTAACTGGAGCTAGCATTTTTAAAAATTTGTTAATCTTATGAACTATGAGCTTCCATTATTCCATTACCAGCTGTAAATGTAGAATTTAAATAATCTTGAAATTATCCATGATAAATATTACCAGCGATAATATTTGTCCTGGTAATATTTCAGGAGCACAATGAGGTGCTGAAGCACTTCCACATGTTATAGGCAACACTGTCACAAGTTGTCACAAGTGATGTTGAAATTGTAATGAAAAAGAAGTCCTTATCTTCAATGCTCAGATGCCACCTCAATAACTTAAATAGAAAAAGCAAACTGGTAGTCAACAATAGTGTTAAGCACACTTACAAATTTTTGATTGATTAAAATAAAAGGGTAAGGAAATGGCATTTGAAGATAGTGCTGTTAATAAATGCTAAGAGAACTAGGCAGTTTTGAGAGATATTGTTACAGGTTTAATTAGGAGGCTTGAACCATAAGCAAACACTATCAGTGTGGTATTATGTATATGCTTTTTCTGAAAACAGAAGAGGAATTGAAGCTAGGCTGGAATCAGCATGAAGTAAAGAATTCTCCTTGCAGCTTGCACAGAGAGAGTTCACTTGTGTCCCTGTTTAATGTAATCAGTAGCCCCTTCTTTATAAATTAAAAATAAATCCCTTTTGCATACTAATGTTAAAAAGAAGAGAAAGAACACTCTATCTTTTTAAAATGTAATTAGTCTTTCAGTATGTTTCTTTCAACCTCTTGTCCCTAGAAACATGGAAATGAAGGGGGAAAGCTGTCATACTCCATTGGTCCAATTGGTAACAATTTGAAAGTAAGTTCTTAGCTAATTGAATTGGCCCCCAGCACCATGTAAATTTACAACTGCGAAATTCCTCTACTAACTTCAAGTCATTTTAAATTTTACAGCTCCAGGGAAGTTTTAAAAAGTTAAAAAAAGGATGACAATTTTTGATGGATCATTCTTTCACATTGGGATATATTTTAAAATTCAAATATTAATATAGAAGAGGTACTGAAATAGAAATTGGAAGAGTAGTTTCATAGACCCCAGATTTATGTTGTCAGAGACCTTAAGAAATGTGACTCTCAATGGGAATTTTCTTAAGACTATTTCTGGGAACAGTATTTCATCATAATACTCCTCAGTGGGGAAAATCACATGGTCAAAATAGTTTGTGTATATACTTTATCCACCTGACAGTAAGGAAACCTATTAATAACCTGTTCAACATGAATTCTCCAAATATGTATAATCGATATGTTGATGATTTTATATATAATAATTCTAAGCATTAGTAGACTCAATCAGTCCCTTGGGGAAAAAATATTTTTTCTTGGTGTCCAGGACACAACTCTCTCTGGTTTTCCTTCTCCCTCAGCATCAGACCCTTTTCAGTCTCATTAGCTGGATCATCCTCCATTTCATGAACTATAAAAAAGGGTCACGCCTCCTCACTTCCTCAGGTGATCTCAAAGAGTTCTACACATTAAATAGTATCTATTAAAGATACGACACCTGTATTTATACAGCCAGGGTGAAAAATCTTCCTGTGCTCCAGACTGGAATGTTTAGTAGACATCTCAGTTGTATTATAACTAAACTGAAATACCATCATTTCCAAAATCTGCTTTCCTTCCAAATTCCACAGTATTCTTAATCAGAGTTTCTTCCGTCAATCTCCATGAAAATATTAAGGTTAAAACAAAACATCTGAGTTCAGAAAAGCAATTTCAGCTCTACACTCAAAACACCTACTATATCTGTTGAGTTCTAAAGTTCTTTGCTATTACCTCATCCAATCACTACTTGCCTGATCTATTGCAGTTGACTCCCAGTTGGTCCTTTTGCTTTCACTTTTGCCCCTAGTGCAATTTAGGTAGAGACGGCATACATCTTTTAATATATAAAGTGCAGGTTACTGTCCTAACTCAACTATTTGAAGGCACTGTAGAGTGATCAAAGTAGACAGAACATCAGAAGTCAGTTCTTGAAAGAAGGGAACTACATTATGTCAGTCACATGTATGTGGCTTTTTGCCTGAAGGCACTCCCTTTAGCAGAAGGTAGTTATAAATAAAAGCTATAGTGCCAAAAAGGAGATTTATATCTTTAATTACTTATATTAGAAAAAAAAGTTTTAAGTATAGGATCTAAGTTGCACACTAAGAAGTTTGAAAAAGATGACCAAATGAACCCAAAATAAGTAAAAGGAAGAAAATAATTTCACAAATCAGTTAAATAGGAAATGGAAAACAATAGGAAAAAAATAATAAAATTATTAGCTTAACCTCTAAAAAGATGAATAAAACTAACAAAACAGTAGCAAAACATGTTAAGAAAGGGAAATTAAAAAAATTATCAATATCAGGAATGAAGAGGAAATAACACTATGGATCCTGAAAACATCAAAAGAATCAAAATATTTTAAACAACTCTGATAACATATTCAGTGACTTAAATAAAATAGTTCACTTTTTTAAGTGTAGATTATCAAAAAATGTTCCCACAGTGGGGATCCTGGGTAAATCAGTCATTTGAGCATCTGACTCTTGATTTTGGCTGAGGTCACAATCCCAGGGTGGTGGGATTGAGCTTGGCATCGGGCTCTGCATTGAGCATGGAGCCAGCTTAAGATTCATTCTCTCTCTCCCTCTGCCCCTTTCCCCGACTTGTGCCGATTCTCTCTCTCTCAAAAAAAAAAATCCCCATACTAAATTCCAATATCAAAATATTTTACAGGTGAAATGTGTCAAGCATTTATTGAAGAAAAAGTGCCATTCTTACATAATCTTAATCTAGTTTCTGAAAATAAAGGGGTAAACACTTCCCTTATCATTTAATGAGAGCAGTATCTCTCAGACTCAAACCAGAGAAAAACATTCCCAAAAAAGAAAAATTATAGAAAAATATTCTTTATGACCATAGATATAAAAATCTTTAACACAACGTTGGCAAATTGAATCCAATAATATGGTAAAGGGAAATTCATTATGGCCATGTGTTTTTATTCCAAGATTACAAGGTTGGTTTAACATTTGAAAAATCTATGACTATAATTAACAGTATTAACAAATTAAAAGAGAAAAAAAATATGGTCATCTCTGTAAATGCAGAAAAAATATTTGACAAACTTTGATGCCTATTCAGGATAAAACATTTCAGAAAACTAGAAATAAAATGAAACTTCCCAGCCTAATTAAAAAGTAATGTGGTTGATACGTGTGAATGACAGAACACTTTCCCTCTCAGAATGAGAACAGGTCAGGGAATTCCATTTTCACCATTTCTATTCAGTATTTTTCTTGAGGTGCTAAACAGTGCAATAAGAAAATAAGATAAAATAATGAAGATTGTGAAGGAAAAAGTAAAATGTTATTTGAAAACACCATAATTATTTATGCAGAAAATCCTAAGGAATCTACAAAACAGTACAACAATAAAGGGAATTTACCAAGTTTGCAAGATATAAAGTCAATATGCAAAACTCAACTGTTTCTTTATTTTAGCAGCGTATATATGAAAAATAAAAATATTCATTTAAATAGGGTAGATACAAACATTTTTAAAAATATGATAGAAAATCATAAAGTACTCAGAAAAAGTTTAACAAAGTTGCTGACTTTCAGCCATAGCTAAATGAGATATAGGCCATATTCAAGAATTAGAGATTCAATATTGCCAAGAAAGTAATTTTCAAAAAACACAGAAATATAATGAAATTCTAGTTATGATCCCAGTGGACTTTTTCTTTTTCTTTCTTTTTTTTTAATGTTTATTTAGAGAGAGAGACAGACACAGAGCGCGAGCAGGGGAGGGGCAGAGAGAGAGGGAGACACATAATCTGAAATAGGTTCCAGGCTCTGTGCTGTCAGCACAGAGCCCGACACAGGGCTGGAACTCACAAACTGTGAGATCATGACCTGAGCTAAAGTCGACGCTTAAACGAATGAGCATCCAGGTGCCCCACTTTTTTTTTAGAGGAAATTGGAATGATGTTTCAAAAATATATAAGGAAATGAAAAAACAAAAAAGGCTGAAATAGCCAAAACAATTATGAAAAGAAGAAATTGGACAAGTTATATAAGTAAATTTCAAAAATTACCATCAAGTTTCAGTAATCAAGACAGTGTGGTTTTGACATAAAGATAGAAAAATGGATCAATGAAATGGAAAATAGAAACAGGCTAGAAGCAAAGACACATCACTGGCAAAGAACACAACCTAGAACAAAAATGAGTAATCAAAAGCCCCATAGGCCACGTTGGGGTCGCTGCCTGTTTTTATGCAGCATACGAACCATGTAAGGGTTTTACGTTTTAAAATGGTTGAAATATATGAAAAGGAGAATATTTTGTGACACAAGAAAATTATATGGAATTCAAATCTCATTATCCATTTTTTTTTTTTTTTTTTTTTTTTTGCTATATAGCCATTACTTATTCATTTACATATTGTCTTTCACTGTAGTGGTTAAGTTGAGAAATGTGTCAGAGACCATATGGCTGACAGAGCCTTAAGTATCTACTCTCTGATCCTTTACAGAAAAAGTTTGCCTACCCCTGACCAAGAGGCTGGATCATATCTTTTTTGTTCTAAGTAGTTATTTGTTTATTAATTTGTTAATTAATTAATTTATTTATTTTCAGAGGTTGAGAGAGTCAGGGGAGTAATGAGGGGCAGAGAGAGGGAGAGAGAGAGAATTCCAAGCAGGCTCTGCACTGCCAGCTTGGAGATGACACAGGACTCAAACTCACGAAATGTGAGATCACGACCTGAGAGGAAACCAAGAGTCAGACGCTTAACCAAATGAGCCACCCAGGCACCCCTAGATTGCGCTTTTTAATAGTGTCCTTCACTAAGAACAACTAATGAATCTTAGAGACAAGATTTATTCTAGGTCTGAGGCAGAAAAAAAGATGAGCTTGGGACATCTTGCTCTAGAAAGAAAGGAAGTTGCTTAAAGAAAAATGGAGATAGTATAAAAAAGATGTATGAGCCAGCTTGAAGTGGCTTGCAGTGGTCAAATGTGAGACATTTTGAATGTCAAATTAAATTATGATAGTCATTTATTATAAATTATTGAACAAAATAGGAATACACAATTTGATACTGATGCAAATGAATGAAGAAGCAAAATATCTTCCTTACATAGTAGAATTTGAATTAATGTAGAAAGTATGAGGGAGTTAGAAAATAATATATTGTTAAACTTAGTAGTAAAATTTTGAATAGGGATGGAGTATTTACATGGTCTCAAAGAATCTTTCCACAAGTGATTGGTTTTAAGTGGAAAAATAGAAACTTTGCAGTCAGGAAAAGTGACAAACACCATCTAATGAATTAATCAAAGTTAACATAAAAAGTATTGGGACCAAACAAGATCATGTGTTTTTTGATAGGATGTCCTGAGGAGGACATATCACATGTGTAAAGTATCCCTGTAAAGAATTTATAATTTGAATCTAATCATGAACTAATAACATCAGATAAATCCAAACTGAAGATGTTTTATAAAATGACTAACCTGTGCTCTTTAAAAAATGACAAGGTTGAAAAAAATAAAAAAAAAAAAAATGACAAGGTTGAGAAGAACAATAGAAAGCTGTAGAAATTTTCTAGATTAAAAGAGAATAAAGAGGCATAATAACTAAACGCAATACATTATCATGGATTGGATCTTAAATTGGGCAAAAATAGTTGCAAAGATTACTGTTGGACAATTGACTAAGTTAAAATATGTACCATGGATTGTTCAATGAACCTTCACAAAGCATTGCTCCTCAGACAAATACATTCTTTCTGCCTAGCTTGCTTTAGCTCATACAGTGACCTCTGCTGTTAATGCCTTTCTTTTAATACTGTAGACCCAACTGAAGTGCCACTTTCTCTTTGAAGGCTTCCCTGACTCTTCTACGCAGTTAGATGATCTCTCCTCAAATCTTTCCTGTTAACCAATGTCCATCTTTCTAATAGCACTAAGCATTTTATATGGTGAGTTTTGTTTACATTAATATTTCTAATTGGTATAAACTTCCAAGGGTTGGAACCATACCTGATCCAGCTTCATGGATGTCAATTTTAGCCCATTGATTGTCACAAACTGAGTACACGCTTAGGTTGTTGTTGTGTTTTTCTTTTTTTCTTTTTGAGAATACGGAATCAGTAAAAATGATATGTCAGATACTGCTTTACTTTTTTAGACATTTGAAAAATTTACATTCTCGTATTAGGAAAATCAACATTCTCAACAGAAGAGTCAGACAACTGGGACACCTGAGTGGCTCAGTCAGTTAAGTGCCCAACTTTGGTTCAGGTCAGGATCTCACAGCTTGTGACTTCCAGCCCCATGTCAGGCTCTGTGCTAACAGCTCAGAGCCTGGAGCCTGCCTTGGATTCTGTGTATACCTCTCTCACTGTCCTTCCTCTGCTCATGCTCTGACTCTCTCTCTTTTTCCAAAAATAAATAAACAAACATTTAAAAACAATAATAATAAAGAAGAGTCAGATAACTAATAGACAAAATCTACTTATGCAAAAATGTCGTCCATCCAGGACAGTCAATAAGATAAGCAAAACGACCTCTGAGCTGCTTTGCAATAGTTCCTCATTTTTTTTTGATAAATATATATTCAATATATTAGTAGCAAAACCTCCTGGTATCCCCTATTTATCACTATTTTGGCTAAAAACCTGTCACATTTTTTTTACCTATAATTCAAAAGAAGAAAAGTATTTAGAAAGTGTAGAGTAGTTCTATACCTAGAAGTAGGTATACTAGTTCAGATAGCTAGCATCCAGATGAAGAGGGGAAGGAAAGGAAACCAGGAAAATGCAAAAATGTATTATAAAGCACAGTGTAATTATTTAAAAGTTAATAATATAATTTGAACATATTTCTAGCAGAACCATAAAATAAAGCTTTTTTTGTGCTTAGAAATAAATGTAAACTTTTTTTTTTTAAATTTAACCCATGCAGAATGGTTCGTCTATAGCATAAGTCTTTATGGTTAATATGATAAAATTAATTGGAACTATTGTTCCTGAAAAAAGAGATACACTGGTTAAATATGAGAAGATAACTATTTCCAGCAATGCAGACTGGCTTTTATTTTCATAAGGCAGGACATTTATTTTGAAAGCCTTTCAAAGAAAAACAGCACAGCAGAGCTAATGATTTCTGGGAATACCACCTTATTTTAAAAGTATTCATATGAATCTCTAGACATTTCTTGGTTTTAGAGGCGACCATTTCAGGATAATGAGCTATGAAATGGCAAGCATTAATCTCTACCTAATCTTTCAGATAGAAAATTATTTCCCTTAAGCATTTGATACAGCTAGATTGCAATCGACTAGCCCTGAAATAGGTAATGTTTTGGATTTTTTTTTTCAGGTAAAGCTTATAACTTAGTGATTTCAATGTAAAAATATGGCATAGAGCCATAAGACCAAAGAGGAAAGATCAAGTTCTTTTAAATTGCACAGTTTTCATGCTTGCATTTTATTTTTATCTCATTTATTTCTTAAGTTTGTTTATTTTTGAGAAAGAGAAACACAGTGTAAGCAGGGGAGGGGCAGCGAGGGGGAGATACAGAATCTGAAGCAGGTTCCAGGCTCTGAGCTATCAGCACAGAGCCTGATGAGGAGCTCGAACCCACCAACTGTGAGATCATGACCTCAGCTGAAATTGGATGCTCAACCAACTGAGCCACCCAAGGGCACCCACATTTGCATTCTGAATCCATAGAAAGCACACAAAACCTGGCAAAGCAAAAAAAAATCAACATCACCACCTTTATTTTTTAATTTAAATTTTTTATTTTGAGAGAGAGAGAGAGAGAGAGAGAGAGAACACAAGCAGGGGAGAGGGGCAGAAGTGGAGAAAGAGAATCTTACACAGCACAAAGCCCAACGAGGGCCTCAATCTCAAGACTCATGACCTGAGCTGAAATCAAGAGTTGGACACTCAACCCACTGAGCTACCCAGGTGTCCCAACGTCACGATCTTAAGCATCATACTTGATAAATGTTCTTACTAGGCTAAAATATTTTAATTAAACATTTATTCTTATGTATTTTTACTCATTTCTTATGAATGCAGTATTTAAATCTTTCTCAAAAGTAGCAAATAGAGACTACATTTACTGCCATTCCTTAGCTTCCATTTGCTGTTTAGGTGACCAAATTCACTAGCTTCAAATTACTTGATGTCATAGATGTCTACTGATATCAATAGATATTGGTGAGATCATTGTTTTGAGAAATGAGTACATGGGTCCACATTATAAATAGTAATAGTAATTCTTTAAACATATGTTAGACATGATGAAGAAATCTATTCTGTTGATCCCCAATTAGTTTGCAGTGGCTTGTTTGTCTATACTGATTCTCCTTCATCTCTACTGCACAGTTTTGTGTGCTTCCCTCCCAAGCCTGTAAATTTTGTTGTAAAAATAATAAAAATAATAAATTTAATTTTTTTTAAAAATATTTTTCTTTTCTCCTCCTTCTGTTTCTCCTCCTCTTTCTCTTCTTTAGGTTCACAGGGTTGAGTTAATTTCCTCACAATATTCTCATCAGTTGATTCAGGACTCTGATTGGCTTTCTGTTGTTTTGCCATCATTGTGGGTTCCCCTCTCTATCTCCATCCTCCCTTAAGTACACACTAACATATTTGGTAATAGCAAATAAGGATACATTGTGAACTCTGGAGCCAGATAGTCAAGGTTTGAACCTTGGCTTCAACATAAAGTAGCTATGTTAATGACCACTCACAAACATTTGATCTTTCATGTTACTTATAATCCATACCAGTTTCTTCTTCTGCAGCATGGATATATTAGTACCTTTTTCCTAGGTTGTTCTGAGGCTTCAGCTGTTTACATTTTGATACATTTTGATACATTTGGTACATTTTGATACAATACATACATGTATACATTATGTATATGTGTGTATATATGTAATATATAGCACACATATGGGCCCATATATATTTATATTTGTGACATATACTTTAGTGAAAACTCTGTGTTTTGAGCACTTTAATTATGATTCTTTTTTAAATTTATATTTAGATTTTAATTAGTTAATGTACAGTGCAATATTGGTTTAGAGAATAGAATGTAAATGTAATGATTCATCACTTACATACGACACCCAGTGTTCATCACCCATCTAGCCCGTGCCCCATGCACTTCCCTACATCAACCCTCAGTTTGTTTTGTTATTAAGAGTCTCTTGTGGTTTGTTTCCCTCTCTCCTCTCTTTTTCTTTTACCTTGCCATATATTCATCTATTTTGTTCCTTATATTCCACATAAGAGTGAAATCATATGGTATTTGTCTTTCTCTGATTGACTTATTTCGCTTAGCATAGTACACTCTAGTTCCATCTATATCATTGCAAATGACAAGATTTCATTCTTTTTTTGGCTGACTAATATTCCTTTGTGTATATATACCATATCTTCTTTAGCCATTCATCTATCCGTGGACATTTGTACTCTTTCCATAGTTCGGCTATTATTGATAATACTGCTATAAACATCAGGGTATACATACTCCTTTGAATCTGCATTTTGTATCCTTTGGATAAATACCTAATAGTGCAATAGCTGGATTATATGGTAATTCTATTTTTAATTTTTTGAGAAAACTCCATACTGTTCTCCAAAGTGGCTGTACCAGTTTGCATTCCCACCAACGGTACACAAGGGTTCTCCTTTCTCCACATCTTCACCAACACCTGTTGGTGCAATAGCTGGATTGTATGGTAATTCTATTTTTAATTTTTTGAGAAAACTCCATACTGTTCTCCAGAGTGGCTGTACCAGTTTGCATTCCCACCAATGGTACACGAGGGTTCCCCTTTCTCCACATCTTCACCAACACCTGTTGTTTCTTCCTGTTAATTTTAGCCACTCTGACAGGTGTGAGGTAGTATGTCATCATGATTTCAATTCCTATTTCCCTGATGATGAGTGATGTTGGGCATCTTTTCATGTGTCTGTTGGTCATTGGATATCTTCTTTGGAAAAATGTCTATTGATGTCTTCTGTCCATTTCTTAACTGGATTATTTATTTTTTGGTGTTGAAATGATAAGTTCTTCATTGATTTTGGATACTAATGCTTTATCAGATATGTCGCTTGCAAACATCTCCCATTCTGTAGGTTGACTTTTAGTTTTGTTGATTGTTTCCTTCGCTGTGCAGAAGTTATCTTGATGAGGTCCCAATGGTTCATGTTTGCTTTTGTTTTCCTTGCCTCAAGCAATGTGTCTTGTTAAAAGTTGCTATGGCCAAGGTCAAAGAGGTTGCTGCCATTGGGGTGCCTGGGTGGCTCAGTTGGTTAAGCCTCCAACTTCTGCTCAAGTCATGATCACACAGTTCGTGAATTTGAGCCCTGCATCAAGCTCTGTGCTGACAGCTCAGAGCCTGGAATCTGGTTCAGATTCTGTGACTCCCTCTCTGTGTGCCCCTCCCCCACTCATTCTTTGTCTCTCAAAAATAAATAAAAATGTTTTTAAAATTTTTTAAAAAAAGAGGTTGCTGCCTGTGTTCTCCTCTAGGATTTTGATGGTTTCCTGTCTCTCATTTAGGTCTTTCCTCCATTTTGAATTTATTTTTGTGAATGGTATATGAAAGTGGTCCAGTTTCATTCTTTTACATGTTGCTGTCCAGTTTTCCCAACACCATTTGTTGAAGAGATTGTCTTTTTTCCATTGGATATTCTTTCCTGCTTTGTCAAAGATGAGTTGACCATATACTTGTGGGTCCATTTCTGAGGTTTCTATTCTGTTCCATTGATCAATGTGTCTGTGTTTGTGCAAGTACCATACTGTCTTGATGACTACAGCTTTGTAATAAAGCTTGAAATCTGGAATCACGATGCCTCCAGTTTTGTTTTTCTTTTTCAGAATTTCTTTGGCTATTCAGGGTCTTTTCTGGTTCCATATAAATCCTCTGCTTCCATAGGATTATTTGTTCTAGCTCTATGAAAAATGCTGGCGGTGTTTTTATAGGGATTGTATTAAATGTGTAGATTGTTTTGGATGTATAGACATTTTAACAATGTTTGTTCTTCTAATCCATTAGCATGGAATGTTTTTCCTTGTGTTCTCCTTGGTTTCTTTCATAGGTTCTATAGTTTTCAGAGTACAGATCTTTTACCCCATTGGTAGGTTTATTCGTAGGTATCTTATTGTTTTTGGTGCAATTACAAATGGGATCGATTCCTTGATATTCTGCTTTGTAATTGTATAGAATTGTTATTGTAGGTATATAGAAATGTTATAGATTTCTACATCTTGATTTTATATTCTGGGACTTGCTGAATTCATGTATTAGTTCTAGCAGTTTTTTGGTGGAGTCTTTCAGGTTTTCTATATAGAGTATCATGTCATCTGAAAATTGTGAAAGTTTGACTTTTTCCTTGCCAATTTAGATTCCTTTTATTTCTATTTATCATCTGATTGCTGAGTCTAAGGCTACCAGTGCTATATTAAATAGTAATGGTGAGAGTGGTCATCCTTGTCTTGTTCCTGGTCATAGGTGAAAGGCTCTCAGTTTTTCCCCATTGAGGATATTATTAGTTTTGAGCCTTTTGCATATGGCTTTTAAGATACTGAGATATGTTAAACTCTATGTTCATACATGTGTATGTAGTTCCCTAAAATTATTTCCATGAACCAGTATTTTATGCAGTTTCTTACAATTTTCCCTCAACACTGTATTTTTGAGATACATCAGTGTTATTCTGTATAACAGTAGTTCATTGACTGCTTCTAAGTGCTGAATTCCAGTGTATGAGTCCCCTATATATTACATTTTTATTAAGATGGAGAGAGACAGAAACTGCTAAATTAGGCATGTATTCACCTGTGTTTCCATATTGACCTATATGAGAATACAGTATATACCCAAAAGTGTTTTTGATAAGTCATAAAGTACATTAACACTTTGTTTCATAGTGCAACTAGATTAGATTTTGGAATGAAGGTAGCAATTTACTCCTCCCAGAAGAATGAGGGGGTTGTTGCCCCCACAGCTTTGCCAAAACTGTATTATTAGATATTTTGCTACTCAGAGATGTGGTTACTAAAGCTGTCATTTAGAATGTGTTTATATAAGTGATTTCATGAAAGCCTTCAAGTTCTATTTCTCCATTAGATATACTCTTTCCCCTAACAATTTCCCCAATGATTTGTCCTTAACAGCTTTGTTAGATATTAAATTGCCATAGTGTTATGATTAGATTTTGGTGGGGTCTGGGTGGGGGAATGCAATGATTTTATAGATATATTGGAGAGAAACTGTGTAGCTTAAAAAGTTACATCATTCAGAAATATACTCTTTCCACTTATTCAGAGCTTTACTATATCTCAGTATAAATATAAAATTTCTATATAAATATCTTTTGCATCCTTTGCTAAGTAAAATCAAGATGCTTTATGGATTTTGTTGCCAAGCAAGGGATATCTTATTTTATTTTTTTAAATGACATATTTAAAACATACAGATAGAGAATATAGAATTAATACTCAGCTACCTACAACTTAGTTTTGCTAATTAAACATTTTATTATATTTACTTAACATATTATTTTAAGCAATAAAATTTTAGTTGGAATACTTCTGGGGTTCCTCTCCATCCTTCATTATTTTTCTTTCTTTCTCTAGAGTGAACAATCTGAATGAAGTGGTGGTCATTGCTATATATGCTTTTATAGTTTTACTATACATGTAGGTGATTGTTTTCAAAGTTTTTAAAACACAAAGTAAATAATTACTTCATCAAAACTTTATTGTTAAAACAAAAAGAAAAAGGAAAAGGGAAAAATAAACTAATGTGTTCACTCAGCATTTATTTACATCACAAGTGATTAATATCAGGCAAAGTTTATGACTCATTATTTTCTCCTAAACTGGGCATATGTTTTGACTTCATGTAAATATTAAAAATATATTTCATAAACTTAAAGTGTACCTAGATACAGTGTTTGATATTTCTAATATTTAAAAGTGATGTAGACAACTTTTAGACAGGTGTGAGGAGGCTCTTATTTTCTTAGGTCATAGATATTCAGGAAACTTAGAAGAGGCGCAATCCATGGGGGAAAAAAGCATAGAAAAATGCCACCCAACCCATATTTGTACTTTCATCTACACTTAATATATTAGATGAGTATTATATATTACAAGCCGTTATAAATATTCTGGGGCAACAATTTAATGTACTGCACTGAGACTGAAAAAAAAAGTTTAAATAGGTTGCTTCTTAATTTTTATTTCATTGTAGCTGATAACTTTATAAAGAGAGACAGAATTTCTGATTTTTCATTTATTTTTTCAATATATGGCTTATAGTTTTCTGTTTGCCTACAATTTCCCTGGCTTTACTGGCTTTTTTCCCCCACACCCTGAAAGTCATCAGGTATATTATCTTGCATTTGGTAGAGGTCCAAATGATGTTTTTGCATTTTTACTAAGTTAATTGTGAGATTTGATCCCCTTTAGAGAGCCAGAAAGCAAGGAAAGTTTGGTTTTCTTTCCTTTTCTTTTCCTTTTCTTTTCTTTTCTTTTTCTTTTATTCTTTTTTTTTTAGTGTTTATTTATTTTTGAGAGAAAGAACACAAGCAGAGGAGGGGCAGAGAGAGAAAGGGACAGAAGATCCAAAATGGGCTGCGCTGACAGCAGTAAGCCTGATGTGGGGCTCAAACTCACGAACTGTGAGATCATGACCTGAGCTGAAGTTGGATGCTCAACCAACTGAGCCACCCAGGTGCCCTGAAAGTTTGGTTTTCTCAGTATATCTCAGTATTTCCTTTTTTTCCCTTTCTCTATAAAGATTTTGTCTTTCTGGGTTTTTTTTGTGTACTTCTCCCTACTCCCACCCCATGCTTTTAAGAAACTATTTTTTCTTTACTGCATTTGCAAAGAAAATATAAACTCGTAGTTAAAGGTCTATATGTTGCATTTAGGCCACTGTCATTTTCAAATTAGTATTTGCAATTCCTATATCCTTATGAATGAGAAACATGACTTCGAATGAAAATATCTTGCTAGAAATGTGTGTGTGTGTGTGTGTGTGTGTGTGTGTTATTGCAACAAAAAAGGAGGATATTAACATGTGAAGAAGCCCTCGAAGAAGCTCCCTTTGGATCAGAAGTTATTCTTGCTTGCACTTGAATATTTCTATTAGAGATAGATTTGTTCCTCTCAGTAAGTAAGAAGGTGAGGATGATTATAATTAGAAATGACTATGTAATTGGACTCGAATGTTCTATCATTTGGTATAGGGAAATTCAGTCTCACTGGTATTAAAATAGTCATACTATAAAGTCTAGCCTGGAGAAATGAGCTGTCTCCTATTTGTTTTTACTAAAGCCTTTGTGAAGAAGAAAAAAAATATATTTCCTTATATATTGAAAGTTTAATCCTAGGTTGCAAGAGATTTCGAGGTTACATGATCTGGTTCTCAGCGAAATCCAAGAAAGGACCTATGTCCAGTTGTGAATTACTGATTACTGGAACTTTCTGTGATATAGCAGAATGTGAAGTAATTATTTTAACTATTTTTTCTTGTTAATTACTAAATTAATTTTAGTCTTGGGGACACATAATGTGGCTTTAAAGATTTCTAGCTGGAAAAATTTGGGACTTCCTTTACACTTCAAATGGAATCAATATTTAAAATATTTCACGACTATTTGAACAACAACAAGAACTTAAATTTTTGTTTCTGGGTAAGAATTTACATATATGATTATATGTATATGTACGTACACATTCACACACATGTAAAACACACACACAACATATGTGTCTATGTATGTGTGTACCCAGATAGAAAAATTATTCTCACACACCTCCCAAATCTTTGGATCCTTTTTTCCACTAATTTGATCTGCTTATTTTTAAGACAGGGATATTGAAGTCTCCACAGATGGTGATAGATTTGCCAGATTCTCTTTGGATATCTTACAGAATTCTCTCTCTGCTTCACAATGGTCCTGTTGGGTACCTAATGAATACTTTCTATTATGTCGTTTTGGATGATTAATTTTTATCAGTTGTTAATAGTCCTCTGTCCATTAATTTATAATTTGTCCTCTTTTTGATAGTAATATTGACTCATTTGCTTTCATTTTAATGGCATCTGCCAAGCGTATGTGTCTCTCCTTTTATTTGCAAACTTTTCTATAATTGTGTATCTTGCACTCCTTCCATAAATGTTTGGACTAGAGTCTGAAAGTCGTTTTAAATGGGATATTAATGTATGCAAAGTCTGTAATAATTACTAATTTCTACTATTCTGATTTCCTTTATTGTGTTCTTTTATTTTTTTATTCTTTTCCTTACTTTCATTGAATTGATCCAGTTTTTAAATTCAGTTAATTAGCAGCACTTTTCTCTTTCCCTACCCTCTACATTTCAAAATAAAAAGTCTAATTACTATTACCTTATTTATAAAATTGATTTGGAATTATGCCTAATTTTAATTGCTATTATCATAGACCAGTGATTCTTTTATCTCTTAGATTTGGTTTATATTATATTAATTTTGTTGCAATAAGCCACTTTTTAAAATTTTATTAAGCTTTTAATTTTGATTCCAGTATAGTTAATATACAGTGTTATACTAGTTTCAGGTGTACAATAGAGTGATTCAACAAATCTATACATTACTTAGTGCTCATCATGACAAGTGTACTCTTAATCCCTATCACCTATTTCATCCATCCCCCACCCACCTCCTCTCTGGTCATCACTAGTTTTTTCTCTATAGTTGAGTATATTTCTTGGTTTGTCTCTCTCTCTCACTTTTTCCTTTTTTTCCTTTGTTCAGTAAGCATTCTCTTTTTCAAAAAAAGATCTGTCTCCAACAGACTTTGAGCTCTTGAATATCTAAAATTAAGTTTATTTTGCTTTCATATGTGAATGCACATTTAATTAGCTACAGAGGTCTAGATTTAACATTGCTTTTCTGTCATAACTTCGGAGCCTTTGCTTGATTGTATTTAAATATTTCTCTGATGAAGGTTTTTTTTTTTTTTTTGAAGATTGTGGGTTTTTGTTTGTTTGTTTGTTTTTTTCTTTCTGAAGACAGAGAGAGAGAGCAGAGGAGAGGGGAGTAGAAGGAGAGGGAGAGACTCTCAAGCAGGCTTCATATTTAGTGTGGAGCCTGACATGGGGCTAAATCCTATGACCCCAGAATCATGACCTGAGCCCAAATCAAGAGTTGGAAGCTCAACTGACCGAACCACCCAGGCGTCCTAAAGCTGAAGTTTGACGTTCATTTGATTCTTTCCTATACATGTAACATTTCACTGTCTGAAAATATTAACAATTCTACCTTAACTTTGCAGTCCTTAAATATCACTAAGATATAACTGCTTTTTAGTCTATTTTTATTCATCTACTTTAGGTCTCAGCTGTTCATTTCAGACTTCGGACTTTTTCATTTGATTGGTTGATTATTATTTGACTTACCTCTCTCTGTTGTTTTGTTGGTTGGAACCCAGTGCCCCTACTAGATGTCTATTAGCATTTCTGGGTATAATATGTATTTGTATTATATTATATAAAATATATACACATTATCTGTATGTACATATATGTGTATTAGTAACTCTTTATATTCTCTCACTTTTGTTCATTATTTTCTCTGATTTCTGGGAAGTTTTTCTTTCTGAGTCTTCTAGCTTGCTACTCTCAACTGTGTCCATTCTGTTTGCAGCATAGATACACATATCTGTGTTTTCACACATATCAAGAATTTTGAATGTTTATTTTTTTAATTCCTATATTTTCCAAAATGCACTACCTTTTCTTATTCTGTAAGTATAACAACTGTAATTATATTAAATTATATTGTTTCCCCCATTAACTCTATTTCTTCACCATTTCATTCTGTTTATTAACATCAT
This sequence comes from Panthera leo, assembly GCF_018350215.1. Lineage (NCBI taxonomy): Eukaryota > Metazoa > Chordata > Mammalia > Carnivora > Felidae > Panthera > Panthera leo. The sequence goes on from NC_056686.1 coordinate 174,087,358, forward strand.
TGCCTTCATTCCATGGTCTGGATTTAACACAAATACCTGGTAATTCATAGTTGTCTATTTTTCTTGTAGAGGTCTTATATGAAGAGTATATTTTCTCAGGCCAAAAATTCTTCTTTGACTTGTGAAAACAAGTGTTAATTATGGAAGACTTGCTTCAGGCTTTTCAGAGAAAGGTTGACGTAGGTGGCCATATGGGTGTGATAAGCTTATGTTATGCGGGTTGCCATCTCCGTTCCTGTCTGGAACAATTCCTGTACCCACTTCAGGTATCTCTTTGATGCAGTCTTCCTCTGGACAAAGCTGTAAGTACAGCTTTATCCTTGATGCAGTTGCAAAAACTGGTATTTTATTCCCCCCACCTCTTCATTTTCCTCTTTACTCTTTTTGTTGTTGTTGTTGAGATATGGAGCTTCCATAATGTCTAATCTGCTTCTCATTCTTTTCCAATATCCAGGCTAAGCACTGTCTCTGGGCACATCAGTCACATTTTTTACAAAGTAGTGTTTGAGGATTAGTCAAGGACAAAATTCTTCTGATGCCATTCATTTAGTATAGGTAGATAGTGGGACAGGTCTCCTGATGTAATTATTCTAAAGACCACACTTAGATTATTCTGATGACTACCCTGCTCTTCACTTTGTTGACATTCTTTCCACCTGAAACTACTCCTTCCTTTGCTGGCCATTCTCTTTATTTGTTTTGAGCTGAGACTTTCCTCGTTTTCTAGTCTATTCCACAAGTCCAATTCTGTCTGCTTTCTGTCTTAAAGATTTCATAATTCCAATCTGGTGGGTGGCAGATATGCATTCCAGCCACCAACATGATTCAGATTCCCCCAGGGCAGAAGTCCTAGCATAACACTTATGTCTGTCATCTCTAGACTGTACTTTAAAAGATAGGCTCTTTCATTTTTGAAGAGCACCAATCATTAGAAATTACCATGAAAAAAATAATGATTCTAAGATACTGAAACACTGGGACAGGAGTCTACCGATAACTTTCATTTTATCCCTATACCTTTTCATTTAGAAGCATTGTCTTTGATCCTTAACAAGTATAGAAGCTTTGAAGACTCTTGCCTTTTCTTTTAGATCAGAGGAAAGCACTTCAACTTGAGAGAAGTTGCAATGAAAGGTTAACCCTTTTTTCCCTTATTTTTTTAATGTTATATTTAGAAGAGGCCACCTTGTATGAGAAAGTGTGCAATAAAAATTAAGTACCAACACAGAATGAAGAATAAAACTACTCTTTCAAGAGCTCATGCACATTTGAAACCAGATGGCTGCCCAAATTCATAATTTCTAGCAATCCACTTACATAGAAATCTATATGACTGGGAGGTCAATCCCAGAGTTTGCCTTCAAAGAACAAATAGCTTTCAGACATTTGCAAGTACAATACAATGACGGTTCCTTCTTAAAAGAGTAGATGTATATCATTCTTTGCAAATTTATACAGTGCCATAACTTGCTAAATAAGCAAGGACATGCAACACAGAACTCTCACAACCAGGTAAAGGTTGACTTAAAAAAAAAAAGCTAGAAAGCACAGAAATCCTGTTTCCTAGTCTCTATCAGTCTTTCAGGGCATGTCAGTAGGCCTGGTAAGATACATAGTGATCATCTATCAGATAATCATAAGGAGGGGAGGCATAGGCATCTGTAGTTTTTGCAAAACTTTCTTGGTGATTCGCACTGTTTCTCCTACCTCCTGACCTAACCTGTAGACATGTGAACTGTGTCTGTTGTTCTCAATTCTAACTATTTTTTCCTATGTCTTTATTTCTGCAGAAAAAAATTCAGTGAATATTTCATTGAGGCTTTTTCTCACTCTAAATCTGGGCATGTTTACAGGACAGCCTTCTGCTATTATCTACATTAAAGTAATAAATCCACGACTCATACATGTGTGCAATTACCGATTCACATTCACCCACTGACTTTTGGACAGTTTCATTTTTCAGCAATGCAGCTTGAGCATACTCATTTCAAAGCTTGTGAGTATGAAATAACTAAACCTTAACGTCTTTGAATAATTGCTGCTGGGGTTGGGCATGAAGCATTACAATGAAATGTCATAACTTCAGCACTTCCTTCCATCAGAGGGAGAAGAAAAGATGACTTTCAAGAGAACTACAAAGCTGGAAAAACAGCAAAGACACCTGCCAACAATTTATAGCTCATTCTTAGGCTAAAGAAATGTAGTAGAATGACAGTTCATTTTTTTAAGGATTTTTCTTATTGAACGTTAATTTTACATATTTCATTTAAGGAAACTGCAAGCCCAAAGTCTAAATAATTTGTTGTTTGACAATATTAACTAAATAATACTAGAACAAAGTTTAAGGATCATAATACAGAATTTTCCTTACAAAATAGCTACCAAACTAAAATTTAATGTAATAATCTTTTAGTATTTTTGTTTGTATTTTTAAATCTACTCTCTAAAAGACATAGGCTAATGATTATAAGCTAGTGAGATAGTATTGCTGTATTTTCTTGGATTCAGTTAAATAATACTTAACCGTCTTTGACAGATGAGCATACCACCCTGCTTTACAAAAGCAATTTAAAGAAAATTCATGAAAGGCTTTTATTATTCATTGTAATAGCTATTCAGCTTCTACCCCCACCCCTACAACCAATTGAAGACATAAAATTTTGAGTTATGCTGTGCTGATCAAAAGTCTGAAGTGGAGCATATTAGGAAAATCACCTATTACTATAGACTGTAGAAAGGGGGAAAACTACATGTTTAGCCAAAATAAATTTCATTGCATAAAGTATTTAAAAAGTATTTAAAAACATAAAGTATTTAACTGACCACATGTTCTGTAATTTCACTACAAGTATTCTGATCACTGTTTACATATAATTATATTCTACCTCAGTCATGTTTTTCAGTAAAACAACTCACTATGTTTAGAGATCATGTTTTCATAATAATCATTAATACATATGCATTAGGTCCCTGCTTTTTATGTAGTTCTACATATAACATAAAAAGCATACCGATCGTCTTTTATTTTTTATCAGATTGATTTTATATCATATTCTCAGCATTTAACATAACCCAGAGCATTAACTTCATAATAATTTTAAATATAATTTATGGGATTAATGAATATATTCTATATTTAAAGTCTCTTACTTGATATCTAGATATCCAGTTATAAGATTAATTAAACAGCAAAATAAAAGCAAACTAACAACAGAGGGTTGTGTGTACAAGCAGCACAATACATTGAATACTTCTAAATTTAAAAAAATTAATGTTTTTTATTTTTTTTTATTTTTTAATGTTTATTTATTTTTGAGAGAGGGAGAAAGACAGAGCATCAGCTGGGGAAGGGCAGAGAGAGAGGGAGACACAGAATATGAAGCAGACTCCAGGCTCCAAGCTGTCAGCACAGAGCCCAATGCGGGGCTTGAACCTGCAAACCGTGAGACCATGACCTAAGCTGAAGTCCAACGCTTAACCGACAAGGTGCCCTGAATACTTTTAATAATATGTGCTTCCCAATTTGTTATTATAAATATAAGATATATATATACGTTTGTATACTTCAGAACTAAATTAAGCTTCTATAATTTATAGTCTTTGGAAACATAAAATAATTTAAACTGAAAAATAAAGTCACTTTAAGTCAAACAAATGTGAAATGAGAAATAAGTCAAAGTTTCATCAGTTATTTTTAAATACTTGTAGTATGCTGTCAAATGGCCAAAGGTGCTTTAGACAATTAATATAACTCTTAATTTAAATTTAAAACTAGCCTGTTAGTACAACACATTTCTAAAAAACAAACAAAAAAAACCCCAAAGAAACAAAAACAAAACAAAACAAAATAAAACTTAATTAAATTTTAAATAAGTGCCATGTTATTTGAAGTGAACCAAAATTTGCTTTTGGAGTATTTGTCAAGTCATAGCTGAAATGAGAAACTGCTAGGCAACAACTGCTTCTCAACAAGGCCAAATACATCTCTTTAAAATGTTAATTGAGGTTGAAGTGTTTGGATTCCCCGTTAGGTACAACAGTATTTTTAAAACGGTGAGCATGCTGGATGACCGTAGAAACATGATTTGGGGAACTGATTCTAAAAGAGTAGGAAATCTCCAATGGTCACAAATAAAGGGTATAGTATCTGACAATTCCTTTCAGAAACGGCAGCCCTAACCACTTTAGAAGCATATTTGCAATTTCTTAAATTCCTTACAAGTATCAAATATTTGAATTGAATATATGAACTATCAAATGCAAATATAAATTCTTTATTAGCTGGTATCTGAATTAGTTAGCTGCCAACATGCAACAATAAAAGTAATTGGTATTAATATATCACTCGAGAAGAATTTGCTGAGCCTGTTATGTGCTCAGTGCTGAGGAAGAAAAACAAATACTGTCTATTAACGTATATCATGGTTTCTGCCCTTAAGCAACTTGAAGTCAAATAAGAAAATTAAAAAAAAAAAAATGAAAGAAAGAGAAGAAACTAACCATGAAACAGAGAATGAAATTCTTATTATCAGAAGATAGAAATACAACAATTACCAAAACAAAAGGGGAGGAAGGAAGGAAGGAAGGAAGGAAGGAAGGAAGGAAGGAAGGGAGGGAGGGAGACATTGATTCAAAGCTGGTGATTGTCCTGTAAAAGACACAAACTTATGTAAATTGTTTTAAACAAAATAGCAATATATTAAAAAAATTTTTTGTCCAGCAATTCCATTTCTGAGAATTTATTTCCAGGAAATTATCAGATGTGCAGTAAGTGACTTATGCCATAAGAGGTTTGCTACAGTTTTATGTCTAATAATGTAAACCTAAATGTCAAATAATAGCAGACTAGTTAAAAATAGGGCAATCTTAAGATGAAATATTATGCAAATATTAACACTGTTTGAAAATGAATCGTTATCCTTCCTAGAGCTCCCTTCTCTCTTCCCTTCACAGCCTCTTCACCAAAGATTGCTGCTAATTATACGATTCCCTTAGAAAATAACTATAGCTTCCAGAGCACACACTCCCACTAATCAATTCTTTACATTTGGCCTCAAAATAGATTTCCTCATATTTTCTACTTTTGGCTTCTTCTACCAAAATTGATACTAGTAACTCAGCAAAAGTCAGACGAGGTCTCCCTAGTTTCTTCACACAGGCCATGGTAGTTATGGTATTTGGTTTGTTTGGGGTGAGATCTTTCCAGGTTGCAGCAGGCCTTTATGTTCCAAAACTTTAATTGCCTTCATATTTCTCAAACTGCCTTTCAGAGCCCATATCTTCTGAATCTACTTGTCTGTTCTGAGTACAATCTTTTGCTCTAAATTTCACAGCTTATGCAATATAATTGCAACTATGCAGTGTCCATTAATCAATATATGCTATTGGTTGTCTCTGGCTCAAGGCCTTAGATAGGACTGAGCACAGCAGGTCTGGCCCTGGTCTGCCACAGAAGAAAGATTAAAGGAGTGGATAATGAAGTTTATGAGTGTAGTCAACAGGTAGAAGGGGCATGTATCAGTCACCCGAATGAAGATCAAGACTTCTTGATTCTGGATCTTAGAAGATACAGAGTTTATGTCTACCCCGTGATTCTATTAGTAGAAAATACAGCATTAATGTGTTTAAAAAATTAAAATAAACATTTTCTTATGAATTCTGTACATATATGGAGGTGTGTGTGTGGGGGGGGGGAAGAGAGATAGAAATAAAAAAAGGAGAGAGAGAGAGAAAGAGGGATTGAATTAAATGAACTGTAACATTTGGAGATTTGGAGATACTGGATCATTTTACTCTTAAATGCTAGAGGAAAAAAAAAGATTTCCATGATGAACAAGAAGCCATCATGGTGTGGAAAAATTAATAGAGAGTTATACTGGAGAAATTGTAGCAGTGGTTAGGATTTGAAGAATCACATGGTCTATAGAATAAGTGTTTCAACACAGCTAATTGTGACATCTGACAAGGTAAGTCTTTTGTAACTTGCACCTCCCTGTGTGATGTAACCCTCAGATCAGCAGCAGCCAATGCCACAGGCTACCGGCTCTGCATTGCCATCAGAAGAAGCAGGTGGGGACACCTGGGTGGCTCAGTAGGTTAAGCATCTGACTTCTGCTCAGGTCATGATCTCATGGTTCATGAGTCCGAGCCCCATGTCGGGCTCTGTGCTGACAGCTCAGAGCCTGGAGCCTCTCCCTCTGCTCCTCTCCTGCTTGTGCTGTCTCTCAAAAATAAATAAACATTAAAAAAAACTGTTTAGAAGAAGCAGGCAGTTTCCTGCTTCTTAATTTCCTTAGAACTTTCCAAGGCTTTGGGCCTTGTTAGCCATAGTAATGAAGGAGAATGCTGCTTTTTAACACAACTGGGCACCTGAATAAGTTTCCTTTGAAGTTTTCCTCCATTTCACAACCCAGGACAGCACAGAAACAGCCACACCTCTTATTTAGGAATGATTGCTGCACTGGGCACAATAGCAATAGTTCAATCACTGACTTAGAGAGTGCTAACCTCAAGCTTTACTAAAAATAGCTGTGGCTGCAAAGTGCTCTTACTAGTGCTCATGGCAATGGGGATGGAATCCAGGACCAAAGGACTTCCCTATCATCCAGCAAAAGCCGAAAACTCCAAGAAGGTTTTGGAATACACATATGTGCACTTTGGAATTCTTGTGGATATGAATAATAGAGAACCATAGGAGAAGACCAAATAGCCTGCTGAAATCACAGATGGGGATCTGAAATTTGTAATCAGAGGTGACTGACTTTGTACCCTTAGGCATCTGATGCCTGCCCCGTGCTAATTGCATCCATAATTAATTATCTGTCCCACTAGTGATTCCTTGAAGAGGGTTAATAAGACTTATTCATATTTGTACTCTCAGTGTCTCATTGTATTTATAAACACATAATAGATATTCAGTGCTTCTTTCTTTAAAGAGTAGATTTTCAGTGAGTTAGAGGACAGGCCTAGAAATGAAATACGTTCAGGAGGCAGGTAGATAACACAATGTGTGAATCTGTGTTGTGTAATAAAAATGGCGAGACTAGTGTCAGCTTATAGTGGGCATGCCATATTATAACTCTATAATAGACCATCCCAAAACTTAGTGGGCTAAACAATTACTTTAATAGATCATGGTTCTGTAGTTTGTCAGTTTAGTCTGAGCTCATCTGGTTAGTTCTTCTGTTGCCGTGTCCTGTGTTCACACACATAACTACTCCTGAAGGTACTTGGGAGCTGATTGTCCTCACTCGGCCTCAGACATGTATTGTGTTCACTGTCACAAACATGGGTTATGCTTTTTTCCTAAATATTAAGCAGATCACTGCTTGTTCATGTGGGCTCCAAAAGCAGCCTCATGTTTGCTACTGTCCCATTGCCTAAAACAAGTAAATTATAAATCTTGATGGAAAGAACTTAAAATTTTGTGACCATTGTTTTCACCGTACCATGAAAGACATTCAGATTCTGAAATGTCACCCTTCTGCACATTGTGACCGTACTCAGCCTCTGGCCTCTGCTAGAAGAGCTTCACACCTCTGCTCTAAATTGTCATGATTTTTTAAAGAACCACTCAACTGAGAAATTTTTGTCTCAGTATAATTTGAATTTCTCTTGCTATGCACTGAATTGTCAATGCACCCTTTTTCATGGCCTTTTAATATTTCAGTCTCTAAGCCTCTTCTTTTTTTTTAATTTATTTTATTTTATGTTTTAATTTAATTTATTTTATTTTTTAAATATAATTTACTATCAAATCGGCTTACATACAACCTAAGCCTCTTCAAATGGCACCATGAGAAGTTTCTCATGACTTACTGTGAATTTCACTTCACAAGGGATGTCATTAGAGAAGTGTTCCCTTCACAGTGTCTTGTGCCAAAATATGTGACTTCTGTACTTCTACATACAATTATTCTCCAATGCCATCTCTCTGCTTTATAAAAATGCACAAGTGAAATTTTTGTGAATCATCGTAATTACTGTTAATAACTTACTTTTTTGCCAACCAGGAAAAACACTTGTTCGGTCATGAAGAGCTGTACACCTGGTAAAATGAATGACAAATCAAATAATTGAGTATCATTCTATACTTACATATTTAAAAAACTACTGCATTTAGGATACATTCCAAGTTTCGCTTGTTTTTAAAAATCTGTTTGCAATTCCAAGGAACTGTACCAAATATTCTAACATGATTTAACAGATCCTATGCACTTTCATTTTCATTGACTAGTCATCTCATTTCATACCTTCTTTATGAAACTATTATGGCATTTCAAAACCCTCATCAGGAGATAGGCCTACAAAATAAAACAATACATTCAATAATATATATATATATATATATATATATATATATATATATATATGATAATCTGTTATTTTTCACTATTGAATACATTCCTGTGTAGCATACTGTTTCAATTCAAGACTTAATTAAAATTGACACAAGGCTATGTAATAGATTGTCAAATGTAAGTATGATCAAATTTTCAAATCTGTGGCATATATATTACAACCTATGTTTTTTAACATTCAAGACATGTAGACTCTAGAGAAAACACCTGTGAATTTCTTGCAGTCCATAAATTGCAGTTTTTGGAACACTGTAGTATATCACTATCATAAATAACAAAGTACATGCAATAAATGAAAAATCCCACTGCACAATGAAGCATTAAATGAGGGTTCTCATTTTGAAAAAAAAAAAAAGAAAAAAAACCAAAAGAATAATCTAAGGATTAAAAAAAAGCAGCATTAATATATTTAATTTAAGCCTCAGGGTAACTGAGTTAAGAGAGGCTACAAATTTTAAGGATGTTGTCTATTGTGTTAAATGGAGTTAAAGGCTAACTCAACTGAATAGAAGCAGTCCCTGAATGTGCCTGGCTCTCTAAGGAGCGCTGCCTTTGACACTGAAAATGCTGGGAACCAACATGGTGATTATAAAGTAAGCTATATCCTCCTATAGGTATTAACTTTTATAACTCTATAAAATTACTTCTCCTTAGCAAAACTCAAGGTGGGATTTCTAACTCAGAATTTTTTGTAAAATTATTGATAGGTGGAGAAAATTGTAAACTCGTTCTAAAGAATGATCTGTATACTTACTTGTAAAGAAATAAAGAAAGAAAATAAGTTATTAAAAAGACCAGTGTAGGGGCGCCTGGGTGGCTCAGTCAGTTAAGCGTCCGACCTCAGCTCAGGTCATGATCTCGCGGTTCGTGAGATCGAGCCCCGCATCAGGCTGTGCGCTGACTGCTCAGATCCTGGAGCCTGCTTTGGATACTGTCTCCCTCTCTCTCTGCCCCTCCCCTGCTCATGTGCTGTATCTCTCTGTCTCAAAAATAAATGAACATTAAAAAAAAGTTAAAAAAAGACCAGTGTAAATGTGGTATAATGCAAACTGGCTTTCATAAAGCTCTGTCCTTGCACTAATTTTCATTTTCTTTTCTCCTCATGGTTCTGTTATTCCTCTGTATTATACGCATGCTCATCCACCTGTCCTTGTCTCTTTGTATTCGCCTTGATACCAGAAAGCACAGAATTCTCAGAATCATTGTCTTCAGTAATTCACAAATCAGCCTTAAAAAGTCAGAAACTTTCTAACTCAGATACAAAGAATTAACCGATGAGTGTTTAACTATGTGTGTGTTTTTCCATTTGTGCACACGGAGCACTGTGTACCCTATGCAGTGACAGAATTATTAGACATCCCATTTGGTTTACTCTTTAGCAAAACCAATGCACATGTCTGAAATGCTTACTACAAAATGTTGCTTATTGCTTCAGTTTGGGGAAAAGGGAATTTACAGACCTTTCTGGCTTTGATGGAGAAAAATAATACCTGTATCTGTCTGTTGCCCAGAAGGTTTTCCACATTACTCATTTGTCTTTGCTATCACCTTCCATTTTCAACTACCATCCATCTGAGCTATCATTCTCCAGCTAGGAAGGGTTTTCTGAGGTTTTGCTATATAATGGCTTTAGGTCCATTACATATTAATTACAGACACATCAAACACATAAACCCAAATTCTCAGAAGACTTCTAAAATATCTTTTATTCTCCTTTATTTATTTATTTATTTATTTATTTATTTATTTATTTATCTCCTTTATTTTATCTCTTTTATTCTCCTTTATTTTCTGCTTTGAAAGAGATTTCGAGGTAGGGTTGCATGTACACTTGTAATGATTCTTTAAAAGATACACCGCTGGGTAGATAATAGCTAGAGGTTGAAAATGGCTTTTGAGCAAAGCAGATTTCCTGTCATAATGTGAGTGAATCTCACCCAATTAGCTGAAGGCCTAAATAGGAAGAGTAGAGTGACTGCCCTTGAAAGTAAGGGGAAACTTCTCTAAATGTCCATCGACTGATGAATGGATGAAGAAGATATGGTATGTGCATACAATGGAATATTACTTGGCAATCAAAAAGAATGAAATCTTGCCATTTGCAATAATGTGGATGGAACTAGAGTGTATCGTACTGAGCAAAATAAGTCGGAGAAAGACAAAAACATATGATTTCACTCATATGTGGAATTTAAGAAACAAAGCAGATGAACATAGGGGAAGGGAAGTGAAAGTAAGATGAAAACAGAAGAAGACAAACCATAAGAGACTCTTAAATACAAGGGAGGGGTTTTGGGTGGGGAATGGGGTAAATGGACGGTGGGCATTAAGGAGGTCATGTATTGGGATGAGCACTGGGTATTTTATGTAAATGATAAATCACTAAATTTTATTTTTGAAATCATTATTATACTACATGTTAACTAACTTGGAATTAAATTTTTAAAAAAAGTTTAACAACAGCAACAAGAAAAAAATGGAAACTTCTCCTGCCTGACTTGCCTTGAGCTGGAACATCATCCTTTTCTTGCCTTCAGACTTGAACTGAAATGTCAGCTCTTCCTGGTTCTCAAGTCTGCTGGTTTTTGGACTAGAACTACACCATCAGCTCTCCTGGTTTCCAGTTGGCCTACTGCAGATTTGGGGACTTATTAGCCTCCAAAATTGCATGAGCCAATTCCTTATAATAAATCTCTTTCATGCTATTATGGAGGCTGACACATCCCAATCTGTATATCTTAATGTATATATTTATATATCTCAACCTATATACAGATACCCATCCTGTTGCTTCTATTTCTCTGGAGAACCCTAATACATGCTCCAATAAATTATTCACATAAAAATAATAGCTTGCCTTCTGATTGGTGGAGGCAAAATTTACTCCGTTTTACATTTACATTTTGCCCTGGTCACACCTCACTTTTCTTACACTAATATTTTAATATCCTAGAGATTTTACTCTCAATAAAATTAATTATATGTGGAGAGTATTTGTTGGTAGTGAGTATTACAACTGAGAATAGTGGTTTTGGGGTCCAAATAGCAATAATATATGTGTACATATTATTATAGAGAGAGGGAGGGAGAGAGGAGAGAGAAGAGAGGAGAGAGGACTGAGGAGAGAGGAGAAAAGAGAGGAGAGAGAGAGAAGAGAAGAGAGTGGAAAGAGAGAATATACTTGAGTAGATACACATGCTGATCTGTGTATAAGCAGTATTTTCTTTAAATCATTAATGTTAATGTGTTCTAATGCTTTTTTGGTCGTTTAAAAAAAACATGCTAATGTGGTCTAAAACTTTTTTTGGTACCTAAACCTAACATGGTGTAACACTGTTTCTTTTTCATAAATACCTACCTCTTGACTCCTCTTAGATTGCTTCCTCTCTCTCTCTCTCCCTCTCTCTCTCTCTCTTTTCCCCCTGAATCAGTTACTTAATAGCCTTCCAGATTTCATGCAGTTAATTAATGATGAGTATCAGTTTCCCAAGTGATGTGATTCAAATAACCCTTATGTAAAGTTCCAAATGTGTCTCCTTTTACAATATGTATACTCCAGGGTGTCACAAACTTTGCCATGCAATCATCAATTTTTCCAGTGCCTCTTGAGAAATTCTGTTTGATGAACAGCATGTTTGCATCATTATCATATTCTGCCCAAGAGGAATTTATTTCATCAACTCTCTTGTGTGGAAAATGGGGCTAATATAAAAGTAATGGTACCATAACAGTAAGGAAAAAAATTAGCAAGAACAAAATTAATTTTGAGTAGTAAATTAATTAGGTGCAAATCTCTTCTTCTTTTTTTTTTAACTCATCACCAGTCTGCAAATTAATCATTCTAATGGTCTAAGTTGAAATAAAAATGAGATTACTGATTTGCTGAACCAAAGAAGGACATGGAAAATCTGACAGCATGCTAACAGAAAAAAAAAAAAAAAGCAGAATTATTACCTCTTAATATTGAGTTAAAGTAATTTTTAAATTGCATTTTATTTACTATTTAATATACTGACAGAGTGCTTTCCATAAAGCATCATATATTTTCTCTCATTTGATAGTAAAAATTACCGTGAGGTAACTTTTGTTGTCTTCATTTTAAAATGAGGAAGCCGGCATTCTAAGAAGTTAAGTGATTTGAGGTCACGGATTAATGATCAGAGATACTTCATTTTTAAAGTCCTTTTAAAAATCTTCAGCTACTCAGATGCAAGACAAGCCACAGCCACAAAAGGAGAATGTCTGCTTAGATTAAATAGGAAGTAAGGTGGTACTTGGAAAAGGAATGGAGTGTAAATTTTGAACACCCTGTATGAGGCAGTGGGTTGAATATTTCATATTTGTATTTAATGATTGAAGAGGGAGTAAATAATATAACTTTGGTAAGAGTATTACCACTACTTTGGTAAGAGTATTACCACTTTTACTTCCTTTTTCCTTTCAGAAACATTAATTTTGAAAATAAAAGAAATGAAAATTAGCTATAATATCACTATTTCAAAGAAATAGAGCTATTGAAATTTTTTACCTTTTCCTAAATTCATTCTATCCAAATGCAGTGAGCCTACATAGAAATAAATATGTATATGCATGTAACAAACTGGTATTTTTTTCTTTTATTTTTCAAATGTCTCTAATTTCTTGGTATTTTAACATAAAGAAGGATTATTAAAAAGTCAGATTAAAAATGGAATCACCACGAAAATAAAGTTTTTACAGTGTTAGGCAATTTAATGAGTTAAGAGGAGAAAATACAAGATGGAGTTAAAACATTTTTATTCAGACAGTATGGTTGTTTGACTGCAAACTCATATGTACATTAAATGAAAACCTTAAAATGTATGCAAAAAATAAGAAAATTGCCAGAGGGGAAGAAAGAGGGAGAAGGAGTGAATTAGGTGAAGGAGATAAGAGGGAAAACTTCCAGTAAATAAGTCATGAAGATATAAAGGACAGCATAGGGAATATAATCAATAATACCGTAATAATTATTTATGGTGACACGTGGTACTTAGACTTCTCATGGTGATCATTTCATAATGTATATAAATGTTCAAATCACTATATTGTATACCTGAAACTAATATAATATTGTATGTCAACCATACTTAAATGAAAAATTAAAAGACTAAAAAATAACAGGTGTTAGGGATTGAATTCTGTCTCCTTAAAATATGTTAAATTCCTAATCCTTAGTACCTATGGATATGACCTTTGGAAATAAGGTCTTTACAGACGTAATTAGTATAAATGAGTTCATACGGGAGTAACATGGGCCTTTAATCAAATATGTCTGTGTCTTAATAAAAACAGGAGACATGATGCCCTGTGAAGACAGATACACAATGGGAGAAAGTCACGTGACAATGGAGACAGAGACAAAAGTGCTGTGGCTGCAGGGCAAGGAACACCAAGGGTGTCCGTAACCACCAGAAACTAGGAAGACACAAGGAGGGATTCTGTGTATATATTTACATTTACACATACACAAGTTGTGATAAGAAGTCAATATCCTTAACTTGATAAATATCTATAAAAACTTAAGGTGTAGGGTGCCTGGGTGGCTCAGTCAGTTAAGCCTCCGACTTTGGCTCAGGTCATGATGTCACCGTTTGTGAGTTCGAGCTCTATGTCAGGTTCTGTGCTAACAGCTCAGAGCCTGGACCCTGCTTTGGATTCTGACTCCCTCTCTCTCTGCCCCTCCTGCACTCGTGCTCTGTCTCTGTCTCTCACTCTCAAAAATAAACACTAAAAATTTTTTTGGAAAAAACACAATGAGGTATTACCTCACAGCTATGTGAATGGCTAAAATAAAAAAAGATGAGAGGGATGCCTGGGTGGCTGAGTTGGTTGAGCATCCAACTTTGGCTCAGGTCATGATCCCACCATTTGTGAGTTCGAGCCCCGTGTCAGGCTCTGTGCTGACTCCTCAGAGCCTGGAGCCTGCTTTGGATTCTGTGTGTCATTCTCTCTCTGTCCCTCTCCCACTGTATTCTGTCTCTATCTGTCTCTCAAAAATAAATAAATGGAAAAAAAATCAACAAGAAACAAGTGTTGTGTATTTGTGGAGAAAAAGGAACTGTTATGCACTATTGGTAGGAATGCAAATAGTGCATCCACTGTAGAAATCAGTATAGAAGTTCCTCAAAAAATTGAAAATAGAACTACCATGTGATCCAGTAATTCCACTACTCAGTATTTACCCAAAAAATACAAAAACACTACTTTGAAGAGGTATACACCCTTATGTTTATTTCAGCATTATTTACAATAGCCAAATTATGGAAGTTTGGCTATCCTATGTTTGGAAACATTCTTTAGTCAGCTAGCTTAATGCTGACTTCATCTTATGCTTTTAATTACCAGTTGACATTGTCACAGTAAAATTTGTAGTGAAACTTGAAATAAATTTATTATTGAAATGTTTTTATAGTCTATGTAATTTGTTAACATAAATTTCTAAATATTCACTATCTAGTCTTAATACAAACAATGGATCCATTGAGAATTACATGGTATTTAAATGTTAAGAATTTTATTTATATCATGAGACTGAAGAGAGAACTTATTTGTACTGATTTAAAATTATCTTCCAAAATATTTATTTAGGAATGAAATATTTTGGTCTCATGCCAGTTACCTCCAAGTACCAAGTACAAATTCCATGTAGCTTCAATCAACCTGAAGTCACTTTAAGGAATACCAGTCAGAAAGCGAACATATTTGAAAAGCAGTTAAATCTTTATAGAGAATTCTCAAAGAATGCCAAAAGGGGATATGAATGTCATAATTACTATAAATTTCTGTTCTAGCTAGCTAACTTTTTCTTACAAATTATCCTTAATTTTCTTATCCTTATATCATTCTCTTCTTTTTCTAAAAATTTGAAAAATCTTCTCCAGTCCAGTCTTTGTGGAGTTCCTGCGGTTTCAGCCCACCATTACTTTTATTTCATTGCTACTCTTTTTTTTTTAATGTTTATTTATTTTTGAGAGAGAGAGAGAGAGAGAAAGAGCACAAGCAGGTGAGGGGCAGAGAGAGAGGAAGACAAAGAATCAGATGTAAGCTCCAGGCTCGGAGCTGTCAGATAGAGCCCAATACAGGGCTCAAACTCACAAACTGTGAGATCATGACGTGAGCTGAAGTTAGGTGCTCAACCAACTGAGCCACCCAGGCACCCCATTGCTACTCTTCTTCCTTCCTTCCTTCCTTCCTTCCTTCCTTCCTTCCTTCCTTCCTTCCTTTCTTTCTTTCTTTCTTTCTTTTCTTTCTTTCTTCTTCT